>NC_052146.1:169035195-170494538 GCF_902713615.1 Scyliorhinus canicula
TTTTAATTAGATCCACGATGGGGGTTTTAAATTTATTAAAAAATTTATGCTAGCGCTTCCCATTGTGTGTCTACGGGGGTCTGACCTCCCCCCCCCCCCCACCCCCGCCCCTCGTAGACTCTCAATGGGAAGCGCTAGCATAGATTTTAAAATAAATTTAAAACCCCCATCATGGATATCCGCGGCTCGGATACAACGCGGGTGGCTGTCTTGGACCCCAACACCCGCGTTATAAAGGGGGACTACTGTAGTGCATCTGCAATTTCCCTAGCCATCTCTTTTAGCACTCTGGGATGCATTCCATCAGGGCCAGTAGACTTGTCTACCTTAGCCCCATGAGCTTGCCCATCACTCCCCCCCTTAGTGATAACAATCCTCTCAAGGTCCTCACCTGTCATAGCCTCATTTCTATCAGTCGCTGGCATGTTATTTGTGTCTTCCACTGTGAAGACCGACCCAAAAAACCTGTTCAGTTCCTCAGCCATTTCCTCATTTCCCATTATTAAAACTCCCTTCTCATCCTCTAAAGGACCAATATTTACCTTAGCACTCTTTTTGTCTTATATATTGTAAAAACTTTTACTGTCTGTTTTATATTCTGAGCAAGTTTACTCTCATACTCTATCTTACTCTTTATAGCTTTTTAGTAGCTTTCTGTTGCCCCCTAAAGATTTCCCAGTCCTCTAATCTCCCAGCAATCTTTGCCACTTTATATGCTTTTTCCTTCAATTTGATACTCTCCCTTATTTCCTTAGATATCCACGGTCGATTTTCCCTCTTTCTTCCGTCCTTTCTTTTTCTTGGTATAAACCTTTGCTGAGCACTGTGAAAAATCGCTTGGAAGGTTCTCCACTGTTCCTCAACTGTTCCACCATAAAGTCTTAGCTCCCAGTCTACCTTAGCTAGTTCTTCTCTCATCCCTTGTAATCTCCTTTGTTTAAACACAAAACACTAGTATTTGATTTTACTTTCTCACCCTCCATCTGTATTTTAAATTCCACCATATTGTGATCGCTCCTTCCGAGAGGATCCCTAACTATGAGATCATGAATCAATCCTGTCTCATTACACAGGACAAGATCTAGGACCGCTTGTTCCCCGTAGGTTCCATTACATACTGTTCTGCTGTTGCTAATGATGGCCCACAGTGCCTCTTGGATGCCTAGTTTTGAGTTTCGAGATCTGTTTGAAATCTGCACATTTACCATGGTGGTAATGCCATACAACATATTGCATGGTATCCTCAATGTGAGGACACAATCTGGAGACACATTCTTCGGTGGCACAAGTGGTTAGCCCTGCTGCCTCACAGCATCAAGTGACAGCTTGTGTGGAGTTTTTACATTCTCCCTGTGTCTGCATGGGTTTTTCCTGGTTTCCTCCCACTGTCCAAAGATGTGTGGGTTAGGTGGATTGGCCACACTGAATTGCCCTTTAATGTTGTTGCACCCTCTTTATCTAAACCACAGTGTGTTTAACCCATATACGGTGGACAAATGATCGCACAGGTTGTTGAATACCATAATTGTTTATTAACATACACAATTATTTAATCAATCACGCGTTCATGCACATTGGACGATAAACTAATACACTTTAAAATGACCTGAACTTAACTTCCAGGTCTCTAGCAAGTACAGAGTAGATGTGGCCTTTTCAGGAGTCTGGCAGTGCTGGCGTGCTTGTTGCTGGCCGTCTGTGTCCTCTGTTCTGGCCCCTCTGTAAATGGCCCCTCTGTAAATGGCCCTGTTCTTGGCTGGTGATGGATTCACCATTGTTGTTGGCGGTCGAGGCTGCAGTCGTGAGGTGTAGTCGAGAGATCTTTGCAGGCAGCCATTTTAGATGGCCACAGTGTCCAAAGGTTAGGTGGTTTACGGGGATAGGGTGGGAGAGCGTGCCTAGGAAGGGTGCACTTTCAAATGGATGGTGCAGACTTGATGAGCCGAATGGCCTCCTTTTGCACTGTTAGGATTTATGGATCCGATGGGTAAAAGTTTTATCCTAAATGCATGTTAGGAATTCTGCTCCCTCTGCCTTTCACAATAATTCCATCCCAGTTAATGTTAGGATAGTTAAAATTACTCTATCACTGCCCTATTGTTTTTGCACTTCTCAGACTAGCCTGCTTTCTTTGCTCCTAAATGTCCAGTTGACAATTTGGGGGCATCTTCTGCACTCCTAGTAGCATAATTATTTTGTTCTTCAGTTCATTCCATATGACTTCATTTAATGATCCTTCTACGTTGCTTTAATAAATGTAGTCTATGGTTCTGTAAGGGTCCTTCCTGTTATTTCCTTATTTACTCTTTTATTTTTACTGTCTTATTTTTGATCCATGGATGATGTATGGCATGTCTCTTTAAGAAGCCTGCATCATTAATTCAAGCAGAATGAAGCAGTGGCCTATGCCTTTAATTCAAGCAGATGTGTGTGCTGATTTAAACTGGAGTGTAAATTGACCGGCAGCAATGACTGAGATTGGCTGCGTCTCGGTTGGATTGATTTGGCCGATGGCCAGTGAATTGGCCCAAAAGGCTGTGTTCTGTCTGGTAACAGGTGGTGATTGGATCTGTTCCCACTGGAATGTTTTCAGAGTCATTGGGTTTTCAGTTTGGATTCATTTGACTCCTGGCATCATAAAGAGAAGACTCATTCCCTTTTTGTTTTTCTCCAGAAAGGCTGTTTCTCTGAACTGGTAGAAAGCCTGGTGAATCTGTTTGGTGTGTGGGTTTGTAGAGGGTGGGAAGGCAAGTTAAAGTGGGAGGTAGGTACTTAGTAATAGTTAATCAACCATATTTGCTGCATTTTTCATTATAGTTCTTGCTATAAATAAACTGTAATTATGTTTCAACTTACAAACCTGGTGACTGTAATTATTAGGCAGCCAAGAGCTGAGCATTTTTATAAAATTTATTGGTTAATTTTCTTGTGTTGTGACTCCGGGACGAGCGAGGCTGGAATTGACTGCGGACTTGTCCAGAGTGTCTAACAGTTCCCATCTCCCTGTCAAGCTAAACCCTTGCCAACAGCACTAACAAATCTTCCCCGGCCCTGTTGAGCACCTCAACGGGGCAATTTGTTTGGCTTGTACAGCTGCCACTTCCCCAGAACAGATCCCAATTTTTCTGGATGCTCAAGCCTTCTCTCTTGCCCCATATCTCCAGCCACATATTCATCATCAGCTCTATTTTTGGAGATTACTGTCGTGAGGACTTGCTTTTTCGTCCCTCTCTTCGGTTCCTAAACTCTGCATTCAGGACCTCGTCCCTCTTTCTGCCTTGACCATTGGTGCCCATATGCAACACTATCTCTGGCTGTTCATCTCTCCCACCCACCTACTCAGAATCTAGCTGCTCAATGACATTGGAGGCAATATACCTCCTGGAGTTACATCTATGGCTGCAGAAGGGCCTGTCTGTTCCCCTCACTTTCTAATTGTCTGTTCCCCTCACTTTCTAATACCCTGTATTGCTCCTCTTCCCATTCTCTTCCACTGTGCAACAAATCATTGTGAACGTTGTTTTGCTTGTACTCTCCAGAGGAAACTGTGCTCTCTAAACAGTATTCAGGCGAGTGTTAGAAAAAACTTTGGGGCTTTCTGTCATACCTGTCTGGTCTTCCGTGACTGCCCATCAGTCACCCATTCACTCTCTACAGTACTCACTTGAACTGCATAGTGACCACATCAGAAAGGTGTAATTCGCAAAATTCTCAACTTGTGGATGCAATGTAGTGACTCCAGCTGTGCCTTAATCTCCAAAATCTAGAGTTCAGGCTGCTCTACCTGGCAGCATTTGCACTTTGGTTGTCCTGACGAAAAGCAGTCAGGATTTCTCACAAGATGTACATTCCACGGGGCTGAG
Organism: Scyliorhinus canicula; assembly: GCF_902713615.1. Taxonomy (NCBI): domain Eukaryota; kingdom Metazoa; phylum Chordata; class Chondrichthyes; order Carcharhiniformes; family Scyliorhinidae; genus Scyliorhinus; species Scyliorhinus canicula. The sequence goes on from NC_052146.1 coordinate 169,039,059, forward strand.
ATGCACTACCATGCTTTTATTTTTTAGGCTACTAAAAAACAATACAGCTACTCACTGGTTGGTTCCTTCCTTGGTTCTGTTGTAACCATTATAGCTGTTTTGCAGTTGTTGCTTTTGATGTTGGTTATTTCACCGCGGGTATTGGGGAATGAGCCTGGACAGGTGGTTGAGGTTTCGGTAGGGGATCATTTTGAGAGTAATGATCGCAATTCCGTAAGTTTTCGGGTACTTTTAATAATAATCTTTATCACCACAAGTAGGCTTACATTAACACTGCAATGAAGTTACCGTGAAAGCCCTAGCGCAACATTCCAGTGCCTGTTCGAGTACACGGAGGGAGAATTCAGAATTCCCAACTTACCTATTGGCACGTCTTTCGGGGCTTGTGGGAGGAAACCGGAGCACCCGGAGGAAACCCAGGGAGACACTGGTTGAGCGTGCAGACTCCACACAGACAGTGACCCAAGCCGGGAATCGAACCTGGGACTCTGGCGCTGTGAATGAGGGTAACCCTCGGGTTAAGGTGCTAAACTGGGGAAAGGCAGATTATGATAACATTAGATAGGAAATTAAGAATTTTGATTGGGTGCGGCTGTTGGCGGGTAAATCAACATCGGACATGTGGGAGCCTTTTACGCGATTAGGGTTCAGGAAAGTAATGTTCCTGAGAGTACGAATGATAAGTGTGGGAAGTTTAGGGAGCCTTGGAATATAAGGAAAGTAGGAAGGAACTTAAGCAAGGAGTCAGGAGGGTGAGAAGAGGTCACGAAAAGTCATTGGCAAATAGGGTTAAGGAAAATCCCAAGGCTTTTTACATGTACATAAAAAGCAAGAGGGTAGCCAGGGAAAGGGTTGGCCCACTGAAGGATAGGCAAGGGAATCTATGTGTGGAGCCAGAGGAAATGGGTGAGGTACTAAGTGAATACTTTGCATCAATATTCACCAAAGAGAAGGAATTGGTGGATGCTGAGTCTGGAGAAGGATGTGTAGATAACCTGGGTCACATTGAGATCCAAAAAGACGAGGTGTTGGGCGTCTTGAAAAATGTTAAGGTGGATAAGTACCCAGGGCCTGATGGGATCTACCCCAGAATATTGAAGGAGGCAAGAGAGGAAATTGCTGAGGCCTTGACAGAAATCTTTGGATCCTCACTGTCTTCAGGTGATGTCCCGGAGGACTGGAGAATAGCCAATGTTTTTCCTTTGTTTAAGAAGGGTAGCAAGGATAATCCAGGGAACTACAGGCTGGTGAGCCTTGTGTCAGTGGTAGGGAAATTACTGGAGAGAACTCTTCGAGACAGGATCTACTCCCATTTGGAAGCAAGGGGACGTATTAGCGAGAGGCAGCACGGTTTTGTGAAGGGGCGGTTGTATCTCACTAACCTGACAGAGTTTTTCGAGGAGGTCCCAAAGTTGATTGATGCAGGTAGGGCAATGGATGTTGTCTATGTTCGACTTCAGTAAGGCCTTCAACAAGGTCCCTCATGGCAGACTGGTACAAAAGGTGAAGTCACACGGGATCAGAGGTGAGCTGGCAAGATGGATACAAAACTGGCTAGATCATAGAAGGCAGAGATTAGCAATGGAAGGGTGCTTTTCTGCTTGGAGGGCTGTGACTAGTGGTGTTCCGCAGGGATCAGTGCTGGGACCTTTGCTGTTCATAGTATAAATAAATGATTTGGAGGAAAATGTAAGTTTGCAGACGACACAAAGGTTGGTGGAATTGCGGATAGCGATGAGGACTGTCAGAGGGTACAGCAGGATTTAGATTGTTTGGGTACGTGGGCGGAGAGATGGCAGATGGAGTTTAATCCGGACAAATGTGAAGTAATGCTTTTTGGAAGGTCTAATGCAGGTAGGGAATATACAGTGAATGGTAGAACCCTCACGAGTATTAAAAGTCAGAGAGATCTAGGTCACTGAAAGGGGCAGCACAGGTGGAGAAGGCAGTCAAGAAGGCATATGGCCTGCTTGCCTTCATTGGCCGAGGCATTGAGTATAAAAATTGGAAAGTCATGTTGCAGCTGTATAGAACCTTAGTTAGGCCACACTTGGAGTAGTGTTCAATTCTGTCGCCACACTACCAGAAGGATGTGGAGGCTTTAGAGAGGGTGCAGAAGAGATTTATTAGGATGTTGCCTTGTATGGAGGGTATTAGCTATGAGGAGAGGTTGAATAAACTCAGTTTGTTCTCACTGGAACGACGGAGGTTGAGGGGCGACCTGATAAAATTGAGGGGCATGGACAAAGTGGACAGTCAGAAACTTTTTCCCAGATTAGAGAGGTCAATTACTAGGGCGCATGGGTTTAAGCTGCGAGGGGCAAGGTTTAGAGGAGATGTGCGAGGCAAGTTTGTTTACACAGAGGGTAGTGGGTGCCTGGAACTCTCTGCCGGTGGTGGAAGCAGGGTCGATAGTGATGTTTAAGGGGCATCTTGACAAATACATGAATAGGATGGGAATAGAGGGACACCGACCCCGGAAGTATTGAAGATTTTAGTTTAGACGGGGAGTATGGTCAGCGCAGGCTTGGAGAGCCGAAGGGCCTGTTCCTGTGCTGTACTTTTCTTTGTTCTTTTGAGGGATTTTGTGAACCTCGTCAAAAAGAAAAAGAGGGCTTTTGAATGGTCTAGAAGGGTCTTGAAACCCTAGAGTATAAAGAAAGTTGGAAGGTACTTAAGCGGGAAATTAGGAGGACCAGGAGAGTTCATGAAAAGTATTTGACGGACTTCCGGTGGTGGCCATTGAGTGAGAGGTCACTTGTATGGTAGCTCCCGCTCGTGGTGGACCTTTGGGACCTTTTCCCCCTGACTTATGGGGGATTTGATCGGTAAAATAGAAGACCGGTGAGGTAGAAGATAGGAAACCCCCCCACCGGTTTATGGAATCGTGGACCAGAGGTGGTCTGCAAAGAAGAGATTGTTGGGCAAAGAAGGGAGTGGAGTCTGCAGCACAGGAAAACATGGCGGAGTGTCAGGGACCGGGATTGCCGGCCCAGTGGCCAGCGGAACAGCTGGCGGAATTCCTTCAGGAGAGCTTCGACAAGCAAAGGCAGGAGTACCTATATAAAACAAAAAGTGGCTCAGGTAAATATTGGTCCTTTTAGAGGATGAGAAGGGAGATTTAATAATGGGGGATGAGGAAATGGCTGAGGAACTGAACAGGTTTTTTGGGTCGGTCTTCACAGTGGAAGACTCAAATAACATGCCAGTGACTGATAGAAATGAGGCTATGACAGGTGAGGACCTTGAGATGACTGTTATCACTAAGGAGGTAGTGATGGGAAAGCTAATAGAGCTAAGGTAGATAAGTCTCCTGGCCCTGATCGAATGCATCCCAGAGTGCAAAAAGAGATGGCTTGGGAAATAGTTTACCAAAATTCACTAGACTCTGGGGTGGTCCCGGCGGATTGAAAATCAGCAAACATGACACCACTGTTTAAAAAAGGAGGTAGACTAATAAAAAAACATTTATAAAAAAAAAAGGTAGACAGAAAGTGGGTAATTATAGGCCAGTTATCTTAACTTCGGTAGTGGGGAAGATGCTGGAATCTATCATCAAGGAAGAAATAGCGAGGCATCTGGAGAGAAATTGTCCCATTGGGCAGACGCAGCATGGGTTCATAAAGGGCAGGTCTTGCCTAACTAATTTAGTGGAATTTTTTGAGGACATTACCAGTGAGGTAGATAACGGGGAGCCAATGGATGTGGTATGTCTGAATTTCCAGAAAGCCTTTGACAAGGTGCCACACAAAAGGTTGCTGCGTAAGATAAAGACGCAGGGCATTAAGGGTAAAGTAGTAGCATGGATAGAGAATTGGTTAATTAATAGAAAGGTAAGAGTGGGGATTAATGGGTGTTTCTCTGGTTGGCAATCAGTAGCTAGTGGTGTCCCTCAGGGATCCGTGTTGGGCCCACAATTGTTCACAATTTACATGGATGATTTGGAATTGCGGACCAAGGGCAATGTGTCCAAGTTTGCAGACGACACTAAGGTGAGTGGTAAAGCAAAAAGTGCAGAGGATACTGGAAGTCTGCAGAGGGATTTGGATAGGTTAAGTGAATCGGCTCGGGTCTGGCAGATGGAATACAATGTTGACAAATGTGAGGTTATCCATTTTGGTAGGAATAACAGCAAACGGGATTATTATTTAAACGATAAAATATTAAAGCATGCCGCTGTTCAGAGAGATTTGGGTGTGCTAGTGCATGAGTCACAGAAAGTTGGTTTACAGGTGCAACAGGTGATTAAGAAGGCAAATGGAATTTGCCAGAGGGGTGGAGTTTAAGACTAGGGAGGTTTTGCTGCAATTGTATAAGGTGTTAGTGAGGCTACACCTGGAGTATTGTGTTCAGTTTTGGTCTCCTTATCTTAGAAAGGACGTACTGGCACTGGAGGGTGTGCCGAGGAGATTCACTAGGTTAATCCCAGAGCTGAAGGGATTGGATTACGAGGAGAGGCTGAGTAGACTGGGACTGTACTCGTTGGAATTTAGAAGGATGTGGGGGGATCTTATAGAAACATACAATTATGAAGGGAATAGATAGGATAGATGCGGGAAGGTTGTTTCCACTGGCAGGTGAAAGCAGAACTAGGTGGCAGCCTCAAACTAAAGGGAAGTAGATTTGGGACTGAGTTTAGGAGGAACTTCTTCACCCGAAGGGCTGTAAATCTATGGAATTCCTTGCCCAGTGTAGCAGTTGAGGCTCCTTCATTAAATGTTTTTAAGATTAAGATAATAGTTTTTTGAAGAATAAAGGGATTAAGGGTTATGGTGTTCTGGCCAAAAAGTGGAGCTGAGTCCACCAAAGTCCTGGATAAAGGACTGTGCACCGGGGGATGATAGGGGAAGACCAGATGGGGTTTGTTAAAGGCAGGCAGCTAACAGCCAATGTTAGAAGGCTTCTGAATGTGATGATGATGCCCTCGGAGGGGGGATGGGTGGGGCAGAGGTGGTGGTCACTATGGACTCTGAGAAGGCCTTCGACCGGGTGGAATGAAATTATTTGTGGGATGGTTTGGGTTTGGACAGGGCATTATTGACTGCGTTTGGTTTCTGTACCAAGCACTGGTGGCGATTGTGCGGACGAACCGGGTGAGTTCGGACTACTTTAGACTGCACCGGGGGGGGGGGGGGACACAGGGTCCCGTTATATGTAGACGGCCTACTCCTATATGTTTATGTCCCGTTAGGGGAATGGGGGAGATTAGGCACATCTTCGGGGAATTTGGCCGGTTCTCCGGGTACAAATTGAATATGGGTAAAAGCGAGGTTTTTGTGATCCAGGTGAGGGGGGCAAGAGAGGAGATTGGGGGAGTTTCCGTTTAAAGTAGTGGGAGGGAGTTTTCGCTACTTAGATATTCAGGTGTCACGGAGTTGGGAACAGCTCCATAAATTAAATCTGGCCCGTTTAGCTGAACTTTAGCTCAGTGGGCTTGACAGCTGGTTTGTGATGCAGAACAAGGCCAGCAGCACCGGTTCAATTCCTGTACCAGCTTACCCCAACAGGCGCTGGGATGTGGAGACTAGGGGCTTTTCACAGTAACTTCATCCATGTGACAATAAAAGGTTATTATAAGAGGCAGCACGGTAGCATTGTGGACAGCACAATCGCTTCACAGCTCCTGGGTCCCAGGTTCGATTCCGGCTTGGGTCACTGTCTGTGCGGAGTCTGCACATCCTCCCCGTGTGTGCGTGGATTTCCTCCGGGTGCTCCGGTTTCCTCCCACAGTCCAAAGATGTACAGGTTAGGTGGATTGGCCATGATAAATTGCCCTTAGTGTCCAAAATTGCCCTTGGTGTTGGGTGGGGTTACTGGGTTATGGGGATTGGGTGGAGGTGTTAACCTTGGGAAGGGTGCTCTTTCCAGGAGCCGGTGCAGACTCGATGTGCTGAATAGCCTCCTTCTGCACTGTAAATTCTATGTAAAAATGGACAAATGACGTTTGGAGGTGGGACATGCTCCCGTTGGCGGGGAGGGTACATACCATAAAAATGATGGTCCTCCTGAGATTTTTGTTTGTTTTCCAGTGCCTCCTTATTTTTATACCAAAGAAGGGCAGCACGGTGGCGCAGTGGGTTAGCCCTGTTGCCTCACAGCGCTGAGGTCCCAGGTTCGATCCCGGCTCTGTGTCACTGTCCGTGTGGAGTTTGCACATTCTCCCCATGTTTGCGTGGGTTTTGCCCCCACAACCCAAAGGTGTTCAGGGTAGGTGGATTGAACATGCTAAATTGCCTCTGAATTGGAAAACAATGAATTGGGTACACTAAATTAATAAATTTTAAAAAATAAAATTTTATACCAGAGGTCTTTTTTTAAGCGGGTGAATAGGTGATCCCTGGGTTTGTGTTGACGGGTAAAACCCTGCGAGTAATGAAATGAAAATTGCTTATTGTCACAAGTAGGCTTCAAATGAAGTTACTGTGAAAAGCCCCTAGTCTCCACATTCCAGGGCCTGTTCGGGGAGGCTGGTGTGGGAATTGAACCGTGCTGCTGGCCTGCTTTGGTCTGCTTTCAAAGCCAGCGATTTAGCCCTGTGCCTAAAGAAAGTACTGTTGGAGCAGAGCCGGGGGGGGGGGAAGGGCTGGCACCACCGAACTTTAAGAACTATTACTGGGCAGCAAATATAGCCATGATTAGGGAGTGGGTAGTGGGGGAGGGGTCGGTGTGGGAGCTGGTGGAGGCATAAGTTTGGGGGCATTGGTAACAGCTTCTCTGCCGTTCTCGCCATCTGGTACTCCACAAGCCTGGTGGTAGTGACGGCCCTGAGTCTGGGGCAGTGGAGGAAGTGTTTATCCTGGGGAAGATGGATGGGGGTTTCGGAGGTGGCAGACAGCAGGGATTGAGAGGCTGGGGGATCTATTTATTAATGGGACATTTCCCTGTTTGGGGGAGGAGTTTGAATTGCCGGGAGGGAATGGCTTTCGTTATCTGCAGATGAGGGATTTTGTGCAAAGGCAGGTTTCGACCTTTCCGCTTCTACCGCCGCAGGGGATACAGGACAAGTAGTTGGTTGGCGACATGGCTGGGTTGCTCAGAGTTGAGAAAATAAGTTCGCCCTGAGAGGATCAACATTAGGGTTTGTTTGGAGGTGGCAGCCGTTGTCGACTTCTTCGGAGAAAACTAAACTCAGCAGATTCAATAAGGGGAGGGGGGAGTTGGGCTATTTTCTGGTCTAGATTAGGTGGGGACAATGAGAGATGGAGGGATGTGTTACGTACTGAACTATGTTTACATTTGTATTTGTATCTTTTGTTATGAAACCATAAATGCTTTAATAATAATAATCGCTTACTTTCGCAAGTAGGCTTCAGTGAAGTTACTGTGAAAAGTCTTTGACAAGTAGGATTAAGGTGAATCCTGCAGCTTTATATTCGTCTGTAAAAAGCAAGAGGGTGGCCAGGGAAAGGATTGGGCTACTTAATGACTGTCGGGGGGAATCTATGTGTTGAGCCTGAGGAAAAGGGCAAGGTACTAAATGAGTACTTTGCATCTGTGTTCACAAAAGAAAAGGATCTGTGGAAGATGATTCTTGGGAGGTGTGTGGACTCATTAGGGATAGACAGCATGGTTTTGTGAAGGGGCGGTGGTGCCTCACTAACTTGAATTTTTTGAGGAGGTGGCAAAGATGATTAATGAGGGGAGGGCGGTAGATGTCGTTTACATGGACTTCAGTAAAGTCTTAGACATGGTGCCTCATGACAGACTGGATCAGAGGTGAGGTGGCATGATGGATACAGAACTGGCGCGGTCACAGAAGGCAGAGGGTAGCAGTAGAAGGGTGCTTTTCTGAATGGAAGGTTGTTACTAGTGGTGTTCCACAGGATCAGTGCTGGGGCCTCTGTTGTTTGTAGTATGCATAAGCAATTTGGAGGAAAATGTAGCTGGTCTGATTTGTAAGTTCCCGGATGACACAAAAGTTGGTGGAATGGCAGATAGTGTTGAGGATTGTCAGAGGATACAAAGGACTTGGGCAGAAAAATGGTAAATGGATTTTAATCCAGACAAATTGCATTTTGATAGGTCTAACATAGAGGGGAACTATATTTTAGATGGCAAAACTCTTAGTAATATAGAAAGTCAGAGAGATCTGGGTGAACAGGTCCACTGATCTTTGAAAGTGGCAAAACAAGTGGACAAGGCAGTCAAGAAAGCATATGGAATGCTTGCCTTCATTGGATGGGGCATCGAGTATAAAAACCGGCAAGTCATGCTCCAGTTGTATAGAATGTTGGTAAGGCTGCACTTGGAATATTGTGCACAATTCTGGTCGCCACACTACCAGAAGGATGTGAAGGCTTTGGAGAAGGTGCAAAGGAGGTTTACGAGGATGTTGCCTGGTCCAGAAGGGATGAATAGACATGGACTGTTTCATCAGAATGATGGAGATTGAGGGGCGACCACTGCTGCAAGTAGATCTGTGTGCAACCTCTCTCTCCTTGGCTTAAACTCCTTGGTTGCTGCATTCGGTCCACTGCTACCACTGCTGTCAGTGAATCTGAAGGATATGAGGAGAATTGAGAAACTTTATGGTTCAGTCCAAAGGTTTGAGTTTAAGTTGCCCAAAATTCTGGCTGTTTAAACAGTTTAAATGGGTTTTAGAGATCATCAGATTGGCACAACCTCATAGTCTTTTCCTATTTCTAAAAATTCTCACCGTTTTTCTCTCAGCAGATATGGCTTACCTTGAAGAAGTACTGATAATTTCTGGACAGCACCCTAAGCCTGTCGGACTGGTTCTTCAATATGGAACAGCAGGATTCCGTGCAAAGGCTGATCAGCTGGATCACGTGATGTATCGTATGGGCTTGTTGGCAGTGTTGAGATCCAAGAAAACCAAATCTACCATTGGTGTAATGGTCACAGCGTCCCATAATCCAGAAGTAAGATTCAAAGGAAATTTAATTTTCTGTTAATTCTCATTTTGCCCTTGTCAGTCAAAAGATGATATGGTCGTTTATGAACAGATTGAAAAGATGACAGAAAAGGCCAATTGTTCATTCAGCCATTTCCAACTATATTTTGACAGTGCCAGCTTTTCCCAGTTCTGTGAAGCATGGTAGCATTGTGGATAGCATAATTGCTTCACAGCTCCAGGGTCCCAGGTTCGATTCCGGCTTGGGTCACTGTCTGTGCGGAGTCTGCACATCCTCACAGTGTGCGCGTGGGTTTCCTCCGGGTGCTCTGGTTTCCTCCCACAATCCAAAGATGTGCAGGTTAGGTGAATTCGCCATGCTAAATTGCCCTTAGTGTTGGGTGGGGTTACTGGGTTATGGGGATAGGGTGGAGGTGTTGACCTTGGATAGGGTGCTCTTTCCAGGAGCCGGTGCAGACTCGATGGGCCGAATGGCCTCCTTCTGCACTGTAAATTCTATGATGATCACAGACTTGAAGTACTGTTTCTTTTTCCACAGATGCTGCTTGACCTGATTATTTAGAGCATTTTTTTTTTATTGTCCATGAAGTGTTTTCATGGTGTAACCTCTAAATCACCATGACCATATTTGCAATCAGTTTCAATGATCATTTGAAGAAGATATCAGTAAACAAAATAAACAGGCTGCTTCATGGCAGTGATTATGTACCTGTACTCCAAAGTCATACTTTGTTCATTTAAATTGATTCTGTCCAAATAACATAGCAAAGTAATTTGTATTTACATTTTTCAAAGTAGATAACAAAGACACTTCGACTGCTGTTTGTCATTTTTATAAATGATTTGGAAGAGGGTGTAGAAGGATGGGTTAGTAAATTTGCAGATGACACCAAGGTCGGTGGAGTTGTGGATAGTGCTGAAGGATACAGAGGGACATAGATAAGCTGCAGAGCTGGGCTGAGAGGTGGCAGATGGAGTTTAATGCGGAAAAGTGTGAGGTGGTTCACTTTGGAAGGAGTAACAGGAATGCAGAGTACTGGGCTAATGGCAAGATTCTTGGTAGTGTAGATGAACAGAGAGATCTCGGCATCCAGGTACATAAATCCCTGAAAGTTGCCACCCAGGTTAATAGGGCTGTTAAGAAGGCATATGGTGTGCTAGCCTTTATAAGCAGGGGGATTGAGTTTCGGAACCACAAGGTCATGCTGCAGCTGTACATAACTCTGGTGCGGCCGCACCTGGAGTACTGCGTGCAGTTCTGGTCACCACATTATAGGAAGGATGTGGAAGCTTTGGAAAGGGCTCAGAGGAGATTTACTAGGATGTTGCCTGGTATGGAGGGAAGGTCTTACAAAGAAAGGCTCAGGGAATTGAGGTTGTTTTCGTTAGAGAGGAGAAGGCTGAGAGGTGACTTAATAGAGACATATAAGATAGTCAGAGGGTTAGATAGGGTGGACAGTGAGAGTCTTTTTCCTCGGATGGTGATGACCAACACGAGGGGACATAGCTTTAAATTGAGGGGTGATAGATATAGGACAGATGTCAGAGGCAGTTTCTTTACTCAGAGAGTAGTAGGGGTGTGGAACGCCCTGCCTGCAATAGTAGTAGACTCGCCAACTTTAAGGGCATTTAAGTGGTCACTGGATAGACATATGGATGAAAATGGAATAGTGTAGGTCAGATAGGCTTCAGATGGTTTCACAGGTCGGCGCAACATCGAGGGCCGAAGGGCCCGTACTGCGCTGTAGTGTTCTATGTTCTATGCACGTCTTGAGATTTTGAAGCTACCCTGCAGATAAATGCACCACATGGTTCAAACAGGCATCCAACACAATTGTTTCCTCTTTTATGATCCTTGCTTTCTGAACTGATTTAATCATACATTGTCGCAGGTGCATCTGCAATTGGTACATGAACACGGTAGGGAAAGTTAAACAAACTGAACTAATGTGTTTTGTTCTTTATTGCTGCATTTAGAATTTGGGTGCTAACACTCTTGGGTCAATTAGAACCATAGAATTCCTACAGTGCAGAAAGAGGTAATTCGGTTCATCAAGTTTGCCCCGACCCACTCCTTGCTCCTATACCCTAACCCACCTAACCGCTGGACACTTAAGGGCCAATTTTACCACCTAACATGCATATTTTTGGACTGAGAGGAAACTAGAGCATCCGGAGGAAACCCATGCAGACACAGAGAAAGTGCGAACTCCACACAGTCACCAGGAATTGAACCCGGGTCCCTGGTGCAGTGAGGTAGCAGTGCTAGCCACCATGCTGCCCTGCATAATGAATCTTTTCCCTGTTCAGTCTAATCCATTGACAACTAAATTTAAATTGGTGGCATGATTTTAATATCAAAGACTAGAATCCTTGCATGTTAAAATAAACCAAAATTCCCAAAAAAATAATAACAAATGAACGTTAACCCAATAAAACAATAGTACATCTCCAACCGAACATAAAACATATACACTCCCACCCCACCCCCCCCCCCCCCCCCCCCCTGGTTGCTGCCTGCGACTGACCCTCTCCTAACGCTCTGCCAGGAAGTCTAGAACGGCTGCCACCACCTGAAGAACCCTTGCACAGATCCCCTCAAGGCAAATTTCACCTTCTTCCCAATTTAATAAACCCTGCCATGTCGTAATCCAGGATTTCACACTTTGGGATGGGGGGGGGGGCCTCGCATCCTTCCACTGAAGCAGAATCCTTCGCCGGGCTACCAGGGACGCAAAGGCCAGAATACCGGCCTCTTTCGCCTCCTGCACTCCCGGCTTAACCCTGGAATTCACCACCCTTGACACCGTCCTCGCTACGCCCCTCCAGAACTCCTCTAACGCTGGGCATGCCCAGAACATGTGAGTATGGTTTGCTGGACCCCCCCCGAACACCTCGCACATCTATCCTCACTCCCAAAGAACCGGGTCAGCCTTGCACCGGTCATGTGTGCCCTGTGCAGCACCTTAAATTGTATGAGGCTGAGCCTAGCTCAAGAGGAGGAAGAATTTAATCTTCCCAAGGCAGCCGCCCATGTACCCTCATCGATCTCCTCCCCCAGTTCCTCCTCCCACTTAACTTTGAACTCCACCACCAAGGCCTCCTCCTCCTCCTGCATCACCTGATAAATTGCCGAAATCCTACCCTCTCCAACCCACACCCCCGACAGAGCCCTATCCTGAACCCTGCGCGCCGGCCGCAGCGGGAACTCCACCACCTGGCATATAAGAACATAAGAACATAAGAACTAGGAGCAGGAGTAGGCCATCTGGCCCCTCGAGCCTGCTCCGCCATTCAATTAGATCATGGCTGATCTTTTGTGGACTCAGCTCCACTTTCCGGCCCGAACACCATAACCCTTAATCCCTTTATTCTTCAAAAAACTATCTATCTTTACCTTAAAAACATGTAATGAAGGAGCCTCAACTGCTTCACTGGGCAAGGAATTCCATAGATTCACAACCCTTTGGGTGAAGAAGTTCCTCCTAAACTCAGTTCTAAATCTACTTCCCCTTATTTTGAGGCTATGCCCCCCTAGTTCTGCTGTCACCCGCCAGTGGAAACAACCTGCCCGCATCTATCCTATCTATTCCCTTCATAATTTTAAATGTTTCTATAAGATCCCCCCTCATCCTTCTAAATTCCAACGAGTACAGTCCCAATCTACTCAACCTCTCCTCATAATCCAACCCCTTCAGTTCTGGGATTAACCTAGTGAATCTCCTCTGCACACCCTCCAGCGCCAGTACGTCCTTTCTCAAGTAAGGAGACCAAAACTGAACACAATACTCCAGGTGTGGCCGCACTAACACCTTATACAATTGCAACATAACCTCCCTAGTCTTAAACTCCATCCCTCTAGCAATGAAGGACAAAATTCCATTTGCCTTCTTAATCACCTGTTGCACTTGTAAACCAACCTTCTGTGACTCATGCACTAGCACACCCAAGTCTCTCTGAACAGCGGCATGCTTTAATATTTTATCGTTTAAATAATAATCCCGTTATTCCTACCAAAATGGATAACCTCACATTTGTCAACATTGTATTCCATCTGCCAGACCCAAGCCCATTCACTTAACCTATCCAAATCCCTCTGCAGACTTCCAGTATCCTCTGCACTTTTCGCTTTACCACTCATCTTAGTGTCATCTGCAAACTTGGACACATTGCCCTGGTCCCCAACTCCAAATCAATCAATGTAAATTGTGAACAATTGTGGGCCCAACACGGATCCCTGAGGGACACCACTAGCTACTGATTGCCAACCAGAGAAACACCCATTTATCCCAACTCTTTGCTTTCTATTAATTAACCAATCCTCTATCCATGCTACTACTTTACCCTTAATGCCATGCATCTTTATCTTATGCAGCAACCTTTTGTGTGGCACCTTGTCAAAGGCTTTCTGGAAATCCAGATATACCACATCCATCGGCTCCCCGTTATCTACTGCACTGGTAATGTCCTCAAAAAATTCCACTAAATTAGTTAGGCATGACCTGCCCTTTACGAACCCGTGCTGCGCCTGCCCAATGGGACAATTTCTATCCAGATGCCTCGCAATTTCTTCCTTGATGATAGATTCCAGCATCTTCCCTATTACCGAAGTTAAACTCACTGGCCTATAATTTCCTGCTTTCTGCCTACCTCTTTTTTTAAACAGTGGCGTCACGTTTGCTAATTTCCAATCCACCGGGACCACCCCAGAGTCTAGTGAATTTCGGTAAATTATCACTAGTGCATCTGCAATTTCCCTAGCCATCTCTTTTAGCACTCTGGGATGCATTCCATCAGGGCCAGGAGACTTGTCTACCTTTAGCCCCATTAGCTTGCCCATCACTCCCTCCTTAGTGATAACAATCCTCTCAAGGTCCTCACCTGTCATAGCCTCATTTCTATCAGTTGCTGGCATGTTATTTGTGTCTTCCACTGTGAAGACCGACCCAAAAAACCTGTTCAGTTCCTCAGCCATTTCCTCATTTCCCATTATTAAAACTCCCTTCTCATCCTCTAAAGGACCAATATTTACCTTAGCCACTCTTTTTTGTCTTATATATTTGTAAAAACTTTACTGTCTGTTTTTATATTCTGAGCAAGTTTACTCTCATACTCTATCTTACTCTTTATAGCTTTTTTAGTAGCTTTCTGTTGCCCCCTAAAGATTTCCCAGTCCTCTAATCTCCCAGCAATCTTTGCCACTTTATATGCTTTTTCCTTCAATTTGATACTCTCCCTTATTTCCTTAGATATCCACGGTCGATTTTCCCTCTTTCTTCCGTCCTTCCTTTTTGTTGGTATAGACCTTTGCTGAGCACTGTGAAAAATCGCTTGGAAGGTTCTCCACTGTTCCTCAACTGTTCCACCATAAAGTCTTAGCTCCCAGTCTACCTTAGCTAGTTCTTCTCTCATCCCCTTGTAATCTCCTTTGTTTAAACACAAAACACTAGTATTTGATTTTACTTTCTCACCCTCCATCTGTATTTTAAATTCCACCATATTGTGATTGCTCCTTCCGAGAGGATCCCTAACTATGAGATCATGAATCAATCCTGTCTCATTACACAGGACAAGATCTAGGACCGCTTGTTCCCTCGTAGGTTCCATTACATACTGTTCTAGGAAACTATCGCGGATACATTCTATAAACTCCTCCTCACGGTTGCCTTGACCGACCTGGTTAAACCAATCGACATGTAAATTAAAATCCCCCATGATAACTGCTGTACCATTTCTACATGCATCAGTTATTTCTTTGTTTATTGCCTGCCCCACCATCTCGTTACTATTTGGTGGCCGATAGACTACGCCTATCAGTGACTTTTTCGCCTTACTATTCCTGATTTCCACCCAAATGGATTCAACCTTATCCTCCATAGCACCGATGTCATTCCTTACTATTGCCCGGATGTCATCCTTAAATAACAGAGCAACACCACCTCCCTTACCATCCACTCTGTCCTTCCGAATAGTTTGATACCCTCGGATATTTAACTCCCAGTCGTGACCATCCTTAACCATGTTTCAGTAATGGCCACTAAATCATAGTCATTTACGATGATTTGTACCACCAACTCATTTACTTTATTCCGAATACTACGAGCATTCAGGTAAAGTACACTTATGTTGGTTTTTTTACCTCTGTTTTGAATCTTAACATCTCCAGTTTTATTCCTTTTGTTATTACTGGGCCTATTCACTGTGCTCCCCTCAGTCACTGTACCTTGTACTGTCGCCCTTATGGATTTCTGACTATGTCTTCTCTGCCTTGCACTTTTCCCCTTACTTCCTTTTGTTTCTGTCCCTGTTTTACTACCTTCCAACTTCCAGCATTGGTTCCCATCCCCCTGCCACATTAGTTTAAACCCTCCCCAACAGTTCCTGTTGACAGACATCGGTTCCAGTCCTGCCCAAGTGCAGACCGTCCGGTTTGTACTGGTCCCACCTCCCCCAGAACCGGTCCCAATGCCCCAGGAATTTGAATGCCTCCCTCTTGCACCATCTCTCGAGCCACACATTCATCCTATCTATCCTGACATTCCTACTCTGACTAGCTCGTGGCACTGGTAGCAATCCTGAGATTACTACCTTTGAGGTCCTACTTTTTAGTTTAACTCCTAACTCCCTGAATTCCGCTTGTAGGCCTCATCCCGTTTTTTACCTATATTGTTGGTGCCTATGTGCACCACGACAGCTGGCTGTTCACCCCCCCCCCCCCCCCCCCCCCCCCAGAATGTCCTGCAGCCGCTCCGAGACATCCTTGACCCTTGCACCAGGGATGCAACATACCATCCTGGAGTCTCGATTGCGTTCACAGAACCTCCTGTCTATTCCCCTTACGATCGAGTCCCCTATCACTATAGCCCTGCCGTTTTTCTTCCTTCCCTGCTGTGCAGCAGAGCCAGCCACGGTGCCATGAACCTGGCTGCTGCTGCCTTCCCCTGGTGAGCCATCTTCCTCAACAGTATCCAAAGCGGTATATCTGTTTTGCAGGGAGATGACCGCAGGGGACACCTGCACTGCCTTCCTACTCTTGCTCTTTCTTTTGGTCACCCATTTTCTATCTCCCTCAGTAACCTTCACCTGCGGTGTGACCAACTCGCTAAACGTGCTATCCACGACCTCCTCAGCATCGCGGATGCTCCAAAGTGAGTCCATCTGCAGCTCCAGAGCCGTCACGCGGTCTAACAAGAGTTTCAGTCCTCCACTCTGTATGAGTCTCACTGACACCTAACGAATGCCCAACTTGCATATATCTGAAGATATTTCGGGGGGGGAACCTGAATTTCTCCTCCAGTTCCCTAAGGCTCACAAACTTCCCATTGATGAACAGGTCCCCAATCCTCCTAATACTTGCCCTGTACCAGCTCCGGAACCCCCCATCCCTTTTCCCCAGGACAAACTGATGGTTCTCTCGTATTGGGGACCACACCGAGGCCCCCACCTTCCCCCTGTGATGTCTACACTGCCCCCAGATTTTGAGGATCGCCGCCACCACCGGGCTCGTAGTGTACCTCATCGGAGGGAGCGGCAGCGGTGCCGTCACTAGCGCCCCCAGGCTCGTGCCCACACAGGACGCCATCTCCTCCTTCTTCCATGCTGCCCCCTCCCCCTCCATTACCCACTTGCATACCGTCGCCACGTTGGCAGCCCAGTAATAGTTAGGCAACACCCCCCCCCCCCCCCAATCTCTGCTCCGCTCCAGAAACACCCTTCTCACCCTCGGGGTCTTCTTAGCCCACACGAACCCCATAATACTCCTGTTAATCCGCTTAAAAAAGGCCTTGGGGATCAGGATGGGGAGGCACTGAAACAAAAACAGAAGCCTCGGGAGCACCGTCATTTTAATGGACTGCACCCTACCCGCCAGGGAGAGCGGCAGCGTATCCCACCTTTTAAACTCCTCCATTTGCTCCACCAGCCTTGTTAAGTTGAGCTTATGCAGGCCCCCCAGCTTCTAACCACCTGCACCCCCAGGTATCTAAAACTCCTCTCTGCCCTTTTTAGTGGGAGCTCACCAATCCCCCTCTCCTGGTCTCCCGGCTGCACCACGAACAGCTCACACTTCCCCATATTAAGCTTATACCCGGAGAAATCCCCAAACTCCCTGAGGATCCTCAACACCTCCGGCATTCCCTCCACCGGGTCCGCCACATACAATAACAGATCGTCTGCATACAATGATACCTGGTGGTGTCCCCCCCCCCACCAACCCCCTCCAATTCCTTGACTCCCTCAAAGCCATGGCCGGGGGCTCAATCGCCAGCGCAAAGAGCAGGGGGGAACAAAGGACACCCCTGCCTCGTTCCTCAGTATAGCCGGAAATATTCCGACGTCCTCCTGTTCGTGGCCACACACTCCACCGGGGCCTCGTACAGCAGTCTCACCCAGCTGACGAACCCCTCCCCAAACCTCCTCAACACCTCCCACTGGTACCCCCACTCCACCCTATCGAAGGCCTTCTCCGCGACCATAGCTACCACTACCTCCGCCTCCCCTTCCACCGCCGGCATCAGAATTACATTCAGGAGCGTACGTTGGTATTCATCTGCCTCCCTTTCACAAAACCCGTCTGATCCTCGTGTATAACCCCCGGGACACAGTCCTCAATCCTCATGGCCAGTATCTTTGCCAGCAGTTTCGCATCCACATTGTGAAGTGAAATTGGCCTATACGACCCGCACTGTAAAGGGTCCTTGTCCTGCTTCAAAATCAGAGAGATCAGCGCCCTAGACATCGTCGGGGGCAGGACCCCACCCCTCGGCAATCCTTGGGAACCGTAGCCGGTCCAAAAATCCCCCACCCCCCCCTCCGATGGGGACTCAGACCGATACAGTCCCTCATAGAAGTCCCTGAAGACCCGGTTGATGATACCCACCGCACTTCGCACCGTGCTCCCCCCTCCTTCCCTCACTCCCCCAATCTCCCTCGCTGCCTCCCGCTTCCGAAGCTGGTGTGCCAACATCCGGCTGGCCTTCTCGCCATACTCATACACCGCCCCTTGCGCCTTTCTCCACTGCACCTCCGCCTTCCTGGAGGTCAACAAGTCAAACTCGGCCTGGAGGCTACGCCGCTCCTTAAGTAATCACTCCTCAGGGGCCTCTGAGTACCTCCCATCTACCCGTACCATCTCCCCCACTAGCCTCTCCCTCTCCTCTCCTTTCCTCCTTTGAGGCCCTGATGGAAATCAGCTCTCCCCTGACCACTGCCTTCAACGCCTCCCAAACCATCCCTACTTGCACCTCCCCGTTATCATTGGCTTCCAGGTATCTCTCTCTACACCCCCGGACCCGCCCGCTAACCTCTTCGTCCGCCAACAGCCCCACCTCCAAGCGCCACAGCGGGCGCTGGTCCCTCTCCTCCCCCAGCACGAGGTCCACCCAATGTGGGGCATGGTCAGAGATGACTATCGCCGAGTACTCCGTGTCCTCTACCCTCGGGATCAGCGCCCGGCTCATTACAAAAAAGTCAATCTGAGAGTAGGCCTTATGAACATGGGAAAAGAATGAGAATTCCCTGGCCCCCGGCCGCGCAAACCTCCACGAATCCACCCCCTCCATCTGGTCCATAATCTCTCTCAGCACCTTGGCCGCCACCGGCCTCCTACCCGTCTTAGACCTAGAGCGACACACGGGCCCGTTTGACCGGTCCGTTCAGGCCTCTTAAGTTCCAAGTTATCAGCCGGATCAGGGGGCTGCCCGCCCCCCTCCCCGGTCGACTAGCCATAGCCCTTCCTAGGCCAGCCACGTGCCCACACCCCCTGCACTTCCCGTTTCCCCCCCAACGGCAGAACCCGCCCCGACCTCCTCTACAGACAGCTCCCTCTTGCCCATTCCTGCAGCAACCCGGGTGGCCCCATAGCTGCATTGCACTCCCTTGAGTCAGCGACTCCTGCTGACCCCGGCTACTCCCGCCGGTCCGTCGACCCCCCCCCCCCCCCAGTGTGGGAATCTCCCCTCCCCCCTCCTGTCCATCAACGGGCTCTCCCTGTCCCCCCAACCCCACCCTTCCACTCAGCGCGGGGAAAAAAGTCCTCGCTTCCAGCACCAGCCCCGCCCATTTCCATCCGTAGCGCGGGAAAAAGCCCGCGCTTTCCGCCGGTCCGACCCCGCTCCCTCTGGCATAGCTTCCCTTCTAGGCCCAGGACCCACAGTCGAGCCGGCTGCAACATGCCGAACTTCACCCCTCTCCGGTACAGCACCGCCTTAGCCCAGTTGTACCCGGCCCTCCTCTTGGCCACCTCCGCACTCCAGTCCTGATAAATCCGGATCTCTGCGTTCTCCCACCTGCTGCTCTGCTCCTTGCTGGCCCACCTTAGCACACATTGTCTGTCCGCAAACCGATGGAACTGCACCAGCACCGCCCGCGGCTGCTCACTGGGCTTGGGCCTCCTCATCAACACTCGATGGGCCCACTCCAGCTCCAGGGGCCCCTGGAAGGACCCGGCGCCCATCAATGTATTCAGCATGGTGACCACGTGGGCACCCACATCCGATCCTTCCAGCCCCTCCGGGAGACCCAGAATCCGCAGATTCTTTCTCCTCGACCAGTTCTCCAGGTCCTTGCGCTTCGCCTGCCATTTCTTATGGAGCGCCTCGTGCCAGGCCCAAGATCTCGTCGTCGTTCTCCGAGACCTTTTGTCGGACCTCTCTGATCGCCGCCCCTTGGGCCGTCTGGGTCTCAAGCAGCCTGTCAATTGACGCCTTCATCGGCTCTTGCAGCTCTGACTTCAGCTCCGTGAAGCAGCGCTGGAGAAACTCCTGCTGCTCCTGTGACCACTGCTCCCACGCTGCCTGGTCTCCACCTGCTGCCACCTTGGTCTTCCTGCCTCGCACCTTTCTCTGCCCCAACTCCACTTTTTGCACCGCTCCACTCCTGGTCCAATCCATACAGTGCTGGGGGGATAATGTTGTTCCCTTCCCACACTGGGAATTGTTGAAAAAGTGCCCAAAAGTCCGTTTCTAGCGGGAGCTGCCGAATGTGCGACTTCGCTCCTCATAGCCGCAACCAGAAGTCTTGGTTGGGAAGAGTTGAGCACTTGTGGATTTGATAGGCTTCAGTCTGAAAGAAAGATAGAAAATTCTGGAACTACTCAGGCCTGGCAGCATCTGTGTAGAGAATTTAGAATTAGAACAGCACAGAACAGGCCCTTCGGCCCTCGATGTTGTGCCGAGCAATGATCACCCTACTCAAACTCGCGTATCCACCCTATACCCGTAACCCAACAACTCCCCCTTAACCTTACTTTTTAGGACACTACGGGCAATTTATCATGGCCAATCCACCTAACCCGCACATCTTTGGACTGTGGGAGGAAACCGGAGCACCCGGAGGAAACCCACGCACACACGGGAAGGACGTGCAGACTCCGCACAGACAGTGACCCAGCCGGGAACCGAACCTGGGACCCTGGAGCTGTGAAGCATTGATGCTAACCACTATGCTACCATGCTGCCCTCAGAATGTTTCTGGTCAATGAATTTTTGATGAAAGACCATTTATCTGACCTTGCTTGGTTGTCAGCAGTTTTACAGATATAAATCAATTGTACTTTGGGGTTGTCATTAGGATTCTGGAAAAGCACAAAGGTGGATGCCTTCATCCAGCATTTGAGTAATTGCTCAGTTTCTCACTATTATCTTTATCATCTCTGCTCAACTGTTATTTGTTTTCTTTGAATTGCAAGTGCCCACCAGTTGCCATGTTATTAAACTACAGAAGGATCAAAAACTTCAATGTATGTTCATTATAGTTGAGTTTTAGTAGGAATTGCTGAATAGCAAATTAGACAGGGATCAGTGTTCCATCCCTAAAAATAAGATAAACTTGCATTTATATATGGCCTTTCAAGACCATCAGATTATTGAAAGCACTTTCTAGCTAGTGAAGTACTTTTCAGTATACAGTAGTCACTTATAAGAAAGGAAAAAAATGGTAGACAATGACACCCACATCCCATAAAAAAAGTTTAAAAAAATAAATAATGTGATCATGGTCAGATAATCTGTTTCTGCGATGTTGATTCAAAAACAAATATTGACACCCCCCCCCCACCCCCAAACACCCCCCAGATTCCCTTAAATAGTACCATGGAGCCTTATGAAAGTGCCTGAGAGGAAAGAAGGATTAAAAAAAAATTTAAAACTTAAGAGTACTCAATTCTTTTTTTGTCCAATTTAAGGGGCAATTTAGTGTGGCTGATTAACCTACCCTGCACATGTTTGGGTTGTGGGGGTGTGACCCACGCAGACATGAACAGAATGGGAAAACTCCACACGGACAGTGATCAGGGGCTGAGATCCAACCTGGGTCCTCGCTGTCCTGAGGCAGCAGTGCGAACCACTGCGTCACCCCAAAATTTGCCTCCTTAACCACTGTGTTGGGACTCCTTATTTTACCTTCTAATATGAGTCGATAGTCCGGTTGATTGGAGGTGTCAAAAATACAACTTTATTGCTAATTATTCATTTGAATACACTTGAATAAGAACTGAATCAAAACTTAGAAACAAAATACCAAACGAAACATAAAAAGGTCGAACACATGGCAAAAAGTCATAAAACATAAGGAAATCACATAACATAAAAAAACAGATAGATGAATCAAGAATTCGGGAACAAAGACCTCGACCATAAGGTCCTACTTCCAAGGGAATTCTTGGGTGAAATTCTCCGCTCCCTTGAAAAATCGGGAAGGACGTTGTGAATTCGGCCGAGTTTCACGATGGCCTCGGAGGCCGCTCCTCTCACCTTATTCACCCCCACCCGGGGGGCTAGGAGCGGCGCTCCGTAACTCTCGGCTCCAACCTGCGCATGCGCGGCTGACGTCACGACGGCTGATGGCTCAAACCCGCGCATGCGCGGTTGCCGTCTTCCCCTCCGCTGCCCCGCAAGACTTGGCGGCTTGATCTTGCGGGGCGGCGGAGGGGGAAGAGTGCGTCCCTTTGAGACGCTGGCCCGACGATCGGTGGGCACCGATCGCGGGCCAGTCCCTTCCTGAGCACGGTCGTGGTTCTCACTCCCCTCTCCGCCCCCCACAAGCTTCAATCCAGCTTTTGGCGTCATGTTCATAACGGCAGCGACCAGGTGAGGTTGCCGCTGTCGTGAACCGGTCGCGAACGGCAGGCCGCTCGGCCCAATCGGGCCGGAGAATCGCCGGTCGCTGTGAAAAACGGCGAGCGCCGATTCTTCCGAGCGGGGGGGTGCCAGGGGGGTGTGTCGTGAGTCGCCCGGCCCTCCCGCGATTCTCCCACCCGGCGTGGGAGCGAAGAATTTCGCCCCTTATCTCTGGTTTAACCCTTCATTGACCCTCATTGGTTTCTAATTCTCAGTTGAAACCTCCTGGTTTGTTCAAATGAATGTCTGTTAATTAGAGGATGATTTATTAATCACACATTGGACATTACTTAAAATTGACTGTTGCCAATCAAAACTAGCCCAGTGCCTCTGTGCAGTGTCTTAGGAAATTTCTGAATACGTTTCTCACACTTTCCATGTTACATAGCACGGCCCGGAGATCTTGCTATAACTGGTTAGTTGATACATTCTTAGTGCTAAATACACTGGAATACAATGGCTAATTCATTATGTGAAACAATGACTGGATTCTGGCAGTCAAGACACTTTTAAAATCATTTTTACCTCGCAACTACATACATTTAACTAGCACCTAAAATGATGACTCTGTTACACTGTATCTTCCTGCCCTACAAAGGATTGGTTGTACGTGCACACCAAGGTCCCTTTGATCCTGATGTTTCCCATGGTTCTGCCGTTCATCATGTATTCATTGCCTTGTTTGTCCTGCCCAAGTGCATCACCTCACACTTATCAGGATTGAATTCCATTTGACACTGATCAGCCAATCTGACCAGCCCGTCTATATCCTCCTGTAATCTAATATCCTCCTCCCATATCATCCACAAACTTACTGAGCAATCCTCCTACATTCATATATAATTAATTTATGTAAACAACAAACAGCATGGGTCCCAACACTGATTCCTGCGGGACCCCACTGGACACAGACCTTCTGTCAGAAAAACACCCCTCCACATCACCCTCTGCTTCCTGTATTCTTTTTTCCAAATTTCCTTGGATCCCATGGACTCTTACCTTTGCTATCAGTCTCCCATGTGGGACCTTATCAAAAAGCTTGCTGAAATCCAAGTAGACTACGTCAAATACATTTCCCTCATTTACACACCTGGTCACCTCTAGTTGGTCAGACCTGACCTCCATCAACAAAACCATGCTGACTGTTCTTGATTACTCCCTGCCTCTCCAAATGCAGATTAATTCTGTGACTCAGCATTGCTTCTATTAGTTCCCCCACCACTGAGGTTAGACTGTATGACCTGTAGTTTCCTGGTTTATCCCTTCCACTCTTTTTGAATAATGGTACCATATTGGTTTTCTCCAGTCCTCTGGCACCTCTCCTGTGGCCAGGGCGGAATTGAAAATTATTGTGCCACGCCCCTGCTATTTCCTCCCTTGCCTTGCTCAACAGCCTGGGATACGTTTCATCAGGCACGAGAAACTTGTCTACTTTTAACCATGACAGACCACTCAGCACTTCCTCCCAGTCGATGTTAATTACTTTAATTTTATCACAGTTTATCTCCCTGATTTCTATAATCACACCGGCCCTTACAGTAGTGAACACCGACACAAAGTATTCATTTAGAACCCTACCTACGTCCTCCTGGTCCACATACAAATTACCACTGTGGTCCTTAATGGGGCCCTACTTTTTCCCCAGTTATCCTTTTGCCCTTATTGTACTTGTAAAATAATTAAGGATTTTCCTTTATTTTACCTGCCAGTATCCTTTCATGTCTCATATTTTTTGCTTTCCTAATTTCAATTTTAATTTCCCTCTTGCACATTCGATATACCTCTAGGGCTTCTGCTGTTTTGAGCCCTTGATATTTGCCATGAGTTTACCTTTTTCTCCTTCTCCAATGCTGTAGATCCCTCTATCCAGGGTTCACTGGATTTGTTGGTCCTAATGTTTTGCTTGATTGGAACATGTTGGCCCTGTACTCTTCCTATTTCCTTCTTGAACGTGCCCCACTTACTGTTTCTTCAACACCACATTTGTGACTAGCCTGCTTCCTGGCTCACAGCATTCTGACTACTGAATGTATCAATTGCGAAGAACATCCTGTTCCTTATGCTTTCCCGTTCCTTTCTTTCTCTTGGTTGCTGGCCAGACATGGTTTACGAAGTACATGCCAGTTTAATTTTACTTGTGCAAAAACAATACATTCATTTTCTGTCCGTGTGGAGTTTGCACATTCTCCCCGTGTCTGCGTGGGTTTCGCCCCCACAACCCAAAGATGTGCAGAGTAGGTGGATTGGCCACGCTAAATTGCCCCTTAATTGGAAAAAATAATTGGGTAATCTAAATTTATAAAAAAAAACAATACATTCATTTTAATAGCATCCTACCATTTTGTGACGCTTGACAATAACTTCCTTGGCATTGACAGATGCTAAGTATTCGTTTAGTACCTCAGCCATGCCTTCCACCTCCATGCATAAATCCAGTTTTTGGTCCATATTTCACCCATTTTTTTTAACCATGTTTTTGCCTTAGTAATAGGTGTGTATCAGCAATGAGTTGGGTTCCAGTGCACATCGAGAGACAATTGACCACAGTTTAAGATAGTCTATAAAGGCATCTAGGGTCTTTGCATACAGAGTGCTATCTTAAATTATTATTATCCATTACAGGAAGACAATGGAGTGAAATTGGTAGATCCCCTTGGAGAAATGCTTGCGCCTGCATGGGAGGCATATGCCACACAGTTAGCAAATGCAGAAGAACAGGATCTGAAATCTGCCTTAACCAATATCCTTGTCAACGAGCCCATGAACCTGCAGGAAATAGCTCGGATTGTTCTTGGTAGAGATACACGGTATGTGTTGTGGTTTTAAAATTTGGATGTAACTCAAAATCTAAAGAGCCTAATTTATTTCCTTGTTTTCGGGATGGGAAGAAAGTCCTGCTCAGTAAATTGTTTTCAGTTTATTTTGTTGTTTGTATATCAAACGTAGAATCATAGAATCCCTACACTGCAGAAGGAGGCCCTTCGACCCATCGAGTCTGCACTGACCCTTTGAAAGACCACCCTACCGAGGCCCAATGATCTGCCTCATTCCTATAACCCCATCCTAAGGGGCTATTTAGCCTGGCCAATCCACCTAAACTATACATCTTTGGACTGTGGGAGGAAACCGGAGCAGCCGGAGGAAATCCACACTGATACGGGGAGAATGTGCAAAATCCACACGGTCATCCAAAATCAGTATCGAACCTGGGTTCCTGGCGCTGCTGGGTCCCTGACACTGTGCCAATGTGCTGCCCCATGCCAAAAAAATGCCAGTAATTTTATCTTGATATGCAGAAGGATTCTTGTATCTTTCTCAAGTGTAAGGGCAGAGATGGGAGTTAGTACAAAGATGTGGGAGATCAGGGAGCTTTCTAACGTCCCTGACGACTATGTCTGTGAGAGGTTTGACCAGCTGCATCTCCTCACACACTACGTAGTTCGGTTTGAGCAACAGCTGGATTCATTGCAGAGCATACGGGGGGGGGAAAGAGAAAGAGAAGAGTGTGATAGACACTTGCTTCAGGGAGATGGTCGCATCACAGCTTCAGACAGGTAGATGGGTGAGTGGCAGGAGAGGCAGGCAGGCAGGTATGTCAGGAGTCTCCTGTGGCTAATCCCCCCTCAAACAGGTATACTGTTGCGTCAAGGGCGTTGGGGGGGGGGGGGGAAATAGCCTCTTGGGAGACGATACCAGCAGCAGCCAGTCCTGTGGCACCACAACTGATTCTGCTGTAGAGCAGGGTTGGGCCAAGTCCAAGTGAATGATAGTAGAACATAGAACAGTACAGCACAGAACAGGCCCTTCGGCCCTCGATGTTGTGCCGAGCAATGATCACCCTACTCAAACCCACGTATCCACCCTATACCCGTAACCCAACAATCCCCCCATTAACCTTACACTACGGGCAATTTAGCATGGCCAATCCACCTAACCCGCACATCTTTGGACTGGGAGGAAACCGGAGCACCCGGAGGAAACCCACGCACACACGGGTAGGACGTGCAAACTCCACACAGACAGTGACCCAGCCGGGAATCGAACCTGGGACCCTGGAGCTGTGAAGCATTTATGCTAACCACCATGCTACCGTGCTGCCCCCAAAGTAGTAGGAGACTTGATAGTCAGGGTCACAAATAGGCGTTTCTGTGGCTGCAAACGGTACTCTAGGATGGTGTAATGCCTACCTGGTGCCAGGGTCCTGGATATCTCTAAACAACTACAGGGCATCCTGAAAAATGAGGGTAAACAGACAGATATCATTGTCCACATTGATGACATAGGCAGGAAGAGGTCCTGTAAAGACAATTCAAGGACTTGGGTCAGCAACTAAAATGCAGGATCTCTAGGGTAGTAATCTCCAATGCCACGTGCTAGTGAGGCTTGGAACAGGGAGATAGTACAATTGAACATGTGGCTAAAGACCTGGTGTAGGAGGGCGTGCTTTAGACATGTGGATCACTGGGATGTCTTCTGGGGAAGGTGGGACTTGTACAAAAAGGACGGGTTGCACTTGAACTGGTGGGGCACCAATATCCTGGGCGGGAGGATTGTGAGTGCTGTTCGGGAGGGCTTAAACTAGTGTGGCGGAGGATGGGAACCGGAACAACGGGCCAGAAAGTGTAAAGACTGGGGAAAAAAGTGAGACTGAGATAAACATGTGCCGAATAACAGCAGGCAGAGGGAAGCCGCAGGGCACAGTGGGACTGTAGGTCTTGAGTCCGTTTGCTTCAATACAAGAAGTATAGCAGGTAAAACACATAGAACATAGAACAGTACAGCACAGAACAGGCCCTTCGGCCCTCGATGTTGTGCCGAGCAATGATCACCCTACTTAAACCCACGTAACCCATATACCCGTAACCCAACAATCCCCCCATTAACCTTACACTACGGGCAATTCAGCATGGCCAATCCACCTAACCCGCACATCTTTGGACTGTGGGAGGAAACCGGAGCACCCGGAGAAAACCCACGCACACACGGGGAGGACGTGCAGACTCCACACAGACAGTGACCCAGCTGGGAACCGAACCTGGGACCCTGGAGCTGTGAAGCATTGATGCTAACCACCATGCTACCGTGCTGCCCCAAATGAACTGAGAACCTAGATTTCTGCATGGAACTATGATGTAATTACTAATCACTGTGCTACCGTGCCGCCCCTGGACAAGTTGACAAGGTAGACAAATCCCTGGGGTCGGTTGGCATCTATCCCAGGTTACTGCGGGAGGCAAGGGGAGAAATAGCAGGGACCTGAGCAGATATCTTCATGTCTTTGACCAAGGACGAGTTTCCAGAGGACTGGAGAATAGACAATGCTATTCCCTTGTTTAAGAAAGGAAACCGGGACCATCCAGCAAATGTTTGGCTGGTGAGCCTGACACCAGTGGTCGGGAAGCTTTTGGAAAAGACACTTGAGGGAAAGGATCTATGTACATTTGGAGCAAAGTGGACTAGTTAGTAACAGACAGCATGGTTTTGTACGGGGAAGGTCATGTCTCACCAACTTGATTGAGATTTTTGAAGAAGTGACAAAGAAAATTGATGAGGGAAGGGCTGTGGGTGTAGCTTAATCAAAAGGAAAAAGGAAGCGTACGATATGTAAGGTTTTGACAAGGTCCCACATGGGCAGACTAGTATAAAAAGTAAAATCACATGGGATTCTGGGTGGGCTGGCTAGATGAATACAGAACTGGCTTGGTTTTAGAAGACAGAGTAGTGGTGGAAGGGTGTTTTTCAAAATGGAGATTTGTAGCTAGCAATGTTCCATAGGGATCAGTGCTGGGACCTCTGTTGTTTGTAGTAGATATAAATGATCTGGAGGAAAATGTGGGTAGTCTGATTGGTAAGTTTGTGGATGACACGAAGATTAGCAGAGTTGCTGATAGTGCTGATGATTGTCAGAGACACAGCACGATATAGATAGATTGGAGACCTGGTCACAGAAATGGCAGATGGAATTTAATCCGGACATATGCGAGGTGATGCATTTTGGAGGATCAAATCTAGGTATGAATATTGTAAATGGCAGGACCCTTAGGAACATTAACATACAGAGGGATCTGTGCGCGCAGGTCCACAGCTCCCTAAAAGTGGCAACACAGGTAGCCAAGGTTATTTCAGAAGGCATATGACACACTTGCCTTCATCAGCCGGGGTATTGAGTACAAGAGTTGGGAAATCATTTTGCAGGTATATAAAACCTTGGTCAGGCCGCATTTGGAGTATTGCGTGCAGTTCTGGTCACCACATTGTCAGAAGGACGTGGAAGCTTTAGAGAGTTTAAACTAAGAGATAAAACACTGTCTATACTAGTGCATTGCCCGACTGAGTTTTTATATAAATTGGTATAGAAGCTTTTAATGGTCTATTAATATCCTCTGTCTTAATCATCCTATTACCCTTGGAAACTTGCACAGAGGCCTTGTGTCCATCTCTTTTGTAGTAAGGAAAGCCAAGTCCCTACTCTGTTTATTTCCAAATTATTATGAGGCCCTGGGCACTTTCGCACTCGCTTGTTATGAGACCCTGGGCGCACTCGCTCTCGCACTCGCTCTCGCACTCGCTCTCGCTCTCGCACTCGCTCTCGCACTCGCTCTCGCACTCGCTCTCGCACTCGCACTCGCTCTCGCACTCGCTCTCTCTCAGCTCTGCCCATCCCCACAAACCAAGTTTCTCCCCTGTGGTGGCCAGATTTGAATCCATTATCGTTATCTTGGCAGGCTGATTTTCCCACACCTGTTTATACAAAAGAAGAGCAATGCCAATCATATATAACTAACCTTCCATTGATGGACAAATAGGCCATCAGACTCTAATGGACTAATGCCTGATCAAAAACATTTGTCCCGAATGACAGTGGATCTTGAGCTGAACCGGGTGACCTGTTGTATTCCCACTACTGAGGTTAAGTCTGAGTAGGACAAGGTAATTTAGGCTTATCCCTCTGACTGTACTGCTGACAGGCTTTTTCCTCCGTCCATTTAACTCTTAAATTGGCTGCTACATCTTGTATCCCATTTCTGGACCCAATCATGACAACCACCCTATTAATAGTCTTGACATGTTCAGGGATCTGTGGGCAAGCACACCAAAATCCCTCTGCTCTTCTGAACTTTCTATTGTCCTGACATTAATTGAATACCCACTTGTTGTGTTACTCCTTCCAATATGCATCACCGTGCACTTTTCAGGGTTAAATTCCACCTGCCACTGATCTGCCCATCTGACCTGACTATATCTTCCTGCAACCTAAACTTATCGAACCTGGGATTCCTATACTGCAGGATATGGCCCTTCGACCCATCATGTCTGCACTGCCCTTACCTAGGCCTACTCCGCCGCCCTACCCCTGTAACTCCACCTAACCTGCACATCTTTGGACTTTTGGAGGAACTCCGAGCACCTGGAGGAAATAAACGTTTCCTCACTACCACCTTCCCCACTATTAACCACCCTGCTAATCTTAGTGTCATCCCCAAACTTACTTATAATCCCCCCCCCCCCTCTCTCTCTCTCTCTCTCTCTCTCTCTCTCTCTCCACCCCCGAAACATTATCATCCCTTTAATAGGGCTATACCTACAAACCGTCCATGATTACACCAAGGAGTCTTTTAACCCAAAAGAGAGGAGACAGAATATGCCATGGAAAGGATGAGCACAGCATTTTATTTCTCCTTTACAACCCTTCTTATTGAGACTTAATCCACACACCCACCTCCAAGCAGTGGTTAGCACTGCTGCCTCACAGCACCGAGGACCCGGGTTACATCATGGCCCCTGATCACTGTCCGTGTGGAGTTTGCACATTCTCCCTGTGTCTGCGTGGGTCTCACCCCCACAACCCAAAAATGTGTAGGGCAGGTGGATTGGCCACGCAAAATTACCCCTTAATTAGATAAAAAAAAGAATTGGGTACTCTAAATTTGAAAAAAAAAAGATCAGCGCAAAGGAGACCATAAAACACATTCCTCTATTGTAAGTGTACAGATGAAAAGAAAGGAAGAAGGATATTCTTCACACGGCTGTAGTGTCATGCAACCAGCACCGCATTTTCCTTAACGAGAAGGAGAACGATGAAGGTCCCTGCTGTTGTGCTCAATTGCTAAATCATCCCTGTCAGAATGAAAAATACACAGAATCAGGAAGGAGTTATGATGACATGGGATAGATTCTGAATTATGCAGTGATCTTCAGTCTGTTACTTCAAATGATTGCCTTCTGTGGAGTTCACAAAAGCGAAGGCTTTAGTCGGATGGTGGAACATCTTTATAGATGTTGGTGTCACCCTCCTTACAGCAGGATATAGTTGGGCATATCGTTCTCTAATGGCCTTCAGGCGTCTTCTAATTTCATCAAACCCATGCGTCTCTTAAGTATCACCGCCGAGAAATCCTGGGGGGAAAAAAAGAATAATTCGCTCCCTCATAGCACCAGGCCCCATTACATCTAACTGCCTCCAATACGTTTTGGTGATCCTTGAAGTTATGAAAATGGATGATTTACAGGCCGTGGTAGTTGGTTGCCTCTAGGCCTCGGAGCTCAGAGACTGGATATAATATGCCCCTTTTAATTTAATGTGCTGATTTTTCATTTCTAAATTAAGATGACGCGGTAGCCAACTCTCTGCTTATGCTGAGCTTCTTTGGCAAAGCGACAATCTGGACCTCCTGCCACCGGCCTGTTTTCCAGGTCATCAAGGAATTCTGACATACCATGCAGCTGCTTTTCGAAGGGTTGTAAGTGGGCCTCTACTGAGGAAGTTGCATTTTTGACTCTACTAATTCTCTCCTCTGCTTCGCCAACCCATATTCTGCAGCTCTTATAGTATCAGCACTGATATTTTGTACTAACAGACTAGGTTTTTCATTAATGACCTTCATAATCTTAGCAGTCATCCGCTGTAATGCCTTCAAGAGTGCCGGACCAAGAGCCTGTTTGCTCACTAAGTTGCCACGGTGAGGAGTTGGCTCCACCCCAGTCACTTCTGACTGCCCTTTTCTGCCGACGATTTTCTTAATATTTCTCAGCATTTTGTCGCCAACGTTTAGCCAGAAATCTTCCAGGGACATTATGTGGAGTTCTCCTGGATTAGTTCAGCACTAGCTGTGTGAACGCGATACAGGAAAGGATTATAGGCTGAGTAATGCCAGAGCTCACAGAAACACAGCTATTCCTGTCCTGTAATAGGGCATAAGAGTACAAGAGCATGAACGTGCATTAAAAAAAACTGCCTCAGCAAGAATATTGTTTCCGGTTCTGAGTGTGACATTTTAGGAAGGATGTGAAGGCAGTAGAGAGAGTGCAAAAAAAATTTACATGAACGGTTCCAGGGTTAGGAACTTCAGTTACATCGGTTGAAGCAGTTGGGACTGTTTTACTTGGAGAAGAGAAGACTGAGGAGATTTGATGGAGGTATTCATAATTATGAAAGGGATGTATAGAATAGAGGGACAAATTGTTCCCACTCATGAAAGCGAGGCACACTTTTAAGGTTATTTGCAAAAGAAGCAGTGGTGAAATCAGGAGGAACTTTTCAGGTCGTGAGTGGTTAAGAATTGAATGCATCGGGGAGCTGGTAGAAGGGTTGGGGGCCCCGATAGGGTTGGAAGAAATAGTGGAGGATCTGAAGGCCATGCAGTCGGCTAAAGCCCTGGGGCCGGACGGGTACCCAGTGGAGTTTTATAAAAAGTTCTCTGGGATATTGCGGCCAGTGTTGATGAGGATGTTCAATGAGGCAAGGGAAAGAGTGGTGCTGCCCCCGACGATGCCACAGGCCACGATTTTAGATTCTGAAGTGGGACAAGAGCCCGGAGCTGTGTGGCTCCGACAGGCCGATATCCCTGTTGAATGTGGACACCAAATTGCTGGCCAAAATATTGTCCTCCAGGATTGCGGATTGTGTTCCGGACGCTATTGGGGAGGATCAGATGGAGTTTGTTAAGGGTAGGCAGTTGGTGGCCAATGTAAGAAGGTTGTTAAATGGATCATGATTCCCCGGAAGATAGAGGTAGTGATCGCAATGGATGCAGAAAAGACTTTTGATCGAGTAAATGGGATTATTTGTGGGAGGTACTAGGACGGTTCGGATTTGGGCGGGACTTTATTGACTGGGTCAGGTTGCTGTATCAGGCTCCTGTGGCAAGCGTACGGATGAATAGGACAACATCGGACTATTTTAGACTGCACCGGGGGACAAGATAAGGATGCCCCCTCTCCCTACTGTTTGCGCTTGCTATAGAGCCGTTGGCAATTGCTCGGAGAGCCTCAAGTGGCTGGATGGGGCTGGTCCGGGGGGGGGGGGTACAGGGGTGGAGCACAGCGTCTCGCTCTATGTATCGGACCCCATAGAGGGGAAGGAAGAAATCATGAGGATTCTAGGGGAATTTCGCCGGTGTTTGGGGTAGAAGCTAAATATGGGGGAAAAGTGAGATGTTTGCAGTCCAGGCGAGGGGACAGGAGAGGCGATTGGGGAGCTGCTGTTTGGATTAGTCGGGGCAAGCTTTAGGAAGCTAGGCATTCAAGTGGTGCGGGAATGGGACCAGTGGCATAAATTAAATCTGGCCCGACAAGTAGACCAAATGAAGGACGATTTTTGGAGATGGGACGCGCTTCCGTTGTCATTAGTTGGGAGGGTGCAGACAGTGAAGATGACGGTCCTCCCGAGATTCCTGTTTTGTATTTCACTGTCTCCCCATCTTTATTCCGCGGTCTTTTTTTAAACTGGTCAACAGTGATCAGTGGCTTTGTTTGGGCGGGCAAGACCCCGCGAGTAAGGAAGGTAATGCTTGAGCGGAGTCGGGCGAGGGTGGGCTGGCGCTGCCGAATTTTAGTAACTATTACTGGGCAGCGAATATAGCCATAATCAGCAAGTGGGTGGTGGGGGAGGAGTCTGCATGGGAGCGTATGGAGGCGGCCTTGTGCAATGGCACCATTCTGGGGGTGTTGGAAACTGTGACTCTGCCGGTCCCACCGGCACGGTACTCCACCAGCCCCGTGGTGGTGGCGGTCTTGAGAGTTTAGGGGCAATGGAGGACACGTCTGGGTCTGGGCCCCAATCTGTAATAATCACCGGTTTGCCCTGGGAAGTATGGATGGGGGGGGTTCTGGATATGGCGGAGAGCAGGGATTGAGAGGATGGGGGTTATGTTCATAGAGGGGAGCTTTCAGAGTATGAGGGCGATGGAGGAGAAGTTTGGGTTGGCGAGGGGAAACAAATTCAGGTGTCTGCATGTGCGGGACTTCCTACGTAAACAGGTGTCAATTTTCCTGCTACTGCTAAGGGAGAAGGAAGCATCTCGATGACCAGGAACTTATGGGGTCAGAGGAGATGCAGACCGAGGTGCTGAAGCGCAAGTGGGAGGAGCAGCTGGGAGGAGAGCTAGAGGATGGTCTCTGGGCGGATACGTTGAGTAGATTCAATGTGTCCACGACATGTGACAGGCTCAGCCTGATTCAATTCAAGGTTGTTCACCGGGCTCACATGACAGTGGCCCGGATGAGCAGATTCTTTGGGGTCGAAGACAAGTGTGCAAAATGTGCGGGAGGACCAGTGAACCATGTCCACATGTTCTGGACATGTCCGAAGCTTCGGGAATTGTTTATTAAATGTTTATTTAAAAAAAAACACCACCTTGTGGACTGTGCCTTTGCAAAGACGATCTGGTGAGAGATCTTCGAATTCATAGAATTTACAGTGCAGAAGGAGGCCATTCGGCCCATTGAGTCTGCACCGGCTCTTGGAAAGAGCACCCTACCCAAGGTCAACACCTCCACCCTATCCCCATAACCCAGTAACCCCACCCAACACTAAGGGCAATTTTGGACACTAAGGGCAATTTATCATGGCCAATCCACCTAACCTGCACATCTTTGGACTGTGGGAGGAAACCGGAGCACCCGGAGGAAACCCACGCACACACGGGGAGGATGTGCAGACCCCGCACAGATAGTGACCCAAGCCGGGAATCGAACCTGGGACCCTGGAGCTGTGAAGCCATTGTGCTATCCACAATGCTACTGTGATGCCCACAGATGCAGTTGTATTTGTCGAGGTTCATCCCGAGCAGCTCCGTGCCACAGGACTCTGCGCTCTAGGGATGCGCATCGAGACAAATATCAACTGCTGCTGGAGGACCATCAACTTGGTGAAAGATGCTCTTTGGTCTGCCCAATCTTCCAGTGCAAAAAATTGTCCTCGATAAAGTGTTGCAGACTGGCACATTCCAAGGTGCAGGACTATGGGCTGAGGGATAGACTCAAACTTGGGGTGCCACCAAGGTGGAAAGGGGAGAGGCATCTGTGTAAGGCCTTTCAGCCAATTATACACTGGGGCTGGCAACCGTGTACTTAACCCTGACTGTATAAAGTAAATGTAACTCTGTTGAAGCAATTGAGAATGCAACATGACCTATGTGTACAATTTGAACAGCTTTGTACTTTCTGTAACAAAAATATTGGAATGTCTGTAATGTTCTCGTTACTGTGTCGAAGCACCTCGAGTGCATTTTTATCTCACTAGAAAATATGAATATCATTGCACTTTACTGTTGCGACAATTTTAAATGTTTTCTCCTGTTTCTTTCATGTACTTGATGAATAAGGTATATTTTTGCAACAAAAAAAAATGAATTGAATGCATGGCCTGATAAGTGTGGTGGAGGCAGGTTTAATTGAGGCACTCAAGAGGGGATTGGATTATTGTCTGAAAAGGAATGGGAGGCGGGCAGTGGCAGGAAGTGAATCACTCATTTGGAGAGCCAACACACAGATGATGTGATTTATGTCCATCTATGCTGGAGCAGTTCTGTGATCTGTGTTGAATATTCACAGCCTTTTAAGACCTGATGTCACTCTCGTGATCTGTCCTGTATCCTTTTCCAGTTCAATCTTCCCTGAGGCTCAGTGCTCAAAACTGAACTGTGTTCTAATGGGGGTCAGATCAAAGTTCTGTACAACTGAAGCAACGCAATGTTCTGCTTTTGTAGAACCTCAGTATCACATATACTTTTTCTTGATTGCTTTCTCAACCAGTCTTGCCACTTTCAATGATTTGTGCACATATATACCTTGACTTCTCTGTTCTTGGGCTCTTTTTAGCACTGTACTCTTTAGTTCATATTGCCTTACCTTGTTCTTCATACCAAAATGTATCACTTTGCACTTCTTTGCCTTAGATTTCATCTGCCTATTTCACCAGCCTGTCCATGCCCTCTTTGAAGTACATGAGACATCCTTCTCACTGTTCACTTCCTTTCCAAGTTTTGTGCCATCTGCAGGTAAGGATTTGTTCTAATAGCAACCCCGGGAGATACCACTATATACTCGTTCAGTCCAAATGACAACCGTTCTCTCTATTCCTGTCCTTTTAGACAATTTAATATCTATGGTGCCATTACCACTTTTTTCCCTGGGCTTCAGCTTTGCTGAGAAGCCTATTATGTGACACTATCGATCACATTTTGGAAGTCCACCCACACAACATCAACACCATGTCTCTCATTAACCCTTTCATATCAACGTGACTGAAGTATCATTCAAGTTAAATATAACTTGCCTTTAGTCAAATCTATTCTGCCTATCCTTAATTAATCCGCAATGTCCAATTTTATCCTAAGTGATTGTTTCTAAAGCTTTCTGGCCATTAAGATTAAATTTGTTGGCCTGTTCTTGCTGGGTTCATCCTTGTAAACCTTTTGAAGATGGGTGCAACGTTAGCAATTCTTCAATCCTTTGGAACCACCGTTCTATGTGAGAAGAAGAGGAAATTTACCCACAATTTCCACCTTACTTTCCTCGGCTATCTAGGATGCATCCTATCTGGTTCTGCTGACTTGATAACTTAAAGCACAGCCAGCCTTTATGATTTCTCATCTTTATAATTTTTTGGCCTAATAATTATTTCTGCTATCTCTTGTTTCACAATTATTTTGGTAGTTTCTTCTTTGGTTAAAAAAGAAGAAATGTAAAGTACTCATTGAAATCTCAGCCATGCCATCTGCTTCCATGCACGTTTGGTTCCAAATTAGCCCCCACGCCTCCTTTTACAATTCATAAAGCTGCCAACTCTTGCATTTCCTGTTATGTTAGTTACTTGTCTGTTGTTATCCTCTCTCTTTGCCCCTCATTTTTCTTCCCCTCTCCCTTTGTTTATTCAGACAGTTCTCCCGTATAGTATCAGCATGACATCTGTAATATGTCTACTTTCTCTACTCCAATTGTCTGTCTCTTTTTTTGTCACTAGAGAGCTCTGCTAATGGTTGTTTTATCTTTCTCCTTTGTGGAGATGTACCTAGACTATGTAAACCATCACTTCTCTTGCGCAGCGCATTATTCAGTGAGTTTTGTATGCCAGTCTTTGATTCCAGATTATCCTCGACCGATGCCTTCTCAACCCACTGAAATTGGCACTCTTCCTTTTAAGTATTTCACTCTAGATTACCCTGTGTCCTTTTCGATAGCTAAAGTTCACAATAGTATGGGGCAGCACGGTGGTGCAGTGGTAGCACTGTAGTCTCATGGCGCCGAGGTCCCAGGTTTGATCCTGGCTCTGGGTCACTGTCCGTTTGGAGTTTGCACATTCTCCCTGTGTTTGCGTCGGTTTCGCTCCCACAACCCAAGGATGTGCAAGGTAGGTGGATTGAATTGGGTACTCTAAATTTATTTTTAAAAAAAGTTTACAATACTATGATTGCTGTACCCGAACTGGTATTTGATCCATAATGACCTTCCTCTTCCCAGAACTAAATTTAGCAATGCCTCCTTCCTCATTGACCTGAACCTAATGATCAAAAACGTTCTTTTGAGCACACTTCAGAAATTTGTATCCTCTCTGCTCTTTATGTTATCACTATTTTAGTCTACATTAGGATAATTGATGTCTCCATTATCTCTACTTTGTAGTTCTTGCACACCTCTGTAATTTCTCTGCAAATTTGCTCCTCCACGTACTTCCCACTATAGGCCTACAGAATAACAGCCAGTAGAGCAATGATTTTGAGCCTGTGGGTGTTGCATTGTGCTGCCTTAACTGAACCTGTGAATGCACCCTCTTCTCAACAAATGCCTGTAAACCATGCTCCCCTTAACACCCGAGGTGGCAATACAGTGGTATACAGTTGGGAGGATGTTTCCCAGAGAGTTCTCAACATCGACTCTGGACCCCTTGAAGTCTAATGGCATCAGATCAAACAGGCAAGGACACCTCCTGCTGACTACTGTGTACCGACTATCCTTCAACTGTATCCAGTATTCCTCCATGTTGAACACTTGGAGGAAGCAGAGGTTGGCAAGGATGCTGTCACGAGGGGACATAATTTTAAAGTGATTGGAGGAAGGTATAGGGGAGATGTCAGAGGTAGGTACTTTACACAGACAGTGGTGGGTGTGTGGAATTCACTGCCAGCAGAGGTGGTGTCAGAGTCATTAGGGGCACTTAAGCGACTCTTAGACAAGCACATGGACAGCAGTAAATTGAAGGGGTGTAGGTTAGGTTGATCTTGCATTCGGATAAGTGGTCGGCACAACATCGTGAACCGAAGGGCCTGTACTGTGCTGTACTGTTCTATGTTCTGTGATGCAAAATGTACTCTGGGTGGGACGTTTCAATGTTCCACACCGAGTGTCTTGGCAGCACCACCAGAGACTAAGCTGGCCAAGTCCTAAAGGACATAGCTGCAAGACTAGGTCTGTGGCAGGTGATGAGGAAACCAAAAAGAAAGAAAAATGTACTTGACGTCATCCTCACCAGACGCATTGGTCCATGACATTGGTAGGAGAGACCACACAGTCCTGTCTTTACATAGAAGATACACTCCATTGTGTAGTGTGGCACTACCGATGTGCCAAATGGGATAGATTTAGAACAAGTTAGCAACTCGAGACTGGGCAACCATGAAGCTCTGTCGGCCATCAGCAGCAGCGCAATTCTATCTAACCATAGTATGTGACCTCGTGGCCTAGCATATTACCCCCCACTCTACCATTGCCACCAAGCCAGGGGGCCAACCCTGGTTGAATCAAGAGTGCAGGAGAGTATGTCAGGAGAATCATTAAGCTTACCTAAAATTGAGGTTTTAACTTGGTGAAGCCACAACACAGAACTACTTGTGTGCCAAACAGCATAAGTACCAAGTAATAGACATAGCTAAGCAATTCCACAACTATGTAGTCCTACCACACCCAGTCATGAATGGTACTGGACAATTGAATCAAATTGGCTGAAAACTGGCGTTTATGATGCTGGAGGCTGTTTCCAGCATCAGAAATGCCAGTTTTCAGTCAATTTGATTCACTGCACATGATATCAAGAAACAACTGAAGGCACTGGATACTGCAACGGTTATGGACCCTGACAATATTCCGGCAAAGTATTGAAGATTTGTGCTCCAGAACTTGCTTGCCCCCCTTGCCAAACTGTTCACAATGCTGGCACATACCTGACAATGTGGACAACTGCCCAGGTATGTCCTGTGCACATAGCAGGACACATCAATGTGGCCATTTACTGCCCCATCAGTCTACTCTCAATCATCTACTGTTATGGAAGGAGTCATTAACAATGCTTGCTTAGCAGTAACCTGATCACGATGATCAGTTTGGGTTCTGCCAGGATCACTCCGCTCCTGACCTCATTAGAGCCTTGGTTCAAACATTGTCAAAAGAGCTGAACTCTGGAGCTGAGGTGAGAGTGTCTGCCCTTGACATCAAGGCAGCATTTGACCGAGCGATGCAACCGAGCAAAACTGAGTTGGTGGGAATCTGGTGGTTGGGGATAACCCTATGGTGGTTGGAGTCATATCTGGCACAAAGGAAGATAGTTGGTGGTGAAGGTCAGTCATCTCCGTTCCAGGACATCACTGCAAGAGTTCCTCCGAGTAGTACCCTAGGCCCAACCATATTCAGCTGCTTCATCAATGACCTTCCTTCCATAACTCTATAGAATTCCTACAGTACAGAAGGAAGCCATTTGGCCTATCGAGTCTGCACCTAGCCTCTGAAAGAGCACCCTACTTCACCCCACCTGCCCGCCTATCCCCATAACCCCACCTAACCTGCACACCTTTGGACTGTGGGAGGAAACTGGAGCAACCAGCAGAAATCCACACAAAAGTGGGGCGAACATGCGAATTCAACAGTCACCCAAGGCCGGAATTGAACCTGGGTCCCTGGTCTTGAGAGGCAGCAGTGCTAACTACTGTGCCACCGTGCCGCCCCATCCATCACAAAGTCAGAAGTGAGGATCTTTGCGTAGATTGCATTATGCTCTACACCATTTGTGACTCCTGTACTGAAGCAGTCGATGTCCAAATGCAGCAAGGCTTGGGCTAACAAGTGGCAAGTAACACAAGTGCCAGGCAGTTACCACCTGACAACAGAGAATCTTAGCCATTACCTCTTGACATTCAATGACATTGCCATCGCTGAATCCTCCACTATCAACATCTTAAGGGTTATGATGGACCAGAAGCTGAATTGAACTAGCATTTAAAATACCGTGGCTGCAAGAGTAGGTCAGAGGCTAGGTATCCTGTGGCAAGCAATTCACCTCTTGACTCCCCAAAGCTTATCCACCATCTACAAGACACAAGTCAGGAGCCTGATGGATGAGTGCAACTGCAACAACACTTCTGAATCTTGACACCATCTAGAACAAAGCAATCTGCTCAATTGGCACACCTTCCAAAAACATTCACTCCCTCCACCACCAGTGCATTGTCGCAGCAGTGTGTGCTATCCACAAGATGAGGAACTCAACAAGGCTGCTTAGTACCTTCCAAACCCACAGCTGCTACCATAGAATCATTTGCTAAGAATAGAGAGAATCAAATGAAATTGGGATAAAATAAAAAGGGGAGTGCCTTGGGCAGTTGTCTGAAGGGAGTTTTGGTATGTGAATTATCATGCCAGTGAGAAAAACCAAGTCTTTACCTATGTGACTAGGGGAAAACAATGGGATGGGCAGGAGGTAACTTCATGTTGAAATTATAAGGAAATTGACACCTACATGCTAAAAGATGGGTCCCACAGGGTGGGTAACATCAAAGGGAAAGCATGATATGTCCATAGCCCAATAACTGGAGAAAGGGCTACAGTAGCAGCAGCTACATTTACAGCCTCGGCTGCAGAGAACGGTCTCGCCTGAAAACAAGTTATTTAAAATCCAACACTTGCACTGAGAACAAAGAAAGGTACAGCACAGGAACATGCCCTTCAGCCCTCCAAGCCCGTGCCGACCATGCTGCCCATCTAACCTAAAACCTTCCACACATCGGGGTCCGTATCCCTCTATTCCCATCCTAGTCATGTATTTGTCAAGATGCCCCTTAAACTTAACTATCGTACCTGCTTCCACCAGCTTCTCCGGCAGTGAGTCCCAGGTACCCACTACCATCTGTGTAAACAAAAAAAAACTTCCGTCGCACATTTCCTCTAAGCTTTGCCCCTCCCACCTTAAATCTATATCCCCGAATAATTGACTCTTCCACCCTGGGAAAAAGCTTCTGAGTATCCACTCTGTCCATACCCCTTTAATTCGGGTTAGGACTTCTATCAGGTCACCCCTCAACCTCTGTCATTCCAGTGAGAGCAAACCGGGTTTATCCAACCTCTCCTCATAGCTAATAATAATCGCTTATTGTCACAAGTAGGCTTCAATGAATGTACCGTGAATAACCCCTAGTCGCCACATTCCGCCGCCTGTTCGGGGAGCCTGGAACGGGAATTGAACCCGCGCTGCTGGTCTTGCTGATATTACAAGCCAGCTGTCTTAGCCCACTGTGCTAAACCAGCTAATGTCCTCTATACCAGGCAACATCCTGATAAACCTCTTCTGTACCTTCTCCAAAGCCTCCACATCCTTCTGGTAGTGTGGCAACCGGAATTGAACACCATATTCCAAGTGTGGCCTAACTAAGGTTCTATACAGCTGCAACATGACTTGCCAATTCTTATTCCCAAATGCCCCGGCTGATGAAGGCAAACATGCCGTATGCCTTCTTGACTACCTTCTCCACCTGCGTTGCCATTTTCAGTGACCTGTGGACCTGTACACCCAGATCCCTCTGCTTGTCAATACTCTTAAGGGTTCTGCTGTTTACTGTATATTTCCCAGCTGTATTAGACCTTCTAAAATGCATTACCTCACATTTTGTCCGGTATGAATTCCATCTGCCACCTCTGCCCATGTCTCTAACCGATCTATACCCTGCTGTGCCCTCTGACAGTCCTCATTGCTATCCGCAATTCCAACCTTTGTGTCAGCTGCAAACTTATAAATCAGACCAGTTACATTTTCCTCCAAATCATTTATATATGCTACAAACAGCAAAGGTCCCAGCACTGATTCCTGCGGAGCACCACTAGTCACAGCCCTCCATTCAGAAAAGCACCCTTCCTCTGCTACCCTCAGTCTTCTATAACCAAGCAAGTTCTGTATCCAGCTTGTCAGCTCACCTCTGATCCCATGTGACATCACCTTCTGTATCAGTTTGCCATGAGGGACCTTGGTAAAGGCCTTAGTGAGATCCATGTAGACAACATCCGCTGCCCTGTCATCATCAATCATCTTCGTCATTTGTGCGAAAAACCCGATCAAGTTAGTGAGACACGACCTCCCCTTCTCAAAACCATGCTGCCTTTTGCTAATATGTCTATTTGCTTCCAAATGGAATAATTTCCCTACCATGGATGTAAGGCTCACCAGCTTGTAATTTGCTGAATTTTCCTTGCTACCTTTCTTAAACAAAGGAACATTGACTATTCTCCAGTCATCTGGGACCTCACCTGCAGCCAGTGAGGATACAAAAATTTCTGCCAAGACCCGAGCAATTTCCTCTTGCCTCCCTCAGTATTCTTGGGTAGACCCCATCAGACCCTGGGGACTTATCCACCTTAATGTTTTTAAACACGCCCAAAACCCCCTCCTTTTTGAACTCCATGTGACCCAGACTATCTGCACACCCTTCCCCACACTTATCATCCACCAAATCCTTCTCTTTGGTGAATACTGATGCAAAGTACTCATTCAGTACCTCGCCCATTTCTTCTGGTTTCACGCATAGATAACCTCCTCTGTCCTTGAGTGGACCAACCCTTTCCCTGGCTACCCTCTTGCTCATGTGCGTAAAAAGCCTTGGGATTTTCCTTAATCCTGTTTGCCAATGAGTTTTCGTGACTCCTTTTAGCCTCCTGACTCCTTGCTTAAGTTCCTTCCTACTTTTCTTGTATTCCTCATGGGCTTTATCTCTTCCCGCCCTTCTAACCCTTACAAATGCTTCCTTTTTCTTTTGGACTAGGCTCAATAGAAATTAAGAGTTGTAGTGTATTATTGTGATCTGTTTTCTCTTTTAAGTTAATAAATATCCTTTATTAATTGATCACAAATGCTTGATTTGCTTATCTTTTCTTATAGTATTTCAAACTGAAACTATACACTAAGCTCAGGTGTTCCAAGTTACCCTTCTGGTTTTTGGATACCCTTGCATTTAACATCAGCGGGGTTCTTAACACATTTGGTCTTTTGTTGTGCTTGAACTCCTTGACCCATCATGGCTGCAGCAGCCATCACACACCTAACAATTCCAATCTATTTCACAGGTCGGCGCAACATCGAGGGCCGAAGGGCCCGTACTGCGCTGTAGTGTTCTATGTTCTATGTAATCCCATTTTCCAGGACTTGGTCCGTAGTCTTGTATGCTATGGTGTTTCAAGTGCTCATCTAAATGTTTCTTGAATGTTGTGAGAGCGCCTGCCTCTACCACCCTTTCAGGAAGTGAGTTTCAGATTCTCACCACCTTCTGGGTGATTTCCCCCCCCCCCCCCCCCCCTCCCCCCACTCAAATCACCTCTAAATCTTCTTCCCCTTACCTTAAAAGTATGCCCCCTGGTTATTGATTCTTCCTATTTCCGCTTGTATGTCCCTAATCATTTTGTACACCTTGATCAGGTTACCTCTCAGCCTTTTTTAATCGATGGAGAACAACCCCGGCCTAAACATCCTCTCTTCATAGCTGAAGCGCTCCAGCCCAGACAATCTCCCCGCACCCTTTCTAGTGCAATCCCTTCCTTCCTATAGCGTGGTGACCAGAATCGCACACCGTTAACGAGCGTTTTATACAACTCCATCACAACCTCCCTGCTCTTTTATTCTATGCCTCGGCTAATTTTTTTACCATAAATTTGGAGCACCCAATTATTTTTTTCCAATTAAGTGGCACTTTAGTGTGGCCAATCCACCTAGCCTGCATATCTTTGGGTTGTGGGGGTGAAACCCACACAGACATGGGGGAGAATATGCAAACTCCACACGGACAGTGACCCTGCACTAGAAAGATCGAACCTGGGTCCTCCGTGTCATAGGCAGCAGTGCTAGCCACTGTATCGCCCTGTGCCTCAGCTAATAAAGGCAAGTATCCTATATGTCGTCTTAACCACCTTACCCATCTGTCCTGCTGCCTTCAGAGCTTCTTGGCCATGCACCCCAAGGTCTTTCTAGCACTCTACTTCCTAGGGTCCTACCATTCATTGTGTATTCCGTTGCCTTGCTAGTTTTCCCGGAATGCATCACCTCATACTTTTCAGGGTTAAATTCCATGTGCCACCTACCCACCTGACCAGCCTGTCTATATCGTCCTGTAATCTAACACTTTTCCCCTCACTATTTGTCACACCACTAATTTGCATGTGCTCAAAGTTACTGATCATACCCCCCACATTCATGTCTAGATTATTAATGTACATAAGCAGCAAGAGACCCAGTACCAATCCCAACAGTACAACACTGGACACAGGCTTCCAGTCACAAAAACAACCTTCAACTATCACCCTCTGTCACAGCCAAGTTTGTGTCTAATTTGCCAAATTGCCCTGGATCTGATGGGAACTTACCTTCTTAATCAGTCTCCCAACCTAGGGTACAGCTCATCTGGACCTGGGGATTTATCCACTTTTAAGCCTGCTAAAACTGCTAGCACCACCTCCCCCATGATAACCTGTTTAATTATATCCCTGCTTTTTAGGGCAGCACGCTAGCACAAGTGACTAGCATAGTGGCTTCAAAGCGCCAGGGTCCCAGGTTCGATTCCCCATTGGGTCACTGTCTGTGAGGAGTCTGCACGTTCTTCCCGTGTCTGCGTGGGTTTCCTCTGGGTGCTCCGGTTTCCTCCCACAGTCCAAAGACGTGCAGGTTAGGTGGATTGGCCATGCTAATTTGCCCTTAGTGTCCAAAAAGGGTAGGTTATTGTGTTACGGGGATAAG
Source organism: Scyliorhinus canicula (assembly GCF_902713615.1). Lineage (NCBI taxonomy): Eukaryota > Metazoa > Chordata > Chondrichthyes > Carcharhiniformes > Scyliorhinidae > Scyliorhinus > Scyliorhinus canicula. The sequence goes on from NC_052146.1 coordinate 169,083,307, forward strand.
GTGGAAGTGAGGGCTTAAGTGGGTCGGTGCAGACTCGATAGGCAGAATGGCCTCCTGCAATGTATGTTCTATGCTTTCTATACCTACATCATCCTTCTCCATAGTGAATACAGATGCATCTGGAAGGATAAATGCAGCAGACACATCTGTACAGCACCACTTAGATATTCCTCTTCAAGTCAGCCTCCATCCTGACTTGTAAATAAAGTGACATTCCTTCACTGCACTGGGTCAAAATCTTGGGATTCTCTCCTTAAACGCATTGTGCATGTACCTATACCACAGGAACCTATCGGCTTCTCGATGCCGACATACCAGTATTCGCACTGGAATAGTGATAATTCCAGAGAACCAGGTGATGCTCTGGGGACCAGACTTCGAATCCCACAATGACAGATTATGACATTTAATTTCAATACAAATCTGAAATGAAAGTCGATGAAAGCATTGTTCGATTGTCACAAAAACCCATCTGATTCACTAATGTCCATCAGGGAAGGAATTCTGCCGTCCTCACTTGATCAGGCCTACATGTGACTCCAGATCCAAAGCAATGTGGTTAACTCTTAAAATGCCCATTGAAATGGTGTAGCAAGTCACTCTGTTGAAGGCCCAGCCAGCGACGCCCACATCCCACAATTAATTTCATGAAAATTGAAGATGGGCAACAAATACTGGTCTAATCAACTAAACCCACGTTCCGTAAATGAATATTTAAAAAAAATACTGAGCTTGTCCCTGACTGATGCTGCAAGCGTAGGAGTGTGCTGTCCCTGAAACTGAACAATTGGCCGCTAGCCAGCAACTGAGCCTGCAAACACATGCACTTGCCCAACAACTGAGTCTCCCAGTACGTGCCACCGACAGCTTACAAGCGCAGGTGAACTCCACAATGATCTGAGCATTCGTGCACAACCCCCCCCAACCCCCCCTCCACTACAATGAGCTTGCAGTGCAATGGCATTTCTCTCAACCTCTGCTAACATGAATTGGCATGAAGCAAGATTTTAACGCTGCAATAGATATGATAGAAGTATCTGATCCTTGTTCTGACTTGTAGTTACTTAATCTCTGCCATTATTTTGTGAACAGTTAATTAATATTTTTTATCTAATTTGTGGCTAATCGTGAGGTGTGTTGTAAGAAGCTTTCAATGATCAACATATCCAAAGTGTATCCTCTGCTGGATATTACGCATACCTGTAAACTACATTTTTGTTTGTGTTTAGTTCAAAACCTGTAATTTTGTACTGTGTGTCTTTTATCTCCAGGCCCAGTAGCATAAATCTTGCCCAGGCTGTTGTTGATGGAGTGACTGCCTTAGGTGGAACTTACCAAGGTATGTGCCAAGTCAGGATGACAACTGTATCTTCTGAAAATTACCTTCAGAGTAGTGTCCAAAAATCTAGAATGTTCATACTTCAAGTTTAGCATCCTAATGAAATTGTATATATGCGATTTAAAGGTGCAAATACTTGTCTATCAGTTTTCTTTTCAAAATATTTTTCTTGACATTTTATATCACAAATTCACAAGGCCAAACAAGACCAACACATATATCAACAAAAGAATTTCCAACCGACAACTGTAATAACGAAAAAGCTTCTCTTGCAGATTTTACATTATCAGACTTGGCCAAAACACATATTTACAGTGGTTTATATACATTGTGGTTCTGCCATTAATTTGCCAGCAAACCAGTTTCTTGTAGTTTTCCTTCCTTATGCTGCCAAGGTTTGTGTTTGATTTTTCAGACCCCTTTTTCAGTACCCACACGTTCCTTATTCTTATACTTACTCTTCCTTGTTATGTGACTTGCTCTGTGTCCCCCACTTCCTACTTTATTGGTTTCTGCCCACGAACAGGTCTTGAAACAAGTTGGTGAATGGCTTCCACGTCCCATGTTTTCTTTCTCTCTCTCTCTCTCTCTCTCTCTCTCTCTCTCTTTCTCTTTTTCTCTCTCTCTCTTTTTCTTCTCTCTCTCTTTCTCTTTCTCTCTTTTTCGCTCTCTCTAAACAGGTTGGTGAATGGCTTCCAAGTCCTCTCGCCCCACCCTCTTCACTCTCTGTACTTTCCCTGTCCCCCACACATCCTACAATCAGCACCTCCACCGTACGGAAATAGGCTTCATGGAGAAAAATAGATTTCATAGAATTTACAGTGCAGAAGGAGGCCATTCGGCCCATCGAGTCTGCACCACCCTACCCTAAACCTCCACCCTAACCCAGTAACCCCACCCAACACTAAGGGCAATTTTGGACACTAGGGGAATTTATCATGGCCAATCCACCTAACCTGCACATCTTTGGACTGTGGGAGGAAACCGGAGCACGCGGAGGAAACCCATGCACACACTGGGAGAATGTGCAGACTCCGCACAGCCAGTGAACCAAGCCGGGAATCGAACCTGGGACCCTGGAGCTGTGAAGCAATTGTGCTAACCACTATGCGACCGTGCTGGGTACTGAAAAGAGGGACTGAAAATCAAACACAAACCTTGGCAGAATATTCAGTTTCACCACCTGCACCCTCCATGCCAACGTCAAATGCAGCATATCCCACCTTTTAAGATCTTCCTTGATCTTTTCCACTTACCCCATCAAGTTCCACCTATGCTTTGTGGCCCACTCGTGCATTACCTGAATCCCCAGATACCAAAACCACTCCCTTGCCACCTTGAATGGTAGCGCTCTCAGGTTCGCCCCCCCCCCCGCTCTGCCGTGTTCACTGGAAACACCTCAGTTTTCCCTACGTTCAATTTATAACCCGAAAAGGCCCCGAATCTCTCCAACAAACCCTGATTCTGTCCATGCTCTCCAGCGCTCCGACACAAATAGCAACAGATCATCCGCACATAGTGATACACGGTGCTCCCTACCTCCTCTCACAATCACTTGCAAATATATCATAGAATTTACAGTGCAGAAGGAGGCCATTTGGCCCATCGAGTCTGCACCAGCTCTTGGAAAGAGCACCCTACCCAAGCCCACACCTCCACCCTAACCCCATAACCCAGTAACCCCATCCAACACTAAGAGCAATTTTGGACACTAATGGCAATTTAGCATGGCCAATCCACCTGACCTGCACATCTTTGGACTGTGGGAGGAAACCGGAGCACCCGGAGGAAGCCCACGCAGACACTGGGAGAACGTGCAGACTCTGCACAGACAGTGGCCCAAGCTGGGAATCGAACCTGGGACCTGGAGCTGTGAAGCAATTGTGCTAACCACTATGCTACCATGCTGCCCTCCATAGCAATGGTGTCAGTGGCCATCCCTGCCTTGTCCCCCTATGCAACCCAAAATACTCCAAACTCGCCTCGCACACTAGACATGGGGACACATACGACAATCAAAACCATGCCACAAGCCTTGGCCCAAACCCAAACCTCCCTAGGACTTTGACATCTGTGTCTAACACTAAAATGTGCCTGTAGGACCCACATTCCAGTGGGTCCTTCCCCTTTTTTGGGATCAATGAGATCTACGCCTGCACCAACGTAGCTGGCAGCTCTCCCTTTTCCACCGCCTCACTAAACATACCCACCAGGTGGGGGGCCAACTCCATCGTGAGCTGCTTCTAAAATTCCACTGGAAAGCTATCCGGCCCCAACACCATCCCCAACTGCATCCTACCAATACACTCCATCACCTCCCTTAAACCCAATGGCTCCTCCAGTTCCTGCCTCTTCCCCTCCTCCAACTCTGGAAACTTCAACCCATCCAGGAACCACCCCATAATCGGCTGCCTCCCTATACAGCCTATGGTAGAAGGCCTTAAACACTTCCTCTCTGGTTCCAACACCACCTCTCCCTCTGCCTTCATCTGAGAACTTCTCTTGACGCTGCCTGGCCTTGCAGCTGGTGGGTCAGCATACGACTCTCCTTCTCCCCATACTCATACTGCACCCACCTCGCTCTTCGCAGCCGCCCACCGCCCTACCTGTCGCCAACCAGTCAAACTGCCCCTGCAACTTCTTGCTTTCTGCAAGCAACTACTTTGTGGGGGCAGCCGAGTACATCCTGTTTACCTCCACTATCTTATCCAGTAAACACCAGTGCTCCTCCATTCTCACCTTATCCCTGTGGGCCTCAAACAAAATAATTTCTGACCGGACCACCACTTTCAGGGTCTCCCACAACTGGCTGCGAACACCGCCCCGTTCTGGTTGAGTTCTTAATCGCCATTCTCACTTTCCCACAGAACTCCTTATCGGCCAAAAGCCCCGACTCCAACCTCTAACCCGCCTTCTGCACCTTTCCCGCACAAAGCCTCACATCTAACCAGTGTGGCGCATGCTCCGAGATCACAGTTTCTGCACATTCCACCCCTACTGCCCTCATCAGCACCGCTCAGCTCACCAACAATAAATCAATCCTGGATCAGACCCAATACACATGTGAAAAGAAGGAATACTCCCGTCTCCCGGGTTCCCAAACATCCACAGATCCACCATCCCCATCCTTTCCATGAACCCTCCCAACTCTTGCCAATCTCAAATCTCCCCATCGACTTGGGGCTCGACCTATCCAACCTCGGGTCAATTCCAGAATTAAACCCCACCCCCCATGATCAGCCGGTGAGATTCCAGGTCTGGAATTGCTCCCAGTAACCTCTTTACAAAATCAACATCACCCCAATTGGGCGCATACACATTAGCCAATACCACCGGCATCTCCTCACACCTCCCTGGCCCCTGCAACCCTGTTTACTTGCTCAACAAAATGGCCACACCCCTTGGCTTTGAATCAAAGTTGCCCCCCCCCCCCCCCCCCCCCCCCAACCCTTCCTTAGCCTCATCTGATCTTTCACCCGAAGATGAGCCTCCTGCAAGAAAATCACCTCCGCTCTCAAACTCTTCAGGTGTGCAAACACCCGGGACCTCTTCATTGGCCCATTTTGTCCATGGACATTCCATGTCATGATTCTCACCGGAGGCTTACGCCTCCAGTCCCCTCACCTCTAGTGTCTGCCATCATCACCCTTGAGTCTGTCCCCCCATCGCCTCTCTGAACCGGACCCATCCTCGATACCTGCCACTCCCCCATCTCCCCTCCCCCACTTTGTCTAACCACCGAGCCCTCCCCCCACCCACTACGCTTTCTAGAATGGCAACTCCCACCCAAAGGCCCTTTCCAACAACCCCCTCCCCCATTGACATTACATGCAAACGTGCCCACATGCAACAAGCACAGGACTACAGTAAATACCAACACGTCCAGAAAAAAAATCACAATGACACAAATAAAATCCCTAACAATGCAAAAATTACAAAGAGCACAAAAACCCCCTGTAAAATGGAGAGGGGGGTGGGTGGTTGAGAGAGGGGGGTGGGTGGTTGAGAGAGGGGGGTGGGTGGTTGAGAGAGGGGGGTGGGTGGTTGAGAGAGGGGGGTGGGGTGGTGAGAGAGAGGGGGTGGGGTGGAGAGAGAGAGGGGGGGGTGGAGAGAGAGAAGGGGGGGGTGGAGAGAGAGGAAGGGGGGAGAAGAGAGACAGACAGAGGGGGGGGGGGAGAAGAGAGACAGACAGAGGGGGGGAGAAGAGAGACAGACAGAGGGGGGGGAGAAGAGAGACAGACAGAGGGGGGGGAGAAGAGAGACAGACAGAGGGGGGGAGAAGAGAGACAGACAGAGGGGGGGGAGAAGAGAGACAGACAGAGGGGGGGGGGGGAGAAGAGAGACAGACAGAGGGGGGGGGGAGAAGAGAGACAGACAGAGGGGGGGAGAAGAGAGACAGACAGAGGGGGGGAGAAGAGAGACAGACAGAGGGGGGGGGGAGAAGAGAGACAGACAGAGGGGGGGAGAAGAGAGACAGACAGAGGGGGGGGGAGAAGAGAGACAGACAGAGGGGGGGGGGAGAAGAGAGACAGACAGAGGGGGGGGGGAGAAGACAGACAGAGGGGGGGGGGGGGGGAGAAGAGAGACAGACAGAGGGGGGGGGGGGGAGAAGAGAGACAGACAGAGGGGGGGGGGAGAAGAGAGACAGACAGAGGGGGGGGGGAGAAGAGAGACAGACAGAGGGGGGGAAGAGAAGAGAGACAGACAGAGGGGGGGGAAGAGAAGAGAGACAGAGGGGGGGGAAGAGAGAGAGACAGAGGGGGGGGAGAAGAGAGACAGACAGAGGGGGGGGAGAAGAGAGACAGACAGAGGGGGGGAGAAGAGAGACAGACAGAGGGGGGGGGAGAAGAGAGACAGACAGAGGGGGGGGGAGAGAAGAGAGACAGACAGAGGGGGGGGAAGAGAAGAGAGACAGACAGAGGGGGGGGAAGAGAAGAGAGACAGAGGGGGGGGGAAGAGAAGAGAGACAGAGGGGGGGGGAGAAGAGAGACAGACAGAGGGGGGGGGAGAAGAGAGACAGACAGAGGGGAGGAGAAGAGAGACAGACAGGGGGGGGGGGGGGAGAAGAGAGACAGACAGAGGGGGGGGGGGGAGAAGAGAGACAGACAGAGGGGGGGGGGAGAAGAGAGACAGACAGGGGGGGGGGGGGAGAAGAGAGACAGACAGAGGGGGGGGAGAAGAGAGACAGACAGAGGGGAGGAGAAGAGAGACGGGGGGGGGGGGGGGGAGAAGAGAGACAGACAGAGGGGGGGGGAGAGAAGAGAGACAGACAGAGGGGGGGAAGAGAAGAGAGACAGACAGAGGGGGGGGGAAGAGAAGAGAGACAGAGGGGGGGGAAGAGAAGAGAGACAGAGGGGGGGGGAAGAGAAGAGAGACAGAGGGGGGGGGAGAGAAGAGAGACAGACAGAGGGGGGGGAGAAGAGAGACAGACAGAGGGGGGGGAGAAGAGAGACAGACAGAGGGGAGGAGAAGAGAGACAGACGGGGGGGGGGGAGAAGAGAGACAGACAGAGGGGGGGGGGAGAAGAGAGACAGACAGAGGGGGGGGAGAAGAGAGAAGAGAGACAGAAGGGGGGGGGGGAGAAGAGAGACAGACAGAGGGGGGGGAGAAGAGAGACAGACAGAGGGGAGGAGAAGAGAGACAGGGGGGGGGGGGGGGGGGAAATAGAGACAGATTCCAGCCCTCATAGGTTACCCAAAGTCTGACCTGGTAGATCACCCTGAATTTGATCTTTCACACTGCCTTGGCCTTGTTATATGCATCCTGATATATCCTGATTCGGTTTCCCTCCCATTCACAGTCCCGCTGTGCCCTGGATGTCCTCAGGATCTTTTTTTTTGTCCTGGATCTTGTGCATCCGCACAATCACTGACTGCGGCGGCTCGCCCGATCTTTGCTTCTGCCTCAAGGATTGATGGGCCTGGTCCACCTCTAGTGCCGTGTTCAACACTATCTCGTCCACCAACCTGGCCAACATCCTCGCGACGTAGCTGGTGGAACTCATTCCCTCCACTCCCTCCGACACCCATAATCCGCAGATTTTGCCACCTGGACTACTCTCATGGTCTTCCACCTTTGACTGTAGTGATTTGCACAAATCTCCCAGGACCACCGTCTCCGACTCCGTACTCTGGTTGGACACCACCTTCTCCACCTCCTGGATCGTCACCCCATGCTTCTCAAAGCACTTTTCCATCCGTTCCAGGCTCCCGGGAAGAGGTGCCACTGCTCCCTCAATGGCCTTTAACCATTTGTTCTGCATTTCCTTCCTTTGCTGCCCAAAGTCCTCTTTAATGTAAGTTTATCAATTGCTCCATTTGCAGCTTTCCCTTTAATGACGAGCCTTCCCCCTCCGCCATTTTTGTAATTGGTACTGTGCCACGAGTCTCCTCCAGCTCGTTCGCCAGGTCTTTCACTGCCTTCAGCGGGTCTGATATCCCGTAAACATGCCCATCCAGGGGAGAACTTCTCACCCTACACTCTTTGCTCCACTTTTCCACCAAATCTACTCTGAACTCAGGTAAAATAGGCCAGAACCAACACCTTCAAGCAGGAGCTGCACTGTATGCAACCACTCACTCCATGGCTGCCACTGGAAGTCTCTGTGCCTCCACCGTTAATTGCATTGGCCTCAGCCCTGCGCATGTGGAGGTGAAGTTTTCCCTCTGTAGTGCAATTTCATAGCATTTACAGTGCAGAAGGAGGCCATTCGGCCCATCGAGTCTGCACCGGCTCTTGGAAAGAGCACCCTACCCAAGCCCATACCTCCACCCTATCCCCATAACCCAGTAACCCCACCCAACACTAAGGGCAATTTATCACGGCCAATCCACCTAACCTGCACATCTTTGGACTGTGGGAGGAAACCAGAGCACCTGGAGGAAACCCACGGGCACACGGGGAGAATGTGCAGACTCCGCACAGACAGTGACCCAAGCCGGAATCGAACCTGGAACCCTGGAGCTATGAAGCAATTATGCTAACCACTATACTACGGTGCTGCCCGATCGAGTGCTTCGATCCAGAGTCCTCCGTCTATCTCCCTGCCTAGTTCTTCCTCCCACTTTTTCTTTGCCTCGTTCTGGGGTGAGCGTGCCTCTTCTAATAATAATAATCTTTATTATTGTCACAAGTAAGCTTACATTAACACTGCAATTAAGTTACTATGAAAATCCTCCAGTTGCCACACTCCGGTGTCTGTTCAGGTTCACAGAGGTAGAATTCAGAATGACCAATTCACCTCACAGCACATCTTTCGGGACTTGTGGGAGGAAACCGGAGCACCCGGAGGAAACCCATGTGGACATGAGGAGAACATGCAGACTCGACATGGACAGTGACCCAAGTGGGAATCGAACCTGGAGGATGGAGGAAAGTTCCAGTGCAGGGACACACCTCTCAGTGCGATCCACAACGCACTCCCATTCCCCCCCTCACACCCAGAAACTCGAAAAGCCCAGCGGTAGTAGCCATACTCCAAAAGTGGAATCAAATGAGAGCACTTCGGATGAACTGTAATGTCCACCATGGCCCCCATCTTCAATAATCGCAGATTCACTCCCTCAACAATGGACGCCTCCTTCAAAAGCTGGAGACAGGATGAAGGGGCTGACGGTTAGGGACATGTACACAGACTGTACAGTAGCGACCCTGTGGGAACTCGAGGAGAAGTTCCAGCTCCTGAGAGGAACGACCTGAGGTACATACAGGTCAAAAACTTGCTCTGCAAGGAAACGACAATGTACACCCAGATACCAGGACATTCACTATTCCAAAGACTATGGAATGTGGGCGACATGGGTAAGGGGAATTGTGCGGAAATGTATGGACAACTGTTGGGCAGCACGGTAACATAGTGGTTAGCACTGTTGCTTCACAGCTCCAGGGTCCCAGGTTCGCTTACCAGCTGGTCACTGTCTGTGCGGAGTCTGCACATCCTCCCCGTGGGTTTCCTCCGGGTGCTCTGGTTTCCTCCCACAGTCCAAAGATGTGCAGGTTAGGTGGATTGACCATGCTAAATTGCCCTTAGTGTCCAAAAATGTCGGGTGGGGTTACTGGGATAGGGTGGATGTGTGGGCTTAAGTAGGGTGCTTTTTCCAAGGGCCGGTGCAGACTCGATTGGCCTCCTTCTGCACTGTAAATTTGATGAAATCAATGAAAAGCCATGATTAGCTTATCAACTGTGTTGAAAAAGGCATCGGAGGATTCTGAACAGGAAGAGGAACCTGGGCAGCACGTTCATCTTGATCGTCTGCACTTCTCCCTGCAAGAGAGAGTGTAAGTGAACCCACCTCTGCAGTTCCTTTTTAACTTCCTCCACCAGACTTGTGGATCTGTATCCAGGCATGGCTATTTGGATTCGCTGCCTGCACTTGACAAAGCACATTTGATCTTCCGCCATTATCCCTGGCAGGCTATTCTCCGGCCTCCTTGCCAGGTTCTTCTCCAGGATCTTGGCGTCATTGTTAAAGAGTGAAAAAGATCTGTAGGACCAGCACTCTGTCTGGTCTTTGTCTTTTTTGAGGATCAGAAATATTGCGGCCTGAGCCAACATTGGCAGCATGGTACTCCTTGCTAGTGAGCCTGCGAGCATTTCCCACAGATGCGGGCCAGTTCTGGCACAAATGTTTTGTTGAAATCTGCTGGGAATCTGTCCGACCCCGGCGCCTTCCAAGTCTGCATGGAGTTTGTGCTCTCCATGACTTTCCTCCGTTCTAACGGTGCTTCCAGACCCTGACTCTATCTTTCCCCAAGACTGGGATGTCCAGTGCTCGGAGGTGTACAGCTCCCGGTAGAAGGTTGCAAAGGCTTCATTGATCTGTTCTGGCATTGTGACTAGCTTACCGCTGCTGTTTTTTACCTGGACTATTTCCATTGTGGCTGCCTGCTTTCTCAGCTGGTGGACAAGCAGGCTTTGTCTCCATGCTTGTAAAAGGTCCCCCATGCTTGGTGGAGCTGGTGCACTGTTTTCCTGGTGGGGAGTAGGTCACAGTCCATTTGTAGCTTTTTCCTCTCCGCTAGTAGTTACACAGTTGGGGCCATGGAATATCGCCAGTCCACCTCGAGTATGGAGTCAACCAGCTGTCCTCTCCTGCCTATTTTTACCCTTTGCAGTGCCTCACTCCATACTCCCCAATTGATCTCCATTCCTAACTCCGCTTCCCAGTTCTCCTTGATCTTCGTGTCCATCCTCTATTGGGAGGGGCTGTGCCTGGCCCTTCTCCAACCTCACATAGTGCGGAGCGTGTTCGGAGATTACAATTGCGGAGCACTCCGCTCCCACTATGCCTGGAAGCACCACTTTCCCCACTATGAAAAGTCAATCCTGGTGTAGACCGTGTGTACCTGGGTAGACCTTGGGCGAAGAAAGAGAACTCCTTCTCCCCTGGGTTTGTGAACCTCCAGGGGTTCAACTCCATGAAGTTGTTCAACCTCTTGCATGTTTGACAGTTGCCCCGATTTGGGGCTGGATCTGTCCGTCTGTGGGTCCTGTACGCAACAATTGAACTCTCTCTCTCTCTCTCTCTCTCTCTCTCTCTCTCTCTCTCTCTCTCTCTCTCTCTCTCTCTCGATCTTTTCACTGGGCTGTCAAGCCCCTTCACATTTCAGGTGACTATCCTGTTGAGGTGTTTCTGGCCCCCCTCCCTTCCTGTGGGATTAACCATGCTTACCTTGTGGATGCACCCTATAGGCCGGGGTTTTGCTTTGTCCGGGGGCCTTCCCTATCTTCGCCATGTTTGCCATGCGGGTGCTCTCTGCACGTCCAGGTTTCCCTTTGTCCAGGGGCCATCCAAAATGGCCGTTGTCGCCTGTTATAACCTGGCTGAGGACCATTGGTTATTTTAAGTTTATTGACAACTCAAGAATACAAAAGTATCAACAACATGCTAAAAACAGTCCAGAAATTCATTAATATGCGAAAAGCATTTACAAGACACCAAAAATACAAAATCCCCAGCTCTCAAGCCAGCACACACCCAGCACGACCACCCCGCCCACCGCACCCTCTGCTTCCAACAGTATCCCCACATCAGCAGACTAGACCACTGGAAAAGGACATAGACATAGAATTTACAGTGCAGAAGGAGGCCATTCGGCCCATCGAGTCTGCATCGGCTTCTGGAAAGAGCACCCTACCCAAGGTTAACACCTCCACCCTACCCCCATAACCCAGTAACCCCATAACCCACTGAGGGCAATTTATCATGGCCAATCCACCTAACCTGCACATCTTTGGACTGTGGGAGGAAACCGGAGCACCCGGAGGAAACCCACGCACACACGGGGAGGATGTGCAGACTCCGCACAGACAGTGACCCAAGCCGGAATCGAACCTGGGACCCTGGAGCTGTGAAGCGATTGTGCTATCCACAATGCTACCGTGCTGCCCTGCTTTCTCAGCTGGTGGACAAGCAGGCTTTGTCTCCATGCTTGTAAAAGGACACACTGGTACAGGGCATGGTGTGAGAGAGAGAGAGAGAAAAAAACACACTCCCCTCCCAAGAGGAGGTACAGTTCAACCCAAAACAGTTCCTGTAAAGAAACCACCAGCTGCAAAGCCGGCATACGGCCACCTCTGCCCCCCCCTTACAAAAAAAAACCAAGACAAAATAGAGAGCAACCACAAGTAACTCAACAAACAATTAAGTACAAAACAAAGCTGCCAGCACACGCTCCTCTTCCCCCACCCTCCACCCGCTCCAGCAACAGCCCCACATCGGTGAAGAGGCACCCACAAGCAGCTCAGTCTATCATAAAGGACAGTCAGCGTATGGTTGAGGAGAGAGAGGGAGAAGAACCCTCCCCCCTCAGTAGCACCGGTAAGGACCCCTCAACCCCAGTGCACAGAAGCAGGAGGGCCACAACTGGCGCGCACGCAGCTGCTAGGCCCAAAATAACAATACACAAACAAAAATACAGTAATAACCATACAATCCCCCAACAATAAAACACAACCAGCATTAGTACACATAGTCAATTGGGCCCCACGTTGCTGCTCTCACAGCTCCGACACCCTGTCTCCCAACACCATACAGTCCAAAACTGAAAAAACAAGTCCGTTCCCCTCCACTCTTTTTCTTTTCTTTTTTGAAAATAAATTCTGAGTACTCAATTATTTTTTTCCAATTAAGGGTCAATTTAGTGTGGTCAATCCACCTACCCTGCACATCTGCGGGTTGTGGGTGAAACCCAAGCAAACACAGGGAGAATGTGCAAACTCCACATGGACAGTGACCCAGGGCCGGGATTCGAACCTGGGACCTCAGCGCGTGAGGCAGCAGTGCTAACCTCTGCGCCAGGGTGCTGCCCCTGCCTCCACTTTCAACCCGGCAGCAGGCCAACCATTATCTGCCCAATGCTCCACTCCCAGCTGGTAAGCCGAAACGTCGCCAGTAGTAACAAGTATGAGTCCCTACTGCAGGAGGGTGGGGGTGGGGGTGGGCAGCATGCGCTGGTAACTGCAGGCAGGCAAACTGTCCTCTCTTTCCCCTGCAAGCGACTTCTCCTCCATCCAACTGGATGGGTGGCATGGTAGCACAGTGGGTAGCACTATTGCTTCACAGCACCAGGGTCATCGGCTTGATTCCCGGCTTGGTGCACAGTCTGTGAGAGTCTGCATGTTCTCCCTGTGGGCTTTCCTCCAGGTTTTCTGGTTTCCTCCCACAAGTCCCGAAAGATGTGCTGTTAGGTAATTTGGACATTCTGAATTCTCCCTCTGTGTACCCGAACAGGCGCCGGAGTGTGGTGACCCGGGCTTGTCACAGTAACTTCATTGCAGTGTTAATGTAAGCCTACTTGTGACACTAAAGATTATTATTATTATTGGTTGCAGCACTGCTCGCTTAGTCCAGGTTTCAAAGTCCAGAAAAGGCAGCCAGCATACAGAATAACATGCCAGGTCAGGGAGTTGGGTTATAGCCTGAAACAGCTGGAGCTCAGAGACCGATATCCCTCCAACACCTTAGAGTGTGAGCTACTGAGGTGGAGTGTGAGCTCCCCCAATGGAGAGAGAGAAGGGGGGGGGGGATCATTAGCAGTTACACCAATGTATCAATTGAGCTGACCATTGTGGTACCAGCTAGAGTAAGAAGCAGTGGTGTACTGCTGCTGCTGTGTATATATAGTTACTTTCTGTTTGAGTCTTTGGACTGTGCTGGATTGTTTGTGGCCCTCAGAAAATCGCCACATCTGCCATGTGGATGTACCCATGCTCTCACTCTCTCGCTCTGTCTGCCAGGCACACACTCCCCATCGGGAGCTGTGCCCGGCCCCCCGCCCTCTTCCTCCATACCTCCCTATGCTAGCGTGCCTGCTTGTGTGGTCCCCCTGGAGCAATTGTACCTTCCCCTACCCACTGTGTTCCTCCCCCTTCTCTCTACCCAGTGCTGCACCTCAGTCCCTTCTTCCTGGGACTCCTAGCAGATGGAAAACAAGGCAGTTCTATCCATTCAATTGTCCCTTTTTTGTTAAACAATTTTGTGTTGACTGGTGTCGTTGCAGCATTCCCAGCCTGTGACTGCACACAAATCTGCTGGCTCTTGCCAGCGCGGTGAAGTAGTATTCCTTAATCTGGAAGGCTACTCAGGCTTGGCCGGGTACAGTGTCCCAAACCGTACCTTGTTCTTGTATAGCGCTACCGTGGCTGTGTTGAATTCAGCTCAGCGCTTTGTCAGGTCTGTCCCCATGTCATTGTGTACGCGGATTGAATGTCCCTCCTAATTATAGGACCATGTGTGCCTTGCCCATCAGGATCTTCTCACTGTCTTTGTACCATTTCTCTGGGGGTTTGGGGAAGTTTTACCCACCCACCCCAACCAGTTCCTCAGCATCTGGGTCACGTTCCCCATGGGGTTGCAGCCCTCGATACTCTCCGGTAGGCCCACAATGTGGAGATTTTGGCGAGGCGACTGGTTCTCTTGGCCCTTGACCTTCCCTTTCAGCATTCCCTGGGTCGCCACCACCTTCCCATTCCCGTCTCCAATGAGGCAATCGCTTTGGTTGGTCACTGCTTTCTCCAGCTACCTGATGGTTGCCTCCGGCACCTCTAGCCGTTGCTCCATCTTTTCCAGCACCACCTTGAAGGGAGCCAGGGCGTCCGTGGCCTCAGTCTTTACCGTTGCTTTCATCTGATTGTCACACTGGAATGTCAGAATTTGATAATGGTATTCAAACTGGTTAGGGCTGCTTTCATTTCAGGTTCCGTATAAAATGTTTAACCAATCTCGCTGCTCTTTGGAAATGCTATTGTCAACGTGTTTTAAAGTCCTTTCTAAAAAGTACTTTTGATCACATTGTGCTATCTCAATTTCACAAGACAGAGCCATAGAATTCCTACAGTGCAGAAGGAGGCAATCCAGCCCATTGTGTTTGCAATGACACTCTGAAAGAGCACCCTAAAGTCCATTTCGCCACAATAACCCTGTAACCCCACTTAAAGTTCACATCTTTGGAAACTAAGGGGCAATTTAGCACAGCCAATCCATCTAACCACATCTTTAGACTGTGGGAGGAAACTGGAGCATACCCATGCAGACACGAGGAGAAAGTGCAAACTCCACTCAGTCGCCCAAGGGCCAGAATTGAACCGGGTCCCTGGCGCTGAGGCAGCAGTGCTAACCACTGTGCTGCCCCTTGTGTTGTGGTCTTGAATCTGCCAGCAAGTGATGAGGATGAAATTGAGAGGATGATATTACTGAGCTGTTATTATTAAATTACATGATTCTCTTTGTTGTAGACTATGGCCTTGTAAGCACTCCACAGCTACATTATATGGTCTACTGTTGGAATAGCATGGAGCAATATGGGACTGCTACAGTTGAAGGATATTACCGGAAACTTTCTCAGGCTTTTATTGCCCTGACTAAGCAGGTACATTTATTATCTATAGAAAGTCAATAAAGTTGAGGCTAAAAAGAATACCATGTTGGAGATTTCAAATAGAAACTAAATTCTGTACCACACGGGTAGGATCATCCTTTAGGTAACAATCATGCCAGTGCTGTACAGTTACAAATTGATACTGAATCTAGTACTGTTCCCTGCCTTTCTGATCAACAGCAGATTGTTTTGATTTGCAATAACAATTCTTAACTTCAAAGAACGTGGGCTGGATTCTCCACCCGCCGCGCCACATTTTTGTTTCACCCCGCCGGCGGGATGCTCCGCTACGCCGGCTGGTCAATGGGGTTTCCCATTGTGGGGCAACCCTACGCCGTTGGGAAGCCCCCATGCTGCCGGCAAAACAGAGCATCCCGCTGACGGAGAATCCAGCCCTTGATCTTTACTGGTCTAGTATATTAAACAGTACTGCAGTATCAAAGACTTTGGTTAAAATATAAACAAAATGTTAGAAAAACTCAGCTGGTCTGGCAACATCAGTGGAGAGAGAAACAGATAGCATTTCCAGTCTAATATGACTCTCCCTCAGCTTCGGTTATACTCTGCTACCAAATCTTGCTTTATTCAAAGCGATAAGATGCCTGTTCTAATACTAATTTAGAGGAAGGCGATGGCATAGTGGTGTTGAAACTGGTCTAGTAATCCAGAGACCCAGGGTACTGCTCTCGGAACCCGGATCAACAGATGGTGAAATTTTGAATTCAATTATAAAAAAAAAACCTAGCATTAAAAGTCTCAAGAAACCATTGCCAATTGGTCACTAATGTCCTTTCGAACATAGAACTTCCGGTTGCGGCTATGCGGAGCTAAGCCCACGTTCAGCAGCTCCCGCCAGGAACGGACCTTTGGGCTCTTTTTAGGGCCCCCAGCGGCACTTTTTCGACAGCTCCCGACGTGGGAAGGTGATAACAACATTCCCCCAGTGGTATATGGCCTGGACCAGGAGTAGGGCTAGTTAAATAGCGGTGGCAGCGCCAAAGCAAAAGCGGGGGAAGAGGCACAAGATGGCGGCCGACGGAGACCTGGAGGCAGTGGGCGCAGGAGCAGCAGGAGACTCTCCAGCGCTGCTTCCGGGAGCTCAAAGCGGAGCTGCTAGAGCCGTTGAAGGCTTCCATCGACAAGCTGATGGAGACTCGGAATGCCCAGGGGGTGGCAATTCGGGAGATCCGACAACAGGCCTCTGAAAGAGAGGATGAGGCCTCAGCCCTCGTGGCAAAGGTGGAGATGTATGAGGCACTCCATAAAAAGTGGCAGGAGCGGTTCGAGGAGCTGGAGAACCGATGGAGGTGAAAAGATTTGCGGATCTTGGGCCTCCTGGAGGGGTCAGACTTGGGGGCCTACGTGGTCGCCATGCTGAACTCGCTGATGGGAGCTAGGTCCTTCCAGGGACCCCTGGAGCTGGAGGGGGCCCACAGAATTCTGGCAAGAAAGCCCAAGCCGAATGAGCCGCCATGGGTGGTGCTGGTGCGGTTTCATTGGTTCATTGACCGGGAGTGTGTGCTCAGGTGGGCCAGGAAGGAGCGGAGCAGCAGGTGGGAGAACGCGGTGGTACGGATCTACCAGGACTGGAGTGCAGAGGTGGCTAAGCGGAGGGCCGGGTACAACCGGACGAAGGCGGTGCTACATCGAAAAGGAGTAAAGTTCGGCATGCTGCAGCCGGCGCGTTTGTGGGTCACCTACAGGGACCGGCACTTCTACTTCGAGTCCCCGGAGGAGGCGTGGGCCTTCTTGCAGGCCGAGAAGTTGGACTCAAACTGAGGGTTGGGTGCGGGGGGCTCTGTGTAACTGTTATCTTTTGAGGGGGGTTTTCTGTTTAATGTTGGTTCTATGTTGTTTTCAGGGTGAGTGGGGCACTGTCTTTTTGCTTGGGCTCGGTGGATGGGCTCGAGGAGGGGGCCGACAATGGGTGCTGTTTTAGAGGTGGCGGGGCCTGGCAGGAGGAAAGCGTGGGCTTTTTTCCCCGCGTGAGAGCGGGAGGAGGAGAGCCTGCTCGTGGGCACTGGGGAGGAGGGGCAGCCCCACGTTGGGAGGGGACGGAGGAGTGGCGGGAGTTGCCGGGGTCAGCAGGAGTCAGCTGGCTTACGGGAGTACTATGGAGGGAGTAACGCGGCTAGGGGGGGCCCTAGCTGATGGGGTGGGGGAGGGGGGTACCGGGCTGCTGCTGGAATGGCCAGGGAGAAGCTGAAGTATGCAGAGGGGGTCGAGTCGGGGGTTTGCAGCCGTGGGAAATGGGTCAAATGGGAGGCGCGGGCCTGTGGAGGGCAGAGGAAGGGTTATGGCTAGTCGGCGAGGGAGGGGTGCAGGGAGCTCCCTGATCTGGCTGATAACCTGGAATGTGAGGGGACTGAACGGGCCGGTCAAACGGGCCCGCGTGTTCGCGCACCTGAAGGTGCTGAAGGCGGACGTGGCCATGCTCCAGGAGACACACCTGAAGGTGGCGGACCAGGTTAGATTGAGGAAAGGATGAGTAGGCCAAGTGTTTTCATTCAGGGCTGGATGCAAAAAATCGAGGGGTGGCGATCCTGGTGGGAAAGAGGGTGTCGCTTGAGGCATTGAATGTGGTGGCGGACTGCGGCGGGAGGTATGTGATGGTGAGTGGCAAGCTGTAGGGGGAGCGGGTGGTGTTGGTCAACGTGTACGCCCCGAACTGGGACGATGCGGGTTTTATGCGGCGCATGTTGGGCCGCATTCCAGATCTGGAGACCGGGGGGGGGGGGGATTTTAATAGTGTTGGACCCGCCACTGGATCGATCCAGGTCCAGGACGGGTAGGAGGCCAGAGGCGGCCAAGGTGTTGAGGGGACTCATGGATCAGATGGGAGGGGTGGATCCTTGGAGGTTTGCGAGGCCAAGGGTCAGGGAGTTTTCATTCTTCTACCATGTGTACAAGGCCTATTCCCGGATTGACTTTTTCATTATGAGTAGGGCGCTGATTCAGAGGATGGAGGATGCCGAATATTCGGCGATAACCATTTCAGATCATGCCTTGCATTGGGTGGACCTTGAGCTGGAGGAGGAGAGAGACCAGCACCCGCTCTGGCGCTTGGAGGTGGGGCTGTTGGCAGATGAGGTGGTGAGCGGGCGGGTTTGAGGAGGTATCATGAGGTACCTGGAGGCTAATGATAATGGGGAGGTCCGAGTGGGGACGATCTGGGAGGCACTGAAGGCGGTGGTCAAAGGGGAGTTGATCTCCATTCGAACCCATAGGGAGAGGAAAGAGGGAGAGGTTGGTGGGGGAGCTGGTGAGGGTGGACAGGAGATACGCGGAGGCTCTAGAGGAGGGATTGCTGAGGGAGCGGTGTAGTCTTCAGGCCAAATTTGACCTGCTGACCACTAGAAAGGCGGAGGCTCAATGGAGGAAGGCACAGGGAGCGGTGTATGAATATGGGGAGAACATAGAACATAGAACACTACAGCGCAGTACGGGCCCTTCGGCCCTCGATGTTGCGCCGACCCGTGAAACCATATCTGACCTACACTATTCCATTTTCATCCATATGTCTATCCAGTGACCACTTAATGCCCTTAAAGTTGGCGAGTCTACTACTGTTGCAGGCAGGGTGTTCCACACCCCTACTACTCTCTGAGTAAAGAAACTGCCTCTGACAACTACTCTATATCTACCACCCCTCAATTTAAAGCTATGTCCCCTCGTGTTGGTCATCACCATCCGAGGAAAAAGACTCTCGCTGTCCATCCTATCTAACCCTCTGACTATCTTATATGTCTCTATTAAGTCACCTCTCAGCCTTCTCCTCTCTAACGAAAACAACCTCAATTCCCTGAGCCTTTCTTCGTAAGACCTTCCCTCCATACCAGGCAACATCCTAGTAAATCACCTCTGAACCCTTTCCAAAGCTTCCACATCCTTCCTATAATGTGGTGACCAGAACTGCACGCAGTACTCCAGGTGCGGCCGCACCAGAGTTATGTACAGCTGCAGCATGACCTTGTGGTTCCGAAACTCAATCCCCCTGCTTATAAAGGCTAGCACACCATATGCCTTCTTAACAGCCCTATTAACCTGGGTGGCAACTTTCAGGGATTTATGTACCTGGATGCCGAGATCTCTCTGTTCATCTACACTACCAAGAATCTTGCCATTAGCCCAGTACTCTGCGAGTAGGATGCTGGCGCATCAGCTCCGCAAGCGGGATGCGGCTAGGGAGATTGGTGGAGTCAAGGATAGGGGAGGAAAGGTGGTGCGAAGGTGGGGTAGACATCAATGGGGTCTTCAGGGACTTCTATGAGGGACTTCTATGAGGAACTGTATCGGTCTGAACCCCCGGCGGAGTGGGGGGGAAATGGGGTGCTTCTTGGACCGGCTGCGATTCCCGAGGGTGGAGGAGGGACCGGGGGTGCCGCTTGAGCTCGAGGAGTTGGTCAAAGGGATTGGGAGCATGCAGTTGGGGAAGGTGCCGGGGCCAGATGGGTTCCCGGTCGAATTTTATAAGAAGTATGCAGACCTGTTGGGCCCCTTAGGACCTTCAACGAGGCATGGGGGGGGGGGGGGGGGGGGGGGGGGGCTCTGCCCCCCCGACTATGTCCCGGGCGATGATTTCCCTGATCCTTAAGCGGGACAAGGACCCCCTGCAGTGTGGGTCATACAGGCCGATCTCGCTGTTAAATGTAGACGCCAAACTGATGGTGAAGATCTTGGCCACGAGGATAGAGGACTGTGTGCCACTGGTCATTCAGGAGGATCAGACTGGGTTCGTGAAGGGGCGACAGTTGAGCACCAACATACGGAGGCTCTTGAATGTTATAATGATGCTGGTGGTAGAAGGGGAGGCGGAGATAGTAGTGGCGCTGGGCGCGGAGAAGGCCTTTGATAGGGTTGAGTGGGAGTACTTGTGGGAGGTGCTGGAAAGGTTTGGGTTTGGGGAGGGGTTTGTCAGATGGGTGAGGCTATTGTATGAGGCCCCGATGGCGAGCGTGACCACGAATAGGAGGACATCGGAGTATTTTTGGTTATATCGAGGGACGAGGCACGGGTGTCCCCTGTCCCCCCTGCTCTTTGCGTTAGCAATTGAACCCCTGGCCATGGCGTTGAGGGAGTCGAGGAACTGGAGGGGACTGGCGCGAGGGAGAGGGAGGAGCACCGTGTGTCGCTCTATGCCGATGATTTATTGTTGTATGTGGCGGACCCGGTGGGGGGAATGCCGGAGGTGATGAAGATCCTTAGGGAATTTGGGAAGTTTTCAGGATACAAGCTCAACCTGGGGAAGAGCGAGCTGTTTGTCGTGCATCCGGGGAACCAGGTAAGAGAGGATTGGTAGGCTCCCACTAAAAAGGGCGGAGAGGAGTTTTCAGTACTTGGGAGTCCAGGTGGCCAGGAGCTGGGGGGCCCTACACAAACTCAACCGTACAAGGCTGGTGGAGCAAATGGAGGAGGAGTTTAAAAGATGGGACATATTGCCGCTGTCGTTCGCTGTCCGCCAAGCTGGCGGTGCTCCCGAGGTTTTTGTTCCTGTTCCAGTGCCTTCCCATCCTTATCCCGAAGGCTTTTTTCAGGAGGGTCAACAGGAGCATATTACGGGGTTTGTGTGGGCGCATGGGATCCCGAGGGTGAGAAGGGTGTTCTTGGAGCGGGGCAGGGATAGGGGGGGCTGGCACTGCCCAACCTCTGTGGGTACCATTGGGCTGCTAACGCAGCGATGGTGCATAAGTGGGTGATGGACGGGGAGGGGGCAGCATGGAAGAGGATGGAGATGGCGTCCTGTGTGGGCACGAGCCTGGAGCCGCTGGTGACGGCACCGCTGCCGCTCCCTCCGACGAGGTATACCACGAGCCCTCTTAACCGACCCATTCAACCCTCGAACATTCCAGGTGATAGGCCTAGATGGGGGAAAAGTGCCCCCCCGCCGATCAGCCATTCCCTCTGTTGGGCCCGCATCCAGCCCATGCGCCACGCCTCCTCTGGCCCCACCACCGACCGACCTCTCTGCCCCTCAAGGTGTTTAAAGAGGCAAGAGCCCCAGACGATGTCACAGGCCACGATTTTGCTTATCCTGAAACGGGACAAGAACCCAGAGCTATGTTGGTCTTACAGGCCAATTTCCCTGTTGAACGTAGATGCCAAACTGTTGGCCAAAATGTTGTCCTCCAGGATTGAGGATTGTGTACCGAACGTCATTGTGGAGGATCAGACGGGGTTCGTTAAGGGCAGGAAGCTGGTGGCCAAGAAGGCTGTGAAACGTGATCATGATGCCCAAGGAAAGTAGGGAGGTGGAGGTAGTGCTCGCAATGTATGCCGAAAAAGCTTTTGACCGGGTTGAGTGGGATTATTTGTGGGAGGTTCTGGGGCAGCTCTGATTTGGGAGGGGCTTTATTGACTGGGTCAGGTTGCTGTACCAGGCTCCTTTGACAAGTGTACGGACGAATAGGACGACTTCAGACTATTTTAGACTGCACCGGGGGACAAGACAGGGATGCCCCCTCTCCTCACTGTTGTTTGTGCTAGCTATAGAGCCCCTGGCAATTGCTCTGAGGCCCTCAAGGGGCTGGTCCAGGAGGGGGTTGAAGCACAGAGTCTCGCTGTATGCGGACGACCTGCTTCTGTATGTTTCAGATCCAATTGAGGGAATGGGAGAAAACGTGGGAATTTTAGGGGAATTTGGCCTGTTTTTGGGGTCTGAGCTTAATAGAACATAGAACAGTACAGCACAGAACAGGCCCTTCGGCCCTCGATGTTGTGCCGAGCAATGATCACCCTACTTAAACCCACGTAACCCGTATCCCAACAATCCCCCCATTAACCTTACACTACGGGCAATTTAGCATGGCCAATCCACCTAACCCCGCACATCTTTGGACTGTGGGAGGAAACCGGAGCACCCGGAGGAAACCCACGCACACACGGGGAGGACGTGCAGACTCCACACAGACAGTGACCCAGCCGGGAATCGAACCTGGGACCTGGAGCTGTGAAGCATTGATGCTAACCACCATGCTACCGTGAGGCCCCGAATATGGGGAAGAGCGAGATGTTTGCAGTCCAGGCGAGGGTTCAACAGAGGCGACTGGGGGCACTGCTGTTTAGATTGGTAGGGGACAATTTTTGCAGTACCACATATAACTTGCAAATGTTTGGCTTCAAGGAACTGCAGTAATCCAAAGTGCTCTTCAGAGGTCCCATCTGAACCTTCAACTCCCAACTTGAACAAATTTCAGTAAAATGACTGCTTGGGACTATCTATTTAAAATGTAGAGAAATAAAAGTTTATACAAATTTAATAAGACAAAAAAATAAGTTTCAGGGACTAGGTATCCAAGTGGCGCGATTGGGACCGGCTACATAAATTGAACTTGGCTCGGTTGGTGGATCAGATGAAAGACAATTTGCGGAGATGGGATGCGCTCCCATTGTCTCTCGCTGGTAGGGTCCAAACGGTGAAAATGATGGTTCTCCCGAGATTCCTGTTTGTATTTCAATGGCTCACAATCTTCTTTCCGTGGTCCTTTTTTAAGCGGGTCAATAAAGTTATAGTGGGCTTTGTATGGTGGCGCGGGAAAGTCCCCACGAGTGGGGAGGGTAATACTGGAACGGAGTCGGGGAGAGGGAGGGCTGGCGCTGCCGAACTTTAGCAATTATTACTGGGCGGCTAATATAGCCATGATTAGGAAGTGGCTGGTGGAGGTCGGCATGGGTGCGTATGGAGGCGGCTTCTTTTTTTTTTGATAAACAATTTTAATGAGGTATTTTTTGACATTGTAAACAGTAAAATTACAGAACGTGAAAACAAAAGGACTGCACAATAAACAAAGTACACAGTACAATTGCCCTAGAGGGCAGCACGGTGGCCTAGTGGTTAGCACAGCTGCCTCACGGCGCTGAGGTCCCAGGTTCGATCCCGGCTCTGGGTCACTGTCCGTGTGGAGTTTGCACATTCTCCCCGTGTCTGCGTGGGTTTCGCCCCCACAACCCCAAAAAATGTGCAGAGTAGGTGGATTGGCCACACTAAATTGCCCCTTAATTGGAAACAAAATAATTGGGTAATCTAAAATTTAAAAAAAAAAGTACAATTGCCCTAGTCCGTCCAACCCAGATCTGCCTAATTGACCCCTATACTACATTCCCCTAAACCCCCCCCCCCCAACCTGCTGACGATTAATTCTCCGCAAAGAAGTCAATGAATGGTTGTCACCTCCGGGCGAACCCTAACAACGACTCTCAAGGTGAACTTGATTTTCTCCAAGCCCAGGAAACTTGCCATGTCTGACAGCCAGGGTTCCGACTTCGGGGGCTTTGCGTCCCTCCAAGCTAGGAGTGTCTGTCTCCGGGCTACCAGGGAAGCAAAGGCCAAAATGTCGGCCTCTTTCTCCCCCAGGACTTCCAGGGCCTCTGAAACTCCAAAAATCGCCACCTCTGGACCCGATGCCACCCTTATGTTCAATACTCTAGACATGACGTCCTCGAACCCCTGCCAGTATCTCCTACGTTTTGGACACGCCCAAAACATGGGGACATGGTCTGCCGGTCCTCTCAGACATTTTATAGACCTGTCCTCTACACCGAAGAATCTACTCATCCGGGACACACATGTGGGCCCGGTGGACGACCTTTTTTTTTTCCATAGAACATTACAGCGCAGTACGGGCCCTTCGGCCCTCGATATTAGAACATAGAACACTACAGCGCAGTACGGGCCCTTCGGCCCTCGATGTTGCGCCGACCTGTGAAACCATCTGAAGCCTATCTGACCTACACTATTCCATTTTCATCCATATGTCTATCCAGTGACCACTTAATGCCCTTAAAGTTGGCGAGTTTACTACTGTTGCAGGCAGGGTGTTCCACACCCCTACTACTCTCTGAGTAAAGAAACTGCCTCTGACATCTGTCCTATATCTACCACCCCTCAATTTAAAGCTATGTCCCCTCGTGTTGGTCATCACCATCCGAGGAAAAAGACTCTCACTGTCCACCCTATCTAACCCTTTGACTATCTTATATGTCTCTATTAAGTCACCTCTCAGCCTTCTCCTCTCTAACGAAAACAACCTCAAGTTCCTGAGCCTTTCCTCGTAAGACCTTCCCTCCATACCAGGCAATATCCTAGTAAATCTCCTCTGAACCCTTTCCAAAGCTTCCACATCCTTCCTATAATGTGGTGACCAGAACTGCACGCAGTACTCCAGGAGCGGCCACACCAGAGTTATGTACAGCTGCAGCATGACCTTGTGGCTCCGAAACTCAATCCCCCTACTGATAAAGGCGAGCACACCCTATGCCTTCATAACAGCCCTATTAACCTGGGTGGCAACTTTCAGGGATTTATGTACCTGGATGCTGAGATCTCTGTTCATCTACACTACCAAGAATCTCGCCATTAGCCCAGTACTCTGCATTCCTGTTACTCCTTCCAAAGTGAACCACCTCACACTTTTCCGCATTGAACTCCATCTGCCACCTCTCAGCCCAGCTCTGCAGCTTATCTATGTCCCTCTGTATCCTATAACATCCTTCAGCACTATCCACAACTCCACCGACCTTTGTGTCATCTGCAAATTTACTAACCCATCCTTCTGAAATGAAAATGAATGAAAATCGCTTATTGTCACGAGTAGGCTTCAAATGAAGTTACTGTGAAAAGCCCCTAGTCGCCACATTCCGGCGCCTGTTCGGGGAGGCTGTTACGGGAATCGAACGGTGCTGCTGGCCTGCTTGGTCTGCTTTCAAAGCCAGCAATTTAGCGTTGCGCTAAACAGCCCCTCTACACCCTCTTCCAGGTCATTTATAAAAATGACAAACAGCAGTGGCCCCAAAACAGATCCTTGCGGTACACCACTAGTAACTGAACTCCAGGATGAACATTTGCCATCAACCACCACCCTCTGTCTTCTTTCAGCTAGCCAATTACTGATCCAAACCGCTAAATCACCTTCAATCCCATACTTCCTTATCTTCTGCAATAGCCTACCATGGGGAACCTTATCAAACGCCTTACTGAAATCCATATACACCACATCAACCGCTTTACCCTCATCCACCTGTTTGGTCACCTTCTCAAAAAACTCAATAAGGTTTGTGACGCATGACCTACCCTTCACAAAACCGTGTTGAGTATCGCTAATCAACTTGTTCTTTTCAAGATGATTATAAACCCTATCTCTTATAACCTTTTCAAACTTTTTACCCACAACCGAAGTAAGGCTCACAGGTCTATAATTACCAGGGTTGTCTCTACTCCCCTTCTTGAACAAGGGGACAACATTTGCTATCCTCCAGTCTTCCGGCACTATTCCTGTCGACAAAGACGACATAAAAATCAAGGACAAAGGCTCTGCAATCTCCTCCCTGGCTTCCCAGAGAATCCTAGGATAAATCCCATCTGGCCCAGGGGACTTATCTATTTTGACACTTTCCAAAATTGCTAACACCTCCTTGTGAACCTCAATCCCATCTAGCCTGGTCGACTGTACCTGAGTATTCTCCTCGACAACATTGTCTTTCTCCAGTGTAAACACTGACGAAAAATATCCATTTAACGCTTCCCCTATCTCCTCTGATTCCACACACAACTTTACACTACTATCCTTGATTGGCCCTAATCTTACTCTAGTCATTCTTTTGTTCCTGATATACCTATAGAAAGCCTTAGGGTTTTCCTTGATCCTATCCACCAACGACTTTTCGTGTCCTCTCCTCACTCTTCTTAACTCTCCCTTTAGGTCCTTCCTGGCTAACTTGTAACTCTCAAGTGCTCTAACTGAGCCTTCATGTCTCATC
The DNA here is from genome assembly GCF_902713615.1 of Scyliorhinus canicula. Taxonomy (NCBI): domain Eukaryota; kingdom Metazoa; phylum Chordata; class Chondrichthyes; order Carcharhiniformes; family Scyliorhinidae; genus Scyliorhinus; species Scyliorhinus canicula. The sequence continues at coordinate 169,109,276 of NC_052146.1, forward strand.
CTACCATAAGCCGCCTTCTTCCTCTTTACAAGTGCTTCAACTTCCTTAGTAAACCACGGTTCCCTTGCTCGACAACTTCCTCCCTTCCTGACAGGTACATACTTATCAAGGACACGCAGTAGCTGTTCCTTGAAAAAGCTCCACATTTCGATTGTACCCATCCCCTGCAGTTTCCTTCCCCATCCTATACACCTTAAATCTTGCCGAATAGCATCATAATTGCCTTTCCCCCACCTATAATTCTTGCCTTGCGATATATACCTATCCCTGCCCATCGCTAAAGTAAACATAACCGAATTGTGATCACTATCACCAAAGTGCTCACGTACATCTAAATCTAACACCTGGCCGGGTTCATTACCCAGTACCAAATCCAATGTGGCCTCGCCCCTTGTTGGCCTGTCTACATACTGTCAGAAAACCCTCCTGCACGCACTGCACAAAAACTGACCCATCTATAGTACTCGAACTATAGTATTTCCAGTCAATATTTGGAAAGTTAAAGTCCCCGATAACAACTACCCTGTTACACGCGCTCCTGTCAAGAATCATCTTTGCTATCCTTTCCTCTACATCTCTGGAACTATTCGGAGGTCTATAGACAACTCCCAACAGGGTGACCTCTCCTCTCCTGTTCCTAACCTCAGCCCATACTACCTCAGTAGACTAGTCCTCAAACGTCCTTTCTGCCGCCGTAATACTTTCCTTGATTAACAATGCCACCCCCCCCCCTCTCTTTTACCATCTTAAACTGGATCAGGCCGAGCCTGGCACATGTTGCAGTCCCATTAATCCTGCTCAGCGCATCCGTCCACAGGCCCTCCCCAATCTCCCCATCCAATCCTCCTCCCATTTCTGCCTTAGTTCCTCAGTCTGCGTCTGCTGCGTCCCTATGAACGCCTTGTAAATATCCGAGACACTTCCCTCCCCCACCCATTCTCTAGACACTACCCTATCTTGGATCCCCCTTAGTGGCAAGAGTGGAAAAGATGGCACCTGCCTGTGCAAAAAGTCCCGCACTTGAATGTACCTGAATTCATTCCCCCTCGTCAACCCAAACTTGTCCTTCAGCGCCCTCAAGCCAGGGAAGCTCCCTTCCAAGAACAAATCTCCCATCTGCTCAATCCCCGCGCTCTGCCCTACCCATATACCCCACCCGTCCAACCTCCCCGGAGAAAAACCGATGGTTGTCACATATTGGGGACCAGACCGATGCTCCCGTTGCTCCCACATGGGGCTGTTTAGCACAGGGCTAAATCGCTGGGCTTGTGAAAGCAGACCAAGGCAGCCAGCACACGGTTCAATTCCTAGACCAGCCTCCCCGAACTGGCCCTGGAAATGTGGAGACTAGGGGCTGTTCACAGTAACTTAATTTGAAGCCTACTTGTGACAAGTGATTTTCATTTCATTTCATTTTCACTTCATTTCACATGCCTCCTCCACTGTCCCCAGATCCGAAGGGCCGCCACCACTACAGGACTGGTGGAGAAGCGCGCCGGCGGGAACGGCAAGGCGCCGTCACCAACGCCCCCAGACTGGTGCCCCTACATGAGGCTGCTTCCATCCTCTCCCAAGTCCCCCCCCCCCCCCCCCCCCCCCCACCACCACCACTAACACCAACCACTTCCTAATCATGGCTATGTTAGCTGCCCAATAATCCAATAATAGTTGCTGCTTGAGCATCACCCTCTTACTCTCGGGGACTTGCCCGCCCATACGAAGCCCAAAATGATCTTGCTTACCCTCTTAAAAAAGGAATGTGGAATGAAAATGGGGAGACACTGGAACACGAATAAGAACCTCGGGAGGACCGTCATTTAACTGTCTGAATTCTCCCAGCTAACGACAGCGGGAGCGCATCCCACCTCCAGAACTCCCCTTGCATTTGATCTACCAGCCGGGACAGGTTCAGCTTGTGTAGTTGACCCCATTCCCGCGCCACTTGTATTCCCAGGTACCTGAAACTGTCCCCAACTAGCCGGAATGGCAGATCCCTCAGCCGGTCCCCTTGGCCCCCCTCCTGGACTACAAACATTTCATTTCTTGTCATATTCAATTTATACCCCGAAAACCGGCCGAATTCCTCCAGGGTCGCCATTATTCCGCCTATCCCCGCCATCGGGTCCGAGACGTGCAAAAGCGTCGTTAGGGCAGCACGGTAGCCTTGTGGATAGCACAATCGCTTCACAGCTCCAGGGTCCCAGGTTCGGTTCCGGCTTGGGTCACTGTCTGTGCGGAGTCTGCACATCCTCCCCGTGTGTGCGTGGGTTTCCTCCGGGTGCTCCGGTTTCCTCCCACAGTCCAAAGATGTGCGGGTTAGGTGGATTGGCCATGCTAAATTGCCCTTAGTGTCCAAAATTGCCCTTAGTGTTGGGTGGGGTTACTGGGTAATGGGTAATGTTGACCTTGGATAGGGGGTAGGGTGCTCTTTCCAAGAGACGGTGCAGACTCGATGGGCCGAATGGCGGCCTCCTGCACTGTAAATTCTATGTAATCTGCATACAATGAAACCCTATGCCCCCCCCCACCCCCCGGAACCAGCCCCTTCCAACCCCCTGAAGCCCTCAGAGCAATTGATAGCGGCTCTATAGCGAGCGTAAACAGCAGTGGGAGAGGGGGCACACCTGTCTCGTCCCACGGTACAGTCTGAAATAGTCGTCCTCTCACTCTCTTCCGTGACCTGATATAACAGCCTGTCCTAGTCGATGAAATCCACCGTCCCAGCACCTCCCATAAGTACCGGGTCAAATACCTTCTCCGTGTCCATAGCCACCACTACATCCACCTTCTTTCCCTCCAGGGGCATCATGATCACATTGAGCAATCATCTTTTATTCGCCCCCAGTTGCCTACCTTTAATGAACCCTGTTTGGTCCTCCCTAATAACACTCAACACACAATACTCGATCCTAGTGGCCAAGAGCTTTGCCAGCAGTTTGGCATCCACATTAAGAAGGGAGATCGGCCTTTAAGACCCACACAACTCCGGGTTCTTGTCCCTTTTTAAAATCAAAGAGATGGTAGCCTGCGACATCGTCTGGGGAAGCACCCCTCTGTCCCTTGCCTCATTAAAAACCTTGACCAGCAGCGGCCCCAATATCCCGGAGAACTTTTCAAAAATTCTACCGTGTACCCATCCGGCCCCGGGGCCTTACCTGACTGCATGGCCTTTAAGCCCTCTAATATTTCATCAACTCTGTTCGGGGCGCCCAGCCCTTCTACTAGCTCCCTGCCCACCTTTAGGAATGTCAGGCCGTCTAAGAAGCATCTCATCCCCTCCGGACCCACGGGAGGCTCTGAGCTATAAGGTTTGCAATAAAAGTCCTTGAAAGCTCTGTTCACACCCGCCACATCCCCTACCAAGTTACATAGAACAGTACAGCACAGAACAGGCCTTTCGGCCCTCGATGTTGTGCTGAGATTTGTCCGAAACCATGAGCAAGCTATCTCACTCCCTGTGACTCTGGTGTGCTCCATGTGCCTATCCAATAACCGCTTGAAAGTTCCTAAAGTGTCCGAATCGGGAATCAGGAAGGTCCTCCTCGTTTTTGATCCAGGAGGGAGGTCCTGCTGCTGATTAGAGAAACAGACACAAGGGCAGTGTCCTCCCAGCCTGCGCCAATCCAGATCCTTTATCTAAACCTGTCTCCTATTTTCCAAGGTCTACTTTCCTCTGTTGCTGCCCGTTCATATACCTGTCTAGATGCCTCTTAAATGATGCTATCGTGCCCGCTTCTACCACCTCCGCTGGTAAAGCGTTCCAGGCACCCACCACTCTCTGCATAAAAAACTTTCCACGCACATCTCCCTTAAACTTTCCCCCTCTCACCTTGAAATCGTGACCCCTTGTAACTGACACCCCCACTCTTGGAAAAAGCTTGTTGCTATCCACCCTGTCCATCCCTCTCATAATTTTGTATACCTCAATCAGGTCCCCCCTCAACCTCCGTCTTTCCAACGAAAACAATCCTAATCTCCTCAACCTTTCTTCATAGCTAGCACCCTCCATACCAGGCAACATCCTGGTGAACCACCTCTGCCATTCGAGGGATTGACCTCTCACACATGAAGTACTAGAGACTGGACTCTACATCAGTCAGATGAAGCTTTCCACAGCTATGGAGATGTCATCAAAGTAGTTCAGAGGGACAGGGTCTCAGCTCCTCCATCAGGCTCAGCAATAACTGGAATGGTGACTGAAGGGGACCAGGAGTTGTCCCTCGTGACTCCATAGATCTGGGTGAGGGATAAGAGGAGAAAATGATCTCTACAAATGTACTCTGTGATTCAGCATTGACCAGTGTCTGTACATTGGTCGCCCCGGGGAGGGGAATCTTAAATTTCAGCAGATTGGGTATCAAGAACAAATGCTGAGATTGACAAATTACCGCCTCCATCCACCACTTTACCTATTGCCCTAGCCGCCTCCCTCTTTCTGAGCTGCTGAGTCAGCATCCTGCTGGCTTTCTCTCCATGCTCATATATCGCACCCCTCACCTTTCTGAGCTGCTCTACTGCCTTGCCTGTGGACACCACTCCAAACTCCGTCTGCAGGCTCCTCTGTTCCCTCAAGAGCTCCGCACTCGGGGTCCCCGCATACCTCCTGTCAATCTGCAGGATCTCCGCTAACAGTCGATCCGTTTCTGCCCTGTCCGTCTTGTCCCTGTGAGCCCGGATTGAAATCAGCTCCCCTCTCACTACTGCCTTGAGCGCCTCCCACACCATCGCTGCTGAGACTTCCCCTGTATCCCTGCAGCTAGTTTTGTATACATTTCCTCACCCTCTCGCACACCCCTTCATCCGCCAGCAGTCCCACATCCAGCCTCCACTGTGGGCACTGGAAGCTCTCTTCACTCACCTGTAGCTCGATCCAATGCGGGGCATGGTCGGGAATGGTGATTGCCGAATACTGCGCATCCACCACCCCCGTCAGCAGATCCCTACTCAGTATTAAAAAATTGATCCGGGAGTAGACCCTATGAACGTGTGAGAAGAAGGAAAACTCCTTCCCTGTCTGCCTACCAAACCTCCACGGATCTCCCCCCTCCCCCATCTGCTCCATGAACTCCCCCATCTGCTCCATGAACTCCCTCAGCTCTTTTCCCATTGCTGACAGTCTGCCCGTTTTTGAGCACGACCGGTCCAGGCCTGGATCCGTAACTGTATTGAAGTCCCCTCCCATAACCCGCTTGTGGGAATCCAGGTCGGGTATCTTCCCCAGCACCCTCTTTATAAAATCCGCATCATCCCACTTAGGCACATATATGTTGACCAAGACCACATTCCTCCCTTCCAGCCTACCGCTAACCATAACGTAGCGACCTCTCCCATCCGAAACAATATTCCTCACCTCAAACTGCACCCGCTTGTTCACCAGAATCGCGACTCCCCTGGTCTTAGCGTCTAGCCCTAAGTGGAATACCTGACTAACCCAGCTCTTCCGCAACCTGATCTGATCCGCTACCTTCAGGTGTGTCTCCTGCAACATTATCACGACCGCCTTTAAAGCCCTAAGATGCGCGAACACTTTAGCCCTCTTCACCGGCCCATTTAGCCCTCTGACGTTCCACGGAACCAGCCTAGTTGGGGGCACCGCGGCCCCCCCCCCCCCCCCCCCCCCCCCCCCCCACCTTGCCTGTCAGCCATCCCCTTTCCTGGGCCTGCCCCCCAGCCCCTGCCTCGCGCCTCTGTAGCCTCGCCTCCTGGCAGCGCCCATCCCCGACCTCCTCTTCACTTCTAAAATCAAATCCCTCCCTCGTCAATGGAGGCGGCTTCTTGCAAGGGCACAAGTTTGGGGGCGCTGGTAACTGCGCCGCTGCCATTCCCGCCGACGCGGTACTCCACCAGCCCCGTGGTGGTGGCGGCCTTGAGAGTCTGGGGGCAATGGAGGAGATATGTGGGAGCATCGGTCTGGTCCCCAATCTTCGATAATCACCGGTTTGCCCCGGGGAAGGTGGACGGAGGGGGGGGGGGGGTTCTGAATATGGCGGAAGCGGGGATTGAGAGGATGGGGGATTTGTTTATAGAGGGGAACTTTTTGAACATGAGGGCGCTGGAGAAGAAGTTTACATTGGTGGGAGGAAACAAATTTTGTTATCTGCAGGTGCTGGACTTTCTGTGTGGACAGGTACCAACCTTCCCACTCCTACCGCTGAGGGGGATTCAGGATAGGGTAGTTTCCAGACGATGGATAGGTGAGGGGAGCGTTTCTGACATTTATAAGGAGCTTATGGGATCAGTGGAGACGCAGACCGAGGAGCTGAAGTGAATGTGGGAGGAGGAGCTGGGGGGAGAGATAGAGGAGGGCCTTTGATAGAGGAGGGATGAGGGGGGATCTTATAGAAACATATAAAATTATGAAGGGAATAGATAAGATAGATGCGGGCAGGTTATTTCCACTGGCGTGTGAAAGCAGAACTAGGGGGCATAGCCTCAAAACAAGGGGAAGTAGATTTAGGACTGAGTTTAGGAGGAAGTTCTTCACCCAAAGGGTTGTGAATCTATGGAATTCCTTGCCCAGTGAAGCAGTAGAGGCCCCTTCAATAAATGTTTTTAAAATAAAGATAGATAGTTTTTTGAAGAATAAAGGGATTAAGGATTATGGTGTTCGGGCTGGAAAGTGGAGCTGAGTCCACAAACGATCAGCCATGATCTCATTGAATGGTGGAGCAGGCTCGAGGGGCCAGGTGGCCTACTGCTGCTCCTACTTCTTATTTTTTTATGTTCTTTGGGCGGACGCGTTGAGTAGAGTCAACGTGACCGCAGCTTGTGCCAGACTCAGTCTGATTCAATTCAAGGTCGTTCACTGGGCTCACATGACAGTGGCCCGGATGAGCAGATTCTTTGGGATGGAAGATAGGTGCACAAAATGTGTGCGAGGACCAGCGAACCATGTCCACATGTTCTGGGCATGTCCAAAGCTGAGGGGATTTTGGCAGGGTTTGTTGACATCATGTCCAAGGTATTAAAAACAAGGGTGGCATTGAGTCCAGAGGTGGCGATTTTCGGGGTGTCGCAGGATCCAGGAAACCAGAAGGAGCAAGAGGCAGATGTTCGGACCTTTGCTTCCCTGGTAGCCCGGAGGTGGATATTACTAGCATGGAGGGACCCAAAGCCCCCGAAGTCTGAGACCTGGCTATCGGACAAGGCTAGCTTTCTCTGTCTGGAGAAAATAATGTTTGCCTTGAGAGGGTCACTGTTAGGGTTCACCCGGAGGTGGCAACCATTCATCGACTTCTTTGCGGAGAATTAATCGTCGGCAGGGGGTTAGGTTAGCGTACATTACTGGTGGGACGTGTTGGGGAGGGAGGTGGTATTTGCACTATGTTTATATTTTCATGTACATTGTTTATATTGCTGCTGTTACAACATCAAAACAATACCTCAATAAAATGTTTATTAAAAAAAATAATAGATCATTGGAAATTTAAGGAATCAGATAAAATAATCAAACAAAGATATGCTGAAAAGCAGGGAAAATGGTTGAACAAAGGATGTGAATTAATAGAAAAATGTAAAAACACAGACTAAAGAACAATGCATAAAGACAATAATGAATTGACAGGAAAAGCTGGCAGATGCATCAAAGGGAAACTGGGAAACATTGAAAGGGACCAAGAGTTTGCAAGATTGGCTGAATACATGATAGACTTATTTGAGGATAACAGTGGAGAAGAAAAACCAATAATTCAGAAAGCATGACCAGTCCAAAGATCATAAAAGACAAAGCAAGTATAGCAATAGATAAGATAAAACACAATAAAGTCAAAGGTCCATTTGCAATAGTCACTGAGCAATTAAAAAGTTTAATAGCAAGCTCAGTCTCATCTTTAATGAAGTTTACAACGTGGGAGAAATCCCAGAAGACCTAAGTAAAACGATATTTATTGTATTTGTTTAAAAACTAAGAGCCATTGAATGTGAATTCCATAGCACAATCAGTCTGACGAGAGACGTTACTAAGATTGATCTTTGAGTATTAATGAATAGAGTCAGGAACAAGACAATGCCAGAAATTTCAGCTCTTCAGTGTGGTTTTGTAGAAGATAGAGGAACAAGCAATGGTATCTTTATGGTAAACATATTATCAGAATGAACCATAAGATGTATTTGAATATTTATTGATTATAGTCAGGCAGCGTTTCCCAAACTTTTCCACCACAAAATCCTTTTGACCTTCTAAGAGTACTGATAAAACCCCCAAGAAACATTATTATCTTGAAGCACTAAACTACAAAAAAAAATAATTGCACAATAGGTACATACAAAAACAAACTTTAAAAAGATGTTTGTGTTTTGCACACGCACTCACCTTGCCATTCACGCACAAATCCCCCCCCCTCCCCCCCCCACATGTGCTCACAACCGCCCCATCCCCATGCGCAGCTTGCGTGCACTCATCCCACACTTCGATTGAAGAATATGACTGTCTATGATTCTAGCCACTCTATACATGGGAGAAGACTTAAGGGCCTATGACAACACCATAGCTCATGTTTGAAGTGGAATCCAATGTCCTTTCAATCAATGTAAGCCTATTTGAAGACCTTTATGCAGATTGGACATTGCCTGCTGCTGCTCAATGATTCTTCTCTTGGCCCTGATGTACATAATCTCTATCCAGCTGAGCAGAACTTGGAAATGTGTACTTCTGATATGTATTTCCTAGTGCTAGCTCTGTGCTGGGGAGGGCAAACGTGGCAAAGGATTACAAAATTGATGGTAGGATTCTGAGATATGTAGAGGAATATAGCAACCTTGAAATATATATCTGCAGATTCTGGAAAATAGCAGGAGGCTAGAAACCGTGGTTAAGCAGGCAAAGAAAATAGTTTCCTATAGTGGCCGAGGCCAAGGAAGGTTAAGCCGGAATTGTATAAAAGACCAGATTGACCATAGCTGGCGGTTTTGGTCACAGTATTACAGGAAAGATGTGATCGTATTAAAGAAAGGACAGAGGAGATTTTTACCAGAATAATGCTAGGAACAGAGAATTTTAGCAATGAAAGATTGGATAGGCTGGGGGAAAATTTAATTGATGTCTATTAAAATTGAGGTGCATAGGTGGAGTGGAGAGAGATGAATGACCAGGGCATTGGTTATTCAGGAAGGCCCTGCCTTTACAACCTTGCCCCTCGCCTGGTGTGGTGACCCTTGGGTTAAGTCACCACCAGTCAGTTCTCAAAGGGGAGACCAGCCTATGGTCCTCTGGGACTGGAGATGATTAGTAGAAGGCTACTGTGCTGTGTTCATCATCATTTGCAAATGCTCAGATATTGAAGCATCTGGGTCCATTGCATCAAGGCCAAAACAACATTCAGGCTTTGGCTGATGAGTGGCAGGTAATATTCACATCGCATTGTGGCGTTTTTAAAAGTTCTGCCTCATGTAGTGGGAATTTGAGGAGGAAATATTTTACGCAGAGTGTGGTAATGCTCATGAGGGGGTTATGAGATGTGCAATTATTTTAAATATAAGTTTCAAAAGGCGTTTCATAGAATCCCTACAGTGCAGTTGGAGACCATTCAGCCCATCAAGTCTACACCGACCCTCTGAATGAGCCCCTACCAAGGTTCACTCTCAACCCTATCCCTGTAGCCCCATAACCCCACTTAACCTTTTGGACATTACAGGCAATTTAGTGTGGCCAGTCCACCTAACCTGCATATCTTTGGACTATGCGAGGAAACCGGAGCATCCAGATGAAGCCCATGCAGACACAGGGAGAAAGTGCAAACTCCACACAGGCAGTTACCCAAGACTGGAATTGACCCCGGCTCCCTGGCTCTGTGAGGCAGTAGTACTAACTACTGTGCCACTGCTAGCTTGTGTTTGAAGGGACTTTGTGTTACTGAGACAATTGTAGCTTACTATTATTATTATTATTATTATTATTACTGTGTAACCCATGTTAACCTTGAAATCTGTGTATATCTGTGAAGCTGTGGGAGAGTAAAGGAGTATTGTATCATAATCAACCTTTTCATGTTTAATGGGTTTTTTTTCCTTGTTAAAACTACAGTAAACGTTTACGTCTTTTGAGCCATTCTGGGATCTGTCTGACCAGTTACAGCACCAACTGGGATTGTAATCCGGTATTCTAACCATGCCCCGTTCCACTAAACCTTTGTCCCTAATGGACTTTGCTCTTCCTCTTACTACCTGTTCGTTATTCACGTACCTGTGGAAGATTTCTAGATTCCCTTTTTGTTAATTGCCATTCTGTTCCTGTATTCTTTCACTTTGTCAGTTATTTCTGTCCCTTCACTTACCGTCTCAATCTTTTTATCAACGTGAATTTTGCTTGAAGAATTCACCTTTCATGCTTAATTATATTCTCTATCTCTATCTATCATCAAGGAACCCAAGCTTTGATTCCCTTTACCTTTCACCCTTGTTGGAGTGTATCTCCTTTCCAGGGAATGCTCTGGGGACCCAGAGGGCAGCACGGTAACATAGTGGTTAGCACAGTTGTTTCACAGCTCCAGGGTCCGAGGTTCGATTCTCGGCTAGGTCGCTGTCTGTGCGGAGTCTGCACGTTCTCCCCGTGACTGCGTGGGTTTCCTCCGGGTGCTCCGATTTCCTCCCACAAGTCCAAAATTGTGCGGGTTACGTGGATTGGCCATGATATATTGCCCTTGGTGTCCAAAAACTGTTAAGTGGGGGCTGCTGGGTTACGGGGATAGGGTAGATGCGTAGACCTTAGTAGGGTGTTCTTTGTAAGGGCCGGTGCAGACTCGAAGGGCCGAATGGCCTCCTTCTGCACTTTAAATTCTATGACCCGGGTTCATATCCCACCATGGCAGATGTTGAATCTGGAATTAAAAGTGTAATGATCGTGAAACTATTGTTGATTGATGTAAAACCCCATCTGGTTCACTAATGTTCTTTAGGGAAGGAAATTAGCCATCCATGCCTGGTCTGGCCTACATATGACACCCGATCCACAGCAATGTGGTGACTCTTAAATGGCCTAGCAAGTCACTCAAGTTCAAGGGCAATTCGGGATGGGTAACAAATGGTGGCCTTGCCTGCGATGCCCACATTCATGAACGAAGGAGAAAAAAATGAATGTTGAACATGGGGGATGGCTTTGGGTGTTGGCAAAAGTTAGAATAAAGGCTCTTGGTGTTCAGTTGTACATCAATTGCTTTTTGAGCATGATGTGATTTTCTTATCATCCTATCTGCAAACCTATTCATTGGTCTGATATTTTAGCAACTTAAAATAATGTTAAGGTGTGATTAGTTTGCTGCACATATTCCAGTGAGGATGATGGATATTGGCCAAGACCATGTTGTTAGTTAAATCTGTTTGTGTGTAATCTACTTCAAACACATTCTACTGACATGATTCAATATTCTCTCTCCAAGACAATTTACCATCCAGAGGAATTGCGACAACTAAATGTGGATGGAGCAAATGGTATTGGTGCACTGAAGCTTCAGGAATTGAAGCCTTACCTTGAGAAGAAGCTGCTATTGAAGATACATAATGATGGTGCAAGTGGCAAACTCAACTACCTCTGTGGAGCAGATTTTGTTAAAGTTCAACAGAAGCCACCACAAGGCAAGTAATGGCATGAAAAGCTTTTAGTAAATTTGATGAATCATTACAATTTTACAGCGGGGGAAGTCATCCAATCCCACATGCTTGTGTCTGTTTTCTAATCGTAGCAATATTCATTTGTTTATTGCAATTACCTTCAAATTCATAGATATTTACAGTGTAGAAGGAGGCCATTTGGCCCATCTGCCCACACAGGTCAGCAAAGATCTGACTACATTAATCCCATTTTCCAGCACCTGGCCCATAGCTCTAGAGGTTATGAAAGCGCAAGTGAATATCTAAATGCTTTTTAAATGTTGAGGGTTTCTGACTCGACTAACCTTTCAGGCAGTGTTTCAGATTCTCGCTGAATGAAAACATTTCTCCTCAAAATCCCTCTTCGCCTTCTGTCGCTTCGATTAAACCTATGCCCCATGGTTGTTAGCCCCCTTATTAATGTAAAAAAAGTACCACCCTGTCCCCCTTATCTATGCCCCATATCATTTTATACACCTTTATCAGGTCCCCTCTCAAACTTTGCTGCTCCAAGGAAGACAGCCCAGCCTATCCAATCTTTCTTTATAACTCAGTCCCTCCAGCCCATGCAGCAATCTGGTAAATCTCTGCACCCTCTCCAATGCCGATGCATCCTTCCTATAATGTGGTGACCAGAACTGCATGCAGTACTCCAGTTGTGGCCTAACCAGTATTTTATGCAATACTAGCATGACCTCCCTGCTCAAGTTTTCTATGCGTCATCTGATAAAGGCAATTATGTATTCTTAAGACCTTAAGACAAAGGAGAATAATTAGGTCACTCGGCCCATCGAGTCTGCTTCCCCATTTGATCATGGCTGATATTTTCCTCATCCCAATTCTCCTGCCTTCTCCCCATAACCCCTGATCCCCTTATTAATCAAGAACCTATCTATCTCTGTTTTAAAGACACTCTGTGATTTGGCCTCCGCAACCTTCTGCGGCAAAGAGTTCCACAGATTCACCACCTTCTGGCTGAAGAAATTCCTCCTCATCTCTATTTTAAAGGATCGTCCCTTTAGTCTGAGATGGTGGCCTCTGGTTCTAGTTTTTCCTACAAGTGGAAACATCCTCTCCACGTCCACTCTATCCAGACCTTGCAGTATCTTGTACGTTTCAATAAGATCCCCCCTAAACTCCAATGAGTATAGACCCAGAGTCCTCAACCGTTCTTTATGCGATAAGCTCTTCATTCCAGGGATCATTCATGTGAACCTGCCCTGGACCCTTTCCAAGGCCAGCACATCCTTCCTTAGATACGGGACCCAAAACTACTCGCATTACTCCACATGGGGTCTGACCAGAACCTGGTATAGCCTCAGAAGTACATCCCTGGTCTTGTGTTCTAGCCCTCTCGACATGAATGCTAACATTGCATTTGCCTTCCTAACTGCCGACTGAACCTGCACGTTAACCTGCACGAGAATCGTGAACAAGGACTCCCAAGTCTCTTTGTGCTTCTGATTTCCTAAGCATCGCCCCATTTAGAAAATAGCTTATGCCTCCATTTCTCCTTCCAAATTGCATAACCTCACACTTTTCCACTTTTCAGCACCGACCCTGAGGCACACCACTAGTCACTGCCTACTATCCTGAAAAATAACCATTTTCCCCACTCTGCCTTCTGCCAGTCAGCTAATCCTCCATCCATGCCAGGATCTTACCCTTAACACCATGGGCTCTTAACTTATTTAACAGTCTCCTATATGGCACCTTGTCAAAAGTCTTCTGGAAATCTAAATAAATCACACCCACTGGTTCTCCTTTGTCTTATTTATCTTCTGCCCAGCCACCTTAGTGGATCTGTGGATTTGTACTCCAAGGATGGTGCAATCCTTTGCCTTGTTAGCCCTCTCCAGGTGCATTACATCACACCTTTCTAGGTTGAATTTCATTTGCCACTGCTCTGCCTACCTGACCAGTCCATTGATATCCTCCTGCAGTCTATGGTTATCCTCCTCGCTATTTGCCACCCTACCCATTTTGGGGGGGTGTGGGGTAGTGTCCATTTGTGTGGGGGGTGACATTGCCCATGGGTGGGGTGTGTGGGGGATCCCTTTCAAATTGGTGACCGATCTCAGAGTTCCGCTCCCCAGTGGGCTATACCGGTGAGAAACACCCCAGGGCACAAAAAAGTGACTAAGTGTCATTGAATAGCGGTGGGGAACTCGCTGGCAGAGCCGGCGGGAAACTCCCTGAAAAATCTACCACAAATAAACTTTGAAGTTATTTGGTAGAATTGCGCCCAACGTTTTGAGTCTGGGTGATTTTTCATCAGAACTGGAGAGAACTTGAAATAGGATCAGATTTATACTGTCATGGGAGGGTGGAGGGGTGGGGCTGGATAGAGGGCCAACAATAGGTGGAGGCTAGGGAGCGATTAACAAATATGTCATGGGCAAAAAGACAAAGTGAATGTAAATGGTGATGAGTAAGGTTGGGAAGGGTGTTGATAGTGACCAGAATGCGTTAATGGAAGAACAAAGATGGGCAGCGTGTCAAAGGTCAACTGACAACAGGAAACAGATGGCTCAAGTGGGGTAGGGGAGGGGGACAATGGTGAGGGAAAAATAGATCGATGGAAGAAATGAAAATAAATTGATAGAAATACAAATGGGGTGAAGGTGGAAGAGAGAGTTTACAGTCTGAAGTTGTTGAACTCATTAAGTCCGGAAGGCTGTAACATGCCTAATCGGAATGTGGGGCGCTGTTCCTCCAGTTTGTGTTGGAATCTTGGAATGCAGCATCTCAACAATCCCACTATGAAACATCATGGCCGGGTTCTCTAAACGCGGTTAAATGTTAATGCCGGCGTAAACACCGGACTGTTTCACACCGGTGTCAATGGGCCTCTTGGCCCAGCGATTTTGTAGCCCACAGGGGGCCAGCACGGTGCGGAGTGCTCCGCGCTGCTCCAGCTGCCGTAGGCGGCCCTGCACTGCTCGCCGTGGGTCCGGACATGCGCGAGGCGGCCGCTTGTCACCGGTGCTGCACAACATGGCAGAGCCACACAGCGGGCCTGCGTGGAACAAGGTAGGCCCCCCTCCCAGATCGCGCGCGCCCGCTGATCGGTGGCCCCCGATCGCAGGACTGTCCAACATGGAGGACCCCCTCGGAGACTGATCCTCTCTGCCCCCCCCCCCCCCCCAACATCCCCCCCCCCCAGCAGGATGGCCACCGCAGCCGCGACGCTGAGCTCCCGCCGGGTGGAACCATACGTGAACCACGCCGGCGGGAACTCGGCCGGTCAACCGCAGAGAATCGCTGCGGGGGCCTCAAGTCTGTCCGGGCCGATGAAGGATGAGGGGGGAGGGGGTATCCTCAATCACAGCAAGGACAAACTAGCCCTACTAACCCCAACCTTCTACCCCTCTTCCTGCTCCAGCTCCATTCATCTTACACTAGACAAAGAACACCACCCTTCCTCAACCATGAGGATTATAAAACAGTATAAATCATAATTACGGGGGTGGGGGAGAGTTGTTCAGGAGTTTCACCCATGATGGGAACTTTTTCCCGAGCCCAAACCGTTCTAGGACCTCAGTGAAGTACTTCCACTTGACTATGTTGAAGACTGTTTCTGCATCCAGGGAGACGATCACCTCTGGTGTTTTCTCCCCGGATGGGGTCATTATCCTCTGCGACCACCTCTGGTATGCAGTTCTCCAGCCTCTTCGCCAGGACTTTTGTGAGTATTTTTGCGTCTAGATTGAGCAGCGAAATAGGTCTGTATGATCCGCACTTTGAATCTTTGTCCTTTTTGGGTATCAGCGATATGATGCCCTGTGTTAACATTGGAGGCAGGGTGACCCTCACTAGCGTGTCAGCGAACATCTCCACCAAATGCTGGGCCAGTGCTGTTGCAAAGGTTTTGTAGAAGTCCGCCTTCCCCGCCTGCATGGAGTTGATGCTCTGCATAACCTCTCCCAGTCCAGCTCCCCTACAACTGGCATGTCCAGTCCATCAAGGAACTGTTACATCCCCGAGTCCCCGTTGACCTTTGTTGGTTCGGCTACCAGTCTGCCTCTGTTGTCCTTTTCCTGGGCTATTTCGATCCTGACTGTCTGCTTTCTCAGCTGGTGAGCCAGCAGGCAGTTAGCCTTGTCCCCGTGTTCATAAAACGTCCCCCATGTCTGGTGGCGTGGTGCACTGCTTTCCTGGTGGATAGCAGGTTAAAGTCCATTTGATGCTCTATCCTCTCCAGAAGCTCTATGGTTGGGGTCTCTTGGTACCGCCTGTCGGCCTCCAGGATGGAGTTGATCAGTTGTTGCCTAGCTGCCCGTCCCTACCTCAGAGAGCCCATACAGGTGATAATTTCTTCCTTAATCACAGCCTTCCATGCCT
Organism: Scyliorhinus canicula; assembly: GCF_902713615.1. NCBI lineage: Eukaryota > Metazoa > Chordata > Chondrichthyes > Carcharhiniformes > Scyliorhinidae > Scyliorhinus > Scyliorhinus canicula. The sequence goes on from NC_052146.1 coordinate 169,125,203, forward strand.
CCCAGAACTTGGAAGGTAAGACTGCCTCTTTCTGATTGTTCATAATGTACTCGCCTATGGCCTGTGGTATTTTCTGGCAGAAGGCCTTGTTGGCCAAGAGGGTTGTGTCCAACCTCCATGTGGAGCATTGGGCATGGCCCGACTCCAAGCTCACATCCATTTAATGTGGAGTATGCTCAGAGATTACGATCGCGGAATAGTCTGCTCTTGCTATTTCTGGAAGCACCAATTTCTCCACTACAAAGAAATCAATGGCAGGTGTAGACCATGTGTACTGGCAAAAAAAATGAGAATTCCTTCTCACCCGGTGCATGACCCGTCATTGGTCCACTACTCCATCTGCTCCATAAAGGTTCCTAGTTCTCTCGCCATGCCTGCCGTTTTCCCCATTCTGGGGGTTGATCTGTCCATCAGTGGGTTCTGTACACAGTTAAAATGCACTACCCCATGATCAGTTGATGTATATTTATGTTGAGGATTTCCGCCATAGTCTTTATAAATTCTGTGTCTCCCAGTTGGGCGCGTACACGTTACCAGGACAGCTGGTGCCCCATCCATGACACCGTTGACCATGACATACCGTCTCCCTGGCTCTGTAACCGTCCAGGGGTCAGCCAACAAAGTCGGCAACTATGTGTCCAACCTCCGTGTGGCGCATTGGGCATGGCCCGACTCCAAGCTCACATCCATTTAATGTGGAGTATGCTCAGAGATTACAATCGCGGAATAGTCTGCTCTTACTATTTCTGGAAGCACCAATTTCTCCACTACAAAGAAATCAATGGCGGGTGTAGACCATGTGTACTGCCAAAAAAAATGAGAATTCCTTCTCTCCGGGTTTGACTAGTTTGGCTAGCTGAGTTTTTGTGGGCGAGTCGAATTCAGAGGTTTCCCGTTGTTTAGGGACAGTCCATAGTGGCTGTTTACGGTGCCATGTTGTTCCACATTTCCAGGATTAACTTGCTGAAGCCAGCCTAGAGCCCCCCCCATTTGTCATTTTGTTCCCCCCCCGTGGTTTTCATTCCCCCCATATCTACACTCTTCTATCTACCCCTGCCAGACGCTCTCCCCAGTGGGAGATGCGCTACGGTCCCCTTCTCTCATGCCTCCTGGCACTAGCTTTACTGCTTTTGTGGTGGCCCCCTCCCAGGGTCGATCCAACCCCCTCGAAAGCCCTGTCTTCTAACTCCTCCTCACCCTCTCCTGCGCTCTGCTACCCTCGCCCTCCCTCCTATGAGCTGGCTCCCCTGTTCATAGCATGACGTTGAGTGCCGTTTGCATGGTGACCACCTTGACTGCCTCTTTATCTTGACTTGATATAGTCCTTCGTCACTTTTAGTTCCCTGGTTAGGAGCATCGCCCATCCATCGCCTAGCAGGTGGGGTGCTCGCTTTCCGGGTCTCCCCCTTTCAGGGGTGGCTTCTTGTGGGTCTGTTGACCTGTTTGCTCGCCGCTCCTGTCCTTTGCTGCAATTCCTGGTGCCTTTGCCACCTCTTGAGCTGCTGCTTATTTTGCCTATTATGTTGCCTTATGGAGGAAAACCACCTGATGTGCGACTCCCCATCACCGGAAGTCCACCACATTTAATTTCTGGGAAAAAGAAAGTGCTTTCAAGACTAAGCATCAATCTAAAAAAAATGTTAATTATAATCTTGATAGCAATATCCCAGAGAGCCATTCTGGTGCTGAAGTTCTGAAGAAAGGTTCTTGACCTGAAATGTTAACTCTGTTTCTTACTGCGCAGATTCTGCCAGACCTGCTGAGTATTTGCAGCATTTTCTGTTTATATTTCAGGTTTCCAGTATCTCAAGTATTTAGCTTTCAGAATAGATTGCAGTTTGACTAGCTGTGTTTTATGAACAAGGAGATGTGTTGATATTGTAACCGTTGTGGGCTGCATTGCAATTGAAAAGGATAGTTTCTGGTTATTTTCTTTTCTCCCCTAATAATCAGGAAAATGTTAATAGCCACTTTGTTAATTGCTACAGGATTAGACATGAAGGTAAATGAACGAAGCTGCTCGTTTGATGGTGATGCAGACAGAATTATATACTATTACATTAATGAATCCGGATGTTTCCGTCTTCTCGATGGAGATAAGATTGCAACTTTAATTACTATATTCCTCAAGGAGCTTCTTGCCAAGGTAATACATTCTTATAAGTCATCTTTACCATGTTGATATTCATCATAAATATCGCTGGCATTTATCAGCATCTGTGGCGAATGCAGACATTTTCACGTTTCATTGTGGGCCCTTCATCAGAATTGTCTGGTCCACACCTAAAACATTAATTCATCTGTTCTTCTCATAGATGCTGCCTGACCAACTGTTTTTAAAAAAAAAAAAGTATTTTTATCCTTCTCCTTTTTCACATTTTCTCCCCCGCAACGTTCACACACATCTTCTACTCCTTCAAAGAATCGGCTCATCCTCGCCCTTGTGAGGTGTGCTCTGTATGCCACCTTCAGCTGTATCAGCCCCAACATCGCGCACGAGGTGGAGGCATTCACTCTTTGGAGCACCTCACACCAGAACCCCTCCTCCATATCCTCTCCCAACTCTTCCTCTCACTTTGCTTTGATCCCTTCCAGTGGTGCCTTCTCCTCTTCCAAAAAAGCTCCGTAAACCGTCGACACTGCCCCCTTCTCCAGTCCCCCTGTCGTCAGCACCTCACCCGGAATGTGGAAGCCGGTTCCTCCAGGAAGCTCTGGATCTCCTTTCTGGCAAAGTCTTGAACCTGCATATATCTAAACACTTCCCCCTGCTCCAGCCCATACTTCGCTTCCAGCTCCCTCAATCCTGCAAACCGGCCCCTAAGAAACAAATCTTTTAGTGTCTTAATCCCTATTTCCAAAAATTTCCATCCCACTTCCCTGGCTCAAATCTGTGGTTCCCCTGAATCGGAATTTCCCTTGACCCTGCCCCCAACCCGAAGTGTTGGCAAAACTGCCTCCAAATTCTCAATGAAGCTATTATTACTCCCTGAGTATTTCCCCGGGGCCATCGGGAGCGGCGCAGTCGCTAGTGCTTACAATCCCGACCCCCTGCACAAACATTCCTCCATTCTGACCCACTGGGAATCAAACCCCCCTCCGCACCTTCTCCACATTGACTGACCAACTGTTTAAAGCATTTTCTACCTTTGCTTCAGTGTTCCTACGTTGTGGAGTGTTTTTTTTTGCATTTTTGTTATTTTCCAAAGTTTGATTTATTTTAGTTCTTTACATTTTAAATACAATGTACTTGTAAATCAGAAAACTAAGTATTACATTTATGTGATCAATCATTTATCATTCTAAGGCTCGTTTAGCTCTATGTTTTAACCCCCTTTTTTGTTTCTGGACTGTCCCCTAATCATTGTTCCAGACACCCATGTTTACAGCAGAGAAGCAGACCATTAGGCCCATCGTGTCTGTGTGGGCTCTCTGCAAAAGCAACTCATTTAGTCTTTTTTCTGTAGCTCTGAAAATTTTCTCTCCAGCCACACATTAATCTGTTGAACAGATGAAAGTTGAGCATTGGTCTGTTTCTCTTCCTTGTGAAGCCATCATGGTCCCAGATGACCATGGGCTGCTTTTCCCTTCGATGAGGAGAGCTGACTAGTGGTGATTTAACCTGAGGATCACCATATCTAATAATAATCTTTATTATTGTCATATGTAGGCTTACATTAACACTGCAATGAATTTACTTTGAAAAGCCCCTTGTCGCCACATTCCGGCACCTGTTCGGGTACACAGGGAGAATTCAGAATGTCCAAATTACCTAACAGCACGTTTTTCGGGACTTGCGGGAGGAAACAAGAGCACCCAAAGGAAACCCACGCAGACACAGGGAGAACTTGCGAACTCCACACAGACAGTGACCCAAGCCGGGAATCGAACCAGGGACCGTGGAGCTGTGAAGCAACAGTGCTACTCATTGTGCTATCGCTGCCCTCACTCGGGCGAAGGGCAAGGTTGAAAAGGCGGGACCTTCATGAATAACTTCAGCTGGTACGGGAATTGACCCTACACTGTTAGCCTCTCTCTGCATCACAAACCAGCTCCTAATCCTGTAATCACTGACACGTGGCATTGGGAGTAATCCAGAGATTACAACCTTTGAGGTCCTGCATTTCAATCTGCTACCAAGCTTCCTAATTTCTTGCTGAAGAACCTCATCCCTCTTTCTGCCTATGCCATTGGTACCAATGTGAACACGACTCCTGTCTGTAAACCATAACTTCCTTGCCTTATTACTCTGCCTCCATTTATAAGATGTGTTTTCCTTTTTTCACCACTTTTTTGACCAGCACTGCAACCTTCAATAATTTATGCACTTATACCTCCAGGTCTCTGTTTCTGTACCCACTTTATTTCACAGTGCCACTCCTTGTTCTTCTGACCAAAATCAATTGCTTCATTCTTTTCTACATTAAAATTAATCTTGCACTTGCCCCCGTACCCCCATTGCAACAACCTGCAGGACTACAGGTGAAAAGGCAGGAAAGTGGGACTAGATGAGTTGCTTTTGCAGAAATCCAGCATGAACACGGCATGTAGAATGTAGGCTGATGTTCTCGAGAACACAGGTCCCAATCCATAATGGCGGCTGGTGGAATTTAAATTTAGTTAAAAATCTCAAATTAAAAGGTAGTCTCAGTAATAATGGCCATGAAACTAACATCAAATTATTGTGAAAATCCACCTGGTTCACTAATGTCCTTTTAAGAAATCTGTCATCCTTGAAAATGAAATGAAAATGAAAATCGCTTATTGTCACAAGTAGGCTTCAATGAAGTTACTGAAAAGCCCCTAGTCGCCACATTCCGGCGCCTGCTCAGGAGGTCAGTACAGGAATTGAACTGTGCTGCTAGCCTGTCTTGGTCTGCTTTAAAAGCCAGCTATTTAGCCCAGTGTGCTAAACCAGCCCCTCTTAAAATCTGCCCGATGGGAATAAGCTTTATGTGCAAGGAAATCTGGTTCATGGGGATCCTGATGCTATAATCCCTACTCTCTCCCAAAATGGGAGGAGTTACCCAAAGGGTGACTGCAAGTTCAGCAGGCAATTGGGAAGGCAAATGGAATGCTGGCTTTATTTCAAAGGGAATGGAGTATTAAAAGTCGGGAAGTCCTGCTAAAACTATACAAGGTACTAGTTAGACCACACCTGGAACACTGAAGAGTTTTGGTTCCTTGGAATATATACTGGTATTGGAGGCAACCAAAGAAGATTCACTAGGTTAATCCTAGGTATGGAGGGATTTTCTTATGTGGAGAGGATGAGTAAATTGAGTCTGTACTCATTGGAGTTTAGAAGAATGAGAGGTGACCTTATTGAGACACAAATGATTCTCGGAGGCTTAAGCTGGTAGATGCTGAGAGAATGTTTCCTCTTGTGGCAGAGTCCAGGACCAGAGGGCATAATCAAAGAGTAAAGACTCAGATGAGTGGGTTTTTTCCGGGGGTGGGGGGTCGGGGAAGACGGGTGTGAGAAGTGTGGGAGGGGACCGGCGAATCATGCTGATACATGATAGATTTTTATTCAGTAAGGGAATTGGGTTATGGGGGTAAAGCGAGAAAGTGGAGTTGAGGGTTATCATTATCCGATCAGTCATGATCTAATTGAATGGTGGAGCAGACTCGATGGGTCAAATGACCTTCTTCTGCTCCTACATCTTATGGCCTAGTCTCAGTGTCTCTTGTTAGAGAAGCTGTAATTTCCATTTCATATGGTCTAATTTCTGTGGCATAAAACCTATTCATTGCATTCACTTGAGCCATTTGCCCTCTTAGGTTTGCCTGATTCCATTATGTGATCCAGATAACATTCCTGCTGAGATCCATAAAGCTGGTGGTCTGAATGCTCGCTCAAAATGTCGGACCTTTTTACAAAAATCTGGAAGAAAAGGTACACCCTCCCAACTTCCGCAATATCATCAATGTCTCACTTTTCGAAGAGTGTGATAAATCTATTTATGGGATTGATAAGTTCCCTTCTGATCACTTTGTGGAAGATTCTCAAACAAATATTTCTGAACTGCCTCCTGTATGTCAGCGAAGTGGTCTTTCCAGAAGACCCAATGTGGATTCTGGCCATCCAGGAGAACCAGCTCTTTGTTCCTTGATCTTACTTTTTTGTCACTTGACAAATCCAAGAAAAGGGCCTGAAATGGTGCAAGTAGCTTTACGTGGCCTTCCTCTGTCTCTTTATACAAAGCAGTTTTGGAAAGTCTTCTAGAGATTTGAATATCCAGCAAAATTTGTTACTATCCTATGACTCCGGTATTTTGGTCCTTTGCAATGGATTGATGTCTGAGCCTTCTCTGATCCGAACAGGCGGCAAGCAAGGCTGTGCGATTATAATAACTCTTGCCAGCCTCCTGCTAACAAGTGAGAGCAGCACTTAAACCGATCGTGCACAACCAACCCCACTCGGCTCGCAGCCGTGTCGCTGAAATGACCAGCCCCGTGATTCAGCAGTGCCGACCTGGGCAGACTACTGGAAGCGGTAGAGGTCAGGCGGGATGCCCTGTTCCCCCAGGATCAGGATCATGGAGGGTCAGCCACTGGGCAGCAAGTGGCACCTGGGAGGAAGTGGCAGCGACATTCCCCTCGGGGAGCATGACCAGGAGGACCGGCACCCAGTGCCGCAAGAAGGCCAACGACCTCCAGCGGGCCACTCTGGCGAGTTTGCACTGAACCCCCGAATCCCCCCCCCTTCCACATCACTCCTGACGGGAGGGCTCCCAGGAGACGTTGGCCAGCAATTGACAGGAGAGGAACCAGACGGCGGGGTGCCGTACATCAGAATCCTGGCCCCCTATGAGGAATGGGCCCTGGAGGTCGTGGAGGTGGCCAGGGTCCGAGCAGTGACTACCATAGAGGTCAGCCCATGGCACGGAGGTGAGGTTCCACCGGCCCCCATCCAAATGATCTGTCAAATGTGAGTTATTAATGTAATACAGACGGACTCATCCTTCCAGCTGACCACATCCAGGATCTGGAGCTGACATCACCGGCCCATTTGGGGTGCACCAATTGCAAGCCCCATCTCCCCAGTCATCCAGCCGCTCCTGGTCTGGTGCTTCCTTGTCCTCCTCCTTGGAGGTGGCCAGATATTGCTCCACCTCCAACACGTTGCCCTGCTGCTATGCCAGGTTGTGGAGCACATAGACCACCACAAAGCAGGTGACTAACTGGGTGGTGTACTGCAGTTCACTATCACAGGGGCTGGGGCATTGAAGCCGCATGGGCCTCGGTGTATCACATCTCTGCATCGTTCACCGGACTCCGTACTGGCGTCATTAGCCAGGTCCTAAGTGGATACCCCTTATCCCCCAAGAGCCAACTGGCCATCCTGAGGTGGTACGCGAAGAGGCCGGGGATGTCTGACTGCCCCGGGATGTAGCTGTCGTGCACACTTCCTGGGGAGCGTGCACATGTGTATGATCTTCATGCTATGGTCACACACGAGCTGGACATTCAGGGAGTGGAACCCCTTCCTGTTGATTTAGGACACTCCCAGGTGGCACATGTGCAATGCGACGACAGTGCCATCTGTTAGCCCCTGGACCTGGGGCATCCCATCAATTACGGAGAATCCTGCTGCCCAGACATCTTGTTGGACCTGGTCCATGTCCAAGTTTATATAGTTTTCTAGGTCACTGCTGCACTTGTGGCTGTACCTTGTGATATGCTGCACAAGTTCCTGCTCGAGCCCTGGAATGATCATGAGGCATAGATGTTCAGGGCTATGGTGACCTTGACGGCTACCTGGAGTGGGGATCCTCCTCCTCCATGTGTCAAGTCTGCCAGGCACAGGCTGTCCGTCATCTGTCTGAAAAAAATGTGACGCTTGTACACCTTGGGCCATCGCGGGCCTCCCCCTCTGTGACCCTTCCTGGCCGGATGGATGGCCGGGACCTCAGGGTGTGGGGTGGAGCCATGCACATGGGCCACCGCTTCAAGCCTCTGTCAACGCTGTTGTTGTAGCCTCCTCCAGCTTTTGGCCGCCTGGCCTGTCAGCAGCATCACTAGGGCAAGTTCCACGGGGTCCAAGATATCGTCCATCCTGTGTAACATCTGTAAGGAATTGGAGAGGGTGTGAGGCTGACAACAAAGGACAGTGCACAGGAACAGGCCCTTCGGCCCTCCTGTACCGGTCATGATACCATCCTTGGATAAAACCCTCAGCATTTCCTTGTGTCGTATCCCTCTATACCCATCCTATCCATGTATTTGTCGAGATGCCTTTTGAATGCTGTTAATGTATCTGCTTCTAACCCTAACCCTTGCAATGCGTTCCAGGTACTCACCGCCCTCCGTGTAAGAATCTGCCTTGCACATCTCCTCTAAACTTTTGCCCACAGACCTTAAACTGATGCCCCCTAGTGACTGACCCCTCCACCCTGGGAAAGAGTGCGTGCCCATCCACTCTATCCATGCCCTTCATAATCTTGTAGACCTCTATTAGGTCACCCCTCAACCTCTGTCATTCTAATGAAAACAGTCTGCGTCTATTCAGCCTCTCCGCATAGCTAACACCCTCCAGACCAGGAAATATCTTGATAAACCTCCTGTGCACCCTCCCCAAAGCCTCCACATCCTTTTGGTAGTGTTGCGACCAGAATTGTGCACAACATTCCAAGTGCGGCCGTACCAACGTTCTGTACAACTGTAGCATGACTTGCCAGTTGTTATACTCGATGCCCCGTCCAATGAAGACAAGCATTCCGTATGCTTTCTTGACTACCTTGTCCAATTGTGTTGCCACTTTCAAAGATCTGTGGACCAGATTGCTCAGATCTCTCTGACTTTCTATATTCCTAAGAGTTTTGCCATATATTTCCCCTCTATGTTAGACCTACCAAAATGCATTACCTCATATTTGTCCGGATTAAACTCCATTTGCCATTTCTCTGCCCAATTCTCCAACCTCTGACAGTCCTCAACACTATTTGCCACTTCACCAACCTTGGTGTCATCCGCGAACTTACTAATCAGACCAGCTACATTTTCCTCCAAATCGCTTATGTATACTGGAAGCAACAGAGGCCCCAACACCGATCCCTGTGGAATACCACTAGTCACAACCTTCCATTCAGGAAAACACCCTTCTGCTGCTACCCTCTGCCTTCTGTGACCAGGCCAGTTCTGTATCCATATAATAATAATAATCTTTATTGTCACCAGTAGGCTTACATTAACACTGCAGTGAAGCACTTTGAAAAGCGCCAAATTGCCACATTCCGGCGCCTGCTCGGGTACATGGAGGGAGAATTCAGAATGTCCAAATTACCTAACAGCATGTCTTTTTGGACTTATGGGAGGAAACCGGTGCACCCGGAGGAAACCCATGCAGACACTGGGAGAACGTGCAGACTTCGCACAGATAGTGACCCAAGCCGGTAATCGAACCTGGGATTTGCTTCTGTGAAGCAATCGTGCTAACCACTGTGCTACCGTGCCACTCCACCTCTGATCCAGTGTGACTTCACCTTTTGTACCAGTCTGCCATGAGGCAACTTGTCAAACACTTTACTGAAGTGTCATGTGAGAGTACCTTTTAAGAAGTAGGTGTTTATCAAATAGCTGTAGTGGATGTACCTTTAAGAAATGGGTGTTTATCAAATAGCTGCAGCGATGTCAGTGTGGGTGGAGCTGGGCAGTCTGTCTGCTTTTACTTTCGTTTTTGAGCTGGCAGCTGCAGTGTGTGTATAGATTCGTTTTCAGAGTTGGAGCTGCACCCAGCCAAACAAGGTGTAATTTTGATATCTCTCTGCATAAAAAGAATGCCTTCAGATCACTTGCTAATATAAAAGTGATAACTACTCAGTAGAGAATTTAAACCTGCTGCCTTTGTTGAAGAGAGTATTTGTCTTGTGGATGTTGCTGGGAAAGATTAAGGGCTACTTATAGAGTACTGTATTCTTTGGGAGAAAGTATTTTGAGTTAAAAGTTGCTAAGATGCTTACTGTGTGTTTATAAAATGTTAACTGGATTCATATAATAAGCATTGTTTTTAAAAAAAAATATTTTAGATCTCTTTCACCACACCTGTACAGTGGGCCCTTGTGCTCCCCATAACCTAAATCTATTAAAAGTTGTGGGTCAGGTGAACTCCATGATACACTTCGGGGTTCTCTAAACCCTGGCTCATAATAGAAGTCCATGTAAACAACACCCACCGCCCTCCCTTCATCAATTGTCTTTGTCATGCCCTCAAAAAACTCGATAGCCATGACCTCCCCTTCACAAAACCATGCTGTTTATCACTGATAATCCTTTTTTATGCAAACGGGTATAAATCCTGTCCCTGAGAATTCTCTCCAATAATTTACTTACTACCGGCGTGTGGCTCATCGGCCTATAGTTTCCTGGATTATCCCTGTTACCTTTCTTAAACTCAGAGAACCAGTGGTGTCTTCCATCCTGGGACTCTCCAGTAGTCCCCCGATTGCTCCTCCTTACCACCCCCCCTTCCAACACACCATGCCCATGCACCCCCAGCTGCAGCCGGGGCCCCTACTCACCGAATTCCACACCGTGTAACCAGACACCCGCTGGGAAAATTACCTGCTGATTCTCTCCCCTGTGCACATACCCACAATCTGGTTGCGGAAATGTCCCCAGTGCTGGGGCCCAGACCCTGGGTGTTTGGATGTTGGCCCCTGCGTCAGTGGTGTTGTCTCCCGCAGTGTTCAGGCACAATATCCCGGTCTCACAGTCTGTTTGGATGCTAGACAATAATCCCACATGCTACATTGCATGCCTACCCCGGGAATCCACTCGGGATGTGTGAAATACCCACTTCACTACAATTGCCAATTCCCAATTAGCAATAGCCTTCAGCCGCATGGCCAGAGGTCTCCATGGTCAGTGGTGTAGTGTTCTTGTTGGATGTCCTGATTTATAATATAAGAACACTCCTAGATAAAGCTATAAACAATTTATTAACATTAACTGTGGGTCAACCCATATACAAAACAACAGGTGAAAAACAGTATGAACATGCACAAGCAAACTCCCTCTCAGTTCCCTAGTCAGTCTTGAGATAACCTGATTCTAACATTCACTTATATACTAATGAAACTCCTAGTGGTCAGTTGGTGAATTTCAACACAACCATGCTATCACTACAAGTGGGAGTTTGGTGGGGCTGGGGTGCCCCCTGGAACGGGACCACATGGTCCTAGGATTGGCATGGTAGATCCATGGTGCTGAAGCCCCCTCCTCCCACAAAGCCTAGCCCAGGTCATGTGCGGCCACCCCACTGCTCCGCAACCCCCACCCCCCCCCCCCAACCGATAGCGGCCCACCCCAACCGAGGCTCCCCCATCCCTCTCTGAGCACTGTGGCAGCCCAGTGCCCATGGCTTCTTTTCCTATGAGTGAAGATGGCTACTCGCCTCCTCGGGTCCATGCAGAATCCGTCTGCCAATTTCACATTTTTAAAAAGTACTCGTCATCGTTCGCGTGAGCACTTGCTGAGGATGCCGTTAGATCACAGCGGGCCGTTAGATAGGGGGGTCACTGCTGTTAATTGTATAGAGATTGGATTTAAGTGGTGATTGGTGTCTCTTCACGTTACGGCGGAATTCTGATTTTGCCCAGGGGAGCGGGCTGGTTAGATTGCAAACTGATCAGCATCCTGCGCGGTTCTAGCCTTTCCCGTGAATTTACCGCCTTGTCACGCTCTCAATTAAGTGCAGCCTGGCCCATGGTGTTATTAAAAGACTTGTCCAACAATGAAGCAAAGCAGTGAAACTCCTTGGCTGTACATCTAATTGTTGTTTTTTTTTATTGCTCAGGCAGATTTGGACTTGCAGATAGCAGTAGTGCAGACTGCCTATGCAAATGGGAGCTCAACAAGGTACATCGAAGAAGTCATGAAGGTAATACAATTCTGAGACAAGACTGTTTCTCAACTTTAATAGTTTCAAAAGTTGTTTGTAACATTTTTATATTTAATTATCGTAATGTGTAACTTTACTGGATAAAGTTCTAACACTGCGTGCAGCCAAGCAAATTAAGTATCCGTATACAAATGAATTGTTGACATAGACATTCCTGCATCTGTTGTCTGATTCCTAATGTTTGTTATTGTTTTTCTTAGGTTCCGGTGTACTGTGTGAATACAGGAGTTAAATATTTGCACCATAAAGCTCAGGAATTTGATATTGGTGTTTATTTTGAATCAAATGGCCATGGCACAGTGAGTGGCAGTTTGAATGGAGAGTTCTGCTGGTCTGTTTATTGAAGTATTCATGATATTTTGAGACTGTTGTGTTGATTAAAGGCTGAATTTATTAAGTAAATAAGTTAAATTGTAGCTATGTAGGCTGGCATCACATATTCTGATTTTTTTTGTTGCTACATTCCCCATATTGTTGTACATTTGGTGGGAGTGAAAAGGGTGAATAAGTCCCTTCCAGAAAAAAATATTGGAAGCAGTTACCAGGACTGTTCATATACACTTTTTTTTAGTAGTCAGAGAAACATTGCTTAGGCCTGGGAGCTGGATGCCCGACTGCTCATTTATCTGAGGTATGGGTATAGCTAAAGAAGCTGGGGTGAGATTGGACAAAGCTCTTTACCTGTCCACAGTAGCTACATGAGTATTTATTCCCAAAGAGAATCATATGTCCTCCATGTACCTTTGTGAAGAAGTTTAGATTTTTAAATATTTTAACATTTAATTTAGTCAGCTTGCTGTGACATAAAAGATATTCACTGCATTCTATATTTACAGTGGAAATGGAAATAAAATCTTTAGCTTAAAAATCTACCTTATTTCCCCGTGAAACCTAACAGATGGCAGAGGAAGTTGAAGATAATGAAAAATATTGAAATCACTAGTGTCATAGGCAAGACACGGCTACATTTTTCTCAAATAATATTGGAACACTTGCAGAAAGGCGCTTTTAACCATTGTAGAATCTGCCATTATTAATTTAATCCCATTGTCAATTATACTTTACTTTTTAAAATATTTTTATTCTCCGTTTTCTTCAAAATTTACACCCCACCCACAAACAGTAAATGGTAACAAATACAAAGTAAATTCCCTTAACAACACCGATCCCATCCTCCCATCACCCCAAACAACCACCCCCCTGGCAATATAAGCATCAAATAAAACAAACCCTCCCGCGGCAGGACAATGAAAGGAGAAAAAAACCCAGAAAAAAATAAAAAAGGAATCAGGATTCGCCTATGGTCACCGTTGACCTACAGAGTCTCCCCCCCCCCCCCCCCCCCCCACATTCAATGCCATCCAATCCCCGAAGGCTGTTCGCCAGCTCCATCGTGTAGTCCTGATATATGCGTATGCCAGCTCCAGTCCACTGCACCACCACTTCTGCTTTGCCCAGCACAGGACCTTCCCCTTCACACTGTACCTACGAAAACACAGAGTCACTACTCTCGGCGACTCACCCACCTTTGGTACAGGCCTCCACGACCGGTGAACCTGATCTAGTTCATATTGGGAGGGGTCATCCCCCTCCTCCAATAGCATCGCCAACATCGTGGAAAAATACTCAGTCGGCCTCGGGCCTTCCACTCCTTCGGGAAGACCCACAATCCTCAGATTCAGTCGCCTGGATCTGTTTTCCAAGTCATCCATTTTGGCTTGCAGACCCTTGTTGATCTCTATAACCTTCCACATCGCCTTCCCCATCGAGGTAAGATAGATAGATAGAGAAATATAGCACCGAACAGGCCCTTCGGCCCACGATATTGCGCCAAGCTTTTGTCCTAGGTTAATCATAGAATTTTGGACAATTTTTCATGGCCAATCCACCCAACCTGCACATCTTTGGACTGTGGGAGGAAACCGGAGTACCCGGAGGAAACCCACGCAGACACGGGGAGGATGTGCAGACTCCACACAGACAGTGACCCAAGTCGAAATCGAACTTGGGACCCTGGAGCTGTGAAGCAATTGTGCTATCCACAATGCTACCGTGCTGCCCTTAAGAAGTTAACCTACACTCCATTATTCTACCCTAATCCATGTACCTATCCAATAGCCGCTTGAAGGTCCCTAACGTTTCCGACTCAACTACTTCCACAGGCAGTGCATTCCATACTCCCACTACTCTCTGGGTAAAGAACCTACCTCTGACATCCCCTCTATATCTTCCACCATTTATCTTAAATTTATGTCCCCTTGTAATGGTGTGTTCCACCCGGGGAAAAAGTCTCTGACTGTCTATCTATTCCCCTAATCATCTTATAAACCTCTATCAAGTCGCCCCTCATCCTTCTCCGTTCTAATGAGAAAAGGCCTAGCACCCTCAACCTTTCCTCGTATGACCTACTCTCCATTCCAGGCAACATCCTGGTAAATCTCCTTTGCACCTTTTCCAAACTTCCACATCCTTCCTAAAATGAGGCGACCAGAACTGCACACAGTACTCCAAATGTGGCCTGACCAAGGTTTTGTACAACTGCATCATCACCTCACGGCTCTTAAATTGATCGCTGTGCTGCAATAATATCTCTTCCACTTCCTTCAGCGCCTCGCCTTACTCCCGCACCTCCGCTATGGCGCTCAATACCGCCGCCCTCACCGGGGTAATTGCCTCCTCCACCAGCACTTTCAATACCGCCCCCATCATCTTCCAAATCGCCTCCATGTGCTTTGTGAACTGTTTTTCGAGTTCCGCGGCCATCACCGTATCATTTCTTCAGCCGTGGGCAATGCGGTCTCCCCTGGTGTCCCAGCCTCCACTTCCCTTGCTGTCCTCGCGGTAACATTTCCAATCCCCGACGGACTTTCAGCTGCTTTTTTCACGGCCGTTTTTTACTTGTTTTTGACATTTCTCTTCACTGTGCCTTCTCCCTGCTTTTGCTGCCTCTGTAGCCCCAGGGACCGGGCGTTAATCCTGAAAATGCCACCTTCGGGCGAACCCTATTAGCAAACCTCTCATGGCGAACTTGACTTTCTCTAGGCCAAGAAAGCTCGCCATGTCCGATAGCCATACCTCAGCCCTCGGAGGGCTTTTGAGTCCCTCCATGCTAACAGTATTTGTCGCCGGGCTACCAGGGAAGCAAAGGCCAGAACGTCGGCCTCTCTCTTCCTGGACTCCCGGGTCCTCCGAAACCCCAAAGATTGCCACCTTCGGGCTCGTTACCACCTCAGTTTTCAGTACCCAGGACATGACATCTGCGAATCCCTGCCAATACCCCGTGTTTAGGGCACAACCAGAACATGTGTACGTGGTTAGCCGGCCCTCCGCCGCATCTATCACACTTGTCCACAGCCCGAAGAATCTGCTCATCTGGGCCACCGTCATGTGGGCCCGGTGCATGACCTTAAACTGGATCAGGCTGAGCCTGACGCATTTTGCGGTCGTGTTTACTCTGCTCAGGGCTCTCCGAGCTCCTCCTCCCACTTAAGCCTCAGGTTCTCGGTCTGCGTATCCTCAGCTCTCATTAGTTCCTTGTAGACGTCTGAAACTCTACCCTCTCCCCTAGAAACTACCCTGTCCTGCCTCCCCTTCGGCAGGAGACGTGGGAAGGACGGCACCAGTCTGCGTACAAAATTCCTCACCTGTAAGTATCTAAAGTCGTTTCCTCTCGCCAGCCCAAACTTCTCCTCCAGCACCCTCATCTCGGAAAGCTCCCTTCCAGGAACAGATCCCCCATCCTCACAATCCCTGCCCTTCTCCACGGTCGATACCCCCCGTCCATGTTCCCCGGGGCAAATCGGTGGTTGCCGCAAATTGGGATCCAAACCGATGCTCTCACCTCCCCTGCATGCCTCCTCCACTGGCCCCATATCTGAAGAGGCGCCACCACTATTGGGCTGGTGAAGTACCATGTCGGCGGAAGCGGCAGAGGCGCCGTGACCAGGGCTGCTGAGCTAGTGCCCCTGCACGAAGCAGCCTCCATCTGCTCCCAAACCGACCCCGCATCCACCATCCATTTCCTTATCATCGCTATGTTGGCCGCCCAGTAATAGTTGCTGAAGTTCGGCAACGCCAGCCCCCTTCTCCTCGGCTCCTTTCAAGCATCACCCTCTTCACCCGCAGGGGACTTCCCTGCCCATACAAATCCCAGAATAATTTTATTCAGCCTTTTAAAGAATTACGGCGGGATAAAGATGGGGAGACACTGAAAAACAAACAAGAACTGCGGGAGAATCGTCATCTTAACAGTCTGCACCCTCCCCGCCAATGACAGCGGGAGCGCATCCCACCTCCGGACCTCCTCCCTCACTCGTTCCACCAGTCGGGACAGGTTGAGCTTATGCCACCTGAATCCCCAAATATTGGAAACTCTCCCCCACTAGCCTGAACGGCAACTCCTTCAGCCTACTCTCCTGCCCACTTGCCTGAATTACAAACAACTCTCTCTCAGCCATGTTCAGTTTGTATCCAGAGAACCGGCCAAATTCCCCGGGAATCCCAACCCGAACCGTCCTAGTACCTCCCACAGATAATCCCACTCGACCCGGTCAAAAGCTTTTTCAGCATCCATGGCTACCACGATCTCTACCTCCCTACTCTCCGGGGGCATCATAATCACCTTGAGCAGCCTTCTTATGTTGGCCACCAGCTGCCTCCCCTTTACAAACCCGGTTTGGTCCTCCACAATTACATCCAGTACACAGTCCTCAATTCTGGTCGCCAAAATCTTGGCCAGTAACTTGGCGTCTACGTTGATCAAGCAGATTGGCCTGTATGACCCACAGGCCTCCGGGTCCTGATCCCGTTTCAGAATGAGCGAGATGGTGGCCTGCAACATTGTCGGGGGTAAACTCCCTCTGTCTCTTGCCTCGTTAAAGACCCTGACCAGCCCCACTATCTCGGCAAATTTTTTTGTAAAACGCCACATGATACCCGTCCGGCCCCGGGGCTTTACCCGACTGCATGACCTTCAGGCCCACCAATACCTCTTCGATCCTAACCAGGGCCCCCAGTCCGTCCACCAACCCCCTCCCCACTCTTGGGAGGGTCAGTCCGTCCAGGAATCACCTCATCCCCCCCCTGGTCCCCCGGGTGGTTCTGAAGTGTACAGCTTCCTATAAAAGTCCCTAAAGACCTTGTTCAGCCCTGCTGGATCACTCACTAGATTACCTTCTCCATCCACTACCCTCCCTATTTCCCTCGCCGCTTCCCTCTTCCTCAGTTGCTGGGCAAGCATTCTACTGGCCTTCTCCCCATTCTCATAAATCGCTCTTTTTACCTTTCTAAGCTGCTCTACAGCCTTGCCTGTAATCAGCACCCCAAATTCGCCCTGCAGCTTCTGTTGTTTCCTGAGTAACTCTGGCCTCGGGGATTCCGCATAACTCCTGTCCGTCCGTAGAATTTCCTTAATCAGTTGGTCCGTCTCTGCCCTATCTTTCCTGTCTCTGTACGCCCGGATTGAAATCAGCTCCACTCTCACCACTGCCTTCAGTGCCTCCCAAAGCACCGCTGCTGAGACTTCTCCAGTATTGTTTACCTGCAGGTAATTCTGCATGCATTTCCTCAGCCTCTCACACACCGTCTCGTCCGCGAGTAGTCCAACTTCCAGCCTCCATGGTGGGTGCTGAAAGCTGTCCTTACAAAACTGGAGGACTACCCAGTGCGGAGCATGGTCCGATATGGCAATTGCCAAATATTCTGCCCCCACCATTCCGGCCAGCAGGTCCCTACTCAACACAAAATAGTCAATTCGGGAATATACCTTGTGGACGTTGGAGTAATACAAGAACTCCCTCGCCGTCGGCCGGCTAAATCACCACGGATCTGCTCCCCCCATTTGCTCCATGAACCCTCTGAGTTCCTTTGCCATCGCTGGCAACCGTTCTTGAGCATGACCGGTCCAGGCTCGGGTCCAGGACTGTATTAAAGTCCCCGCCCATGGTCAACTTGCGTGTCCAAGTTGGGGATCTTCCCTAGCATCCTCCTAATAAAATCCACATCGTCCCAATTAGGGGCATACACACTGACCAGGACTGCTCTCACCCCTTTGAGCTTACCCCGCACCATAACCAACCTGCCACCGATCCGCGACTGTGCCCTCCGCCTCAAATTGTATCCTTTTATTAATCAGGATCGCAACCCCCCTCGTCTTAGAATCAAGCCCCGAATGAAAGACCTGACTGACCCAGCCCTTCCTTAACCTAACCTGGTCTGCAACTTTCAGGTGCGTCTCCTGCAGCATGACTATGTCCGCCTTCAGGACCCGCAGATGTGCACACGCGCCCTCTTCACTGGCCCGTTTAACCCTCTAGCATTCCAGGTGATCAGCCTGGTTTGGGGGGCACTTCGCCCCCCCCCCCTACCGATCAGCCATCCCCTTTCCTTGGTCAGCCCCCCAGTCATGTGTTGCGCTTCCTCTGGCCCGCCTCCTGGCCGGCTCCACCTATGACCTCCTCACTGTTACCATGCCCAGTTTCCAACCCCGTCAGCAGAACAACCCCCCACCCAGCAACACCATCCTATCACATAACCCCTGCTCTAATCTAACTATATGGACACCCCCACCTCGGCTCCCATTGACTAGCTGCACTCAGCTAGCCTGGGCCTCCCAGCCCGTCTACCACCCATTGTTCCCAGTCACCCCTCCCCCCGACCCATCCACACCACTTCCCCAGATCAGCCCTACTTAAGCAAACGCTCTATCCAAGTCATAAACATAGAACGATACAGCGCACTACAGGCCCTTCGGCCCACGATGTTGCACCGACATGGGAAGTCAAAAACTAAAGGCCATCTAACCTATACTATGCCATTATCATCCATATGCTTATCCAATAAACTTTTAAATGCCCTCAATGTTGGCGAGTTCACTACTGTTGCAGGTAGGGCATTCCACGGCCTCACCACTCTGCGTAAAAAACCTACCTCTGACGTCTGTCCTATATCTATTACCCCTCAATTTAAGGCTATGTCCCCTCGTGCTAGCAACCTCCATCCGCGGGAGAAGGCTCTCACTGTTCACCCTATCTAACCCTCTGATCATTTTGTATGCCTCTATTAAGTCAACTCTTAACCTTCTTCTCTCTAACGAAAACAACCTCAAGTCCATCAGCCTTTCCTCGTACGATTTTCCCTCCATACCAGGCAACATCCTGGTAAATCTCCTCTGCACCCGTTCCAAAGCTTCCACGTCCTTCCTATAATGAGGCGACCAGAACTGTACGCAATACTCCAAATGCGGCCGTACCAGAGTTTTGTACAGCTGCAACATGACCTCATGGCTCCGGAACTCAATCCCTCTACCAATAAAGGCCAACACACCATAGGCCTTCTTCACAACCCTATCAACCTGGGTGGCAACTTTCAGGGATCTATGTACATGGACACCGAGATCCCTCTGCTCATCCACACTGCCAAGAATTTTACCATTAGCCAAATATTCCGCATTCCTGTTTTTCTTTCCAAAGTGAATCACCTCACACTTCTCTACATTAAACTCCATTTGCCACCTCTCAGCCCAGCTCTGCAGCTTATCTATGTCCCTCTGTAACCTGCAACATCCTTCCACACTGTCTACAACTCCACCGACTTTAGTGTCGTCTGCAAATTTACTCACCCAACCTTCTGTGCCCTCCTCTAGGTCATTTATAAAAATGACAAACAGCAACGGCCCCAGAACAGATCCTTGTGGTACGCCACTCGTAACTGAACTCCATTCTGAACATTTGCCATCAACCACCACCCTGTCTTCTTTCAACTAGCCAATTTCTGATCCACATCTCTAAATCACCGTCAATCCCCAGCCTCCGTATTTTCTGCAATAGCCGACCGTGGGGAACCTTATCAAACGCTTTACTGAAATCCATATACACCACATCAACTGCTCTACCCTCGTCTACCTGTTCAGTCACCTTCTCAAAGAACTCGATAAGTTTTGTGAGGCATGACCTACCCTTCACAAAACCATGCTGACTATCCCTAATCATATTATTCCCCCAACAACCCCCACAATAGCACAAATCAAGTTTAATCAAGAAAAAAGAGATAAGAAATAACAGCCACTCTTCAGTCCTACCCATACAGACACAGATTGCAGAAGGTTCCCCATAAGCATCCATTTTAACCCAACCCTTTTAACTGTTTTCTTTATTAATTCCCCCCCCAGCCAAACTCCAACAAAGCAAAGAGCCCAAACAGGAAACATTCAGGAAAACCACGCAAAAACAAGAAAAAAAAGATACATCCCAAAACGGGAGAGACACCACATGTACTTAAAAGCTCTACCATGAGTCCAAACGTCCTCAGCTCAGGGCCAGCCCTTGCTTCTTAACGAAGTCCATCGCCTCTTCGGGTTCCTCGAAATAGTGGCGCTGACCCTTATACGTAACCCACAGTCGCGCCGGAAAAAGCAGCCCAAATTTCATCTTGTTTTTATGCAGCATCTCCTTCACCTGCCTGTAGCCTCCCCTCCTCCTGGCCACCTCCGCGATCAAATCTTGGTACACACACAGGATGGTATTGTCCCAAATACAGCTTTGTGTGCTCTTTGCCCATTGCAGCACCCATTCCTTGTCCAGGTACCTGTGAAAGCGTATCACTATCGCTCGTGGGGGACCCCCTTGTCGTGGCTGCCTCACCTGCACTCTGTGTACCCTGTCCACCACCGGCGGGCGCTGGAACACCTCGTTCCCAGCAATGTCTGAAACATACCCTCCACATATGAGGCAGCGTCTAGTCCCTCTGCCCCCTCCGGGATGCCCACGATTCTCAGATTCTGCCGGCGAGATCTGTAGTCCAGGTCCTCCAGTCTTTCCAGAAGCACTTTTTGCTGGTCCCTCAGCCTCCGGATCTCCACATCCGCCACCGTTTGCAAGTCAGCCTGCTCCTCCACTGACTTCTCCAACTGCTGGGGCTTCTCAGCCTGATCATCCAGCCTTTTTCCCATCCGATCAATCAACTTCCGAAGCGGCTCCAAGTTGTCACGCTTCAAAGCCAAAAAGCTCTTCTACATAGTCTGCAGCAGCTGCTCCATTGTAGGCTGTGCTGTCGGCTCCTTGCTCTGAACACCAGCCATGCTGGTCTCTCTCACAGGCTCCACTGTGCCCTTACTCAAACCACTTTTTCTGCTGTTTACAGTCCCTCCGGCTTCTTAGGCCCATACAATTCTGTATGGGTCCTGTGCCTGAGTACTATTGCTTTCCAGTTCCGCGCTCAAAAGCACAAAAAAGTCGGGGGAAAAGGTCCAAAAGTCCGACTGAAACGGGAGCCACCAAATGTGCGACCTACTCCCTCATAGCCGCCACCGGAAGTCTACAAAGTACATCTTAATCTACAATGTCTCATTAACACAAAGTCCCTTTTAAGCACAGAAGATGACTGTGGGCAAATATGCTCTTCACTCGGAACTCCAAGTGAATGTTTGTGGATGTCTCTTCAAAATACCCCCAGATTATTGCCACGTGAGCGTTTCCAAACTCTACTCCAAAAAATACACTTCAAAATCTTCTCATAATTTTGCTTCCCCTTAATGGTTGCATTCTGAAATCCAGTTCAGGTTTTCCAAATGACACTTTTAAACAAAACTTCCGCTCTACTTTTAACAGTGAATCTAGTCCATGATTTTACACCAACCCTATAGGATTTCTTTGTCTTTGTGCACACTGCTCAGAATTGCATTAATTCTCGATTTCTATACGATTAAAACAGCATCAGGCAATGATTTGCCTTTGAAGGCTGCTGTCCCACTTTAAATCTAGTTACTGTAATTGTTTCTTTAACTCACTTTATTTAATTTTCCCCTTGAATTCTTCAGAGCAATACCTTGGTCTCTATTCACTTCACTCCAGTTGCCTTAACCATTCTTCAATTGCTTGGTTATCAGGACTGTAACTTGTAGTTTAGGAAGCCTGCCTCTTTGCAGCGCCATCCTGTCCAGTCTTTCTTCTGGCAAGAGTTTTTTTTTAGAAATTTAGAGTACCCAATCATTTTTTCCAATTAAGGGACAATTTAGCATAGTCAATCCACCTACCCTGCACATCTTTGGGTTGTGGGGACAAAATCCACGCAAACACAGGGAGAATGTGCAAACTTCACATGGACCCAGAGCTGGGATCGAACCTGGGACCTTGGAGACGTGAGGCTGCATTGCTAACCACTGTGTCCCCGTGCTGGCAGAGTTGAGATATTCACTTCCTGAGGCCCTGACTCCAACTCCCCACAAATTCAGCTAAAACTAAAACTTAAACGCTTTGTTTGTCCTTATAAGGACCTCCAATTGCTAAGCAACCTCTGCTAGTTTTATTTATTATTTATGCCATAACCCTCTCTAAGCACAATAAAATCATAGTTGGAATTGACACCAGCCCCCGCGCATAGCAACACCGTTGTCCAGGATGAATCGAACTATAGGTTTTGCCCTTCCAGGTACAGTAACATTAAAGTAACCCCACTTAAAACTATACCTTATTTCTAATGTTTACCAATACAAGTTTACCAATAGAAGGTAGCACAGTGGATAGCACTGTTGCTTCACAACTCCAGGGTCCCAGATTCGATTGGGACACTGTGGAATTTGTACGTTCCTCCCATGTCTGCGTGGGTTTCCTCCGGGCGCTCCGGTTCCTCCCACAAGTCCCGAAAATCATGCTTGTTAGGTAATTTTGGACATTCTGAATTCTCCCTCTGTGTACCCGAACAGGCGTCGGAATGTGGCGACTAGGAGCTTTTCACAATAACTTAATTGCAGTGTTAACGTAAGCCTACTTGTGACAAAGATTATTATTAAAGATTATTATAATTATTATTACAAGTATAAATCCCTTAAAGCTACCTTTGTTTTCCTAACGGGCATAAGTCATGGATTTCAAATTTTATTCTTGGAGTTGAGAATACCATTTTAAGTAAATTTGAAAATGCCTGTTCCTATTTTTCCGCTTTTAAGGTACTCTTCAGTGAGACAGCTGAGAGTAAAATCAGACAGCTGGCTCAGGATAAAAAACAACCGGGAGAGAAAAGCAATGCGGCTAAAGTGCTTGAAAATACAATTGATCTAATCAACCAGGTGAGCAAAATTTGTGAAGTAGCGCACTCTTGCATGTTGTACACCTTTCTATTACCTCTTGATGGGCTGCATGCTGATAATTTGCTCAAGTGCCAAGGAGGAGTGCATCCTGGACAGACTTTCAGCTGCTGCATTTGCAGAAACCACTGACATTCACGTGAAGCTCTTAGAATAGCCTGATGGAGAGTTCAATAAGTGTCAGATGTTGATGAAATCTAGCTTTGTACAGCTAAGAGATTTTCATTAATTATGAACAGCTTAGTCCTATGGAAAGTAAGTATTACTAATAGAAGTATAAAAGAATCTTCTTGACTACTCTTAGCTCTGTTTGGAAAGATCTAAAAGATTAAGTGGGCAGATTCATCAGTACATAATGTGCACTTACGTTTTGATCTCTGATTCTGAATTTACAGACTGTGGGGGATGCCATATCAGACCTACTGACAATAGAGACCATCTTGTCCATTAAGGGCTTCACTATCCAGCAGTGGGATTTAATTTACACTGAACTCCCTAACCGGCAACTAAAAGTGAAGGTGAGCCCATTTTCTTACACTACATTAATTTAAAAGATTAGAAACTTTGAAGTAGTCATTCAAAGGTGAGAAGGGTAGTAGAGGGTTAAATCTACACACCTCATTGTGACAATCATGATTCAGTGGTAGTTATGGTCAGCTATAAATCAGAATGCTGTGGGTTTGAGATTCATTTCACAGACTGGAGTACATAATCTATGCTGCCACCATGATGTGGAGATGCTGGCGTTGGACTGGGGTGAACACAGTAAGAAGTCTTACAACACCAGGTTAAAGTCCAACAGGTTTGTTTCAAACACTAGCTTTCGGAGCGCAGCTCCTTCCTCAGGTGAATGAAGAGAATGAATGAGGAGCAGTGCTCCGAAAGCTAGTGTTTGAAACAAACCTGTTGGACGTTAACCTGGCGTTGTTAGACTTCTTACTAGGCTGCCACCAGTGCAAGATTGAGGGAATACTGCACTGTTGGAAATGAGAGATTAAATCTCTGCCATCTCAGGTGGACAAGAAGAGCAAGAGAGCTTGCCCAGTATTGACTAGATTATTTGGTCATTATTGCATTGCTTTTACAGGGCTTTGCACAAGTTGATTGCAGATTTTGTTACATTAAGACAGTGAATTTACTTGGAAACTACTTAATTGGCTATACAGTGCTTTAGGACATGTGGAGCATGTGAAAGGAGCTTTTAGTTTTGACCTGTATTCCCCAAGATTTATTCTCTGCTGCCTCCTATTTCCCATCTATGATAGAAACCTAGAAACTAGGAGCAGGAGTAGACCATTCGGTCCTTCGAGCCTGCTCCACCATTCAATATAATAATGGCCAATCCTCTATCTGAAGCCATATTCCCGCTTTCTCCCCATACCCCTTGATATCATTAAAATCTAACAAAAATTATCTAACCTTTTTAAAAAAAATAATTAGATTTTTCTTTTTATATAAAACAAAGGTGAACGTGAACATACTACACAGAAACTATATACATCGGTTACCATTAACTACATACAGCAATTGCAATTTATATTTCTCAGCAAGTGCGTCATTTTGGCTAGGCTTCCTGCTCCCAACTCCCCCCTTCCCTCCCCTTCTTGCTATCTGGCGTGTCTTCTTTGGTTGTTGGATCTTCCAACTTGAACCTGTTGGGGTGGCATGGTGCTGCATATAATGTCTAAGTATCGTTGGATCTGTGCCTCTTTGTCTCTCTCTCTCTCTCTCTCCTCCCCCCCCTCTTGTTTCATTTGTGTCTGTGGATTCCCTCTCCCTCTGGCTTATTGGCAGTTGGCTGCAAACAGGTTTTGGAACAGCTTGGTGAATGGCTCCCCCGTTTTGTGGAAGCCCTCTTCTGACCCCGGATGGTGAATTTGATTTCATCCAGGTGGAGAAATTCCGATTGGTCGGAAAGCCAGTCAGCAGCTTTGGTTGGAGCTTCTGATCGCCAGTCGAGCAGGATTCTCTGGCGTGTGACTAGGGAGGCAAAGGCAAGGGCATTAGCCCTCCTCCCATAAAGTGTTCTGATTGCTCTGATACCCCCAAGATTGTGACACTCTGGCACGGCTCCACCCTCATCCCTACAACCTTCAACGTCAACTCGAAGAAGGCTCTCCACCTCTGGGAAGAACCTACTCATTTGAGTTCTGGTTAAGTGGGCTCTGTACCACTTCCAGCTGCATTAGGCTTAGGCTCGCGCAAGTGGAGGTGGAGTTGACCCTGTGCAGTGCTTCTCTCCAGAGTCTCCACCCTATTTCAAACCCCACGTCCTCCTCTCATTTTTTCCTTGTCTCATCCAGTTGGGAGCATGCCCTTCCCAGTAGTCGCCTATAGAGGTGCCCGCAGTTTCCCCTTCCCTAGGATGTCTATGTCCAGTAGGTCCTCTAATAGCAATTAAGAGGTGACCGTGGATTTGTTTCCTTATGTCAGATGTTTTTGATTTGCATGTGTCTTAATTCATTTCCCCCGGTCAGTTGGAACTTCTCTGTTAGTTCCTGTAGTGTTGTCAGTCTGTTGTCTGTGTAGAAGTCCCTAACAGTCAATGTCCTGTGGTCATGACTCCACCTTTTGAAGGTGGTGTCTGTTTTGGCTGGCGCGAACCTGCGGTCTATGCAGATGGGGGCCTTAATGGACATCTCGGTTAGATCAAAGTGCTGTCGTAGTTGATTCCATGACCAGAGTGATGCTATCACTGCTAGGCCCGTTGAGTGCCTGGTCGGTGGGGATGGTAGCGCTGCCAAGGCCCAGAGGGAGGTCCCCATGCAGGACCCTCCTCCATTCTTACCCATTCGGCCTCCGGTTCCTTTATCCATCCCTTTACTCTTTCCGCTGTTGCTGCCCTATGATAATATTGCAGTTTTGGGAAAGCTATGCCCCTCCTATGCTTCTTGTTCTTTGCAGGACTTTTCTGGGGATCCTGGGGTTCTCCTCTCTCTCTCTTTATCCCCCCCCACCGTACAAAACAAATGTCATGATCAGTTTTTGCACCGAGTTGAAAAGGCCTTGGGATGTAGATTGGTATAGATTTGTGCAGGAAGAAGAACCTGGGCAGTACTTTCATCTGGCACTCTCCCTGCCACCAGACTGATCAGATTCCATTTGTGGGTCCCTATTCAGTCATGATCTAGCCACTTTATGACCAGGTTGAGAGTTAGCGAGGCGAGGGTAGTAGTAATTAATTTTTTTAATGATCTGAGCTATGTATACTACCTGTTAGGGGACATTTTCTGATACTGGACTGTGATATAAATTATAGGTGGCCCTGTAACTACATTTTTGCTCCTATATTACTTTTGAATAGTTCTGCTGAGACAAAAGGTACTCATTGCCTGAGATGCCTGTTTAGAAGAGGAAATTTGTAGGAATAGATAGTGTATACACAATGCTAGTTAATATCAGAAAGGACACAAAATGGCTGTGAGCTAAGATATCAATACTAAAGACACAAAATGGCTGAACTATCCACTTTCCTGAACAATAAGTTACAAACTGTAAACTACCTCATGAGAACTAGGTGTGGGCATTTATAGGGAGTATTTCAATAGCCGCTGATAACAGCTTCACAGGACAAGGAATGCAATGTATCCTTAATAGCTCAAGGTCCCCAGCTGCAGACAGGATATATCCTTATGTTGTTAGTCTTGAGTGACTTTTGCATGAAGTTAGGGGCTGGTGAGACAACACCCACTTTAACCATATATGTGATAACTGGGAAGCTAAGAAAATTGATTGACCGCATGTAATGAATTGTGACGTGAATATAGTTATTTATTTTATTTTTTTTTAATAAATTTAGATTACCCAATTATTTTTTTTCCAATTAAGGGGCAATTTAGCATGGCCAATCCACCTACTCTGCACATTTTTGGGTTGTGGGGGCGAAACCCACGCAGACACGGGGAGAATGTGCAAACTCCACACAGACAGTGACCCAGAGCCGGGATCGAACCTGGGACCTCAGCGCCGTGAGGCGGTTGTGCTAACCACTAGGCCACCGTGCTGCCCGTGACGTGAATATAGTTGATTGATTGTCTGTAAATGAGAATACAACTAATTCCGCCCCTTGAATCTGTATATTAACCCAATGCGAACCTTAGCTCAAGTGAGAAAGAGAATTGCAAGGCTGCGGAGCATCCAAATCTTTCTCCTGGATCTGATATAATAAACTGCTTCTTTACTCACTCAAAAATGCCAATGTGTGAATATTTTCACCTCTAACACTACCTTTGTCAAAACTTGTTATTTTTTGTAACTTAATGAAGCTTTTTTTACATGAACTTAAGATGTGTGCTAAAGACTTGAGCCCTATTTCTAAAATGTTACTTATGTGCTTCAAACATTCCTTTTTGTTACCGTTTGTACAGGTGTCTGATCGACAAGCCATTGTTACTGTGGATGCTGGAAGGCGAACAGTGTCCCCTGCAGGGCTGCAGCAAAACATTGATGCTGTGGTGAAGAAATACAATCAGTCACGAGCCTTTGTCCGTCCATCAGGCACAGAAGATGTGGTCAGAGTATATGCTGAAGCTGACACACAGGTTAGTATGACACTGAAAATCAATTGCTTCAGTATAAATCTCTGTTACACTGGTTTTGGATGAAGATAAGAAAACATGTAATTCTGCCCTTGCATCAATTAGAGCTACATAGGTCATCCAGGTGTGTCTGGCCACCATCTTAAATTGTCCGCACTATTCTTTTCCTTTGGAAGATGTATTATCAGATACTTCTCGTGTTCAATGTCGGCAGTCATACTCACAAATAAACCTTCATTCCCTGCAAACCAAGGTGTGAGCTTCTACACACTATATTAGGTTAGATAGTAACATCATCTGGTTGAGGAGAGAACCTTTGCTCTGACTGGCTCACAGAAGTTCATGTTAGTCTACTTAATCCTGGATCGACGGGTGAAACAGGCAATTCAAAAACCACATCAGGTTTGTTGAATATGAAATTGTAAAATCAATACAGATTCTACTTGACTCCAAATGCGTTACGAACAATAAGCTGCAAAACTTTGAAAACTCCCCTTGTACTACTAACCCAGGTCCATCATCCATTATACAAATATATGCATGAGATTTAGTTCAATCTCATGGAGCCGTCAGATATTCACTCCCATGTTAACGGGGTAGTAGAACTAGAAAATCTTCTACAAAATTGTATGGAATATAACTCCAACCCTTGCCAGCAAAGTTTAAATTGGGACAAAGAGCATTAGATAGATGTGTTTCAATTTTACGTTAGCTGTCAACTATTTGCAACACCCAAGTGAATGGAGGGAATTTCCATATTTGCTGAACAATTCATTTAATTTTTAGAACAAGGACGTTGCAGGTTTTGTGGATTCTTGCCAATCCAGAATATTTGCATTTTATTTGGCGAATCTGCAGAAATAACTTACACCATTGACTCCATTTGAGCACAATTATGGTGGATGTCCTATTGCTGCCTATACTTAAATGAGCCTGAATAAAGTTTCAATACATTCAGTTACTGTACATATGCTCCTTATTTTATCACAAATGGACAAGTGACAGATTATAAATAGAATAAATTTTATTTTCATAGCTTGTAAAGTGTAGTTTGTTTGTTTTACAGGCCAATGCAGATACTCTGGCACATGAAGTCAGCCTTGTTGTGTACAAATTGGCTGGAGGAATAGGAGAGGAACCAAAGTTGTTTTGCTGAGGAAAAGAAAAACAAGGGATGAATGTGTCGATGTGCAATCTTTGGCCCTTACTACATCGAAGACACTGGGTGGGGAGGGGAGCTGACTAGAATTTATGTAATTCTTTAAAGCTAAACATATAGATCGTACTGCAATCAAGTACTAATGGTGCTCACACGAGAATTGCTGCTTTTCAAATTTGATATTGAAGAATAGTTGATGTTTATTGTTGTGACCTGGATGTAAATACAGCTAATGTGAAAACACTATGCAAAAGCAGGAATTTCTGTTTGCAATATATAGAACTGCATTCTGTGTTGCAAAGCTTCACAGTATTTTATGGATTGATTTATGGCATTAGCTGAAGTTTGAATGGTCTTGTAAAATGGCAAGATATCCATGCTTGAAATATTTTCTTTCCATTAAGCAAAAAAAATCATTGTTTTCCAGGAGTAAGCAGCGGCTCAGGTGGTACCACTAGAACCTGAGTTAGTAGGTTGTTGTTTTAAGTCCACTCCAGGACTTGAACTCAAAAATTAGAAACTGACATTCCAGTGCAGTACTGAGGGACTGGACTGCTGCACTGCCATCTTTTGAATGAGATATTAAACTTGAGACCCTCTGTCCTTGTTAAATGTTCCACCACACAATTTCAAAGAGCAGGAGAATTATCCAGCGTTCTCTTGGGTCGCTGGAAATGTCAGAGTTTTTCCAGAAAAGGCCCAATGTCATTGAAAAATCCATGGAGTTTTATGGAAGTTGGGGATGAGACTTGTCCGACTTTGGGTGGAATTTCACCTTTTTCAAAGATTTCTAACATCCACTCCTCGCATAATCATATGTTTTACATATCTGGAATCCAATTTTGTTCTCCTCCTGGAATTCATTTCACTAAAGGTGCAGAAACCTGGTGAGCTTGTGTCCTGACTAATAATTGTCTTTCAATCGATATCACAAAAAGAAGTCAGACCCTTATAGAACATAGAACAGTACAGCACAGAACAGGCCCTTCGGCCCTTGATGTTGTGCCGAGCAATGATCACCCTACTCGAACCCTATACCTGTAACCCAACAACCCCCCCTTAACCTTACTTTTAGGACACTACGGGCAATTTAGCATGGCCAATCCACCTAACCCGCACATCTTTGGACTGTGGGAGGAAACCCACGCACACACGGGGAGGACGTGCAGACTCCGCACAGTGAATTATGTGAATAACATTGTCAGAACAGATACATTCCAATGTAACACAGTGTAAAATGAGTCCTGTAATTCCTCGCTACACTACTTAACAAATGGGACATTAAAATGTTTGTCACCAGTTGGACAGAGTCAAGGGGCAGAGTAAGATTGAGAATGATTACTGTCCTGTTTACCTCTCCTACCACCCAACATGTTTAATTTTTTCAGATTCTCTGAGTGACATGCCTGTTTTTGATAGTTTTGTAGAAACGGTTCACAATTAATTGTAGTTTCAAATTATTTTCTATTTTGTGACCGTTTGTTATGTTTCAGATAGCCTGGCAATCATCTGTCTGATCAACTGGATAAACTTAATGCCAGTAACGTTCGCTAGTAAATGTAACTGTGGGAAGAGAAGAGGCAAAGTTCTGCTGAAAGTTCCTCTTTTCCCACCAGGTAAATTCTCCTTCCACATTAAAGCAATCTCATCATGAAAATCTTTGTTCACAATAAAAAAATTGTTGTAAACTTGCTCTAAAAGGACTTAGTTCAGGAAATCATAGATTTGTTAAAATGGGAATTTGGTGTATTCTGCTAAAGGTTAGATTTTAAACCATTGATCATCTCTGAGGAGTTCTATCAAGCAATAAACATGTTCTACTACTCTTTGGAGAGTTATTATGTAAAAATATAGAAGACAAGTTGTCCCACTGCACCACCACCATTTTTTTTTTGGACACTTGCCACCCTGTATTTCATCGGCAAACTGATGGAAGGTGTCATCAACAGGCCTATCACGAAGCACTTGCTCAACAACAGTTTGCGTTCTGCTAGGGCCAAATGTTGTTCTGTCAAGGGTTGTGAGCAGCACCAGAAAAAGCGAAGTCAATTAGAATCTATTACTTGGAATCATATCAAGCACAAAAGTTAAGAGTTGTAATTGTGGGAAGCCAATCATCTCAACCCTAGTACATTTGTTGTAGGAGTCCATCTCCGGTTGCTTCATCAAACCTTTCTACTTTTCATAAGGTGAGAAGTGGTGTTCTCTGATGAGATTGCAGTGTTCAATACGATCGGTGACTCCTTAGATAACCAATACATTTCTGTATGCAGCAAGAGCTGGACAATATTCAGGCCAGGGCTGATAAGTAACATTCATACAAATGCCAGTCCATGACCATATTCAAGAAGAGAATGCTTTGTTCAACAGCATTACCATCTGAGAATCTCCCTACCATTGATCAGAAGTCAACTCGAGCAGCCAGACCACGTCTGACGTTTGGAATTCTGTGGCAAGTAATTCATCTGACTGCACAGCCGGTCCAGTCAGCTACAAATCAGGAATGTAATGGAATTTCTCCACTTGCCTTCATTTAACAATGCGACTGGAGAAAGTCATACAAGACCCCCAGCCTAACTGCTACCCGCAGTGGTGTACCTGGCCTCCAATTCAAAAGAATTTTTCGCCAGTCGATCAGAGAGATGAAATCCTCGATATCGGCCTCCTTCTGGCCGCCCCGGCTCCTCCGAAACCCCAAAGATTGCCACCATAGGGTCTGGCTTGACCTCTGCCACACTATCCTGGATAATATCCTGAACACCACCTGTCATAAACTCTACAATTTCTCTTGTCTCAAACCATTCGGCAGCCCTCACCAGCACTTCTCACACCCATCTGTTACCCCCTGGAAGAACCCATGCATCCTAGCCTGAGTCAAGTACACCCTGTGTACTATTATGAACTGAATCAAGCTCGTTCTCACACAGGATGAAGTTGAGTTCACTCACCGCATCACCTCACACCAGGGTCTCCATCCTATCTCCCTCCCCAACTCTTCCTCCCAGTTATGCTTTATCTTCATCACCAGCGCCTTGCCATGCTCTCCCAACCACCTGTATATGGCCCCGATCCTGCCCTACCCCATGTCATCAGGGAGCAGCAGTTGCTCCAATAACATGTACTCCGGTACTTGGGGAAACTCTTTTGAACAATGTCCCACACCTGCCTATACCTAAACTCACTTCCCCATGGTAACTCAAACCTCTCCCACAACTCATCAAGTCCAGCAACCCATTCCATCCCCACCCCCTGGCTGAAACTAATTCAACAGTGGCGTTAACACTGACATATTTTTTTAAATAAACACTATATTGAGGTATTTTCAGTATAGTAACTACAACAAAATAAACAACGTACATGAAACCATAAACACTGCAAAAGCCGTTTACCTTTTGTACAGGTCCCACCCTTACTGACCCCCTACTCTAACCGAGACTACTTCCCGCCCCGCCTCCCTTATTGACCCCCTACTCTAAACTACTCCCCCTCCCAGCTTACAATTAATTTCCTGCGAAGAGGTCGACAAACGGTTGCCACCTCCGGGTAAACCCTAACAGTGACCCTCTCAAGGCGAACTTGATTTTCTCCAAACAGAGAAAGCTAACCAGGTCTCCGACTTCGGGGGCTTTATGAGTCCCTCCAAGGTAATAGTATCCGTCTCCGGGCTACCAGGGAAGCAAAGGCCAGAATACCTTTCTCCTCCTGGATTCCGGGGTCTTCTGACACCCCGAAAATCGCCACCTCTGGACTCACCCTTGTTTTTAACACCGTGGACCCTGTCCTGAATCCCCCTTAGTGGTATGAGCAGGAAGGTTGACACCTGTTTATGAAGGAAGTCCCGCACCTGCAGATACCCAAATTTGTTTCCCCTTGCCAACTAAACCTCATACTCGGAAAACTCCCCTCAATGAACATATCCCCCATCCTCTCAATCCCCGTTATTCGCCATAACCGAAACCCCCCGTCCATACTCCCCAGGGCAACCCGATGATTATCACAGATTGGGGCCCAGACCGATGCAACACTGATGTTTTATCAAACTTAAAATGCCTCCTCAACTGGTTCCATATCCTAAACGTTGACTCCACCACCAGACTCCCCCGTAGCAGGGCAAACTAGAACCCCTGCAGAACTCATCCAATCTAACTTCTCCACCCCTGCCACCTCATCTCCACATTCGCAGCCGAGTAATGGTTCAGGAGTGCCAAACCCCTCCTGCCTCTGCCTTTGTCGCAGAGCCCACTTCACCCTCGGTACTTTCCCACCGATATGAACTCCGAAACCAGTGCCTCCATCCTCTAGAAAAAGACCTGAGGGAGAGAGATCAGGAGCATTTGAAAGACAACCAGGAACCTTGGCAACACATTCACCTTTACCACCTACACCCTCCCTGCCAACGTCAAGTGCAAAGTGTCCCACCTCTTGAAATCCCCCTTAACTTCTTCCATTAACTCTTTCAAGTTCCACCTATGCATCGTGGCCCACCTGAACCACTTTCTTGCCACCTTAAATGGTAGCACCTCCAAATTGGCCCCCTACCCCACCGCAATCACCGGAAACACCTCACTCTTCCCTACGTTCAACTTATAACCAGAGAATCTCTAACAGAGAGTACCAGCCTCCCCGAACAGGTGCCGGATTGTGGCGACTAGGGGCTTTTCACAGTAACTTCATTTGAAGCCTACTTGTGACAATAAGCGATTTTCTTTTCATTTCAGGCCTATAATTCTGCCCATACTTTCCAGCCCAAAGAGCCAAGGGCTGTCACTATCATAAATAACGGTGACAGCGGACACCCCTGCCTCTTATGTAACCCAAAATACGTCTCATTCGTACGCACACTATTCACAGAGAACGCATACAAAAGTCAAATCCATACCACAGACTTTGGCCCAAACCCAAACCTCCACTCTACCCGATCAAAAGCCTGCCCCGCATCCACAAATACAATAATCTCAGCCCACCTCCCTGACGGAATCATAATTACAGTTAGCAGCCTCCTAAAGTTACTGGAAGCCTGTTTGATCCTCGGAGACCACCTCTGGCACACACCCTCCAATCGACAAGCCAACACTTTTGCCAGTACTTTCACGCCGTGTTGAAGAACAAAATGGGCCTGTCGGACCCTTTTTTTAGGATCAATGAAATCAACACCTGTGATAATGTTGCTGGCAACTCGCCCTGCGTCACCACTTCAATGAACATCCCCACCAAGTGGGGAACTAACTTGCAAATTGTTTATAAAACTGCTGGAAAGCCATCAGCCCCAGGGGCCTTCCCCGACTGCATCCTACTGATACAACCCAACACCTCCTTTCGCCCCAGCAGCTCCTCCAGTGCCTGCCACTCCCCATCTCCAGCTCTGGGAACTCCAACCCATCCAGAAACCGCCCCATATCCCCCACCTCTCCAACCTGCTCCATCTTATATCACTGCTCGTAGAACGCTGTGGCCATCTAAAATGGCCACCCGCAAAGTTGCCAAAGATAGAACACAACAGGCTGCAGCTTGCAAATATACAAAGCTGCAGCCCAGACTTTGCCGAAATTAACAACAGGAAAAAGGCTATTAAAAGGCCATCCTGGGACAATGGGATCCAGGTAGAACATAGAACAGTACAGCACAGAACAGGCCCTTCGGCCCTCAATGTTGTGCCGAGCCATGATCACCCTACTCAAACCCACGCATCCACCCTATACCCGTAACCCAACAACTCCCCCCTTAACCTTACTTTTATTAGGACACTACGGGCAATTTAGCATGGCCAATTGTGAGAGATTGTCAAAAGAGATTGACAATAAGTGGCCGACTTGCTGGTGTCGATTTTCTTTATTTGGGAAGGCCTACGTGCCTCGGACACTAACGGCCATGGCCGATTTGGACCCGCCCCGCCATCAAGGTGGCAGCCCTCAATTGGTTGGGATTGATCAGCATGATCAAGCCCTGATCGGCGTTAACAAGCCCTGATCGATTGATTGGACATCTACCTAGGACCACCCACAAGCACGCAAAACTTTTAAGGGATAAAAGGATGCTGCCAAACTTCCCTAGATAGTGGGGAAGTGCCAGAGGATTTGTGAATCAATCGGCGTGAACATTTCTAAAAACTACAGGCTGGTTAGTTTTTTTACATCAGTGGTGGGTAAAATTCAGAAACAACAATCAGGAAAAGAATTAACTTTAATTAGATGTTGATTGCAGAGGTTTGAGGTCATTAAGGAGAGCCAGCATAGGTTTGCAATAGGCAGGTACTGTTTTTGATGAACAGAGAAGATTGATGAAGAGAATGCAGTGGTTGTTGTCCATGTGGATTTTAAGAACGCATTTGAAAAAGTACTGCATAAAAAAACTGGCTGGGGTGGCATGGTGATGCAATGGTCAGAACTGCTGCCTCATGGCGCCAAGGACCCGGATTCGATCCCGGCCCCAGGTCACTGTCCGTGTGGAATTTTCACATTTTCCCCATGTCTGCGTGGGTCTCACCCCCACAACCTAAAGATGTGCAGGGTAGGTGGATTGGCCATGCTCAATTGCCTCTTACTTGTAAAAAAATAAAAAAGCTGGCTACCAAAATTGAGGACAATTGATAGGATTTTGAATCAAAAACAATGACTTTGAGACAGAAAACAACAATGTGTTAATGGTAATTTGCGAGGCTGGAGGATGATAGACATTTGGTCTTCATCAGTGCTAGGACCACTGGAGTTTTGATCTATTTAAATATCTTGGATATTGGAATCATAGAATCCTACAGTACAGAAGGAGGCCATTCTGCCCATCAAGTCCGCACCGACCCTCCGAAAAAGCATCCCAGTGCTAAAGACGACATGTGGTTCCTGAGCTTGCACTTGCCGGTAGCCAGACCAGTGCAGCTATTTATCCTAGAGGCAGCCGCCAACGAGTTAACAGCCTCTCATTGCACTGTCAATGACACCTTCCAACACTTGCCTACTGTTGCTTAGTTTGAGTTTGGGTAAAACCTCTTGGCTCCTGATTCATTGCATTGGATCATTACAGCCTTCGACCAAACATGAATAAAAGAGCTGAATTCCAGATGCAAGGTCTTCACATCAGGACAGCATTTGACGAAGTGTTGCATCAAAGACCTCTGGTAGAATTCAATCACTGGGAATTGGGAGAGCTCTAATGCCTGGAGTCATACATAGCACAAAGGAAAATGATTGTGACTGTTGGAAGTCAATCATCTTGCCCAAAACCGTAATCGCAGATGTTCTTGAGGGTAGTGTCAACTATTGTCAGTTGCTTTATTAACGAACTTCCCTCCATGTGGTCAGAAGTGGGAATGTTTGCTGAAGATTAATTGATGTTCAGTTTCTTCCGTAACCCCTCAGATAATAAATCGGTCCATGTCCACATGCAGCAAGACCTCGAGAACATTCAGCGTCGGCTAAGAAGCGTTAGCCAATGACCATCTGCAACAGGAGAGAATCTAACCCCCTCCCCTTGACATCCAGGGCATTGCCAATGTCCAAAACCTATCAACATCTAGGAGTCTCTAATGACCAAAAGCTTAACTGAAGCAGCCACATACAAGAGGTCAGAAGTTAGATACTCTGTGATGAGAACTCACCTCCTGACTCCTTAGTCTTTCCACCTTCTACAAGGTACAAGGCAGGAGGGTGATGGCATACTTGCAGTTCCAATAACATTCAAAAAGTTAGACAACTTTTAAAAGATTTAAAACTTTTATCCAGAAATAAGGTCTGCTTGATGAGCACCCCACCTTAAATGTTTACTTCCTTCACCACTGGCAAGCCGTGGCAGGAGTGTACCCTCTACAAGATGTACTGCAGTAATTTATTAAGGCTTCTTCACCGCACCTTTCAAACCCATATCCTCGACTTCCTAGAGGAGTGATAGCGGGACATGGGAGCACCATCACCTCCAAGTTTCACTCCATGCTACACACCAGTCTTTCTTGGGAATATAGGGCCTGAACGTCCATGAAGTGGCAGAATCGGATTGGCACTCCACTCCTGTTTTGTTACCTGGAAATCTTGCAACTTCTTTCTGGCTTGACCATCAGACAGGCTGATGATAATTATTTAGTGCCTGAGCCCTTGTGTTGGGCGTTGGAGGTAGGGAGGCCATGCATTACATCTAACATGCTCTTGTTCCTGGCTCAACACCTGTTCTGCTCTGCTTCACTGGATCTGATGTTATTTGTAATAGCTACAAAAGGGATTACATTGTACACCAAAGATACTACTGCAACATTTAATACTGGGCCATCACACTAGAATTTATCACAAATGCAGTTATTTAGAACCAAATAGAATAGTACAGTAATTTACATTTTAGGCATCATAATCAATATGAGCCAACAATACTTGACAAAACAAAATTCATAATTCAGTATTCAGGACACAATCTGTACAAATAAAATTTAATATAATTACATCCTTGAAATGAGTTCCTCGTTAAAGTACAAACTAAAATGTACATATTGCAGAATATTTGCTTTGAGTGATTACACTACCTGCAGCGGGAGACTATTATGTCTTTATAATACCTTCCAGAAAATCTTTCTCCAGCACTTCTTCTATTTTTTGTCTGGCTTTGCTCCAGAATGTTTTCTGGTTCTCAGTTTTCATGTCTTTGTTTGAGAATGAGTTTGTGTGCCGGACTGGGCTCCCTGAGGATCCACTAAACTTGCTCAAGATTTTGTTGGAGAAAAACTGGCTAAGTACATTGAAGAAAGGAAGCAGTTGCTCGATACTGCGAACGGAGTAAACTGTCAGCAGCAGATGACCTGGTTCCCAAGCTAGTGTCCTCCCTGAGTTGTCATCCTCTGGATTTTTCTGTTAAGTAAGCACAAAGTTCTGCCATGAATTAGATTCTAGTTATTTCTGACACAAGATTGACAAGTACAATATTCGAACTTTTCCAAAGTGCAGATGTGACCTATCTCCATATACTCACCTTTATCTCAGCATGACAAATATGTAATCAATCTCAGATTTAAAATGTATAATTCACAGTGTTAATTATTTTTGTGGAATAGAATTCCAAATTTCAACTATCCTTTGTGTCGAAGGGTTTCCTGAAAATAGCTGGTTCTCATTTTTAGATTGTGCCCCTATGTAACCAAGTTTCATGAGAAATTAAGCACTGACATTTTACTACGCAGCCATTGCTCCTCTCCATTTATTTTCTAAAATATTCTGTTATGAGTCGCTCTGACCTCCCCTCTGAAATTCAGCTCTTTTGCCCACACTTGGACAAGTCTTTAATGAGGTCTGGAGTGGAGTAGCCGTGCTGAAATTTAAACTGAGCGTTGAAAAGTAGGTTATTGCTGTGTAAGTGCTGCTGGATAGCACTGTCAATGTCACCTTCCCTCACTTTGTCTATTGATTGGCTGATGGGGTAGTAATTCGCCAAAATGGTTTTGTGCTGTTTTTCATATTGTTAGGTAATTCTAGAGTTGTAACTGTACTGAGGTTCATAAGATATAGGAGCAGAATTAGGCCATTTGGCTCATCAAGTCTGCTCCGCCTGCAATCATGGCTGATATGTTCCTCATCTGTTATTTACAATGCTACAGACCAAGAGCTGAATAACAAAATCAGCCAGAGCATCTCCTCCATAGAACACATGAACTAGGAGCAGGAGTAGGCAATTTAGCCTCCCGAGACTAAACACCCTCTAAGTGATCATGGCTTATCCCATCCTGGCCTTAACTCCACTGTCCTGCCCGTTCTCCATAACCCTTTGGCTAGGGGCACAACAAGTGCTGGAGCACAAGTCTGCAGGACTACAGCTGGGATGTCATCAGGTTCCACAGCCTTTGCTTGTATTCGATCCTTTCAGCTGTTTTTTGCAATCACATGCAAGGAATCAAATTAACTGAATACTGGCAACTGTGTTACTGAAAACCTCAGTAGGAAAGCTGAGATAGATCATCAACTCATCACTTCTGGCTGAAGATGGTTGCACAGCCTCGTCTTACCACCATTATTGAGGATAGGGATGTTTGTGGAGCCTCTGTTCCTGACTAGATGTGGCTTTGATCTAATCCATTAGTTATGGGATTACTTAGATCTTCTAGAACATGGTGCTTCTGCTGTTTAGCATGCATGTAATCCTGGTTACAGTTTTACCAGACCTCATTTTTAGGTATGGCTGCTGTTCTGCCAGGCATGCTCTTCCGAACGATTCATTGACTCCGAGTGGAACCTCTGGCTTGATGGTAATTGTAGAATGAGGACCGTGTCAAGGCATGAGGTTGCAGACTATGCAGACATCTGCTGCTGATGATGACCGACTGCACCTCATGGATACCCAGGTTTGAGCTGCAAAATCTGTTCTGAATCTATCCCAATTAGCATGGTGGTACACACCACATAACATGATGGCAATGTCCTCAATGTGAAGTCTCCACAAGGACTGTG
The DNA here is from genome assembly GCF_902713615.1 of Scyliorhinus canicula. NCBI lineage: Eukaryota > Metazoa > Chordata > Chondrichthyes > Carcharhiniformes > Scyliorhinidae > Scyliorhinus > Scyliorhinus canicula. The sequence goes on from NC_052146.1 coordinate 169,164,294, forward strand.
GTGGACATTCCTACCAATGCTGTTTTAGACAGATGCATTTATAACTGGTAGGCTGCTGAGGATGAGGTCAAGCAGGTTTCTCCCTCTTGTTGGCTCTTGCTGTTGGTGAAAACCTGCCTCTATTGATTTCTTCCCCCACCTACTAGCCATCTTGTCTAAACTGCAACAGTGATAGTGTGGTCTTCATCACAAAATCACATCTTGATTTTTAACACTCCCGCTTCTTCGAGCGTCTACTTTACTCCATCCTCTCCATCAGCCGTTTAAGCCTCACTACTGAGTCTTCTCCAGCAGCAGAATATTGTCCTTCCTTGCCGCCTGCTTTGAACTCATCTTCAGTGGTTTCAATCTGCATCACAACTCCACTTGCCCTCTCTCTTTGATTTAGGTTCTTCCTCCATCTCAATTCTCTTACCCAAAATTCAAAGTACCCTTTCAAGGACAGGTTGCATCTAAACTGGAGAGGCATAAATATCCTGGCAGCGAGGTTTGCTAGTGTCACACGGGAGGGTTTAAACTAGTATGGCAGGGGGGTGGGTACTGGAGCAATAGGTCAGAATGTGAAAGCATTGAGGGAGACCTAGGGAATAGGGCCAGTAGAAGAGCAGACAGGGAGATGTTGCTGAAAACAGCGGGTCTGGTGGCCTGAAGTGCATATGTTTTAATGCAAGAAGCAGATGAACTTAGAGCTTGGATTAGTACTTGGAACTATGATGTTGTTGCCATTACAGAAACTTGGGGAGGGAAGGACAGGATTGGCAGCTAAACGTTCCAGGATTTAGATGTTTCAGGCGGGATAGAGGGGGATGTAAAAGGGGTGGCGGAGTTGTGCTACTGGTTAGGGAGAATATCACAGCTATACTACGGGAGGACACCTCAGAGGGCAGCGAGGCTATATGGGTAGAGATCATGAATAAGAAGGGTGCAGTCACAATGTTGGGGGTTTACAACAGGCATCCGAACAGCCAGCGGGAGATAGATGAACAGATAGGTAGACAGATTTTGGAAACGAGTAAAAACAACAGGGTTGTTGTGATGGGAGACTTCAACATCCCCACTATTGACTTGGACAGAGTTTGTAAGGAGCATCCAGGACAGCTTCTTAAAACAATATGTAGACAGTCCAACTAGGGAAGGGGCTGTACTGGACCTGGTATTGGTGGTAGAAGTTTCAGTAGGGGAGCATTTCAGGAATAGTAACCACAATTCAGTAAGTTTTAAAGTGCTGGTGGACAAGGATAAGAGTGGTCCTAGAGTGAATGTGCTAAATTGGGGGAAAGGCTAATTATAACAATATTAGGCGGGAACTGAAGAACCTAGATTGAGGGCGGATGTTTGAGGGTAAATCAACATCTGACATGTGGGAGGCATTCAAATGTCAGTTGAAAGGAATTCAGGACCGGCATGTTCCTGTGCGGAAGAAGGGTAAATACGGCAAATTTCGGGAACCTTGGATAACGAGAGATATTGTAGGCCTCGTCAAAAAGAAAAAGGAGGCATTTGTCAGGGCTAGAAGGCTGGGAACAGACGAAGCCTGTGTGGAATATAAGGAAAGTAGGAAGAAACTTAAGCAAGAAGTCAGGAGGGCTAGAAGAGGTAACGAAATATCATTGGCAAATAGGGTTAAGGAAAATCCCAAGGCTTTTTACATGTACATAAAGAGCAAGAGGGTAGCCAGGGAAACGGTTGGCCCACTGAAGGATAGGTAAGGAACTCTATGTGTGGAGCCAGGGCAGCACGGTAGCATTGTGGATAGCACGATCGCTTCACAGCTCCAGGGTCCCAGGTTCGGCTTGGGTCACTGTGTGGAGTCTGCACATCCTCCCCTTGTGTGCATGGGTTTCCTCCGGGTGCTCTGGTTTCCTCCCACAGTCCAAAGATGTGCAGGTTAGGTGGATTGGCCATGATAAATTGCCCTTAGTGTCCAAAATTTCCCTTAGTGTTGGGTGGGGTTACTGAGTTATGGGGATAGGGTGGAGGTGTTGACCTTGGGTAGGGGGTAGGGTGCTCTTTCCAAGAGCCGGTGCAGACTCGATGGGCTGAATGGCCTCCTTCTGCACTGTAAACTCTATGTAAATGGGTGGTGTACTAAATGAATACTTTGCATCAGTATTCACCAAAGAGAAGGAATTGGTGGATGTTGAGTCTGGAGAAGGGTGTGCAGATAACCTGGGTCACATTGAGATCCAAAAAGACGAGGTGTTGGGCGTCTTGAAAAATATTAAGGTAGATAAGTCCCCAGGGCCGGATGGGATCTACCCCAGAATACTGAAGGAGGCTCGAGAGGAAATTGCTGAGGCCTTGACAGAAATCTTTGGATCCTCACTGTCTTCAGGTGATGTCCCGGAGGACTGGAGAATAGCCAATGTTGTTCCTTTGTTTAAGAAGGGTAGCAAGGATAATCCAGGGAACTACAGGCTGGTGAGCCTTACGTCAGTGGTAGGGAAATTACTGGAGAGAATTCTTCGAGACAGGATCTACTCCCATTTGGAAGCAAATGGACGTATTAGTGAGAGGCAGCATTGTTTTCTGAAGGGGAGGTCGTGTCTCACTAAATTGATAGAGTTTTTCAAAGAGGTCACAAAGATGATTGACGCAGGTAGGACAGGGGATGTTGTCTGTATGGACTTCAGTAAGGCCTTTGACAAGGTCCCTCATGGTAGACTGGTACAAAAGGTGAAGTCACACGACATCAGGGGTGAGCTGGCAAGGTGGATACAGAACTGGCTAGGTCATAGAAGGCAGAGAGTAGCAATGGAAGGGTGCTTTTCTAATTGGAGGGCTGTGAACATAGAACATAGAACAGTACAGCACAGAACAGGCCCTTCGGCCCTCGATGTTGTGCCGAGCCATGATCACCCTACTCAAACCCACGTATCCACCCTATACCCGTAACCCAACAACGCTCCCCCTTAACCTTACTTTTTTAGGACTCTACGGGCAATTTAGCATGGCCAATCCACCTAACCCGCACATCTTTGTGACTAGTGATGTTTCGCAGGGATCAGTGCTGGGACCGTTGCTGTTCGTAGTATATATAAATGATTTGGAGGAAAATGTAACTAGTCTGATTAGTAAGTCTGCAGACAACACAAAGGTTGGTGGAATTGCGGAAAGCGATGAAGACTGTCAGAGGATACAGCAGGATTTTGATCGTTTGGAGACTTGGGCGGAGAGATGGCAGATGGAGTTTAATCCGGACAAATGTGAGGTAATGCATTTTGGAAGGTCTAATGCAGGTAGGGAATATAGAGTGAATGGCAGAACCCTCTAGAGAATTGAAAGTCAGAGAGATCTAGGTGTACAGGTCCACAGGTCACTGAAAGGGGCAACACAGAAGGTAGTCAAGAAGGCATACGGCATGCTTGCCTTCATTGGCCGGGGCACTGAGTATAAGAATTGGCAAGTCATGTTGCAGCTGTATAGAACCTTGGTTAGGCCACATCTGAGTATAGTGTTCAATTCTGGTCGCCACACTAGCAGAAGGATGTGGAGGCTTTAGAGAGGGTACAGAATAGATTTACCAGGATGTTGCCTGGTATGGAGGGCATTAGCTATGAGGAGCGGTTGAATAAACTTGGTTTGTTCTCACTGGAACGATGGAGGTTGAGGGGCGACCTGATAGAGGTCTACAAAATTATGAGGGGCATAGACAGAGTGGATAGTCAGCGGCTTTCCCCAGGGTAGAGGGTCAATTACTAGGGGCAAGGTTTAAAGGAGGTGTATGAGGCAAGTTTTTTTTACACAGAGGGCAGTGGGTGCCTGGAACTCGCTGCCGGAGGGGGTGGTGGAAGCAGGGACGATAGTGACATTTAAGGGGCATCTTGACAAATACATGAATAGGACGGGAATAGAGGGATACGGACCCAGGAATTATAAAAGATTTTAGTTTAGACGGGCAGCATGGTCAGCACGGGCTTGGAGGGCCGAAGGGCCTATTCCTGTGCTGTACTTTACTTTGTTCTTTGTTCAACCATGCCCTCTCACATGTTGTCTGTACTTCCACAGTCCCAGGAAAGGAATTGCACATCCAAAGGTCTTTGGCCTTCTATTTATTTAACACACTACTGCAGAAGTTGATTTACTCAACCACCCTCTCACCTCTACCTTTTGAGGTCCTTACCATTACTCTCTCCCACTTGGTTCTCTCAGTATCCCTGACTCTAGCCTGTATTGCATTCTCCCATTTCCATTGCCCCACCATTAGTAGTTGTGTTTTCAGCTCTCCTAACCCTCATGCTCGTAAATACATCTCCTAATATCTTCTTTGGTTTGGCACCCATTTTCCTGATTTTGCCACTGTGAGCATCTTGCTTTTTCAACTTTTTCAACATTCTTGCAAAACTGCAAGTTATTGTTTGCTGAATATTAATCACAGAAAATACAGTACAGAATAGGCCCTTCAGCCCACTGGATATTGGGACTAGCTTAGTAGTAAAAACTGGGAGGCATGGACAAGTTGGGCCAAAGGGCCTGGTTTCATGCTGTAAACTTCAATGACACAAGAAAAACACGTGATTTACATACCTAATCCTTTTTGCCAGCACTTTGGCAATTAATCAATGCTGTTGGATGAAATGGCTTTTTCTGTGTTGTAAATACTATGTAATCTGCAGCCACATTGTTCACTATCCACATAGCAGTAGATCAGTAACTTCTGTCAATTCTTCACACCTTCTCTGGTTTCTCAGACACCTTTTCCGTATTATGACAATCATGAAATCACATCTCGGAAATGTTATTATTTATTATAATTTATTCTTTTTATTTTATTATGTCCCAGACTGTAGGCTAAAATAATTGATCATTGTATCCAGCAGAGGGCAGCAGAGCAGAGCTACTGATCAGCTGTTCTGGGGGAATTTGCATACGTGCAGTGCGGTCAGCCTAAGTTGAAGGTGAATCTGCGAAGTAGACCCGAGGAGTTTGAGTGAAGGCAATCATCCAGCAGAGGGCAGCAGAGCAGAGCTACTGATCAGCTGTTCTGGGGGAATTTGCATACGTGCAGTGCGGTCAGCCTAAGTTGAAGGTGAATCTGCGAAGTAGACCCGAGGAGTTTGAGTGAAGGCAATCATCCAGCAGAGGGCAGCAGAGCAGAGCTACTGATCAGCTGTTCTGGGGGAATTTGCATACGTGCAGTGCGGTCAGCCTAAGTTGAAGGTGAATCTGCGAAGTAGACCCGAGGAGTTTGAGTGAAGGCAATCATCCAGCAGAGGGCAGCAGAGCAGAGCTACTGATCAGCTGTTCTGGGGGAATTTGCATACGTGCAGTGCGGTCAGCCTAAGTTGAAGGTGAATCTGCGAAGTAGACCCGAGGAGTTTGAGTGAAGGCAATCATCCAGCAGAGGGCAGCAGAGCAGAGCTACTGATCAGCTGTTCTGGGGGAATTTGCATACGTGCAGTGCGGTCAGCCTAAGTTGAAGGTGAATCTGCGAAGTAGACCCGAGGAGTTTGAGTGAAGGCAATCATCCAGCAGAGGGCAGCAGAGCAGAGCTACTGATCAGCTGTTCTGGGGGAATTTGCATACGTGCAGTGCGGTCAGCCTAAGTTGAAGGTGAATCTGCGAAGTAGACCCGAGGAGTTTGAGTGAAGGCAATCATCCAGCAGAGGGCAGCAGAGCAGAGCTACTGATCAGCTGTTCTGGGGGAATTTGCATACGTGCAGTGCGGTCAGCCTAAGTTGAAGGTGAATCTGCGAAGTAGACCCGAGGAGTTTGAGTGAAGGCAATCATCCAGCAGAGGGCAGCAGAGCAGAGCTACTGATCAGCTGTTCTGGGGGAATTTGCATACGTGCAGTGCGGTCAGCCTAAGTTGAAGGTGAATCTGCGAAGTAGACCCGAGGAGTTTGAGTGAAGGCAATCATCCAGCAGAGGGCAGCAGAGCAGAGCTACTGATCAGCTGTTCTGGGGGAATTTGCATACGTGCAGTGCGGTCAGCCTAAGTTGAAGGTGAATCTGCGAAGTAGACCCGAGGAGTTTGAGTGAAGGCAATCATCCAGCAGAGGGCAGCAGAGCAGAGCTACTGATCAGCTGTTCTGGGGGAATTTGCATACGTGCAGTGCGGTCAGCCTAAGTTGAAGGTGAATCTGCGAAGTAGACCCGAGGAGTTTGAGTGAAGGCAATCATCCAGCAGAGGGCAGCAGAGCAGAGCTACTGATCAGCTGTTCTGGGGGAATTTGCATACGTGCAGTGCGGTCAGCCTAAGTTGAAGGTGAATCTGCGAAGTAGACCCGAGGAGTTTGAGTGAAGGCAATCATCCAGCAGAGGGCAGCAGAGCAGAGCTACTGATCAGCTGTTCTGGGGGAATTTGCATACGTGCAGTGCGGTCAGCCTAAGTTGAAGGTGAATCTGCGAAGTAGACCCGAGGAGTTTGAGTGAAGGCAATCATCCAGCAGAGGGCAGCAGAGCAGAGCTACTGATCAGCTGTTCTGGGGGAATTTGCATACGTGCAGTGCGGTCAGCCTAAGTTGAAGGTGAATCTGCGAAGTAGACCCGAGGAGTTTGAGTGAAGGCAATCATCCAGCAGAGGGCAGCAGAGCAGAGCTACTGATCAGCTGTTCTGGGGGAATTTGCATACGTGCAGTGCGGTCAGCCTAAGTTGAAGGTGAATCTGCGAAGTAGACCCGAGGAGTTTGAGTGAAGGCAATCATCCAGCAGAGGGCAGCAGAGCAGAGCTACTGATCAGCTGTTCTGGGGGAATTTGCATACGTGCAGTGCGGTCAGCCTAAGTTGAAGGTGAATCTGCGAAGTAGACCCGAGGAGTTTGAGTGAAGGCAATCATCCAGCAGAGGGCAGCAGAGCAGAGCTACTGATCAGCTGTTCTGGGGGAATTTGCATACGTGCAGTGCGGTCAGCCTAAGTTGAAGGTGAATCTGCGAAGTAGACCCGAGGAGTTTGAGTGAAGGCAATCATCCAGCAGAGGGCAGCAGAGCAGAGCTACTGATCAGCTGTTCTGGGGGAATTTGCATACGTGCAGTGCGGTCAGCCTAAGTTGAAGGTGAATCTGCGAAGTAGACCCGAGGAGTTTGAGTGAAGGCAATCATCCAGCAGAGGGCAGCAGAGCAGAGCTACTGATCAGCTGTTCTGGGGGAATTTGCATACGTGCAGTGCGGTCAGCCTAAGTTGAAGGTGAATCTGCGAAGTAGACCCGAGGAGTTTGAGTGAAGGCAATCATCCAGCAGAGGGCAGCAGAGCAGAGCTACTGATCAGCTGTTCTGGGGGAATTTGCATACGTGCAGTGCGGTCAGCCTAAGTTGAAGGTGAATCTGCGAAGTAGACCCGAGGAGTTTGAGTGAAGGCAATCATCCAGCAGAGGGCAGCAGAGCAGAGCTACTGATCAGCTGTTCTGGGGGAATTTGCATACGTGCAGTGCGGTCAGCCTAAGTTGAAGGTGAATCTGCGAAGTAGACCCGAGGAGTTTGAGTGAAGGCAATCATCCAGCAGAGGGCAGCAGAGCAGAGCTACTGATCAGCTGTTCTGGGGGAATTTGCATACGTGCAGTGCGGTCAGCCTAAGTTGAAGGTGAATCTGCAAAGTAGACCCGAGGAGTTTGAGTGAAGGCAATCATCCAGCAGAGGGCAGCAGAGCAGAGCTACTGATCAGCTGTTCTGGGGGAATTTGCATACGTGCAGTGCGGTCAGCCTAAGTTGAAGGTGAATCTGCGAAGTAGACCCGAGGAGTTTGAGTGAAGGCAATCATCCAGCAGAGGGCAGCAGAGCAGAGCTACTGATCAGCTGTTCTGGGGGAATTTGCATACGTGCAGTGCGGTCAGCCTAAGTTGAAGGTGAATCTGCGAAGTAGACCCGAGGAGTTTGAGTGAAGGCAATCATCCAGCAGAGGGCAGCAGAGCAGAGCTACTGATCAGCTGTTCTGGGGGAATTTGCATACGTGCAGTGCGGTCAGCCTAAGTTGAAGGTGAATCTGCGAAGTAGACCCGAGGAGTTTGAGTGAAGGCAATCATCCAGCAGAGGGCAGCAGAGCAGAGCTACTGATCAGCTGTTCTGGGGGAATTTGCATACGTGCAGTGCGGTCAGCCTAAGTTGAAGGTGAATCTGCGAAGTAGACCCGAGGAGTTTGAGTGAAGGCAATCATCCAGCAGAGGGCAGCAGAGCAGAGCTACTGATCAGCTGTTCTGGGGGAATTTGCATACGTGCAGTGCGGTCAGCCTAAGTTGAAGGTGGTTTGTGGAGAGGCTGTTGGCAAGTGACAGTTAAACCCGAAACACTTCGTGAGTGTTTCCCACCCTACCTCCTCCTCTAACCAACCCCCCCACCCCACGGTGGTTGGGAAGCGGGAGCAGGGGCCTGTCGTGAAGGCGAGTGAGTGCCTTTAAATTTGCTTACCTTTCAGCGGGAGCAGGGTTTGAGGTAATATCAGGTAAGCTCTTCTTTCTTTTTCTTTTTCTTGTTTTTTTTTAAATCTAGAGGTGATGTCAGGGAAGGCAGTACAATGCTCCTCCTGCAGAATGTTTGAGGTGAGGGACGCCGTCAGTGTCCCTGCTGATTTCATCTGTGGGAAGTGCACCCAACTCCAGCTCCTCAAAAACCGTGTTAGGGACCTGGAGCTTGAGCTGGATGAACTTCGGATCATTCGGGAGGCAGAGGGGGTCATAGATAGGAGCTTCAGGGAAGTAGTTACACCAAAGACTGGAGATAGGTGGGTAACTGTAAGAGGGACTGGGAAGAAGCAGTCAGTGCAGGGACCCCCTGCGGTCGTTCCCCTGAGTAACAAGTATACCGTTTTGGATACTTGTGGGGGGGACGACTTACCAGGGGTAAGCCATGGGGTACGGGCCTCTGGCACGGAGTCTGTCCCTGTTGCTCAGAAGGGAAGGGGGGAAAGGAGTAGAACATTAGTAATTGGGGACTCAATAGTCAGGGGCACAGATAGGAGATTTTGTGGGAGCGAGAGAGACTCACGTTTGGTATGTTGCCTCCCAGGTGCAAGGGTACGTGATGTCTCGGATCGTGTTTTCCGGGTCCTTAAGGGGGAGGGGGAGCAGCCCCAAGTCGTAGTCCACATTGGCACTAACGACATAGGTAGGAAAGGGGACAAGGATGTCAGGCAGGCCTTTAGGGAGCTAGGATGGAAGCTCAGAGCGAGAACAAACAGAGTTGTTATCTCTGGGTTGTTGCCCATGCCACGTGATAGTGAGATGAGGAATAGGGAGAGAGAGCAATTAAACACGTGGCTACAGGGATGGTGCAGGCGGGAGGGATTCAGATTTCTGGATAACTGGGGCTCTTTCTGGGGAAGGTGGGACCTCTATAGACAGGATGGTCTACATCTGAACCTGAGGGGCACCAATATCCTGGGGGGGAGATTTGTTAGTGCTCTTTGGGGGGGTTTAAACTAATTCAGCAGGGGCATGGGAACCTGGATTGTAGTTTTGGGGTACGGGAGATTGAGAGTATAGAGGTCAGGAGCACAGATTTGACTTCGCAGGAGGGTGCCAGTGTTCAGGTAGGTGGTTTGAAGTGTGTCTACTTCAATGCCAGGAGTATACGAAATAAGGTTGGGGAACTGGCAGCATGGGTTGGTACCTGGGACTTCGATGTTGTGGCCATTTCAGAGACATGGATAGAGCAGGGACAGGAATGGTTGTTGCAGGTTCCGGGGTTTAGGTGTTTTAGTAAGCTCAGAGAAGGGGGCAAAAGAGGGGGAGGTGTGGCGCTGCTAGTCAAGGACAGTATTAAGGTGGCGGAAAGGATGCTAGATGGGGACGCTTCTTCCGAGGTAGTATGGGCTGAGGTTAGAAACAGGAAAGGAGAGGTCACCCTGTTGGGAGTTTTCTATAGGCCACCTAATAGTTCTAGGGATGTAGAGGAAAGGATGGCGAAGATGATTCTGGAAAAGAGCGAAAGTAACAGGGTAGTTGTTATGGGAGACTTTTACTTTCCAAATATTGACTGGAAAAGATATAGTTCGAGTACATTAGATGGGTCATTCTTTGTACAATGTGTGCAGGAGGGTTTCCTGACACAATATGTTGACAGGCCAACAAGAGGCGAGGCCACATTGGATTTGGTTTTGGGTAATGAACCAGGCCAGGTGTTAGATCTGGAGGTAGGTGAGCACTTTGGAAACAGTGACCACAATTCGGTGACCTTTACGTTAGTGATGGAAAGGGATAAGTATACCCCGCAGGGCAAGAGTTATAGCTGGGGGAAGGGCAATTATGATGCCATTAGACATGACTTAGGATGTGTTGGTTGGAGAAGTAGGCTGCAAGGGTTGGGCACACTGGATATGTGGAGCTTGTTCAAGGAACAGCTATTGCATGTTCTTGATAAGTACGTACCAGTCAGGCAGGGAGGAAGGGGTCGAGCGAGGGAACCGTGGTTTACCAAAGAAGTGGAATCTCTTGTTAAGAGGAAGAAGGAGGCCTATGTGAAGATGAGGCATGAAGTTTCAGTTGGGGCGCTTGATAGTTACAAGGAAGCGAGGAAGGATCTAAAGAGAGAGCTGAGACGAGCAAGGAGGGGACATGAGAAGTCTTTGGCAGGTAGGATCAAGGAAAACCCAAAAGCTTTCTATAGGTATGTCAGGAATAAAAGAATGACTAGGGTAAGAGTAGGGCCAGTCAAGGACAGTGGTGGGAAGTTGTGTGTGGAGGCTGAGGAGATAAGCGAGATACTAAATGAATACTTTTCGTCAGTATTCACTCAAGAAAAAGATAATATTGTGGAGGAGAATGCTGAGACCCAGGCTATTAGAATAGATGGCATTGAGGTGCGTAGGGAAGAAGTGTTGGCAATTCTGGACAAGGTGAAAATAGATAAGTCCCCGGGGCCGGATGGGATTTATCCTAGGATTCTCTGGGAAGCCAGGGAAGAGATTGCTGAGCCTTTGGCTTTGATTTTTAGGTCATCATTGGCTACAGGAATAGTGCCAGAGGACTGGAGGATAGCAAATGTGGTCCCTTTGTTCAAGAAGGGGAGTAGAGATAACCCCGGTAACTATAGGCCGGTGAGCCTAACATCTGTGGTGGGTAAAGTCTTGGAGAGGATTATAAAAGATACGATTTATAATCATCTAGATAGGAATAATATGATTAGGGACAGTCAGCATGGTTTTGTGAAGGGTAGGTCATGCCTCACAAACCTTATCGAGTTCTTTGAGAAGGTGACTGAACAGGTAGACGAGGGTAGAGCAGTTGATGTGGTGTATATGGATTTCAGTAAAGCGTTTGATAAGGTTCCCCACGGTCGGCTATTGCAGAAAATACGAAGGCTGGGGATTGAGGGTGATTTAGAGATGTGGATCAGAAATTGGCTAGTTGAAAGAAGACAGAGAGTGGTAGTTGATGGGAAATGTTCAGAATGGAGTTCAGTTACGAGTGGCGTACCACAAGGATCTGTTCTGGGGCCGTTGCTGTTTGTCATTTTTATAAATGACCTAGAGGAGGGCGCAGAAGGATGGGTGAGTAAATTTGCAGACGACACTAAAGTCGGTGGAGTTGTAGACAGTGCGGAAGGATGTTGCAGGTTACAGAGGGACATAGATAAGCTGCAGAGCTGGGCTGAGAGGTGGCAAATGGAGTTTAATGTGGAGAAGTGTGAGGTGATTCACTTTGGAAAGAATAACAGAAATGTGGAATATTTGGCTAATGGTAAAATTCTTGGCAGTGTGGATGAGCAGAGGGATCTCGGTGTCCATGTACATAGATCCCTGAAAGTTGCCACCCAGGTTGATAGGGTTGTGAAGAAGGCCTATGGTGTGTTGGCCTTTATTGGTAGAGGGATTGAGTTCCGGAGCCATGAGGTCATGTTGCAGTTGTACAAAACTCTAGTACGGCCGCATTTGGAGTATTGCGTACAGTTCTGGTCGCCTCATTATAGGAAGGACGTGGAAGCTTTGGAACGGGTGCAGAGGAGATTTACCAGGATGTTGCCTGGTATGGAGGGAAAATCTTATGAGGAAAGGCTGATGGACTTGAGGTTGTTTTCGTTAGAGAGAAGAAGGTTAAGAGGTGACTTAATAGAGGCATACAAAATGATCAGAGGGTTAGATAGGGTGGACAGCGAGAGCCTTCTCTCTGTCTCTGGAGGTGGCTAGCACGAAGGGACATAGCCTTAAATTGAGGGGTAATAGATATAGGACAGAGGTCAGAGGTGGGTTTTTTACGCAAAGAGTGGTGAGGCCGTGGAATGCCCTACCTGCAACAGTAGTGAACTCGCCAACATTGAGGGCATTAAAAAATTTATTGGATAAGCATATGGATGATAAGGGCATAGTGTAGGTTAGATGGCCTTTAGATTTTTTTTCCATGTCGGTGCAACATCGAGGGCCGAAGGGCCTGTACTGCGCTGTATCGTTCTATGTTCTATGTATCTGTGTGAACTAGAAGAGTGCCTGAAATTGGGTTTGAGTTTCCAGATAGCTCAATGAATCTGTTAGCTCACCCAACATATATTAGGTCTTCAATTTGGATGGTACTCAGCAGTGACTAGCTTCCTGACGGTCACAATCAAGTGTCATGTATGAATACTGACCACTTATCTGAGATACTGGGGGTAGTTTCGAAACATACCCAGGCAAGAAGTCAATGCCTTGAGGAAAGTTGGAATAAGGATACAATTGGAGAGATAGAGGAAAGAAAATACCTTTGCACGTTTCCTCAGCAGTTTGGCCAATCGAACTACATAAGGCTTAAATTCTCTTTGATGGGTTCCCTGTCTGCGAACCTCCAATCCTGAATCATCAGAAACTTCTGGAATGAAAGCCCAACGATACCTAAACATATAGAATGATTTAAAGTTTGTTGTATTAATGCAACTACATTACTTTAAACATGTTTCGAAAGCATTTGCAAAGTCAAAGCATGAAAATTATTTAGCAGAAGTATTGACAGAAATATAATTTTGCTTGAGTAGATTCATTTGTGATTTGGTGCATTCTAAATAGCTGTTCCAAATGTAATAAAGTCTTAGAAATCAACTAGAATTTATATCTACCCACAATATATAGCTGCATTTTTCATATCAGATTATGCAATGCATTTGCTCTCTGCAGGTTAACCAGTGTCAAATGCACATACATACGGCGGGGCTAACATAATAATACTGACAGTGCCCATCCACAGTTTAATTTGGTGAATGAAGTTACCAAAGTGGTCTATATGTAGATGGCATAATGATGCTTGAAATTGCATTCAATCTATTTCTCATGTTGGGTATGTCCTTTTCCTAGAGTTTGCATTGAGAAATAATAAAAAAAACCCAAATATATCAAGTAAATTCCTGTGCTAAAAAATCTATGAAAAATAGCACAATGAGCCAAAGATGATTCCTATATGTTGCAATAATATAACTTTGAGCACACATTAGTAGTGAAACAAATTATACTCTTTTTCAATTTAAAGTACCCAATTCTTTTTTCCAATTAAGGGGCAATTTAGTATGGCCAATCCACCTACTCTGCACATCTTTGGGATGTGGAGGTGAGCCCCCGTGCAGACAGGAGGAGAATGTACAAACTCCACATGGACAGTGACGCAGAGCCGGATCGAACCTGGATCCTCTTAGTACTAACAACTGCACCATCATGCCACCTCGAAACAAATTAAGGTTTTGCACTAGAACACAAGAAATAGGAGCAAATGTAGGTCTTTTGCCCCCTCAAGTTTTCTCTGCCATTCAACAAGTGGCTAATTTGCCATTTCAGCTACACATTCCCACATTATCCCTATTATCTCTCAGTATCCAAAAACTTATTGATCACTGATTTCAATATAACCAATGACTAAGCATCCACAGCATTTTGGGATTGAAAATTCCAAAGATTCACAACCCCTAAAGTGAAAAAAATTCTCATCTGAGTGCTAAATGGCTCTTATTCTGAGTATGTGACCCTTTGCCTCGGCAGGGAACGATCTTCCCAGTATTTAAGCAAGATACTGCAGATGCTGGAGATTTGAAATAAAAACCAAGTGCTGGAAAAACCCAGGTCTGGCAGTATCTGTGGAGAGAGTAACAGAGCTAACGTTTCATGCCCAATATGGCATTTCTTTAGATTGAACATCTCCAGCCCTGTTTCGCACCCTCGATTCTGAACAGAATCTGTTTCCAGCTGCTCCATTGCTGGTTCCGATTGAACTGAAGTTCCCACGCTCCACCTATGGTGGAGGGCAGTCGTAATCCCAGGTTTCAAGAAGCTTCCTACACCAACCAGTTGCTGCCAATAAATTACCTATGATATGGAGATGCCGGCGTTGGACTGGGGTGAGCACAGTCAGAAGTCTTACATCACCAGGTTAAAGTCCAACAGGTTTGTTTCGAATCACTAGCTTTCGGAGCACTGCTCCTTCCTCAGGTGAATTGAAGGTGAGGTAATTTTTAAATATATCATGTATCTTTTTTATATTTATTGATTTATTTTGTTTTTCAAGCTAGGAATGCACAGTACTACATATGTACGGTACGGTTTTTCAACTTGTATATCGTTTTTTTTCCTGGGTGACAAATGTCTACAGGGACATAACTCTGGCTTTAACATCGATTCCGAATGGAACCCATCATTTACTTCAACTTCTTTCACTTAAAATCGTGATTTTCAAGAATGTAAGTGAAAATTCCTTGTACATGGGATACCAACATCGATTAAAAAATGATGTCTTGCATTCAAATCTTTTAAATGTTTTTCACTTCTCTATTAACCCTGGAAAATATTACTGGGAAACAGCCACAATAACATTAGCAACTTCTGACTAGATTCTGTGCTTGATGGGAAATAATATCTCCCTTCACTTACATCTGAAATTGGGGAAGGTTTTCAGAGGGCAAGGTCAAAGCCAAATCCAGGAATTTGCATGCAGATAGGTACAGGCCAAGCCACCGCTGGTTGTTGTAGGATGTGGAGAACCCATTACCTCCCAGAAAGGTCGTTTCCAAGCCAGAGACTGATGGTCCAGCAGTTCTGAAATGGATAAGTGAGTTAACAATGGTAAATGTTTACTCCGTATTTTGATACATTATCTGTAAGTAAAAGTTTACAAAGGCCTTTTGAGAATGTGCTGGCCTAGACATTCAGTGGTGCATTTTCAGGGGCTTTTCAAAAAAAAATGAGCACGTCAGTACTGGAGAATGGAACGTTACTCTTCTCAACAACTAGTGTGAGCAGCAAGCAGTCCCAGATCAGTACTAGTGAAACATCCATCTGCTGTGCTCAATGTCAGCATTCACTCCAACCTTAAAGCCCATCTACTACTGTATATATATCTTGAATTTATTTCATTAGCCAGCCTTGCAGTATACTAAGATCGTCGATTTACTCCCAACTGGTGTCACATTCAATCATTTTGGTCTGTATTGAACTGAGATGAAAAGAGTATTATTCGAGTATGTGAACTTCAGAAACCATAAAGGCTGCACCAATCCAGGATGGCAACTAAACTGGAAAATTCTGGAGGGGTGGTCCTTTTTCTGAAACTTTCCTTTAATCAAATCCTTCTTTGTCACTTAAAGAATAACAATACTTCTTTAAATCACCTCTATCATGCTATTGAACAACATGATACACATTCATTTTTTAAACATCGGTTGTTCTAGAATAATAAAAGGATAAATAGTTTCTCCATTAAGTTGTGTTTGCTTTTTTTTATTTCAGGAACTTATGTTTTTGGAATTTGAGGAAAATATTATTGCTGACTGTGAGACCCATAAATGCAAACAGAATCTAAAATTGGAGGTAGGAGACAAATTGCAAGCATGGCACACTGTGGGAGTGAATCTGCAGTCTGTGCAACTAAAGTTTGATTATCTAAAAAATTCTTGCTAATACTGTGGCACTTCAGTCAAATTGAATAGGGGTTGAGATTTGACCGAGAGAAATTTGGAATTTGAGGTTCTGTTGGAACAACTTGGGGTCGGTATTGGGAGCCTTGATTATCCTGACAGATATTAATGACCTAGATCTTGGTGTGCAGGGGACAATTTCAAAGTTTGCGGTTGAGCCAAAACTTGGAAGTAATGTAAACTGTGAGAAAGACAGTGAAGAACTTCAAAACAACATAGTCAAGTAGGTGGAGTGGGCAGATAGGTGACAGATAAAGTTCAATGTGGAGAAGTGTGAGGTGATGTATTTTGGTAGGAAGAACATGGAAAGACAATATAAAATAAGGGGTAAAATTCTTAAACGGGTGCAGGAGCAGCAGGACCTGGGTGTATATGTGCACAGATCATTGAAGGTGGTAAGACAGGTGGACAGAGCAGTTAATAAAGCGTACAGTATTCCAGGCTTTATTAATAGGGGCACAGAGTACTAGAGCAAGGAGGTTATGCTGTACTTATACAAGACATTAGTTTGACCTCAGCTGGAGCATTGTGTACAGTTCTGGTGTCACACTATAGGAAGGATGTGAATACATTGGAGAGAGTGCGGAAGAGGGCCTCACGGTAGCATGGTGGTTAGCATCAATGCTTCACAGCTCCAGGGTCCCAGGTTCGATTCCCGGCTGGGTCACTGTCTGTGTGGAGTCTGCACGTCCTCCCCGTGTGTGCGTGGGTTTCCTCCGGGTGCTCCGGTTTCCTCCCACAGTCCAAAGATGTGCGGGTTAGGTGGATTGACCATGCTAAATTGCCCGTAGTGTAAGGTTAATGAGGGGATTGTTGGGTTACGGGTATACGGGTTACGTGGGTTTAAGTGGGGTGATCATTGTTCGGCACAACATCGAGGGCCGAAGGGCCTGTTCTGTGCTGTACTGTTCTATGTTCTATGTTTACAAGAATGGTTCCAGGAATGAGAAACTTTGGTTATGAGGTTAGATTAGAGAGGTTGGGATTGTTCTCCTTGGAGAAAAGAAGGCTCAGAGTGGTGGTACGGGTGCTTCGTTTTTTTCCCCCACAGTCCAAAGATGTGCAGGTTAGGTGGACTGGCCATGCTAAATTTCCCCTCAGTGTCCTAGGATAATGAGAGTTGCAGAGTTGCAGGGTTACAGGGATAGGGAGAGGGAGTGGGCCTGGGTGGAGTATTCTTTCAGAGAGTCAGTGCATACTTGATGGGCTGAATGGGCTCCTTCAGCACTGTAGAGATTTTATGATTCTATGACACACCACAAATGGTTGAGGTCTGGAATACACTGTCGGTGTGGTGCAGCCAGGTCCAATTGAGGCTTTTAAGAGGACATTAGATGATGACTTGAATGGAAACAATGTGCAGTGGTACTGGGAAAAGAAAAGAGAATGGCATTGATGCTTGTTTGGAGAGCTGGTGCAGACACAATGGACCAAATGGCCTCCTTTTGCACTGTAATGATTTTTTGATTCTGTGAACTTGGATTTTCAAAGCAAGTAATTCAGCAGTAAGTGCCAATAAAGTTCAAACCTCAACCAGAGCTGCCACAGGAAGTGGGAAAGTTTCAGGCTTGGAGGTGCTGAAATGGTATCTTGAAAGACACAGCGGTTGAAAGTTCATTTAGTGCACTTCCAAAAGGGTCATTGCATTAAAAGTTGAAGTTGGCATTTCTTTCTTTAAGCCATTCTTGCAGCAAATGCTTCAGTGTCGCATTTTGAATCTGAACTTGACAAGGATAACCCAACCATGCAGTCTATATTTTCACTCTGCGCCTATAAGAGAACAAACAGCCCATTCCCCCAACAAGAGACCAGGAAATAAATGTGGGAAACTGCAGTTACATCACAATGATGGTCTGAGGAACCCTTTACCTTGAAATATCTTCATCTGCTGTCAGTTCCTGCTCAATCAGCAAAAATACTTGCACCTTTAAGGAATGAGAAGATGATGGTCAATGTAATTGCTTAAAATTGATTAAATAAAACATATTATTATTTTCCCAAGTCTTGTGCCTCAGTAGGTAGCGCCCTGCCTGTGAGCCAGGTGTTCATGACACAATCATGATAATCAACGTGCTAATCCTCCCACCAGTGACAGGCATGGGAGAGACTTGGGTGTGCTAGTGCATGAGTCACAGAAGGTTGGTTTACAAGTGCAACAGGTGATTAAGAAGGCAAATGGAATGTTGTCCTTCATTGCTAGAGGGATGGAGTTTAAGACTAGGGAGGTTATGTTGCAATTGTATAAGGTGTTAGTGCGGCCACACCTGGAGTATTGTGTTCAGTTTTGGTCTCCTTACTTGAGAAAGGACGTACTGGCGCTGGAGGGTGTGCAGAGGAGATTCACTAGGTTAATCCCAGAGCTGAAGGGGTTGGATTATGAGGAGAGGTTGAGTAGACTGGGACTGTACTCGTTGGAATTTAGAAGGATGAGGGGGGATCTTATAGAAACATTTAAAATTATGAAGGGAATAGATAGGATAGATGCGGGCAGGTTGTTTCCACTGGCGGGTGACAGCAGAACTAGGGGACATAGCCTCAAAATAAGGGGAAGTAGATTTAGGACTGAGTTTAGGAGGAACTTCTTCACCCAAAGGGTTGTGAATCTATGGAATTCCTTGCCCAGTGAAGCAGTTGAGGCTCCTTCATTACATGTTTTTAAGGTAAAGATAGATAGTTTTTTGAAGAATAAAGGGATTAAGGGTTATGGTGTTCGGGCCGGAAAGTGGAGCTGAGTCCACAAAAGATCAGCCATGATCTAATTGAATGGCGGAGCAGGCTCGAGGGGCCAGATGGCCTAGTTCTTATGTTCTTATTCCCGATTAGCCACTGAAACAACACACCTTGCTAGCAAGTCACAGCAGAAATATCTCATAAAAAAGACACTAGGTGGGTTATCATGTAACACTGAATGAGCAGAGCAGAAGGTGCAGCTCCCCTCTACAAAGCACAACAGATTTTTTTCTTCAATGGAAGAAGTTAGCACTGTTGCTTCACCGCACTAAGTTCCCAGGTTCGATTCTCAGCTTAGGTCACTGTCTGTGTGGAATCGGCGCATTCTCCCCATGTCTGCATGGGTTTCCTCCGGGTGCTCCGGTTTCCTCCCACAAGTCCCGAAAGATGTGCTTGTTAGGTGAACTGGACATTCTGAATTCTCCCTGTGTACCCGAACAGGCACTGTAGTGTGGCGACTAGGGGTTTTTCACAGTAACTTCATTGCAGTGTTAATGTCAGCCTACTTGTGACACTAATAAAAGATAATTATTATTAAAAGGTTTAAGGATCAAGTTGAAAATAAAAACTACAGTGCAGTCAGAGCAGAGGCATTCACAGCTAAGTCCTCACTTATCAAATATGATAATATTTGTGAGGAAGAGTTTTTTATTCTTTCAGTGGATTGCTGACAAGGCCAACATTTGATCTTCAGCCTAATTGCCTTTGAACTGAGTGGATTGCTATTTCAGAGCCAAAAACATTGCTCACCAGGCCAAGTAAGGATGACAGATTTCCTTCCCTAAAGGCCATTTGTGAACCAGACAATTTTTTATGAGAGTGATAGTTTTATGGTGACACGCTTGCAATTCCAGATTTTATTAACTAAATTAATTTAAATTCCACCAGCTACCATAATGGGATTTGAACCCATATCCCGAGAGCATTAGCCTAGACCTCTGGATTATTAATCCAGTGATATTACCATTATATCTCCCGTCTCTTATGGAGACGCTATAAATATAAATACAAATTCTTAAATGTATTGTCTCCATTTCAACAAGGTAAGCTTCTAATGGATATGGATGAGTAATGTATGAAACATTGGTTTAAACTCACAAGATTTTTTTCAGCCAGTTCTTATGTAACTCAAGGTAGATGGGAGAAAATGGTCAAAGAATTAAGTAATTTGT
The DNA here is from genome assembly GCF_902713615.1 of Scyliorhinus canicula. Classification (NCBI taxonomy): domain Eukaryota; kingdom Metazoa; phylum Chordata; class Chondrichthyes; order Carcharhiniformes; family Scyliorhinidae; genus Scyliorhinus; species Scyliorhinus canicula. The sequence continues at coordinate 169,183,987 of NC_052146.1, forward strand.
GGGAGTGATCATTCATAGATTGTGGGATTTGAGTGTCAAACACTTTCAATAATTTTCTCCTGCTTCTATGATTTACTCCCAACTCTAGAATAAGGCTGAATAATGGGCACAATTTAATACCATTGCACCCGTGCTGTTTAGATCGCGGAAGAGGCCAAAACCCGGGTCCGGGCAGGCACCGGCCAGTTTGCAAACTATCGGCCTGCTCTCGTTGGCGGGTTACGGATCATAGACGTACTGACACGTCAATTATCACCAATTAAGGGCAATCTCATTAAAGAGATGGACGCCCTATCTAACGACCTCTCGTTATTAACTGGCACCCAGGCAAGAGGTCATGCGGGTGCCGTTGCGTAACGGCACCTGGGGGATCTCCCAGGCCATTAGAAACCCCTGGGTGGTCAGAGGCAGGGCAGCATGCCACCCTGGCTCTCCTTCTGGCATCCCGGCAGTTCTGCCAGGATGGCAGGGCTCCACCATGGTGCCAGTGCCTTGGTTTCCTGGTGGCAGGATGGCACTGCCATGGGCCTGGGCCTAAGGGGGGATCATGCCTATTAAGGGGGGGGGGAGAGAAGAGAAGAGAGAGATGAGGCGGGTATGAAACGGCCTCCAAAACATTGGAGGGGGGGTGAAGGGTGGGGCTCCTGAAAGGGGCGTGGGGAGGCCTGAAAAGGGAGGGCTCTCAGCGGCCCCATAGTGAGGTGTCCTCACTTGGAGGGTATGGGTTGATGCCCATGCGTGTGGGGGGGGGGGGGGGGGGGTGACATTGCCCATGGGTGGGGTATGAGGGGGACCCTCAAGCTCACTTAGAGATTGGGGTACCCTTTCAAAATGGTAGACCGATCTCTGAGGAGCCAGTCTGGCCAGCGGGTTCAGCTCCCCATTGCTGAAAAAAATTCAAAGCATGGTCTAGGCCGGGGAGAAACTCCCCAAGACCCAAACAAATAACTAAGTATGGTTAAATAGCGGAGTGGATCTCTCCGACAAAGCAGACGCGAAACACCCAGCCAGACCCGCCCGAAATGACACTTAGAAACTTTTCCGTTAAATCGCGTCTAGTATCTGGGTTAATCCTGGGGTCCATCACTGAACTGGATGAGCCATACTGTGGCTACAATAAGCAGGTCAGAAGCTGGGAATTCTGCAGCAAATAACTAACCTCCTGATTCCCCAAAGCCTGTGCAGCATATCTACAAACTGCAAGGCAGGAATGCAATGGAATACTCTCCACTTGCCTTGATAAGTGCGACTCCAGTAACATTCAAGAAGCTCAAAATAATCCAGGGCAAAGCACCCACTTGATTGGTGCCCCACTCATAGAACATAGACATAGAACATAGAACAGTACAGCACAGAACAGGCCCTTCGGCCCTCAATGTTGTGCCGAGCCATGATCACCCTACTCAAACCCACGTATCCACCCTATACCCGTAACCCAACAACCCCCCACCCCCCCCCACCTTACTTTTTAGGACACTACGGGCAATTTAGCATGGCCAATCCACCTAACCCGCACATCTTTGGACTGTGGGAGGAAACCGGAGCACCCGGAGGAAACCCACGCACACACGGGGAGGACGTGCAGACTCCGCACAGACAGTGACCCAGCCGGGAATCGAACCTGGGACCCTGGAGCTGTGAAGCATTTATGCTAACAACCATGCTACCGTGCTGCCTCAACACCACTCCCTCCACCATAGAGACACAGTGGCAGTAGTGTGTACCATTTACAAGTGCACTGCAGTAACTCACCAAAGGTCTTTCGACAGTACCTTCCAAACCTGCAACCTCTACCACCAAGAGGAACAAGGACAGCAGATTCATGGGAACATCACCACCTCCAGATTCCCCTCCAAGCCAAAAAAAACATCATGACTTGGAACTATATTGCCATTCCTTCACTGTCCTGGAGTCAAAATCTTGTAAAGAAATAGATAATAAATGCTGGCCTAGCCAGCGATGCCCATATTCTGTGAAAGAAGTCTAAAAATTCAAGGAACACAACACTTTTTTTTTTCTTCCATGGATGTTGTGTTGTTGGCACTTTGTTGCCCATCTTTATCTTCTCCCAAGGTGATGACGCTGAGCCATCTTCTTTAACCATTGCAACTATCTGGTGCAGGTACATCCATGGCCAAGTAGAAAGTAAGTTGTAAGATTTTGTTCCAACAATAATGGCGATATAGATCCAAATCAGGATGGTGTGAGGTTTGGAGGGGAATGCATGAGCTGTTAATGAACGAGATGCTGGATTGGATTCCCTTAAAATTACATTTTGACAAGATTAATGTGCAAACTGAGCAATGGTGATTAAATCTGGAACAACTCAAAAAATGGATGACCTTTCGTCAGCTTACCAGTTCTGTAATCATAGTGGGCCATAATGAGGTGAGATGGCGTGGAGACATCCGTAACAGCAGCACCCGGAAGAAGAGGAACACTTGGGCATGAAGCGTGGGGACCTGTGGTAGACGCAGACTTTCTACCAGACGTTCTGAAATGATGAAAATTAAAAGATCAATCAAAAAAACCCCATAAATTTATGGTTTACATTTGCTGTCAAGATGACATACACCAAATATGCATAATCCACATGATAATTTGTTTCGGTAAATGTAGAGGCCAGACTAGGAGGACAGCAGGTTTCCTTCTCGGACTCCCATCAGTGAACCAGATGTTTTTAGAAATAATACTCAATGATAGTTTCATGGTCACCATTATTGAGGAAAGCTTTCAATTCCAGATTAATTAATTAATTGCATTTTATTTCCACCAGCTCGTGTGGTGGGAAGTTAAATCCATGTCCCCAGAGCATTAGCCTGGGAGTCTATATTACTAGTGCAGAGCAATGTTGAACTTTACAAGGTGATCAGAGAAATGCCCATGTGATCCAGTTGCCATGGGGAGAGAAACTCTTATCAGAAACCCATGGAGTTAAGATGGCAGTTTCAAAAGCTTTCACAGTATCTCACAGAAAAAGGACTGCTGTTTTTTGAGACACAAGAATAAAGAAGCTTTAGCTGTGGAAAAGCAAGGAGAATTGTTTGGCGGTAATGGCCAGAATGCTTTTGTGAGTTAAGTTTCTGTTCCTGAGATTGCTTCGCCAAGCTGAAGGAGGACACGTTGGACCCGATCAAAGCTTCGATTGATCAGGTTGTGCAGAATCAAGAAATCCACGGGAGAGCGATCCAGGAGGTGGAGTAAAAGGTGTGCGAGCACGAGGAATACCTAACCGTGCTGGAGACCAAGATAGAGATGATGAATGACCACCAGAAAAGATGCAGGAGAAGCTGGAGGACTTGGAGAACAGGTCCAGGAGGCAGAATCTCAGAATTGTTGGCCTCCCTGAAGGCAGTGAGGGATCGGATGCGAGGGCCTATGTGATGAACATGCTGAAGAAGTTGATGGGGGTTGAGGCGTTCCCTCGGCCCCTGGAAGTGGATGGAGCGCACAGCGCCCTCGCGAAGAAGCCGCCGAGGGCGATGGTGGTACACTTTAACCGATTCCTGGACAAGGAACACGTTCTGCGGTGGACCAAGAAAGTACGGAGCAGCAAGTGGGAGAATTGTGAGCTGCGCATTTATCAGGACCTGGGCGCGGATTTGGCCAAGAGGCGAGCCGGGTTTAATCGGGCAAAATCGGCCCTCTTTAAGAAGGGGGTGAAGTTCGGGATGTTGTACCCAGCGCGTCTGTGGGCCACATATGAGGAACGGGAATTTTACTTTGAAACACCGGACGGTGCATTGACTTTCATCAGGGAAAAAATACTGGATGTGAACTAAAGAAACTGGATCCTTGCGGAGATACTGCAATGGCGATTTGTTGCCAATCACTTTTGTGCTGGTTTGAATAAGTAGTGTTATGTGCAATAAGGGACTGCTTCGATGGCTAAAATTAGCTTAGTCTTCTTGGAGCTCGGTGGAGGAGGGGGTTTCTGTGATTGTTTTTTCTGTGGTTGTTTTCCATTATTTTTTCTGCTGTTTACTGGGGAATGTGATGCTTTGAATATGTATATTCAAGTGGGGGGAGAGGTGAGAGCTATCAGGTCAGCTCGGTCAGCTGACTCACGGAAGCACAGTTGGGGGCGAGCAGGTGATCAGCTTGAGCTTGATATGGGGGGTTTGGTTTCTGGTGCTGTTACCAGGGGGGAGGGAGGGGGGGTGGGGAGCCGCTTTGCTGACAGGGGAGGAACTGTTACGAGGGGAGAAATGGGAGGTCGGAGACGGAGGATGCCCAAGGGAGGGCTCGAGGAGGCCGGGGACGTGAACTGGAGGCTGGCCAAAAAAAGAGGGGGGGGGGGGGGGGGGGGTTATGGGAAGTCCCCAGAGCAGGCTGATTACATGGAACATTAGAGGACTGAATGGGCTGGTCAAGGGGGCTCGCGTGTTCGCGCATTTGAGAAAGCTGAAGGCGGACGTGGCAGTGTTACAAGAGACACACCTAAAGGTTACAGACCAGAATAGATTGAGAAAGGGGTGGGTTGGCCAAGTATTCTACTCAGGGCTGGACTCAAAGACCAGGGGGTAGCGATCTTGATTAATAAACGGGTGGCATTTGAGGCAGGGAGAATCGTGTCAGACACGAGGGGGCAGGTACATAACGGTGAGTGGGAAGCTGGTGGGTGTGCAGGTGGTACTCGTGAACGTATATGCTCCGAATTGGGACGATGTGGAATTTATGAGGCGGGTGTTCGTTAAGATCCCAGACTTAGAGTCACATATACTGATCATGGGAGGAGATTTTAACACAGTCATTAATCTGGAATCGGACTGGTCAAAATCCAGGACAGGGAGGAGGCCGGCCGCAGCAAAGGAATTGAAGGGGTTTATGGAACAGATGGGGGGGGGGGGGGGGGGGGGGGGGGAGTAGACCCATAGAGGTTTGCACAGCCAAGGGCGACGGAGTTTTCTTTTATCTCCCATGTCCACAAGGTGTACTCTTGGATCGACTTTTTTGTTCTGAGCAGGGCTCTAATACCGGGGATGGTGGATCCGGAGTACTCGGCAATCGTAGTGTCAGATCATGCCACACATTGGGTGGATCTATGGGTTAGCTTGGAGAGAGGACAATGCCCGCTATGGAGGCTAGATGTGGGATTATTTTTTTTGAACAAAATAATTTTTATTCAAGTTTTTTTAGTAACAATAACAATAACAAATTTTCTCCCCGCAATTTAAAACAAAAAAGGCGTGTTTCCACGCCAAAACAGAACAAGAAAAGAACTCTTCCCCCCCCCTAAAATAAATAATAACAAATAGCAATACAAGAAAGAAAAAAATAACATAACAAACCCCACCCCCCAGGTTGCTGCCGAGACCGACCACTCTCTACCCCTTCGCCAGGAAATCGAGAAAGGGCTGCCACCGCCGAAAGAACTCCTGTACTGACCCTCTCAGGGCAAACTTCATCCTCTCCAACTTGATGAACCCAGCCATGTCGTTGATCCAGGCCTTCGAACTCGGGGGCCGCGTGTCCCTCCACTGTAACAGAATCCTGCGCCGAGCTACTAGAGACGCAAAGGCCAGAATGCCGGCCTCTCTCGCCTCCTGCACTCCCGGCTCCGAAGCTACCACAAAGATCGCGAGCCCCCAGCCCGGCCTGACCCGAGACCCAACCTCGTCCGACAAAATCCCCACCACCCCCTTCGAAAACCCCTCCACGGTCGGACATCTTCCGACACCCCAAATATCCCCACCTCTAGACTGGGAACCACCTCCACACCCAACACCTCGGACATCACATCTGAGAACCCTTTCAGAACACCCAACTTTGGACATGGCCAGAACATGTGGAAGTGATTCACGGGACACCCCCCCCCCCCTCCACCCTATCCCCATAACCCAGTAACCGCACCCAACACTAAGGGAAATTTTGGATACTAAGGGCAATTTATCATGGCCAATCCACCTAACCTGCACCTCTTTGGACTGTGGGAGGAAACCGGAGCACCCGGAGGAAACCCACGCACACACGGGGAGGATGTGCAGACTCCGCACAGACAGTGACCCAAGCCGGAATCGAACCTGGGACCCTGGAGCTGTGAAGCAATTATGCTATCCACAATGCTACTGTGCTGTACCACTTTAAACTGGATGAGGCTTAGCCTCGCACAGGACGAGGATGCATTCACCCTGCGCAAAGCCTCCGCCCACTTCTCAGCACCCACCTTCCCTCCCAGCTCCTCCTTCCACGTACGCTTAATATCCCACCAGGGCTCCCTCCCACTCCATCAACTCCTTATAGACATCTGAACATCTGACACCTTCCACTCCCCTATTCTGCCCTTTGACAGCACCTTGTCCTGCAACCCCAGGGGCGGCAGCCCAGGGAAGGACGGCACCTCTCTCTTTACAAAGTCCCAAGCCTGCAGGCATCTAAAGCCATTCCCCTGGGCAACTCATACTCTTCCTCCAGCTCCTCCAACTTGACAAATTTGCCCCCTATAAAGAGATTGCAAAAGCGCTCTATCCCAAGCACTGTGAAACACGTGCTCGCTATGGGACTTTATTCCTAATTACTTGAATCACACCCAGAAGCTTTTGCGACCAATCGGTGAGGATGAGATCAGCTAGATTTTTTTTCAGTCGTGTTGGTTCATTCACCACCTGCAGATTTGTCCTTCAGCCCAATGCACTATGCACTTTTGTAGAGAGCCCCCCCCCCACCGCACCAATGTGGGCACCTTGACCAGACCGCACACAGATGTGCAAAAAAAAAAGCCAGCTTGGCATCTTTATAGTGCCATGCTAGCACTTCCAGGGTTCCCAGGTGGCACCAGCAGTGCCAGGGCATCACCCTGCCCAAAGAGCATGCAGCTGGTGGCCTGAGATTCCGTGGGAGACCCCCGAGTACTATGTCATCTGATTCCCTTTTGTGGAGACCAGTACCAATCGGCGCTCGCCCGAGTTCTCCGAGACAAAGGGAATAGACCCCAAATCCTCGTGCACCTCGGGAATCTGCACATTAAAGTGAAACTAGCTATCTGCTTTAATATGCAGATTTTAAGTGATCCCGTCCACATTGGGCGGAATTTATGCCACAATGTCTCACGAGACTGCCTTAGATCTCGCGAGGCGTTGTGAGCCAGGTCGATCCCGGAGCGGGGTCTCCCGGTTTTTATCGGCCACTCTGCGCTGCGGTGAGCTGACTTTCAGGCACATCTTGGCAAATGGACTGCACCGTGTCCATGACTATACTGGTTCAGTCATTGTGGAAGCAAAGTCCCATCTTCATCTAAGTATATTCATGGTATGCTCTTCTACACTCCTCATTGAACTAGAGATAATCCCCAGCCTTGATGGTGATGGTAGACTGAGGGACGTGTCGGGCTACAAGGTTACAGATTGTGGCAAAATTCAGTTCCACTGCTAATGAGGGCCCACAGCATCTCATGGATGCCCAATTTGAACTACTAGATCTGTTCTGAATGTATCCCAATTAGCACATTGGAAGGTAGTGCCTTGGATATTGTAAACTTGGACTTTCTGAGAGCATTGGATACAGTGCCACAGGCAGGCTGGTTAACAAATTAAAAATATTTGGGTTTGATGGGTCCTTGGCAGCATGGTTAGACGTTGGCTAAGAGACAGGAAACAGAGGGTAGGTATAGATGGGCATTTCTCAGACTGGAGAGGAGTTGAAAGTGGTGTTCTACAGGGCTTAGAGTTGGGACCCTTGCTTTTTCTGATTTATATAAATGATTTAGAAGTGGGTGTTGAAGAAAAATCTCTAAATTTGGAGATGATACTAAGCTGGGGAGAATAGTGAATTGTGAGGATGACGCGGAGCAACTTCAGAGGGACATTGACAAGTTGGCCAAAAGGGCAGACACCTGGCAGATGAGCTTCAATGCAGCGAAATGTGAGGTAATGCATTTTGGTAGAAGAAGCATGGGGAGACAATATAGGCCCAATGGTACAACTCTGAGGGGCGTACAGGAGCAGAGGGATCTCAGGGTTCAAGTGCACAATTTTCTAAAGGTGGCCAGGCAAGTTGGAAGAGTTGTGAAGAAGGCTTCTAACATCCTTGGGATTATAAATAAAGGCATTGGGTATAAAAGCAAGGAAGTGATGCTACACCTTTACAAATCATTGGTCAGACCACATTTGGAGTATTGTGTTCAGTTCTGGGCACATTATTTAAGGAAGGATGTTAAAGCCTTGGAGAGAGTGCAGAGGTGATTTACTAGAATGATACCAGGAATGAGGAATTTTAGATCCAAGGAAAGATTGGAGAAATTGGGCTTGTTCTCCTTGGAGCAGAGAAGATTAAGAGGTGACCTTTTTGAGGTGTTCAAAATTCTGAACAACTTTGACAGGGTAAAGAACAATATTCTGTTTCCACCAGTTGTTATGCCAGTGACTCAGGGGTCACAATTTCAAGATGGTCAGCAAGAGAGCTTGAGGAGAAACTTCTTTACGCTTTAGGAAAGTTATGGCCTACTTGATGGTAACTCAGATTGTCACATGACTGATAATGAATTTCTCCTCAACTTCCATCCGAGGTTTCCTCACAAGAGTTAGCAGGCATCTCCTTAATGGCTAGGACTTGTTGCCAAAAATCGAACCTTGAAGGCTCAGAGTGGGAGCGAAAAGCTCTGGCAAAAAGGGGCAGCAGGGTAGCATGGTGGTTAGCATAAATGCTTCACAGCTCCAGGGTCCCAGGTTCGATTCCCGGCTGGGTCACTGTCTGTGTGGAGTCTGCACGTCCTCCCCCTGTGTGCGTGGGTTTCCTCCGGGTGCTCCGGTTTCCTCCCACACTCCAAAGATGTGCGAGTTAGGTGGATTGGCCATGCTAAATTGCCCGTAGTGTCCTAATAAGGGTAAGGTTAAGGGGGGGGGGGGTTGTTGGGTTGCGGGTATAGGGTGGATGCGTGGGTTTGGGTGGGGTGATCATGGCTCGGCACAACATTGAGGGCCGAAGGGCCTGTTCAGTGCTGTACTGTTCTATTAAATATATAGGCGTCATGGCTGCTTCCCTTCCTTACACATACAAGACCCACTGTCAGTGCTTGCAGATGGGTTGGATGTTCAAGGAATGAAATCCTTTCCTGTTAATGAAGACCATCACTGGCCTTTCACCCCTGATGAATGTACCATGCCTGCACTTTAAATATCTCCTCCTCCAAAATCACTAATTGTTCTGTTACAGTTTACATGTCAGTCATTGGCTCCATTTTAGAGCCTCTCCCATCCCAGTGACGTTAGCCTTTTTTGAGTTTAGAAGTTTTACTTTAGATTGTGCCATGATCTTCTCCATTATTTTTTTTAAAAGAATATTTTTATTGAAGCATTTGCAAAATTTTCATAACAATAACAAAATAATAACATAAACATCAACATGGTAAACTAGACATTTCCCACCCAACCCCTTCTGTACATCCCTTAACCATATTGCACCTACCCGCCCGCCCCCTCCTTCAGATTGCTGCTTCTGCTGATATTTTAATTTTCCCCGAGAAAGTCGACGAACGGCTGCCACCTCAGAGAGAACCCCAGCATTGGCCCCCTCAAGGCAAACTTTATTTTCTCCAGCTTGGGAAACCCAGCCACATCACTGACCCAAGTCTCCACACTCGGGGGTTTCGAGTCCCTCCACATTAAAAGGATCCGTCACCGGGCTACCAGGGAGGCAGAGGCCAGAATGTCGGACTCTTTCACTCCCTGAACTCCCGGGTCTTCTGACACTCCAAAGATCGCCATCTCTGGATCCGGCACCACCCACGTACCTAGAACCTTGGACATTGCCTTGGCAAACCCATCCAGAATCCTCCAAGCTTCGGGCATGCCCAAAACATATGGACATGGTTTACTGGGCTTCCCGCACACCTCGCACATCTATCTTCTACCCCGAAAAACTTGCTCATCCTCGCCGCCATGTGTGCCCGGTGTACCACCTTAACCTGTATTAGACTGAGCCTGGCACATGATGAGGAGGAATTAACCCTGCTTAAGGCGTCCACCCACAGACCCGCCTCTAACTCCACACCTAGCTCCTCCTCCCACTTGCCCTTCAGTCCCTCCACCTCCAACAACTCCTGATAGATATCCAACACTTTCCCCTCCCCCACCCAGGTACCGGACGCTACTGTGTCCTGTATCCCCCCTGGCAGCAACAGCGGGAAAGCCAACACCTGTTTCCTCAGAAAGTCCCGGACTTGTAAATATCTGAAGCCATTCCCCGGCAGCAGCTTGAACTTGTCCTCCAGCACCTTCAGGCTGGGAAAACTCCCATCTATGAATAGATCTCTGATCCGTCAAATTCCTGCTCTCTGCCAACTTCGGAACCCGCCATCTATCCTGCCCGGCGCAAACCTGTGGTTGTTGCAAATTGAGGTCCAGACTGACGCACCCTCCACTTTCTTATACCTCGTCCATTGCCCCCAGATCCTCAATGCCGTTACCACCACCGGGCTAGTGGAGTACTGGGCCGGCGAGAACGGCAGAGATGCCGTTACCAGTGCTCCCAAACTGGTGCCTTTGCATGACGTCACCTCTATCCGTCCACTCTTCTCCATATTAACCTGCACTCATTTGGTCCACCTCGCTATCTTACAACAAATTTAGCAATGCCTTCTTTTTAGTTCTCCACATTTTAGGCAAATATGTGAAATACATGAAGAACATACAATTAAAACCTTGAGGGATTTTAATTACCTTCATATTAAAGGACAAGTAGAATCAACAAATGGGGAGAGGGAGTCTTTATAATATGTGCTAGACTCCTTTTTACCCAGAATGCAATAAACACAATGAAAAGGAGTTTTGCTGGATCTAATAGTTGTAAAAAGGTTGGTACAGCCAGGGTGCAGCAGTCAGACAGAGCACCTGGTCTTTCACAGAAAGTCTTCACTACAGAGAAAACCTCGGCAGAAAACAATGCAGAGCACCTGGTCTTTCTAGGGAAGGCTTCGGAATAGAGGACACCCCAGGAGAAAAAAAACAGCAGTTAGAAACAACACTGCTCTTCTGAGGAAACACTTCAGAACAAAGAAAGAGCCTCGATTAAAAAACTGCAGTTAGAAACACCTGTTCAAAAGGGGAAGCACTTCAGAGTTAATGAACTGTGAAGATCTATCAAAATAAACAAAGCTAATCCCTCCTCTGAAATTGCCTCAAGATGAAGGCCTACCTTCTCAACCTTGTCCCTTCACCTGAGGTGTGGTGTTCCTCAGATTAAATCACCACCAGTCAGCTCTCCCCTTCAAAGGGGAAAACAACCTATGGTTATCTGGGACTATGTGACTTTACTTTGGGTGGCTTGGCGGCGCAGTGGTTAGCACCGTTGCCTTACAGTACCAGGCACTGGGTTCGCTTCAGGCCTTGTCTGCGTGGAGTTTGCACGTTCTCCCCGTGTCTGCGTGGGTTTCCTCTGGGTGCTCCTGTTCCCTCCCACAGTCCAGAAAGTTCACAGTTTCCTCCCACAGTCCAAAGATGTGCAGGTTAGGCGGATTGGCCATGCTAAATTGCCCTTAGTGTTCAAAAGGTTTAGGTGAGGTTACTGGGATAGGGTGGACGTGTGGGCTTAGGTAGGGTGCTCTTTCCAAGGACCGGTACAGACTCAATAGGCTGAATGGCCTCCTGTAAATTCTAGGATAACCCGGAAGGCTGCAGCATTCCAAGTGAGTCTTGCTAATGAGATTGAAATGGGTGCTAATGAATTCTGATCCGGTTCTTTTAGTTCCTGGGTGATAATCTGATTTCGGCAGGGCGAGTGGGCCGGGAGACCTGCGCGCGATGGGTTTGATGCCCGGCTAGAGTCCAGTTTTGGGCCTCACGCCCGATTCAACGGGCCAGTGGGAATCCTGGCTTGGGCTAAGGTCCCCAAAGAATCGCCCCCAATGTTTCTTTTCATCTGCAGGCAAGCTCATAACTGAGGACAAAAAATATGTCACTAATAAATTAAATAGCAAATTCAGGAGAAACTGCTTTACACAGAGTGGATAGAAAGAGGAACTTGCTACCACAGGGAGTGGTTGAGGCGAATAGCCTTGGTAGGGTGAATATGGAGGCCAGATAAGCATGTGAAGGAGTAAGGATTGGAAGGACATGGTGCTCAGCTTAGAAGAAGAGGATGGAGGAGGCTCAGATGAACGAGAAAGCCTAGCCTATGTTGGTCAAAAAGGCCAATTTCTGTGCCGGACACAATGCTTTGTAAAGCTTTCCCCTTGGTTTCTGTGGCCATGATTCATCTTTCATTCCCTCACTCCACAGTATAAATAACTCCCACTTTCTATGCCTGTTTTTGACAAAGGGTCATCTGGACTCGAAACGTTAGCTCTTTTCTCTCCCTCCAGATGCTGCCAGACCTGCTGAGATTTTCCAGCATTTTCTCCTTTGTAAAGCTCTGTAACATTGAAAGGGCAGTAATATCTAATAGCCACAGATTATGAAAATTTAAATGTTTCAACTGATCACCATGAGTGTGGACTTCTTTTATCAGGTTTGTGAGGCTGAATGATATTCAAAAATGTTTTAATTGGTTGACATTTTCTGTGCAAGATGCTTGACCATGAGTACACATTTGAACGGTGTTACCAACCTTGTATGTCTGGCAGGTACTTCTGGTATTGATCCACTTCACTGCTAAAAATAGCAAAGGCCAGTCTTTTTAGAAGCATTGCTCGCTGCTCCAGTTCTGCCTCGCGGCTAGCAAACAGATTGAGTGAGCTGCTTTGTGCCACAGCAACTCGAGCTGTTGGAGTGAAACCCACAACCAGGTCAGGAAAATGTCTCTGATACATTACAAGTCCCAACACTAATGATTACTCAGATGTTTGCTTTAAGTCTCAAGTCATTAACTTTGCCCAGCTTCTGAGTCCTGATGATAGCTTTGTTCTTAACCCAAAATATTAACTTTGTTTCTCGCTCTGACCTGCTCAACATTGCAAGTGCTTTATGATTTATTTAAGCAGCATACTGTCCATTTCACCAACAGTTGAAGTGCCGCTCTCTTCCTAATGCTTGTGCTGCTCTTATCAGCAAGAACGTGATTTATTTTTCCATTTCTTGGTAATTAAGGATCTTTGATGTCAGCTTTTCTTACTTTAAAAAAAAACATTATTTTCAACTTCGGGTATCATCAAAATTGGGAGAAAATGTGGAGAAAAAAGCCGAGAGCTCCAAACAGCAGTAAATTTGGAAAAACATCAGCAAAAGATGTTTTATTTCGAACACTTGGCATTAAAAAAAATGAGGCATTCAGGCTTTCGATAATGTTGTTTACTTCAATAGTGCTTATTTATAAAGGTATTTAGAGCTTCATCTATTACATTTTCCCTATACATTGATGAACTTTATCGATGTTCACGTTTTAGCTAATGATGACTTTAAGGACACATTGTGCTCCTGCACTCAGCTGTGCTACAGAAGCATCAGTAATAAAAGAGGTTTGTTAAACAGATTTTAAGCAATGTGACCAACATCAAGTGCACAAGCTATCTCTGCCTCCAGAATCCAACACCTAGCTGGTGTTGGGAAATGTACATTATTGTGTATGGAGCATACCAAGGTACTGTGCAACATCATGAAGTCTGTAACTCAATGTGAGTATATCTTATGATTACGCTAATCTGTTTTGGCATTTATCCTCGATCAAACTTTGCGTAACATGCTTATTCGCTTCCCCAGAAATACATCTAGACTACATGCTCAATCACTCCTTATGGTAGTAAGTTCTATATTTGCAGCACTCTTTTGAGTAAAGATTATTCTGAATTCCTTACTGGATTTAGTTGTGATCATCTTGTATTTAAGGCCCCTCTGTGCTATATTTTAATTAGTTCTTTGTACTTTTGGATTTTCCCACAACGCCTAACCTATCAAATACCTTAATAATTTTAAATACTTCGAATAGATTCAGTCTCCACTATTATAGAAAAGAGCCCCAACCTCTTCAAACATTCTGTACATCCTTATGTGTCTGTATATTCCTTTCACAGTATGACGACTAGTCAATGAGGATAATCAGCAGCACGGTTCGATTCCCATACCAGCCTCCCGGGACAGGCGCCGGAATGTGGCGACTAGGGGCTTTTCACAGTAACTTCATTGAAGCCTACTCGTGACAATAAGTGATTTTCATTTCATTTCATTTAAGAAGCATCTGGACGAGCACTTAAATTACTAAGGCTATGGACAAAGTGCTGGTAAATGGGATTACTATAGACTGGTATTGATGGTTGGCATAAACATGGTGGGCCAAAGGGCCTGTTCCTGTGCTGTATGATTCTATAAAAATTCTAATTCTTGAGCATATCTTACAACAGTTTTATAGAGTACAAAAACATTTGCATAAGATACAGTAAAGCTGTGACAACTAAAAATAGTCAAAGACAAACAAGAATGCACAAAGGAATGGAGAGAAATAGGAAACTGATACCAATACTTACTCATGAGATCCCTGAATGTGGTTTTGTCATGGGTCATCAGATGATCTATGATGGCTCTCCAACTGCAGGTTTGAAACACAATATCTATTAAACCTACAGATGAATAAAGGATCCTAGAGTTGAGGTCAGATACCATTTAATCAACACAGTTAGGTAACATACAAAGAGCCTGAGTAGGCCATCGAGTCCCTCAAGTCTGCTCCACCATTAAATAAGATCATGGCTGTTCTGATAGTAACTTCAAATCTGCATCCTGCCTACCCCCGATAACCTATGGGTACCAAGAATTCATCCTCTTCTGTCTTAAAAATATTTTTAAAATGTCTTCCTAAAAAGATGGTGACAGCAGAGTTCCAAACACTGACGACTCTGAATGATAATATGTTGCTTCATCTCCTTTTTAAATGGGCGACCCCTTATTTTAAACAGTGACACCCAGTTCTAGATTCTTCCACAAGAGGAAACATCTTCTCCACATCCAAGCTGTCAAGACCCCATAGGATCATATATGTTTCAATCAAGTCACCTCTTACTCTTCTGAACTCCAGTGGATACAAGCTTAGCCTGTCCAGCCTTTCGTCATACGACAACACATCCATTCCAGGTATTAAGTCCTGAAAACCTTCTCTAAATGGTTTCCAATGCATTTACATACTTCCTTAAATAAGGTGACCAATACAGACACAGTACTCCAGATGTGGTCTCACCAATAACCTGCCAAACTGTTCAATTCTGTTTGCCACACTACCAGAAGGATGTGGAGGCTCTGGGAGTGTACAGAAGAGGTTTACCAGGATGTTGTCTGGATGGAGGGCATTAGCTATGAGGAGGTTTGTTCGACAAGGTTTGAGGGGTGATCTGATAGAAGTCCACAAAAGTATGAGGGGTATGGGCAGTTTTCCCAGGGTGGAAGAGTCAATTACTAGGGAACATAGGTTCAAGGTGTGAGGGGCAAAGTTTAGAGGAGATATACGAGGAAAGTTTTTTTTTACACAGAGGCTAGTAGGTGCCTGAAACTTGCTGCTGCTGAAGGAGGTGGTGGAAACAGATGCAAAAGTGACATTTAAGGGGTGTCTTGACAAATACATGAATAGGATGGCAATAGAGGGATACAGACCCCGAAAGTGCAGAAGGTTTTAGGTTAGATGGGCAGCATGGTCGGCGCAGACTTGGAGGGCCGAAGGGCCTGTTACTGTGCTGTACCATTTGTTATTCTTTTTGTTCATAACATCCCTACTTCTGTATTCAATTCCCTCACAAATGATAACATTCCATTTCCTAATTACTTGCTGATTATAAATGTCTTGATATTCTTTTAGCCTATTTAATTAATACATTTTTTCCTCACAGAGAACACCTCTTCTTTTTCCCTTTAGATTTTGGACAATTTTTATTGTTATTTTAACTGAGTAACTCTTCCATTTGGGGGTCAATATATTCAGATTGTGCTTATTTTTCTTGAGTACATACTTATTCCACATTAAAACTTTAAAAGGTGTTCTTTTTCCCCCCCAGTTGTGATAGCACAGCAATATTTTCCAGTTATCTGTTTTTGTTCACTCCTTATTCCTTTGAAATTTTCTTCTCAAAAGGTTGATAAATTATTTTAAGTTTATTTGTATTGCTCACAATAATCCCTAGAAGCCCCAGATCTTACACTTTGTTTATAAGACCCGGGTCTATATGCAAGTTAGCCTGAGCAGGATCCTGGCATACACTGTTTCCTTTACTGTAATTCTAGAACATTCTTATATTTTTAATTAATTCCCATCGACATTCTCGAATTCTAAATTAATTCCCATCATCCAAGATGATTTGTACTTTTGTGCTATTTATACCAACTTGATGCTTCTTACTCAAGTCATGATGTGGAGATACCGGCTCGTTGGACTGGGGTGAGCACAGTAAGAAGTCTTACAACACCAGGTTAAAGTCCAACAGGTTTGATTCAAACACGAGCTTTCGGAGCGCGGCTCCTTCCTCAGGTGAATAACTTACTCAAGTAAGCAGGGAAACAGGAATGCCTGAATTGCTCTACAGAGCCCTGGATGGACTCAATGGGCTGAATGGTCTCCTGCTGTGCAGTTATGACTCTAATTTACTCGAGATGCGCTAGCATTCAGGTGTCAGGTAACAGGACCTATCTTTCTTCCTTTATTTTGTCTCTCTGCTTGGTTACTTTGTCTGGGTTAACACCATGTTGCTCTCACTTTCTATTTGATCGCCGACTAACTTTGATCATCAAAAGTTCAAGTTGACTTCTCCCTCCGACACAGTTGGTTTAAATAATCTGCCTCTTTATTAATAGCTTCTCTATCCGATGCTGCTTGGTTGAGATGTAGGCCACATTACCTTTGCCAACCTGGGTTTACCCCAAAGTAAACTAGCAGTTTCCCATAAATTTGACTTGCACGTCATAGCCTGAAAATTCTACTCGAGTTCTGTGTACCGTTCAGCCGAAGATCCGCAATGAACCAGAAAAGAAACTTCACAGCTTATCTTTCAATTTTCAATGCCCCAATCAGCTATACTACCAACAATTGGAGAGATATCTATTCCAGAAGGGTGATAATGTGAAGCTCAACAGGAGACTCTCAATTTCTTGAGTGAAAAACATTAATGCAACAATAGAAGCAGGTCATTCTTCCAACTTGCAACTGACTCAATACTTATTTGCAATGCTATCCTTAAACACACAGCTCCTCATATATCTTGATTTTTTGGGGGCGGCAAGGTGGCACAGTAGTTAACGCTGCTGTCTCACAGCTCCAGGGATCCAGGTTCAATTCCGGCTTTGGTGACTGTGGAGTTTGCACTTTCTCCCTGTGTCTGCGTGGGTTTCCTCCGGGTGCTCCGGTTTCTTCCCACAGTCCAAAGATGTGCAGGTTAGGTGGATTGGCTGTGCTAAATTGCCCCTTAGTGTCCAACGGTTAGGTGGGGATGAGGTAGGGCTGGGGAGCTTTTTCAGAGAGTCGGTGCAGACTCAATGGGCCAAGTGGCCTCCTTCTGCACATTAGGCATTCTAGAATTCTAATCTATAATTCTCCTCGCTCCGGAAAAAGAACAGGCCATCTCCTAAACCTGGTTCTAAAATTTGCTTCACTGACTTTCCTAGTAATATATTCCATGGATTATTGCCCTGTGTTAGAACCTGTTTTTCTTCGAACTCCCAGCTTCCTGATTTTTAAACTGATTTCTGGAATTTTAAGGATCAACGAATAACTTGCTAAAATTAACTAATTAAGTTATCTACATAGGCTGGAAAACATTAACTAGACCACACCACCCAACTCAAACTGTTTTACCTTTCCTCATAAAGTACATTCTTGCAACTTGTAATAATTTTGAGAACAACGGAATAGATTTTGCTCTTCCAGAAATATAAAAGGTAAACTGCAGTGCAAGCCACAAAGGAAACTTACTGACTAACGCAAGGTGCATCCATATGAAAGAAGTTAGGGTCCATAAAAAGATCAAAAGCTTCTTTTTTCCAAGCCCGTCTGGTATACTGATAGCCACTAAGACTGCTCACCAATTGCACGCATGCTCGGTAACTTGGAGCATTGTGGGCACTAGAAGAAAAAAGGACATTTTAGCAAAGCTATGAAATAGTTTTTACTGAATAAAATAGAAAATCTCAGTCAGAAGCAGCCGCAGAAAATAACAAGGATTTCCAAAACTGAGTCCAATAAAACAGGGAATCACCAGCCTGTCTTGCTCGATCGGGTATTCAATAAGCCTTCAAACGTCCAAGAGAATTAATAAAATGTATTGAATTCCAGTTCAAATTGTACCGATTTTAATACATACAGAACAAATATGAAACAAGTGAACATCAAAGCTGTGCAGGTCTCAAATATATGATAATAAAAAAGCAACTCTGAGGGTCATTTCACCCAAAGGTAATTACTGCATGTGCTTCAACAATTCCACCTGTCCAATAAAAGACACACACACACACCGGAATTCTAATAAATTGATTTAAAAAAAATACATTTTCTATTTAAACTCAACACAAACTGTTGCTGAAAAGATTTGCAAAAAACATGCAGGCATCTTTCAGCTAAGTCCATAATATGCATAAATGGAACTATTTTTAGATATTTTGGCAGCACAAACAGACTTGCGGCCCTGGACAGTAGATTAGTTGTGCACATCTGTAATCTACACACTATGAGCTCCCTCAATGTGCGGTTGTGGTGGACATGAAGCAGAGGACAAGTGAAGGATTAATCCAGCACAGCCTTCAACCGGCTGGCTATGCAGCCTGCCTAAAGAACAAACAGGCAGTTTATTCTCCAAGTGTGCAGAAATGAAGAGGAGGAAGGAGAAAAAAATCTTGCAAAGAATAGAAATCTTAGCCTCATTCACCCACCACCCAAAGAAAAATGGGCTTCAGAGACTTAACACAAAAACTAGAAAATCTACTAGATTGCAAATTGTACTGAGTGGATTACCAAAATATAAAATACTGGAAATAGACAGCAGGTCTGGTAACATCTGTCTGACTCTTGTTGCTAGATGTTCCTTGATTCAAATATGTTTGCTCAAGGTTGAGCTTCTGTCATCCATCTTCATGTGGCTGATTTGGCCCATTTTCGACCTGCAGATCTTTGGACATGTGGGATTCTGAATGCAGAATTTGCTTCCTTTTTTTAAAACCTTTTCTGTTACTGCTCTGCCTCATCAAGGTGCTGGTGATGCAGCTTGATGGCAGGTTGTGGCCATTCTGAGCAGTCAGCAGCAAGTTTCTCTCAGTCATTAAGTTCAATAGTGCCATGCTTCAAGCAGAGTTTCAGAATGTCGGTGAAGCATTTTCTTTGTCCTCTCTTGAAACATTAGCCATTTGAGAGTTGAGAGAACATAACCTGGCAGTGGAGGCAGTTTTGACCAAGTTGATGCTGCAGGAGTTTTACCTAAATGTTTGTGGAGCAGGCTAGAAGGACAATAGGATTTATTCAACAGTCCTCCCAGTGTATGTGGAGAATGCAGTGCAGATATTTCTGATGTAATATGATGAGTTCAAGGGCAGCATGGTGGTTAGCATAAATGCTTCACAGCTCCAGGGTCCCAGGTTCGATTCCCGGCTGGGTCACTGTCTGTGCGGAGTCTGCACGTCCTCCCCGTGTGTGCGTGGGTTTCCTCCGGGTGCTCCGGTTTCCTCCCACAGTCCAAAGGTGTGCGGGTTAGGTGGATTGGCCATGCTAAATTGCCCGTAGTGTCCTAAAAAGTAAGGTTAAGGGGGGGGGGGGGGTTGTTGGGTTACGGGTATAGGGTGGATACGTGGGTTTGAGTAGGGTGATCATGGCTCGGCACAACATCGAGGGCCGAAGGGCCTGTTCTGTGCTGTACTGTTCTATGTTCTATATCTCTAGTGCTCTGTGTCGCTGATACAATTTTCAGGTCTCAGAGCAGTACAGGAATGTGGTGACAACAACTGCTGTTTGTACTAAGATTCTAATCCTTGGGGTGAGGTGTGGAAGTCAGAAAATATACAAAAAGCTTTAGAAAAAAGCATCAATAACATTCCACTTTCTTGAAGAAAACTCATTTTTACTGTTAATAACAGTATCAATCATCCGGGCTCTCAAAGGGATCCTGCTTAAGCTTTTGAACTTCACAGAATCATTACAACGCAGGAGGGCCATTCGGCCCATCGTGTCTACATTAGCTCTCCAAATAAGCATTATGACTTGGTGCCATCCCACTGCTTTTTCCTTGTACTCCTATACATTACTTCTATTCAAATAATCATCTCACATGCTTTTGAATGACTTGACTGAACCTGCCTCCACCACATTCCAGGTAATGCATTCCGGACCCAAACCACTTGTCGTATGAAAGGTTTTTTCACATCACATTTGCTTCTTTTGCAAATTGCTTTAAATCGATGTCTCCTCATTCTCAATCCTTTTACAAGCGGGAACACTCTCCCTCTATCTACTCTGTCCAGCCCTAGCATAACTTTGAGCATTTCTATTCAATCTCATCTTAGTCTTCCTCTCTCCAAGGAGAGCTGTCCCATCCTCTCCAATCTATCCTTATAGCTGTGGTTTCTCGTGCCTGAAATCATTCTTGTAAACCTCTCCTGTATACTCTCCAATGCGTTCACATCCTTCCTATAGCGTGGCACTCATAACTGCACACAATTCAGCTGCAATCTAAATGTCTTGTTCAGCATAACATCTTTGCTCTTAGAATCCCTACAGTGCAGAAGGAGGCCATTCGGCCCATCAAGTCTACACCGACCCTCTGGAAATGCACCCTACCTAGGCCCAATCCCCAGCCCTATCCCCGTAACCCAACCTAACTGTTGGACACTATGGGCAATTTAGCATGGCCAATCCGCCTAACCTGCAAATCTTTGGACTGTGGGAGGAAACCGGAGCGCCTGGAGCAAACCTACGTAGACACGGGAAGAATGTGCAAACTCCACACAGACAGTAAACTGAGGTCTGAATCGAACCCGGGTCCCTGCCGCTGTGATGCCACTGTGCTCTAGTACTCTATACTTCTGTTAATAAAGCCCAAGATACTATATGTTTCATTAATACTCTCTCTACCTGTCCTACGAGACAGCTAGTTTGCAATGCAGAACAAGGCCAGCAGCACAGGTTCAAGTCCCGTACCAGTTGAGGATTCTGAATTCTCCCTCTGTGTACCCGTACAGACGCTGGACTAGGGGCTTTTCAAAGTAACTTCATTGCAGTGTAAGTCTACTTGTGACAATAAAAAGATTATTATTATTATACACACCCAGGTCCCTCTACTGTTGCACCCCTTTTTTTCTTCCTTTTTAAAAAATCCAGAGGACCCAATTATTTTTTTCTCCAATTAAGGGGCAATTTAGCATGGCCAATCCACCTAACCTGCACATCTTTGGATTGTGGGGGTGAAACCCACACAGACATGGGGAGAATGTGCAAACTACACATGGACAGTGACCCAGGGCCGGGATTCAAACCCGGGTCCTCAGCGTCGTAGTCCCAGTGCCAACCACTGCACCACATGCCACCCATTTTGCACCCTTTAAGAATTTTACTCATAATGTCCCTGTTTTTCTTACCAAAATATATCATCTCACACTTCTCAGCATCATCTCACATTTCTCTGCATTAAACTTAATCTACCCACTCCCCCAAATTGTCTATGTCCTTAGGAAGTTCCACACAGTCCTCTTCAGTTTACAATACTTCCAAGTTTTGTATCATCCACAAACATTGAAATTATCCTTGCTCACAAGATCTAGATCATTAATATATATCAGGAAAAACTAGTGTCCTTTCAAAAGATTCCTTCCTGTAGACTAGACTATGGTCCATGATATCTCTGAAATGCTGCGAACCAAAATTCTTTAAAAAGCTTGCTCAACTCCATGAAAACTGTGGAGGACTAGGACATGCTGAATCTCAAAATGGAGCCAGCCAGGTTGGGAATGCAGGATGTTTTTTCATGTCCCAAACCAGCCATACCCTTAGAAGACATCTTTAAAAATCGGGAATCGGTCCAGGAATTCTAGGATTGGGTTCCAGCCGCCATTATTAATGGTCTGTGGACTGCTCCTGACAGCGAAAATCTAGCCCCAAGAGTTTTGTTGAATTATGGACGTCTTTGTTTCAGAAAATGGCTACCATAGAATGGATAAAGTACAGGAAGTGTTTAACGTATTCCTGAATCTCTCCTTCAGCATACATGGGAGTCTTGTTTTTGGAACATTCAAGGACAGGTCGAGTTTCTTCTATGCAGGATTGAGTGGGAGCGGGGATCTGTCTAATAACGAATCACTGATCTTTCTCCACAGATGCTACCAGATATGCTGTGTATTTCCAGCAGATTTTATTTCTGATCTCCAGCAGTACAATGCATTGCTTTTGGAATAGAATCTGTGTTATTTTTGTTAAAATGAGAAATGGATAGGTAGAATCATGAATTGTAAACATTGCACTGGAAAATCATGGACACAGGAACTGAAAATTAAGTAATAAAGAGGCCCAGCACTAGTCAAACTAATCACGTATTTTAAATGTAAGGAATAAAATTGAAATTGCATTCTGAAGTAGAGCTTGTCAATTACCTGTGATTGCGAAGATAAGGCACCGCATAGTACATAATGTTAACAAGTAATGGAATAACTTTTTCCTTCTCGTCACTGTGGAATACCATGTCCAGAAGGTGAGCCAAAACCTAAAAAAGAGGGGAACATATACATTTCACTACAATACACTGTAATGGATTAGCAACTTGTTTCACCTAAATTCCATTAAATTAGCGCTGCACGGTGTCACAGTGGGTAGCCCTGCTGCCCCACTGTGCCGAGGTCCCAGGTTCGATCCTGGCTCTGGGTCACTGACTGTATGGAGTTTGCACATTCTCCCTGTGTTTGCGTGGGTTTCGTCCCACAACCCAAAAAGATGTGCAGGCTCGGTGGATTGGCCACGTTAAATTGCCCCTTAATTGGAAAAAATAAATTGGGCACTCTAAATTTATTTTTTTTAAATGTCATTAAATTCTCGAATTCGGAACAGCCACTGTTAAGTCAAAACAGTGAAGTTTATCTTTCACGTCAACAGAGCTAAAATTCAAATTTCATATTTCAAAACAAATACCTTGAAAAAGAACATTTCATGAAACTCTATGGCAGTACTACAATGGGAGAATTCCACCCAATATATTTCTAAGTATCTGGCCGGCAAAGAGCATTTAACTAGTGTTTACTTAAAGTAAGTCAATACATTAAGGTACGTTTCTTCCAGCCTTAAGAAGGAATAAACAAGCTCTACTGGAGAGCAGCTGAATTAGTTAGTCGGCTAACTAGTCCGATCTGGCTGTTGTGGTCTCAGCTCCACAGTAAATGTAGAGATTGAGGTGCAGCTTTGCAAACGGAGGGAAGATCGCAAGCAGAGTGAGCTGAAAGTTTGGTGAATGGGGAAATTTTCTTACTTCACTTCACGTCAGTGCAGTGGAACGATCTGGTTGGTGAGTAACTGATAAACCAATCAGCAATTAAGAAATGTATAGCTCTTAATTATCATTTTTTATTGCCACCCAATCTGCTTCTACATCCTGGTTTCCATAACATAGATCATTCTCACTATGGGGCAAAACATCATTAATTAACAGAAGCATCCCTCCACCTTTTACTAGATTCCTGGCTTTCCTAAATGTCATATACTCTTCACTATCCAGGTCTCAAACTATGTCATCCTGCAGCCATGTCTCTGCAATGGCTACCGGATCATAATTATTTATTTCTATTTGAGCTATCAGTTCATCTGCTTTATTTCAAATGCGACCTGCATTCAATACAAAGGCTTTAAATGTAGACGTGTCCTATCTGCCCCATTGACCTTGGGCTCAATGACGGAGGGTCCTGGATAGTACAGATCAGCCCACTGAAAATTTTAACTTCCCAGGCAATTTCAGTGCGTGTGTCAGGAGCTTCAGGGACCTGATGGCATCAATGACTTAAGTCCAGATTTCTCTGCTCTGGACATTTTAAGATTTAGACCATTGAGCAAAATAGGTGAAATCACCAATATAAACCAGAAGCTTCCGCAATGACTCCATGAGTACTTACAATGAGGTATATTGATCAAAATGGGGCAACTGTTGAAGGAAGATGAAAGTTGTGAAGAGAACAAATATTTAAGATGAGTAGGGTTTCCATACCTCCGCTAATAAGGTCAGTGCATGTACACTGTACACAGAAGGTGTGATACTGGCTGTCTCCACCACTGGGGTCAACATGATATCTGGGCAAGGCAGAAAAGATCAAATGATTAACACAGGGAGAAAATAATTATTTGGGTTGAAAATTTAATGAAACTCAATTAAAACCAATGAAGTAAATACTGTAAGATTTCCTTTATTTTTAAAAATTACTCCAGTTGACATTTGAGTATCACTTTAGTTACAAGGACATGCATCTCGTTTCAACTCCCTCAGCAAAACAACCCCTACAGGCACTGAAAAGTTACTTTTTCATGTCTGCCATCTAGTTCCTTCAGCTTTCACTTAATGTTGGCAAATTTAAAAAAAAACGTTTTGTTTCTTTTAACTCGCTCACTCAATTCCATCTTAGTCTCGCTATTTTGCTTTCTCGGCATGATTTTACATTGAACTAAACATGATAATTTACGCACACTGACTTAGGCTGCCTGTGTCAGGAACAATTCCCTACTGCAATTGGTTAAAGAGACATGTTGTTGCTTTGCATTGATTACACGAGTTCCAGATCCCTGAAAGAGGGTGTTGCACTGTATTAGATTCTGAACATTGGAGCAGTAGCAGGTACATCAAGCTTGCTCTGCCATTCAAACAGATCAAGGCTGATCATTCACCTCTACATTTCCCCCCACTTTTCCCATATCTCTCAATGTCATCAGTAACCAGAAATCTATCGATTTCTGTCTCAATGATTGAACCTCCACAGCCCTCTGGGGTAGAGAATTCCAAAGGTTCACCACCGTATGAGTGAAGAAATTCCTCCTCATCTCAGTCTTAAATGGACTGCACATTATTCTGAGACTCACCATTCAGGGGAACATTCTATCTACATCTACGCTGTCACACCCCGCAGATTTTTTTAAGGTTCATTATGAGGTCACCTCTCATTCTGAGCAAGAAATTACAAGCCTAGTTTCCTCAATC
This sequence comes from Scyliorhinus canicula, assembly GCF_902713615.1. Lineage (NCBI taxonomy): Eukaryota > Metazoa > Chordata > Chondrichthyes > Carcharhiniformes > Scyliorhinidae > Scyliorhinus > Scyliorhinus canicula. The sequence continues at coordinate 169,209,026 of NC_052146.1, forward strand.
TCCCCTCATAAGTGAATCCTGCCATCTCAGGGATTAGTCTTGTGAACCTCTGTTACATTCCTTAAATATGGAAAGTAAAACTGTACACAGTACTCAAAGTATAGTCCCATCAAGGCTCTATACAGGGTATCTTTACTCCTGTACTCAGATCTCCTTGAGATGAAGGCCAGCATATTATTTGTCCTCATTTCTTTTAGTGGTTGGCTCTATAGCTCAGTGGTTCGAGCACTGGTCTTGTCAACCATGGCCTGGGAGTTCAATTCTCGCTGGAGCCTGTGACTATGATTTAGCATGCTTGGCTAGCACAATCGCTAGAGCATGAGACTCTTGATCTCAGAGTCTTGGGTTCATGTCCCATGTTGAGCACTGAATGGCCTACTCCTACTCCTGTTTTGGGGTGGCAGGGTGGCACAGTGGTTAGCACCTGCTGCCTCACAGCTCCAGGGACCCAGGTTCAATTCCGGCTTCGGGTGACTGTGGAGTTTGCACTTTCTCCCCGTGTCTGTGTGGGCTTCCTCTGTGCGCTCCGGTTTCCTCCCACAGTCCAAAGATATGCAGATTAGGTGGATTGGCCATGCTAAATTGCCCCTTAGTGTCCAAAGGGTTAGGTGGAGTTGATGGGTTATGGGGATAGGGTGGAGGCATGGGTTTATGTGGGGTGCTCTTTCCAAGGGCCGGTGAAGACTCGATGGGCTAAATGGCCTTCTTCTGCACTGTAAATTCTATGATTCTCTGATATAATTTGCCTTCCTAATTGTTTGTTGGCTTTTGGTGAATCGTGGACATCAACCTCTCACCATTTAAGAAATACTCTTGTTTTTTTTCTACCAAAGTGGATTATTTCACATTAATTCACATTTTATCCCATCCATCTGCCTTGTTCTTGCCCACTCACTCATCCAGAGACCCAAGTCCCTTGATGCCTCCTTACATCTTCACAACTTATAGTCTCACCTTGTTTTGTGTCATCAGCAAATTTAGAAATATTACATTTGGTCCACACATCCAAATCATTTATATAGATTGCCCACATCCAAATCCTTTATGACCTGATGACTTAAGTTGCCTTGGAAAAACCCACAAAGTCTGTGGGCAGCAGTATGCATACTGTATGGCTAGTATGGTTTTTGCAAAATCTGTTTATTTTGTTCCTTAAAATAATTTTCTTTTTCAAGTTTAAAGGAGATTACTTTATATTGCAATAAATGCTGGCCTAGCCAGAAATGCCCACATCTCATTTTTAAAAACTATCTCAAGCTAAATTAATTTCAAGCTGAGAATAACTCTTATTTTATCCTAGGAGATGGAAGATATATTTATTAATGAACATGAAAAGGTTGGCATCTGTTTTACACAATATGGTGATGTTGGCATTGATAGGTTCTTCAGTTGGCACTGAAGATTACTGCCTAATTAATCAATCAATTAGGAGAGCTGGTAAAAGCTATTTTGTCCAGCACCAAACGTGCTCCCTAGCTAAATGTGATTAGCATTTTATACTAACACTACTTTAACATTTCTGTTCCATTAGTGGTTTTGGTAGGTGCCTTCACAGATAGTAGGATGAGTTACACCTTCAACATCTCTTTCCATGTTGCTTCCTTCCACTAGAATTTGTGGAGAAGCCTTTACTTCTAGGTTCCTCCTTAGCCAGGTGGTCTGTTCCAAAGAGGAGCCTGCAATGGTGCCAATGGCCTCGACAATCTTATGGGTGATATCCTAGAAAATTAAAGACATGAACAGACCACAAATGTCAATCATTTAGTATAATATAGATGCAGTAAGACAGGTTTATCAAATTATTAATTGAGCAAAGTAAATTGACCAAATAAAATTGCCCTTACCTGAAGGTCTCTTTGGTCCTTTTTGTTTTCCAGGTTGGGATTTTTCATGATGAACTCATTAAGTACTCTGAAGTCACAAGTCAAGAACAAACTAGAATAAAAAATACATCCATATCCTCGGAACATCCCAGAGCACTTGGCAGCCAATTAGTTATTTTTGAAATGTATATTTTATTGTAAGGAAAGAAAATAAAAATAAGTCAGATAAATAGCCAATTAATCTGCCTTGGTAGTGTTGTTTAAGGGATCGATGTTCAGTCACAGCTACATACATCACCTATAATTCTCAAGAATTGTGAGGACTGTTTTTTTGGTATTTTTTTCCATTCTAACTGTTTACCGTTATAAACCTGAGCCTTTAATCCACATTGCTGAACACCTTAAATACATTATATCTCACAGATGCTCCATGACCATTAGATTAATTATCTCTTCAAAGATTACAATGAATTTATGAGGCACGCAATGGCTTTTACACCATTCAGTTAGCCTTCGTGTCTTCTACATCTCTTAGATGAGCAGGGTCAACCATTTCCTATGTTACTAAACTGAATCTAACTAGTTTATAATTCCTCAATTCACATAGCATTTGAATACTTGGCACTTCTGGATGGTTTGATTTTACACTATTTTCCCTCCCCCAAAACGCTCCGGTATAATTGACAGCCTGACCCAAGCAGTTAAGCCATTAAAGGAGTGTTCAGCTGCCAGCTTGGGTTTCGTGCACGCAGCATCAGCTCCAAAGTAACCATGGGTGGAATTCTTGCATGTGGGTTTGGTGGAGGGCGGGAGTCGATAATCCAGCGGGAGACGAAGGGTCAAATACCCTCCTGCGTAAAAAGAGTTTGCAATTCTCTGAATAGCCAGTTGTTTTCCAGCTGCCTGGTGGTGTGAATGCCATTTACATTCACTAGCATCTCAAATGCTCATTAAATCAGCTGCTCGCCTGGAATCTCATCAGGTCTTCCAATCATGCTTCAAACCAACAGGAAATTAGGGCAGCCTCAAACTGATTTGAAAGAGACTGGTGTGCACAGGTCGGATTTTAGTTCCCAACAGACATAGCCTATCTGCCATAGCTGCGCCACTCCTGTTCTGCGGAACGCCACTGCTGAAGTTTGGTCCATGTCCACCAGCTCCATGCTGAGCTGGTCTTGATGGACAGTACTGTGCTGCTGGACTCGTGGACCATTATGTTTCACTGAGTCGGATCAGTACAGCACCCGGGTTTGGGGAGTGCAGTGGCCGTCTGCTCCCAGTACCATACACCGTTGCCTGTCTGGACAGCACTGTGCTGCGCAGCTCCCGCAGCCATTGGATCAGTTCAACCGAGGCTTTGTTTTAACATAGACATAGAACAGTACAGCACAGAACAGGCCCTTCGGCCCTCAATGTTGTGCCGAGCCATGATCACCCTACTCAAACCCACAAATCCACCTTATATCCGTAACCCAACAACCCCCCCTTATCTTTACTTTTATTAGGACACTACGGGCAATTTAGCATGGCCAATCCACCTAACCCGCACATCTTTGGACTGTGGGAGGAAACCGGAGCACCCGGAGGAAACCCACGCACACAGGGGGAGGACGTGCAGACTCCACACAGACAGTGACCCAGCCGGGAATCGAACCTGGGACCCTGGAGCTGTGAAGCATTTATGCTAACCACCATGCTACCCTGCTTTAAAAAGGAATTCTTTCCAGGATGTGGGCTTTGTTGATTAGGCCAGCATTTGTTTCCCATCGCTAATTGCCCTTGAGAAGGTGATGGTGAATTGCCTTCTTGAACTTCTGCAGTCCATGTGGCTTAGGAACACCCACAGTACTGTTAGGGTGAGAATTCCAGGATGTTGACTCAGCGACCGTGAAGGAACGTCAATATATTTCCAACTCAGGATGGTGAGTGACTTGGAGAGGGACTTCCAGGTGATGGTGTTCCCAGTTATATGCTGCTTCTCCTTCTAGATGGTAGTGGTCATGGGTTTGGAAGGTGCTGCCTAAGGAGCCTTGGTGAGTTCCTGCAGTGCATCTTGTAGATGGTACACACTGCTGCTACTGTGCGCCGGTGGTGGAGGGAGTGATTTTTTGTGGAAGGGGGAGTAATCAAGCCGGCTGCTTTGTCCTGGATGGTGTCGAGTTTCTTGAATGTTGTTGGAGCTGCCCTCAACCAGTTAAGTGGGAGTATTCCACTACACCCCTGATTAGTGTAGTGGAATACTCCACTAGGCTTTCAGGAGTCGTATGTTACTTGCCGCAGGATCCCCAGCCTCTGACCTGTTCTCGTAGCCACAATGTTTATATGGCTAGTCCAGTTCAGTCGGTGGTCAATGGTAACCCCCAGGATGTTGATAGTGGGGTATTTTGTGATAGTAATGCCATGGAATGTCAAGGGGTGATGGTTTAATTCTCTTATTGGAAATGGTCATTGCCTGAGTGTGGCACAAATGTTACTTTCCACTTGTCAGCTCAAGCCTGGGTACTGTCCATATCTTGCTGCATTTGGATATGGACTGCTTCAGCGATGATGGTCACTGCCGACATCTGCAGTCTGTAGATAGGGAAGACACCATACTGGTGGCGTGCAATGTGAGGGGAGGTCTGATAAAAACAATGAGAGGTAATGTAGAAGGAGGGCTGTGAAAGGGCAGTATGCAATGGGGAAAGGCAAACACATTGGGGGGCAAACACAATGGGGAGAAATGTGGAATGAGTACTGTGCAAAGCAGCAGGAGAAGGGTGATGGGGCATGATGGAAGGCAGAGGTTCAAGGTGGTGGAGGAGGGTGATGAACAATGGAAGGCAGAGGGAAAACAGAGGGCTGGGATGTTGGATCCCGACAAGGTGCATGAACGTTGAAAACAAGAGAGGGGTCAAAAGAATGTCAGTGTTCTCTACAAAGTGACTCCAAGTGTAATATAGAGCTCCACCCAACCAAGCCATGTCTCTGCGCTGGTGGAGGATATGGGAGCGGTCTTTCATGAGCCTGTTCAATTTCAGCCATGCTCTGCAGGCTCAGGGTGGTGCTCAGCTGTGTGGATGGCTTGAATCTGCTCGTGCCTAGAGGAAATAAATGACAGTTTTACTGGATGAGCTGAAGCTATTTCAGAGTCCATTTGATTCACCGTGATTGTGAGGATCTGATGAAGTGATGGAGCCGAGATCGATACTAGGTTGTTGGAAGAAGCCAATCTGTCAGAAGCTATCCCTATCCTCCCCAGCAAGGTTTGCTGAACCCTCTTTGAATTTTGTGAGGGGAAATGATCTGTGCTGTCCCTCCCCGCTCTGGACTCGCTCACATTTTTTGCACCAGCTTGCTCTGTATGAAATGAAAGAAAGGAAAGTGATCAGAGGGATGGAGCAGAGGTTGGGTGAAATGCATGTCCCCTGTGTGTGGTGAACTCTGCCTAGAAGGGCCAGAAGATGGTGTGTGAAGAGAAACATGACAGATGGAACAGTGGTGATGTGAAAGCGTCCATGAACGTGTTGATGTGTGTCTCCCGCTAATAGATGTGTGAGATGAGTGAAGAGGGTAGCTGCTTGGGCACATGATGCCATGCTAAGAGGTTAATACTGAAGGGAGCTGAGAGAGGACTTACCCTGGCAGAGTAGATGAGATCATTCATCCGCTTTCTGCACGGCATTGGCACTGATGCCAGCCACACTGACCTCCTGGGCAACCACCTCAGAGGCCAGGGATGTGTGGTTGCTGTGCTTCCTTGGGGTAGAGAACGTGCTTCTGCATCCGGTCCCCTCAACACATGTCCTCGAGGGCATAGTGGTTGACAGGGGGTGCAGACTTCTTGAGGCCTTTTTCATGTGAAGACAAGTGGGCTGGGGGCATGAGTGTGATGCACTGGTGTTTAAATATGGTACCTGGCCTGTTGAATCCACCAATTTATGGCAGGAGGAAGAATCAGCTCTTGACCCACCCGGTGATTTGGAAAGATACTTACTTGTGCATATTGAATGAAGCTCCAAGCACTGAAGTGGGCATGATGTCATGCCATTTTGGCAAGTGGGGACGTCACCACTGGAACCGCCCGCTGCCGCACTTTGGAGAAATCTGCTCAATGTGTCAGAGGTCTATAGTCATAGCACACTACCAAATACAATTTACAAGCAGCCTTAAAGTCCATGTATAACTATTCGGTCATAAAAATGCAATTCCTGCCTTCATGCTCCTCCTACCCTGAATAATATCAGTAGTTCTTCTTACCCAAGGATGAGGAATTGCGCAGGCGGCGGTAGATAAAGTTGAATAGAATCTTTCAACAACGTCAACAGAGACGGCCAGCTGTCGACTAAATTCTGCACTGAAATCCTGTGGAAAGGTTAGGTCAGGTTAGGAAGCTGCTCATTTTTCTTTTTACAGTGTAGCTTACAATCAAGAATTAATTGTACTTTATACTGAACTTCACATGGGATGAGAGAATATGCTCATTTAAAAAAAATAACTTTCTTCTTTTTCTCAGTAGGGTCTTACCCACTGCCAAGAAATATTGGTCAACCTGCATCAATACTATTCGCAGACTAGCAGACAGCAGCAGCAGATATATTGGTCAACCTGCATCAATACTGTTCGCAGATTAGCAGACAGCAGCACCAGAAATATTGGTCAACCTGCATCAATACTGTTCGCAGATTAGCAGCACCAGAAATATTGGTCAACCTGCATCAATACTATTCGCAGATTAGCAGACAGCAGCAGCAGATATATGGGTCAACCTGCATCAATACTGTTCGCAGATTAGCAGACATCAGCAGCAGAAATATTTGACTTCACTCAGTTTTGGAATTATCCAGCCTTCAGTTACTGACTTTTCTCAGCGAAACATTTGCAAATATATGCATAGTAGCGACCCATGTTCCACTGTTGCACAATGGTTTTACAATAATCAGATCTACAACCTATTTATTTTCTATAATAATAATCATCTTTATGATGTCACAAGTAGGCTTACATTAACACTGCAATGAAGTTACTGTGAAAATCCTCTAGTCGCTACATTCCAGCGCCTGTTCGGGTACACTGAGGGAGAATTCAGAATGTCCAATTCACATAACAAACACATCTTTCAGGACATGAGCATAAACAATGACCCAAGCGGGAATCAAACCTGGGATGCTGGTGTTGTGAAACAACAGTGCCCGTTTCTGCATGTGGATCTCCACTGACAGCATCATCACATCGCTTTTCTTTAATAGAATCATGGAAAATGACAGCACGGAAGGAAGGTATTTGCCCCATTTCTCTGACGCTTGGTCCAGAACCTTTCAGGTTATGGCAGTTCAAGTGCATCTCTAGGAACTTTTTAAATGGAATGAGAGTTTCTGCCTCCACCACCCTTTCAGGCAGTGGGTTCCAGAGCCTTACCACCCTCTGGGTGAAAACATTTCCTCTTGAATTCCCTCTAATTCTTCTACCCTAAGTTGTGTTCCCTGGTAATGGAGAATGTTCCCAACTAAGGAGAATAGGGCTTTCCTACTCAATCTATCTGCAGTCCTTACAATTTTATACGCTGCAATTAGACCTCCCACAGTTTATTTTGTTCCAACAGAAACAATCCTAGTCTATCCAACGTATTTACGTAACAGAAATTTTCTAGTCCAAGCAACATTCTCTCATATTTGTATCGCACTCAAAATGCAATTAAATCTTTCCCATACTGCGGTGACCAGAACTATACAAAGTGCTCCAGACGTGGCCTAACCAGTGTTTTATACAGTTATAGCATATCCTCCTTGTTTATACATTCAGCGAATGTAACCCGTATGCCTTCTTGATCACCTTATCCAACTGTCAACCTGCCTTCTGGCCCCTCTGTTCCTCTACACCTCTCTTTATCCAACCACTTATTGAGTATTCCCTTGCCTTAGTTTGCTTTCTTCAAATTCATTATTTCACGTTTCTTCATTTTGAACTCCATTTTCCACTATTCCACCCAATCCGTTGATATCTGTCTACAAATTTCTTCTTCATTATTAACCACATGGCCAATTTTTGTATCATCAGAAAACTTCTTAAATATTTCCCCTACATTCAAGTCAAAAGCATTAACTAGCACTGAGCCCCGTGGAACCCCAATCACAAAAACACCCATCAATCTTGGGTGCAAGAAATCAAAATCCCTTTCTAAATGTTATTGGTCTCTATGGGGATTGATACAATGGAATGTTAACTGTCTTCCAGTCCTCCAGCTCCAGGATTGTTACCAAAGAGATTTCAAAAATGATGGTCAGGGCTTCTGCTCAATCTTCTCTAGCTACCCTTAACAAGATACATTTCAACCTGGCCCGTGATTTATCCACTTTCAAAGACGTTAACCCCTTTATATTTCATCTCTCACTTGTCAATTTAATCAATGATTTGATAAACCCCCTCCTAATTGCAATCTTTGTATCTTCACTCTCTTCTATGAAATTAGACTCAGGTTTTCATTAAGATCCATACGCATGTCCTTTGCTTCCACACAGGTAACCCTTCTGGATCCCCACTTAGCTCTGATATTTCTTTTGTTATAGAACATAGAACAGTACAGCACAGAACAGGCCCTTCGGCCCTCGATGTTGTGCCGAACAATGATCACCCTACTTAAACCCACGTAACCCAACAATCCCCCCATTAACCTTACACTACGGGCAATTTATCATGGCCAATCCACCTAACCCGCACATCTTTGGACTGTGGGAGGAAACCGGAGCACCCGGAGGAAACCCACGCACACACGGGGAGGACATGCAGACTCCACACAGACAGTGACCCAGCCGGGAATCGAACCTGGGACCCTGGAGCTGTGAAGCATTGATGCTAACCACCATGCTACCGTATAGAGCAATCCTTTTACTCTTTATGTATTTGTAAAAAAGAAATCATTGAGTGTTTTTGGAGTTTAGATTCTCCATTATAACAGAACAGGAAAGGGCAGCACAGGGTCGCAGTGGTTAACACCGCTGCTTCACAGCGCCCAGCACCCGGGTTCAATCCTGGCCCCGGGTCACTGTCCGTGTGGAGTTTGCACATTCTCCCCGTGTCTGCGTGGGTATCACCCCTACAACTCAAAGATGTGCAGGGTAGGTGGTTTGGACATAATAAATTGCCCCTTAATTGGAGAATTTAAAAAAAATTACAGCACAGGAGGCCATTTGGCCCATTGCGTCCTGGGAAGATCATTATAGAGCAATCCAACTGTCCCATTCTCCAACTCTATACTCATAACCCTTTAAGTTTATTTCCTTCAAGTGCCCATTCAATTTCCTTTTGAAATCATTCATCGTCTCTGATTCCACCAGGCTTATAGTTAGCAAGTTTCAGGTCATTACCCCTCACTGCGTAAAAAAGCTCTTCCTCATATGTCCCCCCACAGCCCAAAACCTTTAATCTGTTTCCCCTTGTCCTTATACGACTAGCTAATAGAAGTTTCCCCTCATCTACGCTATTTAAATCTGTCAGCCTCTTGTACACTTCTATTACATTTCCCCTCAATTACCCTTACTTCAGGAAAAAGCTTCAGCTTGTAACTAAAATTCCTCATTCCTCGAACTATTCTGATAAATCTCTTCTGCACCATCTCCAAGACCATTGCATAATTTGGAAAGCATTAACTGGATTGGGCAAAGCCAAGCATTGGTTTATGAAAGGCAAATGATGCTCAAAAAATCTATTGTAGAGTTTTTTGAGGATGTAGAATAGATAAGGGAGAACCAGCGGATACAATGTATTTGGGCTTTCTGAAGGCTTTTATTGCAAGGGAATTAGTTTAAAACGAAGGTCCCGGAGGATGGAAACACGTTAATGTGATGCCCTTATTCAAAAAGGGAGAGAGGCAAAAAGGAGGAAACTATAGACTAGTTTGCTTGATTTTTGTGGTGGGGATGTTGCTGGAATCAGTTATTGAGAAGATGACTGAACATTTGGAAAGACAAAGCTCAATCCACCATTGTCAGCATGGTTTTACTAAGGGTAAGTCATACTTGACAAAATTGCTAGAGTTCTTTGAGGACATAACCTGCAAGGTGGATAATGGGAACATGCCGATGTGGTATATCTAGACTTCAGAAGGTGCCGCATAAAAGACTGATCCAGAACGTGAGATTGCAGGGGATGGGGGTAGAACACTGGATTGGATTGAGGATTGGCTGACTGACAGAAAGCAGAGGGTGGGGATAAGTGGGCCCTTCTCTGGCTGGCCACGTGCAACTAACAGGGTGCCACAGGGGTCAATCGTCAGACCTCAACTGTTTACAATCCATATAAATGATCTGCAAATAGGGACAGAGTGTAACTTCGCAAATTTGCGTATGATATTAAAATATATATGAAAGCAATGAAGAGGAGATAAAGATTTTACAAACAGATATAGATAAGCTAGGAGATTGGGCCAAAACTTGGGAGATGGTGTTTATTGTAGGTGTATGTGAGGTTATCCATTTTGGCTGAAAAAAATAAAAAGGCTAATTATTATCTAAATGGAAAGCAGATTCAAAATGCGTCGGAGCAGAGATATCTGGATAGCTTTGTTCATTAATCGCAGAAAATCGGTTATGCAGGTACAGCATGTAATAAAGACAAATGGAATGTTAGTGTTTGTTGCAAAAGGTCTGGAGTATAAAAATGGAGTGTTGCTGCAATTGTATATGGTGTTGGTGAGACCACATCTGGAGTATTGTGTCCAGTTTTGGTCTCCTTATTTGAGAAAGGACATGGTAGCATTGGAGGCAGTTCAGAGGAGTATCACCAGATTGATTTTGGGGGTGAAAGGGTTGAGGAGAGATTAAATAGTTGGCATATGCTCGCTGGAGCTTAGAGGGATGAGGAGATCTGATCGAGGTATATAAAATACTAAAAGAGATTGATAAAGTAAACGTAGACCAAATGTTCCCAATTGTGGGGTAATCTCGAACAGGAGGTCACGGATATAGGTTGAGAGGCGGTAGAATTAAAACTGAGACGAGGATGAACTACTTCTCGCAGAGGGTGGTGAATTTGTGGAACTCACTGTCCCATTGTGCGGTGGAATATGAGTCATTAAATGGTTTTAAGACGGAGATAGATACATTTCTGATTTACAAATCAGGTTAAAGGGATATGGTGAACAGGTGGGGTGGTGGATTTGAGACCAGGAAGAGATCAGCCATGACCTGATTGAATGGTGGAGCAGGCTTAAAAAGGTCTGAATTGCCTACTTCTGCTCCTAATTCCTATGTTTTTATGTTCCGACTGTTATACAGGGCCTTGGTGAGACTCAAAGAACCTGTTGAAGGCTATGGAGGCAGTGTCACTGAATGTATTCAAGAAAGAGATAGATAGTTTTTTAGATTTTAATGGCATCAAGGGGGAGAAAGCAGGAATATGGTATTGGGATAGAGGATCAATCATGATCATATTGAATGGTAGAGCAGGCTCAAAAGGCAGAATGGCCTACTCCTGCTCCTAGTTTCTATCCTTCCCAAAGGATGGTGAGGAGAACTGGTTGCAACTGTGGCCTAATCAGAACTTTATAAATGTCAATCAAAACTTCCATGCATTATACCCAATGCTGCTATTAAGGAAGTTCAAGATCCTATATTCTTTACTAACTACTCGCTCCATGTCTTGCAACTTCACATGAAACCCCAGGTCCCTGTACATTCTTCTGAACTATGCCTTTTAGTGTACATTTCCTCTCCCTATCCTTTTTTTAAAGTGTAACACCTCACATTTCGCTCTATTAAATTTCATCTGCCATTTGTTTGCACATTCTACTAGGCTTCCTATGTCCTTATGCAGTCAACTGATGCCATCCTCACATCTGCCACAAATCCAAGGTTAATATCGCTAAATTTTATTGATCAATGTTTTTAAACTCTCTCTTTTCATTGCTAATTTACTTTTTAACCCCCCCCCAAAACACACTTTTATTCCACAATGACTCTGTTGCTGGGTATTTCAACTCCGAATCTTGTTCATCCTTGGCCGGCTGCAATGTTCTAATGAAGTCCACCACAAACTGGAGGAATAGTGCCTCGTCTTCCGATTAGGCACTTTACAGCCTTTCGACTTAACACTGAGTTCAACAACTCCACGAACCATCTTAACCCCCCCCCCCCCACCGTGTTTTAATCCAATTTTCTTTGTCCCAATGCCCCCCACCCCCCAAACATGGCCATCTGTCCCTTGTTTTTTAGTTTTGCTTTCAGAGTGCTGTCCCTTGTTCTACTATCTTATTTTTTATGACACTATCAGCATTTACTTTAGGCTTTAACACTATCTTTCTCTTGTGTTCCATGACATCTTTGTCAAATCTCTCCGAGCTCACACATATCCCTGACCTGCTCCACCCCCTCTTAAGAGTCAGAAATCCATCACTTCCCTCCCCTTCTTTAGCTCTGACGAAGAGTCATACAGACTTGAAATGTTAACTCTGTTCTCGTTCCATAAATGGTGCCAGACTGGCTGAATATTTTCAGTTTATTTAAAGTTAAATACATTCTTCATGTGGGTGTTGCTGGCATTTATTGTCCATCGCCATCTGCCTTTGAGAAGATGGTGCTGAGTGACTTTCTTCAATATGGTGGCTTATTAGACAATTTCAGAGAGCAGTTAAAAGTCCACTGCTTTGCTCTGGTTCCAAAGTCACAGAGGCCCAACCAGTTAAGCACAGCAGATTTCCTTCCCTAAAGGAGAATATTAATTCAGGCAAGTTTCATGATCACTACTACTGAATCAGATTTTTATTCCAGATTTTATTTTATCAATTGAATTTAAATTTCCCAGCCATGGTTGGATTTGAACTCACGTAGGCAAATCACCAGCCCCTAGATTATTAATCTATTAATATAGAAACATAGAAAATAAGAGCAGGAAGAGGCCATTCGGCCCTTCTAGCCTGCTCCGCCATTCATTATGATCATCCAACTCAATAGCCCAATCATGCTTTTCCCCCCATATCTATTGATCCCTTCGACCCTATGCGCTATATCTGACTGCTGTTTGAAAACATGCAATGTTTTTGGCCTCAACTACTTCCTGTGGTAACAGATTCCATAGGCTCACCACTCTTACTGAAGAAATTTCTCCTCATCTCTGTCCTCAATGGTCAACCATGTATCCTCAGACCGTGACCCCTGGTTCTGGACACACCCACCGTAGGAGCAACCTTCCTGTATCTACCATGTCTAGTCCTGTTAGAATTTTATAGGTTTCTAGGAGATTCTTCTGAACTCCAGCGAATACAATCTTAACCAACGTCAGGAATCAGTCTGGTAAACCTTCACTGCACTCCCTCTGTAGAGAGAACATCCTTCCTCAGATATGGAGACCAAATCTTCACACAATATTCCAAGTGCGGCCTCACCAAGGCCCTGTAAAATTCCAGCAAGACATTGCTGCTTCTGTAGTTGAATCCTCTCGCTATGAAGGCCAACATAACATCTCCCTTCTTTACCCCCGACTGTACCTGTATGCTTACCTTCAGTGACTGGTGTACGAGGACACCCAGGTTTCTTTGCACATTTCCCTCTCCTAATTTGTGGCCATTCAGATAATAGTGTGCCGTTTTATTTTTGCTACCAAAGTGGATAGCCTTGCATTGCACCAAATTATACTGCATCTGACATTGATTTGCTCACTCACTCAAACTGTAGGATCTTTGCATCCTCCTCACAGCTCACCCTCCCACACAACGTGATGTCTCCTACAAATTTGGCGATATTACATTTTGTTCCCTCATCTAAATCATTACTATATATTATGAATAGTTAGGGTCCTAGTGCTGATCCCTGCGGTAACCCACTAGTCACTGCCTGCCAATTTGAAAAAGACCCGTTAATTCCTATTTTGCTTCCTGTCTACCAACCAGTTTTCTATCCGTCACAACACATTAGCGCTAAACCCATGCACTTTAATTTTACACACTAATCTCTTATGCAGGATTCTGTCAAAGCTTTCTGAAAGTCCAAATATACCACATCTACTAGGAGGCTCCTCCTTGTCAACTCTACTGGTTACATCCTCACAGAATTCCAACAGATTTGTCAAGCATCATTTCTCCTTCATAAATCCATGTTTGATGATGGATTGTAGAATTTTCCGCACTGCTGACGTCAGGCTTACTAATCAATAATTCCCTGTTTCCTCACTACCTTTAAATAATGGAGTTACATTAGTTACCCCCCATTCTGGAGGAACGGTTCTAGAGTCTATAAATTTCTGGAAGATGACCACCAATGCATCCACCATTTCTAGAGCCACTTTCTTAAGTACTCTGGGATTAGATTATCAGGTCCTGGGGGTTTATCAGCTTTCAGTCCCATCAATTTCCCCAACACCATTTCTCTACTAATATTAATCTCCTTCAGTTCCTCCCTCTCATCAAACACTGTGTCCCCCAACATTTCTGTTATTTGATTTGTGTCATTTGTGAAGACAGAGCCAAAGTATGTGTTTAGTTGCTCGGCCATTTATTTGTCCCCTATGATATATTCCCCTGTTTCTCACTGTAAGGGACCTACATTTGTCTGCACCAATCTTTTTCTCTTCATGTATCTATAGAATCTTTCCAGTCAGTTTTTATGTTCCCTGCAGGATTACTCTCATGCTCTATTTTCCCCTTAATCCCTTGGTTCTTCTTTTCTGAATTCTAAACTGCTCCCAATCCTCAGACCTGTTGTTTTTCTTGGCCAATTTGTATGCTTCTTCCTTGGATCAAATACTATCTATAACTTCCTTTGTAAACCATAGATTGGCCACCTTTCCTGTTTTACTTTTGTGCCTGGCAGAATAAACAATTGTTGCAATTCGCCCATGCGCTTCTTGAATGCCTGCCATTAAGTAACATTTCCCAAACTATCATAGTAAACTTGCGCCTTATACCTCATAGTTTCCTTTATTAAGATTCAGGACCCTCGTCTCAGAATGAACGAATTCACTTTCCATCTTGATGAAACATTCTATCATATTATGGTTGCTCATCACCAAGGGGTCTCACACAAGATTACCAATGATTCCATTCTCATTACACAGTACCTAGTCTAGGATGGCCTGCTCTCTAATTGGTTCCTCAACGTATTGGTGCAGAAAACCATCCCGTATACACTCCAGGAATTTCTCCTCTACAGTCATTTGCCCAATCCATAAGCAGATTAAAAATCACTCATAATTACAGATGTTCCTTTATCGCATGCACCTCTAATTTCCCGTTTAATGTCATTCCCAACATCACCACTGCAATTTAGGGGTCTATTTACAAAGCCCACTAATGTTTTTGCCCCTTGGTGTTTCTCAGCTCTACTCATACTGATTCCATAGTGTCAGAGCTAATATCCTTCCTCACTATTGCGTTAATTTCCTCTCTAACCAGCACTACCACCTAACCACATTTTCCTTTTTGTCTGTCCTTTCTC
Source organism: Scyliorhinus canicula (assembly GCF_902713615.1). Lineage (NCBI taxonomy): Eukaryota > Metazoa > Chordata > Chondrichthyes > Carcharhiniformes > Scyliorhinidae > Scyliorhinus > Scyliorhinus canicula. Next base: position 169,224,252 of record NC_052146.1, read on the forward strand.
AATATCCCTGGATATTCAATTCCCATCCCTGGTCACCCTGCAGCCACGTCTCTGTAATCCCGATTATATCATATTCATTTATGTCTAATTGCGTGATTAGTTGGTTATATTATTATTATTAGTTGGTGGTAGAGGCGGGCACGATAACATCATTTAAGATGCATCTGGACAGATATATGAACGGGCGGGGAACAGAGGGAAGTAGATCCTTGGAAAATAGGCAACAGGTTTAGATAAAGCATCTGGATCGGCGCAGGCTGGGAGGGCCAAAGGGCCTGTTACTGTGCTGTAATTTTCTTTGTTCTTCTTTGTTCTAGTTCATCTGCTTTATTGCAAATTCTCCACATGTTAAGGCACAAAACCTTTAAGTTGTCTTTTTAACATTACTCTTCTCTCTCCCAATATTTTTTTCACTACGTCCCTGTTTGAATCTGGTCCTTGTTTTCTCTGCCCATCACTCTTATTCCCCTTTGTGTATTTGTTTTTGCCCTTGTTTCCGTCCCCTCTGGCTCCTTGCATAGTTTCCTGTCCCCTTGCCATTTTAGTTTAAAGCCTCCTCAACCACTCTCGTAAATGCTTGCTTCAGGATATCAGTCCGGGTCCTGCCCAGATTGTACTGAACCCACCTCCCCCAGAATCGATCCCAATGTCCCAGGAATCTGAAACCTCCCCCTCACACCATCTCTTAGGGGCTGATTTAGCACACTGGGCTAAATCGCTGGCTTTTAAAGCAGACCAAGGCCAGCAGCACGGTTCAATTCCCGTAACAGCCTCCCCGAACAGGCGCCGGAATGTGGCGACTAGGGGCTTTTCACAGTAACTTCATTGAAGCCTACTCGTGACAATAAGCGATTTTCATTTTCATTGTTTTTCATCCTATATATCCTATCATTTCTACTCTGACTAGCATGTGGCATTAATAGTAATTCTGGGATCACAACCTTTGAGGTCCGACTTCTCAACGTTCTTCCTAACCCTCTGTATTCTGCTTTTAGGACCTCATCCTTTTTTTAACCTATGTCGTTAGTACCGATGTGTACCATGACCACTGGCTGTTCACCCTCCCCTCCAGAATGTCATGCAACTGCTCCGAGACATCTTGACCCTAGCACCAGGGAGGTAATATGCCATCCTGGAGTCTCATTTGCGACCACAGAAATGCTGATCTATTCCCCTTACAATTGAACCAACACAACCATGATGCCACCATATTCAGATACATAATCCAGATTCATTGCTTTTACTTTGTTAATGAAAATCTGATAAATTGCTGGCACATTACAGCCTTCTTAAAACTCGATTTTCACATGGCTTTAATGTGACTGGATTAAACTGAAGTCCTGCATCAGGTAAACTGACTTGCGCGCCATAAATTATGAATGGACATTTACAATTTGTGAAGAGGGAGTATGGCAGTGAGCACTGCTGCCTCACATTGCTGGGGATCCCGGTTCAATTCCGGCCTTTGGGTGACTGTTCTTCCCACGTCTGCGTGGATTTCCACCGGGTGCCGGATCTGGTTTCCGCCCACAGTCCAATGATGTGCAGGTGGATTGGCCGTGCTAAATTGCCATTAAGTGTCCAAAGATGTGCAGGTTAAGTGGTGTTACGGGGATAGGGCTGGGGAGTGGGCTATGGTATGGTGTTCCTTCAGAGTGTCGGTGCAGACTTGATGGACTGAATGGCCTACCTCTGCACTGTAGATATTTTATGAATTCCATTCTGTGACATTCTGGATAGTATACACAATTAAAGCACATTACAATTGAAGCATTTTACCTTTGTACGTATGCATAGAAAAACTGCAGCATACAAACTTCTAGTGGAAGCTGTTTCTGAAACACAAAACACTTGTTAATACAAATTGTTTAATTTGAAATACAATGTTCTTGCATTTTTGAACAATAAGTAACCTTTGGTCATCACCACACAGTGACTGCCACATGCCTTTACCACGTCTCCAGTGCCCACAGGTGTTCCATTGTACAAAGGAGTATTGCACTACATTCAATTGCCAAATAACCACCAAACAGATAACGTTTTAAAAATAAATTTAGAGTGCCCAATTCTTTTTTTTGCAATTAAGGGGCAATTTAGCATGGCCTGCCTGATCCACCTGCCTGCACATCATTGGGTTGTGGGGGTGAGAACCACACAGGCACGGGGAGAATGTGCAAACTCCACATGGACAGTGACCCGGGCCCAGGATCGAACCAGCAGTGCTAATCATTGCACCACCATGCCACCCCATCAAACAGATAACATGAGCAACAAACAATGTACATCATTATGTAGAGGTTGAGTATAATATCAAGCACCTGGAGAAAGATGATCTTTTTAAAAACAATTTTTAAAAAACTTTTTCTGAGTTACTAAGCCAGGGTTCAGAGTATGGTCAGGGGGGAAACCCCTAATCCAGCTCCTTGCCTGCTCCAAAAACCAATTCAAATTCAAATTGAATCCAATTCATGGTCCCCACAAGAGAGACATACCAGATTTGAGCCAAAAGGTCGAGAAGCAATGATGCTGATATTCTAAGAGAAGCTGGGGAATAGAGAGAGATTGGTGTACACTACAGAAAATAATCCAAATCGAACATGGACTACTTACAATTCAACCTAAAGACTCAAATAAGATGGATAAGACATTAATTAGAAAACAGACACTGGAAATCTGAAATTAAAACAGAAAATTCTCGAAAAACTCAGCATGTCAGGCAGAATGTTTTAACAGAGAAACAGCTGGACTTTGGTGCAACTTTGTGCTTGTACATGTCTTTAGAACTGTCATTACGTATAGGTAAGGAATGGGAGGAATTTCTGGAAAGCGTCCAGGCAAACTTCCTTGCCCTGTCCAACTAGGAAGGAGATGTTGGTGAATCTGATGCCGGGGAAATGAGGTACAACCCAGGAAGCACTCGACGTTCCTAATGCTGCGCAGTGACTCCAACTACCCACTTGAAGGTTGGAAACCTAAAGGTCAAGTATCTGGAGGAACTTCCTACACACATAGTCCCAAAGCCACATGAAGTGCCCTAAAGTTCCCACATGACACAAGAATTGAAAGGAATTTCTGTCAGCTGTCCATCCATGATCTAATAGAAACTCCCTCTTTTAGAACATAGTACATTACTTTGTTTAATGTACTTTTTAAATTCATGTCACCTGATATGTTCTGAACTTATATTCTTAGGATTTCACTTAGTGCTACATTTATTGTGCTAAAAATATAACTTTTTGTCATTTAAACAAATGCTGTAGTATAGGGAGGAAAAAAAGAGAAATGTTCACTACTCAATCTCTTTACCATAACCAAATCATTTCTGTTTTTTGGAAAACAGAGGCTAATAATGGTTCAGTTTTCATTGAGAGTTCCTCTCGGTCCATCCCTTTCATAATTTAATCACTCCTGCTTTCCACCCCCCCCCCCCCCCCCCCCCACCCCACCCCACTCCCATCCTTTATTTGTCTCAGTATTTGCCTAAAAACATTTACATCTCCAACTTGCAGTTCTGATGAAAAGTCATTGATGTGAAATGTTAGCTCGGTTTCTCAATTCACAGATGCTGCCTGACCAGCTGAGTATTGCCAGCATTTTGTGTCTTTAATATTATGTTTGAAGTATGCCTCACAATTTATGAGGAAGCATTTAACAGGGTGAAGCATGAAAGATTAACGGACATCCTATTAAAAAACTTAGAATTGATATTAAAAATACGTCAAGCTGTTAAATCTGTAAGAGAAATGATAAGCACAAAAGGAGAAATAACAAGTTAGGATTACAGTGGATAAGAGTGCATACTGTTGGCACACAATTTTAATTTATAGGGATTGCTATTGATTATCTTGTAAGAGAAGGCAAAGAGTATCTAGTTGTGTCATGATAAGCTGACAAAATTCACATGTAGTCAGAGAAAAATAACAGATTGTGTTTCATTGTTCTATAGTTCTGATATAATGGCTATGGTTTTTGGCTCTGGCTAGTTTTCGCTTGATATTAAAACGTGGTAAAAGCAGTGATTCAAATGATCTGTGATCAGCAACAAAGTAAAATAATAAACCATTAAACCGTACTAACGTTTTTGAAATTGATACTCAACATACCTTCTCCTTAGTTGAGGCCGGCGGCTGTTTTAACACTTCCTTCACTGTCTGCATAACAGTCTCAGCCCTCATTACACTAATGGATCGCACTAGTTCCACCAACAACAACTGTTCAGCACCGGGTACAGGAATAACCTTTAAATAAATTGTAACGTCAATCTTTGATCTTCAGATGCTCTTACATAGATCAGTCTTACAGAAAACCAAATCATTACAGTAAGGCTGCCACTCCATCGAATGACTGGTGCTTCCTGAAGCAAGCTAAGGAACTTGGGCACATTCAGATTTTCAAAGAGCTCAGGGACTCGGACATGGAATGATACCCCACAGAAGTTAGCCATTTGGATCATCATGGCTGGTGCATCGCAATTGAAATGAAATCAGAAAAATACACTGACCAAAGTGAGGTTACAGATTGGGGGAAACAATGGGACAACAACACGGCAAGTGCCCATCAATTGCATGTTATATTGGGATGTTTGGTGTGCATTTCATGACTTACACAACATGACCCTTCATTCTAGAATCAGTTAAACAACAAAGCAAAGGCAGATTTCAACATAGCGTTAATAACTTAAAACCTTTCACTGATGATTTGGTTCCTATTTTTAAGATACTCATGTTTAGATCCACACATAAGTAGGGCAATATTTTTAAACAATCATGTGACCAAATTGTTTTTTCAGGCAGACATCTGGTAGGTCTCATGTTGGCCACTTAAGAACATTTGTTTGTCATCTCGTGTTTTTTTCTCACAGGTTCTAAAAGGTCACTATACCATTTAAAAATTTACACAAAAAATTATATGCTGCACTGATCAATAAGAGGAAACAAGGAAAAGGCAGAGGCTGGGAACAAGAATTTTGTATCTGTCTTAACAGTAGAACACACAAAAAACACCCCTAAGAATGGTAGAAAAGGGGAGAGGGATGAAAAGGGGGGAGGGATGAAAAGGGAGAGAGGAACTTAAAATAGTCAATCACTTTTCCTCTCATTGATCAGTGCAGCATATTGTGCAAATTTTAAAATGACAAAGTGACCTTCTGAATCTGTGAAAAAGTACACAGGATAACAATAAATAGGAAACTAATAGGACTAAAGATGCACAAATCCCATGGACCAAATGTATTTGGATTTCCAAAAGCAATTCTTTGAAGTGCCACATAGGTTACTGCAGTAGAGCTCATGTGCTGGGAATTAACATTGATAGAGAATTGACGAACTAACATGAAACAGAGTCAAAGGGCGGCATGGTGATGCAGTGGTGAGCATTGCTGCCTCATGGCAGCGAGGAACCAGGTTCAATAATGGCCCTGGATCAATGTTGGCGTGGAGTTTGCACATTTTCCCCGAGTCTGCATGGGTCTCACCCCCACAACTCAAAAGACGTGCAGGGTAAGGGTCCTTAATTGGAAGTTTTTTCTTAAAAAAGAGAAACGAATCAGGATAAATGGGTCCTTTTCAGGTTGCCAAACTGTAACCATTCAACTGCCGCAGGGAGCAGTGCCAAGATATTTATGATCTATACTAATGATTTGCATGAAGGGGCAAACTGTATTGTGGCTAAACTTTCAGATGATACAACAATATGTAGGAAAGCAAGCTGTGAGGAGTGTACAGCCTGCAAACGGACACAGATAAATTATGTAATGTGGGAAATGTGATCTGTCTTTACAAAGGAAGATATTCCCCAGGCCAAGGTGAGAGAGGTAACTGGTACACTAGGAGAATTTACAATTGAGACGGAGAAGGTAGTAGAAACATTCAAGGGTACTGAGCGAAGCGAGTGTAGAAATTAGAGGCACCAGTGATAATTCCAGTCTTCCTTAGACACAGGGGTGGTGCTGGAGAACTGGAAAATTGTAAATGTTACACCCTTGTTCAAAAAGGGATGCAAGAATAACGTCGGCAACTACAGACTAGTTAGTTTGACTTCAGTGGTGGGCAAACTATATAGTTTGGGATAAATGCAATAGTCACTTAGACACGTGTATGATAATCAAAGAAAGCCAGCATGGATTAATTTAGGGAAAACCATGTTTATCTAACTTGCCGGAGTTTTTTGAGGAGGTCACAGAGAAGGTTGGTAACGGTAACACTGTTGATGTGGTGTATATGGACTTTCAAAAGGCATTTGATACAGTGCCACATAACGGACTTGTGAGTAAAATTCTAACTCATTGAATGAAAGGGAAAGTTAGCACTTGGTTGAGAAATTGGCTGAGTAACAGGAAATTGTAGTGATAAATAGTTGTCCTTCAGATTGGAAGAAGATTTGTAACGGAGTTCTGCAGGGGTCAGTGTTGGGACTCATGCTCTTTCTGATATATATTAATCACCGAGACTGTGGTATTCAGGACATGATTTCAAAATTTGCAGATGATACGAAGATTGGAAATATTGTCAGCTGTGATGAGGGCAGTCCTGAACTTCAAAACACAGTGGATTGTGTAGACAAGTTGCAGATGAAGTCCAATACAAATACAAATCACCTGAGGTGATTGACTTTGGCAGAAGAATGTGGAAAGACAGTATAAAATAAAGGGAGAAACTCTAAAGGAGGTGCAGGAACAAAGTGTATATGTACATAAGTCATTGTAGGTGGCAGGGAATTTTGAGAGCAGTTAATAAAGCACATAGTCTCCTAGGTTTTATTAAGTGGGATATTGTCTCCTAGGTTTTATTAATTGGAGTATTAAGTACAAGAGTAAGAAGGTGAGGTTGAACTTGTATAAGACATTAATTCAGCCTCATCTTGAGTACTGTGTCAAGTTCTGGGCACCATACTTTAGGAAGGATGCGAAGACACTGAAGAGGAAATTCACAAGAATGATTCCAGGGATAAAGATTTGTAGCTATGAGGATAGCACGAGCGATTCCAATGAAAAACGGTTTTGAATTCGCCTGGGTCGGGATTGACACCCGAGAGGCTGACAAGCTGCAGCTGCATATTAGCACTCAAATCCCCACACACTTTTTTTAGAAAATATTTAATTGAGGCATTTATAATTAACAATTTTGAACATTAAAGTTCAACAGAAACAAGAACACAATATAACCAACAAACCCCCACCCCACCCCCGGGCACAGGCCCCTGCCAACATGGCTTACACAAACAATGTCACCTTCCCCAGCCAATCCTTACTCGTCTCTCCCAAGCCCCCCGCCCCTCCCGACAGCTTAATTTTTCTCAAAGAAGTCGATGAACGGCTGCCACCTCCGAGCAAACCCCTGCAGTGATCTCCCCTCAATGCAAATTTAATTTTTTTCGAGTCTGAGAAACCCCACCACGTCACTAACCCACATCCCCGACTTCGGGGGATCCGAATCCCTCCACCCTAGGCAGATCCGTTTCCGGGCCACCAGGGAGGAAAAGGCCAGGACGTTGGCCTCTCTCCCACCCCCCCTGGGCTCCTGGGGATCGCCACCACTGAACTCGGAACTACCCTCATTTCGAAGACCTCTGACATGACGTCAACAAACCCCTCAGCCCAAAACATATGGACATTGTTTCCCGCACAGCGCCGACACCTATCTCCACCTCCTCAGAGAGCCTGCTCATCCGGGCCATAGTCATGTGTGCCTTGTGGACCACTTTAAACTGTACCAGACTGAGCTTGGTGCACAAGGAGGATGCATTCACTCTCCTCAGGACCTCCTCCCATAACCCGGCCTCCAACTCCCCACCCAGCTCTTCTTCCCACTTTCTCTTCACCTCCCCTATCGGGGCTCCCTCCCACTCCATCAGCTCCTTACAGGTCTCTGAGACCTTCCCCTCTCCTACTCTTGTTCTCGACCTCATCTTATCCTGTAGCCCCTGGGGCGGCAGGTGCGGGAAGCTCGAAACCTGCCTCTGCACAAAATCCCTCACCTGCAGATACCCATTCACCCCTGGCAACTCAAACTCCTCATCCAGCTCCTCCAGTCTCGGGAAACCATCATCAATAAAGACATCCCCAAATCTCTCGATCCCTACCCGCTGCCAGCTCCGAAAACCCCCCATCCAGCCCCCCGGGGCAAACCCGTGGTTATCATATATCGGTGCCCACGCCGACGCCCCCTCTAACCCCATGTGCTGCCTCCACTGTCCCCACACTCTCAGGGCTGCCACTACAAAAAACAAAGAAAAGTACAGCACAGGAACAGGCCCTCCGGCTCTCCAAGCCTATGCCGACCATGCTGCCGGTCTAAACTAAAATCTTTCGCACTTCCGGGGTCCGTATCCCTCTATTCCCATCCTATTCATGTATTTGTCAATATGCCCCATAAACGTCACTATCGTCCCTGCTTCCACCACCTCCTCTGGCAGCGAGTTTCAGGCACCCACTACCCTCTGTGTAAAAAAACTTGCCTCGTAAATCTCCTCGCACCTTAAACCTATGCCCTCGAGTAATTACCCTGGGAAAAAGCCTCTGACTATCCACTTTGTCTATGCCCCATATAATTTTGTAGACCTCTATCAGGTCGCCCCATAACCTCCGTCGTACCAGTGAGAACAAACCGAGTTTATTCAACCTCTCCTCATAGCTAATGCCCTCCGTACCAGGCAACATCCTGGTAAATCTCTTCTGCACCCTCTCTAAAGCCTCCACATCCTTCTGGTAGTGTAGCAACCAGAATTGAACACTATACTCCAAGTGTGGCCTAACTAAGGTTCCATACAGCTGCAATATGACTTGCCAATTTTTATACTCAATGCCCCAGCCAATGAAGGCAAGCATGCCGTATGCCTTCTTAACTACCTTCTCCACCTGTGTTGCCCCTTTCAGTGACCTGTGGACCTGTACACCTAGATCTCTCTGACTGTCAATACTCTGCACGGTTCTGCATTTTGGAAGATCCAATTCAAGAACAAACTATATCGTAAATGAAAAAGCCCTGGGGAAATTGATGTACAGAAAGATCTGGGTGTTCAGGTCCATTGTACCCTGAAGGTGGCTACGCAGGTCGATAGAGTGGTCAAGAAGGCATACGGCATGCTTTCCTTCATCAGAAGGGGTATTGAATACAAGAGTTGGCAGGTCATGTTACAGTTGTATAAGACTTTGGTTCGGCCACATTTGGAATACTGTGTACAGTTCTGGTCGCCACATTACCAGGGGGATGTGGATGCTTTGGAGAAGGTGCAGAGGAGGTTCACCAGGATGTTGCCTGGTATGGAGGGCGCTAGCTATGAAGAGAGGTTGAGTAGATTATTTTCATTAGAAAGACGGAGGTTGAGGGGGGACTTCATTGAGGTCCACAAAATCATGAGAGGTATAGACAGGGTGGATAGCAAGAAGCTTTTCCCAGAGTGGGGGACTCAATTACTAGGGGTCAGGAGTTCAAGGTGAGGGGGGAAAAGTTTAAGGGATATACGTGGAAAGTTCTTTACACAGAGGGTAGTGGGTGCCTGGAATGCATTGCCGGTGGAGGTGGTAGAGGCGGGCACGATAGCATCATTTAAGATGTATCGAGACAGATACATGAATGGGCAGGGAGCAGAGGGATACAGATCCTTAGAAAATAGGCGACAGTTTTAGATAGAGGATCTGGATCGGCGCAGGCTTGGAGGGCTGAAGGGCCTGTTCCTGTGCTGTAATTGTTCTTTTCTTTTCTTCTACCATTCACTGTATATTCCCTACCTACATTAGACCTTCCAAAATGCATTACCTCACATTTGTCCGGATTAAACTCCATCTGCCATTTCTCCGCCCAAGTCTCCAAATGATCTAAATCCTGCTGTATCCTCTGACAGTCCTCATCGCTATCCGCAATTCCACCAACCTTTGTGTCGTCTGCAAACTTACTAATCAGACCAGTTACATTTTCCTCCAAATCATTTCTATTACAAACAGCGAAGGTCCCAGCATTGATACCTGCGGAGCACCTCTAGTCACAGCCCTCCAATAAGAAAAGCACCCTTCCATTGCTACTCTCTGCCTTCTATGACCCAGCCAGTTCTGTATCCATCTTGTCAGCTCACCCCGATCCCGTGTGATTTCACTTTTTGTACCAGTCTGCCATGAGGGATCTTGTCAAAGGCCTTACTGAAGTCCATATAGACAACATCCACTGCCCTATTTGCATCAATCATCTTTGTGATCTCTTCGAAAAACTCTATCAAGTTAGTGAGACACGACCTCCCCTTCACAAAACCATGCTGCCTCTCGCTAATACGTCCATTTGCTTCCAAATGGAAGTAGATCCTGTCTCGATGAATTCTCTACAGTAATTTCCCTACCACTGACGTAAAGCTCACCAGCCTGTAGTTCCCTGGATTATCCTTGCTACCCTTCTTAAACAAAGGAACAACATTGTCTGTTCTCCAGTCCTCCGGGGCATCAGCTGAAGACAGTGAGGATCCAAACATTTATGTCAAGGCCTCAGCAATTTCCTCTCTAGCCTCCTTCAGTATTCTGGGGTAGATCACATCAGGCCCTGGGGACTTAACCACCTTAATATTTTTCAAGACCGCCCAACCGCTTTTTGGATCTCAATGTGACCCAGGCTATCTACACATCCTTCTCCAGACTCAACAGCCACCATTCCATCTCTTTGGTGAATAAGGATGCAAAGTATTCATTTAGTACCTCACCCATTTCCTCTGGCGCCACACATAGATTCCCTCCCCTGTCCTTCAGTGGGCCAACTCTTTCCCTGGCTACCCTCTTGCTTTTTATGTACCTGTAAAAAGCCTTGGAATTTTCCTTAACCTTATTTGCCAATGACTTTTCGTGACACCTTTTAGCCCTCCTAACTCCTTGCTTAAGTTCCTTCCTACTTTCCTTGTAGTCCACACAGGCTTCGTCTGCTCCCAGCCTTCTACCCTTGACAAATGCCTCCTTTTTCTTTTTGACGAGGCCTACAATATCTCACATTATCCAAGGTTCTCGAAATTTGCAGTATTTATCCTTTTTCCGCACAGGAACATGCCGGTCCTGAATTCCTTTCAACTGACATTTGAAAGCCTTCCACATGTCAGATGATGATTTACCCTCAAACATCCGCCCCCAATCTAGGTTCTTCAGTTCCTGCCTAATATTGTTATAATTAGCCTTCCCCCAATTTCGCACATTCACCCTCGGACCACTCTTATCCTTGTCCACCAGCACTTTAAAACTTACTGAATTGTTTCTTTAATGCCAATTGTTGTCATAGTTCCTTAAATACTCCCCTACTTCTACCACCTGGCCGGGCTCATTCCCCAATACCAGGTCCAGTATAGTCCCTTCCCTAGTTGGACATATTATTTTAAGAAACACTCCTGGATGCTCCTTACAAAGTCTGCCCCGTCCAAGCCCCTAGCACTAAGTGAGTCCCAGTCAATATTGGGGAAGTTGAAGTCTCCCATCACAACAATCCTGTTGCTTTTACTCCTTTCCAAAATCTGTCTACTATCTGCTCCTCTATCTCCCGCTGGATGTTGGGAGGCCTGTAGTAAACCCCCAACATTGTGACTGCACCCTTCTTATTCCTGATCTCTACCCATATAGCCTCGCTGCCCTCTGAGGTGTCCTCCCGTAGTCCAGCTGTGATATTCTCCCTAACCAGTAACGCAACTCCGCCACCCCTTTTACATCCCCCTCTATCCCGCCTGAAACATCTAAATCCTGGAACGTTTAGCTGCCAATCCTGTCCTTCCCTCAACCAGGTCTCTGTAATGGCAACAACATCATAGTTCCAAATATTAATCCAAGTTCTAAGTTCATCTGTCTTACCTGTTATACTTCTTGCATTAAAACATATGCATTTCAGGCCACCAGTCCCGCTGTTTTCAGCATCATCTCCGTCTGCTCTTCCTCAGAGCCATACTGGCCCTATTCACTAGTTCTCCCTCAAATTTTTCACCATCTGACCTATTGCTCCGGTACCCACCCCCCTGCCATACTAGTTTAAACCCTCCCGTGTGACACTAGCAAAGCTCGCGGCCAGGATATTTATGCTCTCCAGTTTAGATGCAACCTATCCTTCTTATACAGGTCACACCTGCCCCGGAAGAGCTTCCAGTGGTCCAGGTAACTATAACCCTCCCTCCTACACCAGCTGTTTAGCCACGTGTTTAGCTGCTCCATCTTCTTATTTCTAGCCTCACTGGCACGTGGCACAGGGAGTAATCCCGAGATTACAACCCTCAAGATCCTGTCTTTTAATTTTCTGCCTAGCTCCCTGAACTCCTGCTGCAGGACCTCATGCCCCTTCCTGCCTATGTCGATAGTACCAATATGTACAACGACCTCTGCCTGTCTGCCCTCCCCGTTCAGGATGCCTGCTACCTGTTCGGAGACATCCTGGACCCTGGCATCAGGGAGGCAACATACCATCCTGGAGTCTCTTTCACGCCCACAGAAGCGACTATCTGTGCCCCTGACTATTGAGTCCCCTATGACTATTGCTCTTCTGCGCTTTGACTCTCCCTGCTGAACATCAGAGCCAGCTGTGGTGCTACTGCTCTGGTTGCTGCTGTTTTCCCCTCTTAGGCTATCCCCCAACAGTATCCAAAGCGGTATACCTGTTCGAGAGGGGGACAACCACACAGGATTCCTGCACTGACTACCTGCCCCTTCTGATGGTCACCCATCTCTCTGCCTGCACCTTGGGTGTGACTGCGTCTCTATAACTCCTATCTATGACGCTTTCCGCCGCCTGCATGCTCCTAAGTGCATCCAATTGCTTCTCCAACCGAACCACGTGGTCTGTGAGGAGCTTCCATTGGTTACACTTGCTGCAGATGTAGTCGACCCGAATGCTGGAAGCGTCATAGATCTGCCACATCTCACAGTTGGAGCACTGCACCCCGAGTGACATTTAAGCACTAATTAATTAATTTAAAATAAACACTTGAATTATTGTTCGATTGAGTTACAGTTAACTATATAGCCCTGACGCTAGATGATTTTTACTGTAAAATTAAATGCTAAATACCGATCTCTGCCCTCAGGTTTAGTTACTCCACTATCTAGTTAATCAATTAGATTTTTTTGCAATATTATTTCTTTTCAAATTTAACAGATTCCCAACCAGCCAATCAGGTCACAGCTTTACTGTGATGTCACTTACAGTTTTCCCACCGGGAAAGCTACTTCCAGGCTTGTGGAGTACCAAGCCGGCGAGAACGGCCACCAACTGTGCCACCAAACTCGCGTCCTTACACTATGCCGCCTCCACCCACTCCCACACCGACTCTCCACTACTACCCACTTCCTGACCATCGCAATATTCGCTAATAGTAGTAGTTAATGAAATTCAGGAGTCCCCAAACACTCTTATCCCAGCCTAGAAGATGCCACTTGTCGCGCTGGAGCGCGCCCATCCCATTGATGGGTCAGCTGGAGCCAGAGGGTACCAAGTGGAGTGACCTGGGGGGACATCTATACAACCCATGGCACTAAGTTCACAGAGGGCAGTCAGCATCATGTGCAGCTGCATGGCTGCCATGCAGGCTGCGGCAATGGTGTTCTAGGTCATTCACCCCCACCCCATGGCCCACCTCCTGGCCACCCCCCGCTACTCGCCTGGCCCTGGCAGTAGCCCCCCCCACCCCCCGGCTAGCAGCACAACTGACAGCACATTATAGCGATGTTGGACCTTATTCGTAAACCCACTCTCTCCCATAGCAGCCACGGCACCCATTTCTCAATTATTGGAACCGCAAATGAACCTCGCCGCCAGTAATTCATCCTGGCAGAGCATTGTGCAGATCCCAGAGAACAACAGGTCAGTTCCAGTAATGCTATGCCAACGGCGTTTACTCTACGTGCAGAATAGAACACACTGACGTCGCTATTGAGGCATCGGAGCATGGCATTCTGTCAGCTGCCCAGAGCTGGCCACAATTTGCGCCTGGCGCCTCATTCTCCGTCCAATCGTATTTCTTGATTCTGGCATTACCGATAGAGAATCCCGCCTTGTATATTTTCAAGAAGCAGTTAGATACCGCACTTAGGGTGAAGGGGATCAAATGACATGGGGGAAAAGCGGGATTAGGCTAGTGAGTTGGATTATCAGCCATGATCATAATGAATGTCGGAGCAGGGTTGAATGGCCTCCCCCTGATCCTATTTTCTATGTTCAACAGAACATCAAGAATTAGAGGCACAGATTCAAAATAATTGACAAAGGAGTAAAGGGTGATGTGAGGAAAAGGTTTCACCCAGAGGTCGGCTGGTTTCAGGAACAAACTTCCGAGAGGGTGGTAGAGGCAGGTTCGATCAAGGTATTAAAATGGAATTGGATTGCCACCTGAAAAGGGAGAATGTGCAATGTTATGGGGATAAGGCAGGGGAGTGGGACTGGGTAGAATGATCCTTTAGTAGCCCATTCAGACTTGATGGGCCGAATAGTTTCTTTCTGCATAGGGGTAAAGATTCTGAGAGAGATGCAGAATGCTGCAGTGAAGGAGGATTTGGGTGCCCTTGCACACAAAACACAAAAGGTTACCATGCAAGTACAGCGGGTTATTAGGATGACAAATGGAACACTGGTCTTTATTGCAAGGGGCTAGAGTATAAACGTTTGCAAAATTTTGGTATAACTGTACAGTAATTGGCGAGATTGCACCTGCAGTACTATGTACAGTTTTGGTCTCCTCGCTTAAAAATACTTGTAACAGAAGCAGAGAAGGTTCACTTGGCTGACTCCCGGGATGAAGAGGTTGCCCATACTTATTGGAGTTTAGAAGAATGCATAAAAGCAAATTACTGCGGATGCTGGAATCTGAAACGAAAGGGAAAATCCCAGCAAGTCTGGCAGCATCTGTAGGGAGAGAAAAGAGCTAACGTTTCGAGTCCAATGACTCTTTGTCAAAGCTGAGCTTGAACCGGCTTTGACAAAGAGTCATCGGACTCAAAACGTTAGCTCTTCTCTCTCCCTACAGATGCTGCCAGACTTGCTGAGATTTTCCAGCATTTTCCCTTTCGTTTTAGAAGAATGCATAGTGGTGCAGTGGATAGCACTACTGCCTCACAGCACCGAGGTCCCAGGTTCGATCCCGGCTCTGGGTCACTGGACAGTTTGCACATTCTCCCCGTGTTTGCGTGGGTTTCGCCCCCACAACCCAAAGATGTGCAGGGTAGGTGGATTGGCCACGCTAAATTGCCCCTTAATTGGAAAAAATGAATTGGGCACTCTAAATTTATATTAAAAAAAAGAATGCATGGCGACTTTATTGAAATATGCAAGATTCTGAGGAGACTTGACAGGATAAATTCTAAGAGAATATTTTGTCTCATGGGGGAATCTAGAACGAGGGGCACAGTTTAAAGATAAAGTATCTCCCATTTAAGACAGGGAGACAAAGTCAGGTGGATTTCTTTTAAAAAAAATAAATTTAGACTACCCACTTTTTCATATTTTCCAATTAAGGGGCAATTTTGCGTAGCCAATCTACCTAGCCTACACATCTTTGGGTTGTGGGGGTGAGACCCACGCAAACACAGGGAGAACGTGCAAACTCGACATAGACAGTGACCCAGGGCTGGGATCGAACTCGGGACCGTAGCGCCGTGAGGCAGCAGTGTTAACCACTGCACCACCGTGCCGTCCCTTGGACTTCTTCTCTCAAAGGATTGTTAGTCTTTGGAATTCTCTTAACAGTGAACAGTGAAAGCTAGGTCATTGAATATATTCAAAGCTGAGTTAGACAGATTTTTGAATAACAAGGTTTAATGACCAAGGAAGCCAGGGTAGGAATGACACAATTTATTTTAACTAAACATAAAGTCTGCCCACCGCAATAACTACGTACACATCACAGTCTCCTTTGGGACAACCAACATGCCAGTCGCTGCTTGGGCCGGCTTTTATGCTCAGTTTTATGAGCCCCAGCTGAGTGGGCCACTACTGGGGAAGCTCATACTCCATAAACCCCATGGGGAGCGCGATTATAGTTTTCCCGTGAGCCTCGTGGGGGTTATGACACAAGGTAATCAAGGGTTCTAGGCAAGGGCTACAGGAAAGAAAGTGACATTAAGGCCACACCCGATCATATTGAATGGCAGAGCAGGCTCAATGAGCTTACTGGCCTACTCCTGCTCCTATTTCTTATGTTCTTGATTTTGTTAGTACCAATAGAAGATGCCAAATGGATTAGTCAATGACAGTGCAGTCAAGGTGAATGTTTGATTGAAGATGAGCTAATGAACAATAAAGCTACTTACCCACATGAAACAGGCTTTAAAAATAATTTACAGGAAAACTCTTGGAAAGCAAGATTTCAGTGTCATTGCTCCCAGATGCCTATCCATTTGTATGTTAGAGTTTCTTCATAAAGATATGATACATTAGAATCCTACCAAACAGCCATTTTCAGCCACAACGAAAGCCAAACAGCCAGAGTCTGACTTTGAGAAAGACTTGAAGTCCATCTTGGTGGGAATGGCATTAAGTAGTTCTGACAGTCTACTACAGCAAAACATCATTCCACTGCAGACATTACTCTGCAAAGGAGTTGAACCTTACTTTGTTTTTCATGGCACACGTGTTCTCTCTCCTCTCATTCCAGACAAAAGCAATGGCAGCCATGAAGTGTACACCATGGTTCATAGAGATGGGGCCCAAGAGCTCTAAAATCTGTTGTCGAAGACTCTGGTCAGGGAGGAATGAGGAACACAGAATTCACTAATAATAATCAATACAAGAAAACAAATCACAATATGATAGCTGAAACAACTGAATCATCCTGCATTTCTTAATTAATTATATAGTGTGAAAAGAAGCAAAGCTTATCAGATACTAATTTCATTATTGACTATAGCCATTTATCTCAGCTTTCTAAAAGTTACAAGATTTGGAAAACACCAGAGATAGGTGCTAAACTGCGGGTCAGTTCAGAATAGTTAAAAGCTGGTGCTGCGAAGTGCAATCACGGAATGGATTTTTCAGTTAATACAATGGTGAGGTTAAGAATGTTCACGGTGGCATGGTGACACATCGGCTAGCACTACTGTCTAACAGTGCCAGGGACCAGGGGATAGTCCGGGTGATTGGGCCTAGATAGTGTGTTCTTTTGGAAAGTCGGTGCAGACTCGATGGGCCGAATGGTCTCCTTCTACACTGTAGGAATTCTATGATTCTATAATAGAGTAAATCCAGCATCTGCACATATGAAGTTAAGGGCAAAGAGGAATGAGCAACAAATGCAAGCATTGTCCAGGACACTAATAGTCCATGAAAGAATAAAGAACATTCTTAAAACTCAAAGTTGCTACCCCGCTTTTCCAGAATCTGCTCTAGGTGAGTATCTTGCTGACAGACTTGACACTGAAACCTGTGCAACCACATACAGTTGAAGGTCTTACCACAAGATGACCACCAGCTCATCAGAAAAATATAGAACTTTTCAGTCTACTTTGTGAATTTTGTAAGAGTGTGATAAGTCTTCATTTTGCTAAACAACTTCTCTGGCTCTGAAAATTAGATTGTGGCGTCTCACTCCTTTAATCATTGTTGGAGGTTTTTTTAAAAAGATGAATTCTTAACTCAACTTTTCTTTCTGCCATATCATTCCACTTTTCTTTCCTTTATTTTAATTTCAGTACATGAATCAATTAATTTGCACTTCTAACTTACACCTCCTGGTTTAAACTAAACCTGTCTCAGTAAGGGTTCTTCAATCCAATTGGCAAGGAGATGAGCAATCCCTATTCATACAGTTCCCATGTTTGCTATCGAGGAAGCCGCATTGTTCTGGATTTTAATCACTACAAGTTCTAGTGCAAAAGCCTAAAGGAACTCTGTGGGCAAGTGCAATTGTAATGTGTGACCACTGCTATTTGTCTACCACTGTCTGCAAAATCTTGGCCATTTACTTTATGTCCAAAATGGACACTCTTCACTATTCCTATTCTGTCACTTACAACCAATCTTTCCCAAATATGTTGGCTTGGCTCTTACAATGCCAACATCGGCAAATGTTGAGATGTGTGTTACTGTTGTGCTTTGGGACCCATTGGACGTTCTTACCCATGAGGTAACTGTCCAAGAAGTCAAAACTTCCGATGGGCTGATATGTGCTTCCTGTGACACTATGAGAATCTCTGATGCTGGCCTCAGTGTTGGAGACTTGGGCTAGATGCACAATACTTACCCAGATATTTACCTTAGTATGGTTTAATTTGGGGTTGAGGTCATTGATTAATAGGGGAACCCAACCCACCAACCCCTGGCCTAACCTCCTCCCTCCCAATCCAACTACCCATGCCCCTGACCCAACTACCTTTAAATACAAACCATTATCAACTCGACCCACTCCCACACCACACCCTCTAAACACCAACTCATCACACACTCAATATCTCCACTGAAATCATTAAGACCTTTACAAGCCTTGCCTGAATACCAGTTAACATCAGTAGTAGGGAAAATGCTAGGGTCTGTTATAAAGGATGTTGTAACAGGACACTTGGATGAGACAAATCAACCAGAGAACCACAGAATTCCAACAGTGTAGGAGACCATTCGCCCCATCGAGTCTGCAGCAACCCTCTGAAAGAGCACCCGACCTAAGCCCACTTGCCGCCCTATCCTCGTAACCCCACCTAACCTGCACATCTATGGACACTAAGGGGCAATTTAGCTTGGAAAATCCACATAATCTGCACTTCTTTGGGTTGTGGAAGGAAACTGATGCACCCAGAGCAAACCCACATAGACAAGGAGAAAGTGCAAACTCCACACAGTCACCCAAGGCCGGAATTGAACCCCGATCCCTGGCGCTGTGTGCCACCATGGATTTAAGAAAGGGAAATAGTTTTTGATAATCCGTCAGAAGTATTTTGTTGAAGGGAAGCCAGTGGATGTGGTGTATTTGGACTTTCAGAAGGCTTTTGACAAAGTCCCACATACAAGATTAGCGTGCAAAATTAAAGCGCATGGGATTGGGGGTAGGGCATCGAGATGGATTAAAAATTGGTTAGCAGACAGGAAACAAAGAGTAGGAATTAACGGGTCTTTTCAAATTGACGGGCAGTGGTTAGTGGGGTACCGCAGGGATCGGTGCTGGGACCCCAGCTATACACAATATATATATTAATGATTTAGATGAGGAAACAAAGTGTCATATCTCCAAATTTGCAGATGACACCAAGTTGGGTGGGAGGGTGAGCTGTGAGGAGGATGCAGAGATCCTTCAGTGTGATTTGGACAAGTTGAGTAAATGGGAAATGAATGGCAGATGCAGTATAATTTAGATAAATGCGAGGTCACCCACTTTGGTAGCAAAAACATGAAGGCAGACTATTAACTGTCTGGCCATAAATTAGGAGAGGGTATTGTGCAACAAGACCTGGGTCTCCACGTACACCAGTCACTGAAGGTAAGCATGCAGGTTGAGCAGGCGGGAATGAAGGCAAATGGTATGCTGGCTTTCATTGAGAGGATTAGAGTACAGGAGCAGGGATGTCTTACTGCAGTTATACAGGGCCTTGGTGAGGCCACACCTGGAATATTGAGTCAGTTTTGGTCTCCTTATCTGAGGAAGGATGTTCTAGCTAGAGAGGGAGTGCAGCAACATTTTTTCACCCAGAGAGTGATGATCCTGTGGAGTTCGTTACCACAGGAAGTAGTTGAGTCCAAAACATTGTATGGTTTCCAGAAGCAGTTAAATATAGCACTGAGGGCAAAGGGGATCAAAGGATATGGGGAAAGCCGGATTGGGCTATTGAGTTGGGTGATCAGCCATGATCATAATGAATGGTGAATTGGTCTTGAAGGGCCGAATGCCACCTCCTGCTCCTATTTTTTTCTATGTTTCTTTCTATGTAACTACTAGACTAGGTAAGGGAGAACCAGTGGATGTGGTGTGTTTGGCTTTCCAGAAAGCTTTTGATAAAAGTCCCACAGAAGAGGTTACTGTCCAAAATTAAAGCACAAGGGACTGGGGGTAATATGCTGATATGGATTGAGAATTGATTGGCAGACAGGGAACAGAAAGCAGGAGTAAATGGATCTTTCTCAGACTGGCATTCAGTGACTAGTGGGGTACCGCCAAATCGTTGAGTATATTTCAATAGGAAATTAGCAGATTTCTAGACTCTCAAGGTGTCAAGGGATATGGGGACAGCACAGGAGTATGGGTTTGAGGTGGAGCATCAGCCATATTAAATGGCAGAGCAGGCTCGAAGGACCTACTCCTTTCTATGTTTCTATGAATACAGCTGCTGAGGTCATAAAAATAGGTCATGGTTTCTCTTCTTCAGCACGACTTTTCGTGGATAGCCATGCTGAAGTGTCACTGATGTACCAGGATAAAAAGATTTGGCTGCAAGGGTGAAAAAAGTAGGGTTTCAATGCACAGAATCACACAGTGCAAAAGAGGCCCTTCAGCCTATCGATTCTGTACCAATGCATGAAAAACAGACCTGCCTACCTAATCCCACTTACCAGCACTTGGCCCATAGCCTTGAATGATAAGACATGCAAAGTGCTCATCCAGGTGCTTGTTTTTTTTGAAAATCTTTTTATTGGCTTTCCTGATATTTATAAATAGTTGCTCTGTAAATACATTACATTTTTCTTGCCCACACAAATTTACTTTATTTTACAGAGAGGTTTGTTTTGTCCTTCATTCAACTATGTATATTTTGTTGCCCTCTGGATCCATCTATGATTTACCCCCCCCCCGCCCTCCCAATTGGCTTTGGCTTCAACACCCTTCCTCTCCTCTTGTGGTTTCCCCAACCCCCCCCCCCCCCAATTGGCTTCAGCACCCTTCCTCTCCTCTTGTGGTTTCCCCAGACCCCCCCCCCCCCAATTGGCTTTGGCTTCAGCACCCTTCCTCTCCTCTTGTGGTTTCCCCAAACCCCCCCCCCCCCCCCCCCCCCCCCGCCCCCAGGTTGCGCAGACCTTTGGTTCCTCCTCTTTTTTTTCCCTAGCTTACTCCTCGTTGCTGGCCTCGAACAGGTTTTGGAACAGGCCGACGAACTGCCCCCAAGTATCCAGGAAGCCTTCCCCTGACCCTCGGATGGCGTACTTAAGCCCTGCAGGACGCAAAAAGCTGGAAGGGAATCCGGAGAGGAGACAAAGAGTACAGAGTTTCACTCTATACAGATGACCTGCTCCTCTATGTCTCAAAGCCACAGGAGGGACTGAAAGCAATACTGCAAATACTGAGAGAGTTTGGAACCTTCTCGGGCTACAAACTTAACCTGGGCAAAAGCGAGGCATTCCCAGTGAACCCAAAAGGGGGAGGGACAGAGCTGAAGGGGTTCCCGTTCAAAACAGCCCAGAACAGATTCCGTTACCTGGGGATCCAATAGTGAGAGAGTGGACACAGGTCTACAAGTGGAACCTGAACAGCCTGGTGGAGGAAGTAAGAAAAGACCTTCAATGGTGGGGCTCACTCCCACTCTCCCTGGCGGGGAGAGTGCAGACGATCAAGGTGAACGTACTGCCAAGGTTCCTCTTCCTGTTTAGATCCGTCCCGATCTTCATCCCCAAGACCTTTTCCCAAAACATAGACAGTCTAATCATGGCATTTGTGTGTGTGTGCGTGTGTGGGGAGAACCCGAGAATTCCCAAACTGACACTGCAAAGAGGAAATGTCAGAGGGGGCCTGGCTCTACCGAACCTACAATACTACCACTGGGCAGCAACGGCAGAAACAGTGAGGGATGGGTACAAGAACCCGACACAGATTGGGTACCTGTAAAGGAACGACCCTCCAGCCCTGCCCACAGCAGCACTCCCATCCTCCTCAACAAGGTACACAACGAGCCCAGTGGTAGCGGCCACGCCGAGAACGTGGACCCAGTTGAGACAGCACTTTGGGATAACCAAAATGCCCTCCGTGGCCCCCACCTGCAGCAATTCCCCCCAGCCATGGTAGATACCACCTTCAAAAGATAGAGGCGGGACGGGGGCACACTGACGGTCGGGGACTTCCATATAGGGCACAGACTGGCGACACTGGACTAACTGACAAGGAAGTGGAAATTAGCAAAAGGACAGGAAATGAGACACCTTCAAATAAAGCACTTCCTCCGCAAAGAGACTGTAGGATACCCCGGGGCCCCAGAAACCACACTACTAGAGGACCTGATAGGCACAAGCAGCGAGAAGGGAAATATACAGACAGCTATCGGCAGTGCTCGAAAATCACTTGATGAGACCAGACAGAAATGGGAGGACGAACTGGGGACAGAGGTAGGACAGGGACTGTGGAGCGAAGCACTCAGCAGGGTGAATGCCACCTCCTCCTGCGCGAGCTCAGCCTAATGCAGCTCAAAGTGGTGCACAGAGCGCACCTGACCAGAACCCGAATGAGCAGGTTCTTCTTGGGAGGTGGAGGACAAATGTGAGCGGTGCCAGAAAGGCCCGGTCAACCACGCCGACATGTTTTGGGCTTGCCCCAAGCTTGCTGGGTTCTGGACAGCCTTCTCTGAGGCAATGTCCAAGGTTGTGAGGGTGAAGCCATGCCCAATAATGGGAATCTTCGGGGTATCAGAGCAGCCAGAATTACATATGGGGAAGGGGACCAACGTCCTTGCTTTCGCTTCCCTAATCGCGTGCCGGAGAATCCTGCTTGGCTGGCAGTCAGCAGCACCACCCACAGCTGCAGACAGGCTCACTAACCTCTCGGAATTTCTCCATCTGGAGAAGATTAAGTACGCCATACAGGTACGTTTTAAGGGATGCGAGGCAACCTGCCTCTACCACCCTCCCAGGCACTGCATTCCAGACCATCACCACCTTCTGCGTAAAGAAGATTTTCCTCAAATCCCCCCTTAAATCTCCTGCCTCTCACCTTGAACGTGTGTCTCCTCATGACTGACTTTTCGACCAAGGGGAACAGCTGCTCCCTTTCCACGCCCCTCAATCTTGTACATCTCGATCAGGTCGCCCCTCATGTTTTCCCTGCTCCAACAAAATAAACCTAAGCCTATCCAATCTCTCTTCATAACTTTTATGTTCAATCCCAGGCAACATCCTGGTGCATCGCCTCTGCACCCCCTCCAGTGCAATCACATCCTTCCTATAATGTGGCGACCAGAATCCTCACAGTACTCCAGCTGTGGCCTCGCTAATGTTCTATACAACTCCAACATGACCTTCCTGCTTTTGTAATCTATGCCTTGATTGATAAAGGAAAGCATCCCATATGCCTTCTTCACCACCCTATTAACCTGCCCTTTAGCCTTCAGAAATCAATGGACAGACACGCCAAGGTCTCTTGTTCCTCAGAGCATCCTAGTGTCAGGCCGTTCATTGACTACTTACTTCCTTGTCAAATTATTCCTTCCAAAGTGTATCACCTCATACGTTTCAGGGTTAAATTCCAGCTCCCATTCATCTGCCCATTTGACCATCCCATCTATACCTTCCTGTAACCCAAGACACTCAACCTCCCTGTTTGGCTGGCTCGTTTGCAGTCAGCAGCAATATTACTAGGATTGTCACAATCTGCAAGATCTGGACGAGATTCATTACTTTCTTCTCGAGTAGCAATTCAGAATTATATTTGTATGAGAGCCACATTCCAATTTTGTTCACCACTTATAAGATTGTTACTTGAACTGTCATTTAAATACATCTGTGTAATTATCTTAACGAAGCCCTCACCATTGAGATGTTTCTTGAGCTTTGCTTTCATACAAAAACACAAAAGTCAGACAAGATTGCCAAAAAGAACTTCAAAAATAGGATTGCAGCACTGACATGACAAGGGGTGAAATAGTGTCAATTGCAGTGTTATTACATTCCTGTGTGGTATTGTGCGAAGCAAATAATGGCATGATGGGAAAACTAGTCAAGTTTCTTGATACAATTAAATTTAAACTGACTTCGCATAACCTAAGGCACAAATACAAGCAGCCAAGGTCAACTTGACCCGAAAACTTGCTGACTCTAAACTCGGATAAAAACTCAGTCGTCACACCCCAGAGCAGTCTAAATACACAAGATAAACTAGAAATAGTTATTTTCGATACTTAAACAAATCGGCTCCGTTTCTTAAGCATGCACCAAAAGACAAGATAATGATATGAGACCCCGAGTCCTCTAAACGTCAGCAAGGTGACGCCATTTTAATGATTATTACTTATGTTTTACTTTTGATCAAATTTCTGACCAAGCTGTATTCACGTTATCTTGATTTTATAATGTATAAATGTCTATCTATTTTCTGTAATATCCAGACTTGGAAGGGAACCAGCAGTTTGTACTTGACTGCCTTCCGACTCCAAGTCTCAGCCATACTGCTAGCGGTTGTAGTTCGTAAATAAAGCTTACTTTTGCTTACCTAACGAACCTTGTTTGAATATTTCTATCACAGTCCAGAAGCGGGGAAAATATTGATTACGACATTTGGCGCTGCGAGAAAAAATCCAATATCCTGAGTGATCTTCCGTGAGGGACTGAGAAAAGGTGAGCGGGACACGAGCAGGAAGAAGGAGACAGACGCCAGCACAAGGTATGATTCACCTTGGTCTCTCTCTCTCTCGGATTGCTGGCTTGACCCCTAATCCCTGATGGAAGTAACTAAACAGGTGACGGTTCTCGAATCTAAATTTCACTGAGAGTAATTTTGGGGTCAGGGACCCGATTGTAATTAGCCGCAGGTCAGGGACCTTTTTGATCTCGTTTTCCATCCGGATCAGATTTATACAGGCTGTCAATAAATTTGGGTCAGGGACCCTTTGATTAAGTTTTGGGGTCAGGGACTCTGAGTAAGTTTTGGGGTCAGGGACCCTGTCAGTATTTTTTTGGGGTCAAGGGCCCTCCAATTTGATTTGGTACCAGAAATTTTTTTTGAGCATTTTTTTGCCAGGGGCACATTTTACTGACATTATGGGACAAACTTCAGACAAAGCTAGGGGCAATTCCCTCTATTTTTCATGTGTTTAGAAAACCCTTCTCATGAACGTAGTTCCGGAGACTATCTGCAGCGCTGCTTTAAACAATAAATTGGGTAACGACATTTGGCCACCAGGGGGATCTTGGAACTTTGACAATAGCATTGATGCAGAAAAAAAAGCAATCTGGAAAAAAAAACGCCGGCTTCAAAATTGAATGTTTAATTTTACAGTGGAAAAAAACAGTCCACTTAACACAACGAATAATCACTATTAACGAGTTTGAGAGATAACACCCGCAAAAAAGGGATTAATGAGTGTGTGAACGGTAAAGCGAAAGATTGGGAGACTTTAAAATTGTAATGTGAGCTTTGGGATAGGGACCATCAAAACGATAAAAAGCAATCTGGCAATAACAAACCTCCTGCCAGCAGGAAAGTACGGCTGGCCTATAAGATTATAGGAAAGGAGGATCCTCCCAGTTGCTCTGGCATGCCGATGTTCCCCTATTCAGGCGATACGGAAGGGGAGGAGGATGTGAACCCTGGACCTCACCCTCATCCTGCACTCCCCGATCCTACAATTCCACTGTCCCAAGTCCTGACTCCCCCTTCTGATCCCATTACCAATGAAACCCCCGCTGACGCGTTCCCCGTAGCGACACGCACTCGGTCACATACGCAAGCCGTAAATATGCAACAACCCTTTACCTCTGTTAAACAGGCTTTTCTTGATTTATCACTCCAACCTAATGAGAAGGAAACTTTTCCTCCAGCCTCCCCCTTGTGATGTTGTGCAAGATATTTTTTTTACTGACACGGGAGAACAGCCCTAGCCACCTTGACCTTGCCACCAGGCTCATAACACACAGGGAACTATCATACGTCCGTTCTCCATACATTATAAACAACCCTTCTCTACGGAGGACATGATAATTTACTAAAAGGTATTGATTAAAAGATCCACAATAAGGGAATTGTGGAAGTGAAGTTAATGAGTTACCAATTTAGAAGCATGCTGGGAATAATGATTGAATTATAACATTGCTTTTGAACGAAATTTAGTAGATCAGATAATGTAAACTAACTACTGCTTGGAATGTTGTACTGGCCTTATTATGATAACAATTGGTTCTTCAGAAGGACAACAAAATGCATACTCGAATTGTTTTTAAACTAAGGGCAAAACATTTAAATTTCCTCTTGCAAATGTTCCCAAGCTTTCTCTCTTCAAAGTTGTTCAGTTCACACTATTTCAGTTTAAAAGAAAATGCCTTCCGAAATAACTTTACGAATAAAAGTAATTGACTATGAATAAGCTTTTAGATTACGTGAAAAGATGTAAATGGCATCATGCCAAGTTCTCCGCGCCTTAGATTCTGCAGGAAACATTAACCATTTCAGCAGATAGTTGATCTTTTTTCAATTGACAAAGAAAAAATGCATGTCTCTAAGAACACCCAATGCTTATAAAATCAATCATTGAAAATTGACTTAAATATGTGCTACTCATAGCCCTCTCGCAGTAAGGATGTACAACAACTAGCGACACCTGACCCTATTAGGCAGACAGACACTGCAAATTCAGAGCGGTAATACACTGCATTGATAATGGTATGTTTATAGAACTGTCTCAAAC
The DNA here is from genome assembly GCF_902713615.1 of Scyliorhinus canicula. NCBI lineage: Eukaryota > Metazoa > Chordata > Chondrichthyes > Carcharhiniformes > Scyliorhinidae > Scyliorhinus > Scyliorhinus canicula. The sequence continues at coordinate 169,250,761 of NC_052146.1, forward strand.
ACGAGGTCACCAGCTGCAGAATTTAATAACTTCTGAGCCTGCGCCTGATTGTTCTATGCTGGCAGCTAACGTTAACCCTGAGTACCACTGTTTAAAAAAAATCTAAAAACTACAGGAAGTCTTACAAAAGATTAATGCCACTTGGGCACAGCCATTAAAACACCCGATAGAGTCCAGATGAGAGAATATAGTGACCCAAGCCTTGATAACAGCATTAATATATCACCTATCCCGCAGGCCCAGCTTCGAAATTTTCCCCTATTCACTACTCCACAGTTGTGGTCGATTGATTTTGATCCCTCACACTTTTCACCTCCCTTAGATATTCCTGGTCCACATGTCACTCTTTGCTACGATCATACAGGATGCTCGCCTGATTTGGAGAGCATTTACCAAGACGCCATCGGTTCTCTACAATCCGTTTCCTTTGTTGCCCTCGCTAAGGGAAAAGAAGGGTCTGCCTTTCTTGTCGATTTACCCCACAGCCTATGGCGTCAGTCGAGACTTGTGTCACCCCACGTGACCCTTTCTGTCAACAAAGGCTACAAGTGCCAAGTCCTTGGGATTTCTGGCAGCTGCACTAAGAGGACAAGCTGATCCTTTCCTTAATGGAAGTCAAACCCTGCTCGCAGCGCCAAATGTCGTAATCAATATTTTCCCCGCTTCTGGACTGTGATAGAAAGATTCAAACAAGGTTCGTTGGGTAAGCAAAGCTAACCTTTATTTACAAACTACAACTGCTAGCAGTACGGCTGAGACTTGGAGTCGGAAGGCAGTCAAGTACAAACTGCTGGTTCCCTTCCAAGTCTGGATATTACAGAAAATAGGTAGACATTTATACATTATAAAATCAAGATAACGTGAATACAGCTTGGTCAGGAATTTGATCAAAAGTAAAACATAAGTAATAATCATTAAAATGGCGTCACCTTGCTGACCTTTAGAGGACTCGGGGTCTCATATCATTATCTTGTCTTTTGGTGCATGTTTAAGAAACGGAGCAGATTTGTTTAAGTATCGAAAATAACTATTTCTAGTTTATCTTGTGTATTTAGACTGCTCTGGGGTGTGATGACTGAGTTTTTATCCGAGTTTAGAGTCAGCAAGTTTTCGGGTCAAGTTGACCCTGGCTGCTTGAATTTGTGCCTTAGGTTATGCAAAGTCAGTTTAAATGTACTTGTGCCAAGAAACTCGACTAGTTTTCCCATCATGCCATTATTTGCTTCGCACAATACCACACCGGTAATCTTTTATTTATAAGTTAATTTACACATACTGTTATGATATTTAAACACTTTAGAAACATTAATAAAGTTCTCTGTTCAAACTTTGTCATCTCAGAAGATTTCTAAACTGAAATGTCTTAAACATTTTCCAGTAACTTTAAACTTCTTATTTTTGTAAAAACTTATCAAAAAGGCTTGGGTATCAATGATAGAAGTTTAATGATTTTATTTTGCTATAATGTTTTGAGGAATTCCATGAACCATTAAATATGTTAATTTCTCTACACTGAATAAGAACTGGCAAAACATGCAACAACATGGTGATTTTATTAAAAAAGGGGAGAAAAAAAAACATACAAAATATATGGTTCTAGATAAGTGAAGAGAATATCTAAATTTTGTAAAACATGGAGCTAAACTTCAGACTTTTCTATAATCACTGGTTCATCGGGTCATTTTAACTTGATCAATACATGCTGCAGACACAAAAATTGGCTTGCTTCTTTTTTGGCTGCCTCTTTTCATAACGGCTATGCATTGGAGATTCAGCACTTCACTTACCTTTGTGGAACCTAGGTTGATAGTAACAGCGGAGGCAGCAATGGTTCTCTCGGTTGAGTCCGCAGCCTGTAAGAGTCCCCATAGCAGGCTCACAGAAGACATGATGGTACACAATATAAAAAGAATTCCATTTCTTGCTTCAGACAAATATTTCTGGTCCACAGTAACCATAAGCTGAAATAGAAAACACTGATAATTATCAATGTTCATCAACATTTTCCATTATAAATTCTTCTGATCACATTTATAATGACAACTGCCTGCACAAGCCTATTTTGCTGTGATATCCTCTCCTCCATGGTGGAGGTATGCAGAATCAATAGTAAAGAGGGTGTAATTACAGTCTGGCAAGTTTACTTCAGCAATTTCTTTTATAAATCTGAATATAGAAATTTACATTGGAATTATAAAAACTAAGTCAGATGTATAGTTTTGAAATGGGAATTAAATTAAGTCTGCAGACCTTGGTTCTGATGAACAGCCTCACATCCCCTATCACCTGGAAACCAATCTTGCCTACAAGTCACAACAGATTAATTTATTTATTGCATAATTTTAAAAAATGAGATTATTTATTGCAGGAGACTTATCAGTTTGATTAATATATATTTGCAAGTTTTAAGTTATTTACAAGTTGTTCATCTGCATTGTCTAACTGATCAATGAATGACTCGACAATAGTTTTATATAAATCAATATATTTACTCTGACTTATATTTATGAGGACTTGGCTCCTCACTCTGCACCTGGATTCTCGACTTCCTGACCCATAGGCCACAATCAACAAGCATAAACAAGAAGACCTCCTCCACGATAGTCCTCAATACCGGGACCCAGCAAGGCTGGGTACTTAGCCCCCTACAATACTCCCGATACACACACAACTGCGAGGCAAAATTTGGCTCCAATTTCATCTACAGGTTTGCTGATGACACAACCGTAGTTGGTCGGATCTTGAACAACGATGAATCAGAATACAGGAGGGAGATAGAGAACTTCGTGGAGTGGTGTAACAACAACAATCTATCCCACAATACCAGCAAAACTAAAGAGCTGGTCATTGACTTCAGGAAGCAAAGCACTGTACACACTCCTGTCAGCATCAACGGGGCTGAGGTGGAGATGGTTAGCAGTTTCAAATTCCTATGGGTGCACATCACCAAAATCTGTCCTGGTCCACCTACGTCGACGCTACGACCAAGAAAGCACAACGGTACCGATAAGGAAATTCGGCATGTCTACATTGACCAACTTTTACAGGTGCACCATAGAAAGCATCCTATCTGGTTGCATCACAGCCTGGTATGGCAATAGCTCGGCCCAAGACCAGAGGAAACTACAGAGAGTCGTGAACACAGCCCAGTCCATTATACGAACCCGCCTCCCATCCACTGACTCCATCTACACCTCCCGCTGCCTGGGGAAAGCGGGCAGCATAATTAGAGACCCCTCCCACTCGGCTTACTCACCCTTTCAACTTCTTCCATCAGGCAGGAGATACAAAAGTCTGAGAACACGCACGAGCAGACTCAAAAACAGCTTCTTCCCCGCTATTACCAGACTCCTAAACAATCCTCTCGTGGACTGATCTGATCTCTTCACACATCTTGTCTACTGAGTAGTACTACACTCTTGTATGCTTCACCCGATGCCTGTATCTATGTATTTACATTGCGTATTTTATGTTTGCCCTAAAATGTATTTTCTTTTTGAGCTGCTCGCGGAACAATACTTATCACTGTACCTTGGTACACGTGACAATAAACCTACCCAATCCAAACCAAGTGAATCTTAAATTCACCGGTCGAACAGAACAATTTGACGAAACATCTGAGTTTTGTTTATTTGTATCAATCAAATTTCCAACCGCAGTGATAGCACTCTTGCCAGAGTCAGAACGTTATAGGGTCAACCCACTCAGAGATAAAACGCTAAAGTTAGGCTAACATTTCAGTGCCGTACTGAGGGATCACTGTATTGCTGGAGTTGTCACCTTTTGAATGAGATGTTAAATTCAAACCTCATTGGTTGTTTCAAGTAGATACAAAGTGAAACAAGGGGATTTTGCAGAATATTCTGCCCATGTTTACCTGAATCACAACAGTGACTAAAGTTCAGAATTGGCTGTGAAAAGCTTTAAAATATGCGACATAAATGATAGTTATTTTGAAAAGAAATAGGAGTAAGCCATTTGGCCCCTCAAACCTGCTCAGCCATTCAATAAGATCATGGCTGATCTGATTGTGGTCTTAACTCCACTTTCTTACCTGCCCCTCCTCAATTCTCCAGCCGTCCACCCTCTCCAGTAATCCTGATGCCTTCTATCTGACAGCTTTGAATATCTTTAATGACCTAGGCTCCACTGGTCTCTGAGGTAGTGAATTCCAAAGCTAAACAACCCTCAGAAAAAAATCCTCCATGTGTGTGTGGGTCTCTCCCCCACAACCCAAACAAGTTAGGTGGATTGGCCATGGCAAATTGCCCCTTAATTGGATAAAAAGAATGGGACACTTTAATTATTTTTAAAAAGAAAAGAAAATCCTTCTCAGCGCCATCTTAAATGCGAGACCCCAGTGGGCGGGAACCTCTGGCCTCCCAGGCTCATATTTCTCGGCAGCAGGAGGGGCCGGGCCATTTGCTGGTGGCAGGATTCTCTGTTCCCACTCCCCATTGAAGCCATCCGTGCTGCCAGGAAACCTGCGGACGGGGGTGCCCAGAGAATATCCACTCCTTCCTTTTGAAACTGAGTCTGAGTTCTAGATTCCCTCATGAGGCAAAACCTCCTCTCAGCACCCATCCTGTTAATTTCCCTCAGAATCTTGTTCCAATAAGATTACCTCTCATTCATCTAAGCTCCAATAAGTATGGGCCCAATCAGCTCAGCCTTTCCTCATTAAACAACCCCTTCAGCTGAAATATCAATCAAGTGAACCTCTGAACTGCTTTCAATAACTTTTGTTCATGAGATAAGGAAATCAAAACTGTATGAAATACTCCAGATATAGTCTCATCAATACCCTGTACAGTTGTAAGGAGACTTCCCGACATGCATACTCCATTCCCTTGCACAAAAAGGCCAACACTCTATTTGTCTTCTAACTAACATGCTGCACCTGTACACTAACTTCTTGTGATTCATGTACAAGGGCTCCTAGATCCCTGTGTGCAACACCATTCTGCAGTCTCTTTCCTTGGGCTGCACGGCAGCACAGTGGTTAGCACTGTTGCTTCACAATGCCAGGACCCCGATTCGATTCCTGGCTTGGGTCACTATGCGGAGTCTTCATGTTCTCCCAGTGCCTGCGTGGGTGCTCCAAAGTATAGGAAAATATAAACAGACTTGTGTGGAAGGATGAAATTGAATTAATGTGGAATGGGTAGACATGTGAAAGATGAAATTTAATGTAGAAAAGTGTGAAGCGATAGGGCAGAATTTTCCATTTTTGAAAATGAGTACCATGGCCGGTGGGTTCCGCAGAATGTTTCCTGCTGGTCTGATTGGCGGGAACAAAGAAGAAGAACAATGGAAAATTACAGCACAGGAACAGGCTCTTTGGCCCTCCAAGCCTGCGCCGATCCAGATCCTCTACCTAAAACTGTTGCCTATTTTCTAAGGATCTGTATCCCTCTGCTCCCTGCCCATTCATGTATCTGTCGAGAAAATTGTGCGCAAATTTGTCTTCAGCTCATTAATTATGCACGGGCGACTACCTTTCCCAATCACATGTCAGGGTCAGGAAGCGATTCATCTATTCCACCATTACCTAATAGGGCGGAGATCTGGGCACCATATTCAAACGCTATCTGACCATGTACATTACTCTTTTCCACCCAGCTGCCTTCAGGAGATGCATCGAGATGGCTGCACACAAGAAGGTTGTGCCCAGGCTTAGCTACAACTCCCTCCAGGCTTTACTCAGGGGAATGTGTTTCGCCGGGACATGCTGTAACCAAGGGATGGTTCAAGAAAGCACACCAGCCTCACCTCTCTGCCCTTGGAGGCAATAGCAGAGCAGGTCAGCACGGCTGGCAAATGCCCCCACAACATAATCCAGTGTAGGAGCAGGAGGAGTGATCTCACCCATTTGCCAGCATCACCTGCCTCCAGTATTAAACTCTCGTCATGGCATCATGCACTCAAAAAGGGCCACACTGTTCAGGAATCTCATGCAATATTAGCAGGGGCTACATAACAGCACTGCTTGCCTCGTGTATACTTGCACATCACTATCTATCATGCTGCTCAAATTCAATCCTCAGCCCTGATTGTATATGGCTCACCATAAACAGGAGGTATGCTACCAACCTCTGCTCCATCCCTTCTCATCATATTCCATACCTTTCTCTTCATGCAGGGCAAGCTTGCCCACAACATGAAGGAGAAATCCCAGATAGGAAGAGGGGAGGCTAACAATATGGAGCTCATCAGATTGGAGGAGGTTGCCACTGAGCTGGCTGGGGACGATAAGGACCACTCCTGCGAGGAAGGCCAGATCAGCTTCTCCCAGTAACCTGGTATGGATGAGACCTCCATGAGTTCATCATATTTTTGACAAATAATCATTGGACTCGAAACGTTAGCTCTTTTCTCTCCCTACAGATGCTGCCAGACCTGCTGAGATTTTCCAGTATTTTCTCTTTCGTTTCAGATTCCAGCATCCACAGTAATTTTCTTTTATTTAGGAGTTCGCCACATCCTGCCATTAACAGTGAGTGACATGCAATCCTGTATTCTGCTTGCCAATAAACTACCTTGGTCTTCTCTTTTTTACAGAAACCAGCAGATCCAGACACACCAGGATGGCGAACTAACCCCTCAGATGAAGGTGCCAAGGAGCAATGCCGAGAAGATCTGTCACTGCATTCACCACACTCTCTGCTAGTGAAGAGATAGACACCTCAGCGGATCATAGTTTTAGATTAGGCTCGGGATCACCGTCTGGAGAATACCGCAGCACGTCTCCAGGACAGTCAGAGACAGTGACAGGCCAAGTCTTTGGAACTCAAGAGGTCTGTTGGATATCAGGCCAAAACAATGTTGAAGTTTCAACAACATGTGGCGGCACGATGGTTAGCACTGCTGCCTCACAGTGCAAGAGATCTGGTTTCAATTCCAGCCTTGGGTGACTGTATGTGGAGTTTGCACATTCTCCCAGTGTCTGCGTTGGTTTCCTCCGGGTGCTCCGGTTTCCTCCCACAGTCCAAAGATGTGTGGTTAGGTGGATTGGCCATGCTAAATTGCGCCTTAGGATCCAAAGGCTAGGTGGGGTCACAGGGATAGGGTGGGGGAGTGGGCATAGGTAGGGTGATCTTTCTAATGGTTGTTGCAGGCTTGATGGGCCAAATGGTATCCTTCCTGTACTGGAGGGATTCTATAATTCTGCAACATCAGGTAAAGATGTGCTAGTCACTCAAAAGTGTTATGGACCAGGATTTAGAGAATCCCAAAAGTGTACCATGGATTTCACCTGACCCACAACTTTTAATAGATTGAGGTATGGGGAGCACACGGCCCACTCTACAGATGTGGTACAGCAGAAATCGAAAAGTATTTTTTAAAAGCAAACCAATGTTTATTCTATGAACTCAAGTTAACCTTTTTAAAACATAGTGAACATCTTAGCAAGCATCAATTCAAATACAACCCCCAAAGAATACAACACTCAGTAATCCTTAATAACTTCCCAAACAACATCCAGAAGACAAAAGAAACACCTTTTAACAGAAGCACATTAGGTTTACATTCACTGCTGAAAACATTTATAATTCTGAATTCACCAAATGATCAAGAGATATTATTTTCATGGCAGAGAGAACAGCAGTACACCTGCTTTGTCTGGCTTCAGCTCCAACACTGAAAACAAAACTAAAACACACCCTGCAGCAAATGGCCTAAAACGAAAGTAAAAGCAGACAGACAGCCCAGCTCCACCTCCACTCTGACATCACTGATAAACACCCATTTCTTGAAGGTACATTTCTTTTTTTTTGGAAATGTTTTTTATTGAGTTTTCATATATTATATCCAACAAATTACAAATTATTAGAAAACAAACACGCAAAAATTAAAATGTATATTTACAGGTAAGTATCTTCATAATAACAACTGTGGCCACCCCCTTTAACCGGCATACATATTTTACATTCCCCAACATGGCCGAGGCACATGTTTCAAGGCATTTATTTACAATTTGGTTTTGGGCCTTAGCTAGCCATCAGACTGTCGCTTGCGGCTTTGTCCTTCCTTTTTTTTGGGAATAATTTTTATTCAAGTTTTCAACAACAACTTTTATCACAGCAGAGAAAAACAGTAACCCCTCCAATACAAAAACAATAAATTAAGAAAAAGAAATAAGCATTAAACCATAAGCCCCCCCCCCCCCCCCCCCCCCCCCCGGGCTACCTTCCCCCGATTCCCGTCCATTTTCCCCTGATTCTTGGCCACCCGACTATTCTTCCTCTTGTTCGTTGGCCACAAACAGGTCCCGGAACAATTGCATGAATGGCTCCCACGTTCTGTGGAAGCCGTCGTCTGACCCTCGGATGGCTAATTTGATTTTCTCCATTTGGAGAGATTCCGAGAGGTCGGACAGCCAGTCTGCAGCTCTGGGTGATGCTGCTGACCGCCAGCCAAACAGAATTCTATGGTGGGCAATCAGGGAGGCAAAGGCAAGGGCGTCCGCCCTCCTCCCCAGGAATAGATCTGGCTGGTCTGAAACCCCGAAGACCGCCACTATCGGGCATGGCTCCACCCTCATCCCCACCACTTTGGACATAACCTCGAAGAAGGCTGTCCAGTACGCCACAAGTCTGGGGCAAGACCAGAACATGTGGGCGTGGTTGGCCGGGCCTCTTTGGCACCAACGAAGGTCCTACAAAAAACGAAATCTAGGGGGGGCTAGCCCTCCCAAACCTACAATTCTACCACTGGGTGGCAATAGCCGAGCGAGTAAGGGGATGGATCCAGGAGCCAGAGGCCGAGTGGGTGCGTGCGGAGGAGGCCTCCTGCATGGGGACCTCCCTCCGGGCCCTCGCCACGGCAGCACTCCCATCCCCACCCAAAAAACACTCCAGCAGCCCAGTGGCAACAGCCACCCTCCAATCCTGGAACCAACTGTGGCAGCAATTTGGCCTGACCAAAATGTCGGACAAGGCTCCCATCTGCAACAACCATAGGTTCACACCAGCACTGACTGACGCCACCTTCAATAGGTGGAGGCAGGACGGAGGGACACTGACAGTCAGGGACCTATACACGGACGGCAGGAAATCCAACACTGGACGAACTGACAGAGAAATTTCGGCTAGCCAGGGGGAACGAGCTACGGTATCTGCAGCTCAAAAACCTCTTATGAAAGGAGACAAGGACGTACCCACAACCGCCACTACTGGAAGACCTACTGGACGCAAGTATCCTAGAGAAAGGGAACTGTAGCGACATGTATGACCGACTGGTAGAAAGGGACGATACCGTACTGGACCCAACAAGAAAGAAATGGGAGGATGACCTGGGGATTGAGATCTGGAGCGAAGCACTGCATAGGGTCAACTCCACCTCCACGTGCGCAAGGCTCAGCCTGACGCAACTAAAAGTGGTACATAGAGCCCACTTAACGAGAAACCATATGAGTAGGTTCTTCCCGGAAGTGGAGGACAGATGTGAACGAAGGTACATTTCTTAAGCACCCATTTGGGCAGCATGGTAGCATGGTGGTTAGCATAAATGCTTCACAGCTCCAGGGTCCCAGGTTCGATTCCCGGCTGGGTCACTGTCTGTGCGGAGTCTGCACGTCCTCCCCGTGTGTGCGTGGGTTTACTCCGGGTGCTCCGGTTTCCTCCCACAGTCCAAAGATGTGCAGGTTAGGTGGATTGGCCATGCTAAATTGCCCGTAGTGTCCTAAAAAAAAGTAAGGTTAAGGGGGGTTGTTGGGTTACGGGTATAGGGTGGATACGTGGGTTTGAGTAGGGTGATCTTTGCTCGGCACAACATTGAGGGCCGAAGGGCCTGTTCTGTGCTGTACTGTTCTAATTCTAATTCTATTTCTTAAAGGTACTCTCACATGACAGAAGACTAGAGCGAAGGATGGAGAAGTCCGTCCTCACTCTGTATCATCTCGTGTTCTGACATCTAGCGCCTCGAGGTCATCATGTGAAGGGTTAAAAATGCCTTAAGTCCAGTCTTTTTAAAAAATTCATCCATGGGATGTGGGCATCGCTGGCTGGGTCAGCATTTACTGCTCATCCCCGAGAGCAATTAAGTGTCAACCACATTGCAGTGGATCTGGAGTCACATGTAGGCCAGACCAGGTAAGGATGCCAGATTTCCTGCCCTAAAGGACATTTGTGAGCCAGATGGGTTTTTATGACAATCTACAATGGTTTCATGGTCATCATTAGACTTTTAATTCCAGATTTTTATTGAATTCAAATTTCACCATCTGCCCTGGTGGGATTTGAAACTGGTCCCCAGAGCATGAATCTGGGCCGCTGGATTACTGGTTCAGTGACAATACCACTATGCCACTGCCTTTCCTGTTTTGCTGGATTTGTGCTTGGAACTGTGCACCATGCCTATCGGCATTGGTGGGATCAATCATTGGTGAGCGAGGGGAGGTAGCGCACCTCAACTTCCCTCTCGCTGCCCCTCCTCAAGAAGTCAGGGAAGGGCCCTCTGGCACTGACAGGGAGGTGGAGACTCAGCCGAACACCCCAGGGTCCTCCATTCAGGCCATTCCATACTTGTCTGGCCGGTCTGAATCCCCTCTACCAGTGACCGTATTTAATCTAGCTGGTCAGGCCGAGGAGGGAGCATCTTCCACGGTGCAGGAGACCCTCCACAGGTCCGGGCATTCCAGGCCACTAGAAGACATCCACTAAGGTCATCACAGACAACAAGGCGTAGCAGTCAGCAGGCTCTGGGGATGTCAGGGCTGCACCTAGGTGTAGCAAAGAACAACAGGCCCTTCGGCACTCCAAGCCAGGGCCGACCATGCTGTCTAATGTTATGGGCCAGTGTTTAGAGAACATCAAAGTATATCATGGAGTTCATCTGACCGACAACTGTTTATTGATTTTGGTTATGTGGAGCACAAGGGCCTATTCTTCAGGTGGTATGCAATAGAGACCTCAAGCACTTTTAATCAAAAACAAAGTTTATTCTACGAATTAAGTTAACATTTCTATAAACACACACAGTAAGTATTTTTATCAACTACAAACCTAAATACCCCACAGCTGCAGAACTCTAAATTTTAACCTTAATAATTTCCGTTTACTATTTCAATCAAGTAACAACATCCATAAACCAAAACACCCTTTTTTCCACAAAACAGTAAGTTTGAATTCCTTACACAAAACAGGTATTACTTTGAAGTTATCAAGTGATCTGGAGACACCATTTTTAACATGCAGAGAGACTAGGGAAGCCTTCTTTTGTCTGAATGCAGCTTACAACTGTCTAATCCAAAACTAAAGCTCAGAGCCACAAACAGCTTCCAGCTCTAAACGAAAGTAAAAACTAGAGCTACAGTCCAGCTCCACCCACACAATGACATTACTGCAGCCATTTGAAAAGACAAACAGTTCTTCAAGGGACATTCCCATGATACTATCCTAAAACCTTCGACACTTCCGGGGTCTGTATCCCTCTATTCAAATCCAATTCATGTATTTGTCAGGATGCCCCTTAAACATCACAATCGTCCCTGCTTTCATCACCTCCTCCGGCAGCACGTCCCAGGCACCCACTACCCTCTGTGTAAAAAAACTTCCTTCGCACATCTCCTCTGAACCTTCTCCCTTGCACCTTACACCTATGCCCCTAGTAATTGACTCTTCAACCCTGGGGAAAAGCTTCTGATTATCCACTCCGTCTATGCCCCTCATAATTTTGTAGACTTCTACCAGGTCGCTCCTCAACCTCCGTCGTTCCAGTGGAAACAAACTGAGTTTATCCAATCTCTCTTCATAGCTAATCCCCTCCATACCAGGCAACATTCTGGTAAACATCTTCTCCAAAGCCTCCACATCCTTCTGGTAGCGTGGCGAACAGAATTGAACACTATATTCCAAGTGTGGCCGAACTAAGGTTCGATACAGCTGCAGTAGTGGTAGGGTTAGGAATATTAATAAATATTAACATCAATTCTGGCTCACGAAGTTCAATCTTTTTACTTTAAATACATTTAATGTCAATGAGAATGATTTGGTTTCATCATTTGAATGCATATTCATGCCCTCTTTTACAAATGATGAGCAATCCTTCGACTCAGTCATTGCCTCCCTGTATGAGCCTCATTCATGTGACACCAACCTCACTAAAGCTAGTTACTGGAACCTTGTGTAAATTCAGGGAGATGTGTCAGAATCTTTATGGGAAGTGTATGCTAAATGCATTTGCAACCTTTATTGCTTGGGTGACAACACTGTGTGAGAGCTGCAGGAGTGTCTCCTCAGTTGTATTGCCAAAGCACAAGAACTAATGCCATGATGAAATTTCCAACCATGCCCTTATCTCAGTGTCTACTGTAGTTTCTCATTAAGGTGGCAATGACTGCATCAGGCTCTTTGACTGTTTGCGCTGTTGTGTCAACTTTCATCTCCCACGTTTACAGAGTTCACTGCTCACCTTTTCAGAGATCTTGGCCTGGCAAATCATGAGGCTTGAAGATACAAGTCCGAATGCAGAACCTGCTGAGATGTGGCTGGTTGAATGTCCCTTCCAGTGCACTGGCATGGCACTAAGGGACAGGGGGAATGAGCCGTCTCCCATTGCTGCACTTTACTCCTTCTGGAATCTTGTGGTTATCAATGTGGGACGGGCATCGTTAAGTAGAATTTGACCCTTATCTTTCTCTTCAGGTTCATGGTCCTTCTGCTCTTCATCTGAGGAGCTCTCAGCCACTTCCATTTCTCCCTCTGGAAAGGGATCCCCTCTAATTTGAAGTGCTGGAGACTGTCTCTGAAGTGTACTGCAGAGCCCTAACTGAGAGATCCAACCATTAGAAGTACATCTTCAGAATGCCAGTGGTCTGCTTGCTGATAAATCGTGTGGAGCTACGTAATTTAGTGCAGCACATCAGGCGGCACGATAGCATAGTGGGTAGCACTGTTTCTTCACAGCGCCAGGGTCCTGGCTTGGGTCACTGTCTGTGCGGAGTCTGCACGTTCTCCCTGTATCTGTGTGGGTTTCTTCTGGGTGCCCCGGTTTCCTCCCATAAATCCTGAAAGACGTGCTTGTTAGGTGAATTGGACATTCTGAATTCTCCCTCTGTGTAACCGAACAGATGCTGGAATGTGGTAACAAGGGGATTTTCACAGTAACTTCATTGCAGTGTTAATGTAAGCCTAATTGTGACACTAATAAAGACGATGACTTCACTGACCCTTTCATTTGAAGCACTCAGAGGACTACACAGGTGGCATGAGCCACTGTTGAGGCCCAAGAATGGAGAAAAATAGTAATGCTCCCACTCGCAAACAAAATGGCAGTCATGGTCTGGAGCTACGTCTTCACTACAAGCCTTGTCTCTAGTACAGCTCTGTAGCTGAGGTGTTAACTCAGAGTGAGGTGGCCAAGATTCCAACCCTGATACTTAACATCTCCATCACAGAGGTTCCAAATGGTCTGGGTGCATTAATAACATGTGCCACGCTAACAAACTCACTCCTCTAATCTCAGATCTAGCAGGTCTGATTAATGTTAACTTGCACATGAGTTATGACTGGATGCCTTTGGGCCTGTTACATATACCTATTGGAGAAAGCAGATTAGAGGCTTTCATTGATGATCTGACCTGTGCCTCCTTAACAATTGCCTAAATTCTCACTTTTCACATTTCTGTGTGTTGATGTTGAAATGGAATGTATTGTGAAAGCCCATGACTCCTGCAGTCTCTTATTAATGTGCAAAAAATGGCTATGGCTTCCAATGGAACTTTCTCTAGGAGACCTCCCACTTTTCCCTCATCTTGGACTTCATTTTAATGTTTTGCGTGCAAGCAGGTTGAGGCTGCCCATGAATTGGAGCCTCTAGTAAAGCCTGGGGCTCCTTCCACACTGACTCAGACTCCTTTGATCCGCATTCATTTCTAGTTTTGTTTCTGACTGTGCCATAACTTCAACTTTACAAGATGGTAGTGCTCAGAATTTACTTTGAGACTAGCTTTGACCTTCTCTCTGTGATTGCCACTGTTTCTCCAATCATCCTGGAACTCCTCAGATGTGCAAGTAGAGATGCTTCCTGCTTTTCTTCAGCCTCTCCCAAATCTGGATCCCATCGTCGTTGTGGCCAATATTTCAACCCTCCCACCTGAACCCATAACTGTAAATGACCCTCTGCCTACGTGGAACTCACCCCTCTCCATCTTGGGGCTGAGATCCGTCCCAGGAAAGTTTCACATACTCCCTCTGTATTATCTCTTACACGGCTACAGATGCCTCCCCGAACCCTGACCATCCCATCTGCAGCCAGTACCAGGACAGAAAAGATCATGGTTAGCAACATTAAGGCCATGGCCACACTCTGCAACCAAGTTGCATCTTTTCCCAATTGAGCACACAGCCACTGGCCCTGCTTGGAGCTGGACTACAATGGGCATGCCATGCAAATTCCTGTAGCATCATCCATAAAGCCCCAGTACAGACTTGATTCTGGCACCCTAACTATTTGGCACACTGACGTCACTCTGGTACCCTGACTACTTTGCCCCAGGTCAGGGATTATGACTGTCTTTCTCTTTGTTTCACCATTCCTTCCTGGCTGCTAACAACAGTGTCCTTCCTCCCCCACACTTTCCATGAGTTTCTGTACAATTCCTCATGTGCAATCCATTCCCCTTTTTCCCTCTCCCACCTCTATAAGTCTTTGTAAAAGTCTTGCCCTCTTGTGCGAAACTACAATACCCCCTCCACCTCGTATACCCGAGTGTGTGCTTCCCCTCCAATTCATAGAGATCTGCTCCCATTACTCCCTCTACTGTCTGCATTCCTATCTTTTATGTTGAGGTTCAGTTTCCTCACCCTTAATCATTCCTCTGCCTTCGACAATTCCCCCCCTCTCCCAGCCATTGTTTACCTTCTCCCCTAGCCCCATCACTGCCCAATGTCCCCTGTGTAAGGAGCCCAGCTGGAATGCACCGGAGCCTGTACTTGAAACATCACCCATTGTTGCTTTACAGTTCTTCCTGTTAGTCTTTGGTCCAATTTATCCTGCATGGATCTTTCTCATCCCATTGAAATTTTCCCTCTTCCAACTTAGACTTTAAGTTTACGATTGCTTTTAACTTTCAAATTACTAATCTAAACCTTATGATACAATCCAGCACTGTAATATTACCCTCAATTCATTCTGCCGAACCTCCTCCTTTCTTTCCTGAACATTTTT
This sequence comes from Scyliorhinus canicula, assembly GCF_902713615.1. Taxonomy (NCBI): domain Eukaryota; kingdom Metazoa; phylum Chordata; class Chondrichthyes; order Carcharhiniformes; family Scyliorhinidae; genus Scyliorhinus; species Scyliorhinus canicula. The sequence continues at coordinate 169,265,932 of NC_052146.1, forward strand.
TATCTAGAAATATCATAGAATCCTTATAGTACAGAAGGAGGCCAATTGGTCCATGGACTATGCACCATCCCTCCGACAAAGCGCTTTACCTAGGCCCACTCCCACACCCTATCCACATAACCCCACCTACCCTTTGGACACTAAGGGCAATTTAACATGGCCAATCCACCTAACCTGCACATCTCTGGACTATGGGAGGAAACCAGAGCACCCGGAGGAAACCCCCGCAGACACGGAGAAAGAAGTGCAAACGCCACGCAGACAGTTGCCCAAGGCTGGAAATGAATCCGGGCCCCTGCCGCAATGAGGTAACAGTGCTAACCACTGTGCCAGCACGCCACCCACATATTCAGCAATTAGGCTTGTAATTCTTTGAGCCAAAGCTTTTGCTATGTATACAATTTGCGTTTATTTGATCATTCTGCCAGTTGGTTTACATTTTCCAGCACAGCACTTTTCTCCAATTTAGTATTACCCAGGTGTTCCCTTACCAACACCTGGGGCTGGATTCTCCACTTTGCGGCTTCGGAAATGCGAATCGAGATTGGTTGGAGAATGAAATGAAATGAAATGAAATGCAGGTAATCCAAAAATTGAGGTTCACGCCCGTGCCAGTTCCAACACCATGTGTGGACCCTCGCTGGCAGCGATATCAAAGCGTGCCAGTTCCGACACCATGTGTGGAACCTCGCTGGCAGCGATATCAAAGCGTGCCAGTTCCGACACCATGTGTGGACCCTCGCTGGCAGCAATATCGAAGTTTGTGACCCGTGCCGGAGGATCGATGCAAAATCATTATTTGCATGGATTTTAAAACCATTTAAAACATTTTTTTTTATGAAGAGTATCCAATTCTTTTTTTTTCTCAAATTAAGGGACCATTTAGCGCAGCCAATCCTTTTGCATTGCACATCTTTGGGTTGTGGGGGTGAGACCCACGCAGACACGGGGAGAATGTGCAAACTCCACACGGACAGTGACCTGTGGCCGGGATTGGGCCCGGGTCCTCGGTGCCGTGAGACAGTAGTGCTAACCACTGCGCCACCGAGATTTTAATATCATTAACGGCTTGGACACCTCATGCTTCACCCTTCTGTGATGCTCCAACCCTCTTAGGTGAAAGACTTACGGACGAGAATTAGTGCAAATATCGATTAGCAAGGCCTGGGTGCCCAGGCTGCAGAGAAGGAGCGGGAGCCTAAAAAAACACTGAAACCCCTCAAACGTTGTCAGGTTTGCTGGGTTGTGGCTGCCCAGGCAGGGGGGAGCAGTATTGTGGAGTGACTTGGTACCAAGCCCATTGGCTCAGGGGACCGGGCTCAGATCACCATTGCTGCAGTCTGTCTTTTACACATACACCTTTGGTGCTACTTACAGGTTCCTGGCTGTTCACTCTGCTGAGTGCTTCCTGTGGCCAGCAAGTTAGTTTTCCTCAAGAAATCCATACTCTTCCAAATCAACCCACATTTTTCCATGTGATTATTAATTCTATCCTGCATATTTTTTTCTAGAAGCTTATAACCACTGATTTTAAGTTGAGTGGTCTATATATGTTGGGCTTATTGTTACAACCTTTTTGGAACAGAGATAACATTTGCAATTCTCCAGACCAAGGGGATAAACATATACCAAGGAAAAACCAGCAAGCAAGGGGTTAAAGTCACCCACTTTGGAAATTATTTAATCATCTCACAGAGCATTTGAATATGATGTGGAGATGCCGAAGATTCACCTGAGGAAGGAGCAGTGCTCCGGGGCACAGTAGCACAGTAGCATGGTGGTTAGCATAAATGCTTCACAGCTCCAGGGTCCCAGGTTCGATTCCCGGCTGGGTCACTGTCTGTGCGGAGTCTGCACGTCCTCCCCGTGTGTGCGTGGGTTTCCTCCGGGTGCTCCGGTTTCCTCCCACAGTCCAAAGATGTGCGGGTTAGGTGGATTGGCCATGCTAAATTGCCCGTAGTGTCCTAAAATGTAAGGTTATGGGGGGGGTTGTTGGGTTACGGGTATAGGGTGGATACGTGGGTTTGAGTAGGGTGATCATTGCTCGGCACAACATCGAGGGCCGAAGGGCCTGTTCTGTGCTGTACTGTTCTGTGTTTGTAACAGACCTGTTGGACTTTAACCTGGTGTTGTAAGACATTTGAATATGAAAAGGGAAACACAGGAGGCCCCAGTAAGCCTAAGGGATCCATCGTCCAACACATTCTCACCTCTTCTAGAAGTTAAATATGTTAAGCACAAACCCATGAGATTGTAAGGAAACATTGTATTCTTTAATCGTTTCCCCATTACGGGGACCAGAAAATATGCATACTGATCACTTTGTATTGTTCTGAATGATTCAGTGACGTCAATACCTGCTTGTGACTCCGAAGAACTTTAAATATATATGCATGTAATTTGGAGGACAGGCAAAGTTGACTTTTGCGAGCTACAGGATCGTCGCGGAATCCATCTCTCCTGTTACAGTTTTTCCGAATTAAACAAAGTTTTACCAACACCACGCGGTCGAGAACAGACTTTGAGGTTTTTCTTCCCTCCATCACAGTTCCTATACTTCTCCTCATTGACAAGGAACTTGCATCGCATGCCTGCAGTTGCTGCTACTCTGCGCCATCAGAAATGTCGTTTGCGTGGGTTTCACCCCCACAACCCAAAGATGTGCAGGCTAGGTAGATTGGCCAGGCTAAATTGCCCCTTAATTGAAAAAATTAATTGGGCATTCTAAATTTAAAAAAAAAGAAATAATATCATTGCCCTCGCCTTTTCATCCTGCTTGTTCTTCCTTAGTGAAACGACAAAGAATTACCCTCTTTTAGAGTAGATGACCTCTGTGACCTCCCAGATGCTGCAATGGAAAGCGTTTTGTGAAATTCTGCTGCTGTTCCTGCTCCCACTCGGAAGGACCGAGAATGGTAAATATTGACCTACATGGCTACCGGTCGGGCTGCTCTCTCTGCGCTGTGAGGCTTCAGGTGGACGGAGGTGACAACCATCAGCATATGACACTGCATCATGTTATCATCTTTTAGTGCTTCCAGTGTGCATTGGAAATGCCTGCACAAGCACACATTTCAAGATGGATGTGCCGCACAGACAGTGCCAGAAGTGGCTGATGGCACAGCCTGCACTCCCAGAGGTCACAGCGCTTCTGTAATGTCACAAACTAAATGTCACACTCTGATTCTGATACCATTAAGGAAAGAAAAGATCAACAAGTTCAATAATCCTACTGTTTAAGATCTTTGATGCAGTATATCTCTAATTAAACATAGAAAAATTTAAAAAAATGTGCTCACAAACAAAACAGAGATGCATCAAGTAAATGATTACTTACTCAGTGCCCAAAAGGGCAGCAGAAAGAGCTGTTTTAGCATTTTAAGTTAGATAGCAAAATAATGATATAGTACTCAAACTTTGTCTAGATGCAAGTAAAGATTGAGAAAAAAAAACATTGAGGATCCCCTTTCCTGCGATTCTAACACTGCCATTTTCTTTCCCTCTTCATTTTGTACTCCAATCTTTTTCTTCACCTCCTCATTTTTAATCACAGTCTCTGGCACCCATTTTCTTCTCCATTTTGTGCCACTAATAGTTTTTTTTTACAAAATGCCAGTCATTGAACTGGTGACTCACCTGGTGGTATTGTATGGAAGGATCCAACAGACAGTAGTGAATAATTGTGGTCATTCCTTCAAGGAGAGTGAGAATCATATCTGGGCCAATGCTCACTGCCATCCAAGTGGGCCTTCAGAAAACCAGAAAAAAATAGATTAAAAGTTTATTATGAACTACCACTTTGAAAACACCTCGAAAAACACTGCTATAAATATACTAAATTACAAGTTGAATCAGTATTAGATTACAATGAGGTTTTTACGGCATTACTCCACTCTTCCAAGCATACCCCTCTACCCACTATCAACATCCTATGTTGAAATCAAGATCGCTAGGCCAATGTTTTGGGCAGCACGGTAGCATAGTGGTTAGCACAATTGCTTCACAGCTCCAGGGTCCCAGGTTCGATTACCGGCTTGGGTTGCTGTCTGTGCGGAGTCTGCACGTTCTCCCCGTGTGTGCGTGGGTTTCCTCCGGTTTCCTCCCACAGTCCAAAGATGTGCAGGTTAGGTGGACTGGCCATGCTAATGGCCGTGGGGTAATACACGTGGGGTTGAGTAGGGTGATCATTGCTCGGCACAACATCGAGGGCTGAAGGGCCTGTTCTGTGCTGTACTGTTCTAATTCTAATTCTAAATTGCCCTTAATGTCCAAAATTGCCCTTAGTGTTGAGTAGGGTTACTGGGTTATGGGGATAAGGTGGAGGTGTGGGCTTGGATCGGGTGCTCTTTCCAAGAGCCGGTGCAGACTCAATGGGCCTCCTTCTGCACTGTAAATTCTATGATTCTATATGATAATCATGGGCCACATATGTGAAAGTCATAACATTTAGCAGTTTGCTTCCTAATTCTCCCCAACTTTGTAGAACATATTTTGTGCAATAATGAAGCTGATGAAAAACATACTTCTCTTCTATTCTAAACTTAGATCTTGATCTTTTTAGGTCTCAAATGTGGAACTCAACTCATTTCATCATCAATTGGTTCCACAATCCAAAGACTTTAAAAACCCAAGCAAGAGATTATGTGGCCATTACCTTTCAATTTTACTTTGTTCTATCTCTCACTTTTCAACCTTGATAGTACCCTGCGCCTATTGACATATAATCATAAGAAATAGGGGTAATAGTAGATTATACAATTCTGCTCCTTTATTCAATATGATCATTCTGATCTTTTGTCTCAACTCCACTTTCCATATTTGTTGATTCTGTGAGACCAAATAAATATCTCAGCGTTAAATGCATTGAGTTACAGCACATTCACAATCCTCTGGGATAGACAATTTCAAAGATTCACCATCCTCTGAGTGAAGAAATCTTTCCTTATTTCAGTCCTTTATCGTGAAGCTATGTTGCTTACTTACTTAATCTGTCTATCCCTTTGCAACATTTGTGTCTTCCTCACAGCTTATACTTCCACCTATATACTCGACACTAAGCCTGCCACAAGTCCCGAGTTTCCTCCCACAAATCCCAAAAGATGTGCTTCTTAGGTGAATTGGACATTCTAAGTTCTTCTGTGCACCCGAACAGGCGCCTGAGTGTGGCAACTAGGGGCTTTTCAGAGTAATTTCATTGCAGTGTTAATGTAAGCCTACTTGCGGCATAATAAAGATCATAAAAAATTTTAAAACACGTTTAGGATTAATCAGATTTTAAGTTACAGCCCAGAAGAAACATGAGAGGAGCTGATTTATGCTGACATACAGCCAAGTTGTATATGGAGAAGGTGAATGTAGTGTGATTATAGCCAGGGGACTGGGGAGGGGAAAAGAAAGGAGAGAGATTATATTAAAAAGAAACAAAGGCTGGGCTATTTCACACCATACCACAATGCAAGCCAGAGAACTTCGTAGGACTCTGCTCTTATGCAAAACCTTCCATCGTAGATATGAATCAAATGTACTGAAGAGAACCACTAAGGTTTCTTAATCTTTACTGTTCTGCAACATTTTAAAAGTGTTTACCATGAATCACAGACTTCCTGGGAATTAATCTTTTTTTGTAATATTTTACTTGTTATTTCTCTAGCTTAAAAAAACCAATTTGTAGCTTTAATCCTGAAGCATATGGTTTTCATGGTGTTATTTTCCAATCATTTTAGAATGTGCAGGCATTTTGGAGGTAACCCATCTTGGCTGAGTTTACATACCAATTATTAAAAAGGGTCAAGTGTTCACACTGCAATTTATTAAAAAAATGTTTTTTTTTGTTTTTCACATTTTGTTACATATTTCAGTTTGAGCTTTGAGTTACACGTGCTATATTTTACAAAGGCAATCAAAATGTGCTTATAATTATACGAGGGAAAATAGAATATTAAAAATCCAACAGAGTACAAAGGAACGAGGCTCGCTATACATATTTGCATTTGCCTGCTTTGTCTGCCTTCGGTGGCTGTGGGCCCCATTTGGCCGGTCAGCTGCCTTGCCTATTGTTGGCCCTAGCTTGTGCCTTCCCCACTTGTTGCTGCGCCCTCTGGTCCTCCGTTTGCCCTCGGATCTGTCCCTTGCGGCTGTGCCCCTTGTGTTTCACGGTCTTCTTATGGGTTTTTCCCCCTCCTGCCCCACTTCTCTTTCCTTTGCTATCTGTGTCTCATCTGTTTCCCCTGCTCTATTGGCTGTTGGCTACAAACAGGTCAAGGAACAAGTTGGTGAATGGCTTCTACTTCTTCTGTAAGACCTGTTCTGACCCCTGGATGGTGAATTTAAATTTCTCCGGGTGGAGAAATTCCGTTAGGTCGGACAGTCAGTCTGCAGCTTTGGATGGTGCTCCTGATCACCAGCTGAACAGGGTTCTTCAGCGGGCGATTCGGGAGGCAAAGGCAAGGGTGTCGGCCCCCTCTCCATGAAGAGTTCTGGCTGATCCGATACCCTAAAGACTGCCACTTTCGGGCTTGGTTTCACCCTCATCCCCACAACTTTAGACATTGCCTCAAAGAAGGCTGCCAAAACCCAACAAGTCTGGGGCAGGCCCAGAACATGTGGGCGTGGTTGACCGGGCCTCCCTGGCACCGTTCACATTTGTCCTCCACCTCCAGGAAGAACCTGCTCATTCGAGTTCTGGCTAGGTATGCTCTGTGCACTACTTTAAGCTGCACGAGGCTTAGCCTTGCGCAGGAGGAAGTGGAGTTGGCCCTGTTCAGTGCTTCGCTCCAGAGACCCTACCCTACTTCCATTCATAACTCTTCCCTCCATTTCTCCCTTGTTCTGTCCAATGTGGAGCGTGTCTTTTCTAAAAGTTGTACGTATATGTCCCCGCAGTTCCCCTTTCCCAGACTGTCCGCGCCCAGTAACTCCTCCAATGCTGTGCCTCTCGAGGCCAGAGGGAACCTCGTCATCTCCTTGCGGAGAAGGTTTTTGATTTGCAAATGTTGGAGTTCCTGTCTGTTCGGTACTTCCAGTCTATCCTTCAGCTCTTCGAGAGTAGCAAATTTGTCCCCTGTAGAAGTCTCTTATCGTCAGCGTTCCCCCCCATCCTGTCTCCGGTGGCGTCAAGCATGGCTGGTGGAAATCTGTGGTTGCTGCAGATGGGGGCCATGGTGGACACCTTGGTTAGACCAAAGTGCTGTCTCAAGTTCTTAGTGTTGCTACCACCACTGGGCTGGTTGAGTGTTTTGCCAGTGGGATGCTGGAAGTGCTGTCATGGCGAGGGCTCGGAGGGACATTCCAGTGCAGGAGGACTCCTCCAGCCTCTCCGATTCCATGTTTGGTTCCTTTACCCATCGTCTCACTCTCTCGGCCGTGGCTACCCAGTGGTAGCATTGCAAGTTTGGGAGGGCCAGGTCTCCCATGCTTCTTCTCCTTTGCAGTGTTGTTTTAGGGATTCTTGGATCTTTCCCCCTCCTCACACATGCATACACAAACGCCATGATGATTTTGTCTATTGCTTGGAAAAAGGCCTTGGGGATGAAGATCGGTATGGATTTAAACAGGAAGTGGAACCTGGGCAATACATTCATCTTGATCGTCTGTATCCATCCCACCAGGGAAAGCGGGAGCGCATTCCATCTCTGTAGGTCCTTTTTAACTTCCTACGCCATTTATAGGGCCGGCTTTGCGCGGTTAAACTCGGCCCTGCGCTTTGCCAGGTCTGCCCCAATGTCCTGTTACATCCTTGTTCTGTGTCCTTCAAAACTGCTCGCCTTGGCCTGCCGAGCCCAACGCAAGATCTTCACCCCATCCTAGTAGCTGTGCAAATTGCTGATTATCGCCCTTGGTTTTCCCCGGCCTTGGGCTTCGTCAGAGTGACCTGTGGGCCCTGTCGATCTCCGGTGTTTTGGGGAAGCTGTCCCTTCCAACCAAGTGGCATCTGGGCCACATAGCCAGTCGTGTCTCAGCCGCCGATCCCCTCTGGCAGGCCCACTATTCAAATATTCTGTTGCCTGGACCGGTTCTCTTGGTCCTCGACCTTCCCCTTCAGGCTCCCTTGGGTCACCACCAATCTCTTTATCTCTGCTTCCAGTGCGACAATCCTGTCCCTGTGGTCAGTCGATGTATTTTCGAGCTCTTGGATCGTTCTTCCCTGAGCCTCCAGCTTCTTCCTCATCCCATCGAGCACCATCTGCATGGCAACCAGCTCCTACGCCACCGCAATCTCCACTTTCACCTCTTCCTTCATCGCGATCAGCTTCTTGGTTAGGAATGTCTTCCATCTCTCTCTGGGGGAGGGGGTTGCCATTTTTGTTTCGGAGTTAAATAAGTCCAAATTTCAGGCTAAATTCGGCCAACAACACTGATGTGCGACTACTCAGCACATCCCCGTCACCAGAAGTCTCCCTGCCCCAATGTCTTGATATATCTTGATCTGGTGTCTTTCCCAATTGCCAGTCTTTGTTTGCCTGGCCCAGTGCAGGATTCTTTCCCTGTCCTGGTACAGGTGCACTTTTGCGATTATTGCCCTCAGATGCTCTCTGGCCTTGGGCTTCGGTCCTATCAACCTGTGGGCTCTGTCTATCGCTGGTGGGTTGGGGAAGCAGTCCCTTCCCACCAGGTTTCCCAGCATCTGGGCCATGTAGTCCTTGGGGTCCCTGCCTTCGGTTTCCTCCGGCAGGCCCACTATCCTAAGGTTTTGGAGCCGGGACTGGTTCTCCCGGTCCTCTATCTTCCCCTTTAGGCTTAACTTCATCGTCACCAACCTCGCTATTTCCATCTCCAGGGCGATGATCCAGTCGCTCTGGTCTGTTGAGGCACTTTCCAATTCTTTGATGGTGTTCCCCTGGGTCTCCAGTTGCCCCTCTGCCTTGTCTAGGGTCACCTGCATGGTGGCCACGGCCTCTGGACCGCCACCTTGAACGCAGATTTTAATGACAGCCTTTACACCTTCCTTTAGCTCCCTGGTAAGGAACTTCCTCCATCCACCCTCCAGTGAGGGGGAACCACATGAGCGTTGGTGCCTCTCGTTCTGGTGTGGCCGGTGTTTCTTCGCCTCTTGCGTCCGCCATGTCATTCGCTCTCTTCTCTTGATTTCTGCCGTTCTTCACCTCCTTACGGCCGCTGGAACTGCTTCTGCTCGGCATTGCTCCTTGTGATGCTGTTGGATAGGGTGAGGGGATGCTTTTTTCCTGTTCTTGCCAGCTATTTTGGGTAAAAGAGCCTAATTTTGGGTTGTTTGGAAGAGAGCCACCTTTCGTGTGTCCACTCAGCATGTCCCCGTCACCGGATGTCCCCACACTGCAATTTTAATACTTTGTGCAGAATGTCACATTTCAATTCATAGAAAGCTATGTGCTTGCCTGCAAAGCATACATGAGTACTGGGGAAAATTCAAATCACAACAATTTCACTATCGAGCAGCTCCATAACTACTTTTGTCACTCCTGAAAATTTGAGAGAAACATTATTGCAATTTGAAATCAGATAGCAGGAAATCCTCAGGGATGAGGAACAAACCTATCTACATTTAAATATAAATTTAGCAGCACAAAATGTTACTTGCTAACAGGCATTAGTACAAGGATTGGTAACCTATAGCACAAGATGATTTTAAGTAGCACTTACACTGTTAGTCCAATTAATGACACGAGCCCTGATTTACTGCTTACATCAGCATCACATAATGTGGATAGCACACTGTAGAACATAGAACAGTACAGCACAGAACAGGCCCTTCGGCCCTCGATGTTGTGCCGAGCAATGATCACCCTACTTAAACCCACGTAACCCGTATACCCGTAACCCAACAATCCCCCCATTAACCTTACACTACGGGCAATTTAGCATGGCCAATCCACCTAACCCGCACATCTTTGGACTGTGGGAGGAAACCGGAGCACCCGGAGGAAACCCACGCACACACGGGGAGGATGTGCAGACTCCGCACAGACAGTGACCCAGCCGGGAATCGAACTTGGGACCCTGGAGCTGTGAAGCATTGATGCTAACCACCATGCTACCGTGAGGCCTGTGTTTGGCACACAGTCGTGATGGTAAAAATGAAAGGTGTCACATATTACAGAGCATGTGGTGCCGATTATTACTTTAATATTTAATTTAATTTTTATTTTGTGATATTAATGCTAATTACCTGTTGCCGATTGAAGCTTGTTTTTGAGTTCATAGAATCTCTCCAGTGCAGGAGGCCATTCAGCCCACCAAGTCTGCACTGACCCTCCGAAAGAGCACGCCATCCAGGCCTACTCCCCCGCTCTATCGCCATAACCCCACCTAGCCTTTTGACACTAAGGGGCAATGTAGCGTGGCCAATCCACCTAACCTGCACAATTTTAGGACTGTGGGAGGAAACCAGAGCACCCAGAGGAAACTTACGTGACACGGGGAGAATGTGCAAACTCCACACAGTCACCCGAGGCCAGTATCGAACCGGGGTCCTTGGCGCTGTGAGGCAGCAGTGCCGCCATGACATCATTATCAATGTCAAACAGGAGAGCATAGCTGCAGGGTAAAGCTTCCAACACATTACTCCAATAATGCAGTTCAATCTCAACTACAGAAAGATCACCTACTTCTACACTAACGTCTTCTTTCTCCTTCTCATTCCAACTTAATTGCTTAGTTTTGTTCAACTTGAGTTTGTCTCACTGAACTTAATTTTAAATGAAGCTTCTTAAGCATTTTAAAAACCTTATTTTCTTAACATAAATCAATAATGTAATTATATAAAGACCGTATAAATGTTAGAATGTATTACTGGCAAGCAAAACTTAAATTAGTGAATAAATGAAAACTTGGCTTGTCACTTGTGAAGGGTTGCTGACCCCTGGTCTTGTCCTTTTTCAAAACAGTCAGAAAAACCTTAATATGTGCCTGGAGCTCGCTGCCGGCAGAAGCAGGTACGACTGGCGTTTAAGGGACGCCTTGACAAATACACGAATAGGATGGGAATAGAGGGATACGGAAGTGTAGGAGGTTTATAACAATAATAATCTTTATTATTGTCACAAGTAGGCTTACATTAACACTGCAATGAATTCACTGTGAAAATCCCCTAGTTGCCACATTCCGGAGCCTGTTTGGGTACACTGGGGGAGAATTCAGAATGCCCAGTTCACCTAACAGCACATCTTTCAAGACTTGTGGGACGAAATCGGAGCATCCGGAGGAAACCCACGCAAACACGGGGTGAACGTACAGATAGTGACAAAGCCAGGAATCGAACCTGGGACCCTGGTGCTGTGAAGCAATAGAACTAACCACTGTGTTTTTAGGTTAGACGGGCAGCATAGTTGCCACAGACTTGGGGAGGCAGTGGCGTAGTGGTATGGTCGCTGGACTAGTAATCCAGAGACCCAGAGTCATGATCTGGGGATTCAGGTTCGAATCCTGCCTTGGCAGATGGTGACATTTGAATTATAAAAAAAAATAATCTGGAATTAAGTCTAAAGCTGAACATGAAACCAGTCACCAGACTCCTAAATGACCCTCTTATAGACTGACCTCATTAACACTACACCCTGTATGCTTCATCCGATGCCAGTGCTTATGTAGTTACATTGTATATGTTGTGTTGCCCTATTATGTATTTTCTTTTATTCCCTTTTCTTCCCATGTACTTAATGATCTGTTGAGCTGCTCGCAGAAAAATACTTTTCACTGTACCTCGGTACACATGACAATAAACAAATCCAATCCAACGACTTTCGTAAAAACCCATCTGGTTCACTAATGTCCTTTAGGGGAGGAAATCTGTTGACCTTACCTGGTCTGGCCCACATGTGACTCCAGATCAACAGCAATGTGGTTGACTCTTAAATGCCCTCAGGGATGGGCAATAAATGCTGGACCAGCCAGCGACTCCCACATCCCATGAATGTTTTTTTTAAAAGGCTTCGAGAGCTGCAGGGCCTGTTCCTCTGTTATACATTTCTTTGTTCTATGAACACCTTTATTGGTAGTCTGTTCCTCAAAAAGCAAGATCACCCAGTTTCCCAATATCATCCTTAATTTTTAAGTATTGTCATTTATTCTTACATGTGGCATCGAGCAGGAAAGAGAACCTACATAGAGAACATAGAACAGTACAGCACAGAACAGGCCCTTCGGCCCTCAATGTTGTGCCGAGCCATGATCACCCTACTCAAACCCACGTATCTACCCTATACCCGTAACCCAACAAACCCCCCCCTTAACCTTACTTTTATTAGGACACTACGGGCAATTTAGCATGGCCAATCCACCTAACCCGCACATCTTTGGACTGTGGGAGGAAACCGGAGCACCCGGAGGAAACCCACGCACACAGGGGGAGGACGTGTAGACTCCACACAGACAGTGACCCAGCCGGGAATCGAACCTGGGACCCTGGAGCTGTGAAGCATTTATGCTAACCACCATGCTACCCTGCTGCCCCAAACCTACATCTTGCAAACTCCTCAAAGTCTTAAGTACATGTTTTCTGAGTTCTATCTCTTTTGTTCTGGAATTAATCTAGTGGGTTTCTTCCAGAATTGCCTTCAATTTTTCTCTTATATCTTTAATGATCTGAAGCACCCGATTTGGATTTAGGAACAGAGGAGTGTGCCATTCAGCCCCTCAAGCCAGTCCCGCCAATTAATACCCGTCTTTGGCCCATAACCCTTCATATCTTTACTTAATAAAAATCCATTGATCTCAGATTTAAAATTTAACATCTGTTCTAGCTTCAACTGCTGTTTGTGAGAGAGAGTTCCAAAGACCTCTGCCACCTGCTGCCACATCTCTCCTGAACGGTCTCGCCTTAATTTTTAGAATATGCCCCTAGTTTTAGAATCTCCAACCAGTGAAAATAGTCTCTTTAATCTATCCTGTCTTTCCCTGTTAATATCTTGAAGACTTTGATCAGATCACCCCCTTTGCCCTTTAAAAACAGACTTAATCTGTGTAATCTCTCCTTGTAATTTAGTCCAGGTTTCATTTGTAAACCGACGTTGCACTCCCCGAGGCCAAAATATCCTTTGTAGTCAAAGCTGGGTCATTTAAGCTAAAAGTTGGCCAACTGAGGTGGATGATGGGATTTAAAAGCAGATTGTTTGAAGCCTGCTGAAATGCACAGTCTTGCAAACCCAGACAGAGTGCACCCCCACCAGGCATTCAGCAATTAGGTGTTAACTGGAAACATCATAACAAATGAGCGTTAATGGGCACAAGATGTACATAACATCAGCAGAGACAAAGGAGACATTTGCATCTGAACCCTCTCTCCGGACATAACGGCACCAGGACAGAGGAAAACGCCAACGTTCCGGGACACATTGAAACCAATTAAGGGCTGTACCTTGATTGGAAGACACGAGAGAACTTTTTGGAAAATACCAGAAGGTATATGTGCTGGAGGCTGACCTTGAATCTCTCTCCCTCATCTGTTCCATCAACCAAGAAACCTACAACCAAGACTGACGGATATTCTACCTGCACGTGGCTAAAGAGCTGCTGTAGGAGTTTAGGGTTTAAGATATAACGATCACTGGGGTGTCTTCTAGGGAAGGTGGGAATTGTACAAGGAGGACGGGTTGCGCCTGAACTGGAGAGGCACCAATAGCCTGGGCGGGAGGTTTGCTCGTGTTGTTCGAGAGGATGTGTTGGGGGTGGGAACCAGAACAGCAGGCCAGTAAGTGTAGAGTTTGGGGGAAAAAAGTGAGACTCAGATAAACATATGCAGAATAAGAGCAGGTAGAGGGAAGCTGCAGGGCTCAGCGGGACTGTAGGTCTGGAGTGCATTTGCTTCAATGAAAGAAGTATAACAGGTAAAACAGATGGTATGGATTGGAGACGTTGGCACAGAAATGGAAGATGGAGTTTAATCTGGACTAATGGGAGATGATGCCTTTTGGAGGATTAAATCTAGCTATGAATTATATTGTAAATGCCAGAACCGTAGGTACATACAGAGGGAACTGGGCATGCAGATGGGCATCCCTGAAAGTGGCAACACAGGTGGCCAAAGGTGATTAAGATAGCCAGGGCATTGAGCACAATAGTTGGGAAATCATGTTGCAGCTATATAAACCTTGGTTGGGCTGCATTTGGAGTATTGCGTGCAGTTCTGGTCACCACATTATCAGAAGGACATAGAACCTTTGGAGAGACTGCAAAGAAGGTTGACCAGGATGTTGTCTGGTCTCAAGGGTGTTGGCTGTGAGGAGAGGTTGAATAAACTAGGATTGTTTTCACTGGAAAGACGGAGGCTGAGGGAAGACCTGATAGAGGTCTACAAAATAATGAGAGGCATCAATAGGGTGGCTAGAAGGGCAGCACGGTGGCACAGTGGTTAGCATTGCTGCCTACGGCGCTGAGGACCCGGGTTCGAATCCCGGCCCTGGGTCACTGTCCGTGTGGAGTTTGCACATTCTCCCCGTGTCTGCGTGGGTTTCGCCCCCACAACCCAAAGATGTGCAGGTTAGGTGGATTGGCCACGCTAAATTGCCCCTTAATTGGAAAAAATAATTGGGTACTCTAAATTTATTTAAAAAAAGAAAAAAAACAAAAAAACAGGGCGGCTAGTCAGGCTTTTTCCAAGGTTGAAAGTGTCAATTACAAGGGGGCACAGGTTCAAGGTGAGTAGGGGAAAGTTTAAGGGAGATGTGCGGGTAATGTTTTTCACACAAAGAGTGGTGGGTGCCTGGAACGCACTGCCAGACGATATGGTGGAAGTAGACACATTAGCAACATTTTAGAGGCATCTGGATGGGGACATGAATAGGGAGGAAATAGAGGGATACGGACTGAGTAAGGGCAGAACGTTTTTTTAAAGTTAGGACATCATGATCGGCATGGGCTTGGAGGGCCGAAAGGCCTGTTCCTGTGTTGTACATTTTTTTGTTCTTTGTAGAGAGTCGGCTAAGGTAGAGAGGTAGAGAGAGAGGTAGAGGTGGAGAGAGAGAGAGAGAGAGTGAGGTAGAGAGGGAGAAACGGGAGAGAGAGAGAAAGAAAGAGAGAGAGAGAGAGAGGGAGAAAGCGAGAGGGAAGGGGAGAGGGAGAGACACAGAAGAATTTCTACATCCTTCCAACTTTGCCAGAACTGTACAAGTTTATGCACAACACAGCAAGTATTACTGGGAAGGTCTGAGGCACATATACAGAAGTATTGTAGTCAATGTTAAATTAATTTGCATGCTTTAGCTGTTTGATAAAGTTGCAACTGTTTCATTGGAATCCGACATGTGTGGTTTCTTATTGGATTCAATACTACAGACTACCTGGGTAAATGTCTTTAAGCGATATATCAGTCGAAGTGTGTGACTGCAGGCGTTTTGCCATAGTCTACATTAGGCATTACAGAATCACAGAATAATCCAGCACAAAAGAAGCCCTTCGGTCCATTGAGTCTGCACCGATGCATGAAAAACAGCTGACCTGCCTACCTAATCCCATTTGCCAGCACATGGCTCATGGCCTTGAATGTTATGACGTGCCAAGTGCTCATCTCGGTTCTTGTTAAAGGATGCGAGGCAACCCTTCAAGGTAGTGCATTCTAGACCGTTACCACCCTCTGGGTAAAAACATTTTTCCTCAAATCCCTCCTAAACCTCCTGCCCCTCACCTTGAACTAGTGCCCCCTCGTAACTGACCCTTCAACTAAGAGGAATAGCCGCTCCCTATCCACGTTAGTTCACTTCAGCCATTATCACAGCGGTCTACATCCCACCCCAGGCAGAAGTGAGGAAGGCGCTGGATGAACTGTACACAGCCATAGACAACTATGAAACAGAACACCCGGAGGCCCTGTTCATTGTGGCCGGAGACTTCAACAAAGCCAACCTCAAGAGTGTACTGCCAAAATTCCACCAGCACATCTCCTGTCCCACCAGGGGCGACAACACTCTTGACCACTGCTACTCAAAAATCAAGGGCGCATACCGTTCCATCCTCCGACCGCACTTTGGGAAATCAGACCATAAGACTGTGCTCCTTCTCCCGGCTTACAAGCAGAAACTCAAGCGGGAGAATCCAGCTAAGAAGGTTGTGCAGTGCTGGCCCGAGGAGACAGAACAGCTCTTACGTGACTGCTTAGAGACAGTGGGCTGGTCCATATTTAAGAACTCAGCGACTAACTTAAATGAGTATGCCACCACTATCACAGACTTCATCAGCAAATGTGTGGATGACTGCGTGCCAAAGAAAGCAGTACGTACATTCCACAACCGGAAACCATGGCTCAACCACGACATTGACTCCCTACTGAAGGACAGATCTGAGGCGTTCAAGGCAGACGACCCTGTCCTATACAAGAAATCCAGGTACAACCTCCACAAAGCCATCCGAGATGCCAAGAGAGAATATCAAACTAAGCTAGTCACAGACAGACTCTCGGCGGTTGTGGCAAGGACTAAACAACATAACGGGCTACAAAGCGAAGCCAAGCAGTATCTCTGGCAGCAGCGCACCCCTCCCCGATGAACTTAATGCATTCTATGCTCGGTTTGAGCAGGTAACCAACAATCCGCTGTCGAGTGCCCCAGCAGCCCATAATTCACCCATACCCACCATCACAGTTTCCGAAGTCAGATCGGCCTTCCTGAAAGTGAACCCACGGAAGGCGATGGGCCTGGACGGGATCCCTGGTCGTGCACTCAGAGCCTGCGCATACCAGCTGGCAGTGGTATTCACAGAGGACATCTTTAACCTATCCCTACTCCACTCCAAGGTCCCCACCTGCTTCAAGAAGACCACCATTATACCGGTACCAAAGAAGAACCAGGCAACATGCCTCAATGACTACCGCCCGGTGGCCCTGACATCAGTTGTAATGAAGTGCTTCGAGAGGCTGATCATGAAGCGCATCACCTCCATACTCCCGGAACGCCTTGACCAACTTCAATTCGCATACCGTCGCAACTGGTCCACATCAGACGCCATTTCCCTGGCCCTACACTCATCCCTAGAGCATCTCGAAAACAAGGACTCCTATTTATTGACTACAGCTCCGCCTTCAACACCATAATCCCAGCCAAGCTCATATCAAAGCTCCAAAACCTAGGACTTGGCTCTCCACTCTGCAAATGGATCCTTGACTTTCTGACCAACAGACCACAGTCAGTAAGAATGAACACCAACATCTCCTCCACAATAGTCCTCAATACCGGTGCCCCGCAAGGCTGTGTACTTAGCCCCCTACTCTACTCCCTGTACACACACGACTGCGTGGCAAAACTTGGTTCCAACTCCATCTACAAGTTTGCTGACGATACGACCATAGTGGGCCGGATCTCGAATAACGACGAGTCCAAATACAGGAGGGAGATAGAGAACCTAGTGGAGTGGTGTAACGACAACAATCTCTCCCTCAATGCCAGCAAAACTAAAGAGCTGGTCATCGACTTCAGGAAGCAAAGTACTGTACACACCCCTGTCAGCATCAACGGGGCCGAGGTGGAGATGGTTAGCAGTTTCAAATTCCTAGGGGTGCACATCACCAAAAATCTGTCCTGGTCCACTCACGTCGACGTTATCACCAAGAAAGCACAACAGCGCCTATACTTCCTCAGGAAACTAAGGAAATTCGGCATGTCCACATTAACCCTTACCAACTTTTACAGATGCACTATAGAAAGCATCCTATCGGGCTGCATCACAGCCTGGTATGGCAACTGCTCGGTACAGGACCGCAAAGAACTTCAGAGAGTCGTGAATACCGCCCAGTCCATCACACGAACCTGCCTCCCGTCCATGGACTCCACCTACACCTCCCGCTGCCGGGGGAAAGCGGGCAGCATAATCAAGGATCCCCCCCACCCGGCTTACTCACTTTTCCAACTTCTTCCATCGGGCAGGAGATACAGAAGTCTGAGAACACGCACGAACAGATGCAAAAACAGCTTCCTCCCCACTGTCGCCAGACTCCTAAATGACCCTCTTATTGACTGACCTCATTAACGCAACTCCCTGTATGTTTCAACCGATGCCAATGCTTATGTAGTTACATTGTATATCTTGTGTTGCCCTATTATGTATTCTCGTGTATTTTCTTGTATTTCTTGAATTTTGTTTAATTCCCTTTTCTTCCATGTACTGAATGATCTGTTGAGCTGCTTGCAGAAAAATACTTTTCACTGTACCTCGGTACACGTGACAATAAACAAATCCAATCCAATCCAACCCTGTCCATGCCCATCATAATCTTCCACACCTCAATCAGATCATCCTTCAGTCTTCTCTGCTCCAACTAAAACAACCCAAGTCTATCCAACCTCTCTTCATAACCTAAATGTTCCATCCCTGGCAACATCCTGGTGAATCGCCTCTACACCCGCTCCAGTGCAATCACATCCTTCCTATAATGTGACAACCAGAATTGCACACAGTACTCCAGCTGTGACCTCACCAAAGTTCTATACAGCTGCAACATGACCTCCCTGCTTTTGTAATCTATGCCTCGATCGATAAAAGCAAGTGTTCCATATGCCTTTTTACCACCATCGTATCCTGCCCTTCTGCCTTTTCCCTCCTTTCCTTTGGTGCCTCCCTCCTCGACAGCCAACCGTCCCGACTTCCTCCCTGCTCGACGGCCAATCTTCCTGACCTCCTCCCCGCTCAACGGCCGAGCTTCCTGACCTCCTCCCCGCTCAACGGCCGAGCTTCCTGACCTCCTCCCCGCTCAACGGCCGAGCTTCCTGACCTCCTCCCCGCTCGATGGCCAAGATCCTTTCCTCACAGTTTTATAAATCGTTTGGGGATTCTCATCTGGTATCCTATCGAAAATTGGGATCTGGTCTAGTATCCTAACAAACCCCTCTATTCAAGAGGGGAGGAATGGAAAACCAGGAAACTAGAGGCCAGTTGGCTTGATGTCTGTCATGAGAAAGGTGTTGGAATCAATAATTCACGAGGTTATGGCTGGGCACTTCGAAAAACTGAAGGGAATCGGGAAGAATCAGCATGGTTTTACAAAAGGGCAATTATGTTTAACCAATTTATTAGAGTTCTTTGGAGGAGTACCATGTGTTGTGCATAGAAGGGAACCAATAGTAATACTATACTTGGATTTCCAATAAGCATTTGATAATATGCCGCACCAAAGGCGATTGTGGAAAATAGAAATCTCGTGGTGGAGAGGGTAACCTATGGACCAGGATAGGAGACTGGCTGGCTGGAAGGAAACAGAGAGTATGCATAAATGGGTCTTTGTCGGATGTGATGGGGTGGAGGGGGGATGGATAGGAATGTGGAACTCAAAAACAAACAGATAAGCTGTATCTTATTGACTGGTGGTGCAGGCTCGAAGGGCCAAATGACAGACAGCAATATTCAAGAAGATCAGGAGAGGAGGGGAACCCAGAGATAGACAGCAATATTTAATAAGATCAGGAGGCGAGAAGGACCCGGAGTCAGACAGCAATATCTAATAAGATCAGGAGGAGGTCGGAGACAGACTGCAATATCTAATAAGATCAGGAGGAGGAGGAGGACCCGGAGACAGACAGCAAATCTAATAAGGGCAGCACGGGAGCACAAGTGGATAGCACTGTGGCTTCACAGTGCCAGGGTCCCAGGTTCGATTCCCCGCTGGGTCACTGTCTGTGCGGAGTCTGTACGTTCTCCCAGTGTCTGCGTGGGTTTCATCCGGGTGCTCTGGTTTCTTCCCACAGTCTGAAGACGTGCGGGTTAGGTGGATTGGCCATGATAAATTGCCCTTAGTGACCAAAAAGGTTAGAATGGGTTATTGGGTTACGGGGATAGAGTGGAAGTGAGGGCTTAACTGGGTCGGTGCAGACTCGATGGGCCAAATGGCCTCCTTCTGCACTGTATGTATGTTCTATGTTCTAACATCAGGAGAGGATGAGGTCGGAGACAGACTGCAATATCTAATAAGATCAGAAGAAGAGGAGGACCCAGAGAGAGACAGCAATATTCAAAAAGATCAGGAGAGGATCATCCGGAGGCAGACTGCAATATCTAACAAGATCAGGAGAGGAGGAGGACCCGGAGACAGACAGCAATATTTAATAAGATCAGGAGGAGGAGGACCTGGAGACAGACAGCAATATCTAACAAGATCAGGGGGAGGAGGACCCGGAGACAGACTGTAATATTTATTAAGATCTATCCAACCTGTAGTTCTGGACAGACAAAGCAGGTTTGTGACATTGCAGGAAAACGGGTAGTTGATTGGTTGGTGATATTGTTCACATGTAGCTTAAAAAGCTTGGGTAAAGTTAGTCATCGTTGGATTTTATGAGTCGTCATGGCTGCTAAAAGTAATAAAACTGGTATTTAGACTGGCTTGTGAATATTTCCTATTTATCTTAATTGGGGAATTTCAATATGGATCAGTAGCATTATAAACAGAGGCAAGACCAAAGAGATTATCTAAAATGTAATCAGCAAAATAATTAAACACAATAAGAATGGCAGGGTAGGTGACGTATCAGCAGCTGCAATATGTGGGTGGTTTGGACTCCAGTGTAATCCATGGAAAACACATCTGGGTTGGACGAGCTTTGGCTCAGTTATTGAGCTGGAGGTCTGCTGCTAAGACTGCAGCACATCAGGGAGGGGAAAGGTTATCCGGCCATTTTGTTTCAGGAGGTGATTACACCCCTTACAAAAGGGACACCTAATTTGGTCAATAGTCAGGGACATGTGGGTGTGACAGCTATTGGAGCTGTTATGGGAATTAAGAAGCTACAAGTGGATCCACCTCAGCCCTTACAATTGACCAACAGGTATAAGGCTCTTGCAGCCAATGTAGATGCAAGTGTGGGGGTTCAGGAGAGCTGCAGAGTAGATGAGCGAACTGACCTTAGCACTGTGGAAGCCATTTAAGCAGTGAGAATGAATAGAAATGTAGTGGTAGTAGGGTAATAGACACAGTTCCCTGTGGCTGAGAGTTTGAGTCCTGACTGCCCGGTGCCAGGATCTGGGACATCTGTTTTGAGCAGAGGGGATCTTAAAGTGGGAAAGAGAGGATCCAGTTGTCATCGTCCATGTATGCACCAGCGACGCAGAGGACTAGTAAAGAGGTTCTGCTGAGAGAGTATGAGCAGTTGGGGGCTAAATTATAAAGCAGAACATCAAGGTAATAATTGGATCATTGCCTAGCGTCACAAGCAAATTGGAGTACAATGAATAAGGTTAAAGAATTAAAAGCATGGCTCAAAGATTGAAGTCTAGCAATGCCTGCATCCTATGAACACATATTAAAAAGTGTGTGGAGTTAGGTTGCAGAGAGTGTGTGGTGGTAATGTCACTAGTAATCCAGAAGCCTAGAGTTCAGAACTAGGGTTCAAATCCTGTTATGGCAGCTGTTGGAATTTCAAGTCACTGATAAATAAAGCTAGTCTCACTAATAGTGACCATGAAACTATTATTGATAGTTGTTAAAAACTATCTGGTTCACTAACGACCTTTAGGGGGAAAAAATCTCCCATCTTTACCCACTCTGGCCTAGATTTGACTCCAGACACACAGCAATTTGGGTTACACATTGATGCCCTCTGAAATGGTCTGGCAAGCCACTCATTTCAAAGGCAATTCGGAATGGGGAACAAATGCTGGTCTTTCGAGTGAAACCCATATCCCATGAAATTATTTTAAGAATGGTTAGGCATGATCTGATTGAATGACAGAACAACTTTTAACATCATAAAGCATTACAAGGGACTTCACAGGAGCTTTAAAAATCAAAATCACACCACAAACAACAGACGGTAATATGAGTGTAGATGACCAAAAGCTTGATCAAAGAGATAAATTTTAAGGAGCACACTTAAGAAAGAAAAAGAGGTAGAGGAAGGAGAGGTTTAGGGATGGAATTCCAGAGCTTAGAGTCTAGACAGCTGCAGACATAGCCAACAATCGTGGAGCATTTAAAACAAGCCAGAATTAGTAATCTCAGAGGATTGTAGAGCTGGATATTAGAGAGAATGAAAGATGAAAGACTAAGGATGGATTTGAAAACAAGAAGGATTTTAAAATCAAGGCAGTGCTTGACCAGGAATCAATGTAGGTCAGTGAGCACAGCATTGCTAGATGAATGGGACTCGTGAGTTAAGATACAGGCAGCAGAATACTGAGTGACCTAAAATTTACAGAGGGTAGAATGTGCAAAACCAGCAAGGAGTGCAATGAAATAGTCAAATCAATAGGTAACAAAGGTATGAAGGTTTCAGCAGCTGCTGAATTGAGGTAGGGGCAGAATCTGGCAATACTATGGAGAAAGTAGTTGATCTTAATGGTAGCATAAGATGTGTAGTTGGAATCTCATCTTGGGCTCAAATATAGGACCAAAGTTGTCAACTGTTATGTATCTGGGAATACATCCCTGCTGGTCACGTGATGTGTAGTGACGTCAGCAGAGTTTTTGCACAATCTTTGTAGATCTCCATCTTAGATTATATAAGCAACATATTAAACCTCTCATCGCGTTGGAAACAATCCAGAGTGTGGCACCTCTGTATCCTTTCTCTTTGTGGCTAACCAACCACAGACTGCTGCCAGGGAGTGAGATAGAATAGGGAATAGAGTTTGGAGCAAGGACTGAAAACAGTAGCTTTAGTCTTCCCAATATTTAAATGGGAGACATTTCCGCTGATCCACGACTGGATGTTGGATCAGCAGCCTGTTAATTTAGCAACAAGAGAAGTGATGGTGAGGTCGAGCTGGAGGTCATTATTGTACATGTGAATACTTAAAATTTTTTTTAGAGTACCTAATTCTTTTTTTCCCCAATTAAGGGGAAATTTAGCATGGCTAATCCACCTATCTGCACATCTTTGGGCTGTGGAGGTGAGACCCACGCAGACATGGGAGAATGTGCAAACTCCACACGTGCATGTAAATAGTTACACTGTAATTCAGATAATATTGTGTCCGGAAACAGTGATCTATATTTGTATTGTTAAATACTAGATATAAAATATTGATTTAAGTGGGTTTAATTTATTGTTTTGTGGAGGAAAGGGTATAACTCTAGTTAGATTCATGTTAAACAAGGTGTTTGCATGTATGGGGGTTTTTGATTTCCGTTTAAACTGTGTTTTTACTGTGCTAAGAGTGTACGACGTGAAAAATAAACGTGAGCTTGGAGAAAGAATGAGATGTTGCTAAGCAACCAGGGGCAACTTTTGGATAGAAGATTTATTGAGTGTTAGTGTTGAACTACATCCAGGCAGTTGATGATAAGAATCTAGAGAGGCAGCAGCTCTCAGCTCTGCTAGAAACAGGAAAGCGTTACAATGGAGTAATGGGCACAAAAAAAAATCAAGCTCCAGAGAAGCTAAAGAACAGTTAGTTCTGGAAAACGGAATAAAAAAGAAGCTCCAGGAATAGTGAAGAAAAAAGGACCAAAGAAGAATTGTCTTTGGAACACAGACATAGAATTTACAGTGCAGAAAGAGGTCATTCCGCCCATCGAGTCTGCAGCGGCCCATGGAAAGATCACCCTACCTAAGCCCTCACCTCCACCTTATCCCTGTAACCCCATCTAACCTTTTTGGACACCAAGGGCAATTTAGCATGGCCAATCCACCTGACCTGCACATCTTTGGACTGTGGGAGGAAACCGGAGGGCCCGGAGGAAACCCACGCAGACACGGTGAGAATGTGCAGACTCCACACAGACAGTGACCCAAGCCGTGAATCGAACTTGGGACCCTGGAGCAGTGAAGCAACTGTGATATCCACTGTGCCGAACAGGGTACTGGCCATTAAAGTCAGCTCAGGGAAGAGAAGAACTGATGCGGTTGGCTACAGAAAAGCCACACATCTGATGCAATTGTAAATTTGGTGTCCTTATTGGAAACAGCTTTTGGAAACAATAGTATTCTGTTTGGGACTGAATGTTTGAGTTTGTGTAGAAAATTGGATGCATTTTGTGATTCAAGACAAACGAATACTAAAAGAGTTGAAAAACTGGAGGCAGATCCGTGCCAACACAGCTGAGGGAAAGCCTTATTTGAGGGACCAGTTAGGAAACCTGGAATTGGATCCTTGATGACAACAGCTGATGGAAAGCATTGGTTGAAAGTGTGTCTTTGAAAGTAGAATTTTGAAATAAACTCTGTGACAATCATCTGGGTGGGGTTTGAAAAGAAATCCACAGAAAATCCATTGAGCAGCACCTGTCACTTGGTTTCAGAGTGGGGTGTTGTCTGACCACAGTTAGCATGTTGGGTACAAGGACTGTGTGTTTAATCAGAACATTATAGCACAAGGCATATTCTGCAACCCGTGTTATCCTTTAAACTGGAGTACATCCGTGCAGATAAGGGAGGGTGAATGAAGGATCCTCACCTTACTTTTTAAAGTCAAAATTTTCATGTTTAAAAAATGCTTTGTTCTCATGGTTCTTGCACTTGCTTAAAACCGGTTACATCCACAACATGTTTGAGTTCTAGTGAAAGGTTATAGTCCCAAAACATTGACTACTTCTCTCTCTGCCAACGCAGCCTGATATGTTGATTATGTTCGACACTTTTGTTTATATTACAAAAATTGGACTTGGTCTTCAATACCCTGTTGAATTAATTTAACCTGCTCAGGAGAGATGCTAAAGTAGTTGTAATTCTTAACTGAGGAATAATGAGCTGCTAAATTGGATAAAAAGGCTTTATACCTGTATAGGACATTTTCATTTCAGTGCTCAGTAGATGGTTTTCCTCAGAATCTACTAAACTGGGTTTTTGCAATGTGTGGAATGAAGAATAAATCTTAAGAAAAAAATTAAACATATCAAAACTCAGGACTTTTAACAGTAAATACCTGCTGTTCGACATTCCAGATTCATATTTATACTGATGGATTAGGTTGTCCAAATTTCGGCAAAGTTGTAACGTCACAGCTGTCACCATCTTTTGCAGTACTTTCCCCATATATGGAAGAGTTGATGTTATCAACCCAATCCATTGAGAGTCCATTTTACAGGAAAAAGGTTGATTTAATGCCTTAATTACAGCAGAGATGAACATTCCCTGAGACGTAATTGGTTGGGAGTGTAGATATTGTAAGGAGGTCAATGGCTGCTGTGGATTACTATTCTCCAGGTCAGAGGTGACAAATTCATATCCTGTCTCACTATCTTCAGATGCAACCATCACTCTGTGCTCCAGGACAATCAAACGCTGCACCAGCTTTAGTAGCTGAGCCTGCAATGTACTGCAATTGTCAATTTCATCTGCTGAAAAGTTGATGATACTGTCCTCAGATAACCCCTCTTCAATGGCCATTACATTCTTCCCAGCTGTTCTCAGATAATGCCACTTCTGTGCGCTGAAGACAGAGGAAAGCAAGCAATGGAGGACTACCTTCTGAACTTTACATTTCAGCAACATGTCAGAGATAAAGCTGGCAAAGCCTTTGGCAGAACTTTCAGTCACTTTTGCCAGCTCAGTAAAAAGTAAGGTGAGGATCTGTATGCTCACGATTTGCAAATTTTGGTTTCCAGAAAGGTCCTGTTGAGTCACTTTTACATGGGCTGGGTAGTAACTCCTCATAAAGTACAAGCAGAGAGAAATAATGATCTCTATGTACATTGAACTACGGAAAGCATGGCTAGAATCAAGTGGAATGTGACTGTAGAAGTCCCTGCCCATGACAGAAATTCGGTGCCTGGCCATTAGATTCTGGAGCAGAGAGAGCTGTGGAGTATAGGTATTATTTACACTGGTGGTGGAAATGGCACTCACAAATCCTACTGGATTTGCTTTCAAGATAGATTCAATTGCAGAAAGAGCATGTAAAGCCCTTGTGGAGTCACACACTTGAAGATAGAGTAGAACATGCTGGTATAAAGGATGAACATGAAATTTTGATGTTTTCCAGACTCCTGGAGATCCAATATCACTCTCAATTTCAGAAATTTCACCTTCACCGCAGCTATACCAGTTCTCCAGATCCAAGCTATCACCAAAAGACACATTAGGTGGTTTCATTTTTTCGTTCTGTGCCTTCTTTTTATCATCTTCCTTCTTTTTGCTTACTTTTATTTTGGGTTTTGCACCAGGTGGTTTAGGAAAATCTTTGATGCCAAGTTCTCTGTCAGATGGTTTCTCCATCATTTTACTGTATGGTCCTAAATGGTTACCAGTAGGGCTTCTCTTTAATGACTGCATCTCTTCTGCAGAAAGACTGTATTTAGACAAAGGATCTTCAAATACTGTGATCGATGGTGAGGATTTAGGTCTACTTAGGCTTCCAGACATGGTCCCAATGCCATCATCAGTTGAAGACAGCACATTTTCAGGGCTGTTACACTTAATCATTCCATTCAGGGTACTTCTCATATGTAGGCTTTTAGTTTCATTTTGAAAAGAACCCTCTGTTGCCTGTATGTTAACACTTGACCCCAATACGTTGATTTCCGTCTGAGCTGGAGCCTGGCACTCTCGAGATTCAGGCTGGTCTTTTAATCCATCTACAACGCTGCTGATCAAATGTGAAACCACTTGCTGCACAATTACATCCACTGAATCTTCTGACCAAATCTGTGAATTCCCATTGGTCGTAGCACTGCCCGTGCTTAATGGTTCTGCCTCATAACTGCTGTTATCTCCTGTTGAGGACTGGGAACAACCAGATTCTGAACTATGTAGG
Source organism: Scyliorhinus canicula (assembly GCF_902713615.1). Taxonomy (NCBI): domain Eukaryota; kingdom Metazoa; phylum Chordata; class Chondrichthyes; order Carcharhiniformes; family Scyliorhinidae; genus Scyliorhinus; species Scyliorhinus canicula. Next base: position 169,292,515 of record NC_052146.1, read on the forward strand.
ATTTCTGCGTGTTGCTCCTGTAAATCGAAGTCTGACACTCCAAATGGTAGGGTTTCACTACTAGTGCTCAGCATAGACAATCTGTCACTCAGAGGGTTTACCGTAAAACTGAAGTTCTCCATTTCTTCTGCACCTAAATGTTTGTTCATAGTTCCCTTAGAAACTGTGTGTTTTCCAGAGTCAAAGGATAGGTGTCCAAAAACTATGGGGTAAATGATACCAGAAAGAAAGTTAACTTCAACAGTGATTTTCTGAAGTCAAGCTTGTTAACAACCTTTAATAATTTGATTAAACAGAAATCAAGCCTTAAAAGAGTTTCAAAAAGCATGTTTTACACTGTCCACTTTCTACCTGCAATTAATACCCTGGATATTTCCTTTCAATACAAACATTACCAATTAAAATTATCGTTGCACTCTTGCCAATTCCAACAAATTAATGTTTTTTTTCCTGCAAACTGAAGACCACAAAGAGGCAGGGAATTAGATAACAATCTTCAGCTGTAACGTGTGTGGTATCCAACTGGGGAAAATCTTTAAATATTTGAAACCATTTTTCCCTGCTCAGTCCATAAGACCATTTTATTCCGAGCAGTGGCCATTTAACAGAAGATAGTGGCTTAGTACAGAATTTGAGTATTGTTGAAAAAAAAGTTCAAACTTTTCATCTTGCATTCATCAGGACAGATGCAAGTGTGCTAATTTTAAAGGGAACAAATGGCTCACTTACATATTCTCATACACAGGGTCCTGTCCTCTGTTGGCAATGTCCAGACATTGTGCCTTTTCTTGAATAAAACAAAAGTGTGGAGGGCAATAGCTCCCTGGTGCATTCTCCATAGTGATAATGCCTTGACCAGAGTTGACTTGCAATCAATCAGCACCTTTTTCTCATGCAAAATAAATTGTGGCTGGCTTTGAAATTTGGCATTTTTGCATCTATTCTGATGAATCTAAGATGAAAAGCTTTGGCACCTTGCCATTTTTTTTCCCCAGAAGAAAAAATGCTAAAGCAAATTCACAGTTGTGAGTCAAACCCAAGCAGGTGTGGGATTACAGGAAAGCACCACAGGTACCATTAAAAAGGTAGATTTCAAGGAAGATTTAAAGTAAGCAGGGATTTATTTATGTTGAAATTCAGAATAGTTGGAATTCACTTGGCATAGAAGATTACGATCATGGAAATGTTAATTAAATAAAATACATCTGACTTCTCACATAACAGAATGCTCACCATCTGCACCATTAATTCCTCGCAAGTAATTAACTGCATCTTCTTCAATGGGTGTATTCTTGGATTTACTTATGTGCCTCTCTATTTGCATTCGTTGCACGGAGATACGCTGGGTTTTTGGATGGAGCAGCAGCAGAAGCAGTGGCTCAAGGATCCTTGCAATGTCATGTCTCTGGACACATTGGTTCAGCCAGGCCTGAGCCACTGAACAGATGGAGCCATCCATGCTACTCAGGCTATCGAGCATTATAAAGAGAGACCTGTCAAAACAAAATTTCATAGAATCATAAAATCTCTACAGTGCAGGAGGCCATTCAGCCCATCGTCTGCACTGATCTTCTGAAAGAAAGAGGCCCACTACCCCACCCTAACCTGTACATCCCTGGACACTAGGGGGCAAGTTTAGCACGGCCAATCCACCGAACCTGCACATCTTTGGACTGCAGGAAGAAACCGGAGCACCCAGAGGAAATCCATGCAGACACTGGGAGAAGGTACAAACACCACACAGTCACCCAAGGCTGGAATTCAACCCGGGTATCTAGCGTTGTGAGGCAGCAGTGCCAATGTGCCACCCTGATTCACAAAAATATAAAAACACTTATACTTCAGAAAAACACCAATGAGGGCAGCACGGTGGCACAGTGGTTAGCACTGATACATTACGGCCCCGAGGTCCCGACTCTGGGTCAGGTCCTTGTGGAGTTTGCACATTCTCCCCGTGTCTACGTGGGATTTGTCCCCACAACCCAAAGATGCGCCGGGCAGGTGCATTGGCCACACTAAATTGCTCCTTAATTGGAAAAAATAAATTGGGTGCCCTAAATTTAAAAAAAAAAAGAAGAAAAACACCAATGATCCCCTGATCATCAGAGATCTCAAAATGATCTAGAATCCAGCAGCAAGTCGTAGCTAATGGCCAGTTCACACCAAATAGTAGTTTGCATTTAATTAAAGGAGGAACTGTTCCCATTGCTGGAACGGTCAAGAATTAGAGGGCATAGATTCGAGGTAATTGGCAAAAGAAGCAATAGCGACATGAGGAAATGAGAATTTAGGATCTGGAATGCACTGCCATAGAGTGTAATGGAGACAGCATCGATTGAGGCATTCAAAAGGCAATAAACAGGAGAAATGCTGCAGTGCTGGGGGAAAAGGCAGGGGAGTGGTACACAGTTGATGGATCTCTGTGGCTATGCGGAACCCTGGATAACCATTATCCCTTCTTAGTTCCCAAATAACAGAGATCAAGGGCGAGATTCTCCGAGCCCAGCGCCGAGCTGGAGAATCAGCGCAACTGCGCCACAACGCCGGTGCGCGATTCTTCGAGGTGCGGAGAATCTGCGCCATTTGTGCCGGCACGTTTGACGCGGCCACGGACCGCTGGAATTGGTGGGACGCCGATTCTCTGGCCCGGATAGGCAGAGTGGATATGGCAGAGTCCTGGGGCCGGGCGCGCTGAAGAAGTCCCCCGTGCATGCGGAGGTTGGCGCGGCCCAACTGCACATGCGTGTGTTCGCGCGGCGCCCACTTGGCGCCAGGAAGGGACACTGGAGCGGCGTGAACCGCTCCAGCGCCGTGCGGGCCCTCTATGGGGGCCAGAATCTGTCGGCCCCGTGCCCATTTCACGACGGCGCGAATACTTGGTGTTCACGACGGCGCGAATACTTGGTCTCCATTTTGGAGAATCGGCCCCCGAAGTCTGTGTTTTTTTTTAGCAAAGTTCAGTTGAACTTTATTTGTCAGCTTGTGCCACTGGTAAACTTTATTTGTCAATACAAGATTAGGTCAGATTGATTGTCTTTAGCGAATGCAGTAGTTGAGTTTTCATTCAATTACAAATCGTGGTAATTCTTCAAATCATAATACACAGTATAAAATGACTGAGTGATTTAAACAAAAGAATGATGGCAATTTAGCAAAACAAGCAAAGAAAATACGTTTCAGAAAGAGATAGATTGATTCCGGAATGGATGTTTCCATCCCAACAAGTGATTCTTAAGGAGATTATTAGCTTAAGGTCTCACATTCTTTACAGCTGTGATTGGATTTAACTAATTTATAATTCACTCAATTCGGCCAAACTGTCTGTCCGTCAATTTAAGAGAGATATGTATTTAAATATATTGGCACAAATTTTCCCATACCATCACCTGCCAAGTTTCCAACTTATCCACAAATATATCGAGACATTATTGGAGAAACACAGTTTTTGCTAAGAAAGTATCTCTCTAGACTGGCTGTTTCCATAGAAATAGAACTGCTCGTTCTTTCACACAATGGGACCTTTCAGCCAGCTGACATCACTGTTCCTTCAGTCTCTAGCAAGTCTCAAGCAATTTGCAAAATGTTCCCAGCTATTCGTCTTTCCTCACTCATGGTTAATATGATTTAGTTAATTATTCTTAATGAGTTCTCAATTAAACCTTTTACCTATATCATCTGTAGCTAACTAGAAAGCCAATTTCTATCAACGGTGATTTGTTTCTTCAGAGGACCAGCACAGACATGACTGGCCAAATGGCCTCCTTCTGTGTTGTAACCATTCTGTGAATCCAATGGCATGGATTTTGGGGTCAGTGACATACACATTATGCTTACAGCAGCCGGCAGACATTTTGTGTTTGTGCTCTTGAAAACGGTGACTTTAAATGAATCGACTTTATGGGAAAGATCAGCTACCTTCGGAAACAATGTTGAAACTGGAGTTTCCTCATCAGAAAAAAAGCACAAGAGCATTATACCAGGTCAGTTGAAATACTTACACTGATGTCCATCCTGCTTCAAGAACCTCATGCTCTTGGATCTTCCTGATCACTGCAGATACTTCCCCTCCCTGCCCCTCTGACTTGTGGCCTGTCCCCTCACGCCCGGCCCCTGCTCTCCACACCCCGCTACCTTTGTCTGACTTCAGTTCCCCCTGCATCCGACCTCCAGCCCTCGCCCGACCTCCGGCCCCTCACCCAACCTCTCCGTCAGGCCTCTCCCCATGACCAACCTCTGGCCCGCGGCCTCTTCTAACCTTCAGCCTGTGGCCTAACCCCGCGCCAGACCTCCACGAGGGTCTGACCTCTGGCCCAACTTTTGAATTGCGACCTCTCTAGCGGCCAACATCCGGCTTGCAGTCTCTCCTTGCACCCGACCTCAGACCTCTCCCTGCGTCCGACCTCAGACCGCTCCCATCGGCCAACCTCAGACCTCTCCCTGTGTCCGACCTCAGACCGCTCCCATCGCCCGACCTCAGACCGCTCCCATCGCCCGACCTCAGACCGCTCCCATCGCCCGACCTCAGACCGCTCCCATCGCCCGACCTCAGACCGCTCCCATCGCCCGACCTCAGACCGCTCCCATCGCCCGACCTCAGACCGCTCCCATCGCCCGACCTCAGACCTCTCCCTGCGTCCGACCTCAAACCGCTCCCATCGGCCAACCTCAGACCTCTCCCTGTGTCCGACCTCAGACCGCTCCCATCGCCCGACCTCAGACCGCTCCCATCGCCCGACCTCAGACCGCTCCCATCGCCCGACCTCAGACCTCTCCCTGCGTCCGACCTCAGACCGCTCCCATCGGCCAACCTCAGACCTCTCCCTGTGTCCGACCTCAGACCGCTCCCATCGCCCGACCTCAGACCGCTCCCATCGCCCAACCTCAGACCGCTCCCATCGCCCGACCTCAGACCGCTCCCATCGCCCGACCTCAGACCGCTCCCATCGCCCGACCTCAGACCGCTCCCATCGCCCGACCTCAGACCGCTCCCATCGGCCAACCTCAGACCTCTCCCTGTGTCCGACCTCAGACCGCTCCCATCGCCCGACCTCAGACCGCTCCCATCGCCCGACCTCAGACCGCTCCCATCGCCCGACCTCAGACCGCTCCCATCGCCCGACCTCAGACCGCTCCCATCGCCCGACCTCAGACCGCTCCCATCGCCCGACCTCAGACCGCTCCCATCGCCCGACCTCAGACCGCTCCCATCGCCCGACCTCAGACCGCTCCCATCGCCCGACCTCAGACCGCTCCCATCGCCCGACCTCAGACCGCTCCCATCGCCCGACCTCAGACCGCTCCCAACGCCCGACCTCAGACCGCTCCCAACGCCCGACCTCAGACCGCTCCCATCGCCCGACCTCAGACCGCTCCCATCGCCCGACCTCAGACCGCTCCCATCGCCCGACCTCAGACCGCTCCCAACGCCCGACCTCAGACCGCTCCCAACGCCCGACCTCAGACCGCTCCCATCGCCCGACCTCAGACCGCTCCCATCGCCCGACCTCAGACCGCTCCCATCGCCCGACCTCAGACCGCTCCCAACGCCCGACCTCAGACTGCTCCCAAAGCCCGACCTCAGACCGCTCCCATCGCCCGACCTCAGACTTGCAACTAGGACTATTCTAAACTGTTCACCTTTTCTTGATTTGTGTGGATTGGAATTGTATGTATATGGAAAGTATTCACTTACCAAATTCATATTATATCCTTAAAACAAGGATCCTTACACTCAAAACAACAAAATATTTCATATCCTTTTGAGCTGGTGGCAAGATATAATTTCCTCCACCCCCTCCATCTTGGATGTCACACTTCAATTGTTTCCTCAATTACTCCAGATATTTGTCCATTATCAATAGAGGTGGTCAAAGTTCAATTATTTTCAGCCCAACCTCATTACTAAGCTTACTCTTCAGTCTCCAAACCAAGCTGTTGAGAAATCCATACAGGATGCTTTGGCCAGAAATGTCATCTTACAGAGTCAACTTGGCCCCAAAGTGAATTTCTCTCCTACCCAAGGGTGGTGGTCCATGCTGACTCTTTTAACAATCCACAAGCATCTCTTAATACTCCTTATAGTAGACCAACATTAGGAACTCCTCACAACACCAAGTAAATTGTGAGTGCATTGTGACTACATTTTGACTTTAGCACAAACATACACTATACACCACCATTTCTAACTGGTTTTAGTAGCAACTGCTTGCCCATCTGCAATTCAACCGCGCAGGCAGTGAACTTTGTACAAGTGAGCAAACTTTTGATATTTAGCCTCCAAGTAAAGTCTTCCCCAAGTTATTATTCCCGTTGTAATGCAGAAATGCCAGTGAAAGACTCTTTGTAAATTAAAACAGCACGGTAGCACTGTGGTTAGCACGGTTGCTTCACAGCGCCAGGGTCCCAGGTTCGATTCCCACTTGGGTCACTGTCTGTGAGGAGTCTGCACATCCTCCCCGGGTCTGTGTGGGTTTCCTCCCAGTGCTCCGGTTTCCTCCCACAAGTCCCGAAAGACGTGCTTGTTAGGTGAATTGGACATTCTGAATTCTCCCTCTATGAACCCGAACAAGTGCCGGAATGTGGTGACTAGGGGCTTTTCACAGTAAATTCACTGCAGTTTTTATGTAAACCTACTTGTGACAATAATAAAGATTATTATTTTAAAAACTGGCTTGAGTCTTAAGTACTTTCACAGGCATCACCTGTTGCAAATTCATAACCGTTTATAATAAAGCCAAAGATAAAGATATTTTCACAAAAATTGCTTTTGGGAATGGTGAGAAAAGGATGGAGGAGGAAACAGAAATCAGAGGTATCTTATATTCACACCGTTAGCTGGAGGACCTATAACTATGACAGGAATATTCTGGTCCCACAGCGGATTTCCTGGTGCCAGAGGCAGTTTGTCATCGGCTAGTGGGTTCCCAGGTGGCGGGGCCACCAATCAACACAAATGGCCACTGACGTCAGCTGGACCAGAAGATCCTGCTGGTGGTGGGAAACCCACCCAGATTCTGGAAAATCCTGGCCTATGTGTGAGCATCAACAATTTAGCAGAACATTTAGTGAAAGCCTGAATAAAACAAACAGCAGCACACTTGCCCATAAATTATAAAGTGTAAATATCTACAATTCTGAGTTCCTCCTAAGGAAATACATTTGGAATAAGAAATGGGTATTTAAAAAAAAAGAGATAGAAAATATTTTCAATCTTATTCATTTCACAGATTGAATAGATTTCATCTCTACCTATTGTATTAAATCTCCTCAAGGAAGGATTCTGTAAAGTATCTCTCTGTTCCACAAATAGATCAAAGCAAGCTTCAGAAAATCTATTGTACAACATACAGTAATCAACTTAAAAGGCCAATATTTAAAATGCCATTATATCAATGTAAATTTACCTTTTAAATTTACTAACCTGTCAAAAGTGCGATTAAATGAGGACGCCTTGTTGATAAGAAGGTCTCGGGTAATGTGCCAAAGTACTGAAAAATTGACATGTGCCTCCATACGTATTTTCTACAATAAAAGATTAACAAAATTTCAAATATAGGAACACAGAATTTAATAACAGGAGTGGGCCAATTAGTCCTTAAGGCCTGCTCCGCCATTCAATATCATCGCTGGTGTAGTCTTGATTTCACTTTGCTGTCTGCCCCCATCGACCCCACCCCCCGCTATCGTATTTCGGGCTTGACATGATGAACTCTTGTTGCCTTCGCCTCCGTGCTTACTTCTTCAGGCAGAGTCTCACCCCCCCCCCCCCCCCCCCCCATTCACCTGCTCTTGATCTTTTCATTGAGAACTGTCGACGTGACATCGACCGTCTCAATTTCTTTGCTGCCCTCATCCACTCAAACTTGTCGCCTTCTGAACTTGCTGCATTCCGCTCTCTCAGGTCCAACCCTAACTTTGTCATCAAATCCGACGACAAGGGTGAGGCTGTTGTTGTCTGACATATTGACCTTTACCTTGCAGAGGTTGAGCGCCAACTCTCAGACACTTCCTCCTACCTCCCCTGGACATGACCACACCATCCAACAACAAGCCATTGTTTCCAGGACTGTCCCTGACCTCATCTCCTCTGGAGATCTTCCCTCAACAGCTTCTAATCTTATAGTCTCCCAACCCTGGACAGCTCGCTTCTATCTCCTCCCCAAAATCCACAAACAGGACTGTCCTGGTAGACCCATCGTGTCAGCCTGTTCCAGCCCCAATGAACTCATTTCTTCCTATCTTGATCCATATTCTCTCCTCCTACATCCGTGATTCCTTCGATGCCCTACATCATATCAACTACTTCCAATGTCCCAGCCCTAACCGCCTCCTTTTTACCATGGATGTCCAAACCCTTTATACTTTCAATCCCCACCAGGATGGTCTGAGGGCTCTCCGCTTCTTCCTCAAACAGAGTCCTGAACAATTCCCATCCACTACCGCTCTCCTCCGTCTGACTGAACTTGCCCTCTCACTCAACAATTTCTTCTTTAACATGTCTCATTTCCTCCAAACCAGAGGCGTGGCTATGGGTACCAGTAATGAGTCCCAGTTTTGCCTGTCACTTTATGGGGTAGGTGGAACATTCCTTGTTCTGGTCTTACTCTGGCCCCATCCACAATCCTTTTATCGGAACATTGACAGCTGTTTCGGTGCTGCTTCATGTTCCCGTCTGTACCTGAAAAAGTGTATCAATTTTACTTCCAATTTCCATCCCTCACCTTCACATGTTCATTTCCGACTCCTCCCTTTTCTTCCTTGACCTCTGACCTCTCGGGGGGGGGGGGGGGGGGGGCACATAATGGGAGAACACACTTTCACAAATAAGAGTAGTAGTAGACCAGCATCACAGCACCAGGGACCCAGGTCCCAGGTTCAATTTAGACCTTGGGTGACTGTCTGTGAGGAGTCTGCACATTCTCCCCGTGTCTGCGTGGGTTTTCTCTGGGTGCTCCGGTTTCCTCCCACAGTCCAAAGATGTGCGGGTTAAATTACCATGTTCAATTGGCCCTTAGTGGCCAGGCATATACAAGTTAGGTGGGGTTGTAGGGATAGGGCAGGGTAGCACCCTATTTCAGAAGGTCAATGCAGACTCGATGGGCCGAATGACCTCCTTCTGAACTGTAAGGATTCTATGATTCTGTTCTATATGGCACGTCTAGCCTGCTCCACTATTCAACATGGCTCTTCTATGGCTTCAACTCCATTTTCTTGCCTGTTCCCCATATCCCTTGATTCCGAGACACCAAAAATCTGTCTATCCCAGCCTTAGAACATAGAACAGTACAGCACAGAACAGGCCCTTCGGCCCTCAATGTTGTGCCGAGCCATGATCACCCTACTCAAACCCACGTATCCACCCTATACCCGTAACCCAACAACCCCCCCTTAACCTTACTTTTTTTTTTTATTAGGACACGACGGGCAATTTAGCATGGCCAATCCACCTAACCCGCACATCTTTGGACTGTGGGAGGAAACCGGAGCACCCGGAGGAAACCCACGCACACAGGGGGAGGACGTGCAGACTCCACACAGAAAGTGACCCAGCCGGGAATCGAACCTGGGACCCTGGAGCTGTGAAGCATTTATGCTAACCACCATGCTACCCTGCTGCCCCCTTGTATGTATTCAACATCAAGCATCCACAACCCATCAGTTCAGGAATCTGGGACATAGCCTGTAAGGTATGATTTTATTAGTATGGCTAGGTCAGGCTGTTTCTTGACTCACCTGGGGGACAGCTCTCCCAATTTTGCCACAAGCCCCCAGATGTTAGTAAGGCTTTGCCGGGTCAGCAAGGCTGGGTGTGCTGTCGTCATTTCTGACCCCTAGGTTGATTCATTCCTTTTTGGCTTTGTTGTGGTTTGATGCAATTGAGTGGCTGGATAGGCCGTTTCAGAGGGCATTTAAGATTCTGTGAGTCTGAAGACACATGTAGGCCAGACCAGGTAAAGATAGCAGATTTCTGAAAACTGGAATGAATTTTAAGAACAATTGATGATGGTTTCATGGTCACCATTAATTGTGAGTAGCTTTCTTTTTAAAATTCCAGATTGATTAATGCATTTAATTTCCACCAACTGTTGTGGTGGGATTTGTAACTGTGTCCCTGGTCCTCTGGATTCTTGTCCATTAACATTACCCTATGTAACTGCCTCCCCCTATTAAAATGTATCATTAATAATCATAGTACAGGTCTCGAAATTACTCCTCCAGATCCACGTTCAGTTAAACCGTGCCTTCTTCATTGTAGCTGGTTTGTGAGATTGGTTGCCTCAGGGCAAACCAATGTTTGAGCAAAGGCCTCAAGGAAGCATTACCTAATTTATTTTTTAATGCAAAAAAACCCATAGTCTCCTTTAGACGTGTGCAAAGGACGCATTTTTGTCCTGACCAATATAACGAGTGCTCTTGTTCCTGTCAGATGCGTGTGCACACTTCCTACTCACCATTTTGAAGCCTTTAATGTTGCACCACATCTGATCAAAAAGCAGCTCAATTTCTAGACCACAATGTTGTTTTGGCCATGGATTTTCAAGAGGAGCAAATTCTGTGGTGGTGAGCTCAGTACAGGTCACATAATTATCTCATACATGTCTGATAACAATAAATATTTCCAGATATCCTCATACCTTGTCTTTGTGCAAAAGTTGTTGACTAATGACATCTTCGCAAATGGTGGAAGATGGGACGAGGTTATGCAGTTGGTAAAATAGTTCCACACTTTTCTGGTAATACTGTGGAGTTTTATCCCCAAGCTGGTTCCAAAGTATCACTGCCACTTGCTTTAAAACAAAAAGGACATAAAATCAATAATTATATTTTAATTGTTAATGATACACAACATAAGCACTCTCTTTTGACTTGATGTTCGCAACCCAAACAGGGTGGTGCCGTGTACTATTTTTCAAATTAGTTTCTTCACAGTAGAATCGTACATATAGAAATTTTAGGAGAAGGGAGATTATTCTTTCCATCATATTGTTGCTAGTCCTGCCCCCACTCATGCTGTTCAATTTAAAAAATATATTTAATGGGATGTAGGTGTCGCAGTCAAGGATATTATTTGTTATCCATCTCCAACTGTCCTCGAGAAGGTACTGAGTTGACTGATTCATTCAATTAGTTAATAATAATTCCACCAGCTGAATTACCAGTCATTTCCATTCTGCCACTGCCCCCACCTTGCCATAAACCAATTTGCTTGCACTTACCCAATGCTGTTATTACATGCCTAAATTCCTTGCTAAATAGCTATTTACGATAATGCATCCTTAGTTTCAAAATTTCTTTGAATTTCAGTTACAAATTTGGGTTTTCCATAGATACTGTGTTGGGTCCAGCTATGTTAGCCACACCTATAAACTGTTAGAGCATCTTATATGGGAGCCAATTCTTGTAGTTCTATGCTTTGTACAGTTACAAAACCCAAGAACCCAACAGCATTCCTTTGTAATTTAGAATGGATATTCATGTCTTTCAGACCAATGTTTCTTCGAGAGCAAGCCAAGCAAATTCTTGAGATACCAGGTATGAATTGTTAAACTTTTTTTTTGTCACGGTGTGAACATACGAAAAGCAATTATGACCGGACTCCTTTAATTCAACAATTCAACTTAACTTTGCATAAAACATCAAGAACATGCTATGCCTCTCCAAATCACTCTCGATCACTGCTACACAAAGATCAAGGGCGCCCAACGATCCATCCCCCGTCCTCACTTCAGAAAATCGGACCATAAGACGGTGCTCCTTCTCCCGGCATACTAGCAGAAATTTAAGCAGGAGAATCTGGTTAAGAAGGTCATACAGTGCTGGTCTGAGGCAACAGAAGAGCTCCTAGAGTCACAGACTAGCGTCACAGACTCTCGTCGGTTGTGGCAAGGCTTAAACAACCTAATGGGCTACAAAGGAAAGCCGAACAGAATCACTGGCAGCAGCACACCTTCCCCCGATGAACTCAATGCATTCTATGCTCGGTTCGAGCAGGATATCATTAAACCGCTGTCAACTGCTCCAGCAATCCTGGACACACCCATTCCCACCGTCACAGCTTCCAAAGTCAGATCGGCCTTTTGAAAGTGAACTCTTGGAAGGCGACGGGTCCGGACGGGATTCTTGGTCATGCACTCAGATCCTGCGCGAACAAACTGGCAGATGTGTTGGCGGATATCTTCAATCTCTCCCAATTCCGTTCCGAGATTCCCAACTGCTTCAAGAAGACCACCATACACCTGTGCCAGAGAAGAACCAGGCAACGTGCCTCAATGACTATCGTCCGGTGGCCTTGACATCGATCATAATGAAGTGCTTCGAGGGTGGTCATGAGGCACATCAACTCCATACTCCCAGAATGCCTAGATCCACTGCAATTCACATACCGTTACAACCGTCCACAGCCAGAAGCCTGTGCTCTACACTCATTGCTGGAGCATATCAAAGCTCCAAAGCCTCGGACTTGGCTCCTCACTCTGCAACTGTATCCTCGACTTTCTGACCCATAGACCACAATCAGTAAGGATAAACAATAGCACCTCCTCCACAATAGTCCTCAATACCAGGACCCGAAAGGCTCCGTACTTAGCCCCTACTATACTCCCTATATATACACGGCTGCGTGGAAACATTTGGCTCCAACTCCATCTACAAGTTTGCTAACGACACAACCGTAGTGAGTCGGATCTCGAACAACGATAAGTCAGGAGGGAGATAGAGAACCTAGTGGAGTGGTGTAACAACAACAATCTCTCCCTCAACGTCAGTTGAACTAAAGAGCTGGTCATTGACTTCAGGAAGCAAAGTATCGTACACATCCCTGTCTGCATCAATGGGGCCGAGGTGGAGATCTTTGACAGCTTCAAATTCCTAGGTGTGCACATCATCAACAATCTGCCCTGGTCCACCCACGTCTACGCTACGACCAAGAAAGCACAACAGCAGGAAACTGAGGAAATATGACATATCCACATCAACTCTTACCAACCTTTACAGATGCACCTGAGAAAGCATCCTATCTGGCTGTATCACACCCGCCTCTCACCCATTCACACTATCTACACCTCCCGCTGCCTTGGGAAAGCGGGCAAGCATAATCAAAGACCCCTCCCACCTGGCTTATTGACTCTTCCAACTTCTTCCATCAGGCAGGAGCTACAAAAGTCTGAGAACATGCATTAACAGATTGAAAAACAGCTTCTTCCCCGTTGTTACCAGACTCCTAAATGACCCTCTTATGGTCGGATTTGATCTCTTCACACATCTTCTCTACTGAGTAATTAATAATAATCTTTATTGTCACAAGTAGGCTTACATCAACACTGCAATGAAGTTACTGTGAAAAGCCCCTAGTCGCCACATTCCGGCACCTGGTCAGGTACACAGAGGGAGAATTCAGAATGTCCAAATTACCTAACAAGCATGTCTTTAGGGACTTGTGGGAGGAAACTGGAGCACCCGGAGGAAACCCATGCAGACACATGGAGAACATGTAGACTCCACACAGACAGTGACCCAAGCCAGGAATTGAACCTGGGACCCTGGAGCTGTGAAGCAACAGTGCTACCTACTACACTCCTGTATGCTTCACCCGATGCCTGTGTCTATGCATTGACATTGTGTACTTTATGTTTGTATTTTCTTTTCATGTACGGAATGATCTGAAATGAAAATCGCTTATTGTCACGAGTAGGCTTCAATGAAGTTACTGTGAAAAGCCCCTAGTCGCCACATTCCGGCGTCTCTCCGGGGAGGCTGGTACGGGAATCGAACCGTGCTGCTGGCCTGCTTGGTCTGGTTTAAAAGCCAGCGATTTAGCCGAGTGAGCTAAACCAGCCCCTGTCTGAACTGTACATAGAACAATATTTTTTTACTGCACCTCGGTACACGTAACAATAAACAAATCTAATCCAATCACTGGGCCAGCGTACTGAACAATTTCCAACTATGTTCCTCTACATTCCAAGCATCTTGCAGACTTTATTGCTCCACTACTTTATACAATTTGGCTTCTAAAACATCTGTGTCTGTGCGTTATATTTCTCACTATTCACAGCCAGAAAAAGATGGCATGCAAGCCAGCAACTTCCCAACACTTATTGGCTCAAGCAAATTCATAATAATCTTTATTGTCACAAGTAGGCTTACATTAACACCAATGAAGTTACTGTGAAAAGCCCCTAGTTGCCACATTTTGGCGCCTGTTTGGGTACATGGAGGGAGAATTCAGAATGTCCAAGTTACCTAACAGCACGTCTTTTGGGACTTGTGGGAGGGAACCGGAGCACCCGGAGGAAACCCACTTAGACATGGGGAGAACGTGCAGACACCGCACAGACAGCGAACCAAGCCGGGAATCGAACTCGGGACCCTGGCGCTATGAAGCAACAGTGCTAACCACTGTGCTTCGTGCCACATCAAGGCGTCAACAAATTCCTTGTAGAAACATAACAATAAAGGTTTCTAAATTATGAAAAAAATGGCAGCTGCTAGTTTGTGAATCTATTACAGAATTTCTGAAACATGTTTATCCACATCTGCAGAAAAAATAGTGAACTCTTAAGTAAGAAACACAGAAAATGATGGAAGTATTCAGCATCTAACCTAATGCAGCATTTGTGGAGAGAGGAACTGAGTTGACGATTGTGACCTTTCATCATAACCAGCTCTCACCTTGTACTCGATGCACTCACCTTGAAAAATTCAGTATTTTGAGTCATATACTTTAGGTTTCCTTGTGTAAGTGGTGGCATGATGACGACGGCCACAGTTCCCTGGCTTGGACTCCTGGGCTGCGCTGGTTCAAGGTTATTCAGGTTTTCTCCACTAACAGCAGCAACCGACTGAGCTAAACCAACTAAGTCGAGCACCAGTGAAATGGCAATACTCTGAATGCTGAAATCACTGGCAAAACAGCAGGCAGTCATGAGGGTCTGGAGCCAGATTGGGGGCTTCACCTGATCAAAATCTAAAACAAATTAAAATTAAGACTTCAAGATTACTAAAGGAGGTTTTAGATGAATGATCTAAAAACTGCAAACTAACCATGCAAATTACTATCAGTTACATTGCATTGGCAACACATGATGTTAAGATAAAGAGGAACAAGCAATCTTGGTTAATCTTGCTCACCTGCAATTGGCCTCTTCATTCTAAAGAGAAATGGTATACGATGCACAAGGAATATATTTTAAATAAACTGGTGCTATCATGCAAAACCAGTATCAATGTATTAGGAACAGCCCCTTGAGCCATTTCCACAAATTAATTGGATCACCTTACCTCCTCTTAGTCATCACTATGATGACCTTATCTAATAGAAATATCAGTGTTATGGCTTCTGGTCCCATAAGTTAGAAACAATTACACTTCAGACTCAAAATGCTGGAGCTTGATCAAATGCATTACAGTTCTCCATGTGGCTAGTGGATTGATAAACGGACACATTGTCACTTGACACATGACTGCATTGCTAGCATGAATGTAACACCATGGGATATAAGACCATAAGACATAGGAGTGGAAGTAAGGCCATTCGGCCCATCGAGTCCACTCCGCCATTCAATCATGGCTGATGGGCATTTCAACTCCACCTACCAGCATTCTCCCCGTAGCCCTTAATTCCTCGCGACATCAAGAATTTATCTATCTCTGCCTTGAAGCCATTTAGCGTCCCGGCCTCCACTGCACTCCGCGGCAATGAATTCCACAGGCCCACCACTCTCTGGCTGAAGAAATGTCTCCGCATTTCTGTTCTGAATTTACCCCCTCTAATTCTAAGGCTGTGCCCAAGGGTCCTCGTCTCCTCCCCTAACGGAAACAGTTTCTTTGCGTCCACCCTTTCTAAGCCATGTATTATCTTGTAAGTTTCTATTAGATCTCCCCTTAACCTTCTAAACTCCAATGAATACAATCCCAGGATCCTCAGCCGTTCATCATATGTTAGACCCGCCATTCCAGGGATCATCCGTGTGAATCTCCGCTGGACACGCTCCAGTGCCAGTATGTCCTTCCTGAGATGTGGGGCCCAAAACTGGACACAGTACTCCAAATGGGGCCTAACCAGAGCCTTATAAAGGCTCAGTAGCACTTTTATATTCCAACCCTCTTGAGATAAATGACAACATTGCATTCGCTTTCTTAATCACAGATTCAACCTGCATGTTTACCTTTAGGGAATCCTCGACTAGCACTCCCAGATCCCTTTGTACTTTGGCTTTATGAATTTTCTCACCATTTAGAAAGTAGTCTATGCTTGGATTCTTTTTTCCAAAGTGCAAGACCTCACATTTTCTCACGTTGAATTACATAAGAACATAAGAACTAGGAGCAGGAGTAGGCCATCTGGCCCCTCGAGCCTGCTCTGCCATTCAATGAGATCATGGCTGATCTTTTGTGGACTCAGCTCCACTTTCCGGCCCGAACACCATAACCCTTAATCCCTTTATTCTTCAAAAAACTATCTATCTTTACCTTAAAAACATGTAATGAAGGAGCCTCAACTGCTTCACTGGGCAAGGAATTCCATAGATTCACAACCCTTTGGGTGAAGAAGTTCCTCCTAAACTCAGTCCTAAATCTACTTCCCCTTATTTTGAGGCTATGTCCCCTAGTTCTGCTGTCACCCGCCAGTGGAAACAACCTGCCCGCATCTATCCTATCTATTCCCTTCATAATTTTAAATGTTTCTATAAGATCCCCCCTCATCCTTCTAAATTCCAATGAGTACAGTCCCAGTCTACTCAACCTCTCCTCATAATCCAACCCCTTCAGCTCTGGGATTAACCTAGTGAATCTCCTCTGCACACCCTCCAGCGCCAGTACGTCCTTTCTCAAGTAAGGAGACCAAAACTGAACACAATACTCCAGGTGTGGCCGCACTAACACCTTATACAATTGCAACATAACCTCCCTAGTCTTAAACTCCATCCCTCTAGCAATGAAGGACAAAATTCCATTTGCCTTCTTAATCACCTGTTGCACTTGTAAACCAACCTTCTGTGACTCATGCACTAGCACACCCAAGTCTCTCTGAACAGCGGCATGCTTTAATATTTTATCGTTTAAATAATAATCCCGTTTGCTGTTATTCCTACAAAAATGGATAACCTCACATTTGTCAACATTGTATTCCATCTGCCAGACCCGAGCCCATTCACTTAACCTATCCAAATCCCTCTGCAGACTTCCAGTATCCTCTGCACTTTTCGCTTTACCACTCATCTTAGTGTCATCTGCAAACTTGGACACATTGCCCTTGGTCCCCAACTCCAAATCATCTATGTAAATTGTGAACAATTGTGGGCCCAACACGGATCCCTGAGGGACACCACTAGCTACTGATTGCCAACCAGAGAAACACCCATTTATCCCAACTCTTTGCTTTCTATTAATTAACCAATCCTCTATCCATGCTATTACTTTACCCTTAATGCCATGCATCTTTATCTTATGCAGCAACCTTTTGTGTGGCACCTTGTCAAAGGCTTTCTGGAAATCCAGATATACCACATCCATCGGCTCCCCGTTATCTACTGCACTGGTAATGTCCTCAAAAAATTCCACTAAATTAGTTAGGCATGACCTGCCTTTTACGAACCCATGCTGCGTCTGCCCAATGGGACAATTTCTATCCAGATGCCTCGCAATTTCTTCCTTGATGATAGATTCCAGCATCTTCCCTACTACCGAAGTTAAGCTCACTGGCCTATAATTTCCTCCTTTCTGCCTACCTCCTTTTTTAAACAGTGGCGTCACGTTTGCTAATTTCCAATCCACCGGGACCACCCCAGAGTCTAGTGAATTTCGGTAAATTATCACTAGTGCATCTGCAATTTCCCTAGCCATCTCTTTTAGCACTCTGGGATGCATCAGCCATTTCCAAACTGTCTAGATCCTTCTGCAGCCTCCCCACTTCCTCAGCACTACCTGCCTGACCACCTAACTTCGTATCATCGGCAAACTTCGCTAGAATGCCCCCAGTCCCTTCATCCAGATCATTAATATATATGGTGAACAGTTGCGGCCCCAATACTGAACCCTGTGGGACACCGCTGGTCACCGGCTGCCATTCCGAAAAAGAACCTTTTATCCCAACTCTCTGCCTTCTGTCAGACAGCCAATCCTCAACCCATGCCAGTAGCTCACCTCGAACACCATGGGCCCTCACCTTACTCAGCAGCCTCCTGTGTGGCACCTTATCAAAGGCCTTTTGGAAATCCAGATAGACCACATCCACTGGGTTTCCCTGGTCTAACCTACTTGTCACCTCCTCAAAGAATTCTAACAGGTTCGTCAGGCACGACCTCCCCTTACTAAATCCATGTTGACTTGTTCTAATCCGACCCTGCTCTTCCAAGAATTTAGAAATCTCATCCTTAACGATCGATTCTAGAATTTTACCAACCACCGAGGTTACAGTCACATAACAATTAGTTCCTAGATCTTTAAGAATAACGTAACAATACAACAATTTAAAACTCCGTTTTTAAAAATTTGTTAATGGGAAGTGGGTGTTTTAAGCTGTGCCAGCATTTATTGCCCATCCCTAATTGCCCTTGAGTGGGCAGTTAAGAGTCAACAACATTGGGTCTGGAGTCACATGTAGGGCAGACCAGGTAAGGATGAGCAATTTCCTTCCCTAAAGGACATTACTGAACCAGATGGGTTTTTCCAACAAGCGACAATGGGGTTCAAGGTCATTAGACTTTTAATTCATGATGTTTATTAAATTAAAATTTCACTATCTGCAGTCGTAGAATTTGAATCTGGCTCCCCAGAGCGTTACTCTGAGTTTCTGGTTTAATAGTCCAGTGACAATAACACTGCGCCATTGCCTCCCCCAAGTCTTGAAAGATTTGCTTGGCCAAGCACGATAGCCTTTACCTGCCAGTCATCAACGGTGTAAGGAAGATACAATGCAACTTCTGTAAAGTAGATTGGCAAAAATAAACTGAAACATTGGACCTTATCGTTGTGCACTTTGGTGGTGCCATTCACTAGTCTGCTTGCAGAGCCATCCCTCGTGGCTACCAAGTACCAACGTCTCGTGCCCTGATACAGAGGCACAGCACTATTAAAGGAATATGAATCATCTGGCGACTCTGACATTGCAGACTACTTCATCGAGTCTCTCAATTCTGCACGTTAAGCCAGATGGGAAGAAACAACAGCAGGGCTCAATTTTACTCATTCCAGTCGGAAGTGCTGGAGCCTAATTTGCCGGCCTTAAAGTAACCCAAAAATCACCTTAGTAAATTGCCCAGTCACCCCAAACCAAGTTGCTTGCCATCTGCTCAATGTAGCCTAGACACGGTTGGATAAAGGTTGGAGGGGTTCTACAATTCATTGGGGTTGCCATACCAAAGCCCAGAAAGGATTTCACACTGCTGGCCAGCTAGCGACCAATTTCACTACTTTCTATGTGCTTCAAGATCTTTGAGCATATTATCCTGCAATGCACATCCTTGGAGATAGAGACCATCCTGAACGTTGACCAAGCTGCTTTCTGTAATGGACATAGCATATTGTAACTAGGTTCTGGCACTCAACACCTATATTGCAAATATAAAAACATAGAAAATAGGAGCAGGAGGAGGCCATTCGGCCTTCGAGTCTGCTCCACCATTCATTATAATCATGGCTGATCATCCAACTCAATAGCTTAAATCCGCTTTCCCCCCCCCATATCCTTTGATCGCCTTCACCCTAAAAGCTATATCTAATTTCTTCTTGAAAACATGCAACGCTTTGGCCTCAACTACTTCCTGTGGTAATGAATTCCATCGGCCGACCACTCTCTGGGTAAAGATGTTTCTCCTCATCTCTGTCTTAAATGGTCTACCCTGTATCCTCAGACTGTGACCTCTGATTCTGGACACACCCACCATCGACAACATCTTTCCTGCATCTACCCTGTCTAGACCTGTTCGAATTTTATAGGTTTCTATGGGATTCCCCCTCATTCTTCTGAACTCCAGCAAATACAATACTAACTGATTAAATCTCTCCTCATAAGTCAGTCCCGCCATCCCAGGAATCAGTCTGTTAAACCTTTGTTGCACTCCCTCTAGAGCAAGAACATCCTTCCTCAGATAAAGAGACCAAAATTGCACACAATATTTCAGCTGTGGCCTCACTTGGTATAATTGCATCAAGACATCCATGCTCCTGTATTCAAATCCTCTCGTTATGAAAATGGTTTCCAAAATAATTTGAAGACAGGCGTGGTGCTGCTGATCCTCACAGCTGCCTATGATACACTGCGGCATGCTGGTCTGCCTCTAAAGCTGGGTCAGGACAGTTGTTGAAATGCTCTTATGCAACAGATAATTTACAGTCCATCTTGGGCAAGGGAAAAGTGCATTGACAAGACTGGCCAATGGACTACTGCACGGCTCAGTGCTAGTCCCAAAGCTGTTCAACAAATAACCTGCCAACAACCACATCCTGTAATTTCATCTATGCTTGACGACATCTGCGGTGCCCTTCTGCACCTTGGATCAGATCCTTAAAGATGCTACAAAGTTGACTACTGCAGCACACAGCATCTTGCATTGAATTGCCTCTAAAACGATACCAGTGTATTCAACCTCCATAATGCCAGTACAAAAAATTGCATATGGATGGTCAGAGACTAAAACGTGATCCCAACCCAAAGTCATGTGCCAATGGAAGGCTTACAATAGGAAATGGTGGCATCCTCCAAAACTTTTTATGGATTTAACACTTTGCACTAATCTCTTCTATGAGCCTTATATACCTTCCATCAACCATGCCTAAATCTTCTAGCAGGAATATTAATCCTTGACAAGACTGAAAAATTGTCCGTGTAGCTTTGAGACAATTTTCTTTTCTTCTCTGATTCTTATCATCTGATGTCACTAATATTTGTCTAATATGATCGGAAACATCAGGCACTGTTACGGGAATGCAATACTGCTCTGATCAAATAAACTGCAGATCCACTACTTTCCAAAATCAATTGCCTTATCTTGCTTCATATCCAGTTCTATTTGCGCCTTTATCAAAAAAGATTTAATTAACAGCAAGGTTATCTCCCTAGAGATTACTCCAGCTACTTTGCATAGCATCACCATTCTTTTTAGTGCCTTTAATTTGTTGTCATCACTAAACCCTTCTCAACATGGCATCGATACTCATTACTTAGTGAATTAAGGTATGTTTAACCGGAACTTCCGGTGACGGCGGGCAGGAAGCAGCCGCACATTGGAGGGCTCCCATTCGGGAACGGCATTTTCAGGGTCTGACGCCCGATCCCAGGGGTAACAGAGGCGGCAAAAGCAGGGAGAAGGCACAGTGAAGGGAGATGTCGAAAACAAGTAAAGAAAGGCAGTGAAAAAAGCAGCTGAAAGTCCATCGGGGAGTGGAAAGGTCACCGTGGGGACAGCAAGAAAAATGGAGGCTGGGGCACCAGGGGAGGCCGCATTGCCCAAGGCTGAAGAAATGACTAAGGTGATGGCCACAGAACTCGAAAGGCTGTTCACAAAACACATGGAGGCGATGAGGAAGATGATGGGGGCGGTATTGAAAGTGCTGGTGGAGGAGGCGATTGCCCCAGTGAGGGTGGCGGTATTGAGCGCCATAGCGGAGGTGCAGGAGCAAGGCAAGGTGCTGGAGGAAGTGGAAGAGATATTATTGCAGCACAGCGATCAACTTACCTCGATGGGGAAGGGGATGTGGAAGGTGATAGAGATCAACAAGGGTCTGCAAGCCAAAATGGATAACTTGGAAAACAGATCCAGGCGACAGAATCTGAGGATTGTGGGTCTTCCCGAAGGAGTGGAAAGCCCGAGGCCGACTGAGTATTTTGCCACGATGTTGGCGAAGCTATTGGGGGAGGGGGATGATCCCGCCCGATATGAACTGGATCGGGCTCATCGATCGTGGAGGCCTGTACCAAAAGAGAGTGAGCCACCAAGAGTAGTGACTCTGTGTTTTCGTAGGTACAGTGTGAAGGAGAAGGTCCTGTGCTGGGCCAAGCAGAAGCGGGTGGTGCAGTGGGCTGGAGCTGGTATATGCATATATCAGGACTTTAGGGTGGAGCTGGCGAGGAGGCGGGCTGCCTTCAGCTGGGTGAAGAAGGCACTGTATTTCAGTAAAGTGCTGTGCGGCATAGTATACCCAGCTAAGTTGAGGGTGACCTACAAATCCAAGGACTTTTATTTTGGGACGGCGGAAGCAGCGGAGGAGTTTGCGAAGGGAGAAGGACTGTGGCTGAATTGAGAAGTGGTCATGTACCGACGTAGCCTCATGTAGTTGTATTTTTTGACTGCGGCGGGAGTATGTACTTGGACAAGGGAAGAGAGGGGGTTTTCACTTGCAATGATGGTTCTTTGGGGCTTGGGTGTGTATGCGGAGTTTGTGTGCTAAAGGGGATTTCTTGGTTTTCCTGGGGCCGGGAAAGGGAGAAAGAGACCCGGGCGGGGTGCCTCCACGCTGACCGGTTTAAGCCGGCCAGTAAACGGGAGGGAGATGGGGGGAGGGGCTGCGGCCATTGGAGCCTGGCAGAATAGGTCCCGATGAGTCTAGCCAGGGTGGAAAGATGGGGGGAAGGAACAAAGGTTGGGGGGAGGAGTTTTGTAAGAGGAAGGGGAGGGGAGTAGTCAGGGATGTGGGGGGGTGGGGCTTGCAATGCATGGGTGTCATCTACAGTACTCTTTCGGGGATTGGATGGCATTGAATGTTAGGGGGGGGGGGGGGGGGGGGGGTTGAGGGACTCTATAGGTCAATAGTGACCATAGGCAATTCCTAATTCCTCTTATTTCTCCTTTGTTTGTCCCACCGTAGGAGGGGTTGTTTTATTTGACGTTTATATTGTCAGGTGGGTCGTTGCTTGGGGTGGTGGGAGGATGGGATTGTTTTTGTTGATAAGGGAATTGACTTTGTATTTGTTACCGTTTACTGCTTGTGGGTGGGGTGCAAATTTTGAAGAAAATGTGAAAATGGAGAATAAAAATACTTTACAAAAAAAAGGTATGTTTAACCAATCTCTTCCACATACAATTAATAAAAGATACCATAGATGCTGCAAATCTATACTAAAAAATCCAGATAACCCAAAACGTTAACTCTGTTTCTCTCTCTGCAAATGCTACCAGACCAGCTGAGTGCTTCTGTATTTCTGTTTTTATTTTGTTCCACATACTGTGGAGATGGAAGCAATAGAACAGCACAATTGAATGAATCTGTATACCCATTGCCGAATGTCTAGAATTGTTTGACCATGCCTCCAATAAGTATCTTTCCTTGAACCCGAACAGAAAATCCAAAGCTTTATCAGTGTCCTACTGATGAAACCCAAATCACAAAATACTCTGCTTCTAATTTTACTTGTTAGGTACGGTTTTGTTCATTTGGCTAGACGGTTGGTTTGTGATGCAGAACAAGGCCAGCAGCGAGGGTTCAATTCTTGTACCGGCTGAGGTTCTTCATTAAGGCCTTGCCTTCTCAACCTTGCTCCTTACCCGAGGTGTGGTGATTCTCAGGTTAAATCATCACCAGTCAGTTCTCCCCCTCAAAGGGGAAAGTCACCTATGGCCATCTGGGACTAAGGCGATTTTACCTTTTACTTTAGTTAGGGAGCATCAATGTCAAGGTCACAAGTCAATTCCTCCCACATACACAACTCCACTTCATTCTTCCAATGGTCATGTGGTTCAGACTCGGAGAACATCAGAGAGTAATCATATATTAACAATTTACACTTGTGTTCTGCACCAGCCACTAGGATTGCACTCTTAAGGTGAAGGGTGGAAACTATGTTATGCTCCTGGTGGGCACTTGATGAAACAAAAATAAATAAAGACAGTCTTTACTTAGAATAGATTTATTCACAAAGTGAAACATATACAGGTACATATCTCCTGATTCTACTATTCCTGCGTCAATAAATGTCTCTTATATATATATATATATATTCAAGTAACCATCCAATCAATGCCTTACACCTGAATGTACTTACCTTCAATTGACACAATTAACAACAAATGCCAGAGGTGAGAGTATCCTCCCTTGAAATAAGGAAACATTTTATGTAAAACATCAAAGAGCCAAAGAAAAATTCATGTCAACGGGATTCGAGGGGAAAACTTTCCTGGCTGAAGCCATACCTAACACAAAGGAAAATAGTTGTGGTGTTGGGGACCACTCATCCAAGCCTCAGGAAATCATCAGGGCAATGCTTTAGCCTCAAACATCTTCAGCTGCTTCATCAATGTCCTTTCTATCAAGGCAAGAAGTGGGAAGGCTTGCTGATGATAGCAGTGTTCAGTTTCACTCAAACCTCCTCTGCAACAGGCTTGGGTTGATAGTGGCAAATAACATTTACGCCATACAAGTACCAGACAAGGATCATCTCTAACAAGAGGGAGTCTAATCGCCACTCCTTGACATTCAATGGTATTAATATCACCAAATCCTCCACCATTTGCCATCCTAGAGGTCACCACAGATGAGAAACACAACTGCATCTGCCAGATAAATAGTGGCTACAAGAGCAAGGTAGAGACTAGTTATGAAATAAAAGCAAATTACTGCGGATGCTGGAATCTGAACCCAAAAAGAAAATGTTGGAAAATCTCAGCCGGTCTGGCAGCATCTATAGGGAGAGAAAAGAGCTAACGTTTCGAGTCCAGATGACCCTTTGTCAAAGCTAAAGACAGAGAAAGTGGGAAATATTTATACTGTGGAGTGAGAATGAAAGATGAGTCATAGCCACAGAAACCCAGGGAAACAAGGTGTCATAGAGTCATAGCCACAGAGACTAGTTATTCTTTGATGTTTAACTCACTTCCTAATTCCCCAAAGCCTTTCCATTACCTAAAAAGCATATGTCAGGAGTGTGATCCACGTGTCTTGATGAATGCAACTCCAACAAAACCTGAGAAGTTCAACAACATGCAAGGAAAAGCAACACAGTTGCTTCGTGCCCCATCCACCAATTTAAATCTTTAGTCCATCATTACTGTGCACTGCGGCTTCATTGAATCCCTCAGTGCAGCACGGGGCCATTTTGACCCATCGATCTGTTCCAACTGTTTGAGGCCCAAATCCCCCCCCCCCCCACCACCCTGCACATCTTTGGACTGTGGATGGAAACTGGAGCACCCGGAGGAAACCCACACAGACATGGGGAGATGTGCAAACTCCACACAGGCAGTTACCCAAGATCGGAATCGAACCCAGGTCCCTGGGACCTAGGTTCGATTCCGACTCGGGTGACTGAGCCACCCTCAAGTGTTTACCACCTACAAAACACACCACAGTAACTCACCAAGGCTTCTTCAATAGCAACATCCAAATCTGCAACCTTTACCCGCTGGAAGAACAAGGGCAGTGATTGCACAGGAATACAAACACTTGGAAGTTCCACTTAAGTCACCCACCATCCTCATTTGAAAATGTATCACTGTGGGGGTGGCACGGTGGCGCAGTGGTTAGCACTTCTGCCTCACAGCATCGAAGTCCCAGGTCAGATCCCGGCCCTGGGTCATGGTCCGTGTGGCGTTTGAACATTCTTACCATGTCAGCGTGGGTCTCACCCCCACAGCCCAAAGGTGTGCAGGGTAGGTGGATTGGCCATGTTTAGCCCCTTAATTGGAATAAAAAGAATTGGGTACTCTAAATTTAAAAAAAAAAGAAAATGTATCACGATATTTCAATATCGTTGGTCAAAATCTTGAAACTCCGCACATTATGACACTGTGCATGACCCGACATCTCATGAGTTGCGCAGTTCAAGAGGTTTGTTCACTACAACCACCACCCTTTCCAGGGCTACTGGGGATGAATATAATGATGTTGTTGCCAATGGCTCAAAACTTTCAGGAACAAATTCAAAAAAAGATTTAACTTCCACTTGATCAGCACAATGCATACAGGGATATGGAACTAGTGTGTGGGGGGGTGGTAATGTAATTTGCCATTTTATTAATCCAATATTCCAAAAGGATTCCACCATCCGGTGGGGCGGTAATCCAGAGACCCAGGATAATGATCTGGGGACCTGGGATCGAATCCCCCCAATGCAGCTGGTGGAATTTCAACTCAACAAAATATCTGGAATTCAAAGACTAATGATGATCATGGAAAATCATTGTCGATTGTTGTAAAAACCCATCTGGTTCACTAATGTCTTTTAGGGAAGGAAATCTGTCATCCTTACCTGGTCTGGCCTACATGCTTGGGAGGAGCTGAAAGGGAGCGGTAAGATTTCCTACTTTAAAAAAAGCTTAACTTGCAGTTTTGCAGTGAGTGGGAGGAGCCGAATTGCGCTCTGGGAAGGTGAGTGAATTGATATATTTGGGCAGCGGTTAAACCCGAGACACTACACATGTAGTGTCTCCCACCCGCCCTCCTCCTCTAACCAAAAAAAAAGACTTGTGTTGAAAAGGAGCAGCGGACATCAGGTTCTCGGCAGGAGCAGTGGCGAGGGGTCTTTGCGAAGGTAAGTTTACCTCTTTAAAACTTAAAAAACTTACCTGGAAGAGCGACATCTTAGCAAAGCAGAGATCTGATTGGCTGGTAAGGAAAGTGCTCCAATTAGCAGCAACTGGGAGAAATTTAACTCTTCGTGTGTTGGTAAGTATTGTGATTGGTAAGTAAAATCTTTGTTCCTTTCACTTATTAATTATTTGATAGTACAGTTTGTAGTCAGTTAACGTAAAGGGTAAAAATGGCAGGAGATCCCAGACCCGTGTTATGTTCCTCGTGCTCAATGTGGGAGTTTAGGGACACGGCCGATGTCCCTGACTCCTTCATGTGCGCAAGGTGTGTCCAGCTGCAGTGCCTGTTAGACCGCATGACGGGTCTGGAGCTGCGGATGGACTCACTTTGGAGCATCCGCGATGCTGAGGAGGTCGTGGATAGCACGTTCAGTGAGTTGGTCACACCGCAGATTAGGATTGGTGAGGGAGGCAGGGAATGGGTGACCAAAAGGCAAAGAAAGAGCAGGAAGGCAGTGCAGGTGTCCCCTGCGGTCATCTCCCTCCAAAACAGGTATACCGTTTTGGATACTGTTGGGGGAGATGACTCATGCAGTAGTAGCCAGGCTCATGGCACCGTGGCTGGCTCTGCTGCACAGAAGGGCGGGAAAAAGACTGGCAGGGCTATAGTCATAGGGGATTCAATTGTAAGGGGAGTAGACAGGCGTTTCTGTGGTCGAAAACGAGACTCCCGAATGGTATGTTGCCTCCCGGGTGCTAGGGTCAGCGATGTCTCCGATCGGCTGCAGGACATACTAAAGGGGGAGGGTGAACAGCCAGTTGTCGTCGTGCATATAGGCACCAACGATATAGGTTAAAAAAAAGGATGAGGTCCTACAATCAGAATTTAGGGAGTTAGGAGATAAGTTAAAAAGTAGGACCTCAAAGGTAGTAATCTCAGGATTGCTACGAGTGCCACGGGACAATCAGAGTAGAAATTCAAGAATAGTCAGTATGAATACGTGGCTTGAGAGATGGTGCAGGAGGGAGGGGTTCAGATTTTTGGGACATTGGAACCGATTCTGGGGGCGGTGGGACCATTAAAAACCGGATGGTCTACATCTGGGCAGGACTGGAACCAATGTCCTAGGGGGTGCTTTTGCTAACACTGTTGGGGAGGTTTTAAACTAATGTGGCAGGGGGATGGGAATCAGATTAGGAAGTTAGAGGTCAGTAAAGAAGCAGCAACTAAAGCCGGTAAGGTACGGGATAATAAACTCCATGTGACTAAGGGGCAGAGTCGACAGGTAAGGGATGATGAACGCAAAGGGACAGGTGGTCTGTCGTGCATTTGTTTTAATGCGAGAAGTGTAGCAGGTAAGGCAGATGAACTAAGGGCTTGGATCAGTACCTGGGAATATGATGTTATTGGTATTACTGAGACTTGGTTGAGGGAAGGGCAGGACTGGCAACTGAATATCCCAGGGTATAGATGCTTCAGGAGGGATAGAGAGGGAGGTAGAAGGGGTGGAGGAGTTGCATTACTCGTCAGAGATTATATCACAGCTGTGATTAAGGAGGGCACGATAGAGGATTCGAGCACTGAGGCAATATGGGTGGAGCTAAGAAATAGGAAGGGTGCAGTAACATTGTTGGGACTTTACTACAGCCTCCCAAAAGTGAGCATGAAGTAGAGGTACAAATATGCAGACAGATTATAGAAAAATATAGGAGCAATAAGGTGGTTGTGATGGGAGATTTTAACTTCCCCAACATTGAATGGGATTCGTGTAGTGTTGGAGGCGTAGATGGAGCAGAGTTTGTAAGGAGCATCCAGGAGAGTTTTTTAGAGCAGTATGTAAATAGTCCAACTCGGGAAGGGGCCATACTGGACCTGGTATTGGGGAATGATCCCGGCCAGGTGGTTGATGTTTCAGTCGGTGATTACTTTGGGAATAGCGATCACAATTCCGTAAGTTTTAGAATACTCATGGACAAGGACAAGAGTGGTCTGAAAGGAAGAGTGCTAAATTGGGGAAAGGCCAACTATAACAAAATTCGGCAGGAGCTAGGGAATGTGGATTGGGAGCAGCTGTTTAAGGGTAAATCCGCATTTGAAATCTGGGAGTCTTTTAAGGAAAGGTTGATTAGAGTGCAGGACAGACATGTTCCTGTGAAAATGAGAGATAGAAATGGCAAGATTAGGGAACCATGGATGACGGGTGAAATTGTGAGACTAGCGAAGATGAAAAAGGAAGCATATGTAAGATCGAGGCGACTCAAAACTGATGAAGCTTTGGAGGAATATCGGGAAAGTAGGACGAATCTCAAATGCGCAATAAAAAGGGCTAAAAGGGGTCATGAAATATCTTTGGCTAACAGGGTTAAGGAAAATCCCAAAGCCTTTTATTCGTATGTAAGGAGCAAGAGGGTAACTAGGGAAAGGATTGGCCCACTCAAAGATAAGAGAGGGAATTTATGCGTGGACTCAGAGGAAATGGGTGAGATTCTTAATGAGTACTTTGCATCGGTATTCACAAAGGAGAGGGACAAGACGGATGTTGAGGCTAGGGATGGATGTTTAAATACTCTAGGTCAAGTTGTCATACGGAAAGGGGAAGTTTTGGGTATTCTAAAAGACATTAAGGTGGACAAGTCCCCAGGACCGGATGGGATCTATCCCAGGTTACTGAGGGAAGCGAGGGTCGAAATAGCCGGGACCTTAACAGATATCTTTGCAGCATCCTTGAGCACGGGTGAGGTCCCGGAGGACTGGAGAATTGCTAATGTTGTCCCTTTGTTTAAGAAGGGTAGCAGGGAAAATCCAGGGAATTATAGACCTGTGAGCTTGACGTCAGTGGTAGGCAAACTGTTGGAGAAGATACTGAGGGATAGGATCTATTCACATCTGGAAGAAAATAGACTTATCAGTGATAGGCAGCATGGTTTTGTGCAAGGAAGGTCATGTCTTACAAACCTAATAGAATTCTTTGAGGAAGTGACAAAGGTAATTGATGAGGGAAGGGCTGTAGATGTCATATACATGGACTTTAGTAAGGCGTTTGATAAGGTTTCCCATGGCAGGTTGATGGCAAAAGTGAAGTCGTCTGGGGTTCAGGGTGTACTAGTTAGATGGATAAAGAACTGGCTGGGCAACAGGAGACAGAGAGTAGTGGTGGAAGAGAGTGTCTCAAAATGGAGAAGGGTGACTAGTGGTGTTCCACAGGGATCCATGCTCGGACCACTGTTGTTTGTGATCTACATAAATGACCTGGAGGAAGGTATAGGTGGTCTGATTAGCAAGTTTGCAGATAATACTAAGATTGGTGGAGTTGCAGATAGCGAGGAGGGCTGTCAGAGAATATAACAAAATATAGATAGATTGGAGAGTTAGGCAGAGAAATGGCAGATGGAGTTCAATCCAGGCAAATGTGAGGTGATGCATTTTGGAAGATCTAATTCAAGAGCGGACTATATGGTCAATGGAAGGGTCCTGGGGAAAATTGATGTACAGAGAGATCTGGGAGTTCAGGTCCATTGTACCCTGAAGGTGGCAACGCAGGTTGATAGAGTGGTCAAGAAGGCATACAGCATGCTTGCCTTCATCGGACGGGGTATTGAGTACAAGAGTAGGCAGGTCATGTTACAGTTGTATAGGACTTTGGTTAGGCCACATTTGGAATACTGTGTGCAGTTCTGGTCGTCACATTACCAGAAGGATGTGGATGCTTTGGAGAGGGTGCAGAGGAGGTTCACCAGGATGTTGCCTGGTATGGAGGGCGCCAGCTATGAAGAAAGGTTGAGTAGATTAGGATTGTTTTCGTTGGAAAGATGGAGGTTGAGGGGGGACCTGATTCAGGTATACAAAATTATGAGGTATGGACAGGGTGGATAGCAACAAGCTTTTTCCAAGAGTGGGGGTGTCAGTTACAAGGGGGTCACGATTTAAAGGTGAGAAGGGGAACGTTTAAGGGAGATGTGCATGGAAAGTTTTTTACGCAGAGGGTGGTGGGTGCCTGGAACGCTTTACCAGCGGAGGTGGTAGAGGCGGGCACGATAGCATCATTTAAGAGGCATCTAGACAGGTATATGAACGGGCGGCAACAGAGGGAAGTAGACCTTGAAAAATAGGAGACAGGTTTAGATAAAGGATCTGGATCGGCGCAGGCTGGGAGGGCCGAAGGGCCTGTTCCTGTGCTGTAATTTTCTTTGTTCTTTGTTCTACATATGACTCCAGACCCACAACAACGTTAAATGCCCTCTTAACTGCCCTCTGAAATGGTTTAGCAAGCCATTCAGTTGTATTCAACTGCTATGAAAACACAAAGGGATGAAACCGGACGGACTAGGCACTGGAAACGATAATGGCAAATCCAGCCCTATCGACCCTGCAAAGTCCTTATTATTAACATGGGGCTGGGGGGTCGGGGGGCTTGTGCCAAAGTTGAGAGAGCTGTCTCACAGACTAGTCAAGCAGCAGCCTGATATAGTCATACTCACAGAATCATACCTTACAGACAATGTCCCAGACAACACTATCACCATTCCTGGGCATGTCCTGTCTCACCAGCAGGACAGACCCAGCAGAGGTGGCGACGCAGTGGTCTGGAAGTCCCATGGCTTCAGGTTCAACATGGGCAAGGAAATCGCCTGTTGATTACCACATACCGGCCACCATCAGCTGATGAATCCGTACACCTCCATATTTTACACCACTTGGAGGAAGCACTGAGGGTGGCAAACGCACAGAATGCACTCTGGGTGGGGGATGTCAATGTCCATCACCAAGAGTGGCTCGGTAGTACCGCCACAGACCGAGCTGGCTGGGTCCGAAATGACATAGCTGAGACTGCAGCAGGTGGTGAAGGAACCAACAAGAGGGAAAACATACTTGATCTCATCCTCACCAACCTGCCTTCTGCAGATGCATCTGTCCATGACAGCATCAGTAGAAGTGACCACCACACAGTCCTTGTGGAGACAAAGTCCTGTCTTCACATTAAGCATACCCTCCATTGTGTTGTGTGGCACTACCACCATGCTAAATGGGATAGACTTCGAACAGATCTAGCAACTCAAGGTTGGGCATCCATGAGGCGCTGTGGGCCATCAGCAACAGCAGAATTGTATTCAACGACAATCTGCAACCTCATGGCCCGGCATATCCCCCACTCTACCATTATCAAACAGGGGATCAACCCTGGTTCAAAGAAAAGGTGCAGGAGAGCATGGCGGGAGCAACATCAGATATACCAAAAAATGAGGTGTCGACCTGGTGAAGCGACAACACAGGATTATTTGTGTGCCAAACAGCAAAAGCAGCAAGTAATAGTCAGAGCTAAGTGATTCCACAATGAACGCATCAGATCTAATCTCTGTAGTCCTGCCACATCCAGCCGTGTATGGTGGTGGACAATTAAACAACTCACTGGGGGAGGAAGCTACACAAATATCCTCACTGTCAATGATGGAGGAGCCCAACACATATGAGCATTTGCAACAATCTTCAGCCAGAAGTGCCGATTGGATGATCTCCTCCGGAGGACCCCAGCATCACAGATATCACTCCACATGATATCAAGCAACTTCTGAAGGCACTGGATACTGCAAAGGCTATGGGCCCTGACATTATCCCAGCAATAGTTCTTAGGAATTATGCTCCAGAACTTGCCGTACCCCTAACCAAGCTGTTCCAGTACAGCTACAACACTGGCATCTATCTGGCAACGTGGAAAATTGTCCAGATGTATCCTGTACACAAAAAACAGGACAAATCCAACCCAGCCAATTACTGCCTTATCAGTCTACTCTGCATCATCAGCAAAGTGATGGACGGAGTCATCAACAGTGTTATCAAAGGGAACAGCACGGTGGCGCAGTGGATAGCACTGCTGTCTCAAGGCGCTGAGGTCCCAGGTTCGATCCTGGCTCTGGGTCACTGTCCGTGTGGAGTTTGCACATTCTCCCCGTGTTTGCATTGGTTTCGCCCCCACAACCCAAAGATGTGCACGTTAGGTGCCAGAGGTGAGGCGAGAGTGATGTCCTTGACATCAAGGCAGCATTTGACCAAGTACGGCATCAAGGAGCCCTAGGAAAACTGGAGTCAATGGGAATCAGGGGGAAAACTGTGCTGGTCGGAGTCATACCTGGCACAAAGGAAAATGGTTGTGGTGGTTGGAGGTCAATCATCTCTGTTCCAGGGCATCACTACAGGAGTTCCTCAGGGTACTGTCCTAGGCCCAACCATCTTCAGCTGCTTCATCAATGACCTCTCCATTGTGGGGTCAGAAGTGGGGATATTTGCAGATGACTGCACAATTTTCAGCACCATTCGCGACTCCTCAGATAATGAAGCAGTCCATGTCCAACTGCAGCAAGACCTGGACAAAATTCAGGCTTGGGTTGACAAGTAGCAAGTTATGTTCGTGCCACACAAGGCAAGGCAATGCCCATCTCCTACAAGAGAGGATCTAACCACCGCCCCATGACATTTAATCGCATTACCATCGCTGAATTCCCCACAATCAACATCCTGGGGGTTACTATTGATCAGAAACTGAACTGGACTAGCCATTAAGGGTAGCACGGTAGCATAGTGGTTAGCACAATTGCTTCACAGCTCCAGGGCCCCAGGTTCGATTCCCAGCTTGGGTCACTGTCTGTGCGGAGTCTGCATGTTCTCCCCGTGTGTGCGTGGGTTTCCTCCGGGTGCTCCGGTTTCCTCCCACAGTCCAAAAATGTGCGGGTTAGGTGGATTGGTCATGTTAAATTGCCCTTAGTGTTGGGTGGGGTTATTGGGTTATGGGGATTGGGTGGAGGTGTGGGGTTGGGTAGGGTGCTCTTTCCAAGAGCCGGTGCAGACTCTCGGCCGAATGGCCTCCTTCTGCACTGTAAATTCTATGAAATGTATTAATACTGTGGCTACCAGGGCAAGTCACGGCTAGGAACCCTACGGCAAGTAACTCACCTCCTGACCCCACCCCCAGCCTGTCCACTATCTACAAGGCATAAATCAGGAGTGTAATGGAATACTCTCCACTTGCCTGGATAAGTGCAGTCCCAACAACATTCAAGAAGCTCAACACCATCCAGGACAAAGCAGTCGCTTGATTGCTCCTCCTTCCACAAACATTCAAACCCTCCACCACCGACGAACAGTGGCAGCCGTGTGCACCATCTACAAGATGCACAACTGTAACTCACCAAGGTTCCTTAGACAGCACCTTCCAAACCCATGTCCGATACCATCTTGAAGGCCGACAGCAGCAGATATCCGAGAACCTCAACAGCTGGAGGTTCCCCTCCAAATCACTCACCACCCTGACTTGGAAATATATCCCCGTTCCTTCACTGTGGCTGGGCAAAATCTTGGAACTCTTTCACCACCCCCTCCCCCGAAACCAATTAAGTTGGCATGGGTGCAGCACTGCACCCATAGGATAGCATTAGGGGCTAGTGCACAAAGCTATTTTAAATTGTTCACTTGTTCACATTAAACGCATGTTCACAACGTTATAATCTGCCTCGGAGCTCTGTCAGACAGGTGTAAGGGATGGGCTGGCCTGGGCTAGCCGCAGAGGGGGTGCTGGGTGTGGTATGGGCGGACGTTGGGGGAGGGCTTGGCCCAACGACCCCAGTTCAGCCAGCGCTCACCGCTCCAGTATCCCACCCCCATCCCACAAGGTGGTGAGGGTGATGGGACAGCACAGGGGTTAGCGCTGCTGCCACACAGCGCCAGGGCCCTGGGTTCAATTCTGAATTTGGGAGATGGTTTGAAATATGCAGTTTCTCCCCGTGTCTGCGAAGGTTTCCTCCGGGTGCTCCGGTTTCCTCCCACAGTCCAAAGATGTGCAGGTTAGGTGGATTGGATAGTCTAAATTGTTCCTTAGCTTACAAAAGATTAGGTGGGGGGTTACTGGGATAGCTTGGGAGTGTAGGCCTAGGTAGGAGGGTCGGTACAGACTTGATGGGCCAAATGGCCTCCTTCTGCGCTGTAGCAATTTTATGATTCTACAAGGGTTCAGTGGGACTGTGTTATGGAATGACCAGCTGCATGCAGTAATCATCCAGGGGGCGGTGATGGGATGTCCGTGCCGCCGGCCAGGCCCCCTGGTCAGTGAAACTGAAGGCGATCAGAGCATCCCATGTGCGCTGCCCAGACGCACATGTTGGGCGGCCTCCGGGACCCATGTTCTGCCCATCCTCGCCCTCTTCCGCATACTCCTCGTCAGATGGGGGCTGGCGTTCATCCTCCTTCCTCCAGCACGTCGTCCCTCTGCTGCGCGATCTTATGGAGGACGCAGCAGGCCACCACAATGTGGGAGACTCTCCTAGCACGATACTGGAGGGCCCCTCCGGAGTGGTCCAGGCATCTGAACCGTATATTCAGGATGCCAAAGCACTGCTTGATCCTGCCCCTAGTCGCAACATGGCTGTAGTTGTAGCGGGTCTCTGCGTAGATCTGTGGCCTCCGGATAGGCGTCATGAGCCACCTCCGCAGCGGATGACCCACGGCCGAGGGGGGCGCGTCGAAGAGGTCAGCAACCATCAACTGCGCCACTGCCCGGGTATGGGGTGCAAACGTGTATGATATGCAGTTGATGGTCACACAACAGCTGCACGTTCCTAGAGTGGAACCCCTTTCGGTTTGTGAAGACCGGCCTGTCATGGGCCGGTGTTCGTAGGGCAATATGCATCCCGTCGATCACCCCCTGCACCTGGGGCATCTCGGCGACAATGGCGAACCACACTGCTCGGGCATCCATGTGGGCTAGGCCCACATATAATTTGATGTATTGCGCCGACCGGGCATGTAGGGCCTTCGTGACAGCGCCGATGCATTGAGGTCTGTGAGATCCCAGACAGGTCTCCACTCAGCCCCTGGAAGGACCATGTGCCATAAAGGTTCAGGGTGACTGTCACCTTGACGGCCACTGGGAGCGGGTGTCCTCCCCATACCCCCGTGGTGCCAGGTTACCCAGGATCTGGCAGATACGTCACACTGTCCCCCTGCTCAGCCAGAGTCTTTGATGGCATGCCCGGGTGCAGTTTCTTGAATGACAGGTGCTGCTGGGTACATACGAGACCTCCTTCCCACCTCCTCCCCCTCGGAATGTTGGGCAGCCGGCTCTCCATCCTCACCGACTGCCTCCTGTTCCGCTGGGACAGGCTCAGCAACTGCAGGGTCCTCCTTGTGCAGCTCCAGTTCGTACAGCCTCAGTGATCCCCAGGGCTGTGGCAATTAGGATGAAGGCCACCATTCCTGGTTGAATTCCGAAGTCCATTGTCTGCAGGGGTGAAAGTCAGACATGGTAGCATAGTGCGTGCCCCTGGTCTGCACTGTAAACTCTGCCCCCACATGTCCCCCTTCACCCCCTCCTCTCGTCCCCAACCCCAACCGTTCCCCTTGGTACACTGCCCACCACACCCATGGCCCTGTCAGTGCCTGGCACTGCAGGGGCCTTGGGCTCTGGTGCCCGACACTGCTCCCAGTCGTTTTGTTGGCTACTGCTACCCATGCCAGCTGCAGGGGCTACTGTGGGTGTTGCCCTTGGGTGGGCCGCATGCAGGATGGACTGGAGGGTGAGGGCTGGGGGAATTATACCCATAAATAGCTCAAACGTTAGCAATCTAGTTTTTACCACCTGAAGGAACGACACTTGTCATTGAAAAATAGAATGTTTTTTGCATGATATAGTTACTATCACTGAACATAATCGTTATCTGAAACAAACATAAATGGGTCCAAAATGCTAACTATATGCATTAACGTTAATTTCAAAGTTGCCTGTTACACTGTCCTAACTGACCCCCTTCATTTTGGGTAGAAACAGATTAGCTTACTTGCTAGCTAGTACCGAGTCATGGTGCACTGAATGCACAAGGAAATCAATTATATTGTGTGTACTGGACATGTAAGATAGGGAGAAATTGTTCCCATTGGTGGAAGGATCGAGAACCTGAGGACAACGAATTAGTCTTTAGGATCTGAAATGCATTGCCTGAGTGTGGTGGAAACAAATTCAACTGTCGCTTTCCAAAGGAAATTCGACCATTATCTGAAGAGGAAAAAGGCTACCAGGAAAAGCAAGGGAGTGGCACCATGTGAACTGCTCTCGCAGAAAGCCTTATAAACATGATGGACCGAATGGCCTCTTTCTGTGCTTTAACAATTATATGATTTCATTTCATTATTGAAATCTCTCTCATCTCTTCCTAATTAGTGTTGAGTTAACACTTTGTATCAAACACTAACTGCAATTTAATACTGATCAGGGGAATGGAAACAGGGTGAAAGTTCACTACTCAGAAGGAACATTCTTGTGGAATAGCCGAACAGCACTATTAAATTATACCAGCTATTTAGCTTTATAAACCATGAGGACCATATTACAAGTAGCATAAAAACATATTCTCAATCTGCACATTAGAGATACATGCATGAGAACTTACCAGTTTCTGATTTATTGCCATGAGGTGAAGATGCTAGATTTCCTTCTGCAAAATAAACAGGAAAGCTGGAACACTCAAAGAAAAGCTGGCATGCAGCAGTGAATGCATGATGGTGGTCTTTCGAAACCTGCAGTTGCTCTGTTGCATCACCTTTGCCGACAATGTCATGGTCATCCATCTGGCCTCTGTCTCTGCACAGGTCCATATGGAATCCTGTTGTAAATGCCTGGCAAATTACTTCATTGGGAATGATATAAAGAATTATAAGCTGGGTCAAAAACTGTTCAAAGTACTCCTGGCAGTACTGCATTGTTGTCTTTTGAGTAGAAGTCCCTGCGGTCACAGCCATTTTACCCTCTTGTGATATTGATGATGATACCACAGTGTCCTCAGACCCAATGGTGGAAGCAGTTTCTGTTTCTGAAGAAGTGCTGCCC
Organism: Scyliorhinus canicula; assembly: GCF_902713615.1. Lineage (NCBI taxonomy): Eukaryota > Metazoa > Chordata > Chondrichthyes > Carcharhiniformes > Scyliorhinidae > Scyliorhinus > Scyliorhinus canicula. The sequence goes on from NC_052146.1 coordinate 169,329,845, forward strand.
TGTGGTAATGATCCTGAATCTTGACCCTCACCTAGCACTTTGTCAATGTCATCAACTTTGTCTGCTTGATACTGCACAAACTCTGTGAAACCACTTTCAGACGACTGACTGCTTGGAGGATTTTCACCATCTTCAAACACATCGCCAGAAGCCCCAAGGGTGATTAATGAAACCTGACGAAAAGATGAAAACCCGAAGACAAACTGAAATGATTCCAATTGATTCAATTTTACAGTGAAAAATAATATTCGAAAATCCTATTTCTGGAACATTAGAATTCATTAAAATATGCTTCAGCCATATCATCAAAATGAGACACATAGAGATAAGATTTAAATGAAACAAATTGGCATTCTTCCTTGAAGTGCTACCATTTACAGAAATAATTGTCTGCACCAGAATTTCTTTCTTGGCTTTGCCCACATGGAGACAGATCTCAACTGGGAGAGCCAGAGGGTTGCTACCATCAGCCTCACTGCCATTACGCTGGTGGCAAAAGGGAAACCATTTGGATTCCTGTTCTGTCCCACTGAAAATTGGAAAGAAAATCCAATGGTAGAAAGTTTCATTTAATCAGTTGGACTGTCTAGAAACACAAAATATAATTTGTTGAGTTTTTAAATGTTAGTGAGCTGACCATGGTCCTTAGTTTTATCCAGCCCTTAATTGAGTATCTAACCATGGCATGCCTCGTGAAGATATTTGTTTTGGATAATAGGGCCACGAAATGAAAAACAAAAGGTAAAGATTCTAACACTTGACCAGAAACTAAACTGAACTTGTCATATTCTGTGCCTACAAGAGCAAATCAGAGGCTAGGAATCCTGTGGTGAGTGACTCACCTCCTGAGTCCTCAAAGCCTCCTATAAGACACGGGTCAGGAGCGTGATGAAATATTCTTCACTTGCCTGGATGAGTGCAGCTGCAACAACACTCAAGAAGCCGATAACACCCAGGACAAAGGTAAAGGTAATGTCGTCACAGTCCCAGATGACCATAGGCTTATGTTCTCTTTGAGGCGGAGAGCTAAATTGGTGGTGATTTAACCTGAGCATCACTACACCTAAGGCGAGGGTCAAGGTTGAGAAGGCTGGGCCTTCATGAATAACCTCAGCTGGTATGGGAACTGAACCCCCGCTGTTGGCCTCTCTCTGCACCTAGCTAAACCAGTCCCCGATACTCAGGACAAAGCAGCCTGTTTGATTAGCATCCCATCCACAAACATTCACTCCCTCCACACCCAACGAACAATAGCAGCAGTGTGCGCTCCATCTACAAGAAGCACTGCTAGGAACTCATCAAGGCTCCTTAGACAGCAGCTTCCAAACTATAACCACTACTATCTAGAAGGACACGAGCAGCAAATATATAGGAGTGGCAGTACCCGGACGTTCCCCTCCAAGTCACTCACCACCCTGACTTGGAAATATATCGCCGTTCCTTCACTGATGCTGGGTCAAAATCCTGGGATTCTCTCCCTAACCGTACTGCGGGTGTACCTCAACCACAGGAACTGCAGCAGTTCAAGAAGGCAGCTCACCATCACCTTCGAGGGCAATTAGGGATGGGCAATAAATGATGTAGCCAACGATACCCATATTCTCTGAACGTATAAAAAAATTCAAAGTAACACTTCATTAAAACTACATCAAATCACGTATCAACAAAAATGTACCTTTTTCTCTTCATTCTGTTGGACAAAGCTGGCATTTCCTGGAAAATGCAATTTACACTCTGCCCCAGGTGATAACAAGGGTGGTTGCACTCTACTAAGTATTTTAGAGCACAGCTTTAAGCAGTCAGTGAGCTCCGAGAGGCATAAAGCCTGCAGGTGGCTTGTCAGGCCAGATATCATCCGCAGCAACAACTGCGGCAAATGTTCAGTTTGAATCTCAATGTAGGTCTCCTAATGGGCACAAGACAGGCAGAATAACTATTACCCTCAGTAATCTATTTGCATACAAGCTGACTATATAGACAAAGCAGAAACAATCTGGTGAATCAATAGCTTGATGATTAAAACAAGAATATTGATAACATCGTCAAAATAAATGTAATTAGCAAATGCAGCTATAAATAAAAATCAAAATAGAAAATGCTGGAAATTCTCAGCAAGTCTGGGAGCATCTGTAGGGAGAGAAACAGAGTTAACATTTCAGGTCAATGGTCCTCCATCAGAACCTTTCAACCAAGATACTTGGTTAAGATATTTCCTACATTAAATAGAGATCTCAACATTAGAGTGGACAAAGTCTTCATCATTCTTCAGTGGTGGAAGTATTTGTCAAGGAGATCACAAGGATATCCCAGATAAGCCAGAAGGATGATAGAAATTTTAGTAGGTTATTGGTGCAGAACCATTTAAATATCAGAAATTAGCAAACTTTTAGAAGTGTCGTTATTGCATGTCTTCACAAACGAACAGTTGCACTTTACATCAACCTTGGAAACAAAATAAAGGTACTCCACAACTCTAGCACTGGTCAGGATGGTCGGTCAATGTCCATGCAACTCAACCATGCCATAATAAGCTTGTAAAACAAATTGTGTTCCCACAGGCATAAACACTTATAAGGATGTCAATGTTTCTCAAGAATTTAGGCTATGAATGTGGGTTACCTTCAAGACAATTAAAATCTTTACAGATGTACTATCATCAAAAGGGTCAAAAGCATTAACTGCAACAGCCTTAGGGAGGTCATCAAAATCCTTGCGCAAATGAAACTAATTATCATGTTTTGAATTCGTGAAAGTTAAGCGCATAGATTAGGTCCAAAATTGTTTATATCGGGCTAGTTTGCTACAATGAGAATCCATAGTACATTGGACTTTTTTGTGTAATATGAAAATATACAAAGCTAGCATAACATATCAGAATTCTCAAGTATGTAAGATGTAGATAATTAACAACTCTTCACAAACTTTAGAAATAGCCAAGCATATGTATTTATAAACTAGAAGTATTATCAAATGAGATCAATAAAGGGTGTGAAATTTTCCATTACGATGAAATATGATGTAGCCATATGAAAATCATTATGAATGTTCTTAAAGATGCTTTAACCAACAGACAAGAAAAACATTTACATTAAAACAATGAAATATTTTTGAAAGGATGCTGGGGTAGCAGAAAGTCAGTTTAAAGTAATCAATGATGCTTGTATAAATGTGATTTTTGGCATTCATGCGTTACTGAAGTTCAGCTTTCATTTCAAAAACCCTGCTTTTTTTTAAACTCCAGAAAAATACTAAACACACTGTAAGCATGTTTTTGCTTTCCACTACCAACTCTGATTATTCAGATGTTATTTTAAATCCATTAAGTTAGGAACCAACATTGGCTTTTGCCTTCAAAATGCTGCCCTAAAACAATCACACAAACAAGCTGGTTTTGCGAGCAAAATCAACAGCAACTGAAGAACATAATTTCACGAAATTTTTGACAGTACCACTACACCACCGCCTCCCCCACTTCAGCCTCCCAAATATCTACCGAGGTTTCCAATCCCTTGGCTTCCTCATGTTTCTCATATACATGCTGCCCCTTCCCAATAGAATCTGAAACCATAACATCAGGTTCCACATTTATCCTGACATCACCGCCCTCTGCTTTGGAAAAGCGGGCATCAAAATCAAAGACCCCTCGCACCTGGGTTATTCTCTCTTCCAAACTCTTCCATCGGGCAGAAGGTACAAAAGTTTGAGAACAAGCGCCAATAGATTCAAAAACAGCTTCTTCCCCACTGTTACCAGACTTCTCAGTGGCCCTCTTATGGACTGAAGTGATCTTTCAATGCAATCTTCTCTACAGTTGGAGAACTATATTCCGTATGCTTCACCCGATGTCTTATGTTTATATATTTATATTGTGTATTTATCGTATGTCCTATGCTTTCATCTATGGAGCGATCTGCCTGGACTGAACACAAACAATAATTTTCACTGTACCTCAGTATACATGACAATAAATCTAAATCTTTGGACTAATAATCTGTCACCGAAACTATCCTCCACGCCATTGTTACCTCTATATTGGCTCTCAACTCTGTGGCTCTCAACTCTGGATTCCTTCCCATAAACTTTCTCACCTCGCTCTCCTCCTTTAAGGTGTTCTTTAACCAAGTTTTTGCTCACGTGCCCTGGTAGCCCCATCTGTGGCTCGACATCAAAAATGTTTTTGTTAACAATGTTCGCTTAGCACCTTGGGACATTTTAATTTCAAAGGCACTTTTTATATATGCAAGTTGCTGCTGTTGAAAATAGAAACCAGTAAATTGTGCAGATAAAAATAAATTAAATGGCAGAATGTTTTTAAATATCTGGATGCCCAAACCCACTCCAGAAATACATGCAATGGTACAAAGCTTTTATTCATGAGCAAGCAGAATGAAGTGATATGACAATTCGAGTCCCATACCTGACATAGTACTCTCATACTTCGAGTTGGCTTAAAAAGAAGAAAGCAGAGGTTTACAAAGAGAAAAGTTGTCACAGTTTGAGGACAGCAAGGGAATAGAAGTTTGATATATCCCTGAACAGTTCTCTGCAGTCACACTTCTCTTTCCCCTCCCTCCAGCCGGTCCCACCCGCCAAAGTCAGTATTTTGCAATGTACTCAATTGTCTCTGATGTCCTACAACACACAAGAACACACTTCAATCCTAACTGATTTTAATTCGAAAAGTTAGGAGTCATTAGACATAAAAACCACCTTGCTTTGACAGGTTCAGTACATTCTGCCACAATTAGATTAACCAGCTGACACTCACCTTCAAGGTATAGATGTTAATATGCGAAATACGCCATGGTAGCACAGCGCAACCATTAGCACGGAATCATAGAATAGAATTACTACAGTGCAGGAGACCATTCAGCCCTTCGAGTCTGGGCCCTACCCTACCTATCGTCAGGGCCCTACCCAATCCCCTTATCCAGTAACCCCATCTAACCTTTTGGACACTAAGGGGAAATTGATCATGGCCAATCCATCTGACCTGCACATCTTTGGACTGTGGGAGGAAACCGGAGCACCTGGAGGAGACACGGGGAGAAAGTGCAAACTCCTTGCAGACGTCACCCGAGGCTGGAATTGAACCCGGGTCCGGAATTGAACCCGGGTCCCTGGAGCTGTGAGGCAGCAGTGCTAACCACTGTGCCACCCCACATCGATGCAAGGAATCAGCATTTTCAGGAGTGGGTTTGAAATAATTTTCTTGATCAGAATGTTTCCGGGCCAATGAGATAAGAGGCTTTGCTGGGTTTTGTGTAGGGGAATGTGATTGGTTAACTGGATCAATTGTCAGTCGGGAATACTCATGGAACAGTGACATAGCATCATAAGTTTATGGTTAGTTACGGAAACGGACAGGGCAGCACAGTGGTTAGCACAGCTGCCTCATGGCGCTGAGGTCCCAGTTTCGATCCCGGCTCTGGGTCTCTGTCCGTGTGGAGTTTGCATATTCTCTCCGTGTTTGTGTGGGTTTCACCCCCACAACCCAAAGATGTGCAGTGTAGGTGGATTGGTCATGCTCAATTGCCCCTTAACTGGATAAAAATGAATTGGGTACTCTAAATTTATTTAAAAAAAGAAAAAAAGTTATGGAAACGGATAAGGAACAACTACAGTAACAATACTCCATTTCAGTGGGATGAGAACAAGATCTAGCACAGCTAAATTGGAACCAAAGATTGGCAAGTGAAACAGTAAAGGAATAATAGGCTGCTTTTAAAGAGGGGCGGCACAGTTGCACAGTGGTTAGCACTGCTGCCTCACAGACCCAGGGTCCCAGGTTCAGTTCCGGACTCAGGGTACTGTCTGTGTGGAGTTTGCACTTTCTCCCAGTGTCTGCGTGGGTTTCCTCCCACTGTCCGATCCCGGCTCTGGGTCTCTGTCCGTGTGGAGTTTGCATATTCTCTCCGTGTTTGTGTGGGTTTCACCCCCACAACCCAAAGATGTGCAGTGTAGGTGGATTGGCCACGCTAAATTGCCCTTAGTGTTCAAAAGGTTAGGTGGGGTTACTGGGATACAGTGAAGGTGTAGGTTTAAGTAGAGTGCTCTTTCCAAGGGTCGGTGCAGACTCGATGGGCCGAATGGCCTCCTTCTGCACTGTAAATTCTATGATTTCTATGAAGAGATAATACAGTCAAGCTATAGTCCCATAAGGAGGAAAGATAGGGTGATTAAAGCCAAAACTCACTGTTAATGAAAGAGAGTAAGATGCTTATGATAGATGTCAGGAGGTTGATAATATAAGTGAGAATCTGGTTGAATATAGAAGGCAAAGAGGGGATGTGGAAGAAGAAATGAGAGGGATACAGAGAGGATAGAAAAGACTAGCAGTTAATATAAAAATGCAATCCAAGTCTTTTCTGGGCATATGGGGAGCAACAGGAGAGGTGAAACTGATTAGGAACCACAATGGGGATCAAGGCAAGGAGGCAGAACTGAGGTCGTAAACGAGTACTCCATATCTGTCTTTACTAAGCATAAATTATGACGAAAGAGGACATAGTTGAGACACTGGATGGGCTAAAAATTGATAAAAGGAGCTGTTAGATAGCCTGGCTGTAATCAAACATATATTACCTGGAACAGATAGATTCACCTAAAAATACTGAGGGTAGGAAAGAAATTGTAGAGGCATTGTCATTAGCATCTGAATCGCTTTGTATATGGAAGTGGACTGCAGAATTATAAATATTACACTCTTGATCAAAGTGTAAGGATAAACCCAGCAACTACAGGCCAGTCAGTTTAATCTCAGCGGGGGGAAAGCTTTCAGGAATGATAATTCAGGATAGAAATCACTTGAACAAATGTGGATTAATTAAGGAAAGACAGCACAGTTTTGTCAAAAGCTAATCATGCTTAACTAACTTAGAATTTTAGTAGTTGTCAAAAAGGCATGCTGCCTGCCACACAAATCATTCAGGTTCATAATGTTCACTTCTGCTTGTCAGAAGTCACATATTTTCATTTGCAGAGACCGGTGTTCTTTTTAAAATTATGTTTTCCAATTAAAGGGCAATTTAGCTTGGCCAACCCACCTAGTCTTCACATCTTTGGGTTGAGGCCCAGACAGACATGGGGAGAATGTGCAAACTCCACACGGACAGTGACCTGAGGCCTGGATTGAACGCGGGTCCTCGGCGCCGTGAGATAGCAGTGCTAACCACTGCGCTTCTCCAGAGACCTGTGTTCTACAGGGGGAAAAAAAAGCCAGACATTGTACCTTTTTGAACAATTAAATGCATGGGGGGACAGCAGTTCCCTGGTGCATTCGCTGTAGCAACATCTTGACCAGAGTTGACTTGCCAACCAATCAGCAGACCTTTCTTGTACAGGACAGATTATTGCTCCCTTTGAAACTTGACATTCTGGAGTCTGCCCTGATGAAAGCAAAATGAAAAGCTCCAACAGAATGTCTCTTTTTCCAGCAATAACTTCGAATCAGAGAACGGGAACAGAACAGGAGGTGGCCATTCGATCCTTTGCGTCCGTACCAGTGCCAATTTAGCCAGTTCAATTCAGCTGCCTTTTTCACAAAGCCCTGCAAATAATTTATTTTCAGCCAATTATCAAATTCCCCTCTGAAAGCCACAGTTGAATCTGCCCCCATCATAATCTTTTTCTGCATCCTCTGCAATGCCTCCAAATCATTCACATTTGTGGAGCCCAAAATTGGACTAATACCTATGTGGTACCAGTGTTTCATAAAGGTTCACCATGTATTCCTTACTCTTGTACCCTATGCATCTATGTATAAAGCCCAGGATCCGTATCCCTTATTAACTGTGTTCTCAACCTTCCCTACTACCATTAACACTTTGTGCACATACACTGTCAGGTCTCTGTTCCTTGGGCAGCACGGTGGCGCAGAGGGTTAGCCGTGCTGCCTCATGGCGCCGTGGTCCCAGGTTCGATCCCGGCTCTGGGCCTGGTATGCACATTCTCCCCGTGGTTGCATGGGTTTCGCCCCCACAACCCAAAGATGTACGGGGTAGGTGGATTGGCCACACTAAATTACTCCTTAACTGAAAAAAATGAATTGTGTACTTAGAACATAGAACGATACAGCGCAGTACAGGCCCTTCGGCCCTCGATGTTGCACCGACATGGAAAAAAACTAAAGGCCATCTAACCTACACTATGCCCTTATCATCCATATGGTTATCCAATAAACTTTTAAATGCCCTCAATGTTGGCGAGTTCACTACTGTTGCAGGTAGGGCATTCCACGGCCTCACCACTCTTTGCGTAAAAAACCCACCTCTGACCTCTGTCCTATATCTATTACCCCTCAATTTAAGGCTATGTCCCCTCGTGCTAGCCACCCCCATCCGCGGGAGAAGGCTCTCGCTGTCCACTCTATCTAACCCTCTGATCATTTTGTATGCCTCTATTAAGTCACCTCTTAACCTTCTTCTCTCTAACGAAAACAACCTCAAGTCCATCAGCCTTTCCTCATAAGATTTTCCCTCCATACCAGGCAACATCCTGGTAAATCTCCTCTGCACCCGTTCCAAAGCTTCCACGTCCTTCCTATAATGAGGCGACCAGAACTGTACGCAATACTCCAAATGCGGCCGTACTAGAGTTTTGTACAACTGCAACATGACCTCATGGCTCCGGAACTCAATCCCTCTACCAATAAAGGCCAACACACCATAGGCCTTCTTCACAACCCTATCAACCTGGGTGGCAACTTTCAGGGATCTATGTACATGGACACCAAGATCCCTCTGCTCATCCACACTACCAAGAATTTTACCATTAGCCAAATATTCCTCTTATTCTTTCCAAAGTGAATCACCTCACACTTCTCCACATTAAACTCCATTTGCCACCTCTCAGCCCAACTCTGCAGCTTATCTATGTCCCTCTGTAACCTGCAACATCCTTCCGCACTGTCTACAACTCCACCGACTTTAGTGTCGTCTGCAAATTTACTCACCCATCCTTCTGCGCCCTCCTCTAGGTCATTTATAAAAATGACAAACAGCAACGGCCCCAGAACAGATCCTTGTGGTACGCCACTCGTAACTGAACTCCATTCTGAACATTTCCCATCAACTACCACTCTCTGTCTTCTTTCAACTAGCCAATTTCTGATCCACATCTCTAATTCACCCTCAATCCCCAGCCTCCGTATTTTCTGCAATAGCCGACCGTGGGGAACCTTATCAAACGCTTTACTGAAATCCATATACACCACATCAACTGCTCTATCCTCGTCTACCTGTTCAGTCACCTTCTCAAAGAACTCGATAAGGTTTGTGAGGCATGACCTACCCTTCACAAAACCATGCTGACTATCCCTAATCATATTATTCCTATCTAGATGATTATAAATCGTATCTTTTATAATCCTCTCCAAGACTTTACCCACCACAGACGTTAGGCTCACCGGCCTATAGTTACCGGGGTTATCTCCACTCCCCTTCTTGAACAAAGGGACCACATTTGATATCCTCCAGTCCTCTGGCACTATTCCTGTAGCCAATGATGACCTAAAAATCAAAGCCAAAGGCTCAGCAATCTCTTCCCTGGCTTCCCAGAGAATCCTAGGATAAATCCCATCCGGCCCCGGGGACTTATCTATTTTCACCTTGTCCAGAATTGCCAACACTTCTTCCCTACGCACCTCAATGCCATCTATTCTAATAGCCTGGGTCTCAGCATTCTCCTCCACAATATTATCTTTTTCTTGAGTGAATACTGACGAAAAGTATTCATTTAGTATCTCGCTTATCTCCTCAGCCTCCACACACAACTTCCCACCACTGTCCTTGACTGGCCCTACTCTTATCCTAGTCATTCTTTTATTCCTGACATACCTATAGAAAGCTTTTGGGTTTTCCTTGATCCTACCTGCCAAAGACTTCTCATGTCCCCTCCTTGCTCGTCTCAGCTCTCTCTTTAGATCCTTCCTCGCTTCCTTGTAACTATCAAGCGCCCCAACTGAAACTTCATGCCTCATCTTCACATAGGCCTCCTTCTTCCTCTTAACAAGAGATTCCACTTCTTTGGTAAACCACTGTTCCCTCGCTCGACCCCTTCCTCCCTGCCTGACTGGTACGTACTTATCAAGAACATGCAATAGCTGTTCCTTGAACAAGCTCCACATATCCAGAGTGCCCAACCCTTGCAGCCTACTTCTCCAACCAACACATCCTAAGTCATGTCTAATGGCATCATAATTGCCCTTCCCCCAGCTATAACTCTTGCCCTGCGGGGTATACTTATCCCTTTCCATCACTAACGTAAAGGTCACTGAATTGTGGTCACTGTTTCCAAAGTGCTCACCTACCTCCAGATCTAACACCTGGCCTGGTTCATTACCCAAAACCAAATCCAATGTGGCCTCGCCTCTTGTTGGCCTGTCAACATATTGTGTCAGGAAACCCTCCTGCACACATTGTACAAAGAACGACCCATCTAATGTACTCGAACTATATCTTTTCCAGTCAATATTTGGAAAGTTAAAGTCTCCCATAACAACTACCCTGTTACTTTCGCTCTTTTCCAGAATCATCTTCGCCATCTTTTCCTCTACATCCCTAGAACTATTAGGTGGCCTATAGAAAACTCCCAACAGGGTGACCTCTCCTTTCCTGTTTCTAACCTCAGCCCATACTACCTCAGAAGAAGAGTCCCCATCTAGCATCCTTTCCGCCACCGTAATACTGTCCTTGACTAGCAGCGCCACACCTCCCCCTCTTTTGCCCCCTTCTCTGAGCTTACTAAAACACCTAAACCCCGGAACCTGCAACAACCATTCCTGTCCCTGCTCTATCCATGTCTCTGAAATGGCCACAACGTCGAAGTCCCAGGTACCAACCCATGCTGCCAGTTCCCCTACCTTATTTCGTATACTCCTGGCATTGAAGTAGACACACTTCAAACCACCTACCTGAACACTGGCACCCTCCTGCGAAGTCAAATCTGTGCTCCTGACCTCTATACTCTCAATCTCCCGTACCCCAAAACTACAATCCAGGTTCCCATGCCCCTGCTGAATTAGTTTAAACCCCCCCAAAGAGCACTAACAAATCTCCCCCCCAGGATATTGGTGCCCCTCAGGTTCAGATGTAGACCATCCTGTCTATAGAGGTCCCACCTTCCCCAGAAAGAGCCCCAGTTATCCAGAAATCTGAATCCCTCCCGCCTGCACCATCCCTGTAGCCACGTGTTTAATTGCTCTCTCTCCCTATTCCTCATCTCACTATCACGTGGCACGGGCAACAACCCAGAGATAACAACTCTGTTTGTTCTCGCTCTGAGCTTCCATCCTAGCTCCCTAAAGGCCTGCCTGACATCCTTGTCCCCTTTCCTACCTATGTCGTTAGTGCCAATGTGGACTACGACTTGGGGCTGCTCCCCCTCCCCCTTAAGGACCCGGAAAACACGATCCGAGACATCACGTACCCTTGCACCTGGGAGGCAACATACCAAACGTAATTTTTTTTTTTTTAAATTTTTTTTTTTAAAGTCTCTGTTCCTGCACCCCATTTAGAATTGCATCCTTTATTTTATATTATTTTTCATTGTTCCTCCTCTTAAAATGTATCAATTCACATTTCTTTGCATTAAATTCCATCTGCCACATGTTCACCCCATTCCACCAGCCTGCCAAAACTATTTTGAAGTTTATCACTACTCTCCACACACTTCACAATACTTGTGTGAATTTTGCATCATGTCAAAATTTTGAAATAGTGCCTGGCATAACCAAATCTAGGTTATTAATACTGATCAAGAAAAATAGTGATCCCAATACTGAACACTGGGGAACCCCACTGCATAATGTCTTCCAGTCCATTAAACATCCGTTAAACATTATTCTTTCCAGTACTATCTTGTCCACAAAAAATCTTCAGATAACCATCCACAAATAAGTAATCATGTTTTCTAATAATACCTGCTTTGTATTTCTTGGCTTGGCATGGTGTGCAATGCACAAATGTCGACAGCCGAATGGCACTGAAAATCACATGCAACTCAATGTGCTTTTTGTTAACAGCAATATTGTATAATTCGGATATTTTAGAATGAGCAATCAAAATCAAGTGCTCCCATGATATTATAAAAGCATTAATATTAGACTGTAACTTAGTGATTTGGTTTAACTTCTAGATCACCATTCTTGGCAACAACAGAGTGCTGAATGGCAAGGTTTAATTGTGATGCTTGGTTCATGAAGCAGCAACATTTACGTAAAAGAGTATAAATCATTTATCAAGTCAAATGAAAAGCGATATTTTGCAAGGTACCAAAAATATTTGCCACCTTCTCGCCCTCTCATATTTTCGGTATTATTTGTACCTAGCAATCCTACCTTCAATTATTTCTGTTTTGTTGCAAGAAACATAATCCATTCTTCTTGAGCAGTTTCTGCTAATTCAGAGACATTCACCACATGCTACCAAAAGTAATGGTTAAGCTTTTGCATTTACCATTTATAATTTATTGAAGTCTGAATTTAACGTTTTTAGACATATGTTGCAAGCGCATATTTTCCATAAAATTATTTTTCATCCTCCATTTATTTACAATTAATTAAGGAAAATCCAACATATTTAGTCATTGAGATTAGAATGTTGAATTTTGGATAGAGTTAAACACGTTGATGTTACTAAAATTTGGAGGAATAATATTCAATGAAAAGCTCGAAGAGTGTTCTTTTCCTCAAGTACTGAGACCAATTAGGTGAAATCCTTACCAATGACACAATGTCCAATAGGAAGTCAACTAGGAGACAGAATTCAGGCAGAGAGTACTCGGACATTTCCTTGCCATGAGATGAGGCTTGCAATCTTGCATTCAGTCCTCTCCTAATGAGGAAGAAAAATATAAAATATAGCATGTCTGCATGAACGCCAGCTTGATTTTCCAAAACTACTGGCATACTCAGTTATAAACAACTAAATAAAACAGATACTAGGGGTAGTTTCCCACAAATTTGAAGTCTTGTTAATCCCAAGGACTCGCTATGGTCGAGAATGCTCTTTCGACCAATTTTCGACTAATATTAATGAAAGGTACTGAATTGCACAAAATGACTCACTGTATGGAATTACCAATATATACCCCAAGATATGTAACTTTTACTGCACTTAATACAATGCCTTGATTTTTTTTTTGATTCTCCTCCTTTTTCACATTTTTTCCCAAATTTACACCCAACAATAAACAATAATCAGTAATGAATGCAATGTCAGCCCCCATATCAATAACAACGATCCCATCCTCCCACCAAACCCCAGACATTGGCCCGCATGTTAACATAAACAAATGCCAAACAGGAATCACCCATGGTCACCATTAACACATACAGTCCCCCTCCCGCCAACCCTCCCAGCCCCCAACCCCCCGAATGTTCGATGCAATCCAATTCTCGAAAGTGCATGAATTGTAGAACCCCTCCATCCTTCCCCTCAGTTCAAATTTGACCTTTTCAAGCGTTAAGAATTCCAGCAGGCCCCCCCGTAACGCCAGGGCACAGAGTGGAGAGGTTGATCTCCACCCTAACAGGATCTGTCTTCGGGCGATCAATGAGGCGAAAGCTACAACATCTGCCTCCGTGCCCGTTTCCAACCCCGGCTGGTCCGACACTCCGAATATGGCCTCCCGAGACACCAGGTCCAGTTTCACGTGCACCACTTTAGAGATTACCCTAAACACCTCCTTCCAGTAATCCTCCAGCTTTGGACAGGACCAAAACATGTTAACGTGGTTTGCGGGGCCTCCCCTGCAACATTCACACACATCTTCTACCCCTTCAAAGAATTAGCTCATCCTCGCCCTTGGAAGGTGAGCTCTATACACCACCTTCAGCTGTATCAGCCCCAACCTTGCTCACGAGGTGGAGGCGTTCACCCTCCGGAGCACCTCACACCAGAACCCCTCCTTCATACCCTCTCCCAACTCTTCATCCCACTTTGCCTTGAGCCCTTCTAATGGTGCCTTCTCCTCCTCCTCCTCCGTAAACCACCAATACTACCCCTTCTCCAGTCCCCTGTCGTCGTCACCTCCTCCGGTAACGTGGCAGCCGGCTCTACTGGGAAGCTCTGTATCTCCTTTCTGGCAAAGTCTCGAACCTGCATGTACATAAATATTTCCCCCTGTTCCAGCCCATACCTCGCTCCCTGCTCCTTCAATCCCGCAAAACAACCCCCGAGAAATAAATCTTTTAGTGTTCCAATTCCTTTCTCCTCCCATCTCCGAAAATTTCCATCCCACTTACAATGCCTTGATTTAATAAACAGAGTTTTGCTTTATTGCAATAAAATAAAATTAGTAATTTCTTAGATTGCTCCTCTCACTCATTTCTTTCCTTTATCCTAGTATTCATGAAAAAAATACCATTGTCAGATTTTGGAAGTATTCATTCTGGGTGCTGTACATAAAGATTATATAATAATTTCACATTTGCTGGTTTGGGCCCAGCGCAACAGTTTAATAAAATTTGGCAAGGGACAGGCACAAGGAAGTAGCAAAAGAATGAGGAAACAATTTACACAAAGGATTGGAAATGACAAACAGCAATGGAGTGAGATATAATGGTTTTAGAAATATGGTATTGGGTGAGATTAGATGAAGAGAGAATGCGAGAAGATCCAAGACAGGTTCACAGGTAGGTAATTGCATAAGTGTACCAGTAAGATCAGTGAGTTGTAGGCATAAATAGTTACATCAGTATATGATAACGGATACCTGGCTCCAATCACAGCAGGATTGGGTACTAAATAATCCTGGATATAAGGTGTTCAGGAAAATCTGGGAAAGAAGGAAATATTGCAGTGCTGGAGGGAGCACATGTCCTGGAGGGGTGAAGAACAGAATCTGTTTGATTACAGCAAAGAAAAAATAGAGGTGCTGTTACATAACTAGGTATATTTTATAGTTCCTTTACCAGTGGGACAGATATGGAGGAGTAAAGGCAAAACACTGCAGATACTGGAAGTCTGAAATAAAAACAGAAAATACTGCAAAAACACAACAGGTCAGGCAATATCTGTGGCGAGACAAAGAGGTAACAGGCAAAATTTTCCCCTCCAGCAGCTTTCATGATGGATGGAGCTCGAAAATTCAGAGAGGCCAAAATTCAGAATCCCACCAGCAGAATTTTCCCCCTCACCACTTTCCTAGCTGGCTGATGGGAACAATTGGCAATGGTGGGGGTTTTGTGGGGAAGTGGAGGATGGGGAAGCTGGAGCCTGACATTAAAGACTGAGATACAGGCACTGTAGGGGGTGGAATAGGAATCGAAGTACACAAATTGGAGCGGATGTACGCAGACTGCGTAATCAGAGGGAAGGCTGTATTAGTGTGGCACAAGGGGGCAAAGCTTGGACAGAGCCTAATGGAGATGGTGGAGGGGCAAGGCTTACAAAATGAAGGATGGGGTTGCAGAGACTCATGGGGGCGGGGTTGCTGGTGAAGAGAAACACTGTGCTGTCACTAGTCAAGGAGGAATGGGAGAGTTAAGAGAAAGACAGTCATAGTCCCTGTCTGGAGCCAAGTAGCCAGGGTGTGAAACTGGAGTCAGTCGTGGAGTTTTGCAGGCCATCGGTGCAATCGATTGCAGACATAGCACTGAGAGCACTATGAAAACAGCCCCTAATGTTCATTAACAGGAAGGGGCATCACCCCATCAACATTCAATTCATGTGCAATCATTAGAGGCACATTATGCATGTTTGTACCAGGTACCCTGACTCGTATATCCTGAGGTACTCCCAGGTGCCTCATATATTCAAAGGGTCTGGTGAATACAGGGTCGCTGCCTGGAGATCGGGGTACCCACTCAAACAATGGTTCATGACATTGGTGTGTCGCCCTGAGTCACTCGTAGCAGAGACACAATGTGACGCATTGGGCAACACAATCCATCAAACAGTAAACCACTGGCACCCTGAAGACACACTTCTGATGCTTGGACTGGTTAGGTGGGTCCCTGCAGTACTCTCCAGAGAGGACATTCTGCCTCGTCGGAGTGTGTTGCACCTTTCACAACATAACTCTTCAAGTTGGGGGGATCCCTTGCCAGAGGGCAAGGAGGCAGCTGAGAGCTTCTCAGACAACGAACAGCAGGAAAGTGAAGAGGAAGATGAGGGTCTGCTTCCACATGAGGATGCCCTCGAAATACAACTTGGAAGATGTACCCTTGATGTACTGTTAGCCACACGACTGCAGGAAGATTAAAGTGCATGCAATGGGGCACATCCACATCCCTCTGTCCCGAAACAAATGCCAAAGAACTAAAAGGCCTTTCCAACCAGTGACACAACAGCAATCTCAGCATTCAGCCTTCCATCTTTAAACCTCATGATTCATTAAGCCTCTGTTCATTGGAAAGGTCATAGAAGTGCTTCAGTGCAGAAGGAAGCCATTCGGTCCATAAAGTCTGCACCGACTCTCCGAAAAAGCACCCCACCCAAGCCCACTGCCCTATCCCCGGAACCGCACCTAACCTATTGGACACTAAAGGAAATATAGCCTGGCAATTCACCTACCTACACATCTTTGGACAGTGGGAGGAAATCCACACAGACATGGGGAGAACGCAAGTAAGCAATTCAACACAGTCATCCAAGGTCGGAATTGAACCTGGGCCGCCGGTGCTGTGAGGCAACATTGCCACCGCGCTGCCCCGTCAGTGGCGAACCCTCCACTAGTGTGTTCTGGAAAGTGATAGCAGCACTGACTTTGCTTCAAAAGACTTGATGCAGTAGTCGCTACCTTTATGAGAAGAAGCTTATGCACGGTAGCACAGTGGTTAGAACTGTTGCTTCACAGCATCAGGGGCCCGGGTTCCATTCTCGGCTTGGGTCACTGTCTGCGTGGAGTCTGCAGGTTCTCCCAGTGTCTGTGTGGGTTTCTTTCGGTCTCCTCCCACAAGTCCCGAAAGACGTGTTGTTAGATGAATTGGACATTCGGAATTCTCCCTCAGTGTACCCAGACAGGTGCCGGAATGTGGCGATTAGGGGCTTTTCACAGTAAGTTGATTGCAGTGTTAAGGTAAGCCTACTTGTGACACTAATAAAGGCTATTATGTGGGCACCGAGATGGTTAGCAAAAGCATCCTGATTGTAGGCCTTATGCTTACAATTACAGCTAAGCCGCCAAGACTACCGATGATGCCCACCTCCATGCTCTGTTGTAAGGAGTTTGGTTGCTAACAGGAACTTCCAAAGCAGTCACCACCCTTCCCATGAGACTTCGTGACGCTTGCATCTCAGAGCCATGTCATCAGACAGAAAGCAGATGGATTCCTTCATCCTTCGCTCAAGTCTACTAACTGCCTCTCGCAACGCTACCTGATATTCCACCGGTTGTCATTGCATCTGCAGCATCTTGGACATGGTCATTTCCAAAGATGTATCATCAGGCGTCGAGTCAGCGGGTTCCTGATCTCTAGCAGACCTCAAGAGTCCAGAGACATGGGCGGTCAATTCCTCCAACTGCTGTGGACACATGCCTGTGAGGTGTTCCCCAGGATGTGATCTGGAGCTTACTCTGCAACTAGAACCCCCCTAGCTGGTGGAGAATGCAGATGAATAGAGTAAAAAATCTTCCTCAAATGGATTCTTAGCCTCCTGGTCTGAGATGGCCCGAGGGCAGGGGTTTACTTTGCATCTCAATGCGTGTGTGGGCCTGATGGTGCCTGGAGGAGACAGCAGATAGATTGAGCTCCTGAACAGAGTGAATACGACATTGCAAGTCACTCACTGGCAATGTCAGGTTGGACAGCTCATCCATATGGGCTTGCTGGAAGATGTCAATCTCACCTTCCCCATAGGAGTGGTCCCTGTCCTCCCATGCCAACTTGGTGACATCCTCCTCAAATTTAATGAGGTCCACAATATCTGCCCTCCCTCCTCTGGTCTGGGATCGCTCCCTCTTGTTGTGCATAAGCTTGGTCTTTGGATGAAGACAAGTAGATTGAATGTGATGAGAAGAGATGGGGAAGAAGTTGGGAAGTATGCATGCACACTGTGCCGTGAGATATCAGTGGTGATTTGTCCCCCCCGCTAATATTGTGCGAGATCCCTGAGCAGTATAACCCTTTTGAATGCATGATGCCATAATGAGATTGAGATTGGAGCGAGGAGAAGGTTGACTTACCCTTGCAGAGAGGATGAGATCATTCATCCTCTTCCTGCACTGGATTGTGTTTCGAGTGATGAATCCAATTATTGTATGCGGAGGAACAAGAGATTGAAGCTAGTCTGTACCTTAAAACACGTTTGTTTCCAAGACAGCAAAGTAAAGTCGCAGACACTCCCAGTTCCTCCCAGAATGAACTGGTTTATATACTCTCTCAATGATTCCCTATTCCTTTCCCAATTGGGGAGATCAATGCTCAATTATCAACTTAAAGCATGTGTTCTATGGCAGCAGAATTTCTGAGATATGATCAGAACTTTTTTTGATCAGTACATTTCCAGTCCAAGGGAATGAGGTGCGTCAAGTAGAGCAAGTGGCAGTACAGGTAGGGGACGGGGGTCGACAGTGATTACAGTATCATGAGGTTGTGGTTATTCATAGGGAAGGGCAAGGAGTAAAATAGAGTTTAGAAAAATAATTGGAGGAGAGCCTATTTCAGCAAGGCAAGTTAGGAACAGATTTGATGCAGGTATAGCAGATTCAGAAACTGGCAGAGACACATGAAGATGGCTTGAGGACAGTCAAAACCATGAGGGGAAACCAAAGCCAGAGCTACATGGATGACAAAAGGGATGTAGAGAAAGACAAAAAAAAGTGTATGGCAGATTTCAAGTTAATAATCAGGTGCCAACCAGGCTAAATATAGAATGTTCAAAGAGAAAGTGAAAAGGAAAATAAAATGGGCAATAAGAGAGCATGAGAAAAGACTGGGAATCCAAAGCATTGAACCACAGAAACGGTACGGTGCAGAAAGAGGCCATTCATCCCATTGTGTCTGCACTGGCCAAAAAAAGAAGAAACTAGCCACTTATTTTAATCCCACTGTCCAGCACCTGACCCATAGTTTTGCAGGTTACAGTACTTCAGATGCAGATCCAGGTACCTTTCAAAGGAGTTAAGTGTTTCAGCCTCAATCACCAACTGAGGCAGTGGGTTCTGGATGCCGACCATGCTTTGGGTGAAACTGTTTTGATTCATGTCCATCTAATCCTTCTACCAATCACCTTAAATGTATGCCACCTGATAACCGATCCATCATAGATCATAGAATTTACAGGCCATTCAGCCCATCGAGTCTGCACCGGCTCTTGGAAAGAGCACCCTACCCAAGGTCAACAACTCCACCCTATCCCCATAACCCAGTAACCCCACCAAACACTAAGGGCAATTTATCATGGCCAATCCACCTAACCTGCACATCTTTGGACTGTGGGAGGAAACCGGAGCACCCGGAGGAAACCCACGCAAACACGGGGAGGATGTGCAGACTCCGCACAGACAGTGACCCAAGCCGGAATCGAACCTGGGACCCTGGAGCTGTGAAGCGATTGTGCTATCCACAATGCTACCGTGCTGCCATCTCGGGGAAATAAGTCTTTCCTGTCCACCCTGTCTAGGTCCCTCAATTTTACATCTCAATTAGAACACCTCAAAAGCCTGCTCTATTCCTTTAGAAAAAAAATATTTTTATTGGCATTTCCCAACTTCAACAGTATAACAATTTAACATAGAAGCCACATGATATTTACAAAGTAGCAGCTCAAGTGTGTCTGATATTTACAAGCAAGTTTCTGTCTTATGTACAACAGTTTTTACAAGCAGTTCCCCCCTCACCTTCCATTGTTGGAGGCATGTTCCGCCTATTTCCCCCTTCTCGGAGTTTTATTCTTTGTTGCTTGGTGTTGGGGAGGGGGAGGTCGTGTGGCCCTTCCCACCTCCTCTCCTTGCCACCCCGTGCTTCGTTTTGTGCCTACTTTGGGATCCCTTCCCTCCCTGCCTCCCTCTCTCCGTCTCTTGCACGTGTCCTCACTTATCTTTCTCACTCTCTTTCTAGTCGCTGTTTGTCTCAAACAGGTCTTGGATCAGGCTGATGAATAGCCCCCAAGCTTTGTAGAAACCCTCGTCCGACCCTCGGATGGTGTACTTGATGTTCTCCAGGTGGAGAAATTCCGACAGGTCTGCCAGCCAGTCTGCAGCTGTGGGTGATGTTGCTGATCGCCAGCAGAGCAGGATTCTCCAGCGTGTGATTAGAGATGCAAAAGCCAGGGCGTCGGTCCTCTTCCCCATATGAAGATGTGGCTGGTCCAATGCCCCGAAGATTGCCACTCTCGGGCACGACTCCACCCTCACATCCTTGGACATGACCTCGGAGAAGGCTGTCCAGGACCCGACAAGTCTGGGGCAGGCCCAGAACATGTGGGTGTGGTTGGTCGGGCCTCCCCGGCACCGTTCACATTTGTCCTCCACCTTGGGAAGAACCTGCTCATTCGGGTTCTAGTTAGGTGGGCTCTGTGCACCACTTTAAACTGCATAAGGCTTAGCCTCGTGCAGGAGGAGGTGGAGTTAGCCCTGCTCAGTGTTTCGCTCCAGAGTCCGCAACCCACTTCCGTCCCCAATTCATCCTCCCATTTCTGTCTAGTTTCGTCCAGTGGTAGTCTTGCCCTGTCTAGCAACCGTCAGTATATGTTCCCACAGTTTCCCCCCCTCCTTATTGTCTGTGTTGATTAGCTCCTTTAGGAGGGTCTCTCTCGGGGGCCCTGCCATCTCCGTACGGAGAAAGTATTTAATTTTGAGGTGCCTGAGCTCCTTTCCCGTTGGTAGCTCCAGATCCTCGGTCAGTTGGTCTAAGGTCGCAAGGGCTGTTCCTTTGCAGGACGACTCCTCCAGCCTTACCCATTTCGTCCTTGGTTCTCGTATCCATCCCCTCACTCTCTCGCTGGTAGTACTGTAGAGTTGGCATGGCTAGAGCGCCCATGTTGTTCCTCCTTTGCAGTGTCGACTTGGGGATCCTCTGGTTTTTACCCCCCCCCCCCCCCCCCCCCCCCCCCCACACACACACACACAAACGCCATAATCATTTTGTCCACTTTGCGGAAATAGGACTTGGGGATGAAGAACAGCATGAATTCCAACAGGAAGAGGAACCTCGGCAGTACATTCAACTTGATCGATTGCACCCTCCCCGTCAGGGAAAGCGGGAGTGCATCCCATCTCTGTAGGTCCTTTTTAACTTCCTCCGCCAGACTGCTCAGGTTCAATGTTTGGATCTGTGTCAAGGGCTATTTGTACTCCCAGGTAGCGGAATTTGTTTTGGGCTAGTTTGAATGGTAGTCCCTCCAGCTCTGTCCTTCTCCAGGAATGCCTCGCTCTTGCCCAGGTTGAGTTTGTATCCCAAGAAGGCTCTGAACTCTCTCAAAAGCTTTCGGGCTGTTCTGTGGGTACGAGACGTAGAGGAGCAGGTCATCCACACAGAGCGACACTCTGTGCTCTCTGCCCTCTCTTTGTATATCCTTCCAACTTTTCGCATTTTGCAGAGTGATCGCCAGCGGTTCAATTGCCAGGGCACACTCCCTCTATTCTGAAAAAAGCAACCCTATCCTATCCAATTTCTCCTCATAGATGCAATTTTCAAGTCCTGGTAATAATCTTGTAAATTTCTTCTGCATTCTCTCCAGAGGAATTATATCTGGGCAGCACGGTAGCTAGCACAGTTGCTTCACAGTTCCAGGGTCCCAGGTTTGATTCCTGGCTTGGGTCACTGTCTGTACGTTCTCCCCGTGTCTGCGTGGGCTTCCTCCGAGTGCTCCGGTTTCCTCCCACAGTCCAAAGATGTGCAGGTTAGGTGGATTGGCCATGATAAATTGCCCTTAGTATCCAAAAAAAAGATGATGAGGTGGGGGTTACTGGGTTACAGGAATAGGGTGGAGGCATGGGCTTGAGTAGGGTGCCCTTTCCAAGAACCGGTGCAGACTCGATGGACCAAATGGCCTCCTTCTCCACTGTAAATTCTATGATTTTATGATGTTTCCTGTAATGTGGCGACCAGAACGATACACAAAACTCTAGCTGTGGCCCAACCAGCATTTTACGCAGTTCCATCATTACATCCCTGCTTTCATATTCAATGCCTCGCCCAATAAAGGAAAGCATTTCATATGCTTTCTTTCCTGCCACCTTCAATGATCCGTGGACATGCACTCACTTCCTCAACACTACTCAGTATCTTCCCATTTATTGAATATTCTCTTGCTTTCTTTGCCCTCCCCAAATGCATAACCTCACACTTTTCCAGATTAAATTTGATTTGCAAAATCTCTGCCCACTCAACTAAAGCATTGATATCATTCTGGAATCAACAGCTATCCTCTTTACTGTCAAGTACACAGCCAACTTTTGTGTCATCCGCAAAATTCCCAATCATTCCACCACATTTATGTTTAAGTCACTGATATACAGTATACAACAAACAGCAAAGGCCCCAACACTAGGCTGGTTTAGCACACTGGGCGAAATCGCTGGCTTTTAAAGCAGACCCAGGCAGGACAGCAGCACGGTTCAATTCCCGTACTAGCCTCCCTGAATAGGCGCCGGAATGTGGTGACAGGCTTTTCACAGTAACTTCATTGAAGCCTACTCGTGACAATAAGCGATTTTCATTTAATTTCAAACTGCTTTCCATTCGGAAAAACATTACTCTTTGCTTTCTGCTAGTGAGCCAATTTTGGATCCAAGCTGCCTTCCCTTGTATCACATGAAATATCACTTTTCTGATCACTTTGCCATGCAGGACCTTGTCAAGTGCCTTATGAAATCCATGTAGACAACATCCACTGCACTACTCTCATCAATCCTCCTTGTTACTTCCTCAAAGATTCTATAAAGTTAGTAATACACAATCTTCCCCTAACAAAACCATGCTGACTATCCCTGATCAACAATCAATGTTTTTATACCTAACAGTTTATCCTGTATCACAGAATTATTTCCAATAATTTGCCTACCACTGATGTCAGACTGACCAGCCTAGAGTTTTCTTGCTTATCCCTCACATCCTTTTAAAATAATGGTACAATGCTCTGAGACCTCCAGTCCTCTGGTACCTCACCTGTATCTAGTGAGGCTTGGAAAATGATCCTCACAGCATCCACTATTTCCTCCTGACTTCCATCAATGGCCTGGGATACAATCCATCTAGCCCTGGTGATTTATCCAACTTCAAGGATGTCAATCCCTCCAATACTTGTTCTCTCACTATACTTATCGTATCTAATATTTCACACTCCTCCTCTTTAACTAGATGTCTGCATCATCTCTCTCCTTAGTGAAGACAGAGAAAAAGTATTCATTGAAAACCTTGCTCATATCTTCTGAGTCAACCCACAAGTTACCATGTACATTTCTGATAGGCCTCTCTTGCTCTTAATGTATTGGTGAAACAGCAAATTATTTTCTATAATTTTACTTGCCAATATTTTTTGTACCCTCTTTTTGCTTTCCTGATTTCCATTTTTACTTCTCCCCTGTATTTTATATACTCCTCTAGGCTTTCTACAGTATTAAGTCTTTTGTGAACGTCAAAAACGTTCTTGTTTTTGCTTTATTTTGGCTTCTGTGCTTCTGAATAACCTGGAGGACTAGATTTGGCCGAACCACCCTTGTTCCTCGTGGGGATATGTCCACAATTTTCCCATAGAATTTCACTTTTGAATGCTTCCCACTGCCTCGACAGTTTTTCCTTCAAATAGTTCTATCCAGTCCACTCCGGACAGCTCATTTCTCAGCTTCCCCAAAATTAGAACTTTTACTCCTGTTCCTATCTAGTAGATCGTAGAATCATAGACTCCCTACAGTGCAGAGGCAGGCCATTTGGCCCATTGAGTGCGCACCAACCTTTTGAAAGAGTACTCCAACCAGCCGACACACCCACCCTATCCCCATAACCCACTAACCATACCTGACCTTTTATACTCGGGGGCAATTTCGCATGACCAATCCAGCTAACCTGTGCATCTTTGAACTGTGAGAGGAAACCATAGTATCCAGTGGAAACTGACGCAGACACGGAAGAAAATGCAAACTCCACACGGACAGTGACCTAAGGTTGGAATTAAACCAGGGTCCTTGGCGCTGTGAAAAGGATACAATTCTAAATAGTGGGTGTAGTAACAGGTGGGTGTAAAGGTGCACAAATTATTGAAGGTGGCAGAACAGATTGAGAAAGTGGTTTAAAAAGTACACTGGAGTCATGGGCTTTATAAATAGAGATATAGGGTACAAAAGCAAAGAAGCCACCATGAACCTTTATAAACACTGGTTCGGCCTCAAATGGAATAGTGCGTCCAATTCTGGGTATCACATTTTAGGAAGGGTGTGAAGCCTCTAAAAAGCATGCAGAAAAGGTTTACAAGAATGGTTCCAAGGATGAGAAACAGCTGGTGCATGAATAGATTGGAGAAGATAGTTCTTCTCCTTCAAGCAGAGGAGATTGAGCGGAGAGATATTTAAAATAGTGAAGTTATAAGTCTAGACATAGTAGACAGAAACAGTTCTCATTGATGGGAGGATCAAGAACCAGATCACGCAGGTTTAAGGTAACCCGCAAGAATCAAAAGAGAAAATGAGAAATCTTTTTTAGACAGGGAGTGGCTATGATTTGAAATGTGCTGCCTGAACAGGTGGAGGTAGATTCATTCATGTCTTTCAATGGAGGATTAGATAAGAATTTGAACAGAAAACATTTTTTACAGGACTATAGGGAAAGAGCGGAGGAGTGGTCCTGGCTAGAATACTCTCGGAGTCGGCATGGATTCAACAGTTCAAATAACCTACTTCTGTGCTGTAACCTCATACGATTCTATGAAATGCTGTAGTATTAGATAAATACCTTCCAACAGACTATCTCACATTAGTTGTTATTAAATCACTTCGCATCTCAAAAATGTGAAGGGTCAAATTATTTTCCCACCCCGGCAATATTTGAAAACTGTCAAATAACATTTCGCAGAGATCATTAACAAAATCCTAAAAAGTTGTCAAGTCTTAAAAATAGCACAAAACCCTAATATGGCAAATCTGTTGCAAGGATTACTGCAATATAATTTATGCAAGTGCAGTGTCACTTACCTACAACATTCCTCAAACCAACGAGCTATATAATCCCACATATAATATGGTTCAAAAGAATTGAAAAGAAGATTTGCAGTTTTAATTAGCTCTGATGTCTTCTTGTTTTCTCTCATTTTACTGAAAAAAAGCAAAATAATCAGTAGTGTGCCTGGTTTGAAAGGGTCATACTATTAAAATAATTTAAACATTCTGGCAAGATTCTCCATTTTGGGAAACTATGGGCCAGATTCTCCGATTCCGAGGCTAGGTGCTGAAATAGGCACGGTAGCACAGTGGTTAGCACTGTTGCTTCACAGCACCAGGGTCCCAGGTTCAGTTCCCGCTTGGGTCACTGTCTGTGTGGAGTCTGCATGTTCTCCTGTGTCTGCGTGGGTTACCTCCGGGTGCTCCGGTTTCCTCCCACAAGTCCTGAAAGACATGCTGTTAGGTAATTTGGATATTCTGAATCCTCCCTACCGAAACAGGCGCCGGAATGTGGCGACTAGGGAATTTTCACAGTAACTTAATTGCAGTGTTAATGTAAGCCTACTTGTGAGAATAATAAAGATTATTATTATTAAATTTCTCCTCTAATCTATTACCCTCTTCTGCTTCAGATGATCTTAAAACCTAGCCTTTGGGTCAACCTCTAAGTTGTTAATGTGTCATGTTGCTTTGTGTCAAATTCTCCTGTGGGATATTCCTTTTTTATAAATTTAGAGTACCCAATTCTTTCTTTTCCAATTAAAGGGCAATTTAGCATGGCCTTTCCACCTACCCGGCACATCTTTAGGTTGTGGGGGCAGGAACCATGCACACTGGGAGAATGTGCAAACTCCACACGGACAGTGACCCAGAACCGGGATCGAACCCGGGTCCTCGGCGCCAAGAGGCAGAAATGCTAACCACGGTGCAACCCTTGCCTTGAGATATTCTAATGGATGTTTCATATCCTTCAGTTGGAAAATCCGCATTGTTCTGAACCTGCATGATGTCAACTGATAGCTATTGATTTGTAGCTGGTTTAAAAATCCCTAATCTCTAAATCCTTTTTAAAACAAATTTTTAGAAAATTTGAAAGCCTCATGTCCCGTTCGCACAATTCAGATTCAGAACACAAGACACCATTTACCTGATGGGTCATGAAGTGTGCAAATGGATCGAGTGTGCCAGGTATAAAATTCATAGGGAGTATCTAGCTCAACTACATAGAGGTTCTCCATCAATAGGGGCTGGTTTAGCTCACTCGGCTAAATCGCTGGCTTCTAAAGCAGACCAAGCAGGCCAGCAGTACGGTTCGATTCCCGTACCAGCCTCCCCGGACAGGTGCCGGAATGTGGCGACTAGGAGCTTTTCACAGTAACTTCATTGAAGCCTACTCGTGACAATAAGCAATTTTCATTTTTTCATTTCATTTTTCAATCCTTCTCCTAAACATTTGAGGTGGAGATATTTACAAGATGTATGGTGAATGCTGCCTCATAATCAAGATATTCTTTTAACGTTGTACCAATATATCTTTTAGGCCAGGGACCTTAATAACATATTCTAAATTTAGTCAAAGAAGCCACATCTTAAGAGTTGTAATAATATTGAAAAATAGCGCAGAAACACATTTCAATCACTTTTTAAAGATTTTTACTAAAAATGTTGTTAATTGAATACTTTCTCACAAGTACATTTGCAAATGCAAAATGTTATTTTAAAAAGACAAAAACATGCCATTTAATTACAGGTTGAGCATCCCTTATCCGAAATGCTTGTGGTCGAGTGTGTGTCGGATTTTGGAATATGATATTCGAAGTAGCGAAACGGCCTGTTCCTGTTCTTGCAGTATTATACAACGGGTATCACACTATAATGGTTTACTTTGTGCATGGAAAGTCTCTTTGATAGCCACCAAATGGTGCAGTGCACTAGAAAACGCTGAGATGCACCCTTGAATCTAGCCTCTACTGATACAATGATACTTTCTGCAAGGTGTCCTGCATTCACTTTGTTTGCGGCAATCACAACCGTCTGCGACATGTTGGGATCTGCGCACCGCCCGGGAACCCTCCCAGAGCCTTATGGGGTTTCCCGCGCGTGATGTCACGTTGGCGCTTGAAAAAAAAGTGTGGATTTCTGAACTTTTCGAATTTCCAATAAGGGATGCTGGTTTAGCTCACTGGGCTAAATCGCTGGCTTTTAAAGCAGACCAAGCAGGCCAGCAGCACGGTTCGATTCCCGTACCAGCCTCCCCGGACAGGCGCCGGAATGTGGCGACTAGGGGCTTTTCACAGAAACTTCATTGAAGCCTACTCGTGACAATAAGCAATTTTCATTTAATTTCATTAAATGGGTTTGATGAATCAAGTCACAGGCCACGGTCATTGAATATTTACTGTGCTGGTGGATTTTGCACACTTTTGAATGCAATTTTTCTTCTTAAGCAGCACTAGGCTCAGTGGTATTTTAAATATATTAGGATATATAAGGCCAAACCTTCTGATCTCTGGATCACCGCAGATTGGACTTAGAATGGAAGATCTGGTCAGGACCCTGCAGAAGCCCTGACATGCAGACATAATGTGGAGAGTTGCTTAGAAGTTTAAACTTTTGATGGGTAATTCATCTGTTCCCTGGGACCATTTGCAAATGTCTCTGACTCGGAGGTAGAGTCGGAGACTTGAGAGAGATTTATGGTACTTAGCTGGATAATTACCCAGGGGCAGCACGGTGGTTAGCATAAATGCTTCACAGCTCCAGGGTCCCAGGTTCGATTCCCGGCTGGCTCACTGTCTGTGCGGAGTCTGCACGTCCTCCCCGTGTGTGCGTGGGTTTCCTCCGGGTGCTCCGGTTTCCTCCCACAGTCCAAAGATGTGCGGGTTAGGTGGATTGGCCATGCTAAATTGCCCGTAGTGTCCTAAAAAGTAAGGTTAAGGGGGGGTTGTTGGGTTACGGGTATAGGGTGGATACGTGGGTTTGAGTAGGGTGATCATTGCTCGGCACAACATCGAGGGCCGAAGGGCCTGTTCTGTGCTGTACTGTTCTATGTTCTAAATGTTAGACTGATTAAAACCTCACAGCGCCAGGGACCTGGGTTCGATTCTCTCCTCAGGTGACTTGTGGAGTTTTCATGTTCTCCCCGCATCTACATGGGTTTTCTCTGGGTGCTCTGGTTTCTTCCACAGTCCAAAGATGTGCAGGTTAGGTAGATTGGCCATGCTAAATTGCCCCTAAGTGCCAAAAGGGTGTGGTTATGGGGATAGGACGGGGTAGTGGGTCTAGGTAGGGTTCTCTTTTGGAGGGTCGGTGCAGACTTGATGGGCCGAATGGACTCCTTCTGCACTGTAGGGATTTTATGATTCTATGAAATTCAATCCCTTCCCCATCACCCTGCCCCAACAACTCCACCGCCTGACTACCCCAAACCCAGCCCAACTAATCCCAACCATTAAACCATCCATCCCCTCCTTCCCTCCAGATTGGATCCAACTAACTCCGCAATCCGATCCAACAAACCTCAACCACCCAACTACTCCTGACCAAACCGGACTATCCACTCTGAACACCCGAATAGACCCAACTTGATCACGACCTAACTATCCACCTAACCAGACCAATTATGACACTGACCTGGCTACATCAAACCACGCTCTCCCTCCCCTACCTTCCTGTCTCCAACCATAACTGACACCTCTCCTCTCCCCACACTTAATCTGACTAACCCTCAGACACTACTACCACCTCACCCACCTAACTCCCTGATTCACTGACTCACCACTCTCTAACCCACATTCAAAGACTGGACCTTTGGAAAAAAAGCCTTCTTGATTGGCATCCCTTCCACAAACATTCATTCCCTCCATCACTGACACACAATAGCGGTAGTGTGTATTATCTACGAGGTGCACTGCAGGAACTCATCTCAGGCAGCATTTTCCAAACCCAAAACCACCATGTTCCAGAAGGACAAGAGCAATGGATACCTGGAAACACCACCACCTGGAATTTCCTCGCCAAGTCACTCACTATCCTGACTTGGAGATATATCACCATTCCTCCACTGCCGCTGGGTCAAAATCCTGGAACTCCTTCCCCAATAGCACTGTGGGTGTACATACACCACATGGACTGCAGCAGTTCAAGAAGGCCACCACCTTCTCAAGAGCAATCAGGAATGGACAACAAATGCTGGTCTAGCCAGCGAAGCCCACACCCTGGAAAAATGAATTTTATAAAATTACAGACAAAACACAGCAGTTATTGCTGTAAAAAGGGGGGCATTGTCCTTTCTTCCCCGACTCTTATGCTGCGATGGAGTTCGCCAGGCGATACTGCAATGTGCATTTCTGTGACAGCCAGGGTCACAGGATCCGGAAGAAATGTACAGCAGTGAAGGTTCAGGAGAATCTTAGCATGCAGTGGCAATGCACTCAGCATTTCTGCTGCTAGAAGATTTGGGCCACAATGTAATCTGACACTCTAATTCAATACAAGAAAACTTAAGGTTTTTTGTATTCTTTCATGGGATGTGGATATCTCTGAGAAGTCCAGCATTTATTTCCCATTCTCTAATGCTCTTCCACTGAGTAGTTTGCTAGGCCAAGTGGAAAAAATGCCACCAGCTTAACTACCTGCCACTCGAACACCAAGCGGCTAGAAGAAAAGTCTCGATGTAAACGGCCACCATCAATAATTCTGTACACTGCTACATTTGAGAAACATTCGTGCTGCAAGGTAGTAGGTGTAATTGTAATCTCCAACAGGAAAAATGAAAATATTATGCTCCACAGTACAACTTTAGTCCACAGCAGTGCAAAATACTTAAAATCATAAATAATTACATCTCTCTTCCTTTGGATTATAATAAATAGAAGTTAATATACCTGCTTAACTGAGTGTGGTCTTTGCAGTAAGAAGGCTGAGTTTTCAGATTCAATTCAGCTTTGCACTGTGAATGCAATGTTCTGAAAACTTCTATAAGTACATCCTCCAAGATTGCTGGTCCTAGAATGACAGAATCGACCCTAAATTATCTTAACCGTACATTTTAGGGAGGAGATATTGTCATTTGAACAAATTGTTTACTGCACAATTCGCAGATGTAAAATAGCAGAAGCTGCAGATCAGTACAAGGTAACATGCTTTTAACCAATGCAAAAGAACACTACATAAATACAGTGCATTACCATATAAAGTGGAATATTGATTTGCAATTAAGATAATCTGCACTGAATTTTTGATTTTGGTTGTGTTGCTAAAGTAGCACCAAACTGATATAAAACAGCTTGCTAAATAAAGGAATGGACCAAAAGGTTCAGCAAGCAAACCATTTCAGGACATTCTTATCTATAAGTTCGTCATAACGATGATAGTAAGTTTGAGAGTCAGGGCTCGCTTGTAGTAGCAGTAGTAGTAGTAATAATAATAATCTTTATTAGTATCACAAGTAGGCTTACATTACTGTGAAAATCCCCTAGTTGCCACACTCCGGCGCCTGTTCTTGTACACTAAGGGAGAATTCAGATTGTCCAATTCACCTAACAAGCACATCTTTCGAGACTTGTGGGCAGAAGCCCGCGCAGACAGGGGGAGAACATGCAGACTCCGCAGACAGTGACCCAAGCCGGGAATCGAACCGGGGTCCCTGGCGCTGTGATGCAACAGTGCTAACCACTGTGCCACCCATAGTAAGGAGCACAGCAGAAGTAGAGAAAAGGAAATGTTGGTACATAATGCAGGGTAGAAGTCCAATGCTTCATTTCTAAGAAAGAAGGTGTAGCAGAACAAGCTCCTTCTGTACAGCATCCTTTGTGATAGAACCTATATTTAGTTGCTTCAACAGCTTCAAAAATGTAAGTTTATAATATAGCAAGGAAACATAAATAAATTTTAAAATTGCAAGATTTCCCAGATCTTGATAAGTCAGCCACAATTACATTATAATACAGTAGTTGGCCAACAAATGCTTAGTTGCCTTCTCAGGCCAGATTAGAAAGCATTCAGTTTGTGTAAAAATGTTGGACAGTTCTCCTTGGAACAGAGGAAGTTTAGGTGTGAATAACAGAAATTTTCAAGATGATGAGAGGTTTTGATAAGAGCATCGAGAAAATTTTGTAATTCCTGTAAGTGGGCCAGTAACAAGAGGTTTCAAACTACAGATTTAAAATCATTGGCAAAAGATCTGAAGAAGAAATGCTTTCACTCTTTCAAAATGATTCCTCTTTCAAAAGTCAGACAGACATGTCAGGTTGAATGGCCTGTGTAGCAAGTTTCTACGATTCTAGTTGTATTCCTTAAATTTGTATTTGAAATGACAGACACAGAAACAGTGGTCTTCATATGAAATAATCCCCCTCCAACCCAAGCAGGACAGGGTTGGTGGGCGGCGGTTGTAAAAATTGGAACAATTTTTTCAACTGGCTTTCGCGCATCTGTTGCTTTGTATTGTGCACATGTGTCGTGTCAAGATGTGGGCCACTTCAGTAACATGTTCAAATCAGGCTCGTACAGTGCAAACTGGAGCCTAAATTTAATTTGAAACTGCACCAGTTTCCTGGTACGCAAGAAAGCCGATAAGGAAAGAGAGGCAAGAGCGGTCAACTCAAGAAGACAAGTGCCTTTTAAAACACTTCTTATTGGCCAGGAGAAGCATTTGCCTCTACTTTGCTGACCGTCTCTCCCATTCCACCATGTCCCCAACCACCACCAATCTTGATCTCTTCCTCCCTTCCCCTCCCAAATGCTGGATGGTTTTTCCATCCCTCGTACTGTACCTAATTCTGGTTTGTCCAGAAGACTAATAAGAATGCGAAAAGGTTTCAGATCATGTAATGGCGTCCTTTCTTCCTCTCTACATCCTTTTCCTTGTAAAATTCCCACCATGGCCTGTGAGGGGAAGCAGTGAAAAAAGGAAGAGGAAAAAATGAAATTAATTGAGTCAAACAATCAGGGAAAATGCTGAATGCAGGTTTTCCTATAAAAGCTACAAACTGGACAGTTAATGAGAACAGGTTAAAACAAAATGTAGCTGAAGGAACAGTTGCAAATCATGTCCACCAAGTCCTGCCCAATTTCAGATGTAAACTTTTACATTCAGTTCTGAGAAAATAAGCAGTCAAGGTTTGTTTTCCTTTTTTTACAAATTAAAAATACTCCAATATTAGTATGCATGTATGGAGGACAGACTCACAGATCCACCAGTTCAAGTACAATGCTCAAGAAGGGAAAAACATGTTAGATTCCAACAGCCTAAACAATTTTTAAGCAAAATATTTCATTGCATCTTCAGGATAATTATGTTCTTGGTGGTTCTTGAACCATATTAGCCTGACAGACTGATATTCTGAAAATTATCATAAAACTAAAATTGATTTTTTGGGGGAATGTAGGCATCACTGGTGGGGCAATATTGATTGTCCACCCCTAGTTTTGTTTAAAATTTTTCCAATTCTGGGACAATTTAATGCGGCCAATCTACCTACCATGCACACCTGTGGGTTGTGGGGGTGCGACCCATGCACAAGGGGAGAATATGCAAACTCCGCATGGACAGTGACCCGGGGCCGGGATCAAACCCGGGTCCTCGGCGCCGTGAGTCAGCAGTGCTAACCACTAGGTCACCATGCGGCTTTGTTCACCCCTAGTTGCTGTGATTGTAACTAGCTGTTCAGATTTCTTCCAAAACACCTGATTTATGTTCACCATAAGGATTCTATGGGTGGACCTCATTTAATTAAAACATAGCAACCTTGTGCCTGGAGTGATAGGTTAGTGTGTCTCAGGGCTAATTACACTTATCCACTGTACCCTTGAAATCAATCAGACGCGAGCAAAAGCTATCATGCTCACAGCTGACACCTCCAATCCTGCAGTTTTTTCCAGTCAGAATATGGCCTGCCAAGTACATCATGCCTGGCACAATCCAAACTGTATTCTCCTCCCAAACTAGTTGTGCTTTAAGAACCAAAATTCAAAATTTAGTTGAATCTGTAAGATTTAAGCCAAGATGTCTTTGTAAACTGTTTTGACACCATTGCTCTTCCTAAATTGTAGTAGGCTTCATATTTCTGAAAAATGAATGACATGAGAGAAAAGGATGGACTGCTGTCATAGGTACCAGTCACAGTATTCACTGATGTCAGACATTCAACACAATGCCAAAAAGAGAAGCAAATTCAACGATGCTAGAAGTCTGAAATTAAAACAACAGAATTATGGAAATGCTCAACTTGAGGCAAATGACCAAAGAAGTGGTGCACACAGAAGTGGATAAAGTAATGGACAATTAAACTAAAGGAATAGCCCTCGACTTTGTTGAAATGTCATTATCTCGTCAACCTACTTTCTCCAAATTTTGTCCTTGCATTGGTAAACCTGCAAGTTTCATTTTAATTAGGTGGTAGGATTAAACTGCCAGAGAGACTCCAGGTTCTTGCACATCTGAGCTGCAATGTATACTGTAATGTGCAGAAACACACAGTCAATTTTTAGACTGAGGACTCCTCTCGTAAAAGAGGAAACCCCGCCCCGTTACCAGGACTAGGATAACACGACAGCTGGGACCCATGTGGTTCCTTTCCCAAAATAAGAACATACACCGAATTGTCCAGGGTAAAACGTCACATTGCATGCGGCAGCCTATGGCTGCCTCAGACCTATCCTGCCCACGGCAAACCTTCCCTGCAAGGTCTGGGATGACCAAGCTCAGCTGGGTGGAGGTGACGACCCATCAACAATTTGGTCAATGCATCCTATTGTGCTGTAGTCCATTTATTGAACAAGAAATGCGCTAATTGAGTCTACCAGGGTCTGGAGGTCTGTTTCTGCATCCCCTGTTTGAATGTCTGGAAAGACCACTCTCGGCTAAACCGTTGGAGGCTGGGTGTTATGGGGCAGATCACCTGTAGTGGATCCTGATTGCGGCCACAAAGGAGTCAAATTCAAGCTACCGTTACCAGGTAAAGTTAGCCCGTTACAAATCTTAATGCAGAAAACTACAAAGAGTGACAAGAATTTACAAAGATTGGAATAATTGATATACCTGGATCAGGAGCTTCTTGGAAAAGGTATTAAAATAATAGATTGCATGTTCCTCTGGATTGCTGTGCCTGGTGCTTCTGGGGCCTACGATACAACCATTATTATCGAATCCTAAATAAATGAAGGAAGAACAGGGACTTGACAATGCACTCAAATGTGTATCTATAGTTGGCTATTGTTGCATATAGCTGATCTTTCCAAACAAAAATGTTTACTTACCAATTGGTAATCCATTTGAAGAAAGCAAAAGAGAAGTCACATATATATTGTTAATCAATAATAATCTAATTTACACAAATTTCTTGGCCATTTACAGATGAAAATAACATTTACTTACTTCTGTGTTTGTTTTCAATCTTAAAACAATAGCCTACCGTGGCTCAATTGGTAGCACCTTTGCTCCGAATGGATTCAGGTTTCACACCAGAACTTCAGCACAAAAATCAAGACTGAGGGAGCACTGAAGGAGTGCTCTACTTTCAGACGGACGTTAATCCAAGGCCCCATCTGGCCTTCAGGTGGACTTTAAAAATCTCATGACACTATTTTGAAGAACTGCAGGAGTTAACCCCAGTTTTCTGGGATAATATTTATCGCTTGAGCAAGATTACAAACAAAACAGATTATCTGGGTCATTATCCAATTGCTGTTTTTGGGAGCTTCCCATGTGCATATTGTCTGCTGCCTTTCCTACATTCCAACAGTGACTACACCTCAAAAGTAATTAATTGTCTGCAAAGCACATTGAAACATCCAGAGATATTAAAAGTAATATATAAATTCAAGTCTTTCTTTGTTTCAATACATAAAAAAATTAAATACAATATAGACACACTTTGGTTATTAAAAAGTTAGAAACGGACAGCCTAATTGCAAAATAAAATCACTGCAAAACATTTGAAAAAAAGAAGTGGCTAACTAAATTGGAGACAAGATCATTCACACTAAACATTAATTATTTACATTTACCAACACTCTCCTGTGGTAAAACATTCACAATCCTTACATTCTTAAAATAAACTGCATAAAAGCAGTTGTGCACATTAATTTATAATTAACATCTATTCCAGGGGTTCCCAAACTGGGTTCCAGCTCCCAGAGGTTCCATGGCAAGCCAGGCTGAGCTATACAGTTCGCGTTTTGTGCTGTTTCCAGTTCATCTAGTCAGAGGCTGGCTTCTACAGCTGAGAGCGTAATTGGAGAACACAGAGACTGGTTCTGGGAGCAGATGTTAGACAAAACTCAGGTTGCTGCCACGGTTTAACTGACTGACCAGAACCAAGGTTGTCACTGGAGATTTGGATAAAAGTAATATTGGTGAATTCACACTATCAAAACCATCATGAGAGGAGCTGAAGGGGTTCTGGAAAAAACACCTTTTGTTGAAGATTGTACCCAAGGAACTCAAGCAGAAGGGGAGTTGCTGTCTGATGAGAATTGGAGGCTGAATCTGTGAAGGAAGAGATGTGGTATTCTACCCGAGAAAGATCAGAGTTTTTAAAGATTTTATAGTTGAAACTGGGTGCCACATATGCTGTGTGCTGTCTGATAAACCGGTGAAAACCCTTTGTTTCATCGGTCATTCAATGCATAATTTATAACGTATTAACTATGATTTATCTGTTAATTTCTGTTTAATTTATGCTGATTTTAGTTTGATTGTCACAGTTACAGAAAGTGAAATTTTATCTTTGTTTTTTTGTTGGGGTCAAATCAGTAAATTCGATCCTTTTGATTTGTTGCTCTCCACAGGGATCATAACAATGGCATTTTTAGCATGATTAAATGTTCAACGCACTTCACAGGATCTTTACACAATAAAATATCACAATGAGCCACATAGACAAGATTATTAAAAGCTTTATGAGGGGTAGGTTTTAAGGAGCAGCTTGAAGGAGGAAGCATGGTAGAGAGGTGGCGAAATTTAGGGATGGAACTCCTGAGCTGGCTCAGGTAACTGAAAGCATGTCCACCAATGGCAGAGCAATTAAAATCGGAGATGCCCATGAGGTCAGAATTAGAGGAACACCAATATCCTGGGAGGTTGTGGTGCTGGAGGAGAGTACAGAGGATGAGCCCTAGATGGATTTGAAGACAAGTATGAGGATTTGAAAGTTTGAGGTATTGCTTAAGCAAAAGCCACGATAAGCAGCAAAATGGGGCAAAGAGTAAACAGGATTTGGTACCAGTTAGGAAGTGGGAGCAGAATTTTAGATGTCATCACAGTTGGAAGGGGCAGAATGTGGGAGAATGGCCAGGAGTAAGCTGGAACAGTCAATATAGAGGTAACAAAGGCATGGATGAGGTTTAGAGCAGAATATGAGGTGAAGGAGTCATGCGGTTATGGAGCTTGAAATAGGTGGTCTTAATGATGGTACAAATATGTGGCTGGAAGCTCATTGAGGTCAAATATAACAACAAAGTTGTGAAAATCTGGTTCAGCCTCAAACAAGTACCAGGAATGGAGTCACCAGAAAGGGAACAAAATCTTCCCAAGATTTAATTGGAGATATCCTGTACTGGATGTCATACAAGCAATCTTACCATTTAGACTCAGCGAAGGGTTGTGCGAGAGCTGTTGCTAAGGTAGAGCTGGGCGCTATTAGCATACATATGGAAATTAGCGCTGTGTAGTCAAATGATGTTGTTATGGGGCATATAGATGAGAACAGAAATGCACCAAGGATAGACCACCTGGGAACAATAGTGATAAGTGTGCAAGAGGCATAGTGGTTCGGCTAGAGTCCAGGTAATATATTAAGACTTTTGTATGTTGAACTTTCTGAACAGTAGTTGTGGACATCTTCTAACCAAGTTTATAGGTAACATTCTGACACTGCTCAGAGGCAGCAACTGACAATCTTGCTCAAGTTAATAATCTATTTACAGCTACTATACACACCATCCAAAAAGCTTATCAATATGTACTACATAGGCTATTTCCCATTCACTGAAGAGGTATATGCTGCTTTTTTCCACAGTAACTTCATTTCAGTATTGCAGTGTTAATGTAAGTCTACTTGTGACATTAATTTAAAGACTTATTTATTTGTATACAAATTCCAGATATGCAGTTGCTGTATTTATGGCAACAAAATGCATCACGATAGGCCTAGTAATTCAACATTAATGGTACAGTCCAAAAGGGTGTTCAGGGGCAGAGTGATCTGAGAATGAATGTGTATCGATATTTGAAAGTGACAGGGTATATTAAGAGAGTGGTTAGCAAAGCATACAGGAATTTGGCTTCAATGAATACAAAAGCAGGAAAGTTATGATGATCATTTATAAAGCTCTGGTTAGGCCACAACTAGAGTATTACATCCAATTCTGGTCACCACACTTTAGGAAGATCCTTAAGAGGGTGCAGAAGAAATTTACTATATGATTCATTCATATTAACTCATTAAGCATAACATCCAACTGCATCTGGAACATCCGCAATGTCTTTTTATCTTTCTTGGCAGAGCATTCCAAATATTTCAGCTTGATGGATTTCATTTCAATGCTGGAACCATTTAAAAAATGTTTTGTTATTTGCCAAACCAGACTTCTCATTCTACTGGATAGTCTTATTTCAAAGCAGTATTGTCAATAAATGTCAATACTTTATATGCTCCGACTTTTTCTATCCCCACCTCCTTCTACAATCATTGTTCTTCTTTGTACCCAGTCCCCTTTGAAACAGAGTACATATGTCCCCTTTGAAACAGGGGACTATAATGCATGCCATAGGGCAGTACGGCAGCACAGTGGTTAGCACTGTTGCTTCACAGCTCCAGGGTCCCAGGTTCGATTCCCGCTTGGGTCACTGTGTGGAGTCTGCATGTTCTCTCCATGTCTCCGTGGGTTTCCTCCGGGTGCTCTGGTTTCCTCCCACAGCCCAAAGATCTGCAGGTTAGGTGGATTGGCCATGCTAAATTGCCCTTAGTGTCCAAAAGGGGTAGGTGGGGTTACTGGGAAAGGGTGGAGGGTGCTCTTTCCAAGGGCCGGTGCAGACTCGATGGGCCAAATGGCCTCCTTCTGCACTGTAAATTCTATGATCTATTCCAGGGATGTGGGGGATTTTAATTGCATGGTTAGGCTTGAAAGCTGGGGTTGTCCTCCTTGGAACAAAGGAGAGTGAGGCGCGATTTGATAGATGTGTGGAAAAGGTAGGTGAGGGAAAACTATCCCCATTAGCTGATAGTACAACAACTAGAGAACACAGGTTTATAATTTGGGGTCAGAGATGCAGGGGGATTGGAGAAACTTTTTGTATGCAGCAAATGAACCTGGAATGCGCTGTCCACGAGGGTGGGTGAAAAAACAATCAATTATTTAAAAAGGAAGGGCGGCACGTGGCACAGTGGTTAGCTGAGGACCCGGGTTCGAATCCCGGCCCTGGGTCACTGTGGGGTTTGGGCCGTGTGGGGTTTGCACATTCTCTGTGTCTGCATGGGTTTCACCCCCACAACCAAAAGATGTGCAGAGTCGGTGGATTGGCCATGCTAAATTGCCCCTTAATTAGAAAAAAAAATAATTGGGTACTCTAAATTTTATTTTTTTTAAATCCTTTCTAAAGGAAATTGGATGGATACTTGAAGAAATAAACGTACAGGGCTGCTACAGAGAATGAGCAGGGGGAGAGAGGGACTGACTGGATTGCTCTGCGGTGAATCAACATGGACTCAATAAATCAAATGGCCTCCTTCCATGTCATAAATGACTAAGCCATCAAGATATATAATAGTTTATTCAAGCAATGAAAGACCAAGTATTTGAACTGCAAATGCTTCCCTAGTTTGCACTATATCTCCAAATGGGCTGCATATAAACCTGCCAGAGTTAAGCACAGCATGTGAGCTAAATGCATTTGCCATTTTCAGTATGTGCATATTGGAATGATCCTAACTCACCAAGAAGCCATGCATAAAGTCTACGGTTGAGAGACATATCTCGCCGAAGTACTACATGTAAAGCTGCAGATAGAATCTCAATCATGTCTGGGCGAGTGGCCTAATAAGATAAATGAGAAGAAAAAACATTTCCATTAAACATGGAAGAGAAATTTGATGCTGAAAGATGTCTGCTGCAATCCCAGTCCTAACTTCAAAATCAGAGGGCTCAAAATATATTGTTCTCTACCCATGTTTCTATCTTTGCAGGTGTCCCCCTCCCTCTCACATGATCTTGGCTGTGTGTTCAACTCTGAGGACAACACTAGAAATTTGGATTTTTGGAGGTCCTGTCCTTCAGATGATGCATTATGGTCCTCTTTGCCAGCTCAGGTAAATATTAAAGATCTCACAACACTTTTTCAGCTGGGAGCGCTCCTAATGTCCTTGACAACAATCATTTTTCAGTCATAATAAGTAAATCAAATGGTTGTAGTATCTAATTATTGTTTGAGAGACTTTGCCAATTGCAAAATAGCTGTCGCTATGACCTGCAAAACACTGACTGTATTTCAATGTTTAAAAAACGCAAACTCCAATAACATATTCATCAAACTATTACACAGAATTATATAGTCTACAACTTAGAAAAAGGCTATTCAACCAAGTGGTCTCTGCTACACTTGCCCATCTGCATCCAAACTCATCATTCTATTCCTTTCTTCCTCTTGAATTAATCTAACTTCCTATTAAATGCATTAAAGCTATTTGCCTAACCAGTCCTTGCGGTAGCTTGTTTCACATTCTTACCCGTTTTTGAGGAAATACATTTCTCCTGAATTCCCTATTGAATTTATGAATTTTGTATTTCTGGCCTCTCAGTTACCTTTCGGCTATCTACAGAAGAATTCCATGATGTTCAACCTTTCGTAATAAGTATATCCTCTCTAGCTCAGAATCTTTTCTGCACATTCTGTACTGACTCCATATTCTGTGCACAATAAGTGTGGTCTAACCAAGATTCTACATAAATTTAATAGAATTTTTCTCCTTTTAAATTCTGTTGGTCTTGAATTCATCCTCAGTACTTGATATGCTTTTTTAAAAATGGTCTTACTAACCATCTTTGTTATGCTTAGAGATTTGTGTATCTGTAGTCTTGGATCCCTTTGTTCCTCTATTCTTATGATCAAAGCACCCTTATTCTTCCTACCAGATTGCACCGTCATAGTTATACACATTGAAACTAATTTGATGATATTCTGCAAGCTTATATTGATGTCTTTTTGCATATTGTTGCAGTCTCCCTCAACTGTATGCCTCAATTTGGTGTCTTCCACAAATAATGGAATTCTATTCTAATTTCAGAGTTCAAGTCGTTAAAGTAAATTGTAAACTACAGCAGCCCCAGTACCAATTCCTGAGGAACACAGTCTGAGCAGCTACCCTCAACCCCCACCATTTGTTTTCTGTTTTATTGTAAATTTACATTTACTGACATCTTCTGAAAATCCAGCTATTACATTACCCTTGTTTACTCTTTGTTGTTTCTTCAAAAATGCAATAGGGAATGCAATAGAGTTGGTCAAGCAGGATCATCCTTTTGAAATCAGATTATTTTATTTATAGCTTTTAGATGTTTTTACATTACATCTTTAAGTAAACATCCCAATATCTTATCATCCACTGTTAAACAATAAGGTTCCCAGGACTTGTTCTACCTTCCTTTTTAATTATAGTAATCACACAAGCACTTTGCCAGTGCCCTGCAATTAGTCTCTTTCTCAGTGAGTCCCTACAAATACGTAATAGTGCCTCTGCTATTTCTTCCTTAACGTGTTTTAACATTTGTGGATGCAACCTAACTGAGTCAGGAGTTTATCCTTTTTAGCGTACACAGTATCCACATTAAGATTCTTCAGCACTTTCTATATTTGTTTAATTTGTTTCTTGCATTTGGCTTCCGGCGGGGGAAGAGAGCGGTCACGGGTGGAGGAGCTTCTGGGGGGGAAACAAAGTTGCGCCCCACTCCTCGCCGAGAACTTGCAGCCAAGTGCGCAAATTCACCCGTTTGGGCCACCCCCCGCCCCCGCAACAAGAGAGTGGGGATGAAGAAAAACCCAGACTCCAAAGCTGATTACAGCGCGAGAACTGGGTGCTCAGGAGCGGAGCGATCCGGCGGCGCCCCCATCCCACAGCAGCAGAGCGCAGGGCAGGACGAGCGGCAGCTCGGACCAAAGCTGGGACTGAGCCAGCAGGAACTACTGGCGACCCACCCCGCACCCCCGGGCAGGAGAGCGCAGGGTAAGATGAGCGGCAGCCCGGACCAAAGCAGGGACTGAGCCAGCAGCAAGGACCCCTCCCCCTGGTGGCAACCACCATCAGGCAGGAACAAAGAGGAACTCCCGGCCCGGCCAGAAGCCTCTCTCTCTCTCTCGACCCTGGGTGAGTGAGGGAAAAGAAAAAAAGAACTTTCCCTTTTTCGAAAACAAAATTTAGAAAAGAAAACTTATAAAGCGAAAGAAATGTTTTCACTTTAAAAAAGTGGTAAAGGAGAGTAGGGAGGGGAAAAGAAAAAGGAAGGAAAATAAAGGGGGAGAAGAAAGTTAAAAAAAAGGAGGGGGAAAAAAGTGGGGGGGAAATGCCAGAAGGGAGCCAAAGCAGAGGGAGAAGGGGCACCAAAAGCAGACGGGATAAACTGCAGGGGTCTGTCGGGAAGGTAAGTTTCCCGCTTTAAGAACTTACCTTGCAGGAGAAGCAGCCTTCAGTTTTTCGGCGGGAGCAGTGGCCAGGGGTCTGTCGGGAAGGTAAGTTTCCAGCTTTAAAAACTTGCCTTTTTGTTTCAGAGCTGCAGGAAACCGGAAATCGGCCGTGGGGATTTCTGGGAAGGTGTGTAGTACCTGTATATAAGTTGGCCGGTTGCTAAACCCGAGACACTACACTTGTAGTGTCCCCCACCCTACCACCTCCTCTAACCTAAGGGGTTGAGGGAATATCAGGTAAGCTCTTCCTTTTTTTTTCTTGTTTTATCTAGAGGGGATGGCAGGGAAGGCAGTGCAATGTTCCTCCTGCAGAATGTTTGAGGTGAGGGACGCCGTCAGTGTCCCTGCTGATTTCACCTGTGGCAAGTGCACCCATCTCCAGCTCCTCAGAAACCGTATTAGGGAACTGGAGCTGAAGTTGGATGAACATTCGGGAGGCAGAGGTGGTCATAGATAGAAGCTTCAGGGATGTAGTTACTCCGAAGAATGAAGATAGATGGGTGACGGTGAGAGGGGCTGGGAGGAAGCAGTCAGTGCAGGGATCCTCTGTGGTCGTTCCCCTTAGTAACTAACGCGGTTGGTGTGTTGCCTCCCAGGTGCCAGGGTCCGTGATGTCTCGGATCGTGTTTTCGGGGTCCTTAAGGGCGAGGGGGAGCAGCCCCAAGTCGTGGTCCACATAGGCACCATCGACAGAGGTAGGAAAATGGATAGGGATGTAAGGCAGGAATTCAGGGAGCTAGAGTGGAAACTTAGATCTAGAACAAACAGAGTTATCTCTGGGTTGTTACCCGTGCTAGCGAGACGAGGAATAGGGAGAGAGAGCAGTTGAACACGTGGCTGCAGGGGTGGTGCAGGAGGGAGGGTTTCAGATACCTGGATAATTGGGTCTCATTCTGGGGTAGGTGGGACCTCCACAAATGGGATGGTCTACACCTGGACCAGAGGGGTACCAATATCCTGGGGGGGAAATTTGCTAATGCTCTTCAGGAGGGTTTAAACTCATTCAGCAGGGGGTTGGGAACCTGAATTGTAGCTCCAGTATACAGGAGGTTGAGAGTAGTGAGGTCATGAGTAAGGTTTCAAGGTTGCAGGAGTGTACCGGCAGGCAGGAAGGTGGTTTAAAGTGTGTCTACTTCAACGCCAGGAGCATCCGGAATAAGGTGGGTAAACTTGCAGCATGGGTTGGTACCTGGGACTTCGATGTTGTGGCCATTTCGGAGACATGGCTAGAGCAGGGACAGGAATGGTTGTTGCAGGTTCTGGGGTTAGATATTTCAGTAAGCTGAGGGAAGGTGGTAAAAGAGGAGGAGGAGTGGCATTGTTAGTCAAGGACAGTATTAAGGTGGCAGAAAGGACGTTTGATGAGGACTCGTCTACTGAGGTAGTATGGGCTGAGGTTAGAAACAGGAAAGGAGAGGTCACCCTGTTGGGAATTTTCTATAGGCCTCCGAAAAGTTCTAGAGATGTAGAGGAAAGGATTGCAAAGATGATTCTGATAGGAGCG
Source organism: Scyliorhinus canicula (assembly GCF_902713615.1). NCBI lineage: Eukaryota > Metazoa > Chordata > Chondrichthyes > Carcharhiniformes > Scyliorhinidae > Scyliorhinus > Scyliorhinus canicula. The sequence continues at coordinate 169,373,071 of NC_052146.1, forward strand.
AAAGTAACAGGGTAGTTGTTACAGGGGACTTTAACTTTCCAAATATTGACTGGAAACGCTATAGATCGAGTACTTTAGATGGGTCAGTTTTTGTCCAATGTGTGCAGGAGGGTTTCCTGATACAGTATGTAGATAGGCCAACAAATAGTCAACACGGTTTTGTGAAGGGTAGATCGTGCCTCACAAACCTTATTGAGTTCTTTGAGAAGGTGACCAAACAGGTGGACGAGGGTAAAGCAGTTGATGTTGTGTATATGGATTTCAGTAAAGCGTTTGATAAGGTTCCCCACGGTAGGCTATTGCAGAAAATACGGAGGCATGGAATTCAGGATGATTTAGCAGTTTGGATCAGAAATTGGCTCGCTGTAAGAAGACAGAGGGTGGTGGTTGATGGGAAATGTTCAGCCTGGAGTTCAGTTACTAGTGGTGTACCACAAGGATCTGTTTTGGGGCCACTGCTGTTTGTCATTTTTATAAATGACCTGGAGGAGGGCGTAGAAGGATGGGTGAGTAAATTTGCAGCTGACACTAAAGTCGGTGGAGTTGTGGACAGTGCGGAAGGATGTTGCAGGTTACAGAGGGATATAGATAAGCTGCAGAGCTGGGCTGAGAGGTGGTTAATGGAGTTTAATGCAGAAAAGTGTGAGGTGATTCATTTTGGAAGGAGTAACAGGAAGACAGAGTACTGGGCTAATGTTAAGACTCTTTGGCAGTGTGGATAAGCAGAGAGATGTCGGTATCCATGTACATAGATCCCTGAAGTTGCCACCCAGGTTAATAGGGTTGTTAAGAAGGCGTACGGTGTGTTAGCTTTTATTGGTAGAGGGATTGAGTTTCGGAGCAATGAGGTCATGTTGTAGCTGTGCAAAAGTCTGGTGCGGCCGGATTTGCAGTATTGCGTACAGTTCTGGTCGCCGCATTATAGGAAGGATGTGGAAGCATTGGAAAGGGTGCAGAGGAGATTTACCAAGATGTTGCCTGGTATGGAGGGAAGATCTTATGAGGGAAGGCTGAGGGACTTAAGGCTGTTTTCGTTAGAGAGAAGAAGGTTAAGAGGTGACTTAATTGAGGCATACAAGATGATCAGAGGATTAGATAGGGTGGACAGTGAGAGCCTTTTTCCTCGCATAGTGATGGCTAGCACGAGGGGACATAGCTTTAAATTGAGGGGAGATAGATATAGGACAGATGTCAGAGGTAGGTTCTTTACTCAGAGAGTAGTAAGGACATGGAATGCCCTGCCTGCAACAGTAGTGGACTCGCAATCATAAGGGCATTTAAATGGTCATTGGATAAACATATGGATGATAAGGGAATAGTGTAGATGGGCTTTCGAGTGGTTTCACAGGTCGGCGCACCATCGAGGGCCGAAGGGCCTGTACTGCGCTGTAATGTTCTATGTACCAAGACAGGGAAACAATCCTGCGCTGGGTTAGAAAAACAGAACCTGCTAATGGGAAGGACACTTCATTAGAATTTACGAGGACATTGGGGCAGACCTCGCCAGGAGACGGACCGAATTCAATAGAGCGAAAGCAGCTCTTCACAAGAACGAAGTGCGTTTTGGTATGCTGTACCCAGCGAAACCCGTCACATACCAAGAAAGAGAATACTTCTTTACAGCCCAGGCGAAGCAAACAAGTTTGTCGAGGAACACAGGCTGGAAAACCAACAGCTAGGGTAGAAATATGGGGCCGTTGGCAACGGGCAACAGCACGCCGATGGGGGGGGGGGGGGGGGGGGGACACCCCCCCCCCCCCCCCCCCGCCACCACGGCGAATGCACCCTGACCAAAAAGCAAACCACTGCCCAAGGGACCGTTTCAGGTGCGAGACGAGGTTCCAGCACGAGGGAACGAGTTGCAGAGAAGGGAGAGCAAATGAGAGGAGTGCAGGTTAGGATGGAGGAAGAAAGGGCAGAAAACCGCAGAGGCCGGGCAATGGAGAAGCGAGACAGTAACCCCTGAGAGGGGGACCACCGCACTAGCAGGAAAGCTAGCGCCGGGGACATGCAACAAAGCAGGGTCGCAGCGCACCCCCAACAGGGGGGGGGGGGGGAGAAGGTGCCAGGCGGGGGGAGGGGGAACCACTCAACAGAGGCGGGAGAGCAAACGGGGATAGGAGCAGGGGAAAGAGGGACAAAGGAGGGGTAGACAGGAGACGGGGGGGGGAAAAGGGAGAGACCAGGGTGAGGGGGGAAAGAGACATGGAGGGAGAGATCTGGGGGGACACAGGGAAGGAGGGACAAATAAACAAGGCTAGAAAAGGAAAGCAATAGTGCTACAAAGTGCCACAACCAAGGGCTCGGAATAAGGAATTGCTGCAAGCATCCACCCACTACGGTCTCTGGGCGAAGGGAGACCCCAGAGTGCAGGGGACTACCCGCGTGGCGGACGCACAGTGGGCAACCATGTCGGGTGCCCCTGGACAAAGGGAAACCTCGGAGCGCAGGGACCGATCGCATGGAGAGAGCAGTGACAGCGGCCATCCTGGACGGCCCCCTAACAAAGGGAAACCCAGGAGGGCAGGGGCGCGTCCACCAAGTAAGTATGGTTAATCCCACAGGAGCGGGGGGACAGAAGCCGCCCACCAGGATAGTCACCTGGAGCGTAAGGGGACTCAACGACCCAGTGAAAAGACCTACCTAAAAAATATGAAGGCCGACATTGTCTTCCTCCAAGAGACACATCTGAGAGAGCAGGACCGACTATCGGTAAGAAAGGGCTGGGTGGGACAAACCTACCATTCCTGCTATGGGACGAGGGCCAGGGGGTTGGCAATACTGATCAGCAAGGGGACGATGTTTAGGGTGACAAAGACGGTTACGGACCCGGGGGGACGGTACGTCATGGTCAGCGGGGCCCTGGATGGGGCACCGGTAGTACTAGTTAACGTGTATGCACCCAACTGGGACGACACGAGCTTCATCAAGAAGACCATGGCAGAAATCCCTGACATTGGGGGGGGGGGGGGGGGGGGGGGGGGGGGGGGGGGGGGGGGGGGGGGGGGGGGGGGGGGGGGGGGGGGGGGGGGGGGGGGGGGGGGGAGAGAGAGACGACTTCAACTGTGTACAGGATCCAACGACTGACAGATCAAACCCCAAAACGGGGAAAACCTCAAGCATGGAAAGGGAACTCAGTCACTTTATGGAGCAGATGGGAGCGGTGGACCCCTGGAGGTTCTCCCACCGAGGGGAGAATTGACTTTGAGGTGGAGGAAAACGGTGCTTCCGGGGAGAGACAAAGTGGAATATTCCGCAATAGTGATATCCGACCACGCTCCACACTACATGGACGTGAGGCTGGAGACGGGCAGGACCCAACTCCCCACATGGAGGTTGGACATTGCCCTATTAGCTGACAAGGCCTTCAACGAAAAGACATCGCGGGCCATAGCAGAGTACATGGAGAACAACCAGAATGGGGAGGTCTCACCCTCCACATTCTGGGAAGCGCCAAAGGCTGTACTAAGAGGGGAAATCATTGCTTTCAAAGCGCGAAGAGATAGGGAGGAAAGGTCGGCTTGGCAGCAGCTGGTCGACTCCATACTGGAGGTAGAGTGTAAATACTTGAGGCCCTGACCGTACAGCTCCTGGTAGAGAGGAAAGAGCTACAAAGGAACTTCGATCTGCTCTCCACCAGGGACCCTACAAGAACATGGAGACAAAGCCAGCCGCCTATTGGCGCACGAGCTGAGAAAGCAGGCAGCCACCAGAGAAATTGCACAAATCAGGGGTACCAGAGGCACATTAGAAACAGAACCAGAAAAGATCAACAAAACCTTCAAGGCCTTCTACCAAGGGCTGTACACCTTAGAGCCCCCAATGGAGGAGCCCTCCCAAACCTACAATTCTACCACTGGACAGCATCAGCCGAGCGAATAAGGGGATGGATCAAGGAGCCAGAAGCCGAGGGGGTGCGCGCGGAACAGACCTCCTGCATGGGGACCTCCTGCATGGGGATCTCCCTCCGGGCCCTCGCCACGGCAGCACTCCCATCCCCAACCAAAAAACACTCCAGCAGCCCAGTGGTGACAGCCACCCTCCAATCCTGGAACCAACTACGGCAGCAATTTGGTCTGACCAAAATGTCGGACAAAGCTCCCATCTGCAACAACCATAGGTTCACACCGGCGCTGACTGACGCCACCTTCAAAAAGGAGGGGACAAGACGTAGGGACACTGACAGTCAGGGACCTATACACTGACGGCAGGATCGCAACACTGGACGAACTGACAGAGAAATCCAGCAAGCCAGGGGGAATGAGCTAAGGTATCTACAACTCAAAAACTTCCTACGAAAGGAGACAAGGACATACCCACAACCGCCACGACAGACATTACTGGAAGAGTTACTGGATGCAAGCATACTAGATAAAGGGAACTGTAGCGACATTATGACCGACTGGTAGGAAGGGCCAACACCGTACTGGACGCAACAAGAAAGAAATGGGAGGAAGACCTGGGGATTGAAATAGGGTGGGGACTCTGGAGCAAAGCACTGCACATGGTCAACACCACCTCCACGTGTGCAAGGCTCAACCTGATGCAGCTAAAAGTTTTACACAGAGCCCACTTAAGAACCCATATGAGTAGGTTCTTCCCGGAGGTGGAGGATAGATGTGGACGGTCCCAAGGAGACTTGGCCAACCACGCCCACATGTTCTGGTCTTGCCCCAGACTTGTGGAGTACTGGACAGCCTTCTTCGAGGCCATGTCCAAAGTGGTGGGGATGAGGATGGTGCCATGCCCGAAAGTGGCGGTCTTCGGGGTTTCAGACCAGCCAGATCTATTCCTGGGGAGGAGGGCGGACGCCCTTGCCTTTGCCACCCTGATCGTCCGGGTTAGAATCCTGTTTGGCTGGCGGTCAGCAGCACCACCCAAAGCTGCAGACTGGCTGTCCAACCTCTTGGAATCTCTCCAAATGGAGAAAATCAAATTAGCCATCCGATGGTTAGACGACGGCTTCCACAGAACATGGGAGCCATTCACCCAATTGTTCCGGGACCTGTTTGTGGCCAACGAACAAGCGGAAGAATAGCCAGGTAGCCAAGAATCAGGGGAAAGTAGCCAAAGCATGAGAGGGAGAGATAGACCAGGAGGGGGGGGGGGGGGGGGGGGGGGGGAATAGCTAAACCGAAGAGGAAAGAAAGGCGAACCACAGGGAGGAGGGGGGGGACATGCGAGGAGAACCAGGGAGGTCGGGGGAGGCAGTGGAATGACAGTTGGAAGGAGGGCACGGGATACGATAACAAACTTTGCATGCATCTCCAGGAACAGAGAACAAGGAGAATACAGGCAAAAGATGGGAGGAACAGCTGAAGCGGAGGTGAGCGTGAGACGACAACGGCAGTAAGATCCGTCCGGGAGAAGCAAGTGACAACACCAACACCAAACCCATTCGAGTATTGCCCACTGTAATTGTTTCTCCGGCACCCAAATGTATATTTACCTCCCCAGTCTCCAACCCCCCCTCCCCCCTCCCACAAACAGTCACCCACTTATGTGTTGTAAATAATTTTGCCAGTTATACAGAGTTGCTGCTGTTGAGCTGGTACACAATACCCTACCAGTTATTCTATTTTACATTTTCTTTTCTTTTTTATTATTACCTTTTTTTTGGTATGTTTGGGTGTGCCCTTCTCTTCTATATATGTATATATATATATATATATATATCTTATTCTGTGTACATAACAGGAAATATACTTTGCTCAAAAACCCAATAAACAAAACATTTATTAAAAAAAAATTGTTTCTTGCATATCCATGGCCTGGAATGATGGAATGACATTATAAACTGCAAAAAAATGGCTACCAGTTATTTTTAATCCCACATTATAGTGATATCATAGTGGTGCTGAAATTCACTGACTGGCCACTAGGAGTCTCATTAGTATATAAGTCAGGGGTGGGCAAACTTTTCCGTGCAAGGGCCGCATTCAGAAATTCACAATTCACAAAGGGCCGCATAGTATATTAAGTAAAATAATTACTTCACCCGGTTATGATTGTGGGCGCCTCATATAGAACATAGAACAGTACAGCACAGAACAGGCCCTTCGGCCCTCGACGTTGTGCCAAGCAATGATCACCCTACTCAAGTCAACGTATCCACCCTATACCAGTAAGTAACCCAACAGCCCCCCCACCCATTAACCTTTAAAAAAAAATTAAAAAAAAAAAAAAAAAAATTTTAAAAAAAAATTTTTTTTTATTTTTTTTTAATGACTTGGTGGGCCGCAGAAATACCTTTGGCGGGCCGCATGCGGCCCGCAGGCCGTAGTTTGCCCACCCCTGATATAAGTGAATGTTAGAGTCGGGTGACCTCAGACTGACTAGGGAGTTGGGAGAGAGGTTGTGTATGTTCATACTGCTTTCATCTGTTGTTTTATATATATTTGGCCCACAGTTAATGTTAATAAATCGTTTATAGTTTTAGCTACAAATGTTCTTGTAATAGCTCACCAGCTTACCCGAACAGGTGCCGGAATGTGGCAACTAGGGGCTTTACACAGTAACTTCATACTTGTGACAATAAAAGGCTATTATGATTAATATAAATCAGGCCATCTGACAAGAACATTACAAACATGACATCCATTTCCTTAATCAACAATCTGCATTGGGTGGTCACAGTCCAGAGGCTGGCTTTTAAAGCAGACCAAGGCAGGCCAGCAGCACGGTTCAATTCCCGTACCAGCCTCCCAGAACAGGCGGCGGAAGGTGGCGACTAGGGGCTTTTCACAGTAACTTCATTTGAAGCCTACTCGTGACAATAAGCGATTTTCATTTCATTTTCAAAACCAAATGGTGTACGAGAAGTGCATCATTCACTCATTAAAAAATATATATTTTGATTCAACGCATTTTCAATGTATATAAAAAATACAGGAAATATTCATCTTTATACATCGGCCACAATACAAAAAACTCTCTACTATCTTGAATGTGCATGCCCCACTTTACGATGTAAAACAAAAATAACCCGTAACAAACCTCCCCCCCCCCCCCCAATGTCTTCCACCCCTTAAAGGTGATGAATAACCTCCAGCTCGAGAGGTCACTCATCGACCCTACCACCTTGGTTAGCTCCAGAGCCCACCACCCTAACAAAATCCGCCTCTGGGCCATCAGGAAGGTAAAGCACCTCCCACGTGTACTCCCAGAGCCTTTGACACCCCGAATATCACCCACCCACATGCTTGGGGCCACCTTCACCCCAAAATCGCTGACCCCCAGAAAAGCCTCCCAAAACTCAACCAACTTTGGGCAAGACCACAACATGAGTGTGGTTTGCCGGCCCCCTTGAACACCGCTCACATTTATCCTTCACCTCCAGAAAAAATAACTCATCTGTGATGCTGTCACGTGCACTCTATGCACCACTTTGAATTGAATTTTGGCTCAATCTTGCACAAGAGGTCGAACCTATCCTCCACAGGCGCTCACTCTATATCCCCGCTTCGAATACCCCTTCAACTTCTCTTCCCACCTTCGTTTTACCTCCTCTACCGAGGCCCTCTTCCACTGCATTAATTCCCCACAGGTATTGGAGACCCGACCCTCCCCTAAATCACCTTCAGACACTATCTTTTCAAGCAACAATGGGGCTGGCTACCTTGGAAACGTGGCCAGCTCCTTCCTCACAAAGTCCATGGTTTGCAAATACAGAAAGTAATTAATCCATGGCACTTCAAACTGACCATGACTATAGACATGACTGTCTATAGATACTGACAAATGTGGCAAAAGATGTACTCAAGAGATGGGATATGAGGGTACATTCAAAGAATGTGAAACAATCTCGTAACTTTGACCAGCCGTGATGTTGGGAGTTTGCCCATGGGACAGGAGGTATGAGAAGGAAAATTAATTTCAAGTAATTGATTAATGTCTAATTAACCAATCACCTGTTAAGTGACTGACACTTCCTGAACGAATCAAGGGGGTCTCAGCTGAGAATTAGATCCAATGAAAGTAAATAAGGGGCTAAACCATGGATAAGGATTCCTTTAAGAATGTGATCTGTATGAATGATTAGTAGACGATTTCTAGCGTTCCGAGATTCTTGAAGCATTTGTGAAAACCATTTTTTAAAAAAAGCCTTTAGTTGAAATGACTTTTATTCTGTAAATCTGGAATTACTTTTACCTTGAAGCTTTTTGCTTTCCCTCTGCAGTACCTCAAGGACTTTTCAATGTACACTCAATAGTTTTTCGATTTCATTTTGTGCAAATGTACCAAGCAAATTATTGGAAATAAAGAGTGCTTGGACTCCTCAAACCGGACTGAGTACCTTATCCTGAGTAAGAGATAAAAGGATCCTTCACCCCCTAATCCCTTACCTGCCCATTCTACCTTGCTTGTGCGAGCAGCCTTCTGGCATTCTCCCCATACACATAAAATGCCCCTCTAACCTGGCGCAACTGCCCCGCTGCCTTCCCCATAGCAAAATCCTCAAATTCCATCTGGAGCTTGGTCCTCGCTTTCAACAACCCCTCCTCAGGGGTCGAGTATCTCTGATCCACTGTCAAAATCACTATGTACCCCCCAATTACCACCTTAAACGCCACCTACAGCACGGAGGCAGAAACCTCCTAACTTCTATTAAGCTTAACATTGGTGCGTATAGCCACCCTAACCTCGCACACACACCTCTCTTACATCCAGCCTCACTGCAGTCGCTGGAAACCCCCCTTTTCTACACATAAATCCACGAAATGCGGCACATGGTCGACATCACAATTGCTGAATAGCCTCCCCAATCATTCATAAGAACATAAGAACATAAGAACTAGGAGCAGGAGTAGGCCATCTGGCCCCTCGAGCCTGCTCCGCCATTCAATTAGATCATTACTGATCTTTTGTGGACTCAGCTCCACTTTCCGGCCCGAACACCATAACCCTTAATCCCTTTATTCTTCAAAAAACTATCTATCTTTACCTTAAAAACATGTAATGAAGGAGCCTCAACTGCTTCACTGGGCAAGGAATTCCATAGATTCACAACCCTTTGGGTGAAGAAGTTCCTCCTAAACTCAGTCCTAAATCTACTTCCCCTTATTTTGAGGCTATGCCCCCTAGTTCTGCTGTCACCCGCCAGTGGAAACAACCTGCCCGCATCTATCCTATCTATTCCCTTCATAATTTTAAATGTTTCTATAAGATCCCCCCTCATCCTTCTAAATTCCAACGAGTACAGTCCCAGTCTACTCAACCTCTCCTCATAATCCAACCCCTTCAGCTCTGGGATTAACCTAGTGAATCTCCTCTGCACACCCTCCAGCGCCAGTACGTCCTTTCTCAAGTAAGGAGACCAAAACTGAACACAATACTCCAGGTGTGGCCGCACTAACACCTTATACAATTGCAACAAAACCTCCATATTCCTGCCAACAACGTCTTGCCCATGACAAAGAAATAGATTCGGGAAAATAAATCCGATGCGCATGCGAAGAGAACAAATATTCCTTCACCCCTGATCGCCATAATCAACAAAGGCCCACTCCCCCATACACTCCATAAACGCCAACAATTTCCCTGCCATTGCTGGCACCTGAGTAGATATGTTCAAGGACTTGGGGCACGACCAATCCAGCCTAGGATCCCATTCCCCCATAATCAACCGATTTGAGTCTAGGTTCGGAACCTTCGTCAACACCCTCTTCATTAAATCCACATTGTCCCAGTTGGGAGTGTAGACATTCACCAATACCAAGGGCACCCTGTCTAATCTCCCACTCTCCAGAACATATCTACCCAGATTCCCCTACTATAATATTTGACAAGAAAACCAGTCTCTCACTAATTAACACTGTAGTCTGCCTTGCCTTCATATCCAACCCCGAATGAAACACTTGCCCCACACAGCCTTTCCTCAACCTTGTATGATCTTGCACCCTCAGGTGCGTCCCCAACATAAAAATGACATCTGCCTTCAAGCTCATTAAATAAGTGAAAACATGGGACCTCTTGATCGGTCAATTCAGATCCCTAACGTCCCATGAGACCAATCTGATCAGGGGCTCCACATTGCCCACCACCCACCCATATCCAAGTTTCAATTGACTCCCCCAGGCCCCTCCACCCTGGTCACCTTACGATGGCTGCTGCCATCACCCTCCAACCATCTCCAAAAAGAAACTTCCCCCTGTCCCCCACCCTAAACAAATAAAGCTCCATGCCCCCAGGGCCACTATCTCAACCCAAGCCAAAATCAAAGAAACCAGAAAAACCAACCCCTCTTTCACCGCCCCCCAATAACCCACCATAGGAGTCACCACCACGCCCAACCAACTCGGCTTCCATTAACTAGCATACCTGCTAGCATGGTGCCCCACACCCAAGACAAATGACACACTTTATTTTTTAACATAGCTCCCTTGTTCCCCCACTGCCCCACCTTGTCACTGTGTCACACCAAGCTCCTCCACTCTCCCCGCTATCCACCAAACCCCACACATTCTAATATTCCCAAAACCAAACACCCCCAGATGTGGGGAAGAAAATGGTACAAAATTCATCTTCAACATAATTAATGAAACAGAGTAGGAAATACTAACAAAAATATACATAACCACACACTAAAAACATACCATCCCTCCCCCCTACTAATTTCCCCAGTCCAGGACACACGTGAACCCAACCAAATTCCAAAGTCTTCAAACATCCGCCAGTACACAGCCCCTTAAAAAGTTACTTGCCTCCTCTGCCGTATCAAAGTAGCACTCCTTTCCCCTAACTGTGACCCACAGGCGAGCAGGTACATCATCCCAAACCGCACCTTGTTCCTGAATAGGGACGCCTTGACCCTATTAAACCTGGCCTTTTACTTGGCCAGCTCCGTCCCCAGGTCCTGGTAAATATGAGCCATATGGCCTGCCCTAGTGCATTCCCGCATCTCCTTCTTTTCCTTATCTAAATACCTGTGTGGCCTCACTATGATTGCCTGCGGCAGGTACCCCGCTCTTGGTTTCTTCCTCAAATGACCGTGTGCCCAGTCCACCTCAAGAGAGTGGTCGAAGACTCCCTCCCCCACCAGCATTTCAAACATCATGGCCGTGTATTTCATGATCCTCGTCCCCTCAATACCTTCAGGAAGTCCCACGATCCTCAGGTTCTGCCTCCTTGAGTGGTTCTCCAAGTCGTTAACCTTCTCCCTCAACTTTTTCTGACCATCCGCCATCATCAGCATTTCTGCCTCCAACGAGGCAATCCATCCTCATGGTCAGTCACCATCTCCTCCTCCTCCTTTTGGATCAACATACTCTACACCTCCAGCCTCTGCGCCACTCTCTTCAGGGCAGCCCAAATCGGCTCTGCCATCCTCGGTAGGTCCTGAGGCCACCTGCCTTTGTTTTCTTAAACTTGGCCGCAAGAAATTTGACCAATTGCTCTGTCGGCTATTGTGGAGGCAACAACACCACAGGTCCCTTCGCCACCTTTTTCCCTGTTACGCCACACATGTCTTCCTGTTCTGAAGTGTCTCTTATTTGACACACGTCTGGTACCCCTTCAACATTCCCCACCGAAGGAGAGTACCTTATTTTTTGGTATTCCCACTTTATCCACCTGCAACTTTCCCGTAAAAACGGGCAGTAAGGGCCAAAAAATCTGATCTCAAACAGGAGCCACCTTATGCGTGGCCACTCATTCCTTGGCCACCATGGAAGTCAGTTACTATTTCACTCATGAGCAACAATTTTAGGTTCATGAAAATAAGACCACTATTTCATTAGTACCCTGTCCAATAGTAATACAGCCACTTCACTTACTTGCAAATAGTAGTCCCTTTTTAAAATAAGTACAGGAAAAGGGCAGGGTAACGGGACTATATGCATCTCTCTTAGAAAACTGACCAAATGTATTCTTCTACATTGTAAAATTCTATGACTCAATCCGAATATCCCGCATATTACTACTATGTGTAAGAGTTCCATTTCTAGATTTTCTCATTATAGTATTTATACCTGAAACAGATGGAAAGGAAAGCAGAACAGAATGAGATCCAAGGTGCTCCTCTGCACCAGGGCACTGGAGTCCTGGACTGAAACACTGACTGCTTCAACCTACAGAATTTAACAAAGATGAGATGATTAGAGAACCTTTTGTTTTAGTCAAAACATATTAAACCAATCTGGATTAAAAATCAACTGGGATGGTTAATTCAGCACTCTCAAAAAATTGGTAGAAGCCAGTTCCTACAAATGAAACCAACTGCCGAAACAAAATATTCAAAAGCAAAGCTGTCTTGTCCTACATGCCAACTGATTCAACACGCTGCTACAAAGAGTGTTAAGGTCTGGATTCACAAGAGCTCTTCATTTAATGGCCAGTTCTTCACCTCACCCAGACCACTCCAGGTTCTTCCTAAGTAAGGAGAAACAAAATAAAAATCTCCGAACATCCACCAAACAATTAAATGGATTTAACGATAATTCTTTAGAATAAATATTGTCTAAGGAATAGTGATTGCATGATTGGAATAGGTTCTTCTCAACCAGTCTGCAACTGTTGGCACATGTTTGACCATATCCCCAAAATGCTTCTCCCACCTGCCAGCTGGGTGTAATTTCACTCATTATCCCTCTTCCGCTTCCACACATTTAACTTTGATATTCCCCGAGGACCTATTGATGGTCTCCTAACTTCACTTGCGGCTCCAAGATCATACAAGTTTGAAAACTGTTTAATGCTGCTGACACCCAGCTCTTCAATCATTTCACTGATCCATCTACTGTTTCTAAATTATCAAGACTACTTATCCGACATCCAGTATTGGATCAGCAGAAATTTCCTCCATTTAAATATTGGGAAGATTGAAGTTCCTGCCACAAACTCTCTTTGCTGGCCACCAATCCTATTGTCCTCCCTGGCTAGTGTGAAGTTGAAACAGATTATTCACAACCTTGCTGTCATACTTGGCTCTGGAATGAGATGCCAACCACATATTTGTGCCGACTTTCAATCTGACTTCATCCCACCTCATTTCATCTGCTGCAAAACCCTCACTATGTCTTTGTTACCTCTAGATAACGATTCTAATGCATTTCTATCCAACCTCTTGCATTCCGCGCCGTAAACTTGAAGTCATCCAAAACACTTACTTGTATCCTATTCAGAGGGCCGGTGTACAATCGATGGGCCAAATGATCTCCTTCTACACTGTTGGGATCTTTGATTTTTTATTTAGAATACCCAATTCTTTTTTTCCAATTAAAGGGAAATTTAAGGTGGCCAATCCACATACCCCCACAACACAAAGATGTTTAGGGTGAGACCCAAGCAGACACGGGGATAATGTGCAAATTCCACATGGATAGTGATCTGGGGTGGGATTGAACCCGGGTCCTCAGCGGCGTGAGACAGCAGTGCTAACCACTGCACCACCATGCCGCCAACTGTAGAGATTCTATTGATTCTTTGGAGTCTGCATCAACCCTCCGAAAGAGCACGCCACCTCTGCCCATTTCCCTGCCCTATCACTGTAACCCCACCTAACCTGCACATCTTTGGACTGTGGGAGGAAACCGGAGCACCTGAGGAAACCAACGCAGACATGGGGGAAAATGTGGAAACTCCACACAGTCACCAAGGCCAGAATTGAGCGTTGCTAACCACTTATTTGCTATAATTTCTCCTTTTAGAGTATGGTTTCATATTTTGTTTTTATAATGTCCCTGTCAAGAACGAGGCCAACAGCGCGGGTTCAATTCCCATACCGGCTGAGGTTATTCATGAAGGCTCCGCCTTCTCAGCCTTGCCCCTCACCTGAGGTGCGGTGATCCTCTGGTTAAATTACCGTCAGTCAGCTCTCCCCCTCAAAGGGGAAAGCAGCCTATGGTCATCCGGGATAACGGCAACTTTACTTTTTGCTGTTCTATGACCCCATTGGTCGATGAGCAATTCTCATCAGAATAAAGGCATTTAAACTCAGTTAAGATTAACCTCTCATAAGTTGCAAGTTCTTCCCCATTAAAGTAATAAAAATGTTAATCCAATTTTTCATCTATAATTTCACAGGTTTTATGAGAGATTTCATAGCATAACATTTGATCAAAATCACTTCAAATACTCACCTTGAAACTAAATATACTTACATAGAACATAGAACTATAGCTTTCAAACTTCATTCGATACGATGTAACTGATTTAAGTAGAGAAGAATTTACAAACTACAAACTGAATAAAATTCAGTACCATCAGTTCAATGTCACTGCCAATAATATAGAGTTGGTCCTCCATAGAAAGCTTCCGATTCAGATGGGCGAGTACATAGGTGATCCCTGGTAGCCGCACAGTCGGGCTGGTCAGAATGCTCCCCCAAAGGGCACTGTAAAATGCAGACTGCTCCACCGCTGCCGCAACTTTCTCCAGCAATGTGTTTGCTCTATATATAAAGAAACGCCATTTAAATAATCTTATATCGGTCTCTTTCAATAATTATATTCATCAACAGTGACTAAACTTCATGTCTCTTTCTAGAAATGTTATTGGACACAATTCGGCAAGTCTAATTTGTTCTGTATCTTATGAGCAGAGATCTGCAGTGATGGCCAGAGAGGACAGCTGAGATTTGGTAGGGTCGGTTTGGTATCTGGGTAGCAAATAACACCAACTTATTATTTGCTTGTTTGCCAGATGATCTTGTCCTGAGTATTGTGATTGTGCAATCAATCTAGTTGAAAGTTCTCCTGTCATTGGTCCTCAACAAACTGTTCGTGGCATGAAAAATAAGAATAACAAAGTGATGAAAGTACTTTTGACTGAATGGACTCCAAAAATTTCTCCTCAAAAACATTTCACGATGGCCATAAAAATGGAACTGCAGGGTCTTAGGTCCCCATGACCTCTCTCATGTTGACCAGTTCATATGCTGCTTTGTAAATTCAAGAGGGTGACAGCATCTAAATAGAGAGTGATTTATCCTTCAGAGCAGATGTGTGATCCTTTAAGGCCGCGGCCATAATTGAGTAAATGGAGGGCAGCACGGTGGCGCAATGGTTAGCACCGCTGCCTCACGGAGCCGAGGTCCCAGGTTCGATCCCGACTCTGGGTCACTGTCCGTGTGGAGTTTGCACATTCTCCCCGTGTTTGCGTGGGTTTCGCCCCCACAACATAAAAATGTGCAAGGTAGGTGGATTAGCCACGCTAAATTGCCACTTAATCGGAAAAATGAATTGGGTACTCTAAAATTTTATTTTTTTTTTAATTTAAAAAATAATTGAGTAAATGGAGAGCCAAAGAAACTGTTGCTTCCCAGCGCCAGGGTCCCGGGTTCAATTCCCGCTTGGGTCACTGTCTGTGCAGTCTGCAAGCTCTCCCCGTGTCTGTGTGGGTTTCCTCCGGGTGCTCTGGATTCCTCCCACAAATCCCAAAAGATGTGCGGTCAGGCGAATTGGACATTCTGAATTCTCCCTCTGTGTACCTGAACAGGTGCTAGAGTGTGGTGACTAGGGGATTTTCACAGACACTTCATTGCGGTGCTAATGTAAGCCTACTTATAACAATAATAAAGATTATTTATTATTATTACTAGAAATGGGAGGCTCAGGTAAGCTATTCTGCAAGATTATCATAGAATTTGCAGTGCAGGAGGCCATTCGGCCCATCGTGTCTGCACCGGCTCTTGGAAAGAGCACCCTTCCCAAGGTCAACACCTCCACCCTATCCCCATAACCCAGTAACCCCACCCAACACTAAAGGGCAATTTTGGACACTAAGGGCAATTTATCATGGCCAATCCACCTAACCTGCACATCTTTGGACTGTGGGAGGAAACCGGAGCACCCAGAGGAAACCCACGCACACACGGGGAGGATGTGCAGACTCCGCACACAGTGACCCAAGCCGGAATCGAACCTGGGACCCTGGAGCTGTGAAGCAATTGTGCTATCCAGTGCTACCGTGCAGATAACTGCAGATTTTCGATTTTAAATCTACCTTTGTGCCAAAAGTCAATCATTTCTCGGAGAGCTCTGCTTGAGATTTTCGTGCAACAACTTTTTGCCTTTTGGGGGCTACCTTTTGGCTTTCAGGGGCTCCTTTTACATTCTCACCAACTCCTTTATTAGGTAATGCAGTCGTGTAGTATTATATGCTAAATTTTTGAATTGTCAATATTTATGTTGAATTTGTTTTCAGGTTTTCCTTCTTTAGATGAAGATAATAGATACCAAAAACTTTATATATATTATTAAATCTTTTAACCTTCGCCCATGCCTTCATTAATTGTACACCCGACTATTACAACACATTCCTTGCTGGTCTCCCACACTCAACCCTCCGTAATCTTTAAATCATCCATAACTCATGTCCTAACTCGCAGAAAGTTCCTTTCTCCATTGCCTATCTCATTCACAAAATCACAGAATCAGAGGAGTGCAGAGGAGGCCCTTTGGCCCATTGAGTCGGCACCAACGCATGAAAGGATTTGTCTTGCCCACCCAATCCCACTTGCCAGCACTTGGCCCATAGCCTTAGATATTAAGACATGCCACTACTCATCCAGATACATTTTAAAGGATCCTGCCTCCCAGGCAGTGTATTCCAGACCATCACCACTCTCTGGGTAAAAACGCTTTTGCTCAAATTCCCCAATCATTGACCTCGAGATCATCTTGTTTAAGGCAGAGGTGGCTAGGGAGGCAAGAAAGAAGTGGCAGCGGCTGGTGGAGAAAATTTTGGAAGTGGATGCAAAGTATGCTGCGGATCCTACTCCGGAACTTTTAGTGAGTAGAAAGAAATTTCAGGAGTGGCTTGACCTTCTATCTACAGGGAAAGCCAGTGGGGACTGAGGAGGTTTGGGCAGCGATAGGGAAGATGTAAACGGTTAAAGCACCGGTGTCAGAAGGGTTCCCGGGGAGTATTATATATTTTTTTTGGATAGGCTGGTGCCACTGTTGCTCGAGATGTTTGAAGATGCGGTGGCTAAGGGGGCACTCCGAGATGATGGACCAGGCATCCATTTCACTGTTGCTAAAAAAGGATAAGGACCCAGTGGAATGTGGGTCATATCAGCCAATATCTCTGCTAAATGTGGATGCCAAAATTTGTGCCAAGGGTTTGGCGCTTAGATTGAAAGAGTGCCTCCTGCAGTTGATCGCAGAAGATCAGACGGGGTTGTAAAGGGTCAGCAGTTGTCTTTGAATGTGCAGCGTTTGTTAAACGAGGTGCTCTCTCTCTGTCGGAAGGGAGGGAGCTGGAGGTGGCGCTGGACACGGAGAAGGCATTTGACTGTGTAGAGTTACTTGTTTGCAGTTTTGGAGAGGTTTGGGATTGGGCCTAAATTTGTGGAGTGGGTTAAATAGTTATATAGGGAACTGAAGGTGAGTGTTCGCACAAATGAGATGAATTTGGGATATTTTCAGTTACATAGGGAAACAAGGCACAGCACAGAATAAGCAAAATGTAAATGTAATAATCAAAAGGCTCTTTTCAGAGCTACCTACAGGATCTTGTTACAGTCGGAGACTGTCAGAAATTGAGTTATTCTAATAGATTAACTGACCAAGTCTCTTGTGTTTTCAGTTACCTGCCTCGATTGTGCTTCGTTCTGGTCCGTCCAGATATTGGTCAATTTCACCCGAAGGGAGTCTTTTCAGTTGGTCTCTGAAGGGTTTGCAAGGTGCACCTCGGTGTCACTTACCAGAGCCCAGATCACCATCAAACACATTTTGGCATTCTGGATATCTCCATGCAGGACACATGCCTTGCCCAGCTCAAGGCATTCATGTTGAGCAGATCAGCTCTGTTGAGAATTTATTTTGATAATGATGAAGACCTGCTCACAGATGCTCAGTTTGGGTTCTGCCAGGGCACCTCAGCTCCTGCCCTCATTCCAGTCTTAATCCAAACATGAACAGTGTTGAACTCAAGAGGAGATGAGCGTGGCTGCCTTTGACATTAAGACAACACTTTGCCAAGTGTGGTATCAAGTAAGCCTAACAAAATTGGAGTCAATGGGAATAAGGAGGAAACCGCTCTCGTGGAATGACACCTGGCACAAAGGAAGATATGATGTGGAGATGCCAGCGTTGGACTGGGGTGAGCACAGTAAGAAGTCTTACAACACCAGGTTAAAGTCCAACAGGTTTGTTTCAAACACTAGCTTTCGGAGCACTGCTCCTTCCTCAGGTGACCTCTTCATTCACCTGAGGAAGGAGCAGCGCTCCGAAAGCTAGTGTTTGAAACAAACCTGTTGGACTTTAACCTGGTGTTGTAAGACTTCTTACAAAGGAAGATAGTACTGGTTGTAGATCAATCATCTCGGTCGCAGGAAATTACTGCAGGAGAGCTCGGCCCCAATCACCTTCCTCTGCTTCAATGGTCTCCCCACCATCTTAAAGTAAGAAGTGTGACTGTTCGCAGATGGGGAAGGTGGGATCTGTACAAGCAGGATGGTGTACATCTAAACCAGAGTGGAACCAACATCCTTGCTGGCGGGTGTGCTAGTGCTGTGGGGAAGAGTTTAAACTAGTTTGACAGGGGGAGTGGATGCAGACTAATAGCAGAATAGGGACACAGAAAGGCAATCGGGTCTGAGGGAATGCAGGGTCGTAAGTTTCATAGGAGTAAGACAAGGCTGGATGGCCTCTACTTTAATGCCAGAAGTATTAAAGGTAAAACGGATGAGTTAAGGGTCATGATTGACACGTGTAATTATGATACAATAGTTATCTCAGAGACACGGTTGAGTGAGGGGTAGGATTGGCAGCTCAGCACTTCAGGATATTGAATTTTCAGGCAAGGCAGAGGAGGGGGTAAAAGAGGAGGCACTGCATTATTAGTTAAGGAGGCAATTACTGCGGTAAGGAGCGATGATATCATGGAGGGCGCATCAAATGAAACTTTGTGGATAGAGATCAGGAATAAAAAAAGGACAGCTACGTTGCTAGATGTCTATTATAGACCCCCAGATAGTCAGCGGGAAATTGAGGAGCAAATATGTGCGCAATGTGCGGAGGGGTGCAGAAATATTAAGAGGGTAATTATATTAGGTGATTTCAACTTTCCCCAAATTAATTGGGATAGCCATCATGTTAAGGGCTTAGATGGAGTAAATGTATACAGGGGAACGTTTTAGCTCAATATGTAGAGGATCCACTGAGTCAAAATCCTGGAACTCCTTACCCAGCAGCATTATGGGTGTCCATACACCGCATGGATGCAGCAGTTCAAGGCTGCTACTCAAGGGCAATTAGTGCTGACCTAGCTAGCGATGCTTGATGGAAGTGCTTTAGCTGTCACTTTTGTTTTCTGTACAGAACCCATGATTCTGATCCATACAAGAGTGTGGTGTAGGCATGAGTTTTGGTAATGATGAGAAGCAGCCGAAGGAGCAATTGGCCTTGATAGTCAATTGTCTATGTTCTTATTAGCAGTGGCATCATTTGAAATAATGCTATGCACATAGGAAAACTGTTCTATCGACTGTATTGAGGTTGCTGCTGTTAATGCTGATCTGTGATGGATTGTAATTTCCTTAGTGTCATGGTTGCTACCGCACTTCTGTTCCCTTGAAGCTAATTGTAAGACCAAAGTGTCCCGATTATTGGTGATGGATGAACTTATTTATCGATGATCACAGTTATGCCATCCAAAAATTTTGAGGATGCCCGCCTGCACCTGGAGGAAGGTCCAGATGCAGATCTCAATACTTTGCAGAAGTATATCCCATATCCCATCTGAATCCTCTCAGGGTGTGCTGTCCATTTCAGAGAGCAGGAATAACTGGTTGAACATGGAGCAGATTATAGACTTTTCTGGTCAGAAAAAGAGAAAGGTAAACAACATCTTTCAGGTTTTGGATTTATTATCAAGAATTTCAATGAGCCTCATTGGTTTTTCTTTTTTAAAAATAAATAAATTTAGAGTACCCAATTAATTTTTTTTCTCAATTAAGGGGCAATTTATCATGGCCAATCCACCTAGCCTGCACATCTTTGGGTTGTGGGGGTAAGACCCATGCAGACACTGGGAGAATGTGCAAACTCCACACAGACAGTGATCCGGGGCCAAGATCGAGTCCGGGCCCTCAGCGTCGTGAGGCAGCAGTGAGCTGAGCTATCTTGCCGCCCTCCCATTGATTTTCCCATTTGGTTTTTTGGGGGCAGAGGCGGAAGGCCTTCGAACGGGAGCTGCCACGCTTGCAGGTATTGCTGGTGAATGGGAGTGAGGCAGGGAAGAAGGCCACGAAAGGTGGCCAGGTTGGATTGGGGGGGAAATCGCAACTTGGCAGAGTTGCAGACGGAGCGTGGTCATGGACAGAGAGGGGGGCCATCTTGGATAAGCCCAGTTTAGGGTGGTATTAGAGGAGATAGAACTGGAGGGGGATGTTATTGGACGGTAGAGGGGATTGGAGGTGTAAGCCTCCGATAAGAATTGTAACGTGGAATGTTCATGGGTTAGACGGGCCGATTCAGAGGTCTGGGATTTTTGAACACCTGAGGAGTTTGAAGGCGGAGGTGATCTTTTTACAGGAGACTAACTTACGGGTGAAGGATCAGGTAAGGTTGAGGAAGGGATGGGTGGGACAAGTATTTCACTCGGCTTTTGACTCAAAGTCGCGAGGGGTGGCCATTTTGTTGAACAGAAGGACGAGGTTTGTGGGGGCCAAGGAAGTGCAGGCCCCGGGGGTGGGGATATGTGATAGTGAATGAGGTGCTGGAGGGGACTCCGGTGGTGCTAGTCAATGTACATGCGGCAAATTGGGATGATGTGAGATTTTTGAAAGGTTTACTGGGAACAATCCCGGACTTAGATACGCATCATAGAACATAGAACATAGAACAGTACAGCACAGAACAGGCCCTTCGGCCCTCAATGTTGTGCCGAGCCATGATCACCCTACTCAAACCCACGTATCCACCCTATACCCGTAACCCAACAAACTCCCCCTTAACCCTACTTTTATTAGGAAACTACGGGCAATTTAGCATGGCCAATCCACCTAACCCGCACATCTTTGGATTGTGGGAGGAAACCGGAGCACCCGGAGGAAACCCACGCACACAGGGGGAGAACGTGCAGACTCCACACAGTTGATGATGGTGGAGATTTTAGTGATGGAACCGACAGTGGACAGGTCGAGCTCCAAGTCAATGGGAAGGTTGAGGATGGCGAAGGAGTTGGGAGGCTTTATGGAACGTGTGGGAATGGTTGATCCATGGAGGTTCAACCTAGGGAGGGAGTACTGCTTCTCACACGTGTATATGGTATTCATTTCTTTGTGGTGATTCAAGTGGTGTTGATGGGGATGGTTGGGGCAGAGTATGCAGGATTTCAGATCATGCGCTGCATTGGCTGGAGGTGAGGCTTAGTTTGGGGCAGATGCAGAGGCCGGGATGGAGGTTAGTTTTGGGTTTTTTGACAGATAAGGAGTTTCGCGAAAGGGTGAGGACGGCGATTGGGGATTCCGTGGAGCTTAATCAGAATGGCCAGGTGTCAGCAGCCACGCTGTGGGAGGCACTGAAAGCGGTGGTCCGAGGGGAAATGATCTTGTCCATGGTGCACAGAGATAGGAGGAGGAGAGAAGAGCATGGACGGTTGTTGGTCGAGATAGTCGAGATGGACAGGAGATACTCGGGAGCTCCGACTAAAGAGCTGTTGGCAGAGAGGAAGAGGTTTCAGACACAGCATGATAGGTTGATGACAGGAAGGACAGTGGGGCAGTTATGGACAGCGAGGGGGGTGCAATATGAACATGGGAGAAGGCGAGCCGTATGCTGGCCCACCAGCTGCAGAGGTAGGCTGCATCCAGGGAAACTCTAAGGGTGCGAACTGAGAACTGAGGTAGTGTCAGAGCTGGGGTCGATAAATGAGGTTTTCTGGGGGTATTATGAGAAGCTGCACATGGCTTAGCTGGGTGGAGAGGTTGAGGAAATGGGATGGTTTCTGGATGGGTTGAAGTTTCCAAGGTTGGAAGAAGAGAGGAGGCAGGTATTGGAGGAACCGCTGGGGATGAGGGAGGTGATTGACAGCATTAATGGGGCAGCAGGGGCAGCACGGTGGCGCAGTGGGTTAGCACTGCGGCCTCACGGCGCTGAGGTCCCAGGTTCGATCCCGGCTCTGGGTCACTGTCCGTGTGGAGTTTGCACATTCTCCCCGTGTTTGCGTGGGTTTCGCCCCCACAACCCAAAAATATGCAAGCTAGGTGGATTGGTCACTCTAAATTGCCCCTTAATTGGAAAAATGATTGGGTACACTAAATTTATAAAAAAAAAACAAATTAATGGGGCAGCACGGTAGCATTGTGGATAGCACAAATGCTTCACCGCGCCATGGTCCCAGGTTCGATTCCCCGCTGGGTCACTGTCTGTGTGGAGTCTGCACATCCTCCCCGTGTGTGCGTGGGTTTCCTCCGGGTGCTCCGGTTTCTTCCCACAGTCCAAAGATGCGCAGGTTAGGTGGATTGGCCTTGCTAAATTGCCCTCAGGGTCCAAATTGCCCCTTAGTGTTGGGTGGGGTTTCTGGGTTATGGGGATAGGGTGGAGGTATGGGCTTGGGTAGGGTGCTCTTTCCAAGAGCCAGTGCAGACTCGATGGGCCGAATAGCCTCCTTCTGCACTGTAAATTCTATGAAAATTAGAGGGGAAATGAAGTGGGGGAAGACTCCAGGGCTGGATGGCTTTCCAACTGAGTTTTATAAGGCATTTGCAAAGGAGTTGGCGCTGCATTTGTTGGGGATGTTTAGTGAGGCATTGGAGAAGGGGGGAGATGCCAGAGACACGGATGCAGATGTTGGTCACATTAATCCTGAAGAAGGGGAAGGATCCGTTGGAGTATGGGTTGTACAGGCCCATTTCATTGTTGAACACAGACAAGTGCTGATTAAGTTAGTGGCGAGGAGGAAAGAGGGATATGTGTCAGGGGTGGTCGCTGAGGATCAAACGGGTTGTGTAAAGGGGCAGGCAGCTCTCTAGTAACATCAGGAGGCTGTTAAATGTAGCTATGACTCTGTCAGTGGGAAGGGTGGCGGAGGTTGGGGGGGGGAACGGGTCTGTAGCACAAAGGTTAGCACTGTTGCTTCACAGCACCAGGGACCTGGGTTCGCTTCCCGTCACTGTCTGTGCGGAGTCTGCACATTTTCCCCGTGTCTGCATAGGTTTCCTCCGGGTGCTCTGGTTTTCTCCCACAGTCCAAAGATGTGCAGGTTAGGTGGATTGGCCATGCTAAATTGCCCTTAGTGTCCAAAAAGGTTACGTGGGGCTACTGGGATAGGGTAGAGGCGTGGGCTTAAGTGGGGTACTCTTTCCAAGAGCCGGTGCAGACTCGATGGGCCGAATGATCCTACTGCACTGTAAATTCTATGATTCTGTGAGGTTCCTGTTTCTATGGATGGAGAGAAAGCTTTTGATCGAGTGGAATGGAGATATTTATTTGAAATCTTGGGTAGGTTTGGGTTTAGCCCGAAGTTTGTGGCGTGGGTGCATCTGCTGTATGTAGCCCCGGTGGCAAATGTAGGTACAAATGAGATGAGTTCACAGAGTTTTGGACTGCATAGGGGAACAAGACAGGAGGTCCGCTGCCGCCGCTATTGTTCGCGTTGGCGATTGAGCCCTTGGCGATGGCCCTTGGGGGACAGTGGAATGTCAGGGGATTGTGAGGTGGAACAGGGAGCACCAGGTGTTGTTGTACGTGGACGACCTTTGTTGTTTGGAGAGTATGGTAGGATCATGGGAATATTAGAGACTTTTCGGGCCTTCTCTGGGAATAAGTTAAATGTCGGGAAGAATGTTTCTGGTGAATGCAGTGGAACAGGGGGCCAACTTGGGGGTATTGCCAGTAAAGATAGCTCGGGAAAAGTTCAAGTACCTGGAGATTCAGGTGACAGGTGGAATTTGACAACACTGTGGAGGAGATATGGGGGGATTTTAAGAGATGGGATATATTACGCCTGACACTGGCAGGGAGGGTGCAGGTGGTAAAGATGAATGTGTTTTCAAGGTTCCTGTTTGTTTTCCAAACCCTCCTGATTCTTCTCCCTAGGGCCTTCTTCCGGAAATTGGAGACAGTGATTTCGGAGTTTATATGGGCAGGGACGGTGCCGAGAGCACTCCCGAATCCAGTCTGGGAGCTTTGGTGACAGCTCCACTGCTACTCGCTCCGGTGACGTATACTGGGAGCCCGGCGATACAGTCGATGGTGATGGTGTGGATTCAGCTGCGGAGACACAAAAAGTTGGGAGGGGTTGTCGGCGCTGGTGTTGACAGTAGCATATTGGTTTGCACTGTTGCTTCACAGCACCAGGGTCCCAGGTTCGATTCCCGGCTTGGGTCACTGTCTCTGTGGAATCTGCATGTTCTCCCTGTGTCTGCATGGGTTTCCTCCGGGTGCTCCGGTTTCCTCCTACAAGTCTCGAAAGACATGCTGTTAGGTAATTTGGACATTCTGGATTCTCCCTCCGTGTAACCGTACAGGCGCCGGAATGTGGCAACGAGGGGCTTTTCACAGTAACTTCATTCCAATGTTAATGTAAGCCCACTTGTGACAATAAAGATCATTATTATTACTGTGTGGGTTTAAGCCGGGGAAAATGGGTGGGATGTATGGGAAGTGGAGGGAGGCAGGACTGGTGAGACACTTCTATTTGGAAGTTAAGTTTGCAGATCTGGATGAGTTGCGGGAGAGGTTGAGTTACCGAGGGGAGTGAATTTAGATATATACAGGTGAGGGATTTTGGGCGAAAGGAGTGGAGGACATTTTCCAGGTTGCCTGAGTACACCTGAGAGCAACTGCTGCTCCCGGATGAGTCGGGAGAGGGTAGGATAGGGGATAGAAACGCGTGGTTGGGGGAGCAGGTGGCGAGGATTAAGAACAAATGGGAGGAGGAGATGAGCGGGGAAATAGGCTGGGGACTGTGGTGCGAGCCAATGCGTATGATGATTTCAGGCCGCTCCTGCACGAGTATGAGTTTGATTAAGTTCAAGGTGGCACATAGGGTACATGTGACCCGGGCGAGGATGAGTGGGTTCTTCCCAGGGATGGCCGATGCGTGTGAGAAGTGTGGGCGAGGTCCAGCGAATCATGCACACATGCTCGGGGGTTGCGAGAAGCTGGAGAGATACTGGGAAGCGGTGTTGGGATATTATCTACAATTGTGGGGATGGAGGTCAGGCCGAACCCAATGGCGGCGATCTTTGGGGTATCAGAAGTGCTGGAAGGGAAAGGGAGCTGATGTTGTGGCCTTCGCCTCTCTAATTGCCCGTTGAAGGATCTTGCTAAATTGGAGGTCAGGGGAGGTGGCCTGGCTGCAGGACCTGTACGCTATTCTCCGGTTGGAAATGATTAAATTTGAGTTGAGGGGGTCAGCAGAGTGTTTTGAGACAGGGTGGGGGCTGTTCATGTCAATGTTTGCGGAATTTTTCGTCACGGGGGGTGGAGAGAATAAAAAGGGGGGAAATTGTACAAACTGTGAATTTGTGGAGTGTGTTTTTTTATATGTTGCTGTTTTTTTTACACATGCTTGGAATAAACTACTTTTTTTTTAAAAAAAAGAATAACCCAATGGATGAAGATCTACAGCCAGGCTGGGGAAGGGAAGCAGGTTTCCTTCCCTTGCAAGCTATTGCGATTTTACAACAATCCCAATAGCTTCATGGTCGCAATGACTTACAAAGTAACTGAATTCGATCCAATTGAAATTGCATTCATTCCTCTGGATTATTAGTCCAGACCTCTGGAATACAATTCTGATGAAAGATCACTGGTTGAAACATTTACTCTGTTTTAACACCACAATGTTGCCAGATCTGCTGCACGCTTCCAGCATTTTCTGCATTACTAGTCCACTAACATAACCAACTATTCTACTGTATCATTAGGGGGGAAAAGATAATGCAGCGTCACATAATGGTGACAGGGAGCCATGATAAATATTGAATCCCAAGTGCTGATAAATGGGATTAGGAAGGTAGGTCAGGTGTTTTTCACATGTCGGCGCAGTCTTGATGGGCCTCTTCTGCACTGTGATTCTGTGAGATTCAGTGATTCTATTATAGCACCACCTCCTGCCAACATAGGGAAATGTAGAACAAGTGTGCATGATTTTAATTCTCCATAGAACCATCATTGACAAATATTTACATGTTTTTCAACAGAGTGCATTGGTCATCGACTCCAGAATGAACTGTAAAATAGTAACATTACTGAGCACAAATCTGGCAGGACGTGGAGCTATTAGGTATTGCTCAGAGCTATGGAAGATCAGGTGATAGACAAATTTAGTAATTTAGTACTGAGCACAATCTATCTCTTTATTCTACCTGGTTTGTGGCATACATAAGATAGGGTTTATATACCCATTCTTTTCTTTTTCTGTTTGTCTCCCAGCTGTTGCTCATGGACAATTGTTTCTAAATGTAGAAGGGAGAATATTGGGTGGGCCTTAGAAATGGATCAAAAATATTCTCTCACTGCCTTTCTATCTGCAAGCTGGAAGATCACATCCCAGAAATCCTAACTTGTTAGTACTTTGGTGCCGCCCTGCATCCTTACTGGAATTGTCGTGGAATGTGGTCTACCACCTCCTCCTTAAGGCATCTAGGAATGGGCAATAAACAACATTGCTCACAGCCAGAGAATTTTTAAAAAATCTATATTTGAACTTGAAACTGCACTATGTCTTTGGAAATGTGCCACGCAGCTTCAGCACCTTATTAGCATCAACTATACGGTTCCATAGATAGTTCCATTGCTCAACTTGTCTGCCCAGATGCAAGATTTCCACATCCATTAACCTCCAAAGATTAAACTGACTCGTATACACGTTTAAACCAACTTATGTGTGCTTACCCGATAGCTGCTAGCCTCCTGGGATCTACCATCCTCTCCAGGGAGGCTGCAGCCAGGCGTCCTTCAGTGGACCAGGTGGAACGTCACCCACCTGGGTCATCTGGAGACCCTTGCGTGGTCAGGGATGGTGCAGGGTAGCTCCCTGGCCTTCCCCCTGGAATGCGGGCACCTTGGCAATACTCAGCTGGCACCTCAGCACTGCCAAGCTGGCAGGAGCATTGCCCGGGTATCAGTGCAAGGATGCCAGTGTGGCACTTCCAAGGGTCAGCTCCTGAGGGAGGCCATGTCCATGAAAGGAGGGTGGAGGGAGGATCTGAAGGGTGGAGGGTTGCAGGCCAGATAGGTAGGGCCTCTGTGAGGTAGGGGAGGGTGACGGGTAGGGGGCTTGAAGGGAGGGTAACTCCAGGGACCCCGTAGCGGGGTGTCCTCACTTGGGGTGATGTGGGATAATGTTGTGTGTGGGTGGGTATCATTGCCCATGGGTGGAGGATCCACAAGCTCACATAGAGATCGGTACACTCTTTCACAATGACGGCCCGATTTCAGCTCCCATTGATGAAAACATTCTACGTGTGGGCTAAACTCCAAGGGCCCAGAAAAGTGACTAAGCGACATTGAACATCGGTGGGGAAAACGCTGGTTGAAACTCCCTGAAAACCCCCCCACAAATGAATTTAGAATTTTTTTTCCATTAAACCCCACCCTATGTAACTCAATGTGACTGAAACAGTAACTTCCAAATACCTTGACTGTTCATCTCCAAGGAGGTTTTTAATTTCCTTGAATTATAAATATATACACACACATACATACATGCAGCAAACAACTGTCTACTCACCTGTCATAATACTCAGAGCCTTCTTCCAAGCCAGGCAACACCCCAGTCAACAGGCCTTGCAGTCCCGGCTTCAGAGTTTTACCCAGAGGCAAGAAATAGACTTCATACAAGCTCAACAGCGCGGGTTTGACGGACATGGCCGCATTGGCAAGAAGAGGAAAAAGGCCAGAACTGAGGAAATAAAATAAATTCCAAAAATTCAGAATCAGTTTTTCACCCCCTTTCCTGAAGGCACCAACCCCTGCCAGAAATATAGTTTCTACAGCCACCTTCAATTAAACAGCTGTTTCTCATTTGTGAGAATAGAAACAGAAGACCACTTGGTTACTTCAACGTAAAGGGCTTTACAGCCAAACCAGAATGTTAATGAGTGTCCACACGTGAATATTTTCTGGTGGCAGGAATCCACAGCTGGAAAATCGATCTAATTCCAGCAAATCATATTGAATGCATGTTGTGGGAGGTGTTGTCAAGGCTGTATTTATTTCCCATCGCTTAGTTGTGCTGAGAAGACCTTTTTCTTGACAGCAATTGTTTTTGCCACTGAGTGGCTTCAATTGCCATCAAGAGGCAACGGCATCATTTGGGACTGGAAATATACTGGGTCTGACTTGCAAGCGATAGCAGATTCTCTTCCTGAATGAATCAGTTGGATTTTTATGACAATGCAGTTGTTAATTATACAGTGATTGTTGAATTGGAGACAGCCGGTAGCCCGATAAATAGACATGAAGTTAAATGGTAGTTATTAGGTTAGGTGTTTGCGTGCAATGTCACTGTGTAAAATATAGATTTACTCCAGTAAGATTAGATAAATCCTTCACCAATTGGCTATAAACTGCATTAGCTTTTATAATGTAGTTTAATTTAATTTTTTAAATCAAGGATACAGAGGACACAAGGGTGGAAATTGCAAAAGTGCTCGAAAGTGGTTAGAAACCAGGATGCATTGCCTGAGAGTGAGGGAGGCAGATTCAGTTGTGATCTTCAAAAGAGAACTGAAGAGAGAAAAAATTTGCAGGGCTATGGGAGAAAAAGTGGAAGTGGGACTGGCTGAGTTGCTCTTGCAGAGAGCTGCATGGACACAACAGGCTGAATGGCCTCCTTCTGTGCTGTAACCATTCTATGTTTCCTTGTGATATGCGCAACATCTTGGTTGCTGGCACTGCACCATAAACAGTAGATCACCATTCTCACAACTATTATAATTTTAAAATGAGCCAAAAATTAGGCGATAGGCAATGCTAAATGTTCAACTTTGATAAGACTTTGGGCAGCACGGTAGCACAGGTTATACAGACCTGAAGCATTAACTTTATTTCTCTCTCCATAGATGCTGCCAGACCTGTTGAGTTTTTCCAGTGGGTTCAGTTTTTATTTCCAGTATCCATAGTATTTTGCTTTTATTTTATTGAACATATTCCTTTTATTTACAGAAAGCAGGTCTGTGCAGGGAACATATGTCACTTCAAGCAAGTGGAAACGCTAAGAGCTTGACATTTCTTACATTTTTCACTACCAGGATGCTGCCATCAGTCCAAAAAGAGGTTCAGCCCAGCGCACAATTGTGTATGAATTTCAGTACCGGGGATGCCAGGTACTGGCACAAGTCCCAAAAATGGGATGATCAAATCAAGAAGCATGGACCTGCAAGGCAGAGTACAAAACATACTCAACCGCCAGCATTCAAAAAGACTGAAAACAAAACATCTGCTGTTAGATGTGATGTTGTGAACGGGCAGCATTTGCTGAACAATCCTGAGTGTGCTAACATCTAACAGCTCCACTAATAATAATAATCTTCATGGTCACAAGTAGGCTTACATTAACACTGCAATGAAGTTACTGTGAAAAGCCCCTAGTCTCCACATTCCGACGCCTGTTCGGGTACACGGGGAGAATCCAGAATGTCCAAATTACCTAATAGCATGTTTTTCAGAATGTGGAACGTACAATGCAGAAGGAGGCCATACCATGCAGAAGGAGGCCATTCGGCCCATCGAGTCTGCACCGTCCCACTTAAGCCCAACTTCCACCCTATCCCCGTAATGTGGGAGGAAACCGGATCACCCGGAGGAAACCCACGCAGACATGGGGAGAACGTGCAGAGACCCAAGCCGGGAATTGAACCCGGTTGAACCTGCTAACCACTATGCTACCGTGCTTAAATCAAGCTCGTAACGTGGCTTGCTAGAAGCTTGAGATCTCTGTTGCTTTCTCTATGGCAACTTGGCCAATCAGACATGCCAACCAATCAGCACTCTTTTCTCCTGTACTATAAATTGCTGTGAGTGTTTGAAATTGGTATTCTCAATGCAAGATGAAAAACTTGGGCAACGTGTTTCTCTTTTCAGCAATTTCACGTTGGTGCCCCATTGCCAATAATTGTTCATACATGGATAGAAATTGTCCCATTGGGCAGACGCAGCATGGGTTCGTAAAGGGCAGGTCATGCCTAACTAATTTAGTGGAATTTTTTGAGGACATTACCAGTGCAGTAGATAACGGGGAGCCGATGGATGTGGTATATCTGGATTTCCAGAAAGCCTTTGACAAGGTGCCACACAAAAGGTTGCTGCATAAGATAAAGATGCATGGCATTAAGGGTAAAGTAGTAGCATGGATAGAGGATTGGTTAATTAATAGAAAGCAAAGAGTTGGGATAAATGGGTGTTTCTCTGGTTGGCAATCAGTAGCTAGTGGTGTCCCTCAGGGATCCGTGTTGGGCCCACAATTGTTCACAATTTACATAGATAATTTGGAGTTGGGGACCAAGGGCAATGTGTCCAAGTTTGCAGATGACACTAAGATGAGTGGTAAAGCGAAAAGTGCAGAGGATACTGGAAGTCTGCATAGGGACTTGGATAGGTTAAGTGAATGGGCTAGGGTCTGGCAGATGGAATACAATGTTGAGAAATGTGAGCACAGTAAGAAGTCTTACAACACCAGGTTAAAGTCCAACAGGTTTGTTTCAAACACGAGCTTTCGGAGCACGGCTCCTTTTTCAGGTGACCTCTTCATTCACCTGAAGAAGGAGCCGTGCTCCGAAAGCTCGTGTTTGAAACAAACCTGTTGGACTTTAACCTGGTGTTGTAAGACTTCTTACTGTGCTCACCCCAGTCCAACGCCGGCATCTCCACATCATGACAAATGTGAGGTTATCCATTTTGGTAGGAATAACAGCAAACGGGATTATTATTTAAACGATAAAATATTAAAGCATGCCGCTGTTCAGAGAGACTTGGGTGTGCTAGTGCATGAGTCACAGAAGGTTGGTTTACAAGTGCAACAGGTGATTAAGAAGGCAAATGGAATTTTGTCCTTCATTGCTAGAGGGATGGAGTTTAAGACTAGGGAGGTTATGTTGCAATTGTATAAGGTGTTAGTGCGGCCACACCTGGAGTATTGTGTTCAGTTTTGGTCTCCTTACTTGAGAAAGGACGTACTGGCGCTGGAGGGTGTGCAGAGGAGATTCACTAGGTTAATCCCAGAGCTGAAGGGGTTGGATTATGAGGAGAGGTTGAGCAGACTGGGACTGTACTCGTTGGAATTTAGAAGGATGAGGGGGGATCTTATAGAAACATTTAAAATTATGAAGGGAATAGATAGGATAGATGCGGGCAGGTTGTTTCCACTGGCGGGTGACAGCAGAACTAGGGGACATAGCCTCAAAATAAGGGGAAGTAGATTTAGGACTGAGTTTAGGAGGAACTTCTTCACCCAAAGGGTTGTGAATCTATGGAATTCCTTGCCCAGTGAAGCAGTTGAGGCTCCTTCATTACATGTTTTTAAGGTAAAGATAGATAGTTTTTTGAAGAATAAAGGGATTAAGGGTTATGGTGTTCGGGCCGGAAAGTGGAGCTGAGTCCACAAAAGATCAGCCATGATCTAATTGAATGGCGGAGCAGGCTCGAGGGGCCAGATGGCCTACTCCTGCTCCTAGTTCTTATAATTCTAGCTTTCAAACATGCACTTCCTATGTTTTTTCTAAAACGTAACTTAACAAAGAGCTCACCTATACAAGAAGAGATCTTTGGCCAGCCTTTTGGAGCCAATGATCTTAAAGATGATTTCATAGGTTTCAAGTGCTTTTCGATGAACACCACTGGGCAGTGCTGGGTGCAGACACTGGGCTAACCGCTTGCCAATAGTTAGCTTCTTTGGGACGACGTGGTACTTTGCATTGTTATGTAAAACCTGTAAAATACATAAAAATTGATAATCAGTTACAGAATATCATATACCAAGACTGAAAACTGGGCTCAGTGTTCACAATCTGAATGATTAGGCTGAGTGTTGTTTCTCTGGTTGCGCATCTCACCAGGGAAAAATTGAAACAAAACTGGGGTATTGGCAGTACAGAAGAGAATGGTGGTAATGGAGAAAGTGCCTTCAGGATCACTTGCAGACACAAACGACTGGACAAAATCAGCAATGCTATAAAACTGGCACCAATGTGAACGAAGTTAAAATGAAAACCAGTTTGGCATGTATTAATGGACCAGGCAGCAGTTTATTTTTAAAGCAGTCAGTGTTTGGCTGCAATATGACCTTTTGTATAACTGTCTTAAAACAAGATATGATGTACCCAATTAATTTCTTATTCACTAGCATAAACTGAATTTCTGATTCAAGTATAGATTTTTCCCCTCTTATTCTTAGCAAACCAAACATTTAAGTGTTCCAGAATCCATGGGCAGCATGGTAGCATAGTGGATAGCACAGTTGCTTCATAGCTCCAGGGTCCCAGGTTCGATTCCCGGCTTGGGTCACTGTCTGCGCGGAGTCTGCACATCCTCCCAGTGTGTGCGTGTGTTTCCTCCGGGTGCTCCGGTTTCCTCCCACAGTCCAAAGACTTAGTGTCCAAAATTGCCCTTAGTGTTGGGTGGGGTTACTGGGTTAGGGGGATAGGGTGGAGGTGTTGACCTCGGGTAGGGTGCTCTTTCCAAGAGCCGGTGCAGACTCGATGGGTCGAGTGGCTTCCTTCTGCCCTGTAAATTCTATGATAATCTATGAATCCATCCCCACAGGCATCTACTCTCGATTGTCTTAAATGTACGGAAGTTTTAATCCTTTCTTCTTGAAATCAACAGATACATTCAAAATAAAATTCAAAAGGTTCAATGTGATGAGAACAAAAGTAAACTAAAAACTGTTCTCAACAAGACCCTTCTACTGTACGCAGTGTGCAGGATTGAAATCAGGTCAAAGAAGCAAAGCAGGGGATGGCAGACTTAACAATGTAGCAGATACACTGTCCTGCAATACCCAGGAATGAAGAGTTCCCCAAAATTGTCACTGTCAACTGTGAAATTAGTTTGTGGAATCCCAGCACAGTTAAAAATTGCATACGCCTGCAGTACAAATTCTCCAAAATGTGATATTAATTAGCTTCTATCAGAAACAGAAATAAGTCTGGCTGATGCATAATAGTGGCTAATAGGGGTCTGTGATCGAGGATGCACTGTCAGAATAGTAACAATGCATTGTTCCACATACATGTGTACAAATGTTTACTCTTCATTGGCATCTACATCCTGCATCTTGATGAGCACTAAAATAAGGTATGTTAGGTCCCTTGTTCCGCACTGTAACCAATCACAGTTTGTCGATGTACCATTTGTCAATGTTCTCTGTTGATAATTTTTTTGTCTGCTACGTACGTACTGTGTACATTCCCTCGGCCGCAGAAAAGACTTTTCACTGTACTCCGGTACATGCGACAATAAATCAAATCAATCAATCATCCTTCTTAAATAGTGTCGAAAACTTAATATATAACTCTGTATACTTGTGTATGATTGTCAGCAGCTGCACAAAAAGGGAAAGATAATCACTTATGATATTTCGTCCTGAGTTAGGGTATAGTAAATGAAGATCAGCTATGTAAAACACTGTATTCTATGAAGTGTTGCTGTGTGCTCCTTTGCGACTAAACAATCTACATTGTGGTGAGGTAGGTTATTTTATGCTCCCAGAGTTGCACGTCAAACATGACTGTCACCCCTGCTCAGATGGAATCTCACATCAGCCCCAAGCTGCCTCGCATAAACTCCAGCCTTGCCCTTTAGCACCGCCCATTAGCCACTCTGCTTACTGGTTAATGTAAATACAAAACAAGATTATAATTTGATGATCAGTTTAATCATCACATAAACGTTCCAGTTTTGAAATTCATAAGTCAATATTTCAGAATATGGGCCAGGGAACAGCTTTTGAAATGGTCCCTTTTTAGATGCAATATGACCTTTGTGTACCTGCTGCTGTGGGGATCTGAGAAAGTGAGTACCCATCTTCACTCCCAGGCAATGAGCCGGGGGCACTAGGGTTGCTACAGCGGTGCTTGGAGTGGGGGGATTCTCTAACGGGGTGAGCCGCCATCGGTGGTGGTGGGGAGCTGTGGGGAGGGAGAGGAGGAAATGGGTGTCTTAGTGCGCATCTACCATGCCACCTCCTGGATCGTGTTCCCATTCCGGGGGCAACTCCAGCCCCCGCCTGTCTGCCCCACCAACCACCCAGAACTTCCACTGACTGTGGAAGCCTCTGGCCGCGCGGCTGAAGGCTACTGCTAATTGGGAATTGGAAATCGTAATTAAGTGAACACTTCATAGCACCCAAGTGGATGCAGGTTGTGTGCGCTCGCTGCTCCTGCTGTTTGGCTGCAAAACTGCTTGAAGAACTTAGTGCTTTGTTTGCTAGCTGCCTTTTCTACTCCTGAAGCCTGGAATGAAGCAAAGGAAAGCTGTGAACAAGCCTACTACCAGTCTGAAGAAGGGGAAGAGGTGCTTTCTCACTACTCTGCTACGGTTTGAGTTACTGTGGCTCAAGTACGGACTGTTCCTTTTTAAAAATTCTGCTGTAGAAGCTGCCATAGGGGAGAGGGAGGAGGAAGCCTGCTTGCTACTGCAAATACCTGGGGCTGTGCTTCTGCTTGTAGCTGCCCTTCTGCTTTCTTTGACCTGGAATTAGGCATGGGGAGGATTTTGTCTGGCCTACCACAGGGCTGAAGATGGAGGAGGGTTTGCTCTCTCCGCTTGTTGATAACTTCACTGGAATATTTTGTTTATTGACTTTTGACTGTTAACTGACTTATGTCTGGAACTGTGTGTTCTTGTTAATGAGACAAGATGCCGATACAGAAGAAGTGGAGGGATGGCGACCCATTTCGACTGCAACTCGGAGGTTTTGTCGGGATGCCTATACGGCCTACTGGTGACTTTTTGTGTTAATGGCTATCTGCTGCTCCCGGTTTGGGAGCTGTGTAGGTTGCTGGTGGTTTTAGTTTCCCTTTTATATTGATGTGGAGATGCCGGCGTTGGACTGGGGTGAGCACAGTAAGAAATCTTACAACACCAGGTTAAAGTCCAACAGGTTTGGCTCAAACACTAGCTTTCGGAGCACTGCTCCTGATTCACCTGAGGAAGGAGCAGTGCTCCGAAAGCTAGCGTTTGAAACAAACATATTGGACTTGAACCTGGTGTTATAAGACTTCTTACTGTGCCCTTTTTCTTATAATATTAAAGCATGCCGCTGTTCAGAGAGACCTGGGTGTGCTAGTGCATGAGTCACAGAAGGTTGGTTTACAAGTGCAACAGGTGATTAAGAAGGCAAATGGAATTTTGTCCTTCATTGCTAGAGGGATGGAGTTTAAGACTAGGGAGGTTATGTTGCAATTGTATAAGGTGTTGGTGCGGCCACACCTGGAGTATTGTGTTCAGTTTTGGTCTCCTTACTTGAGAAAGGACGTACTGGCGCTGGAGGGTGTGCAGAGGAGATTCACTAGGTTAATCCCAGAGCTGAAGGGGTTGGATTATGAGGAGAGGTTGAGTAGACTGGGACTGTACTCGTTGGAATATAGAAGGATGAGGGGGGATCTTATAGAAACATTTAAAATTATGAAGGGAATAGATAGGATAGATGCGGGCAGGTTGTTTTCACTGGCGGGTGACAGCAGAACTAGGGGGCATAGCCTCAAAATAAGGGGAAGTAGATTTAGGACTGAGTTTAGGAGGAACTTCTTCACCCAAAGGGTTGTGAATCTATGGAATTCCTTGCCCAGTGAAGCAGTTGAGGCTCCTTCATTACATGTTTTTAAGGTAAAGATAGATAGTTTTTTGAAGAATAAAGGGATTAAGGGTTTTGGTGTTTGGGCCGGAAAGTGGAGCTGAGTCCACAAAAGATCAGCCATGATCTAATTGAATGGCGGAGCAGGCTCGAGGGGCCAGATGGCCTACTCCTGCTCCTAGTTCTTATGTTCTTTTCCACAGTAGAAAACAATACAGGGAAATCTATTGTCAACTTGTCGGACTACACCCTTCAACCAGACAAAATCGAAGTCCTCAGCAGAGAGCTCAATTTCTGTATCACCACCAAAATGGACCCCATCAGTCTCACGGCAGACATGGAGGAATTCATCAGGCGAATGAGGCTCCGAGAATTCTTCCATAGACCCCAAGAGGCTGACAGCGAACCCAAGGAGACTACCAATGAACCGGACCAGCAGACCGAGAGATCTGCGGTGCGACAACCAAAGAGAAAAGAGTCGAATTGGACCCCTCCAGAAGGCCGCTGCCCTGGACTCGACATGTATACTCAAGCCGTCAGGAGTCACGTCAATGCCAGATTCATCAGTCGCATTCATAAGACAGCCCCGAACGTCACCCAAGCACAACACAACACCATCCGCGCTCTCAAGACCAACCGCAACATCGTCATCAAACCAACAAAGGAGGGGCCACCATCATACTGAACAGAATGGACTACTGCAAAGAAGTATACCGACAACTCAACAACCAGGAACACTATAGACAGTTACCCGCAGATCCAACCAAGGAACACATCCGCCAACTCAACAGACTGATCAAGACCTTGGATCCAGACCTTCAGAGCACTCTACGTGTTCTCATCCCACATACTCCCCGCATTGGCGATCTCTACTGCCTCCCGAAAATACACCAGGCCATCCTATCATTTCAGGCAATGGAATCCTGTGTGAGAACCTCTCTGGCTACATTGAGGGCATCTTAAAACCGATCGTACAAGGTACGCCCAGCTTCTGTCGCGACACGACGGACTTCCTACAGAAACTCAGCACCCGTGGATCAGTTGAACCAGGAACATTCCTCATCACAATGGACGTCTCGGCACTGTACACTAACATCCCCCATGACGACGGCATTGCTGCAACAGCCTCAGTACTCAACACCGACAACTGCCAATCACCAGACTCAATTCTGCAACTCATCCGCTTCATTCTGGATCCCAATGTCTTTACCTTCGACAAGTTCTTCATCCAGACGCACGGAACAGCCATGGGGACCAAATTCGCACCTCAATACGCCAACATCTTCATGCCCAAGTTTGAACAACACCTCCTCACCGCACAGGATCTTCAACCAACGTTATACACCAGATAGATTGATGACATTTTTTCCTTTGGACCCACCGCGAAGAGTCACTGAAACGACTACACGATGACATCAATAAGTTCCATCCCACCATCAGACTCACCATGGACTACTCTCCAAAATCAGTTGCATTCTTGGACACACACGTCTCCATCAAGAACCTCAGCACTTCGCTTCACCGCAAGCCTACGGATAACCTCACCATGCTTCACTTCTCCAGCTTCCACCCTAAACACATTAAAGAAGCCATCCCCTATGGACAAGCCCTCTGTATACACAGGATCTGCTCAGACGAGGAGGATCGTAACAGACATCTACAGACGCTGAAAGATGCCCTTGTATGAACGGGATATGGCGCTCGACTCATCGATTGACAGTTCCAACGCGCCACAGCAGAAAACCATACCGAACACCTCAGAAAACAAACACAGGACACAACCGACAGAGTACCTTTCGTCGTCCAGTACTTTCCCGGAGCGGAGAAACTACGACATCTACTTCGCAGCCTCCAACACGTCATCGATGAAGATGAACATCTTGCCAAAGTCATCCCTACACCCCACTACTTGCCTTCAAACAACCGTGCAACCTCAAACAAACTATTGTTTGCAGCAAACTACCCAGCCTTCAGAACAGCAACCACGACACCACACAACCCTGCTAAGGCAATCTCTGCAAGACATGGCAGATCATTGACACGGATACCACCATTACACGTGAGAACACCACTCACCAGGTACACGGTACATACTCGTGCGACTCGGCCAATGCTGTCTACCTGATATGCTGCAGGAAAGGATGTCCCGAAGTGTTGTACATTGGCGAGACCATGCAGATGCTGCGACAACGAATGAACGGACATCGCGCTACAATCACCAGGCAGGAATGTTCCCTTCCAGTCGGGGAACACTTCATCAGTCAAGGGTATTCAGCCTCTGATCTCCGGGGAAGCGTTCTCCAAGGCGGCCTTCAGGACGAGCGCCAACGCAGAACCGTGAGAGAAACTTATAACCAAGTTCCGCACACGAGTGCAGCCTCAACCGGGACCTGGGATTCATGTTGCATAACATTCATCCCCCACCATCTGGCCTGGGCTTGCAAAATCCTACCAACTGTCCTGGCTTGAGACAATTCACACCTCTTTAACCTGGGATTACCCCCTATCTCTGGATCTGTAAAGATTCAATTACCTGCAAATGCTCACATTCAAAGTATTGTCTGGCATCTTTGAATTTGTCTATATATATATGTTTCTGGAACAAACCTCTTCATTCACCTGAGGAAGGAGCAGTGCTCCGAAAGCTAGTGTTTGAAACAAACCTGTTGGACAAACCTGGTGTTGTAAGACTTCTTACAGTGCTCACCCTTTTATAGTGTTATTGGTTTTGTATAACTGGTGGGGAATTGTATGCTTGATATCATGTTATTGTTGTTTATTGTTTTTCGCCTAGCAGCTGTGTGCTCGTCAGTTGTAGCTCCTCCAGCATCTGTAGCTTGGGGTTTGCGAGTTTATCTGTGTTGGTTTCTCTCCAGCCTTGCTCCGTGCCATCATTGGGCACCTTTCCACTGCTGTGGGACTGCTGCTGGAGGAGGAGAGAGCAACGACTGGTTCGGGTGCTGGTGGCATTGTTTTCTTATTGATCGTTCGTCTGTTTTGTTTATGGTGTACATTAGTATTTTGATTGTACTATGGCCTGTTTGTGTGGTTTCTGTGTTTGCTCTGCATATTGCCTTGACTTTTGTACGATGAACCTGTTCTTGGACCGAAGAGAGCCCAGACGGTGGGGGTTCCATGGGGTAGTATTGGTTTTGGGGGGGGGGGGGGGCTTGGGCAGCACGGCTGGATATGGGTCGGCCAGGGCTCAGAAAGGTACTCCAAGGCGGTGCCAGGTCCATGCTCATTTTGGGGGGGGGTGGGGGGGGGGGGGGGGGGGGGGGGGGGGGGGGGGGGGGGGGGGGGGGGGGGGGGGGGGGGGGGGGGGGGGGGGGGGGGGGGGGGGGGGGGGGGGGGGGGGGTCTGGGGGGTGGCGGTGCCAGGGGCTGGTGCCAACCCACCCATGCGGCCCAGTGGAGGTCACTGACCTTCTTACGGCACTGGGTTCAGTCCTCCTGATGACCCTCCCCAAGCTGATGGCCGACTCAACTTCCCAAGTGGCACTGTCTTCCCTGTGGTTGACCGTTCGAGACCCTCGGGGGAACAGGGCATCCCGCATCTGTTTTTGGCCACGCCCAACAGTCGGGGCCGGGTCGTGGGGCTGGTCTCCTCGGTGGCATGGCTGCACAACTGTGTGGGGTTGGCCGTGCTGGAGCAGTTTAATTGCTGCTCTCCCTTGTCAGCAGAGGGCTGGTGTGTGCAGCCCCAGTGAATCAACCTGCAGGACAGGAATTTGAGGTGTGAAGCCCGTGAGGCCCCGTTAAGTGGTTAAATTAATGTTTTATCGAGGTGACGGCCTCCCCAGGCTGAGAGTTGGGATAGTCGCAGCAGTACCACTTGCTAACGCACTTAGAAACTTTTCCATTAAATCGCGTCCGTAATGTACCCAACCACTTGTGTTTATTTTAAATAATTTATTCAAGACATTTTCATATGAACGAACAAAAGCAGAAGATCAAACAACATTATAAACAACCAACACCCACTCTCACCCGTTCGCCTAATACCGCCCTTTCTCCCACCCCCCTCCCCCACCCCACAAATCTCCTTAAAGAAATCAATAAATGGCTTCCATCTCCGAGTGAACCCATCCACTGACCCAGTCAGGACAGACTTCACCTTCTCCTGCCTCAGGAATTCCGCCAGGTGTGCTCATCCACACCCCCGCTTTCGGCGGCTCCGAGTCTCGCCACCCGAGTAAAATCTGTCTCCGGGCTGTCAGGGAGGAAAAAGCCAAGACATTGGCATCTCTCACCCCCTGGACTTCCAGACCTTTCGGCATCCCGAATATCACCACCTCTGGACTCAAGGACCACCCCAGAATCTTGGTATTCACCCTCAGTGGGGCCTCTGCCCACATCTTGGCCCTCACCTCCCGTCCCAGCTCCTTCTCCCACTTGCGTTTTATGCCGCCCACCAGGGTCCCTTGCCAATCCATCAACTTCTTGTAGACATGAAATACCTTCTCCTCCCCATCCCGTCACTTGACAGCACCCTATCTTGCAAACCCAGGGACGTCAGGCCATGAAAGGACGGCACCTTTCTCCTTACAGAATCCTGGATCTGCAGGTACCCAAGACCATTCCCCTGGGCAGCTCATACTTTTCCCTCCAGATCCTCCACCTCGCAAATTTGCCCTGTATGAACAGATCATCAAATCGCTCAATCCCTGCTTGCATCCGGCGCAACCTATGGTTGTCGCAGATCAGTGCCGACACCGAGGAACCCTTTAGACCCAAATGCTGCCTCCACTGTCCCTTAGGGACGACACCACCACTGGGCTCATGGAGTACCTGGTCGGCTAGAACGACAACAAAGCCCTCAAACTCGTTCCCCTACACGATGCCAGCTCCATCCGACCCCACGCAGACCACTCCCCCGTGACCCATTTCCGAACCATAGCGATATTTGCCGCCCCGTAGTGTTTGGTAGAGGAAGCCCCCCTACAGAAACGTTGGCAGCACCGTCATTTTCACTGTCTGCACCCATTCTACCAACGTCAGCGGCGCAGCACATCCCACCTCTTGAAGTTCACTTCCATCTCCTCTGCCAGCCGAGCCAGGTTCAACTTGTGCAGCTGCACCAAACCCCGAATCACCTGGGTACCCAACTATCTAAAGCTCGCTCCCACCACCCTGAAAAGTAGCTCCTCTAACCTCCTCTCGTCCTTTGGTTTCAATCTGGTTTCAATCACTCTTTCCAATATTCAACTTGCACCCGAAAACCAGGCAAATTTTTCTAAAATCCCCATGATGTCCCCGATACTGTCCAATGGGTCTGAGATATATAACATGTCGTCCGCATACAATGAGACCCTGTGCTCAACATCCCCCGCTAAATCCCTCTCCAGTCCCTCTATGCCCTAAGCGCCATTGCCAGTGGCTCTAGTGCCAAGGCACAAAGCAACGGGGAGAGTGGGCACCCCTGCCTCGTCCACCGATGCCTCCCAAAATACCCTGAACTCACTCGGTTCGTCCGTACAATTGCGACCGGTGCCTTGTACGGCAAACGGAACCAGTCCACAAATGCCTGCCTGAACCACCCCAACACATAGAACATAGAACAGTACAGCACAGAACAGGCCCTTCGGCCCTCGATGTTGTGCCGAGCCATGATCACCCTACTCAAACCCACGTATTCACCCTATACCCATAACCCAACAACCCCCCCCCCCCTTAACCTTACTTTTTTTGGACACTACGGGCAATTTAGCATGGCCAATTCACCTAACAATACTCCCACTCCACCTGATCAAACACCTTCTCAGCGTCCATGGCCACCGCTAACTCTAACTCCTGCCCCTCCAAAGGCATCATGATTACTTTTTTTTAAAATAAATTTAGCGTACATCAGTTATTTTTTCCAATTAAGGGGCAATTTAGTGTGGTCAATCCAGCTATCCTGCACATCTTTTGGGTTGTGGGGGCGAAACCCATGCAGACACGGGGAGAATGTGCAAACTCCACACGGACAGTGACCCAGGGCCGGGATTCGAACCCGGGTCCTCAGCGCCGTAGGCAACAATGCTAACCACTGTGCCACCGTGCTGCCCGGCATCATGATTACTTAAGCAGCCTCCTCACGTTCATAGTCAACTGCCTCCCCTTCACAAACCAAGATTGATCCTCATCTATCACCCCCGGAACGCAGTTCTTGATTCACAAGGCTAACAGCTTCGCCAACAGCTGGTGTCTATATGGAGTAACAATATCAGGCGGTACAATCTGCACTGCTCTGAATCCTTGTCGACAGTGTGTGTGTGTGTGTGTGTGTGTGGGGGGGGGGGGGGGGGGGGGTTTGGTAACATCCTCACCAGCAGTGGCCCCGGGTCAAGCCCTAACCTTTTATAAAACTCCACTGGGAACCCATCCGGCCAAGTGGCCTTCCCTACATCGCCCCCATACTGCCCATCACCTCTCAGTCCAATTGGGATCCCCAATCCTGAACCATCTCCTTCTCTACCTTGGGAGAGTCCAGTTTGTCCAAAAACCTCAAACATGCCATTCAACTCCTCTAGATCCATCACCACCTTACCCTTATCGTCCCTCACTCTGGCAATCTCCCTCACTGCCACAACTAGTAGGGCAACATCCTGCTTGCCTTCTCCTCGTACTCATATACAGCCCCACTGGCCCTCCATAACTGCCCCACCGCCTTCCCCATGGACACTAGCCCAAACTCCACCTGGAGCCTCTGCCTCTCCTTCAACAGCCCTGTCTCTGGGGCCTCCGAATACTCAAAATACTACCAGCCTTACCATCTCCACCCCCTCTGCCATCTTCCTGTGCGCCAGCAGCAGCTCACCTGCCTGGGGCCTCATCAGCACCCTATGCGCGTCCACCTCCAGTGGCCGGTCAAACACCCCATTCCCCATCAATTTCTCCAGCACCTTAGCCACGTACATGCCGGTCTCTGGACTTTCGATACCTTCTGGCATCCCAACGGTCCTGAGATTTTGTCTTCTGGAACGATTCTCTAGATCCTCCACCTTCTCCTTCAGCCTCTTTTGGGTCTCCCACATCTCAGCTACCAACGAGGCCAATTGCTCCTCATGCTCCCCCCACCGCCTCCTCCAATTTCTGGATCACCCGACCCTGGGACTCCAGCCTCTGCTCCACCATCTCGCTCCTCGACTTAATCAGCTCCACAACCTCGACCAGATCTTCAAGGGCTTCTTTCCTCTGCTGGCAAAACTTTGAATTAAGGAACTCTATCAACTGCTCTGTCGACCACCGGACTGGCAGACAGCCCCCTGTCCCTCTGACATCTTATTCTGTGGCACACCACGAAGGCTCTCCTGCTCCAGCAGCTCTTTCCTTCTAGCCCCACTCCTAGTCCGTGGATCCATCCACCAGCCACACCTGCGGAGTAAAACCTTCCCCAGGCACTCCTGTACCTTTTGCACTCAAATACCTCGCCCTCAGGGCAGCACAATGGCACAGTGGTTAGCATTGCTGCCTACGGCGCGGGGGACCCGGGTTCGAATACTTTTGGTTGACCCAGATTATAATTGTGTTAAACCCTTGGCAAACTGCGAAGTAAACAAACTAGCTCAAGTAATATTCTGAGCCAAATACAACAATCCTTTTTCATCCTGATTAACATTAACCCTGATTAGCATTTACAGTAAAACTGTAGAGGCCACTCTGCTAAACCCAACCATGGTTTAAATACTAGCCTCCGAGATGAGGATAGGTCATGTAGAAATATTGGTAAGTGACCAATGAAAAAGGTACAAGTTATTTTCAGAACAAAGTGGTGAAGCAAGTCAATTAGCAGAATTCAAAAGCTCTCTCGCATGCAGAGAATATGAACACGCAAAAAGTGAATGACTTACTGTACAATATTTTAACATACATCAAGGTCAAGTCATGTTAGGTACAAAGCAGTAAATATCTCCTTCTTTACAGCTCACCCAAATCGATTGTAGGAATTCCCATTTTCTGCAATTACCTTGTTAAGTTTACCCAGTGCTGATATTAGATCTGCCCATTCACTGGAATACTCGAAGCTTTTCAGTGCTTTATCCACCGCTGCTACGTAATTTCTGTACTTGGAGTCACCCAGTAACTCCAGTTCCTCCGTGTTCATCCTCTTCAAACATGTAGCTGATGGCCAAACTCAAAGATCATTTACCTGTAATAGTTTTTTTAAAAATTCAGTCTCAAATGAGATACAAAGAGAAAATAAAATCACAATTTTGTAAATACTGCATAAATTTTGTAAATTTATTACAGGATGTTAGAAAATTAGACACGAAGATAACAACT
This sequence comes from Scyliorhinus canicula, assembly GCF_902713615.1. Classification (NCBI taxonomy): domain Eukaryota; kingdom Metazoa; phylum Chordata; class Chondrichthyes; order Carcharhiniformes; family Scyliorhinidae; genus Scyliorhinus; species Scyliorhinus canicula. The sequence continues at coordinate 169,417,032 of NC_052146.1, forward strand.
GGTTATTACAATAAATGCCTTATTTAGTGCAAGATCCTCCCTCCCCCGCATACATAAAATTAGCAATTCGAAAGGAGGCGGTGGCCGAGTGGTCGTGAGCGTGTGGGAGTGGTGAGCACTCGTACGGGAAAGAGGGGGATTAATAATTTTGGGCAGACAAATATATTTTTGCAAAGTAGGAGTTTGATACATAGACCTTCAACGTTTAGAGGGAAATCTTAACCCCCATTCAGAGAACTGTACCACAAGACTTTAAGTTTTCATACAAAAACGAAGATCATATATAAAAATAAAAATAATTAAGCAATGCAAGAACTATTAATTCCTCACTACTTACCCTAGGAACTTAAAACTTAGGTCTATTTTTTGTCCTGCCACCCCCCCGCCCTCCAAATTCTCTTCAAAACTTCACGACCATGAACTTCTCAGCTCAAACTGAGGGGTGGCACGGTGGTTATCACTGCAGCCTCACGGAGCCAAGGACCCGGCTTCAATTCCAGCCTAGGGTGACTGAATAGAATAGAACAGTACAGCACAGAACAGGCCCTTCGGCCCTCGATATTGTGCCGAGCAATGATCACCCTACTCAAACCCACGTATCCACCCTATACCCATAACCCAACAACCCCCACTTAACCTTACTTTTTAGGACACTACGGGCAATTTAGCACGGCCAATCCACCTAACCCGCACATCTTTGGACTGTGGGAGGAAACCGGAGCACCTGGAGGAAACCCACGCACACACGGGGAGGACGTGCAGACTCCACACAGACAGTGACCCAGCCGGGAATCGAACCTGGGACCCTGGAGCTGTGAAGCATTTATGCTAACCACCATGCATTCAGTTTGCACTTTCACCCCATGTCTGCGTGGGTTTCCTCCCACAGTCCAAAGATTAGGTGGATTGGCCATGCTAAATTAACCCTGAGTGTCCAAAGCTGTGCAGATTGGATGGGGTTACAGGGAGAGTGAAGTGGAGTGGGGCCTGGGTGGAATGTTCTTTCGGAGGGTCGGTGCAGACTCGATGGGCTGAATGTCCTCCATCTGCACTGTAGGGATTCTATGATTCTCATTCTAATTAAACTGAGGCTTCACTTGGGCGGCACGGTGGCTAGCACTGCTGCCTCACAGCACCAGGGACCAACACTGTCTGTGTGGAGTTTGCACTTTCACCCCGTGTCTGTGTGGGCTTCCTCCGGGTGCTCCGGTTTCCTCTCAGTCCAAAGACGTGCGGGTTAGATGGATTGGCTCTGCTAAATTGTCCCTTTGTGTCCAGGGATGTGTAGGTTAGGTTAAGGGGTTATAGGAACAGGGCGGGGAACTGGGCTTGGGTGGAAAACTCTTTCAGAGGCTTGGTGCAGGCTAGGTGGGCCGAATGGCCTCCTTCTGCACTGTATGAATTCTATGACTTTATTCTGTGATTCATTGCATTCTTTTAAATATCTGGCACGCTCCTACTTGCCAATGGGAGCTTTTAGGCTCCATCACCTCTGTATAGTTGCTGGTCCTCCAGCTGATTCCCAGTCCTGGCAGATGTTTCCTCTCTGCTTCTTCCACGCTAGCTTTTTCCAAGCTAACTGCCTGCTACCACTGTACATGTTTGCTTCAAGCTTATAGATAGCCAAATTTCTCAGCATTTTTTCTCCCCAGCTTCCAAGCTCCACAATATCAAATTGGGGCAGTGTCCAAAGATGTGCTGGGGAACCGCTCCTGGAACTTCGTAGAGCAAGTTATCAAGGAAATCACCTTCCCCCCCCCCCCCCCCCCCCCCCCCCCCGCAAATATCACACCACCACAACCGAGGGGTCTTGCTCCCACTCCCCCAAACCAGCCCCCACAATTCTTCCTCCTTCCGGCCCGTCCCCACAACTGTCCCATCACCATCCCTCCCTCCCACAACTATCCCCCTCACTCTCTCCCAGAACTATCCATCTCCCACAACTATCCCCCTCTCCCTCAACTATCCCTCTGTCCCTCTCCCACAACTATCCCTCCCTCCTTCTCCCACAACTATCCCCCTCTCCCACAACTATCCCTCTGTCCCTCTCCCACAACTATCCCTCCCTCCCCCACAACTATCCCTCTCTCCCTCTCCCACAACTATCCCTCCCTCCCGCTCCCACAACTACCCCTCTCTCCCTCTCCCACAACTATCCCTCTGTCCCTCTCCCACAACTATCCCTCTGTCCCTCTCCCACAACTATCCCTCTGTCCCTCTCCCACAACTATCCCTGTCTCCCTCTCCCACAACTATCCCTCTGTCCCTCTCCCACAACTATCCCTCCCTCCCTCTCCCACAACTATCCCTCTCTCCCTCTCCCACAACGATCCCTCCCTCCCTCTCCCTCAACTATCCCTCCCTCCCTCTCCCTCAACTATCCCTCCCTCCCTCTCCCACAAATATCCCTCTCCCTCAACTATCCCTCCCTCCCTCTCCCACTATTCCTCATTCCCTCTCCCACAACTATCCCTCCCTCCCTCTCCCACAACTATCCCTCTCACCCTCTCCAACAACTATCCCTCTCCCACAACTAGCCCTCCCTCCCTCTCCCACAACTATCCCTCCCTCCCTCTCCCACAACTATCCCTCTCACCCTCTCCCACAACTATCCCTCTCCCACAACTATCCCTCCCTCCCTCTCCCACAACTATCCCTCCCCCACAACTATCCCTCCCTTCCTCTCCCACAACTATCCCTCCATCCCTCTCCCACAACTATCCCTCCCTCCCTCTCCCACAACTATCCCTCCCTCCCTCTCCCACAACTATCCCTCCCTCCCTCTCCCACAACTATCCCTCCCTCCCTCTCCCACAACTATCCCTCCCTCCCTCTCCCACAACTATCCCTCCCTCCCTCTCCCACAACTATCCCTCTCACCCTCTCCCACAACTATCCCTCTCACCCTCTCCCACAACTATCCCTCTCACCCTCTCCCACAACTATCCCTCCTTCCCTCTCCCACAACTATCCCTCTCACCCTCTCCCACAACTATCCCTGTCTCCCTCTCCCACAACTATCCCTCCCTCCCTCTCCCACAACTATCCCTCTTTCCATCTCCCACAACTATCCCTCCCTCCCTCTCCCACAACTATCCCTCCCTCCCTCTCCCACAACTATCCATCTCTCCCTCTGCCACAACTATCTCTCCCTCTGCCACAACTATCCCTCCCTCCCTCTCCCACAACTATCCATCTCTCCCTCTCCCACAACTATCCCTCCCTCCCTCTGCCACAACTATCCCTCCCTCCCTCTCCCACAACTATCCCTCCCTCCCTCTCCCACAACTATCCCTCCCTCACTCTTCCACAACTTTCCCGCCCTCCCACTGCCACAACTATCTCTCCCTCTGCCACAACTATCCCTCTCCCAGAACTATCCCTCCCTCCCTCTGCCACAACTATCCCTCTCCCAGAACTATCCCTCCTTCCCTCTCCCACAACTATCCCTCTCTCCATCTCCCACAACTATCCCTCCCTCTCCCACAAATCTCTCTCTCTCTCCCTTCCACCCCCCCCCCCCAACCAACAACTCTCTCTCCCTCTGTCCTGCCTCCCCCCCACCCCGAACAACTCTCCCTCCCGCCCCCACAACTCTGCTTCCCTCCCCGGGGCTCAGGTGGAGGCCCTAGAACCCCACACCCCCATTTGGTTCTCCTAATTCAGTGAGTTGCAGCCTACACCAAGCCAAAAGTGCAACTGCCTTCTGCGAGAAGCACCCAGCTAACTGAATCAGAGGAAGCGTTTAATCCCCACAGGTTATTTTCATGATGACGTGGCATGCTTGGCGATGTTCTCAAACAGAAACGTACAGCAATTATTTTGTCTGCAACACAACTTTTGATTCTATAACCCAGGTGAATAATTTACATCTCTGGAGTTTTACAACCCTATCCCCAGACTTTCTGTCACTATCACAGAACTCCCCTGTTGACCAACTGCTTTTAACTTATTTTCATCTAGCAACTACATACTTCAATAAAAGATTTAAATGACGCAAGTGGAGAACTTCTGCCTCTGTTGCAAATTCAACAGTAGATTGATTAAGTCTTCGATTTTACACCTCTTCCTCTAATCTTGGAAGATAAACATAGGTTAGTTTTTAAAGGTAATTAACTCTGCCCTTGTTTGAACTGCCAATACATTAGATGGCGTACCAGTTACTTAACCAAGTGTTTACAACTATTCGCTAGACAACACCAATTCGTAAACCAATATCCTAAAAGGTATAAACTAGATATTGACAATATCTGATGGAAACTCACTGTTTGGTCATCAGGACAATAAATAGATGTTAACTCATATTCCCTTTACTCCATTTACACAGGGATCAACATGTATATTGGATATTATTTTCTCGCTTTCAATTAAATTCATATGTTTATTTCTCAATCAGTTATGGTATTCTCAAATATACAATGATATCCCTTTCAAACAAATTCCAACATGCTGAGTTGTCTTCTGAAGAGAGGTTCTGGTGTTGGGCCTAAATTAATTGGCGTTCAGAAGAATGAGAGGTTACCTTATAGAAACAAAAGATTCTGTGGGGGTTTGACAGGGTGGATGTTTTGAGGATGTGGGGGAAATAGCGAACTGAGGGGCACAGTTTCAGAAAATGGAGGCGAGAAGGGGTTTTGAACATAAATAATTACGAGAAGTTGGCCATTCGGCCCCTCGAGCCTACTCCACCAATGTTCAGTATGATTTTTGACTCCTCAGATACATAATTTTTTCATAGAGCTTGGCAAACAAACAGTTAATGAGTCAGCCACAGTATTATATTTAAACGTTCAATATGAGTTAAAGTAAAGATAAAGTTGCCATAGTTCCAGATGACCACAGGCTGCTTTCCCCTTTGAGAGACAGCTGACTGTTGGTGATTTAACCAAGGGTCACCACACCTCAGGCAAGAGGCAAGGTTGAGAAGGCTTCATGAGTATACTCAGCCGGTGCGAGAATTGAACCCGCATCACTGGCCTTACTCTTCATCACGAACCAGCTGTCTAGCCATGTGAGCTAAACCGGCCCCAAATCTATTAGAGTAAAATGAATAGAACAGATCAAAATAGGGGTGGCACGGTACCACAGTGGTCAACACAGTTGCTTCACAGCTCCAGGTTCGATTCCTGGCTTGGGTCACTGACTGTGGAGTTTGCACGCTCTTCCCGTGTCTACGTGGGTTTCCTCCGGGTGCTCCGGTTTCCTTCCACAGTCCAAAGATGTGCAGGTTAGGTAGATTGGCCATGCTAAATTGCCCTTAGTGTCCAAAAGGGTTAGGTGGGGTTTCTGGGTTATGGGGATACGGTGTGTCATGTGAGAGAGCCTTTACGAAATGGATGTTTAAGCAATGTACCTTTAAGAAATGCAGCGATGTCAGAGTGTGGGTGGAGCTAGGCTTTAGATCAGCTATTTTGAAGTTTTTAGTTTCAGTTTGAGAAAGCAGCTGGGAGTGTGTGTTTTTGCTGAGTGCTGTAGGAAGGAAAAGAGCTGGTCTGGTGATTTCTGCAAATCTAAAGACTATAAATATATTGAATGTAACCTGTTGTGCTCCTATTTTTGAAGGGTTGAAGTCTTTTGGATGTGCATAGGAACAGTGTGCAGGATTGGGTAGTGTTGTATTCTTTTCGGGGTTATCTTTGAAGTAAGGGGTGTTAACTGATCCAATGTTTATTTTAAAAGGTTAAGTTGAGTTCATGGAATAAACACGGTTTTGTTTTAAAAAACCACGTGTCCATAATTGTAATACCACACCTGGGGAACAAGCCGTGTGCTTCAAAAGTGACAATCCATTGGGGGGGGGGGGGGGGGGGGGGGGGGGGGGGGTTGGTTGGTTGGACTCCATGATACATTTTGTGATTCTGAATACACCTCTCCCGTAACAGGTGGAAGTGTGATGTTAGGTAGGATGCTCTTTCCAAGGGCTTGGTTGACTCGATGGGCCGAATGGCTACCTTCTGCAAATTCTAAATTGTATGACCTTATTCATCAGTTCCTTTTAATCACAATAGATCCATAATGCCTGGAACAAGTTGCACATTTGTGTTAATTTTTTAAATAATTTGTTCAGTTGAGATGTGATTTACATGAATCACATGAATAAAATCCTGGTCAATATATACTTAAGCTTGTTAATGATCAAAAGTCCAGGACTGGGCATCACAGTGGTTAGCATGCTGCCTCACAGCTCCAGAGACCTGGGTTTAATTCCGGCCTCAGGCGATTGTATGGAGTTGCATGTTCTCCCAGTGTCTGCGTGGGTTTCCTCTGGGTGCCCCGGTTTCCTCCCACATCCAAAGATGTACAGATTAGGTGGACTGGCCATGCTAAATTGCCCCTTAGTGTCCAAATGGTTAGGTCAGGTTACGGTGCTAGGGTGAAGGCATGGGCTTAAAGTAGGGTGCTCTTTCCAAGGGCCGGTGCAGACTCGATAGGCCGAATGGCCTCCTTCTGCATGGTAAATTCTATGATTCTATGACTGCTTGCAGCGGTATTTTTGTGAAGAAATCTCTTCTGTACTTCAATCTACAGAATATACATCAATGCTTCTATAAATGTATATCTATATAATGCCCTTCATGATTTCAAGACGTTCCAAAGTGCTTCACAGCCAATGTTACTTTTGAAACATAGTCATTGGTATAAGGAAAAATAGGATCCGGCTGTACACAATGCTAAATGCCCAGATAGGGCTCCCTGTTGCTGACTTCGAATTAAACAAAACCTACACTCTTATCAGAGGCGCTATTCTGCTGTAGCATCGAAATATAAATTATAAATCTGTTAGAAAAAAGTACTTTGCTTACTAAACCCATTCCTCAACATTAATATTATACGCAAAGTGCTGGTAAAGAACATCAAAGCAGTAACAATAGCTATGATAAAATATAAGTCTATGTCGAGTTTATGAATCTAGATACTAAATTCACAAGCTTTAACCATCTCCAATGTTTGGAATAATAAACATACCCATTTGCAAATCTATACCTGGAAGCACGTGATTAAGATTGATTTTAGCCCCCGATCTGAAATCTAAATCAATTTAGATCTTGATTTGTACTCTGAAATTCTATCCACCTGTAAACATAGTTTATTGCAGTCTATCTTACGCCCTTCCGAGCACTGATTTGTACCCAAGAATTTTCCTTCAGCTACTTTGTTATGTAGGAATCCCTGAGGATGGTCACTGCAAAAACTCAAGCTCCCACAAAACTGCTGCTCATATTTTTGCAATAAATTTAGAGCACCAATTATTTTTTTCCAATTAAGGGGCAATATAGCATGGCCAACGCACCTACCCTGCGCATTTTATGGGTTGTGGGGGTGAGACCCACGCTATCATGGGGAGAATGTGCAAACTCCACACGGACAGTGGCCCGGGATCGAACCTGGGTCCTCAGCGCAGTGCGACAGCAGTGCTGTGCTGCTCGTATTTTAACTTGTGTCAAATCATTCGCCAACTGTACTCTTGTGACTTTCATTGACTTCTAATTCTTATAGGCGTCAACCTTAAAATTCTCATTCTCATGTTTGCCTCTATCTGTATTCAATCTGTAACCTTTGCCAGCCCAGAGAACTCTGCATGCCTCAATCTCTGGTCTTTGTCCAGACCCACTTCTCTCATCTTACCACTGGCAGCAATGCCTTCAGCTTTCACTGCCCAAGCTCTAGAATTCCTTTCCTAAACCAATCATCTCTCTCCTTCTCCAAGAACCCCTCCTTAAAAACCATTATTTTGATCAAACTTTCTTTAACCTTTTACCACCTCTCTTTATTTGGTTCAGTGTTAATGTTGTCTGATGTCACCACCGAGGCTTTTTGGAGCACTGTACTAATGCTGCTATATACATGCAAGTTCTAAATACATAAAAATAAAAAAGGAAAAGGGCTTCACAGGTTTATTTCTAAATTAGCTAATATTTCTACAATGAGCACAGGGCAGCTATGTGCGTAGGGAAAGCAACTCAATAGAAAATCATTCTGAAGAGGTTTTGGGAACAGTGAAACATTTAGGAAGCCAGTTGAAGGCAGGAGCTCCCCAGCTCCAAGTAGTTCAATAGAGTTTTTAATGAGGCTAACCGAACAGCTTTGAAGTCTCCAATAATGGGGAGTGAATTGAAACACAAGGTAAATACTATATGCAGCAATTTTTATGGACTATTAAAATGTCCTTTTGTACACTGAACACAGCTCAGCGTACTCATGTAGCCAGACTTTCATCCTGCAGCCAATATGCAAGAACGAGAGCATTTCAAATGGGACTGTATTTAATTGTGAGGCATCAAAAGATTTTTCAGCATAAAAATAAGTGCTTTTTAAAATGACTTATTCTGAAAGTTTGCTGTAAAATATAATCAGGTAGTCTAGCTTTTTTTTTTAAATCTAAGGTTCCTTTTATTGAATGACAACTGAGGGAATCTATTTCAGATTCAGGACATTGAGTTAATGGAATTCTGGCTGCCGTTTTTCTCGATCAGCAGAGAAATCAAAAGAAAAATAACCTCAGCATATTTTCTATCCAATTTCTGCTTTGAGTGAACTGAACTCACCAGAGGACTGCTGCTGCCAAGTGGGGTGAATTAACAAACACATTTGGAAGATGACTGAAGAGCACAGACTTTATTAATAGCATGATATTAAGCAAGATTATTTTGGCTTCCGCAAACTGACAGGTTCAGTAAACCCTCAGGCTGTTCCACTGATTAAACAGAAAAAAAGAACAAATTAGAAAAATTAAGCTTTCAAAAAAATATCATTCAAGATGACTGACTAAAGAATCAGAAGCAACATAAGGAAGTGTTATTTAAGGTTATCAAAAAGTTGTTGTGATCTGGAAGTTGTTGCTTGAACGAGTGATAAAAACAGATTAAACAGCAACATCCAAAAGGGAATTGGATAAATACTTGAAGGGAAAATTTGAAGGCTTATGGGGAAAGAGCAGGGGAGTAGAAATAATTAGACAAGCTTTGTTAATTGTATATTAATTGTATGCAGGTGGTGGGGATTAACTTTGGATTGACTTATGCCTCCATAAATGGAAACAGCTGTGGGGTTGGGTTAGAAGATCCATATTTGAAATATGTATCTTGGTAAATAAATGTGTGTAAAGATCAGCTCCAGTTCCAACCTTCACCAACTGGCTTTGATTATAATACAGCTCTATCAAAAAGCCAGCACAGACACAAAGGACATAAATCCTTGCTAGGATTCTAAAAGTGGACAGTGGATTTTGATTGATGCTGAATATCATCATCACACATCTCCCTCTCTTCTCGCTCTTGTATCACACACACAATACAGGAAATGAGTGGACAACATAATCAAATAATCTGAATCTTGAGAGGTTTTCTTTTGAAAGGTAATCTTGCACACACCCCAACATGATTTATCCTCCTAAAGATACTTAATCCTATGATTTCCATCAATCACTACCTTTGTTTTCTGCTGGGCAACTCTTAAAATGGAGTGCATAATATCTAACGGGCTATTTGAGCATTTACTATGATAAGGAAGGCAATGTATTTAATTTACTGTTCCTGATGATCCTGAACACCCATGTCCTCCATTGTACTCATACCAAGCAAAAAGGAGCAAAGAACGTCAATATTGTATTTGAATCTGACATAAGACAGTCAGGCATTGCCAAGTCAGTCTTACTGCATCCAAAAAGTCTACCTCACACTACTCTTGCTGAATCTACCACAATGGCTATCCACCTAAATCAGAAATGTCTACAGTAGCAACACTACAGTTTTAACACATGCAACACAAAACATCATGCTAGTAATGAAAAAGTCAGTACATCAGTCATAGTACCAGATTTCTCTATGCCACATGTCACTGAACATAGTACCAGATATCTCGATGCCCCATGTCACAGATCATAGCACCAGATTTCTCGATGCCACATGTCACTGATCATAGTACCAGATTTCTCAATGCCACGTCACTGATCATAGTACCAGATTTCTCAATGCCACGTCACTGATCATAGTACCAGATTTCTCAATGCCACGTTACTGATAATAGTACCAGATATCTCGATGCCCCATGTCACAGATCATAGCACCAGATTTCTCGATGTCACATGTCACTGATCATGGTTTAGCCATGGGGCTGGTTAAGCTCACCAGGCTAAATCGCTGGCTTTTAAAGCAGACCAAGCAGGCCAGCAGCACGGTTCAATTCCCGTACCAGCCTCCCCGGACAGGCGCCGGAATGTGGCGACTAGGGGCTTTTCACAGTAACTTAATTGAAGCCTACTCGTGACAATAAGCGATTTTCATTTTTTTCATAGTACCAGATATCTCGATGTCACATGTCACTGATCATAGTACCAGATTTCTCGATGCCACATGTCACTGATCATAGTACCAGATTTCTCGATGCCACATGTCACTGATCATAGTACCAGATTTCTCCATGTCACATGTCACTGATCATAGTACCAGATTTCTCGATGTCACTCTTGAACACATCTGCAGTTTATGCAAGCATCACAAACTAACCCACTGTAATATACAGATGGAAGCCAATACCATAGATCAAAAATAAATTCCAGAGGCAATTACAGAAATTAAAATCAAATTAGATGGTTTTTATTCCAACTAATAAAACATTTAAAAGGAGAATTCTCGTATTTCTGGACTTTAAATTCTAATTATCACTTACAAATGAATGTTGAATCCCATCAGAAGTAATCATCATCATCTAAATCAGTGTATTAAATCAGTGCACTGTACAACTATCTTCAAACAACAACTTCCTTGCATGTCAGTTTCTATGTGGCAAATTGCTTTCAGCTGTGGGCCCTCACTGACAATAAACCAGTTATTCTGAACACTCACTGAAGGATGGATCTCCAAAACGGCTTGAAAGCACAAAACGTAGATTTTTTTGAAACCACATACTATCCTGTAACATAGAACTATGAAAACATTCAGCCATAACTTTTGAGTTTACACTTGGAGGGGCAGGGGGGATCTTTAAACATCCCGAGCAGATAGCGCAGTAGAAAAGGGGGCATGACCTCCTGTAACCCACTGAACCTGGATTGCACTGGCAGAGGGACCCGGGTGTCCTTGTGCATAATTGCAAAACGTTAATTGCAGGTGCAGCAAGTAATTAAGAAAGCAAATAGAATTTTGTCCTTCATTGTTGGAGGGATGGAGTTTAAAAGCAGGGAATTTATGTTGGATTTGTTTATAGTCACGTGAACCGAGGTACAGTGAAAAATATTTTTCTGCTAGCAGCTCAAACAGATCATTTAACATATGAAAACGTAATAAAATAAAAAGAAAATACATAATAGGGCAATACAAGGTACGCAATGTAAATACATTGTCACCGGCATTGGGTAAAGCATACAGAGTGTTGTATTAATCAGGTCTGTCCATAACAGCTGAGAAGCTGTTGTTGAATCTGTTTGTGCGTGTTCTCAGACTTTTGTATTTCCTGCCCAATGGATGAAGTTGGAAGAGTGAGTAAGCCGGGTGGGTGGGGTCTGTATAGGGTACTGGTGAGGCCATACCTGGAGTACGGTGCACAGTTTTGGTCTCCTTACTTGAGAAACGATGTACTGGCACTGGAGGGTGTGCAGTGGAGATTCACTAGGTTGATTCCAGAGTTGAGAGTATTAGTTATCATAGAACTTACCGTGCAGAAGGAGGCCTTTTGGCCCATCGAGTCTGCATCAGCTCTTGGAAAGAGCACCCTACTTAAACCCAAGCCTCCACCCTATCCTCGTAACCCCACCTCAACTTTTTTGGATGAGGAGAGACTAAGTAGACTGGGGCTATACTCATTGGAATTTAGAAGAATGAGAGGGGGAATCTTATAGAAACAAATAAAATTATGACGGGAATAGATGGGCTAGAAGCAGGAAGGTTGTTTCCACTGACGGGAAAATCTAGAACTAGAAAGCATAGCTTCAAAATAAGGGGAAGCAGATTTAGGACCGAGTTGAGGAGGAACTTCTTCACCCAAAGGGTCTTGAATCTGTTAAATTCCCTGCCCAGTGAAGCAGTTGAGGCTACTCGTTAAGTGTTTTTATATGTTTTTTTAATAATCTTTTATTGTCACAAGTAGGCTTAACACTGCAATGAAGTTACTGTGAAAAGCCCCTAGTTCCCACATTCCGACACCTATTTGGGTACACAGAGGGAGAATCCAGAATGTCCAAATTACCAAACAGCACGTCTTTCGGGACTTGTGGGAGGAAACTGGAGCACACAGAGGAAATCTACACAGACATAGGGAGAATGTGCAGTGACCCAAGTCAGGAATCGAACCTGGGACCCTGGCACTGTGAAGCAATAGCGCTAACTACTGTGCTACCATGGTGCTCACAAGGCAATGGTAGTTAGATTTTTCAACAGTAAAGAAATAGAAGGTTACAGTGAGCAGGCGGGTATGTGGGACTAAGTCCACAAAAAGATCACCCATGATCTTATTGAATGGCAGAGCAGGCTCGAGGTTCTTGCTCCTAGTTCTTATACACTGGGAGCCTGCAGGGGCTCTTTAGATACAGATCCCAAGCAGCTCAGGCAATTACACGTTTCAGCGCAGTTTAAAAGCAAGTGCGCATTAAAGTTTTCTAACTCCTGTGCGAGCATCGCTTTCCGATCCTTGTCATAAGTTATGGCCCAATGTCTAAGAGATTGCAGAGGGGTGCTCATTTATTGCAAAATTCTGATCACATCATTTTAGGTCAGTAGGAACATGTCAAATACTTTCATCTGTGGGTTCAAATATCATTTGTTGTCTACATATTATTTGAGAGGCTGGATAGCAATTACCACATAGCAATGAAACTTCCAGACAATAGAAGCTTCAAAGTCAGATAATCAAACATTGGTAATTTAAAGCATTAACATGCAAACCTGCAAAACATTTCCTTGAAAATATGTTTTCAGATACAAAACACAAACATGGAGAAAATTTCCACTTTCATGACAAACTTATAGACTCACAGAAAAGATATTTCAGTGCTTTACAGATTAGTGCAAAAGGAGGAAAAAGAATTAAGAGTCAATGCCTAATATACAACAACTTGCACTTATATAGCACATTCAATGTAGCAAAATGTTTCACGTCGTTTCACAGGAGCTTTATGAGACAAAACATGACACTGAGCTACGTTATGAGATATGGGAAAAAGCAATCAAAGGCTTGATCAGAAAAAGGTTTTATGAAGTCCCTTAAAAGGTGAATGAGGTAGAGAGATGGAGAGGTTTCCCGAGGAAATTCCATGGTCCATGTCTAGCAGCTGCCACAAAAAATTAGAAATGCCCAGGAGGGTGGAATTGAAGGAGCACAGGAATTTAGGACGGCTGTGGGGATGAAGAGGATAAAGAGATAGGGAGGGGGAAGGTCATAGAGCTTGAACACTGAAGCAATAAGGGGGGAGAAGATAAAGTACGAGATGAAGTATGAGTGCAAGCTAGCTAGTAATATAAAGGAAGATAGGAAGAGATTTTTTTCAATATATAAAAAGGAAGAGAGGGGCAAAGATAGACATTGGACCACTAAAACATGTGGCTGGAGAAGTAATAATAGGAAACAAAGAAATGGCAGACAAACTGAATAGTTACTTTGCATCAGTCTTCACGCTGGAAGACACCAGTGGGATGCCAAAGCTCCAGGAGAACCAGGGGGCAGAGGTGAGTGCAGTGACCATTACTAAGGAGAAGGTGATGGGGAAACTGAAAGGTCTGAAGGTGGATAAGTCACCTGGACTAGATGGATGACACCCCAGGGTCATAAAAGAGATAGCTGAGGAAATTGTGGAGTCATTAGTGATGATCTTTCAAGAATCACTGGAGGCATGGAGGGTCCCAGAGGACTGGAAGATGGCTAATGTAACACCACTGTTTAAGAAGTGAGGGAGGCAGAAGACGGGAAATTATAGGTCGGTTAACCTGACTTCAGTCATTGGTAAGATTTTAGAGTCTGTTATTAAAGATGAGATTGCGAAGTACTTGGAAGTGCATGGTAAAATAGGACTGAGTCAGGACGGCTTTGTCAAAGGGAGGTTGTGTCTTACAAATCTATTAGAGTTCTTTGAGGAGGTAACAAAGAAGTTAGACAAAGGAGAACCAGTGGACGTGATTTATTTAGGTTTCCAGAAGGCCTTTGACAAGGTGCCGCATGAGACTGTTAAATAAGTTAAGGGCTTCGGAAAGCAGAAGCACAAAGGGACTTGGGAGTCCTTGTTCACGATTCTCTTAAGATTAATGTGCAGCTTCAGTCGGCAGTTAAGAAGGCAAATGCAATGTTAGCATTCATGTCAAGAGGGCTAGAATACAAGACCAGGGATGTACTTCTGAGGCTGTACAAGGCTCTGGTCGGACCCCATTTGGAGTATTGTGAGCAGTTTTGGGTCCCGTATCTAAGGAAGGGTGTGCTGGCCTTGGAAAGAGTCCAGAGGAGGATCACAAGAATGATCCCTGGAATGAAAAACATGTCATACGAGGAAAGTTTGAGGACTCTGGGTCTGTACTCGTTGGAGTTTAGAAGGATGAGAGGGGATCTTATTCAAACCTACAAGATACTGAGAGGCCTGGATAGAGTGGACATGGAGTGTGGACATGGAGAGGATGTTTCCACTGTAGTCCAAAGATGTGCAGGTTAGGTGGATTATAGAACATAGAACACTACAGCGCAGTACGGGCCCTTCGGCCCTCGATGTTGCGCCGACCTGTGAAACCATCTGAAGCCTATCTGACCTACGCTATTCCATTTTCATCCATATGTCTATCCAGTGACCACTTAAATGCCCTTAAAGTTGGCGAGTCTACTACTGTTGCAGGCAGGGCGTTCCACACCCCTACTACTCTCTGAGTAAAGAAACTGCCTCTGATATCTGTCCTATATCTATCACCCCTCAATTTAAAGCTATGTCCCCTCGTGTTGGTCATCACCATCCGAGGAAAAAGACTCTCACTGTCCACCCTATCTAACCCTCTGACTATCTTATATGTCTCTATTAAGTCACCTCTCAGCCTTCTCCTCTCTAACGAAAACAACCTCAATTCCCCGAGCCTTTCCTCGTAAGACCTTCCCTCCATACCAGGCAACATCCTAGTAAATCTCCTCTGAACCCTTTCCAAAGCTTCCACATCCTTCCTGTAATGTGGTGACCAGAACTGCACGCAGTACTCCAGGTGCGGCCGCACCAGAGTTATGTACAGCTGCAGCATGACCTTGTGGTTCCGAAACTCAATCCCCCTGCTTATAAAGGCTAGCACACCATATGCCTTCTTAACAGCCCTATTAACCTGGGTGGCAACTTTCAGGGATTTATGTACCTGGATGCCGAGATCTCTCTGTTCATCTACACTACCAAGAATCTTGCCATTAGCCCAGTACTCTGCATTCCTGTTACTCCTTCCAAAGTGAACCACCTCACACTTTTCCGCATTAAACTCCATCTGCCACCTCTCAGCCCAGCTCTGCAGCTTATCTATGTCCCTCTGTAACCTATAACATCCTTCAGCACTATCCACAACTCCACCGACCTTCGTGTCATCTGCAAATTTACTAACCCATCCTTCTACACACTCTTCCAGGTCATTTATAAAAATGACAAACAGCAGTGGCCCCAAAACAGATCCTTGCGGTACACCACTAGTAACTGAACTCCAGGATGAACATTTGCCATCAACCACCACCCTCTGTCTTCTTTCAGCTAGCCAATTACTGATCCAAACCGCTAAATCACCTTCAATCCCATACTTCCTTATTTTCTGCAATAGCCTACCGTGGGGAACCTTATCAAACGCCTTACTGAAATCCATATACACCACATCAACAGCTTTACCCTGATCCACCTGTCTGGTCACCTTCTCAAAAAACTCAATAAGGTTTGTGAAGCATGACCTACCCTTCACAAAACCGTGTTGACTATCGCTAATCAACTTGTTGTTTTCAAGATGATTATAAACCCTATCTCTTATAACCTTTTCCAACATTTTACCCACAACCGAAGTAAGGCTCACAGGTCTATAATTACCAGGGTTGGCTCTACTCCCCTTCTTGAACAAGGGGACAACATTTGCTATCCTCCAGTCTTCCGGCACTATTCCTGTCGACAAAGACGACATAAAGATCAAGGACAAAGGCTCTGCAATCTCCTCCCTGGCTTCCCAGAGAATCCTAGGATAAATCCCATCTGGCCCAGGGGACTTATCTATTTTGACATTTTCCAAAATTGCTAACACCTCCTCCTTTTGAACCTCAATTCCATCTAGCCTGGTCGACTGAACCCGAGTGTTCTCCTCGACAACATTATCTTTCTCCAGTGTAAACACTGACGAAAAATATCCATTTAAAGCTTCCCCTATCTCCTCTGATTCCACACACAACTTTCCACTACTATCCTTGATTGGCCCTAATCTTACTCTAGTCATTCTTTTGTTTCTGATATACCTATAGAAAGCCTTAGGGTTTTCCTTGATCCTATCCGCCAACGACTTTTCGTGTCCTCTCCTCGCTCTTCTTAACTCTCCCTTTAGGTCCTTCCTGGCTAACGTGTAACTCTCAAGTGCCCTAACTGAGCCTTCATGTCTCATCCTAACATAAGCCTTCTTCTTCCTCTTGACAAGTGCTTCAACTTCCTTAGTAAACCACGGTTCCCTTGCTCGACAACTTCCTCCCTGCCTGACAGGTACATACTTATCAAGGACACGCAGTAGCTGTTCCTTGAAAAAGCTCCACATTTCAATTGTACCCATCCCCTGCAGTTTCCTTCCCCATCCTATACATCCTAAATCTTGCCGAATAGCATCATAATTGCCTTTCCCCCAGCTATAATTCTTGCCTTGCGGTATATACCTATCCCTGCCCATTGCTAAAGTAAACATAACCGAGTTGTGATCACTATCACCAAAGTGCTCACCTATATCTAAATCTAACACCTGGCCGGGTTCATTACCCAGTACCAAATCCAATGTGGCCTCGCCCCTTGTTGGCCTGTCTACATACTGTGTCAGAAAACCCTCCTGCACACACTGCACAAAAACTGACCCATCTATAGTACTCGAACTATAGTATTTCCAGTCAATATTTGGAAAGTTAAAGTCCCCCATAACAACTACCCTGTTACTCTCGCTCCTGTCGAGAATCATCTTTGCAATCCTTTCCTCTACATCTCTGGAACTATTCGGAGGTCTATAGACAACTCCCAACAGGGTGACCTCTCCTCTACTGTTCCTAACCTCGGCCCATACTACTTCAGTAGACGAGTCCTTAAGCGTCCTTTCTACCGCCGTAATACTTTCCTTGATTAACAATGCCACACCCCCCCCCCACTTTTACCATCTTCTCTGTTCTTACAGAAACATCTAAATCCTGGAACCTGCAACAACCATTCCTGTCCCTGCTCTACCCATGTCTCCGAAATCGCCACAACATCGAGATCCCAGGTACCAACCCATGCTGCAAGCTCACCCACCTTATTCCGGATGCTCCTGGCGTTGAAGTAGACACACTTCAAACCAGCGTCCTGCTTGCCGGTGCCCTCTTTCGAACTTTTAACCCTATCCCTGACCTCACTACTCTCAACATCCTGTACACTGGGACTACAATTTAGGTTCCCATCCCCCTGCTGAATTAGTTTAAACCCCCCCGAAGATATTGGTACCCCTCTGGTTCAGGTGAAGACCATCCTGTTTGTAGAGGTCCCACCTACCCCAGAATGAGCCCCAATTATCCAGGAAACCAAAACCCTCCCTCCTGCACCATCCCTGTAGCCACGTGTTCAACTCCTCTCTCTCCTTATTTCTCACTTCACTAGCACGTGGCACGGGTAACAACCCAGAGATAACAACTCTGTTTGTTCTAGCTCTCAGCTTCCACCCTAGCTCCCTGAATTTCTGTCTCAAATCCCCATCTCTCTTCCTACCTATGTCGTTGGTACCTATGTGGACCACGACTTGGGGCTGCTCCCCCTCCCCCTTAAGGATCCCAAAAACACGATCAGAGGCATCACGAACCCTGGCACCTGGGAGGCAACACACCAACCATGAGTCTCTTTCGTTCCCACAGAACCTCCTGTCTGTTCCTCTAACTATGGAGTCCCCAATGACAACTGCTCTGTTCCTCTTCTCCCTTCCCTTCTGAGCAACAGGGACAGACTCTGTGCCAGAGACCTGTGCCCTATTGCTTACCCCTGGTAAGTCGTCCCCCGCAACAGTATCCAAAACGGTATACTTGTTATAGAGGGGAACGACCACAGGGGATCCCTGCACTGCCTGCCGGTTCCCTCTCCCTCCCCTGACGGCAACCCATCTACCTTCTTCTTTTACCTGAGGTGTGACTACCTCCCTATAACTCCTCTCAATAACCTCCTCCGCCTCCCGAATGATCCGAAGTTCATCCAGCTCCAGCTCCAGGTCCCTAACGCGGCTCTCGAGGAGCTGGAGTTGGGTGCACTTCCCGCAGATGTAGTCAGAAGGGACACTAGAGGTGACCCTTTCCTCCCACATTCTGCAGGAGGAACATTCAACTGCCCCAGCCTCCATTCCCACTGAACTAACTTCCCAACTACTGAAAAATAAAAATAAAAAAAAACTTGTTAGTTTAGCAATCCAACGGACAGAACTTTTTTTTTGGTTAGAGGAGGAGGATGGGTGGGAGACACTACGTAAGTAGTGTTTCGGGTAAAGCTGTCACTCGAGAACAGCCCCTTCACAAACCACCTTCAACTTATGCTGACCGCACTGCACGTATGCAAATCTCCCCGGAACAGCCAATCAGAAGCTCTGCTCTGCTGCCCCCTGTTGGATGCTTGACTTCCGTCGAACTCCTCGGGTCACTGATGCAGGTGCACCTTCAACTTACGCTGACCGCACTGCACGTATGCAAATCGCCCCGGAACAGCCAATCAGAAGCTCTGCTCTGCTGCCCCCTGCTGGATGCTTGACTTCCGTCGAACTCCTCGTGTCACTGATGCAGGTGCACCTTCAACTTACGCTGACCGCACTGCACGTATGCAAATCTCCCCGGAACAGCCAATCAGAAGCTCTGCTCTGCTGCCCCCTGCTGGATGCTTGACTTCCGTCGAACTCCTCGGGTCACTGATGCAGGTGCACCTTCAACTTACGCTGACCGCACTGCACGTATGCAAATCTCCCCGGAACAGCCAATCAGAAGCTCTGCTCTGCTGCCCCCTGCTGGATTGGCCATATCTTTTTATTAAAACAGTAAAAAATATATACAAGGCCAAACGGTACAAACGCTAATTTTGTGTTGAGGAAACAGAGTACCCTCCACTCAGTACCAATGTACGGGGAGGGGTGAATACTCTGATTATTAAAAGTTCACACACTTTCTACAAAAAACAAATGGTACAAGCACTAAACTTTGCGCTGGAGAGACTAGATACCCTCGCCTCTGTACCAACAGAAGGGAAAGGAGGGGGGGGGGGAAAAGAGGGTGGTGGGAGGGAGGGGATCGAGGTGTTGGGGGAGGGGGCCCAATAGGACACAGCCTGAACTATCTACGGAGGCAGAAAAACAAAAGAACCTTCAATTATTTTTTTCCTCTAAATTTAGAGTACCCAATTTATTTTTTCCAATTAAGGGGCAATTTAGCATGGCCAATCCACCTACCCTGCACATCTTTCGGTTGTGGGGTGAAACCCACGCAAACATGGGGAGAATGTGTGAACTCCACACGGTCAATGACCCAGAGCCGGGATCGAACCTGGGACCTCAGCGCTGTGAGGCAGCAATACTAACCACTGCGCCACCGTGCTGCCCTAGAACCTTCAATTGTGATCTACAGATTCCGGGAGATAATACCTTTTTATTAAAACAATAAAAAATATATACAAGGCCAAAAGGTACAAACACTAATTTTGGTTAGAGAAATAGGGTACCCTCCGCTCAATAGCAATGTACGGGGGGGGGGGGGGGGGGGGGGGGGGGGGGGGGGTTGAATACTCTTGATTATTAAAACAGTTCACAACACATTTCTACAAAAACCAAATGGTACAAGCACTAAACTTTACACTGGAGAGACCAGATCCCTCGCCTCTGTCCCAACAGAAGATAAAGGAAGGGGGTGGTGGGGAGAGAAGGGAAAGGAGGGTGGTGGGGAGGGACAGAGTCGGGGTGTTGGCAGAGGCCCAATAGGACACCGCCTGAACAATCTATGGAGGCAGAAAAACAAAAGAACCTTCAATTATGATGTGCCAGATTCCGGGAGTCCATGCTAATTTGCCCCTTAAGTGTTTAAAGATGTGTAGGTTGGGTGGGGGTGTCACGGGGGAGTGGGTTTAGGTGGGGTACTCTTTCAGAAGGTCTGTGCAGATTCAATGAGCCGAATGGTCTGCTCCTGCACTGTATGAATTCTATGATTCTATATGCAGGCCTGAACATTGAATGTTTTTCCGCATTTTAGCCAGCTGCTGTCCTAACCAGAATCAATACACACTTCCAAGCAGGTGGACCCACCTGCTTTCTTCCCTATCCTTCTAATAATGCTGAAGGAAGTAATATATGGAACTAGCTCAACTAACAGCATGTACCAGGGATACTGTGTTCTGCATTGACTTTATCCACGCAAATGGTTATACATCTATTTTTTTTTTTTAATTTAGATTACCCAATTATTTTTTCCAATTAAGGGGCAATTTAGCATGGCCAATCCACCTACCCTGCACATTTTTGGGTTGTGGGGGCATCTTCGCTCCTTATTGTGGATTTCCACAAGAATTACACCAGACTTTGATGCCATTTATAAGTAGGGGGTGACAAAATGCATTGTTCATATTAAACCAAGAGTGTGAAAAACAAGGTACATTGGTTTAATTATTGCAATGCATCATTATGATGGTATAATTATCATGATAGATTTTTTATGTTTATTTGTACTCAAAGCTGTTTCTATTTTAATTGTTTCACCTCAATGGATAGATCCTGGCAAACTGGCACTGGCACCCATTCTCAAAGGTGGATGGGGAAACAGAAATCCCATGACAGCTGCAGCTCTATTTTAATTGTTCGATTCTTAGACATTCTCCAACCCAAGTGCAATCCTCTAATCAAAGTGTTTGCTTACTGCTGGTTTAATGTCTCATTTAAAAAAGGGCATCTCTGACATTGTAATACTTCCCGAGTGCTGCACTGAAATATCAGCCACGACTGTTTTTTGTATGCTGCACAGGAAATTCTCAGGATAAACAACTATTTTTACCCACACTACTGTCTCACTTCTACTTATAGCAGTTAAAGCAGGACTTTGTTCAAAATCCAACTCAGAGATGAGCTTCCTCTCCAGGAATTCTCCTCTTTTTAAAGTTACTCTTGCATCATTTGTCAACAATAGCTGTTGGCCGTTGTCCAATTCCACAGCTGTGCACTAAACATTATAATTTAGAAAACAAAATTGCATGTGACATTATGATGTATCCCAGACCATACATGTTTGAAGGATGTTATTGCTCTGGAGACAGTACAGAGGAGGTTTATGAGAATGTTGCCAGGGCTAGAAAAGTGCCGCTACGAGGAGAGATTAGATGGGTTGGGGCTATTTTTCTTGGAACAAAGAAGGCTGAGGGGGCGGCTTAATTGAGGTGTACAAAATTATGAGGGGAAGAGTTAGAGTGGACAGGATAAAATTGTTTCCCTTGTTGGAGAATTCTGGAACCAGGGGACATAGATTCAGGATAAGGCAGAAGGTGTAGAGGGAACATGAGGAAGAACATTTTTTTTTTATACACAGAGGGTAGTGGGTGTCTGGAATTCGCTGCCCGAGTTTGTGGTGGAGGCAGAGACTCTAAAGTCTTTTTATGAAGGACCTGGATCTGCACCTTAAGTGCTCGAAGCTACAGGGCTATGGACCGGGTGCAGGAAGGTGGGATTAGAAAGGGCACCTGGATGTCCTCAGGCTGGCATGGACAAGATGGGCCAAGTAGCCTACTTCTGTGCTGTAACTTTTCTAAGATTCTATTCTATGATAGAACAAACTTGGTTCATCAAGATGTCCTAACTGGGAAATAAACAAATCTCCACCTAGCAAGGATTCCCAACATAGAAGCAAAAGTGATCCTCGTTTTGCTAAAAAGTGATTACTTTCAACCTCTGAATGACACCTTCCAGTACAATCCTTATAATCTGTTGTTGAAATGGCTAATTTGTTCTAAAATAACTAATAGGTCAGAGACCAATAGCAAAGATCAGTTTAGTTAGAAAACAATGGGAAACATTTGGTTGATTTCTCAGTTTAAAAAATCTGGGTAATTCAGGGCCATTATGGGCACTGAATGTATGCCAATGTTTAATTCTAGCCATGATGTGGAGATGCCGGCGTTGGACTGGGGTGAGCACAGTAAGAAGTCTTACAACACCAGGTTAAAGTCCAACAGGTTTGTTTCAAACACGAGCTTTCGGAGCACGGTTCCTTCTTCAGATTCACCTGAAGAAGGAACCGTGCTCCGAAAGCTCGTGTTTGAAACAAACCTGTTGGACTTTAACCTGGTGTTGTAAGACTTCTTACAATGTTTAATTCAACAGATCGAATAGGTCAAATAGAATTGAAACATTTAAAACAAAATGTTTAAAGATTATCAAGAGTAATACAAGTCCAAGAAAATCTATAAATAAAAGCAAAATATTGCAGGTGCTGGAATTCCAAAATAAAAACAGAAAAACTAGATAGACTCAGCAGGTCTAGCAACCTCTGTGGAGAAATAGATTTAATGTTGAATCCATATGATTCTTCTACGGAAAACCTTCATCGCCCCAGCAAGGGCTGCATGCAGTTTGTTATTCTCCAACCTGAATTTGTTGTAGTACAATGACATCAAAATGCATCCCAGTTCAAGCCAGCAATGTCATTATTCATAATAGCAAATATAATGGTTTTTGTTAGCAAATTTATTACCAGAAATTACAGCTTTGAAGATGCTCTGATTTGTTGAATTTGGCAAGTACCTGTACATCTAGTATGTTACGCTCCCAAGTGAGTACACAGTATTCCACCACGGAATCATATCCTCTATTTTAAACAAAACGCTCGACAAATTTAACTGAACACATTTCACCAATGTAGAAAAAAATACAAATCCCTGAGGAAAATTAAACTGCTGACTAACAGCTCCTCAGACATTCACATTTCAAGACCAATCAAAACTATCAGGGGAAAATTCAATGAAGGCCTGTTTTCGGGCATGGAGAAAGCAAGGTGAGATCACCCTGTACCTAGTCCAAGCTGCATGCAAATTTCATGCTGGGTCCTCATCAAAATGATGTCAGCCTCCAGTCGAGCACAACCTGCACTGCTGACTGGTTCAGAGTTCAGTAATGGACTCAGAAGCATTTGTCGCTCGCATATATGCTTGCTAGCCTGAACACCTTAAAGACAGCCTGCCCTCTTGAAGAGCCAGAACTCGTGCAACAGGAGCTCCTATAACTCTCTGTGGAGCATTGGCTAAAAGAAAAAAACAAAGCAAATGGGCAACACGCAAGGGAGAGGAGTTCCCAAGTTTTCTGATGTAACATTATAAGCATTAGTGATGGAGGTGGAAAAGAGAGATGTTGTGTATCCACGGGAGGGCCAGCAGAACCTCAAGGCACACCATGAGAAGGGAATTGGCGAGCACATACGTGGCCAGGGAGGTCAATTTTTGGTGTTTCACCCAAGGACCTGATAGCAGTGACATAAGAAGTTGAATGATCAGTGAATGTATCTTCACATGACATCTCCTACCCACCATCTCACCATCCTCCCAGAGTGCTCTGGGCTTTACAAGCCATAATTCACCCACCAGCAACTGAGCTTGCACCTATCATTCAGATGCTCCACCTCACCCTCAAACACCAACCATTGTTGCCAGTCTCACAGCCATGACAGGCACATTACCCAAACATCATTAAACATGCTCACTGATTCATTGATATTCTTTCCTCCCTCTAGCAGGACAGATTTACACACAACCACAGAGAACAACAAGGAGCCACAGTCAGCAGGGGACAGGAAAACTGCATTGCCTAATTGCAGAGTTTAGGAATAGATTGTCTTCCTATCCAGTTGACCAACAATAAGTGACTGATTATGCTGCAAGAATGAATAATCTGCAATAACATTGTTATCTTTTTAAAACAACCAACACAAAAATAAAAGAAAAAATAAATTTTTAGTGACCATTAACTGCATTAATTAGATGGAATTATGCACAAAATAAATCTGCAGTCAACTTACAACCAATAAGAATGCATACTTAATGACACTGAGAAATGTGAATAGGTCAAATGAACACAAGACTATGTGACTCACAAGGAAGTAAAGTAAAGAATGGAACTTATCATATATTTTATGAAAAATATTTAAAAGCTCACTGAAAGCCATCTCAGTTGCAAACTCAGAAGCAAGCTAATGCATTTTTGTTTTGCTGAGAGGTCATGTCTATGGAACCTTGTAATATTGAGTTGCTTCAATAGAATATAAAGTAGGAAATAATTGTCTAGTTTCAGAGACTACGGGCGGGAGACTACCGCCGTGCCACATTTCTGCCCTGACCGGCCGGCGGGATTCTCCATTAACGGGGCAGCAAATTATGCCGGCGGAGAATCTGAGCCTACATATCTTGTGCTTATTCAAGTTTGTTCCAAGTATTAGACAGAAAACTGTAACTCAGTAAAAGTGTTAAACAAAAGTAAATAATTAAGTAACATTAAGTCATGCTTGTTTTGCGACACATTAAAAGTTCTGAACAGAGGTTAAGGGGTTCAACTTTGATGATCTAATTTTAAATCCGAGCTCTGAATTGAAGAGAATACCAACATACAGGCAGCACGGTAGCACAGTGGTTAGCACTGTGGCTTCACAGCGCAAGGGTCCCAGGTTCGATTCCCCCTCTGGGTCACTGTCTGTGCGGAGTCTGCACGTTCTCCCCGTGTCTGATTCAAGCTTTTAATTAGTTACAGTGCCAAGCATGCAGTCACTAACTGAAAGCCCTTCAGCCAACTTGCTATTTGAGTATGCATGGTAACCAAGCTCCCTCCCTCACACGATTCACTTTAGTAACTTTACTGAGACATTTTTCAGATGACACCAGCATTTCCTCAAAAATACCGCAGAAAAATACATTCATGTAATGATTTGGTGTTTAAATTGATCACCGATGGAACCAAGTTACAGAGCTAAATGTGCAACGCCGTAAGCTTTCAAAAACAAAATGTCATATTGAAAAATATACAACAATTTAGTTTCAATATTTGAAATTAACTGCTGACTTCAGTGATTTTTTAAAAAGACCAAGATTCAAATGAGAAAGTTTGATATTCAATGATCTGCAAGCTGGGACAGAGTGTAACACAGCAAAATTTGCAGATGATGCTAAAATAGGTGGGAAAGCAGGCACTGAGGAGGAGATCAAGATTATACAGACGGATATAGATAGGCAAGGAGATTGGCCCAAAATTTGGCAGATGGAGTTTAATGTGGACAAGTGGAAGGTCATCCATTTTAGCCGAAAAAATAGACAGGCAAATTATTGTCGAAATGGAAAGCGGATTCAAAATGCGTCTGGGCAGAGGGAGCAGGGTGGCACTGTTCAGGAATCGCTGAAAGCCAATATGCAGGTACAGCATGTAATTAAAAAGGCAAATGGAATATTAGCGTTTATTGCAAAAGGATTGGCATATAAAAGTAAGGTGTTGTTGCATATCAGCCATGATTGAATGGCGGAACAGACTTGACGGGCCAAATGGCCTAATTCTGCTCCTATGTCTTATGGTATATGACGTTGGGGAGACCACACCTGGAGTATTGTGTCCAGTTTCGGTCTCCTTATTTGAGGATGGATGTGGTGGCATTGGAGGCGGTTCAGAGGAGGTTCACCAGATTGATTCAGGCCATGAAAAAGTTGATGTACGAGGAGAGATTGAACAGTTTGACTTACACTCTCTGGAGTTTGGAACAATGAGAGGGAATCTGATCAAGGTATATGTTATAACCCCAATGGAGGTCCCAGAATCAGGACTATATAATTTCCCATGACCTCGCTGGAATACGAACTTCTCCTTTGAGGCAGGCAGGACTTTCTCCTTTACCCAGCCTCTGACTTGTTTTTTGCAGCCACAGTATTTATGTCGTTGGTCCTTTTAGCCCTGACCAAGTGACCCGGAATTTTTGACAGCGATGGATTTTACAATGGTAATGCAATTAAAAGTCATGAGAAGATGGTTAGACTATATTTGGAGATGCTCACTGCCCAGCATGACAAATGCTACTTAGCAGCCCAAAAGCCCAATCAACAACATGATCACTTCTGACTATATTACAGATGAAGGTCATTGATGAAGCATCCAAAGATGGTTGGGATAGTCACTCCCCAAGGAACACCTGGACCGGTGTCTTGGGGTGAGCTGATTAGTCTCCCATAACCACCTTCCTTTTGTCTACTTATTCGAGGAAGGATGTGGTGGCAATGGAGGCAGTTCAGAAGAGATTCACCAGATTGATTCTGGGGATGTAAGGGTTGATGTATGAGGACCGATTAAACAGTTTGGGCTTATTCTCGCTGGAGTTTAGAAGGATGAGAGGGAATCTTATCAAGATATATAAAATACTGAAAGGGATTGATAAAGTAAACGTAGTCCAAATATTCCCCCTTGCAGAACAAGAGGTCGCATATATAGGTTGAGAGGTGGTAGGTTTAGAACTGAAATGAGGAGGAACTACTTCTTGCAGACGGGGTGAATTTGTGGAACTCGCTGCCCCGTAGTGTGGTGGAATCTGAGTCATTGGGCAGTAGGGTAGCATGGTGGTTAGCATAAATGCTTCACAGCTCCAGGGTCCCAGGTTCAATTCCCGGCTGGGTCACTGTCTGTGCGGAGTCTGCACGTCCTCCCCGTGTGTGCGTGGGTTTCCTCCGGGTGCTCCGGTTTCCTCCCACAGTCCAAAGATGTGCGGGTTAGGTGGATTGGCCATGCTAAAATTGCCCGTAGTGTCCCAATAAAAGTAAGGTTAAGGGGGGGGTTGTTGGATTACGGGTATAGGGTGGATACGTGGGTTTGAGTAGGGTGATCATGGCTCGGCACAACATTGAGGGCCGAAGGGCCTGTTCTGTGCTGTACTGTTCTATGTTCTATTAAATACGGGGAGAACGTGCAGACTCCACACAGACAGTGACCCAGCGGGGTATCGAACCTGGGACCCTGGCGCTGTGAAGCCACAGTGCTAACCACTGTGCTACCATGCTGCCCGTATGTTGGTATTCTCTTCAATTCAGAGCCCTCCACTCTGCACAGATTCCCCTTTGTGGTGCTTGTCGTCCATTTATACCGAAGTTATGCTTAGCCTTGGGGGAATTACAATAGGCCCCATTATTGAAGCAGGTTTTCACCTAACAAGGCAAACAACTCCTCTGACTCTTTGCCAAAATCGAGCACTACTTTATTGTAAATCCAGTAAGTTTGCCAAACCCCTCTAATAACAATCAACACAGTAGTTCTGCTTACTCTGCCCCAGTAAAATAATGTAAATTGCCTCTACTGAATGCGTCAATCATCAGCGCTTTAAATAGTACAATTGGGGACAATATAGGTGGTGCAGGAGAGGAGGTCTCTCCTGCATCTTGTATTGGAATTATGACGAATGTGACACAGTGGCTAGCACTGATGCATCACAGCACCAGGGACCTGGGCTCAATTACGGCTTTGGGTGACTGTGTGAAGTTAGCACTTTCTCTCCACGCCTGCATGGGTTCCTTCCGGGTTTCCTCCCACAGTCTAAAGATGCGTAGGTTAGGTGGATTGGGCATGCTATATTGCCCCTTAGTGTCCAAACGTTAGGTGGGAATAGTACGAAGGAGTGGGCTTGGGCGAGATGCTCTATCAGAGGGTTAGTGCACACTCGATGGGCTGAATGGTCTCCTTTTTGACTGTAAGGATTCTATGACATTAACATGACTTGGTGTGATCCAAAATATCAGACTGGGATAAATCAGCACGAGACTACTTGATCTCATGATCCACCTACTCTCTGTTTCCAGCATGCATGCCTGAGAAGCTTATCAGTTAGAGCAGTCTCACAAGTTGTATGCCAGGGCTGACTGACATCTTGACTGCGGGTCGCTACAGGAATAGCGGCAGCATCACTACAAAGTCCCAACTTTGCAGTCTCGATGTGAATAGAGGGCGGGAAGCGGTGAGGAGAGATGGTCAGAGCCAACTTTTCAATTTTCATCACATTTCTATTCCACTGCACCACCAGAACGTGGAAAGAGGGAGCGGGAAGCTGTGGGGCTGAGTCTCAGACCCAGTTGTTGATGCCGGGCTCCGCACTCACCTACCGCTGGTGCCAGGCTGCTGCTCTCCTGTTACTCGGCCATTACTCCTCCCGGTGCGGTGACAACAAGCGGCCCGACTGCCCCCTCCTTGCCTGGATTACGGTGAAGAACCAGAACCAGAACCGGAACCGGCAGTAATCCGACAGCCGCTCTCCCAGTGCAAAGGTTAACTACCCAGCATCCATCGCGACAGGGCCGTCCCTCTCTCCCGTCCCCCGCCGGGTCCTCCCGCTGCCGCGTCCCCACGAACACCCGCATCTGAGCGTTGGTTCCGAGGAAAACCCCGCCTGCATTGGTGGTCTCCCCTTTCCCTGCAGCAAAAGCAGCCACATTCCACCCACCACAAAATACCCACCCGGAAAAATAAAATCAGGCTGTTTCTCAAACGAATGTGTTCAATTTAGCAATGACTTGCCAACGTTAATCGTAATGCCAACCAGACTCACAAATTATGAGACATTTTAAAATGAGAATTGTGATATTTGGGCAAAACCAGCACTTAGAATTCTTGTACCCAACTGAACTGGTTTATTTGGGTTTTGGTTTATATGCACACCTACACAAATGGTCACAAGAGGGTGCTTCACACTCCCTCCTTAATGAAAAGTGAGAGAAAAGCAGAGCACCTGAAGGAAACCCACGCACACACGGGCAGAATGTGCAGACTCCGCACAGTTACCCAAGCCGGAATCGAACCTGGGACCCTGGAACTATGAAGCAATTGTGCTAACCAGTGTGCTACCGTGCTGCCCCCTATGTTTGCTACATATGTTTTATATGGCCACATACCTTTCCAAAACAGGGTCCATATGAAATGTTCTACCAACGTTATCTGCTGTGACTGGCACCTCGTCTACCTCTATTGGGATTGAAGACGGACAAGAACCTCGGTCCTGATGGCCTACATCCTCAGGTCTTAAAGGAATTGGGAGTGGAGATAGTGGATCGACTAGTTATAATGTTCCAAAATTACCTGGATGTGGAAAGGTTCCAAAGGATTGGGAAAATGCTAATGTATTCCCTTATTCAAAAAGGGAGGGAGACGAAAGTAAGAAGCTATAGACCAATGAAACATGCTGTAGGGGCGCTCAGTCATGGCCGTCAATGACTGAGCAACGCCTTGGACACCACCCATTCATGGTACTGACATCGTGCTCCAGGCTCTCCACTGCAGCCACCACCCTAGGAGTATTGGTTCGGTGCCACACATTTCTGGCACTATCACCAGCACCCTTAGCCTCTGGGACTCCTCCAATTGGTTATGGATCCACTGGAGTGTTGCTGACATCCCCCTCTGAATCTTACAGCTGCACCCTATCAACTGCATCAGCTCCAGGATAGCCTGGTCCAGAGGCTTGGCACCTAACTGGGACTCAACTGGAACCTGGATCCAGCAGACCTCCGACTGCTGTCTCCCCTGGATGTTCCTGCCTCCACCTGATATCCATCCGCAACTGTGTGGTGTTCATCAGATCGTGCCCCAGAAGCCTGTCCACTAATTTCACACACCGAGGTGTATGTCTCTGGGCTGGTACAAGGTGGGGATTATAGCTGTGACGCCTCCACATTGGTATCCTCAGAGCTCTCCTCCGACATGGGAAGCGGTGGCAGGGGGGCCCCCTGGATGTGGGAGAAAACACACGCAGTCAATGAGAGGGAAGGATCAATCCTGCTGGCATGAAGAACTCAGGTGTGACAGGCGATATGGGCGGGGCCTGGTGGATCCTCACCTCTGTGTTGTAGGCCAAGCTCCACGACGGTGACCGATCTGTTCTCGACCACCCTCACGACCTCCAGGGCTCGTTCCTCATAGGGAGTGAGGACCCTGAGGTAACCGCCGCCCATCTGGGCAATTTCCTGCCGATTTTACGCCAACTTCTCCTCCAGGGATACAGTGGGGGCATAGTCAGTCAAACCCTTCATGCTTCGCGGGTGGGGCGTGCATGGCAAGGGGCAGGCGTGGCACCA
Organism: Scyliorhinus canicula; assembly: GCF_902713615.1. Taxonomy (NCBI): domain Eukaryota; kingdom Metazoa; phylum Chordata; class Chondrichthyes; order Carcharhiniformes; family Scyliorhinidae; genus Scyliorhinus; species Scyliorhinus canicula. The sequence continues at coordinate 169,447,294 of NC_052146.1, forward strand.
CTGCCGAGCATGAGTGGGGTGTGCTGGTGGGTGCCAGGGTATGCTGGGGCTCGGCATTGTGCTCGGGTGAGGTGCCAGGCACATGGTCATCGAGGGGGGTGGGGCATCCAGGGACGGCAGGTGGGACCGGTGCCAACTCACCCATGCAGCCTGGCACTGGGTGGCTGATACCAATCAATCCAGTCGAAACGGTAGTTAAGAAGAAGTGTGGTTTTAATCAGCTAAAATGTGCCCACCAGTAGCTCCTCCCGCACTGAGAGGCTGTCCCGGATCGATGGGTTATATACCTTCTCAGAGGGGCGGAGCCAACAACAACATCAACACAACAACAGTAACAGTGAGTAAATACAATAATATATACAACAGCCATACGTGGCTCACCCCATTCACCCCGTTTAAAAAAAGGTCCGAAGGGGTAAAGTGGACTCTCAGGTTCAGTCTCACAGGAGGGTGTATTATTCGCTGTGAACGTCGCAGTGTAGGCGCTGGCGTCGAGACCTTCGACTCTGGGAGCACGTCGTCCTCACAACAGGGTCCCAGACAGGGTGACGATGCAGGGGCGGTGCTAATGGACCCCGGATGAGTTGATGGGGTTGTTTGGGGAGGTAGAAGGAAGCGGTGAGGTGATGGTGTGCGCAGGGTTACCAGTTGATGGGGTGGATGGGGAGGTAGAAGGAAGCGGTGAGGTGATGGTGGGCGCAGGGGTACCCGCAGGGGCCAGGTCCCTGAGGGAGACTGTGTCCTGCCACCCGTCGCGGTGTGTCACATACTGAGGGTTCGCATGGAGGAGGTGAATCCTCTCGACCAAGCCTTATGGCTCCTCACGTGCTTCCAGAGGAGTACTGGCCCAGGAGTAGTGAGCCAGGTAGGAAACGAGACCCCGGAGATCGACGTCCTGGGAAAGACAAATAGACGGTCGTGAGGGGTCTCGTTAGTGGCAGTACACAACAGTGACTGGATGGAGTGGAGCGCGTCAGGGAGGACCTCCTGCCAGCGGGCGACTGGGCGACTTCTAGACCGTTGGGCCAGAAGGACTGCCTTCCAGACCATAGCATTCTCCCTTTCCACCTGCCCGTTTCCCCTGGGATTGTAGCTGGTAGTCCTGCTCGAGGCAATGCCCTTACTGAGCAGGTACTGACGCAGCTCATCGCTCATGAATGAGGATCCCCGATCGTTGTGAATATAAGTGGGGAAACCGAACAGGGTGAAGATACTGCGCAGGGCCTTGATGACTGTGGTAGAAGTCATGTCAGGGCATGGGATGGCGAAAGGAAAACGTGAGTACTCATCAACAACGTTGAGAAAGTACACTGTGGTAGTCGGTATTAGGGGTATTACGGTACCTAGGTTGGAGGTACCTGATACTGTAAGATCATTGGTGAAGCCTGCCTGCTGGTTCCGCCCAGTAAGGCGGAATATAAGAGTCTGTGCCTCCCTAGCTGCTGCATTCTGTACCTGCGCTGGTGGGGGAAACATCTAGTTCAATAAAGCCTTCAATTGTCCTACAATCTCGCTTCGGGAGTTATTGATCGTGCATCAATTTATTGAACTAGATTTGAAGAATGGAGCTCTGCATCAAGCCGGAGTGTCTGCAACTTAGCCCCCACACAGCAAACTCAGCGACGACCTTTAAACACTGGCTGGCGTGTTTCAACGGATACATCAGGACGGCCACAACTACACCCACGGAGGACCAGAAACTGCAAGTTCTCCACTCAAGGGTGAGCCCAGAAATCTACACCCTCATCGAAGACACGGATGGTTTTGAGGCCGCGATGACCCTGTTGAAAGGACACTACATCCGCCCAGTCAATCAGGTTTACACCCGACTTCTTCTAGCTACCAGATGACAAATTCCGTGGGAATCGCTAGACAAATTCTACCGTGCACTGCTGGTACTAGGTAGGAACTGTGACTGTCCGCAAGTTTCAGCCAACGACCACACCGAACTTTTAATGCGGGACTCCTTCGTTGCAGGTATGCTGTCCTGTCAGATCCGGCAGTGGCTGCTGGAAAAAGAGACGCTAAGTCACAAGGAAGCACGGGCCCTCGCAAACTCCTTAGATGTAGCCTCCCGCAATGCCCGAGCGTTATGTCCCCGACCGCGCGGCAGCCCCATGGGCAGCGTGGACCCCACCCGCAGCCGATTCCGACACATCCCCCAATGCCCCACAAGCGTGTGCCGCGCGGCTACCAGGCAACCCCGGGGGGCCCTAATGTTATTTTTGCGGGCAACATTGCCCGGCCCGCTCCGCAACTTGCAAGGGCTGTAGAAAAAAGGGGCATTTTGTGGCGGTATGCCAGGCACAGGCGGTCGCCGCTGCCTCCGGGGATGAACCCGGGCCGCCGCCATTACTCTCATCGCAGGCCACGTGCGGCCTGTGGGCGCCGCCATCTTTTATCCCGCGAGCCACGTGCAGACCCCGGGCGCCGCCATCTTGTTCCCAGGGACCACGTGCAATAAATGGGCGCCGCCATCTTGCCCACCCCCAGCTAGGTGCGACCCGTGGGCGCCGCCATCTTGGCTGGAGTCTCAAGACCCCGATTCGGATGACCGCACACCGCCCGAGGAATCCCAACACCTTCTGCCACGATTTGCCTCGGTGACTCTGGACCAGTCTCGGCCCCAAACTCTTTCGACCGCTACGACGACGTACTCATCAACGGACACGAGACATCCTGCCTGATCGACTCCGGGAGCACAGAGAGCTTTATGCACCCCAACACAGTAAGGCGCTGCTCCTCCCCAATACACCCAGTTATCCAGAGAATCTCCCTGGCCTCAGGGTCTCACTCTGTAGAGATCAAGGGGTACAGCATAGCAGGGAAGAGAGTTTAAGAATTTCCGACTCTACGTCCTCCCTCACCTCTGTGCTGCCACACTCCTGGGATTGGACTTCCAATGTAACCTCCAGAGCTTAACCTTTAAATTCGGCGGCCCTCTACCCCCCTCACTGTCTGCAGTCTCGCGACCCTCAAGGTCGACCCGCCTTCCCTTTTTGCAAATCTTACCCCTGATTGCAAACCCGTCGCCACCAGGAGCAGACGGTACAGTGCCCAGGACCGGACCTTCATTAGGTCGGAAATCCAGCGGTTACTGAAGGAAGGTATTATCGAGGCTCGCAACATCCCCTGGAGAGCTCAAGTAGTGGTTGTAAAGACCGGGGAGAAGCACAGGATGTTCATCGATTATAGTAAGACCATCAACAGATATACGCAGCTCGACGCATACCCTCTTCCCCCGCATATCTGATTTGGTCAATCAGATTGACACAATACAAGGTCTTTTCCACGGTGGACCTCAAATCCACCTACCACGAGCTCCCCATTCGCCCGGACGACCGCAAGTACACTGCATTCGAAGCAGATGGGCGGCTCTACCACTTCCTAAGGGTTCCCTTCGGTGTCACAAATGGTGTCTCAGTCTTCCAAAGGGAGATGGACCGAATGGTTGATCGGTTTGGTATGCGGGCCACATTTCCATATCTCGACAGCGTCACCATCTGCGGCCATGACCAGCAGGACCACGACACCAACCTCCGCAAATTTCTCCATACCGCCTGTCTCCTTAACCTGACCTATAACAAGGAGAAATGCATATTCAGCGCCGATCGTCTAGCCATCCTTGGCTACATAGTGCACGATGGAGTCATAGGCCCCGACCCTGAACGCATGCGCCCCCTCATGGAGTTCCCCCTCCCACACTGCTCCAAGGCCCTGAACGTTACCTGGGTTTTTTTTCATCTTACGCACAGTGGGTCCCCAATTACGCGGACAAGGCCCGCCCACTAATCCAATCCATGGTTTTCCCCCTGTCGCAGAGGCCCGCCAGACCTTCAGTCGCATAAAGGCAGACATCGCAGAGGCCACGATGCACGCAATCGACAAATCCCTTCCCTTCCAAGTCGAGAGCGACGCATCTGACGTAGCTCTGGCGGCCACCCTCAACCAAGCGGGCAGGCCCGTGGCCTTCTTCTCACGCACCCTCCATGCCTCTGAAATTCGCCATTGCTCCGTTGAAAAGGAGGCCCAAGCCATAGTAGAAGCCGTGCGGCATTGGAGGCATTACCTGGCCGGCAGGAGATTCACGCTCCTCACTGACCAACGGTGGGTAGCTTTCATGTTCGATAATGCACAGCGGGGCAAGATAAAGAACAATAAGATCTTACAATGGAGGATCGAGCTCTCCACCTACAACTATGAGATCTTGTATCGTCCCGGGAAGCTAAACGAGCCTCCTGATGCCCTGTCCACATGTGCCAACGCATAAGTGGACTGACTCTAGACACTCCACGATGACCTCTGCCACCCGGGGGTCACTCGTTTCTTCCATTTTATCAAAACCTGCAACCTGCCCTACTCCATCGGAGGAGGTCAGGATCGTCACCAGGAACTGCCAAAACTACGCGGAGCGCAAGCCACACTTCTCCCGGCCAGAGAAAGCGCACCTGTTGAAGGCTTCCCGCCCCTTTGAACGCCTCAGCATGGACTTCAAAGGGTCCCTTCCCTGCACCGACCGCAACACGTACTTCCTGAACGTGATTGACGAGTACTCCCGGTTCCCATTCGCCACCCCCTGTCCCAACATGACCGCTGCCATTATCATTAAAGCCCTCCACAGCATCTTTACCCTGTTCGGTTTCCAAGCCTACGTCCACAGCGATAGGGGGTCCTCCTTCATGAGCGACGAACAGCATCAATTCCTGCTCAGCAAGGGCATTGCCTCGAGCAGGATGACCAGTTATAACCCTCGGGGAAACGGGCAGGTGGAGAGGAAGAACGGAACAGTGTGGAAGACCGTCCTACTGGCCCTATGGTCCAGGAATCTCCCAGTCTCCCGCTGGCAGGAGGTCTCCCTGATGCACTCCACTCCATTCAATCATTACTGTGTATCATGACCAACGAAACACCTCATGAACATCTCCTTGTCTTCCCTAGGAAGTCCTCCTCCGGGACCTCGCTCCTAACCTGGCTGGCAGTTCCTGGACCCATTACGCTCCGCAAACACGTGCGGGTGCACAATTCGGACCCGCTGGTTGAGAGAGTACACCTCCTTCATGCTAACCCTCAGTACAGCACCTTCCCTCACCAACCCCACCCACCCTCCCACCAGCGCACCCCACGGCTGCCCCCTTCCCAGGGGGATCGGTCCTTCCACTGGCCCCACCCAGGGGTGATGAAGCTGAAGAAGCCATGTTCCCGGAGTCATGGATGCCTGAGCTGGCACCTGCATCACTGCCTAAACTGGACGATCACAGAGGACGACCAGGGCCCCCGATCGACCAATAGCTTCATTATGAAATGTACCTGTAAATAAATACCTGTAAATAATTTGTGTGACATGTAAAAGGCAAAACGCTGTACCACCGACGGGTACCGCCATAACCTCCACCACTGTATAACGCGACACCACCACACCCGCCAGACTCTTTTTTTAAACAGGGGGTGAATGTGGTAGTCGGTATTAGGGGTATTACAGTACCCAGGTTGGAGGTACCTGATGCTGTAAGTTCATTGGTGTTGGAGGTACCTGATACTGTAAGATCATTGGTGAAGCCTGCCTGCTGGTTCCGCCCAGTAAGGCAGAGTATAAGAGTCTGTGTTTCCCTAGCTGCTGCATTCTGTATCTGCGCTGCTGGGGGAAACATCTCGTTCAATGAAGCCTTCAATTGTCCTACAATCTCACTTCGGGAGTTATTGATCGTGCATCATACTTTACGATCAGTGGAGAAAAAGTGCGGCTTGCACTCCGCACGGACTTGGCAGTCCCTCGTCATGGCAACCTCGTAGGGCAGGTTGCAGGCCTTGACAAAGTGGAGAAGCCGGGTGACAGAGGTCGTTGTGGATAGCCCGTAACTGGTCAGCCTGCACGTTGGCACAGGTGCCACGGGACAGGCCATCTGGGGGCTCATTGAGCTTCCCAGGACAATACAAGATGCCGTAGTTAAAGGTGGAGAGCTCGATCCTCCATCGCAAAATCTTGCTGTTCTTAATTTTGCCCCGCTGCGTGTTGTTGAACATGAAGGCAACCGACCGTTGGTCTGTGAGGAGACGAATCTCCTGCTGGCCAGGTAATGCCTCCAGTGCCGCACAGTTTCCACAATAGCTTTCAACAGAGGAGTGTCGAATTTTGGAGGCATGGAGGGTACGGGAAAAAAAGGCAACAGGCCTCCCTGCCTGGTTAAGCTTGGCTGCCAGGGCAAAGTCAGGCACATTGCTTTCCACCTGGACGGGATGGATTCGTCCATGGCGTGCATCGTGGCCTTGGTAATTTTGGATCTGATGCAGTTGAAGGCCAGGCAGGCCTCAGCCGTTAGGGAAAAAGTGGTGGACTTAATGAGTGGGCGGGCCTTGTCCGCGTAGTTGGGGATCCACTGGGCATAGTAGGAGAAGAACCCCAAGCACCTTTTCAGGGCCTTGGGGCAGTGGGGGAGGGGGAGTTGCAGGACATGTGGTCAGGGTCAGGCCCTAGGACTCCGTTTTCCATGACATAGGCCGAGGATGGCCAGTCGGATTGTGCGGAAAACGCATTTCTCCTTATATGTCAAATTAAGGAGTCGGGTGGTGCGGAGGAATTTTTGAAGGTTGGCGTCGTGGTTCTGCAGGTTAAGGCCGCAGATGGTAACATTATCCAACTATGGGAATGTGGCCCGCAGCCCATACTGGTCGACCATTCGGTCCATCGTTCGTTGGAAGACCAAAACCCCTTTGGTGATGCCGAAGGGGACCCTGAGGAAATGGAAGAGACGGCCATCTGCCTCAAAGGCAGTGTATTGGCATTCCTCTCGCCGGATAGGGAGCTGGTGGTACGCGGACTTCAAGTCTACCGTAGAAAAGGTGCAATCTGATTGACCATGTCAGATATGTGCGGGAGGGGGTACGCATCGAGCTGCATGTACCGGTTGATCGTCTGACTGTAGTCGACTACCATCCGATTCGTCTCCCCGGTCTTGACGACCACCATTTGTGGTCTCTGATGGAACCATCAATTCAGCGAACACGTGTAGTTGGATCTGAACAGAGGCTTTAATACAGTAGTCCCCCGTTATACCGCGCTCCGCAATACCGCGGTTCGCGATATACGGCGGGGGGGGGGCTTATGGACCCCAACTGTCAGCTTCCCTCTCCGGATCAAAGTGAGCTGGCCGCTGAAATTGACATTGCCGGCTACTCTCTCCCTCCAATCAGCCGGCAGTGTCAATTTCAGCGGCCGGCTCACTTTGATCCGGAGAGGGAAGCTGCTCTCTCACTGAAACAATCAGCCGGCCGCTGAAATTGACACTGCCGGCTGATTGGAGGGAGAGAGCAGCCGGCCGCTACTTTTTTTGAAGAATCTTTGCTCAGTTTGCACACATCCATCCCAGGCACAAAATGACGTTTCGGAGACCTTACCAGATGAATGAATAATACAAAATGAAATTTGACTTTTTGTGGTCCGCCATCAACTTTTTCATACGTCCGCTTTACAGCAGCTGATTAATGTCCTCTTGGCATTTAAAAAAAAACATGTTCAGCTTTCCCTTAACATCCGTCCGTGGAATCGTTTAACCCTCTCCGGATCAAAGTGAGCCGGCCGCTGAAATTGACACTGCCGGCTGATTGGAGGGAGAGAGCAGCCGGCAGTGTCAATTTCAGCGGCCGGCTCACTTTGATCCGGAGAGGGAAGCTGCTCTCTCACTGAAACAATCAGCCGGCCGCTGAAATTGACACTGCCGGCTGCTCTCTCCCTCCAATCCAACTTTTAAGTTGTTAAAAATGCAGCAGTGCTTGTTTTAATTAGATCAACGATGGGGGTTTTAAATTTATTTAAAAATCTATGCAGGCGCTTCCCATTGTGAGTCTAAGGGGGTCTGACCTCTCCCCCCGCAGACTCACAATGGGAAGCGCATGCATAGATTTTAAAATAAATTTAAAATCCCCATCGTGGATATCCGCGGCTCGGATGCAACGCGGGTGGCTTTCTTGGACCCCAACACCCGCGTTATAAAGGGGGACTACTGTACACTTATAATAGAGCCAGCCTATTCGTCGTTGAACTTCAGATGAAATGGCATGCTGGCTCGAAGGCACTGATCTTTATAATCTTTATACATCGTTCCCAGGGGGAGGAGTCCTGGGCGGAGCCAAGAGAGGAGCCCAGTACAACTCTCATGTACTCCCAGAGCGACTCCCCCTGGTGGCCGGATAGTGCAACTCCCCTGGTGGCCGGATAGTGCAACTGCACTTATAATGGGTAGATAACGAACATATATACATGGAGTGATATTGGCAACTATATATAGTGTGAATCACATTCACCAAAGTCTCCAGGGGCTATTACTGGCCTCAATGATCCCTTCCCTCAGGAGTCGCTGGACCTCTGACCTGATGAAGGCCTTGTCATGAGCACTGTACCGTCTGCTCTGGGTAGCGACCGGCTTACAGTCTGGGGTGAAGTTTGCAAAGAGCGAGGGAGGGGCAACTTTCAGGGTCGCGAGGCTACAGACGGTGAGAGGGTGCAGGGGTCCCCTGAACTTCAGGGTTAGACTACGGAGGTTGCACTGAAAGTCTAAACCCAGTAGGAGAGGGGCGCAGAGATGGGGAGGACGTAGAGTTTGAAATTGGCGTATTCGACTTCCTGTATTGCCAGGTTGGCGGTGCAGTACCCCCGGATCTGCACGGAGTTTGATCCAGAAGCTATGGATATGACTTGTGAGATGGGGAGGACCCAGAGGGAACAGTGCCTTACCATGTTCGGGTGGACGAAGCTATCCGTGCCCTCTGAGTCAAAGAGGCAGGACGTCTCCTCCAATTGAGGCTGAGGGCCACCATCGAGCTTTGAAGATGGCAAGGCCGGGACTGGTCAAGTTGAATTGAGCTGAGTTGATGGCGATGAATGTCGTGCTGGTTGCAAAATGGCGGCGTCGATGAAGTTGGACAAAATGGCAGACCCCATAGATCGCACGCAGCAAGTGACGCGTCAGCAGAGGGCACTCCAGGCAGGCATGATGCCACGTTGCGGGGTCTGGGAGTCTCAGACTGGGCTTGACAGGCTTTTGGTTTTTGATTTAGATTTTTAGGCTGAGCTAGCGTCGTGCCCCTTCTTACCACACTTGTTACACGTGGAGTTGCGAGCCGGGGAACACGGCCTGGGGTGCTGGCCCTGACCGCAGAAGTATCAGCATGGTCAGGGGCTGGTTTAGCTCACCAGGCTAAATCGCTGGCTTTTAAAGCAGACCAAGCAGGCCAGCAGCACGGTTCGATTCCCGTACCAGCCTCCCCGGACAGGCGCCGGAATGTGGCGACTAGGGGCTTTTCACAGTAACTTCATTGAAGCCTACTCGTGACAATAAGCGATTTTCATTTCATGGTCCTCCGGAGCTGGACGACTGCCGCGCGGCACAGGAATGAGGCATGCCTGGGCCGAGTGATGGCTGCGCCTCCGACGTTCCCGAGGATGCTGCGTGGTCGGATGGGAAGGCATTCAGGCTCTGTGTGGTAGTATGACTAGGGGTATTACGGTACCTGGGAATGTGAGCTGCCATTGGTGCAGAGGGCTCGTTGCCCATTGGCCCAAGTATCGTATTCTCTGTATTCCTATTGGCTAAGAGGAAGGTAGCTCCGCCTACGAGGGGGGGGTATAAGAACCCGCGTCCCCCAGCAGCCAGGCCATTTCTGTACGTCTGCTGCCGGGCTCACTTCTTGCTGATTAAAGCCTTTCGTTTCGGACTTCACCTACGTTTCGTGTCCATTGATTGTGCATCAATCTGGAAGGCCACTTCCAGCGAGGTAGCCAGCTTCACAATCTCCTCGAGGTCGAGGGCCCCCTTTTCTAGAAGCCGCTGCGGATGTATCTGGACCGGACACCTGCCACATGGGTGTCCCGAACCATTAGCTCCGCGTGCCCGACCGCTGTGACAGTCCTGCAGTTGAAGCTGCAGACGAGTACTCTCCGCTCACGCAGATATTCAGCCAGTGACTTCACCCTGGCGCTGATGCCACGTGGTCAGGAGGTGTCGAGTGAGTACCTCGTGCACCGGCCTCACGAACTGTCGTTTGAGCAGCTCCACTGCCTCCGTGTATGAGGCCGCGTCTCTGATGAGCTGGAAAATCCTGTGGCTCACCCAGGTGTTGAGGAGACGCTGTTTAATTTCCGGGGAGACCTCGGCGGTGAAGGAGCTCAGCTAGGACTCAAAACAATTGAGCCAATGCTCAAATATTGCCTCAGCCTCCAGCGCCTGTGGGTCAAGATCGAGCGTTCTGGTTTTAAAACGGTTCCATCGTAAAAAAAATCTAGTTGATTAAATTGACACCCATCAATCCAGTCAAAACGGTAGTTAACAAGAAGTGTGGTTTTAATCAGCTAGAATGTTCCCACCAGTAGCTCCTCCCGCACTGAGAGGCTGCCCCGGATCGATGGGTTATATACCTTCTCAGAGGGGCGGAGCCACAGGCGGAGCCAACATCAACATCAACACAACAACAGTAACAGTGAGTAAATACAATAATATATACAACAGCCGTGAGTAAATACAATAATATATACAACAGCCGTGATTAAATACAATAATATATACAACAGCCGTGAGTAAATACAATAATATATACAACAGCCGTGAGTAAATACAATAATATATACAACAGCCGTGAGTAAATACAATAATATATACAACAGCCGTGAGTAAATACAATAATATATACAACAGCCATGGGTAAATACAATAATATATACAACAGCCGTGAGTAAATACAATAATATATACAACAGCCATGGGTAAATACAATAATATATACAACAGCCGTGAGTAAATACAATAATATATACAACAGCCATGGGTAAATACAATATATACAACAGCCATGGGTAAATACAATAATATATACAACAGCCGTGAGTAAATACAATAATATATACAACAGTCGTGAGTAAATACAATAATATATACAACAGCCGTGAGTAAATACAATAATATATACAACAGCCATACGTGGCTCACCTCCTGATCACACTCCCCACATTGACAGTTGCTGCCACTGCCTCTGAGGTGGCACCCTGTGGCTGACTCTCTGACCCTCGGGGGATCAGTGTATCCCTCCTTGACTCAACCGCGTCCATGAGCCCATGCCAGGTCAGTATCCCCGAATTGTGATCTACGTGGCAGCATGTTCTCTGGGGTGTGCTCTGTGGTATCAGTTTAAGAGCTGCTCACCCTCATTAATGGGGAGCTGCCAGGCCTGGTCCCAGCTAATCAGCTGGCGGGACAGCCATTTGCAGCGTAAAGTCCATGAAGCATCATTAAGTGCCTTAATTAACGTTAGATACCGGTGACAGTCTTGTCAGATCTGTCATCGGGAAACACCTGGTGAATTCCACTCGCCACTGTACTTAGAAAAAATTTGGTTAGATCACATCCCTTATGGTCTCTTGGCCTGATTGGAAATGGTTTTCCAGTGGCACATTTAGGGCGTGATCTAATGAAAATATTTCTAAGTGTCATGTTAGGTGAGTTTGGCTAGGAGTTCCCCACCACTATCTAACGCACTTAGTAACTTTTTTGGGCCCAATGAGTTTCTCTTAGAATTATGAATTATTGGGGCGCTAATAGCCGTTGGCCAGACTGGCTCCTCAGATATCGAGCCTGATGGAACCATCAATTCACCAGACAAGTGTTTCCGATGTGAATCTAGGCTTTAATCGACTTACTTCAGAGCCAGCCTGTTACCTGTCGATGAACTCGTAGTGACCCAGGCTGACTCTGGACACGGATACTTATACAGCTGCACTAGGGGGAGGAGTCATGGGCGGAACCAAGGGTGGAGCCCAGTACAAGTTCCTAAGTGCTCCCAGCACTACTCCCCCTAGTGGTAGGATGGCGCCACTGCACTTACAATAACAGTGTGAATTAGTATATATACATTCATATATTACATTCACCACATTCACCCCCTGCAAAAAAATCAAGTCTGGCGGGGGTGGTGGTCTAGTCTATAACGTCAGTCTGTACGGCGGTCGGATTGTCCGCTGAGACCTGCGGAGCACCGGGGTTGCAGCCTCTTGCGGTAGCTGGACGGGTGTAGTGTGTTGGGGTACGATGGCGGACTCCAGGGAGGGTTGTATTCGAGCTTCATACTCTCCTGGTTCGACCGGGGACAGGCCGGCGCGGGTGCGCGGGACTGGTGGAGCGAGCTCGTGGGCTCGGGAGCGCAAGGGGGCGGCAGCATGGGGTGTATGGTGATAGATCCTTCTGTGGGGGCAGAGGGGGCGCTGGATCCGGCGGGTGCCAGATCCCGGAGGGATACAGTGTCCTGACGGCCATCAGGGAACTCGACGAATGCGTACTGGGGGTTGCAGTGGAGCAGGCGCACCTTCTCAACAAGGGGGTCGGTTTTGTGCCCCCTGACGTGTTTCCTCAGGAGTACGGGGCCCGGCGTCCTCAGCCATGCCGGAACAGAGATCCCCGTGGGTAGTGCCCCTGGAAAAAATGAAGAACCTCTCGTGAGGGGTCTGGTTGGTTGCCGTACACAAGAGGTACATAATAGCGTGGAGCGCGTCCGGGAGGACTTCCTGCCACTGGGAGACTTGGAGCTTTCTAGACCGGAGGGTCAGTAGGACGGTCTTCCAGACCGTCGCATTCTCCCTTTCCATCTGCCCGTTCCCCCTGGGGTTGTAACTGGTAGTCCTGCTCGAGGCAATGCCCTTTTCGAGCAGGTACTGACGCAGCTCGTCGCTCATGAAGGACGAACCCCGGTCGCTGTGTACGTAGCTGGGGAAACCAAACAGGGTGAAGATGCTATGCAGGGCCCTAATGACTGTGTGGGAGGTCATGTCGGGGCACGGGATAGCGAATGGAAAGCGGGAGAACACGTCTACGACGTTTAAGAAGTAGATGTTCTTGTTAGTTGAGGGGAGTGGCCCTTTGAAATCAATCGCGAGGCGTTCAAAGGGCCTAGAAGCCTTGACCAGGTGGGCCCTGTCTGGTCTATAGAAGTGCGGTTTGCACTCTGCACAGATCGGGCAGTCCCTGGTGACCGCTTTTACCTCCTCGTTGGAGAAAGGCAGGTTTTGGGCCCTGATATTGTGGGCGAGCCGGGTGACCCCCGGGTGGCAGAGGTCGTTGTGGATACTTTTTAATCAGTCGATCTGCGCGCTGGCGCATGTCCCGCGGGATAGGGCATCCGGAGGCTCGTTGAGCTTCCCGGGTTGATATTTGATATCGTAATTGTAGGTGGAGAGTTCGATCCTCCACCTCAGAATTTTATTGTTTTTTATTTTGCCCCTTTGCGAGTTGTCGAACATGAAGGCAACCGATCTTTGGTCGGTGATGAGGGTGAACCTCCTACCTGCGAGGTAGTGCCTCCAGTGACGGATAGCCTCCACAATGGCTTGTGCTTCTTTCTCGACTGAGGAGTATCGGAGTTCTGAAGTGGAGAGGGTACGGGAGAAAAATGCAACGGGTCTCCCTGCCTGGTTTAACGTGGCTGCAAGAGCTACCTCTGAGGCGTCGCTCTCTACCTGGAATGGGGTGGATTCATCCACCGCCCGCATGGCCGCTTTGGCGATGTCCTCCTTGATGCCGTCGAAGGCCTGGCGTGCCTCGGCTGACAGGGGAAATCGTGTGGTCCTAAAGAGTGGGCGGGCTTTGTCCGCATATTGAGGGACCCACTGGGCGTAGTAAGAAAAAAATCCCAAGCACCGTTTGAGGGCCTTGGGACAATGAGGGGGAGGGATCTAAGGATACGGTCCGGGTCGGGGCCCAGGACTCCGTTTTCCACGACATAGCCGAGGATGGCTAGTCTGGATGTGCGGAAAACGCATTTCTCCTTATTGTACGTTAGGTTGAGTTTCTGTGCCGTCTGGGGAAAACGGTGGAGGTTGGCGTCGTTGTCCTGCTGGTCATAGCCGCAGATGGTGACATTGTCCAAGTATGGGAACGTGGCCCGCAGCCCGTACTGGTCCACTGCTCGTTGGAACACTGAGACCCCATTAGTGACGCCGAAGGGGACCCGGAGGAAATAGAAGAGGCGGCCATCGGCCTCGAATGCCGTGTAGTGGCGGTCCTCCGGGCGGATTGGGAGCTGGTGGTATGCAGACTTCAGATCCACCGTGGAGAAGAGCCGATACTGGGCGATCTGATTTACCATGTCTGCAATCCTGGGGAGGGGATACGCATTGAGGAGCGTAAATCTATTTATAGTCTGACTGTAGTCGACCACCATACGGAATTTTTCCCGGTTTTAACGACCACCACCTGAGCTCTCCAGGGACTATTGCTGGCCTCTATAACCCCCTCACTGAGAAGCCTTCGGACCTCTGCTCTGATAAATACCCTATCCTGCAGGCTATACTGCCTGCTAAGAGTGGCTACGGGTTTACAGTCCTTAGTGAGATTGGCAAAGAGGAGGGGGCGGGATTCGCAGCGTAGTGAGGCTGCAGATCATGAGTGGGGGCAGGGACCCTCCGAAGCTGAGGGTGAGGCTCTTGAGGTTACACTGAAAGTCTAGGACTAATAAGAGTGGCGCGCAGAGTTCGGGCAACACGTAGAGTTTAAACTTCGAGTAACTAGTGCCTCGGATTGTGAGTGTCGCGGCGGTGCGCCCCTGGATCTGGGCCGAATGGGAGCCTGATGCGAGCGAGATAGTTTGCTGCGCGGGGAAAACAGGGAGCGAACAGCGTCTTACCAGGTCTGGGTGTATGAAGCTCTCTGTGCTCCCGGAGTCGAAGAGGCATGGCGTTTTGTACCTGTTCATATGGACCTCTGCCATCGCGTTTCGTAGGTTCTTTGGTCGGAATTGGTCTAGGGTGACCGCGCTGAGTTGCGGGTAGTCAGCGGCTCGATCAGCTGTGCTGGAGTGGCCCCGTGATGACTGCCCTCTGAGTTCGTAGTCTTGTTCGAATTCCTCCGCTGAGTTGTCCGAGCACGGAGATGCCGATCGGGCCCGTGGATCGCACGTGGCGGGCGGCGAGGAAGATGGCGTCCAAGATGGCGGCCCCCATGAGTCGCACATGGCGAGCGGCGAGGAAGATGGCGTCCAAGATGGCAGCCCCCATGAATCGCACGTGACTGGAGGTGGCGGAGTCGGGGCATAGGCCGCAGTGTTTCGGGCCCCGCGGGGCTGAGAGTGCGGGGAGCGGTTACTGCGAGTTGCTGGGGAGTTGGAAGCTGGGCCCCTTTTTGCGAGGCACACTCTAGCGTAATGCCCTTTTCGCCCGCAGCTGCTGCAGGTCGCGTTGCGGGCCGGGCAGTGCTGCCGCGGGTGCTGGTTCTGGCCGCAGAAATGGCAGGCTGGAGCAGCAATAGTGGCTTGCTGGGGCAGCATAGTGGCTGGCTGGGGCAGCATGGTGGCTGGGCGGCTGCGTAGCACAGGCCTGGGGGAAATCGCTGGTCGGGGGCCCATGATGGGATCGCGGGGTCCGCGGGGAACGAGTTAAGGCTGCGGAAGGAGATCTCCATCGTGGTCGCAGCTTCCACAGTCGTTTCTAAGTCCTGGGCCCTCTTTTCCAGCAGTCGTTGGCGCACATAGTTAGACCCGAGGCCCGCTACAAAAACATCACGTACCGCCAATTCCCTGTGTTCAGCCGCGGTAACCGCTTGGTAATTACAGTCATTGGACAAATTGTTAAGTTCTCTTAGGAATTCGGCGAGTGATTCCGTAGGTCGCTGATGGCGAGTTGTAAACACATGGCGAGCATAAACTTCATTAATTGGCCTTACATACATTTTTTCGAGAACTGCTAGCGCCGCAGTATATGAACTGGCCGAGTTTAGTTGTGTTGAGATTCTATGGCTCACCCTCGCGTGCAGTAGACTCAGCTTCTGATCCTCTGTAGTTTCGGCTGTGCTTGCTTCGGCCAGGTAGGCCTTGAAGCACCGGATCCAGTGGGAGAATATTTCTTTAGCCTCTGCATCCTGCGGGTTGAGTTCCAGGCATCCAGGCTTGAGGGCCAATTCCATAATCGATCTTACTGTTCTTAAGTCGATTAAATTGATGGAACCATCAATTCACCAGACACATGTTTCCGATGTGAATCTAGGCTTTAATCGACTTACTTCAGAGCCAGCCTGTTACCTGTCGATGAACTCGTAGTGACCCAGGCTGACTCTGGACACGGGTACTTATACAGCTGCACTAGGGGGAGGAGTCGTGGGCGGAACCAAGGGTGGAGCCCAGTACAAGTTCCTAAGTGCTCCCAGCGCTACTCCCCCTAGTGGTAGGATGGCGCTACTGCGCTTACAATAACAGTGTGAATTAGTATATATACACATTTATATATTACATTCACCACATTCACCCCTTGCAAAAATATCAAGTCCGGCGGGGGTGGTGGTCTAGTCTATAACGTCAGTCTGTTCGGCGGTCGGATTGTCCGCTGAGACCTGCGGAACACCGGGGTTGCAGCCTCTTGCGGTGGCTGGACGGGTGTAGTGTGTTGGGGTACGATGGCAGACTCCGGGGCGGGTCTCATCCAAACTTCATACATCTCTGGCTCGACCGGAGACTGGGGGCGGGCTGGTGCTGGCGCGTGGAACAGGTGAGGCGAGCTTGCGGAATCGGGGGCGCGAGGGGGCGGCAGCATAGGGAACAGGGCAAGGGGTTCCTCAGTGGGGGTGGGGGGGGCTGGATCCAGCAGGTGCTAGGTCCCGAAGGGATACTGTGTCCTGGCGGCCGTCCGGGAACTCCACGAATGCGTACTGTGGGTTGGAATGGAGGAGGCGCACCTTTTCAACAAGGGGGTCAGTTTTGTGCCCCCTGACGTGCTTCCTCAGGAGAACTGGGCCTGGTGTCCTCAGCTACGCCGGAAGTGAGACCCCCGTGGTAGTGCCCCTAGAAAAAATGAAGAGCCGCTCGTGAGGGGTTTGATTGGTCGCTGTACAGAGGGGGGATCTAATTGCGTGGAGCACGTCTGGGAGGATTTCTTGCCATTGGGAGACTTGGAGTTTTCTAGACCGGAGGGTCAGTAGGACGGTCTTCCAGACCGTCGCGTTCTCCCTCTCCACCTGCCCATTCCCCCTGGGGTTGTAGCTGGTAGTCCTGCTCGAGGCAATGCCCTTGTCGAGCATGTACCGACGCAGCCCGTCGCTCATAAAGGACGAACCCCGGTCGCTGTGCAAGTAGCTGGGGAAACCGAACAGGGTGAAGACACTATGCAGGGCCCTAATGACTGTGTGGGAGGTCATGTCGGGGCACGGAATGGCAAAAGGGAATCAGGAGAACTCATCGATGATATTGAGGAAATAAATGTTCTTGTTAGTGGAGGGGAGTGGCCCTTTGAAATCGATCGCAAGGCGTTCAAAGGGCCTAGAAGCCTTGACCAGGTGGGCCCTGTCTGGTCTATAGAAGTGTGGTTTGCACTCTGCACAGATCGGGCAGTCCCTGGTGACCGCTTTTACCTCCTCGTTGGAGAAAGGCAGGTTTCGGGCTCTGATGTAGTGGGCGAGCCGGGTGACCCCTAGATGGCAAAGGTCAACGTGGATGGCTTTCAGACGGCTGATTTGCGCGCTGGCACATGTCCCGCGGGATAGGGCATCCGAGGGCTCGTTGAGCTTCCCCGGTCGATATTTAATATCGTAACTATAGGTGGAGAGTTCGATCCTCCACCGAAGGATTTTATCATTTTTTATTTTGCCCCTTTGTGAGTTGTCAAACATAAAGGCAACCGATCGTTGGTCGGTGACGAGGGTGAACCTCCTACATGCGAGGTAGTGCCTCCAGTGACGAACAGCCTCCACGATGGCTTGTGCTTCCTTCTCGACAGAGGAGTGTCGGAGTTTTGAAGCGTATAGGGTACGGAAGAAAAATGCAACTGGCCTCCCTGCCTGATTTAAAGTGGCTGGTAGAGCTACCTCTGAGGCGTCGCTCTCAACCTGAAAGGGAGTGGATTCATCCACCGCCCGCATAGCTGCTTTGGCGATGTCCTCCTTGATGCAGCTGAAGGCCTGGCGTGCCTCAGCAGACAGGGGAAATTGTGTGGCCTTAAAGAGTGGGCGGGCTTTGTCCGCATTTTGAGGGACCCACTGGGCGTAGTATGAAAAGAACCCCAAGCACCGTTTGAGGGCCTTGGGGTAATGAAGGAGGGAGAGTTCTAAGAGCATACGGTGCGGGTCTGGGCCCAGGACTCTATTCTCCACGACGTAGCCGAGGATGGCCAGTCTGTTTGTGCGGAAAACGCATTTCTCCTTGTTATAAGTGAGATTTAACTTCTGTGCCGTTTGGAGAAAACGGTGGAGGTTGGCGTCGTGGTCCTGCTGGTCATAGCCGCAGATGGTAACATTGTCCAGATACGGAAACGTCGCCCGCAGCCCGTACTGGTCTACCATTCGGTCCATTGCTCATTGGAACACCGAAACCCCGTTAGTGACGCCGAAGGGAACCCGGTGGAAATGGAAGAGGCGGCCATCGGCCTCGAATGCCGTGTAGTGGCGGTCCTCCGGGCGGATTGGGAGCTGGTGGTATGCAGACTTCAGATCCACGTGGAAAATAGCCGATATTGGACGATCTGGTTAACCATGTCTGCAATTCTGGGAAGGGGATGCATGTCTAGGAGTGTAAAATGATTTATGGTCTGACTATAGTCGACGACCATGCAACATTTTTCCCCGGTCTTGACGACCACCACCTGAGCTCTCCAGGGACCATTGCTGGCCTCTATGATCCCTTCACTGAGCAGCCGTCGGACCTCCGATCGGATAAAGACCCTATCCTGTAGGCTGTATCGCCTGCTGCGAGTAGCTACTGGTTTGCAATCTGGAGTGAGATTGGCGAAGAGGGGGGGGGGAGATGCGCAGCGTGGCTAGGCTGCAGATAGTGAGTGGGGGCAGGGGCCCGCCGAAGCTGAGGGTGAGGCTCTTGAGGTTGCACTGGAAATCCAGGCCTAATAAGAGTGGCGCGCAGAGGTCAGGCAGGACATAGACATAGAACATAGAACAGTACAGCACAGAACAGGCCCTTTGGCCCTCGATGTTGTGCCGAGCAATGATCACCCTACTCAAACCCACGTATCCACCCTATACCCGTAACCCAACAACCACCCCCTTAACCTTACTTTTTAGGACACTACGGGCAATTTAGCATGGCCAATCCACCTAACCCGCACATCTTTGGACTGTGGGAGGAAACCGGAGCACCCGGAGGAAACCCACGCACACACGGGGAGGACGTGCAGACTCCACACAGACAGTGACCCAGCCGGTAATCGAACCTGGGACCCTGGAGCTGTGAAGCATTTATGCTAACCACCATGCTACCGTGCTGCATAAAGTTTAAATTTTGAATAACTAGCGCCTCGAATTATGAGCGCTTTGGATTTGGACTGAGTGGGAGCCCGAAGCGAGGGCGATAGTTTGGCTCACAAGGAAATAGGAAGCGAACAGCGTCTTACCAGCTCTGGGTGTATAAATCTCTCGGTGCTCCCGGAGTCAAAGAGGCATGGCGTGCTGTACCCGTTGATCTGGACCTCCGCCATCGAACTTCGTAGGTGCTTGGGGAGGGATTGATCTAGGGTGACCGCGTTGAGTTGCGGGCCGCGTGATGAGTGCCCAGGAAAGTCGTAGTCTTCCCAGTGGGTGTCCGGTCGAGTAGATGCCGGTACGTTCTGGCGAGCTTGATGCAGGATCGCTGCGCTGAGTTGCGGGCCGCGTGATGAGTGCCCGGGGAAGTCGTAGTCTTCAGATGAGCTTTCTGAGCATGGAGATGCAGATGGGGCCAGTGGATCGCACGTGGTGAGCGGCGAGGAAGATGGCGTCCAAGATGGCGGACCCCATGAGTCGCACGTGGCCAGCCGCATGGTGGGGGTTTGCCAAGATGGCGGCCCCCATTGATCGCACGTGGCGGGAGGGGGCGGAGTCGGGGCGTAGGCCGCAGCGTTTCGGGCCCGCTGGTGTTGGGAGCGATTTGTTCTCTCTACTGGAGAGTTCGAAACTGGGGCCCCTTTCGCGAGGCACACTCTGGCATAGTGGCCTTTCTTCCCGCAGCTGCTGCAGGTCGCGGATCAGGCTGGGCAGTGCTGCCGCGGGTGCAGGCTTTGGCCACAGAAATGGCAGGCTGGGGCAGCTGAGTAGCTGGCTGGAGCAGCTGACTGGGGCAGCAGAATAACTGGCTTTGGCAGCGCGGTAGCTGGGGGGCCGTGCGGCACAGGCCTGGGGGGATTGTTGGTCGGGGGTCCACGATGAGGTCTCGGGGTCCGCGGGAAACGAGGGGAGGCCGCGGAAGGAGACTTCCATAGTGGTAGCAGCCTCCACAGTAGTGTCTAAGTCCTGGGCCCCCTTTTCTAGCAGTCTTTGGTGCACTGTTCAGCCGGTAACGGCTTGATAATTACAGTCATTGGAAAGATTATTCAGTTCCCGTACAAATTCGGCTAACGTTTCTGTAGGCCGCTGATGGCGAGTCGTGAACACGTGGCGTGCATAAGCCTCGTTAATGGGCCTAACGTACATTTTGTCCAATATCGCCAGCGCTGCAGTGTAAGAACCGGCCGGATTTAGCTGTGTGGAGATTCTGTGGCTTACCTTCGCGTGCAGTAGGCTGAGCTTTTGCTCCTCCGTTGTTCCAGCGGTGCTGGCTTCTGCTAGGTAGGCCTTAAAACATCTCAGCCAGTGGGAAAAAATTTCTTTAGCCTCTGCATCCTGCGGGTCGAGTTCTAGGCGTCCGGGCTTGAGGGCTGCTTCCATGATTTACTTCGACTGTTTTGTAAGTATATTAAATTGATGGAACCATCAATTCTACAGACACGTGCTTATAGGATTAGAATAGCGGTTTTAATATACTTACAACAGAGCCAGCCTATTAGCCGTTGAACTTTCGGTGAACTGGTTGGCTGACCCTGTGGCACGGATCTTTATACAACAGCTCCAGGGGGAGGAGTTCTGGGCGGAGCCAAGGGGGGGAGCCCAGTACAAACTCTCGAGTACTCCCAGAGCTACTCCCCCAGGTGGTCAGGTAGTGCAACTGCACTTACAGTATTGAAACACACACATATCTATATAATATATATATATACTTGGAACAGATTATAATACCGTGTGAATCTCATTCACCATAGGTAACATTAGCATTGTTGCTCTATTTATTTATCTCGGTGAACCACAAGCCTTTCCCTTATATCGATCAAATGACCACACAACCAGTTAGTTAGTTCAAAAGATGGTGTATTTACATAGACAAGAGTTATCTCAACATGCAAACACAATATCTACTACGAGTTAAACTATCAGCTATGCACCTATCAGCTACAATAACCTATATTAACTTCAGGGCAACCGACACTGTGCAAATGGATAAAGGCCTTTATCTGGATTTCACTTGGCTGGTTCGAAGAAAGTGGCTCTGTCTCTGCTGGGCTCATCCATCAGGTAGCGATCGTTGGTCTTGAACTTAGCTGGCTGTTCCTGCTGCAATTGGGTTAGGCACAGGCCAGATCCAAAAGAGGCCGAACACATGGCTGCGCTCTCTTTTATCCCCCTGGGATTTTGCGCTCTCTGGAGCGGACCTTAACCTTGGACCTAATAGTTCGACAGGGCTCTGATCACTCTCTTCGATTTTGGCCAACAAAGGGGCGGGTGCCTTGGTAGCTGGGCGGGTCCTTAGCGGTCATTGACCTTGGCAGTTGTGCTTTCTGAGCAAGGGAGTGGCGCCGATCAGTCTGTGGCTGTACCGGTTGTTTGATTGGAGTTCTATTGTCCTGGGAAAATAGGCCATTGAAATGTAAACGAGCGGAGGTTTCCGGTCAGGTCTGGTTCCCTGTGTTTTAGATACACATAGGCTCTGTATCTATCTGAGTCCTGGGTTGGCCATAATTCCCATGGTCATTTGCAGGTGGCCATCTTACATGGCTACAGCATGGAGAGAGGATTGCTTAGCGAACAGGAAGCAGAGAGTTGGGATAAATTGGTCAACTTGAAGTGACGAGTGGAGTGATACTATTTGCAATCAATTTAAGATTTTGATGCTGGGACTGAATGTATGGTTGCTAAATTTGCTGATAACACAAAGATAGATAAGAAAGTAAGTTGTGAAGAGGACATAATGAGTCTGCAAAGGCACACAGATAGGCAATAATTTGGCAGAAAATGAAGCATAATATGGGAAAATGTAAACTTGTTCACTTTAGAATAGAATATTATTTAAATAGGGAAAGATTACAGAACTCTGAGGCACAGGTGGATCTGCATGGCCCGGTATATGGATCAGGTAAAGTTAGTATACTGGGTAAAATGAGTGATTATGAAGGTAAATGGAATGTTGTTACTTCAATTTCATAGTATTGTTATGGCACAGAAGGATGCAATTTAGCCAATCGCGTCTGCATCAGATCTCTAAATGAGCATTGTTACTTAATGCCACCTTCCTTTTCTACATAACCTTCAATAATTCTCAATTCTTGAATGTCTCAAGCCTTTACCACACTTCCAGCAGAGCATTCTAGAGCCGAAGCACTCGCTGTGTGAACAAGATTTTATCACATCACATTTGCTTTCTTTGCAAATCACTTTAAATCAGGGCCGTCTTGTTCTTTATCGTTTTTTGAGTGGGTTGTTTCTCCCTATCCACCCTGTTGCCACCTCAAAAATGGCAGCAAGTTTGTAAAACACAATTTCTCCTTTAAAAATCCATGTTGGCTTTTCTTAATTAATCTAAATTTTTCCATGTGACTGCTAATTCTATCCCCAATATTTTCTTGAAGCCTGCCCAACACTGATATTAAACCGACTGGTCTGTAATTGGGGCTATCGATACAAACTTTCTTGAACATTTGCAATTCTCCAGTCTGGCACTTCCCCTGAGTCTGGAGAAGACTGGAAGATTATGGCCAGTGTTTGTGCAATTTCCATTCTCACTTCCTTCAACATCCTTGGAAACATCTCATCCAACCCCAGAATCTGGTCAGCTTAAGGACCAACAGTCTATTTAACACTTGCTCTTTATCAATTTTGATCCCTTCTTGGGACAGTTTCCTCGACTCTCAGCAAGGACGGGGTAGCATCTATCTCCTTGGTGTTATCAAGGGGGGTGGATTATAAAAGTAGGGATGTTTCCACAGGGGTTTGCGGAGACCAGATCGAGTATTGTGCCCAATTTTGGTCTTATTATTTAAGAAAGGATATAAATTCCTTAGAAGCAGTTCAGAGGAGGTTCACTTGATTGATGTCTGGGTTGGGGGGGGGGGGGTTCTTATGAGGAAAGGTTGGAATGTAGCCATTGAAGTTCAGAAGAATGAGAGGCGATCTTATTGAAACATAAAAGATGCTGAGGGAACTTGACAGGATGGATTCTAAAAGGAGTTTCTTTTTGTGGGAGAGACTAGAACTAGGAGCATGATTTGAAAATAAGGTGCTTCCTTTTAAGACAAAGATGAAACAAAAAAAATTCTCAGAAGATTCTTGGAATTCTCTTCTCCAGAGAGCAGTGGAGACAGTTTTAATGAATAGTTTTAAAGTAGATATTCTTTTAAAAAAAAAAATAATTTTTATTCAAGTTTTCTAATAACAATAACAAATTTTTCCCGCAAATTAAAACATACATATCGTGCTTCCACACCGAAGCTAGAGCAGAACTCACCCCCCCCCCCCCAAAATAAATAGTAACAAACAGCAAATGGTTATACAAAAAAGAACATTGAGCTTATATCCCGAAAAGTCCCCAAACTCCTTGAGTATCTTCAGCACCTCTGGCAGCCCCTCAACCGGGTCCGCGACATACAACAGCAAATCATCCGCAAATAGTGACAGCTGGTGTTCCTCCCCCCCCCCGCACAATCCCCCTCCAACTCTTCGAGTCCCTCAGTGCCATAGCCAGGGGCTCAATTACTAACGTGAAAAGCAAGGGAGACAGGGGGCACCCCTGCTTTGTCCCTCTGGAGAGCCGAAAGTCCTCCGACCGCCTCCCGTTCGTCACTACACTTGCCACCGGGGAGCTGTACAGTAGCCTCACCCAGCTGATGAACCCTTCGCCAAATCCAAACCTTCCCAACACCTCCCACAGGTAGCTCCACTCCACCCTATCAAAAGCTTTCTCCGCATCCATAGACGCCACTATTTCTGACTCCCCAGCCACAGGTGCTAACATCATGACATTCAGGAGCCTCCACACGTTGGCGTTCAATTGTCTCCCCTTTACAAACCCCGTTTGATCCTCATGAATCGCCGTCGGGGCTACATCATCCACCCTCCTGGACAGCACCTTTGCCAACAACTTGACATCTACGTTGAGGAGCGAAATCGGCCGATAGGAACCACACTGAAGGGGGTCCTTGTCCCGCTTCAGGAGCAAAGAAATAATCGCCCTGGACATCGTCGGGGCCTCCTTAGCCTCATTCAGGGTTCTCACCAGCAGCGGGCCCAGCAGATCTATAAATTTCTTGTAAAATTCCACCGGGAACCCATCCGGCCCCGGCGCTTTCCCTGTCTGCATGCTGCCCAATGCCGCCACCAGCTCCTCCAGCTCAATTGGGGCCCCCAAACCCTCCACCCACTCGTCCCCTACTCTTGGGAACTCCAGCTTATCCAAAAAGCGATCCATCCCGCCTGCTTCCCCGGGGGGAACTGCCCGGTACAGCCTCTCGTAGAAGGATCAGAACACCCCGCACTAGGTTCCCATCTACATCCGTGGCTCCCCCAATTTCCCTAGCCGCCTCCCGCTTCTGGAGCTGGTGGGCCAACATCCGACTCGCCTTCTCCCCGTGTTCGTACACCGCCCCCTGTGCCCTCCTCCACTGCGCCTCCGCCTTACGGGTAGTCAAAACATCAAATTCCGCTTGGAGACTGCGCCGCTTCCTCAAAAGCCCCTCCTCCGGTTTGCCTGCATAACTCCTATCCACCCTGACCATCTCTGCCACCAGTCTCTCCCTCTCGACCCTCCGCGCCCGGACGGATATCAACTCCCCTCTGACTACTGCCTTTAGTGCTTCCCAAACCATCCCAACCTGTACCTCCCCGTTATCATTAGTTTCCAAATACCTCTCTAAGCCCCTACGGATCCGTTCACACACTTCCTCTTATGCCAGCAGCCCCACCTCCAACCTCCACATCGGTCGCTGATCCTTCCCCTCACCCAGCTCCAAGTCTACCGAATGTGGGGCATGATCAGAGATAGCTATCGCCGAATACTCCGCCCCCACCACTCTCGGGATCAACGCCCTGCTAAGCATAAAGAAGTCAACCCGAGAGTACGCCTTATGAACATGGGAGAAAAAGGAGAACTCCCTACCCCCTGGTTCCATAAATCTCCAAGGATCACCCCCCCCCCCCCCCCCCCCCCCCAAATCTGGTCCATAAACCCCCTCAGCACCGAGGTCGCTGCCGGCCTCCTGCCCCTCCTGGACTTCGAACGATCCAGAGCCGGATCCAGCACAGTGTTAAAGTCCCCACCCATAATCAATCCTCCCGTCTCCAGGTCCGGGATCAGGCCCAGCATACGCCGCATGAAGCCCGCACCGTCCCAGTTAGGGGCGTAGACATTGACCAAGACCACTTGCTCCCCCTGAAGTCTCCCACTCACCATCACATATCGCCCTGCAGAGTCTGCCACCACTTTGGATGCGACGAACGATAGGCTCTTGCCCACCAAGATTGCCACCCCACGGTTCTTTGCATCAAGCCCCGAGTGGAACACCTGTCCCACCCAACTTTTTTGTAACCTCACCTGATCCGTAACCCTGAGGAGTGTCTCCTGGAGCATAGCCACATCCGCTCCCAGCCCCCTCAAGTGAGCCAACACCCGAGACCGCTTCACTGGACCATTCAGCCCCCTCACATTCCATGTAACCAACCGAACCCGGGGGGCCGTCCCCTTCCCTCTGCACCTGTCAGCCATACCCCTTCCTCAACCCACCACGTGCCCAGGGAAACCCCCAGGCCCGCTTCCCACAGTGGCAGACCCCCCACCCAATCCCCCCCTCGCCATCCCTTCCCTCACAGTCCCTGCAGCAAAAACCCGGCACCCCCCCACCCCAAGTTAGGGCCTCCCCCAGCTGTGTTACCCCCAACATTATGCTTCCTTCTGGAAGCTGACTTCTGCTGACCCCGGCCTCTCCAGCCGTAACCATAACCCTCCCCCCCGGTGAAACACAGCCACCAATCCCTCCCTATCAGTGCCAGCCCCGCCCCCAACTCCTCCAGCGCGGGCTTTTTTCCCGCGCTTCCAACCCGAGCCCGCCCCCCGGCTCGACACGCGGGAAAGAGGCGTGCACATGACCCATCAGGGCCCCAGCCTACTTCCCAACCCACCAGTGGAAAAAACAAAGAAAAGCACCCTGATAAATAACCAACAGTCCCAAAGCCAGAAACCACCCCCCCCCCCCCCCGAAAGAACACAGATGACAATAGCCAAAATAGCAAAAACAGCAAAAACAAACATGAAACAACCATTAGTAAACACAGCCAAAATCGACAAAAGGATACCCAGGAAGGCAAAGCCTTCAATCAAAGTACATTTCTCTTCGGCCCACCCAATCCTGAGTTTGAGTCCAAGTTCTCAGCCTGGACAAAAGTCCAGGCCTCCTCCGGAGAGTCAAAATAGAGCTGGCGGTCCTTGTACGTGACCCAGAGGCGAGCCGGCTGTAGAAGGCCAAACTTTACCCCCTTCCTATGGAGCACTCCCTTCGCTCAGTTGAAGCCAGATCTTCTCTTCGCCACCTCCGCGCTCCAGTCCTGAAAGATCTGAACGTCCGTGTTCTCCCACCTGCTACTCCTCTCCTTCTTCGCCCACCTCAACACGCACTCCCGGTCAACCATGCGGAGAAAACGGACCAGCACTACCCTGGGCGGCTCGTTCGGTTTAGGTTTCCGCTGCGACACTCGGTAGGCGCCCTCCAGCTCCAGGGGACCGTTAAATGACCCCGCACCCATCAACGTGTTTAACATGAGGACCACGTAGGCTGCCAGATCCGAGCCCTCTAGCCCCTCTGAGAGGCCCAGAATCCGCAGATTCTTCCGGCGGGAGCGGTTCTCCATCTCCTCCATCCTATCTTGCCATTTCTTCTGTAGTCCCCTCGTGTGCCTCCACTTTCACTGCCAGGCCCAGAAGCTCATCCTCATTCTCTGAGACCTTGTGCTGCAGCTTCCGAAACTCCACGGCCTGAGCTGTTGGAGTTGCTGCCAGCTTGTCCAACGAGGCCTCAAATGGCTCCAAAATCACAGCTTTGAGCTTCCTGCTGTTCCCGCGCCCACTGCTGCCACCCCGCCCGCCGCCATTTTGTTTTTCCTGCCTCTCGCCTTTCTCTGTGGAAGAATCGACCTTTGGACCGGTCCACTGCGCAGTCCATCCACCGGCTGCTGGGCACACTGGCTGTGTTTACCCCCGGGGGAAAGTTGAAAAAATGCTGTCGTGGGCTCTTAAAAGAGCCCAAAAGTCCTAAATTAGCGGGAGCTGCCGAACGTGCGACTTAGCTCCACACTGCCGCCACCAGAAGTCAAGGTAGATAGATTCTTGACTAACAAGGGAGTCAAAGGTTATTGGGGGTAGATGGAGTGCAGAGTTGAGGCCCCAATCAAATCAGCCATAATCTTCTTGAATGGCAGAGCAGGTTTCAAAGGCTGAATTAATATCTCCTTCTCCTAATTCATATGTTCATATGTATGTTAAGATGAGACTATGGAGCAGCTGAATCATTATAACAGATATTCCTCCATCGATGTCCAAACCGCCCCATGTTTTGATGATGACGATCTTCAAGCCCTCCTCCAGACTGTTACCAACAGATGTGAGGTTTTAATGCCAACTGGTGGGAAGGGAATATCTCCTGCACTTACCCGAGGTGACTGTAAGATGGTGGTCACAGGAGGTCAGTGATGTTGGGTGTGGTGCCTTGAAGCTGGATGCAATGCTGGAAGAGGCTCATTGGCCTTTGAGATTCGCAGGGGTGAGCAAGTCTGCACCCTATCTATCAGCATACACAGAATGTAAAGGGATAAGGGTCATGCCTTGTGAGTACCTCAGAAATGGCAGATAAGGGCAGCACAGTAGCATTGTGGCTAGCACAATCGCTTCACAGCTCCAGGGTCCCAGGTTTGATTCCGGCTGGGTCACTGTCTGTGCGGAGTCTGCACATCCTCCCCGTGTGTGCGTGGGTTTCCTCTGGGTGCTCCGGCTTCCTCCCACAGTCCAAAGATGGATTGGCCATGATAAATTGCCCTTAGTGTCCAAAATTGCCCTTAGTGTTGGGTGGGGTTACTGGGTGATGGGGATAGGGTGGAGTTGTTGACCTTGGGTAGGGTGCTCTTTCCAAGAGCCAGTGCAGACTCGATGGGCTGAATGGCCTCCTTCTGCACTGTAAATTCTATGATATTCTATGAAATCCAAGGCAGCATTATGCACCAAAGCCATCCTTTGTGACCCCAATCAGTGCCTCTGTAGGTGTTGTTGTGTTTCTGGTAATTGGATAGGTGTGTGTGTGGGGTAGGGCTGCAGTGTGGGCTGGAAACGAGGATGATAGACAGCATATTACTTGCCAATCATTGTATAGACGATGTACTCCTCAAAGTGCCTGAAAGTATCCCTGAGAATGAAAATCAGAGCACGGTCACACCTCATTGCAGCGATAGTAGGTCTACAATTCCCAGGATGGGAAGGTGGAGGTGGTGTATCTCACCTGGCAATCCTCAACCCGTTGGAAGAGGAGGTTCTGCAGTTAGAAACCAGAGAAATGTTATGGGACAGAAAGAAGCTATTCAGCCCATCATGTCTGTGCCGGCCAACAAAGAGAAAAAAGAAACTAGCTTCACATTTCAGGCCCCCTTTCCACACCTGGCCTTGCAAGTGCAGATCTAAGTACCTTTTGAATGAGTTTAGCATTTCAGCCTCAACCACCAATTTAGGCAGTAAATTCCAGATGCCTAAACCCTCAGATGTCCCCTCTAACTCTTCTACCAATCACCTTAAATCTATTATCCCTTGTCATTGACGTCTCAGCAAAGGGAAACACGTTTTTTCCTGTCTACCGTATCTCGGTCCCTCATAATTTTGTACCCCTCAATATCTTTGACTACAGTTCTCTACCGAACAGAGCCAGCCAATTGGCAGAGGCAAAGGCAGCACGGTGGTGCCGTGGTTAGCAATGCTACCTCACAACGCAGAGATCCCATGTTCAATCCCAGCCCTGGGTCACTGTCCGTGTGGAGCTTGCACATTCTCCCCGTGTCTGCGTGGGTTCAACCCCACAACCCAGGGTAGCTAAATTGCCCCTTAATTGGAAAAAATGAATTGGGTACTCTTAAATTTAAAAAATAAATTGCAGAGGCAAAATTGGAGGAAAACCTTAGGGTGAGATTGTAAGGAGCATTATACAAATTTGGAACAAAGGTGGGAAGAGGGTTGGGGGAGGGTGTATGATGCCTGGCACACTTACATGAACAGTAAATTTGTATTTTATGCATTAAAAGTGTCAAATATTTCCTGGTGGAAACTGTGTATGGATGTTATAAGTAGTTTAATGGTTGCAAGTTATCATACCTCATTATCCATATAGTACTAATGATGTTGAATCTTGTGTCCTTGTGCACCCTTTGATGATTGTGAAAGACCAATCATTGCCCTTTCTTCTGTGTCCTTTGCAGGTGACCCATCATCTGCTGAGTCTGTCAGCCCCGAAGGACCCACATTAGCCTCTGATGAGGAAGAGAAGGGGGGTGCAGCCTCACATCCTCACGAAGCACAAGCATAGATCCTTGGAAAGGATTTGTGGGGCAGAAAAAGGTCAAACAAAATCTGGTGAGGGCATTTGCAAGTACAACTGGCAGAGTGCAGTGGAGCAGGCTTCGAGCTGTCAAGAGTGTTCACGCTGATCCAGAGACGGAGTCCAAGTCAGATAATGGGTCTTTAGAGTCGTCCCTGAGCCAGAAGATGCTGGATTTGTGGATATACCAGGAGTTGTGTGTTCTGTCCCCAATTGTGAAAGTGTCCATCCAGGTCACGTACACTGCAATCGCCCACTCTTCAGACCACCAAGCTTTCTTCATGGACAGACTGGCGACTGAAATGGAGGGGCAAACCTACCAGATGGCAGAAGCAATTGTGGCTATATACTCTGACTTGCATTCCCAACTCTGAGAACAAAGGCGAAGAGTCACGGCAGCAGGGTGACTGGGAGCCTGGACACTGACCCCAGCCCCTGAGACCTCACAAGAAAGCAGGCAGGACTAATCTGCTCATGGCAGAGATTGAGCAGTATTGGCCACCATCTGGAAACAGCTTTCAGGGATCCTCTGACAGGGGCAGCCTCTCCTCCACCTCCCCATTATTGCAACAATCAGCCTTGATTACTGTGGCAACAGAAGGTCCTCTTGCCACTCAGCAAGAAACTTCAAAATGGCAGGGCCCTCGAGGCCTCAGCCACAGAAAGGATACTCGTCAAAATCACAGAGGGTGAGGGGACAGGCAGATCACGTTTCTGGCGAGTGCACTGAGGAGTGGCAGCATCTGGTGGGCCACTGATTGAGCTTGGCCACGCCCATCCAGATGATGAGTCAGCTGGGGTCTGAGGGTTTCCAGAGGGACGGCCTGAGTGAATGACCACAGGCTCTGAACATTTACAGGCCCAGTGAACAGTCAGCAGAGTGAGCAGCCAGGGGCCTGTAACTTGTATCAAATGGGTTTGTTTAAAACAAACACTGCAGCAATGGTGGTCTGAGCCAGGCCACTCCGAACCAGAGGGGACACCCCAAATTCATGGAGCTGTCAGCAAGTCGCTCCCAGCTACTCCCCCAGGCCCTGGCAACCATCCCCCAAGCGGGACAATATTAAACAATTTTTTAAACTTTGATTCCCTTCTCTCTTTCCCTCAACAGTTCTGGTCACCCTATTATAGGAAGGATATTGTTAAACTAAAAAGAGTGAAGAAGAGATTTACGAAGATGCTACCAGGACTTGGATGGTCTAAGTTATGGAGAGGCTGGGACTTTTTTCCCTGGGGCATAGGAGGCTCAGGGGTGATCTTATAGAGGTCTATAAAATAATGAGGAGCATAGCTAAGGTAGTCAACATCTTTTCCCAAAGGTAGAAGAGTCTAGAACTAGAGGGCATAGGTTTAAGGTGAGAGGAGAGAGATACAAGAGACCAGAGGAGAACTTTTTTCACACAGAGGGTGGTGAGCATCTGGAACGAGCTGCCAGAGGCAGAGGTGGAGGCGGGTACTTTTTTATCCCTTTAAAAACAGTTTGACAGTTACATGGGCAGGGTGGGTACAGAGGGATATGGGCCAAATGCGGGCAAGTGGGACTAGCTTAGTGATCGAAACTGGGCAGTATGGACATCGGGCCGAAGGGCCTGTTTCCATGTTGTAAACATCTATGACTCTTAACAGCTATGGTTTGCAAACACCTGTAGTAAATCGTACCCACGTAACTTCCACCCAAGAGGGCGGAGCATCGTGGAGGCCTGGAGCATACTGGGTCAAACGCTCCAATGACATGTAAATAACGATTTGCCATGCCACGCACTCTCGTTATTGCCACCAGCAAGGGACCGGGATAAGTGTGGTGTTTAATTCTGTGCCAGGCGCGGATCTGGATTTTGACTGAACGCCCGATTCTCTGACCGATCACGTTTGCGTTGTGAGGTGGAGAATGTGCCCATAGAGTGCAGACTTCGTCCGCTGACAGAGCAGCAGGCACAAAGCTAAGTATATTTCAGAGCACTTATAGATTACTGCAGTTTTGAAGTATAGACAGTGTAATGATAAACTTAAACTATTAGGTTTTGTTATGAAAAGTTAAATCAACTCTCATATAGTATGTTTTCTCATTCCCTACTGAAGGAGCTCAGGTCTGGTCCCATGGATGCTGGCAATCTGGGATTTCAACCTGTGACCGTCAGGTCTGCAATGGCATAGTAATACACAGAGTGCTTTGTTAACCTACTGGAATGGTTATATACAGGACTTGTATTAAAACAACTTGCATCTGAGTGTGTTCGTCATCTTTTTACATCATAAATTCCTAGAGGTATATTTATAATGGTGCCATATGGATCAATCATAGAATCCCTTCCGTGCAGAAGGCCATTCAGCCCATCAAGTCTGTACCGACCCTTTGAATGAGCACTCTGCCCATTTACGAGTGTCCACCCCCTATCCCTAATCCCATAACCTAACCTGCACATCTTTGGACATCAACGAGCAATTTAGCATGGTCAATCCACCTAACCTGCACATCGTTGGGCTGTGGGAGGGAACCAGAGCACCTGCTGCAACTCCACGCAGACACAGGGAGAACGTTCAGTCACCCAAGGTCGGAATTGAACCCGGGTCACTGGAACGGTGAGGCAGCAGTGCTAACCACTGTGTCACCATGCCTCTCAAAAATCATCCCTACAGTGCCGGAGGCCATTTGGCCCATCGAGTCTGCACCGGTCCTCCAAAAGAGCACCCTACCAAGGCCCACATCTCTCCCTAGCCCTGTAAACCCAACTAACCTATTGGGTTATTTCACAAGGCCAATCCACCTAACCTGCACATCTTTGGACTGTGGGAGGAAACTGGAACACCCGGAGGGAACCCACACAGACACAGGTACAATGTGCATACTCCACATAGGCAGTCACCCAAGGTCAGAATTGAACCCAGCTCCCTGGAGTTGTGAGGAAGCAGTGTTAACCACTGTGCCACCATGGATGTGGAACTTCAGTTAAGTGGGGAAGTGAGAAGTGTGAGGTTGCTCTCTTTGGGGCACCAAGTTTTGTGCATTTACATAGAATCCAGATAGTGCAGATGGAGGCCATTCGACCCATCGAGTCTGCACCGACCCTCTGAAAGGGCACACCATCTAGGCCCATGCCCCACCTTACCCACCTAACCTTTTGGACACTAAGGGCAAGTTAGCATGGCTAATCCACTTATCCTATACATCTTTGGACTGTGGGAGGAAAGCAGAGAACCCGGACGAAACCCACGCACAGGGAGAACATGTAAACTCCACAGTCACCCAAGGCTGGAATTGAACCCGGGCCCCTGGCACTGTGAGGCAACAGTGCTAACCACTGTGCCACCATACACATGCATGTATTGTAAGCTTGTCTTCATATTTTGTAACCTTCTTAGTTGGTTTCTGTCCAATAATTCCTCTCAAATGTTATTTAACAGACACTTTATACACATTATTTCTTTCCTTCATCTATATACTGGTGCCCTACCCACCAGTTGTGTTTAGACCTTCTGCAACATGAGTGAACCGACACGCGAGGACATTGGGTGCAACCAATCCCTTCTGAATAAGTGCGGCCTGGCTCAAAACTAGTCCCAAGAATTTGAAGCCCTTCTTCCTGCACCATCCCTCAAGCCACACATTGATCCTACCTACCAGCTTCGGCTACTTATGACAAGCAAAATAACATCAACAAAATCAAAACACTGAATCAGCATAAACATTGATATGACATATGTGCTTGTCAAAAATATCTGCACATTTTAGCAGAATTCTCAGATCCAACAGGTTTCACATTTGACCAAAACAGAAATAATAAATGCTTAATCGTATAATTTTATTTAGGACAAAAAAATATTTGAATTCTTATAGACACTTTGGTCCAAATCCAACCCCCCCCCCCCCCCCCCCCCCCCCCCCCGGCAAAGGGTTTTGAGGCAGGGTGAGAGGCGGGGAGGAGAGGGTACAGAATGGAAATCCCTTGGGATCCTGCCCACCCGCCCTGATATCTGGAAACAATTTTACAGTGCAACAGGCAGGCCGTCGGGGGAAGGCCCAATGAAGGCCCTTGGTATCTTTCCACAATCAGCCTCAATTTTAGCTTGCTGCTGCAGGATATATCAGGGGGTGGGTGGGAGGTGGAGAGGTAGAAAATTTTGAAATTCTAAATCTCGGGCAGGAAGGCACTTCCATCAGAAACTCTCCCCTCACTGGGGATACCCTTCCCTCAAGGGCTTCAAAACCTCCATCCACCCCACCAGCCTAACCTCAGATACCCTAATTGCTCCCCTTGCGTCACCCCAGAAGTCATTCCCCTCCCTGGGATCTCTGCTATTTATTTGACCTCCATGTCTCGACACAATAGACTGGTGAAAATAGTTATAACACATGGAATAAAAGGAACAGTAGCAACGTGGATGCAAAGTTGGCTGAATAACAGGAAGCACAGAGTAGGGG
Organism: Scyliorhinus canicula; assembly: GCF_902713615.1. Lineage (NCBI taxonomy): Eukaryota > Metazoa > Chordata > Chondrichthyes > Carcharhiniformes > Scyliorhinidae > Scyliorhinus > Scyliorhinus canicula. The sequence goes on from NC_052146.1 coordinate 169,481,358, forward strand.
AGGTGGTGAGTAATGGTATTTTGCTGAACTAGTAATCTAGAGACCCAGGGTAATGCTCTGGGGACTTGGGTTCTCATCCCACCTCGGCAGATGCTGAAATTTGATTTCAATAAAAATCTGGAATTAAAAGTCTGATGTTAACGATGAGAATCATCGTTCATTGTTGGAAAAACCCAGCTGGTCTAATGTCCTCACCTGGTCTGGCCTACATGTGACTCCAGATCCAGAGTGAAGTGGTTGACTTTAAATGCCCTCTGAAATTAGCCACTTTCCGTGAATTAATAAAATTGTTTTAAAAAAAGTAACGGTCAATGGATATTTTAAAAATGGTTATTAACGGTGTTCCTGAGGGACTGGTATTGAGACCTTTGCTTTTCCTGATATATATTAATGATTTAGGGGGCAGCACGGTGGTGCAGTGGGTTAGCACTGCGGCCTCACGACGCTGAGGTCCCAGGTTCGATGCCGGCTCTGGGTCATTTTCCGTATGGAGTTTGCACATTCTCCCCGTGTTTGCGTGGGTTTCACCCCCACAGCCCAAAGATGTGCAGGGTAGGTGGATTGGCCACGCTAAATTGCCCCTTAATTGGAAAAATGAATTGGGCACTCTAAATTTAAAAAAAAAAATGATTTAGATCTTGGGAGGTAGAGACAAAACAAGGAAATACAGACCAGGCAGCCTGAAGTCGATAGTGGGGAAATTTCTAGAATCCATTATAAAAGATTTAACAATAAGGAATTGGAAAACAGTGGCTGAATTGGACAGAGTCAGCATGGATGTATGAACGAGAAATCATGCTTGACAAACTGGAATTCTTAAGGAATATAACTAGTAGAGTTGATGAGAGGGAAGCAGTGGATGTGGCTTATTTGGACTTTCAGAAGGCTTTTAACAAAGTCCTATTCGTGTGTAAAATTAAAATGCATGGAATTGGATGTAGTGTGCTGAGATGGATAGAAAACTGGTTGGCAGACAAAAACAGGGAACAAAGACAGGTCTTTTTCAAGAGTGGCAGGCAGCGACTGGTGTGGTACCACAAGGATCAGTGATGGGACCCCGGCTATTCACAATGTACATTAATGTCTTAGATGAGGAACTAAAGGTAATATCTCCATATTTGCAGATGACACAAAGCTGGGTGGGAGGGGGCGTGGGGGGTTAGCTGTGAGGAGAATGCAGAGACGCTTCAGTGTGACCAGCTGAATTAGTAGGCGAATGCATGGCAGGCGCAGTATAATGTGGAAATGTGAAGTTGTCCACTTTGGTCGCAAAAACAAGAAGGCAGATTAATATCTTAATGGCTATAAACTGAGAGAGGGGATTGTGCAATGAGAACCAGGTGTTCTCGTACACCATACCTGGAGTACCGTGTGCAGCTTTGGTCTTCTTATCTAAGGAAGGATGTTTCAGGGGTCACAGTCTAAGGATATGGGGTAAACCAGATAGGACAGAGATGAAGAGAAATTTCTTCACAGCGAGTGATAAGCCTATGGAATTCACTACCAGTTGAGGCCAAAATGTATGTTTTCAACAAGATATAGTTAGATATAGCTCTTGGGGCGAAAGGGATCAAAGGTTATTGGGCGGCAGGGGCAGGGGGGTGGGGGAAGCAGGAATAGGCTATTGAGTTGGATGATCTGCCATGAGAATAATGAATGGTGGAGTGGGCTCTAAGGGCTGAACGGCCTCCTCCTGTTCCTATTTTCTATCTTGGTGTGCACGGCACAATTTCAGTTTGCGGATGGCACAAAACTTTTAAGTATTGTAAACTGTGAAGAGGACAGTGCAGAACTTCAAAAGGACATAAAAAAGTTCGAATGAGCAGATAGCTGGCAGATAAAGTTCAACATGGATAAGTGAAATGTGTTGCATTTTGACAGTAAGAACATGGAGACACAATATAAAATAAGGGGTAAAATTCTTAAGGAGGTACAGGAGCAAAGGTGTACATGTGCACAGATCATTGAAGGTGTCAGGACAGATGAAGGGAGCAGTTAATAAAGAATAGTTAATAAATAAGAATTCTGGGATTTATTAATAGAAGCAAGGAGGTTATACTGAACTTATAAGAAACACTATTTAGACCTCAGCTGGAATATGTACACAGTTCTGGGCTCCACGCTATATGAAGGATGTGAACGCAAGAGGGCGCACTGAACAGGTTTACAAGGATGGTTCCAGCGATGAGAAACTTCAGTTATGAGGATAGATTGGAAAGGTTGGGACTGCTCTCCTTGGAGAGAAGAAAGCCAAGAGCAGATTTGATAGGTGTTCAAATTCATGAGGGGGCTAGACAGAGTAGAAACTGTAACAGCTCATAAAAGGATCAAGAAAGAGAGGGCACAGATTTAATGTAATTTACAAAAGAAGCAAATGTTATGAGAGAAAAAACCTTTTCACACAATGAATGGTTTGGGTCTCAATTCATAGCCTGCAAGTGTGGTGGAGGCAGGTTCAATTGAGGTATTCAAGAGGGCATCAGATGATTACTTGAATGGAAACAACGTGCAGGGATACAGGGAAAAGGCAGGGGAATGATGTTTGTTTAGAGAGCCAGTGGCATGATGGGCCAAATGGTCACCTTAGTAGTGCAACAATTCTGTGATTCAGTGACTTAGCTCCAGGACTTGTTACTGCAGCATCTCCATGGTCATTACAGTACTGTCCCTGGAGGGCCAGGTAAACTGCCGACCAATTAGATTGGCCAGCAGCTCTCGAAGATGAGACTTCCATTCAGGCAAGGATGGAATCTGCTTGCTGCCAATTAACTCTGGGTTAAGAGCTGGCAATGTTTCTGTTGGAGTGGCTTGGGATGTTGGACCCCGCCATCCTAAAAATTCAGGATTTTGGAAAATTTCCAACATGGTGAGAGCTCCCCGGACCAAAAAGAATTTATAATGTAAAGTCAAAAACAAATCATGGATTAAACAAAAGGTTTGGAATGACCCAAAGGCATTTTCCTCAGGTGCCAGTGCTTATACCTTCATCTGGTGAGGAATGTGCCACGGTGGTCTGACAGAAACCTATGGAGCCAGCAGATATCCAGCAGCTGGAAAAAGTGCAAACTCCAGTCACCCGAGGCCGGAATTGAACCGGGTTCCTGGAACTGTGTGGCAGCATTGCTAACCACTGTGCCTCCCCATAGCTATTAGACTGATAAGTGCCATTTGATTGCACTGCTGACCGCACCATCACCTTCCAACACTTAGCTGATGACTGGGAGTGGACTGATGGAGTAGTAATTGGTAGAGTTGGATTAGTCATACATTTTGTAGACAAGACATACTTGGGCAATTTTCCACATAGCCCTTTAGATGCCAGTGTTATAGCTGTACTGGAAGAATTTGGCTAGGGGAGTGGCTACTACCAGAGCACAAGGCTTCGGCACTGCGACCAGAATGTTGTCAGGGCCCATAAACCTATGTCACATCTGATGCTAGGGGCTGAGCACAGGATCCCAAACAGCCAACTGAACGTGGGTGTATCAGATCGTTACAGTGAAGCAGTAACAAAAAACTGAAAATACTCAGTATGTCAGGCGATATCTGTGGAGAGGAACAGTTCATGTTTCAGGTTGATGACCGCTCATCAGGATTGGGGTATTTCTGGCTTCTGCAGTATTTTTTCATGAAAAATAAGTCGTTTGCCAGAAGTCTAAAAGTTCTTTTGAGTAAAGGCAATTTAAAGCCTTTTTAGATGGGTAATACTGAAATTCTTGCTACCGTATATGCGTATTTTAATTTTGTCATTGTTCTCTTTTAAAATGGTTTTCAATCTGTCACCTTGCCTAATTCCTTCAAATTGAGGTGACCTTGTAGGGTGCACGTTTTCTGGAAAGTGGTTAACCCCTGGACCGGTTTTTAGTTACAACACAGACTGTGCTATTAATGAAAATGCTAGCTTTACATATTAATAATATATCAGCAGTAGGCAGGCAAAAAATGTAAGAGTGGAGAAAATATGACCTTTTCTAATATTAGTGTTTACTCAGCTGGCACATATCTTTGAGAGGGTAGATATGGTGCATCTATTTTCTTTCATTTGAATCAACATGCAGTAAAGTATTCCAGATGGAGACCTGGCCAGGAGGTGAACAATTGTGTCTCAGAATTATCATAGAATTTACAGTGCAGAAGGAGGCCATTCGGCCCATCGAGTCTGCACCGGCCCTAACAAAGAGCACCCCACTGAAACCCACGTATCTATCCCACCCCGTAACCCAGTAACCCCCACTTCATTTTTTGGAGACTAAGGGCAATTTAGCATGGCTAATCCGCCTAACCCGCGCATCTTTGGATTGTGGGAGGAAACCGGAGCACCCGGAGGAAATCCACGCAGACACGGGGAGAATGTGCAGACTCCGCACAGACAGTGACCCAAGCAGGGAATCGAACCTGGGACCCTGAAGCTGTGAAGCAATTGTGCTAACCACTATGTTACCGTGCTGCCCTAACTTAACTTACATAGCAGCTATTGATAGGACCAAATCTCTGACTTTTCTTGATGCCTTGGGAGTTTGATATGTCACCGGATAAAGATGTACAGACATACCAACTATGAGGGGTCAGTCACTCAAGCCTGCTCTGCCATTTGATAAGTTTATGGCTGATATGATTGTGACCTGAAACACCACTTTGTCTACCCTTGGACTTCCTGGTCAATCAATAATCTCACTCTGCCTTAAAAATATTCAATGGTCCTGCCTCCATTGGTCGCTGATGAAGAGAATTCCCCAGACCAATGACCCTTTGAGAGAAATAAATTTCTCCTCATCCCCGTCTTAAATGGGAGACCCCCTATTTTAAGCTGTCTCCCCTAGTTCTAGTCTCCTCCACAAGGGTAAGCATCAACCCTGTCAATAAGATCAGATTTCATTCTTCTAAACTCCAATAAATACTGGCTCAACCTTTCCATTCTTTCCTCATAACGCTTTCACCTCGGGAATCAACCGAATGAACCTTCTCTGAACTGCTCCTAATTCTCAGGAAATTAGACCAAGGTCACAGATGTGGTCTCACTAACTCATTCTACAATTGTAGCAAACACTTCCTATTTTTATATTCCATTCCCCTTGCAATAAAAAAAAACATTCCATTTGCTTTCCCGTACCTGAATAATAACTTTGTGATGAAGTGCCAAATTAAATGAAATAGCTTGTTGGCATTTCAAGTTGTGACCTTAAAGTAGAAAAATCAATATCTGACAATGGAGGACAATATTTAAAAAATGTTTTTTGTTTTTTTAAAAACAGATTTATTTTGTATTTTTATATTAATTTAATAACACAAAAGCATTATTCAGATTGACATCTAATTTTATATTCTAGTGGTTCATGTAAATGCCAATTAAAGTTAATACTGTACTGCAGTATTTACAATAATACTGTATTCAAATCTATAAATGAGGACTATACAGACTGGTATACAAAATAATGTTTCCCCACAATTACAGACTTCGTCATAATACAAAAAAACTTTTCCCCCCAGATGCCATGTTGTAGGTTTTGAATAAACCTTTGGCAAGGTGCATTGTACATTTGTACATGTCAAGATGGTCTTCTGGTTTGATGAAATAGACTGTGTGCTGTCACACTGCTGGTTTCCAATGTATACTAGACTGACCAATTAAAACTGTGAATTCACACCGGCCAGGTTAATATCTCAAGTTGCTACCGATAATTATTCAGACACTGAATATTGGTGGTTACGTTCAGAAGCAAAACAATTAACTTCAAATGTACACACTTCATTAACAAAGCTCTAAAGCATTAAAACTGTGTATATACGGCAGCGCTCATAGAAGATCAACTGATCAGGTCCAATTGCAGAGCAACATTTGAAAATCTGAACTTTAATCTTTAACTGAATTCATCCTTTTCACATAAAAGTTGTCAGTATATAAATAACTGCATATCTAGTCTTCAGCACTGACTTTACACAAAAATTATGTACTAAGCTTTAACTATCAAATGTCTTTAGTGTATTTTTAAACATTTTCAACAGTATAGTATTGACCGTATAAATGAGGGGTTCAGTACCAACATTGCCTTTGTTTTCATCATAAGAAAAGGAACACTTAGGGAGTATCTCTCAATAGGAATTTATTTAAAAGCAATGCTTTCTTTACTAGATACTTTATAAAAAGGTTAAAGAGCCTAGATATAATACATTGTTTTGCTGGAGCTTGTTCTTAAAACTCTCAAGGTGAGTTGCAAGGAGAGAGAGTATCCCATAGAGTACACATAATGCATTATATACAAAACATCTACATGTTTCCTCCTCACCACTCCAAAAACAAATACGATTCAAGTATTATTTCCAAAGTTATGCCAAAAATTATGGCAAACGTTTGCATAATTTGGTTAATGAAATAAATAAAAACAATTTGGATCTTTGCAAGATGTTTTTATTATGCTGATGTCCAATGTTGTAAAGAATTTTATGCTTATGGATTGGGACTAGATAGAATTTGTAGTAACCGGGATACAATCTCTTTAAATATATAGACAATGATAAAAGTACAGTTCAAGCTATATCGTACAGCATCTTTAGCAGCATGCTTCAGCAATGCTGATCTACCGTCAATAACAGAATGTACATACCTCCATAACAGTCAGTCAATCAGATCAGGCTAGTCCCTCCTCCATATACAACTGTATGACATCAGATTATCATATTTGTTTTACATAAACAGAGCAATTGTTCTGTGCCACAATTTTGTCCCATAGGGATTCTGTAGAATATACTGGACATGGCTAGTGCCATATTAGTTTTTGTTTTTTAAAAAAAAAACTAAAAAAACTAGACATTTACAAACATGCTTTTGTTAAAATGTACAAGGCATCCATTTGGTTTGATTACTAGCAAGAACCAAATGAAAGCAAATTACAGCTTTTAATTACCCTTACTTAGTTCGATATATACAATAGATGTTACAGTTATGTACTCTTTACAGCAACTCTTTCCTTTACACTTTTAACTTGAGCCAGCATATTGAAGTCTACTTTTACTCGACTAAGCACCACTGTGGGTTGCATATGCTGAAGTTGCTTCTCAGCAAGCTCAAAACAATCGGAGTGTGACTTGTCCATTATTATTTTTATGTTCTTAAGAACGTGGAGAGACAAGGGAGTAGCAAAGTTAGTAAGGGCTTGATGTTCGGTACGTCCCATACTCAATTTATCCGCAGCTGACTGTTTGGTATGGTCAACAGGAACTCTTAAGGTTTTGTCATCTATAACAGGGTGGCTTGCTGATGAGCTGTCCTTGTCACCTAACACTACACTTGATGAGATTAACCCATGATCTGCCCTTTTTCCAGTAAGAATGCGTGATGGACCTTTATTAGCCAAAGCTTTTTTCTTCTGCTTCAGAGCAGATTCTTCAAGGAATTTTAAGAATGAGAATTCAAATCCCATGGGTTTAAATGTACTAAAGTCAAAAGGTTTTTGATGGTGAGCCTTGTGTGAACATGGGTTGTGCTGTGGAGCAGCTTCTTTCACATCGAGAGTCCGGACTGAATTGACTTCCGACAGCTGCTCAGCATTTTCCATTATCAAATTCCTTTTCTTTTTACTCTGCATGCATTCTTTTTCTGTATCTGAGATAGTCAGGTGACCGTTTGACCTTTTCTTACAAGACTGATAGTTATTTACATTAGTAACTTTACTCTCAGCAATCATCTCCACAGTCTCCTCCAGTTCAGTTTGAATGCAAGCGGAAGCACTGGCATCAATCAGTTTAGCATGAAACAATTCTGAAAATTCTTCAGCGGTCTTAAACGAGTCATCATTTTCAAGTTTCTTACTGAAAATTTCAGTTTCACTTAGCTCGGTCTGCTGTTGAATCGCTGCTGCATTGACAGCATTCTCCACCAATCCTTCTTCATGGTTGATGACATACTCAGTTGATGCTTTGCCTTGCATACTCGCAGATTTCCTGCAAGTTACCAGATGACTGTGGAACTGACTTACAAATGTATTGGAAATTTTGTGATGAATCCTATAATGTTTTACTAGACTGCATTCACTGGTGACCACTGAGGAACAATTCTGAAACATACATGGATATTGCTCTCTCAAAGATGTGTTGCTACATATGGCCAAGGCTTGGGCCTTACTTTTAAGAGTATATTTAGCAACTTTTCTAGAGCTGCAAGACTTATTACCATCAATTTCACTACTTTTCATAATTTTGCGATCTGATGTGAAACAGTCCCTTGATACTGGTCTAGGTTTACTCTGACTTATGATGTCTTCATTTTCACTAACTTCTTCAGGTCCTAAATAACTATTTTCGTCAGACAGATCATCCTGATCGGCTGTTCTCAGAATGTTTTCTTGGTCTGTTATGATTCTTCTGGGTCTCATCAAATGAGACTGATGAAGTTCTCTGTGCTTTGTAAAGATGTGTCTTAAAAGGTTAGACCGAGTTGCATAGGTCCGATCACAGCCTTCACAATCACATTTAAAACAAGTCGCATCCATATCACTTTGCTGACTTTCCACATCTAAGCCATGAGCTATCAGAAGGTGCTTAATAAAACTCCAGAAAACTGTAAACGAAGACACACAATCAGCCTGGTCACAATGAAACTTTTCCTCACTGGTGGAAGATAATATTTTCCCCATTTCATCTAAAGTGAGATTATGAAGTTCAGAATAGTGTTTAATTAGGTCAGTGAGACCTTGGAAAATTCTACAGCAATCATCAAGCTGACATCGGAACTCACTGACTTGGACATTGACATTTTTGGTGGTTTCTTGTTTGATCTGCGTGTGAAGTAAGTGTTGGTCAGACTGGTGCACAGCTCGATAATGCAGTATTAAGTTTTGCTGAATAGCGAAAGCTGCAGAACAACCCTTGTGGACACACCTGTAAGGTTTGTGAAATTTATTAATGTCACATTCGGTTCTTATTTTTGTAATTGATTTCCTGCACTTCCTTTCTCCTGGCATCTTAGTAAGCTTCTCTGTACCTGCATCTTTATTAGCTTGCCTTAAATTTTCACTTTTCCTTTTCTGCACTGACACATCCTTCTGATGCAGCAACACATCTTCTGGTCTGTGTTGGTCGAAGGAGGACTCATTTCTTCTTTTCTCATGTACATAACCCTCTTGTGGCGCTGTTGCCACTGGTGAGCCCCATTGCAACCCTGCAACCATGGGCGAGGGGTCCTGCGGCCCTGCTGCCACGGGCGAGGGGTCCTGCGGCCCTGCTGCCACGGGCGAGGGGTCCTGCGGCCCTGCTGCCACGGGTGAGGGGTCCTGCGGCCCTGCTGCCACTGGCGAGGCGCCCAGCGGCCCTGCTGCCACGGGCGAGGGGTCCTGCGGCCCTGCTGCCACTGGCGAGGCGCCCTGCGGCCCTGCTGCCACTGGCGAGGCGCCCTGCGGCCCTGCTGCCACTGGCGAGGCGCCCTGCGGCCCTGCTGCCACTGGCGAGGCGCCCAGCGGCCCTGCTGCCACTGGCGAGGCGCCCAGCGGCCCTGCTGCCACTGGTGAGGCGCTCAGATGCCCTGCTGCCACTGGCGAGGGGCCCAGAGGTCCTGCTGCCACTGGCGAGGCGCCCTGCGGCCCTGCTGCCACTGGTGAGGTGCCCAGAGGCCCTGCTGCCACTGGCGAGGGGCCCGGAGTTCCTGCTGCCACTGGCGAGAGGCCCAGAGGTCCTGCTGCCACTGGCGAGGTGCCCAGAGGCCCTGCTGCCACTGGCGAGGTGCCCAGAGGCCCTGCTGCCACTGGCGAGGTGCCCACAGGCCCTGCTGCCACTGGCGAGGCACCCAGTGGACCTGCTGACACTGGCGAGTAACCCTCCTGCCCTACTGCCACTGTGCCCTGTGGCCCTGGTGCCAGTGGCGATGCGCTCTCCAGCCCTGCTGCCACTGGTGAGGCATCCTGTGGCCTTGCTGCCACTGAAGTGCCCTGCGGTCCTGCGGCCACTGGCGAGGCGTCCTGCACCCCTGGTGCTATTAGTGAGCCATCTGCTGACTTGAATGCTACTTCAGAGATAACCTGTGGGCCTAAAGATATAATTGAGACATCCTGCAGCCCTGCTGATAGTAGTGAGATATTTGGTGGTCCTGATACTAGTGGCAAGATACCCTGAGCCTCTGTAAGTAAGATAGCCTGTGGAATTGCTGGTAGCGGTGTTACACATTGTTGCACTGTTGGCAGTAGAGGCACATCCTGCAGTCCCTCCGATATTGGTGATACATTTTGGGGTCTCGCTGATTGCAACAACACATCCTGTGGCCATGCCAGTAGTGGTGAGACAGCCTGCAACCCTGCTGATGGCGCAAGGCCACTGTGCGGTTCAACTGCCAACAAAGAAGCACCCTGAGGCCCTGCCAGGAGCAATGGGGTATCTTGAGGCCCTGGTGCTGGCACCAAAGCCTCCTGTGGCATTACTGATTGGGCCAAATCATTTTGGAGTTGTGCTGGCAATGCTGAGCAATCCTGTAGGCCTGCCAGCAGCACTGAACTATTCTGTGGCATTCCTTGATTATACAATATAGTCTTTGCATTTTGAGTGCTGTGCAAATGGAGACTAATTTCTGAGTTAATCACATTAGGTCCTGCAGTTACTGGCTCCAATTTATGCTGTTCTGTGGATTGTTTCTCCTGTGACCCATTCATTCTGGGTTGTGAAATGATTTCCTGCATTGGTGGTACAGTATCCACAGCTTTATAATAACCCTCGGATTTTCTGCAGTATGCCCTTTTAATTCTCAGTTTTACTAGCTCCTCCCGTGTTACCTGATGCATTGACTGGTAGTGGGCTCGGAGGTTAGAGTTCCTTGTAAATGTTTTCTGGCAGTTAGGAACGTGGCATCGAAACGGAGCAAATCTAGTCTGATACATCTTCATTTCCATTATCTGCTCCTTAGAGTACTGATGAACCTTGACATAATGATTGGTCAGAGCATCTTTAGTCATTGCACTATAGATACATCCACCTTCCTGACAGATAAATGGTTTAATGAGATTCACTTTCAGTTCTTTGTCATTTTCATCAGCCTGCAACGATGTATTTGTTTGTGTTTCTGTCAAACATGGATCGATTATGTTTGGACTATTGGTGCAATCACTCATTGGTGTGTGTGTCAAGATGTTCATAGAAGCAGTAGGCCTCCCTGAACTTGAGGTAGGGCACGGTGCACCACTTCTGTAAAGCTTCTCATCATATTCCAAATTTAGATTTTGCAAGCCCAACAAAAGTTCGGTTATGCTTATATCTAATGTCTTGGAGTCTTCAGAGTGAGATGAATTATGATTGCTATCAATCTCTGCAAGGGTGCCATTTGTAAAAAATATAGTTGGCTCACAGCTGCTTTCCAAATTTTGAGGGTGAATCTCATTACCAACAAAACTTGTTCCCGAACAAAAATTGGATTCTAGTGTCTGCTGCAAGGGCTCACAAGATGAATAGGCACCTGAGCCCTTAGTAACATCTAACATTTGTGGGACCTCAGCGTTGAGTGACATGTCTTCACCAGCCACAAATGACCCTGGGCTACACACAGTTGTTAGCCCCTGTGATATAGTTATGTTGGCGGCACTGTCCTCCACAGTACTCATCCCACATCTGGGTTGAAAGGCCTGCTCAATTATTTCAGTCTCAAATGTTCCAGGAAGGCCAGTGACCTGGGGAGTCTTGCTTGGATCAAATAAAGCAGAACTATAGTTATTCTCCTGTGTCGGTGGAAAAAGCTCATGAGCAGCAAATGAAGCTGCACTGTCCCCCATTTCCAATGATTGAAGGAATGTTTCGCCAGTCAAGAATGTATCTGGGACACAAGGAGGTTCAGGTCTCTGAGGGATGAATGCACTCGGTGAAAGAATCTTTTCTGTTTTGTATAAAGCCTGCCCATCCTTCTGCTCCACAACTGAAGAACTTTCCTTTTTATCGTAAGGTTTACAGATGGCGCGCCGTGATAAATGACCACCGAGAGATTTGGGATTGGAAAATTCCCTGTAGCACCTACTACAGATAAATTTGTCACCTTTGATGATTGCAGGCCATTTTGCACGCTTATTGTGTGTGTGCTTTCTCCTCCTGGATTGCGATACATTTTCATTTTCAACAGTTAAAACACTGGGAATGAGTTGCTGATAAATAGCACCTGCGTCCAAGGTGCTTTCAGGCGTCATACTTAAGCTTTCCTCATTTGAAACACACAATTGGTTTGGACGGTCTTCCTGATTCTGACATTTCAAAGGATTTCTAACCCGTTGAATTTTTGATGTGTTCCGTTGTTTTTTCAGTGTTTCATAGTACTCGGGATGGGTAGCCTTGACATGTTTGCTGACACTACGTGATGAAGTATAGCTTCGATTACAGCCGGCAACCTTACAGCTAAACATTTGGACTGCTTTTGTTGCTTCACTTGGTTTGGTTTCTGCAGTAAGAGTATCCTCTCCTTTAAACGTTGTTTTTGGTAAAACACCATGAGTCAAACTCATACTAGTCTCTTCTTCACTCTTCACAGTTACACCAAAGTATGTGTCCTTTGGAAGGTGACTCTGTTCTCCGCTGTATGACAAGGCATTTAGTTCTTCTGACATGGTAGATTTGGATTCAACAGTTTCACTTGCAACACAATCAATAGCAAAGCCATTCTGGTAAGTGTCAGGCTGACTACATGGTTCATCTTCCATCTTTATTTGTAATAATTGGTTAACCCGATCAGCTCTATTTGGATCAAGCTGGCTTGTTTCAAAATGTGAACTCTTTTCAACTTCAATTTTCACACAAGCATGTGTGACGTGATCAACTTCGTGATTTTGCAATTCACTCTGGGAGTAATAAATGTTTCCACAGTTTGAGAATTTGCAAGAATATGAGGAAGTGTGGTAATGCTGTGCCTCGTGATCATATAACAAATAAGACTCAGTAAAGATTCTTCCACAATTCTGAAACATGCATTTAGCTTTGAACAGTACATGTTCTTTCCTGTGTCCTACCAATTCAGAGTATGTACCAAAGCTTGCATTACACTCCAGCTGTATACAGACATAGGGTTTAGGGCCACAATGAATTTGCAAATGTTCATTAAGGTGAGAAACACTGACAAAGCGTCTCCTACAATACTGACAAACAACTTTATTACTCTGCATTTTAAGAAACTGTTTTGCTTCTTCATCATTACCATGACCTTTCACATGTGCAATTAAGTTTTTAAAATACTTAAAGGTTTTGGTACAGATAGTTACAGGACAGTTATGATCTTCAGTGCAGTCGACTTTTTGTGTAGTCATAACTGCAGGTTTGTAAGATTTGTCTTTTCCTTCATCATCAGAGCCATCACTATCACTGAAGACTACAAAATCCTCACTGTATAGGCTGTTTCTTTTAATTGGACGATGTTCTTGCGTGTCTATTTCAGCCAGCTTTTTTCCTGCATTACTGTCGGACATGTTCTTAGGAGGTCTTCCAACTCTCCTTTTTGGTTTGATGGAAGCTAGTCGTTCTTTACAAGATTGCTTAATGTGAAATGTAACATGTGGAACAAAAATCTCCTTTTTCTTAAAACTTTTGGCACATATCGGGCAATAATAGTTTCCCTCCTTCATGTGTGTTTGAGCATGACGGATAATGCGGTGTCCCAGAAACTCTCGGTCGCATAATACACAATACTGCATATAGGCCTGCCAATTTTTAAATCTGGCAGATACCACACCTTTCGCAAATTTACCTTTTTCCTTCATTCCAATTTCTTCAGACGAAGTCTTTTGTACTTTTATCACGTCACTGTAAAATTTAGGAAGTCCATTCAGCATATGTTCTTTTGTAGCAACTTCAAGGTGGCTTTCATTGTTTTCATCAAAGAGATCACTGTCGTTAAGTTCATCTATGGAAGACACAATGGATGCTTCCTCTCCCATTAATGCAAGACAATGGCGTTTCAGAGTCTTCCAATCCCAAAATTCAGGATCAAAGGGCCAATGTGTTTTTAAAACAAGCAAGAGTTCGCATCTCAGTGAGTTAGGGATCGGACCGTTTTCATCATCATATTTCTGATCTGGCTGGTTGTATAAAGTCTCAACAGCATAATAAGCTTCCACTGTAGGTTCTAGCAGGAACTCGGTCAGCTGGCATGCACGTCTGACCTCTAAATAATCAGGTAACAAGCATGATACTGTCTTGCAAATTGACGTCTTCACTGTGGGACTTTCATTTGATTCCATGCGTAGTGCTCTCACACAGAGTTCGATACAAGCTGAAAGCCCAGTTTCCCCTGCCTGTAAAGTAAAACATAAGATATTATATCTTAAATATAAGCCATTGCCCAGATTTGATAAGACGACAAGAACAGGATGTGAACTTGTGGCTAATTGTTTACATTATCTTAATACGGTTTTGCAGCAATCAGCGGCTTAAAATAATCAAAATGCCGTCCAAAACACAACAATCTAATACTGTAGATATTTGTATATTTAAAAGCTACAATCAACAGCAAAGGCATGTCACCCTCACTGCTGGCGACAGTTAGTAACATGAACTTTATTTCCCTCATGCCAATAGTAGCAGGGCTCCATTTACTCTTGGGTTGTAGATTATATTATTGTATCCATTTCATGGGGATCGGGACCAATAGGAATGCAAATGACAAAGCAATGCAAGTATAACACACCACCTTCTCAAACCTACCAGTGCAAAAAGAATACACCTTGCATTTTTGTTTGAACGGTCTGTTTATTGTGCTGCTTGGTAGAGTCAAGATTGTTGCGTGGATACGTACACGCACATTTGTTGCAATATATTCTCATAAGCACAGAATAGGAACAAAGGAATTAGGAACAGAAGTTTGGCAATTCAGCCCTTCCAGCCTGCTCCACTATTCAATCAGATCATGGCTGACCTCTTCCTGGTCTCAAGTCTACCTCCCTGCCTGTTCCCCATATCCCTTTAATCCTTTTTCTTTAAATCAGAAATATATCCATCTCCTTCTTGAAACCATTTAATGACTCCGATTCCACTGCACCATGGGGCACTGAATTCTACAGATTCACCACGCTCTGCGAGTAGTTTCTCCTCATCTCAGTTCTAAAGCTACTGCTTCTCAACCTGTATCTGTGACCTCTCATTCTAGATTGCCCAACAAGGGGGAACATTTGGTCTACGTTTACTTTATCAATCCTTTTAGAGTCTTATATACCTCGATCAGATCCCCTCTCATCTTTCCAAGCTCCAGCAAGCATAAGCCCAAACTGTTTAATCTCTCCTCATACGTTAACCTTTCCATGCCCGGAATCAATCTGGTGAACCACCTCTGAACAGCCTCCAATGCCACCACATCGTTGCTCAAATAAGAATGAGGTAATTTGGCTGAAAATGTCACTTCTGATTAGTTAACAGAGCTATCCAGTTAGTTATCCACTCCTACTCCATCCCCTTAACTTTGAAATTGTTTCTTTCTTCAAGTATCTTTTCAAATTACTGCAATTTGTTAGTGCTCGGTGCATTTTAATTTTAGTGATGAATTTAGGAGCTGTCTCAGTTATAACCATTAATCTGTAGGAATTAGTGCGACACAATGACTGTACTGATGGACAGCAAAGCTCAGGATTCATGCAAACATTGATCCAGTGACCCAGGGCCGGGATTCAAACCCAGGTCCTCAGCGCCATAGGCAACAGTGCTAACCATTGTGCTACTGTGCCAAATCATTTTTACTTCTTATAAATAAATCCATTGCACTGCTATTGTTGTCAATTCATGTAATCCCCACAGTACAGAAGGAAGCCATACGGCCCATCGAATATGCACCAACCACTAAAAGAGAACCCAAACTAGGCTCACTCCTCTGTAACTCCACTTAACCATTGGATACTGAGGGGCAATTTAGAATGCCAATCCACCTATCTGCACATTTTTGTACTGTGGGAGGAAACTGGAGCATCCGGAGGAAACCCACAGGGGACACAGGGAGAATCTGCAAACTCCCCAGTCACCCAAGGTCACAATCAAACCAGGGTCTCGAGTGCTGTGAGGCATCAGTGCTAACCATCGTGCTGATTCATTTTATGGCTCAAAACCAGGCTGTTTCCCTCTACGTAATTTTTAAAATTCAAAGTAAATATAATCCAAATTCATGATTTATGAAAATTATACATAATTTACCACTTATTCTCATTCCTTTTAAAGTCGCTACACAGCATGGTTAATGATTTTACACCAGCGAGGTGCATATGCTATATCTTTGAGGACGCTAGTTCTTTCAAGGCATTATTCTAGTGTGTGCCTTTCCATACAGTCCGTATACAACTTCCACATAGTACTATTTCCTTTTCACCCTAGATCAATGTTGCATAATTGCTAATCAGAAAATAAAATCACTTTTGAAAAGGTATATAATGGTCAAAACAGTTTGAAGCATATCTATAATTGGTTTCACTGAGCATTTCAGAAAATGCATATATTAGACATTTATTAATAAAAAACCTTAATTGAACAATATTCCTTTATGTATATGGAACATGGGGAAAGTATTAATGTAGTGATTGCCCAAATTAAAAGTAACTACATTCCTTAATTTGTTCACAGCATAATGGCAAATCTGCAAAATTAATATCACTTCACGACTTGGGCAAATCCCACCCACACTAGTGACTTTATTTGTCTCTGAACTTAAAAGGAAGAGGTGGATAAACCAGGAAACTGTAGGGCTGTCAGTCGAACATCAATAGTGGCAAGCTTTCAGAAACTATCATCTTGAAAAAGCATGAGTTAATCAAGTATAAGCAGAATGCATTTGTTAAAGAGTAAATTGTGCCTGGCTGACTTGGTTACATTCTTTAGTGAGGTAACAGACTGTTGTTGAGCAAGATAAATCTGAAAATAAGGACTTTCGGAAGGCACTCAACAAAGCATCATACACGATGTTAATTAGGAATGGAAGCAGGAGAATGGATGTGACATTGGTGCAGTAACAGGAAGTAGGAGATGGTGATAAATAGATGTTTGCCAGATAGGAGGTGATTTGCAGTAGTGTATTCACTCCGAGTGAAGCTATGGTCCAAAGTAAATGGTTTTGATAAACAATTATTATCTATGCTGATGGTACCACTTCATACTTCACCACATATTATCTT
This sequence comes from Scyliorhinus canicula, assembly GCF_902713615.1. Taxonomy (NCBI): domain Eukaryota; kingdom Metazoa; phylum Chordata; class Chondrichthyes; order Carcharhiniformes; family Scyliorhinidae; genus Scyliorhinus; species Scyliorhinus canicula. Next base: position 169,498,448 of record NC_052146.1, read on the forward strand.
AGACTTTAAACACGGCAGACTGCCAAGACACAACCCTGCCCAAAGGGCATGCAGCTGGAGTCCTCTGATCCCGAGTGACCAGAACCAAACGGCACTAGCCAGAGTTCTCCAACTCTGGAAGCTGCAGGGTGGTGCAGTGGTTAGCACTGCTGCCTACGACATTTGAGGACCCTGGTTCGATCCCAGCCCTGCGTCACTGAAGTTTACATATTCTCCCCGTGTCTGTATGGGTTCCACCCCCACTACCCAAAGATGTGCAGGCTAAGTGGATTGGCCACGCTAAATTGCTCCTTAATTGGAAAAAAAAATTGGGTCACTAATTTTATTTTTTAAAAACTCTGGAATCTGCACATTAAAGGGAGACTAGCTGTCTCAGTTTAATATGAAGATTTACCAAAAGGTGATCATGCCCACAATGGACGGAATTTATATCGCAATGTCTCGCGAGATTGCTTTAGGTCTTGCAAGGGGTTGCAAGCTGGGTAGATCTCGGAAGCGGGGTTTCCTGGTTTTCATTGGCCACGCTGCGCAACAGTGAGCTGACTTTCAATGCACCACCCTTTGGGCGGGGAAGTGCCAAGGTGTCCCGGTGGCTATTAGATTGCGTCCTATCATGAAATATCTTTGGCTAACAGGGTTAAGGAAAATCCCAAAGCCTTTTATTCATATACAAGGAGCAAGAGGGTAACTAGAGAAAGCTTGGCCCACTCAAAGACAAAAGAGGGAATTTATGCGTGGAGTCAAAGGAAATGAGTGAGCTTCTTAATGAGTACTTTGCATCGGTATTCAACAAGGAGAGGGACATGATGGATGTTGAGGCTAGGGATGGATGTTTAAATACTCTAGGTCATGTCGGCACAAGGAAGGGGGAGGTTTTGGGTATTCTAAAAGGCATTAAGGTGGACAAGTCCCCAGGACCGGATGGGATCTATCCCAGGTAACTGAGGGAAGCGAGGGACGAAATAGCTGGGGCCTTAACAGATATCTTTGCAGCATCCTTGAGCACGGGTGAGGTCCCAGAGGACTGGAGAATTGCTAATGTTGTCCCTTTGTTTAAGAAGGGTAGCAGGGATAATCCAGGGAATTATAGACCTGTGAGCTTGACGTCAGTGGTAGGCAAACTGTTGGAGAAGATACTGAGGGATAGGATCTATTCACATTTTGAAGAAAATAGACTTATCAGTGATAGGCAGCATTGTTTTGTGCAGGGACGGTCATGTCTTACAAACCTAATAGAATTCTTTGAGGATGTGACAAAGTTAATTGATGAGGGAAGGGCTGTAGATGTCATATACATGGACTTCAGTAAAGCATTTGATAAAGTTTCCCATGGCAGGTTGATGGAAAAAGTGAAGTCGTATGGGGTTCAGGGTGTACTAGCTAGATGGATAAAGAACTGGCTGGGCAACAGGAGACAGAGAGTAGTGGTGGAAGGGAGTGTCTCAAAATGGAGAAAGGTGACTAGTGGTGTTCCACAGGGATCTGTAATCGGACCACTGTTGTTTGTGATATACATAAATGATCTGGACGAAGGTATAAGTGGTCTGATGAGCAAGTTTGCAGATGATACTAAGATTGGTGGAGTTGCAGATAGCGAGGCGGACAGTTATAGAATACAGCAAAATATAGATAGATTGGAGAGGTGGACAATCCAGGCAAATGCAAGGGGTGCATTTTGGAAGATCTAACTCAAGAGCAGACTATATGGTCAATGGAAGAGTCCTGGGGAAAATTGATGTACAGAGAGACCTGGGAGTTCAGGTCCATTGTACCCTGAAGGTGGCAACGCAGGTCGATAGAGTGGTCAAGAAGGCATACAGCATGCTTGCCTTCATCAGACGGGGTATTGAGTACAAGAGTCGGCAGGTCATGTTACAGTTGTATAGGACTTTGGTTAGGCCACATTTGGAATACTGCGTGCAGTTCTGGTTGCCACATTGCCAGAAGGATGTGGATGCTTTAGAGAGGGTGCAGAGGAGGTTCACCAGGATGTTGCCTGGTATGGAGGGTGCTAGCTATGAAGAAAGGTTGAGTAGATTAGGATTGCTTTCATTGGAAAGACGGAGGTTGAGGGGAGACCTGATTGAGGTCTACAAAATTATGAGAGGTATGGACAGGGTGGATAGCAACAAGCTTTTTCCAAGAGTGGGGGTGTCAATTTCAAGGGGTCATGATTTCAAGGTGAGGGGGGAAAAGTTTAAGGGAGATGTGCGTGGAAAGTTTTTTTACGCAGAGGGTGGTGGGCGCCTGGAATGCTTTGCCAGCGGAGGTAGTAGAGGCGGGCACGAAAGCATCATTTAAGATGCATCTGGACAGATATATGAACGGGTGGGGAACAGAGAGAAGTAGACCTTGGAAAATAGGCAACAGGTTTTGATAAAGGAACTGGATCGGTGCAGGCTGGGAGGGCCGAAGGGCCTGTTCCTGTGCTGTAATTTTCTTTGTTCTTTGTTCTATAAGCAAGAAATTATTTAGTGGCAAATTATTGGCTTTGAATAGTAATATTAATTGCAACAGATCAAAACTATGATAACCTACCTAATAATCATTAATGTGATGAATTTCACAGCGAGGAGAGAAAAAAATGTCAATTTTCTAGTCAACCTTCCAGCATTAGCCGTGTAATACACTAGCTGGATTCATTAGCTTTGGATTCTAACCCTACATTCTGATTGGAGCACAATCTAAGCTGATACTTCAGAGCAGTACTCACGGACATCTGCACTGTCGAAGAGCCAAATGAGATTCAAAATGTCAGCCTATCTACCGTCCAGATGGATATAAAAGAGCCAGTTGTGCTTTTTAAAGAGGTGCAGTGAGTATTCTGACCAATACTTATCCGAACTGAAAACATTAATTAATCACCAAACTGGTCATTTATCTAATTTGCTGCTGGGGATAGTGCTTTGTGCACATACTTGCTGACAAAATAACAGTGACCAACTTTCAAAGGTAATTCATAATAAGCTGCGCAGTATTTTGGGAAATCATGAGAATGTGAAAGGCGTTATATAAATTAAAGTTCTTTCCTCTTTCTAGAATTACATTCTCCTGTTTGCACAAAAATAAGATCTCTTTCTCTAAGGCAATCAGAGATGGACAATGAACGTTGGTTAGCCAGTGACACCACAGCCCATGAAAGAGTTTTTAAAAAGTGCTCAGCTGTTGATCACAGACCAGTTTACAGCACCAGGGTTTGTTTTTTCCTCTCATACATCTATACTTGCTGTTATACATTCAAATCAAAAATGATGAAAATTAGTTCTCAAATATAGCATGCAGTGGAACTTTGCACAATAGATTATTCATACCTCTGATTGTATGACCTTAATAAGAAAGAAAATATGATAAACTGTTTTCGACAACATAGAGAACTGCCGACAGCACTCCAGAAAGGTCTGTGTGGAAGACTCTGCTCGTTGTTGTAGTTTGCTCCAGAAGAGTGTCAGTTCCCTGAAATTAAAAGTATTTAGCTGTTACTGATTTCACAAGATCAGAGCATGTGGAGTCAGGGGACAATTAGGAGCATGGAGAGCATACTACTGGCTACAAAACAGAAGAGAGTAACTACTCAGCTAGCAATTGGTACAAAGTGCTGTTCCACAAGCATCAATACTGGGACCATAGCTGTTTACAATTTATTTAGAAGATTTGGACTCTGGAATAAAATATAACAAAGCTTTTGTGGACACCAAATTATAGGGTGTAGTTAACACGGAGGAAGAATGTGACAACATACAATAAGACGTGAATAAAATTGCTCAATGGTTGAGTGTATGCAAAATTAATTTCATTGGAAATAGTTGGCTTGATAGTACAGATTGTGAACATTGTTGGAAAATCTTTTCATCTAGCACTCATCAAAACAAGAATGCCAAAGTTCAAACGGAGCAACAATTTGTACTGCATAGGAAAAGGGCACTGAGCTGTTGGCAAATAGACTCTGATTGGTCAAAGTGGGCCATGGAGATTGTTGCCCCCTACTCTTTTGTTTCAAAATAAAAAAGGCGCAACGGTCAGACATATTCCTTTTGCCTATGGAGGTCATGTTCCTGCATATGAATATTTGGAGCTTCGACCAAATAAGTGAACCACCTTGTGAGCCCAATTTATAATCCTGAAACTGATTTTTATTGTAATTCCTAGCACATTTAGGATTAGTCAGCAAATGCTGTCCAATCACAAAATCACATCGAATGTTGGATGTTATGTTCTGAATTTTGAAGGCACGGGCTGGTTTACGGGCTGTGCACTCATAAGAACAGAAGAACAAGGAGCAGGAGTAGGCCATCTGGCCCTTCGAGCCTGCTCCGCCATTCAATGATATCATGGCTGATTTTTTGTGGACTCAGCTCCACTTTCTGGCCTGAACACCATAACCCTTAATCCCTTTATTCTTCAAAAAACAATACTGATCTTAAAAACATTTAATGAAGGAGCCTCAACTGCTACACTGGGCAAGCAATTCCATAGATTTACAATCCTTCGGGTGAAGAAGTTCCTCCTAAACTCAGTCCTAAATCTACTTCCCCTTATTTTGAGGCTATGCCCCCTAGTTCTCCTTTCAGCAGCTAGTGGAAACAACCTGCCCGCATCTATCGTATCTATTCAATTCATAATTTTATATGTTTCGATAAGATCCCCCCCATATCCTTCTGAATTCCAACGAGTACAGTCCCAGTCTACTCAACCCCTTCTCATAATCCAAACCCTTCAGCTCTGGGATTAACCTAGTGAATCTCCTCAGCACACCCTCCAGCGCCAGCAAGTCCTTTCTCAGGTAAGTAGACCAAAACTGAACACAATACTCCAGGTGTGGCCTCACTAACACCTTATACAATTGCAGCATAACCTCCCGAGTCTTAAACTCCATCCCTCTAGCAAGGAAAGGACAAAATTCCATTCACCTTCTTAATCACCTGTTGCACCTGTAAACCATCTTTTTGCAACTCGTGCACTAGCACACCCAGGTCTCTCCGCACAGCAGCATGTTTTAATATTTTATCATTTAAATAATAATTCCTTTTGCTGTTATTCCTACCAAAATGGATAACCTCACATTTGTCAACACTGTATTCCAACTGCCAGACCCTAGCCCATTCACTTAACCTATCCAAATCTCTCTGCAGACTTCCGGTATCCTCTGCACTTTTTGCTTTACCACTCATCTTAGTGTCGTCTGCAAACTTGGACACATTGCCCTTGGTCCCCAACTCCAAATCATCTATGTAAATTGTGAACAACTGTGGGCTCAACACTGATACCTGAGGGACACCACTAGCTACTGATTGCCAACCAGAGAAACACCCATTAATCCCCACTCATTGCTTTCTATTAATTAACCAATCCTCTATCCATGCTACTACCTTCCCCTTAATGCCATGCATCTGTTGCAAACAGCCAGAGGGATGTGCCATTTGATAAGCTCTGCCAATCGTTGGGACATATGGCCTATGTACCCGGCATCATCCTGGCAATGAAATTCATGTACTATATTACTCATTCATATAATAAGAATTAATAATAAGTCTTTATTTGTGTCACCAGTAGGCTTACATTAACATTGCAATGAAGTGCGTGAAAATCCCCTCGTCGCCACATTCCGGTGCCTGTTTGGGTACAGAGAGGATTCAGAATGTCCAATTCACCTGACAACCATGTCTTTCAGGAATGTGGGAGAAAACCGGAGCACCCGGAGGAAACGGGGAGAATGTACATACTCCGCACAGTGACCAAAACTGGGAATCCAACCTGGGTGCATGGCGCTGTGAAGCAACAGTGCTAACCACTACGATATAGTGCCACCCAGGCAACATTCTGTTCGTGGAAAATAACACTCATAGAACATAGAACAGTACAGCACAGCACAGAACAGGCCCTTCGGCCCTCAATGTTGTGCCGAGCAATGATCACCTACTCAAACCCACGTATCCACCCGTAACCCAACAATCCCCCCCCGCCTTAACCTTACTTTTTAGGACACTACGGGCATTTTAGCATGGCCAATCCACCTAACCAGCACATCTGCTACCAAATCATAGCAGTGTGAAATGGCTAACTTGTTGCTCAAAGTTTTGAGGTTCGTCCCCTTCCGTGGTAATTTGAGGTAGACGGAGCACTTTTCAGGTTCAAAGGTGGCAACCCATTTATGAGTATGCATGATACATAGTGAGCAATGATCTGATCAGGGTAGCCATTATCCCGCAGGAATGTTTTGATGTGCCCTAATTCAGCATCAAGCTTGCGCAGTGAGCAAATGGCCTGGGCCCTATTGAAGAAATTGTCATTAAGGCTGATCGTTATCATGTGGAGCAGGAGGAATCCCAATGCCCAATGACTAGCAAGGATAGGCCCGAGCAGTTTTCTCAAATAACAAATCAAGAAAAGGAGGCTCATTTGATTGTTCCATTTCAAAGGGGTATTTGAATGCGAGATGAAGCACATTTAAGGACATTTTTACATGCAGCTTCAAATGTAGCAAAAGTATCATCTATATATCAAAATAAGCACAGGGTAGGAGGCTAGGGTCATTTAATCGAAAACACATTTCCCATGGAAAGCAACAAAAATTTTAGCAAGAGCTGAGCTTAGAGGGGATCCCAAGGCAACACTATCTATTTGAGCATATATGATGTGATTAAAGATGAACTCAATTATAAAAGTTGCCAAGTTTATAAGTTCAAAAAATACAGATAGAGGCAGCACGGTAGCAGTGGTTAGCACAGATGCTTTACAACTCCAGGGCCCCAGTTTTGATTCCCGGCTTGGTCACTGTCTATGCGGAGTCTGCACGTTCTCCTCGTGTCGGTGTGGGTTTCCACCGGTTTCCTCCCACAGTCCAAAGATGTGCAGGTTAGGTGGATTGGCTATGCAAATTGCCCTTAGTGTCCAAAAAGGTTAGGTGGGCTTACTGGGTAACGGGTATAGGTTGGAAGTGTGGGCTTAAGTAAGGTGCGCGTTCCAAGGGGCGGTGCAGACTCGATGGGCCGAATGGCCTCCTTCTGCATTGCAAATTCTATGATTCAGAAGATGGCAGTGCGTCTAGATTGCCATGATATAGCAGCATGGTGCAAATGTCTAGGGCTTCCTTGAATGGAAGTGAATAGGTTGGAAATATCGAACGAGCACATCGACACGGCATTGGTATTGATATGCATGTTGTGTATAGGATTCACAAAGGTGAAAACCCATTCTGAACTGGTTGTAGCAACTCACTGAACCATTTGGCTAATTCACAGATAAGACAGGGCATAATGGAATATCACTTTTATGTATCATGGGCACCATATATATGTGGGTGTATGAACCATGAGGATGAATCCAATCATATATGCCACAAGGCTCCATCCGTGTTACTCTTACACAAGTCTACATATCTAACATGCTGCATCCAGTGCTCAAATTCAGCTATATAAGCAGCAGTTTAACATGCTTCCTTTCCTCAATGTGCTAATGGGTTCACTATTACTGTCTGCCACAACACTATCATTAATGTTCAATTTACACGTTGGGATTCTTAATGTTCCATGTGCTACAAGATTGGTCTATCAGCAATGTTGTAAACAGGGTCCTGGCCATTTGCTCACCTTGCAAGCTTGAGGCTGAAATAGGACGCATCATGCAGAATAATGGATACCCTAATCAGTGTAATGCTCACTGTGCATTGTGCTCACTCACAAATGAGCTTAAGATTGCACTTTGGGACATGAAAAATGCCCAGTCGATCTCAAAGTATCTCAAACAAGTCTTGTTGGCCTCGAACAAGTCTTGGATTAGACTGATGAATGATCCCCAAGCTTTGTGGAAGACCTTGTTCGACCCTTGGATGGTGTACGTGATCTTCTCCAGCTGCAGAAATTCCGCCAAGTCTTCCAGCCAGTCTGCAGCCATGGGTGGTGCTGCTGATTGCCAGCCAAGGATTCTCCGGCGTGCGATTAGGGAAACAAAATTTAGGCCGTCAGCCCTCTTCCCCATTTGTAGCTCTAGCTCATCCAACACCATGAAGATTGCCACACTTGGGCACGGCTCCACCCTCAGCCCCACAACCTTGGACATCACCTCAAGGCAGGCTGTCCAGAACCCGACAAGTCTGGGCAGGCCCAGAACATGTGGGCGTGGTTGGCCGGGCCTCCCTGGCACCGTTCATATTTGTCCTCCTCCTCCGGGAAGAACCTGCTCATTCGGGTTCTGGTCAGGTGTGTTCTGTGCACCACTTTAAACTGCATGAGGCTTAGCCTGGCGCAGGAGGAGGTGGAGTTGGCCCTCCTCAGTGCTTTGCTCCAGAGTCCCCAGCCCACTTCAGTCCCAATTCGTCCTCACATTTTCATTTCGCCTTGTCCAGTGGTAGTCTTGCCCTTTCCAGCAACCCATCCGTATGTGTTCCCACAGTTCCCCCCCCCCCTCTATATTTTCCATGTTAATTAGTTCCTCTAGTCGTGTATCTCTTTGGGCCCTGGGGTATCTTGCGCCTCCTTGCGGAGAAAGTGTTTAGTTTGGAGGTGCCAGAGTTCCTGTCCCGTCAGCAGGTCCAGGTCCTCCCTCAGTTCATCCAAGGTTGTGAGTATGTCCCCTATGTAAAAGTCCCTGACCGCTAGCCTAGACCCACCGGGAGGGTCGGAGAATCTAACCCACGGCGTTCACCTGACCCACAGCTTTTAATAGATTGCGATATGGGGAGCACACAGCCCACTCTACAGATGTGGTACAGCAGAAATGGAAAATATTTGTTAAAGCAAAACAATGTTTATTCTATGAACTCAAGTTAACTTTTTTAAAACATAGTGAACATCTTAGCAACCATCAATTCAAATACAACTCCCAAAAGAATACAACACTAAGTAATCCTTAATAACTTGCCAAACAACATCCAGAAGACAAAAGAAACATCTTTGAACAGAAGCACATTAGGTTTACATTCACTACTGAGAACATTTACAATTCTGAATTCACCAAATGATCAAGAGCTAGTCTTTTCATGGCAGAGAGATCAACAGTACACCTGCTGTCTATCTTCAGCTCCAACACGGAAAACGAAACTAAAAAACACCCTGCAGCAAACAGCCTAAAATGAAAGTAAAAAGCTGACAGACAGCCCAGCTCTACCCACTCTTACATCATTGATAAACACCCATTTCATAAAGGGACTCTCACATGACACTACTTGTGACAATCAGCAATCTTCATTTTCCTTTTCATTTGATCCCCTCACTCTCTCGACTGTGCCTACCCAGTGGTAGTACTGTTGATATGGCAAGGCTAGACCACCCATGGTGTTCCTCCTTTGCAGTGTTGGGTTCTTACCCCCCCCCCCCCCCCACACACACACACACACACACACACACACACACCATGATCATTTTGTGTACTTTGCGGAAATATAACCTGGGGATAAAGATCACTATGTATCTAAACAGGAAGAGGAACCTCGGCAGTACATTCATTTTGATCGTCTAAACTCTCCCTGCCAGGGAAAGCGGGAGTGCATCCCATCTCTGTAGGTCCTTTTTAACTTCCTCCGCCAGACTGGTCCGATTCCACTTGTAAATCAGTGTCCAATCATGAGCTATCTGGATCCCCAGGTAGCGGAATTTGTTTTGGGCTAATTTTAATGGTAGTCCCTCCAGCTCTGCCCCTCCCCGTTCAGGTTCACCGGAAATGCCTCTCACTCTTGCCCAGGTTGGGGTTGTAGCCCGAGAAGGCTCCAAACTCTCTCAGAAGTTGCATGATTGCTTTCAGGCCGTTCAGGGCTTCGGAGACATAGAGGGGCAAGTCATACGCATAGAGCGACACTGTGCCCTCTGCCTCTTTGGATGCCCTTCCAGCTTTTTGCATCTTACAAGGCGATTGCCAGAGGTTCAATTGCCAGGGCGAACATGAGCGGGGATATTGGGCATTCCTGCCTTGTGCTTCTGTGTGGCTGGAAATATTCAGAGCTGGTGGTGTTGTTCCGAACTCTCGCCTTGGGTCGTCATACAGAAGTTTCACCCACGAGGTGAACCCATCCCTAGCCCAAATCACTCCAGTACTTCAATGAGGTACTTCCACTCGACTCTGTCAAAGGCCTTTTCTATGTCGAGGGAGACCATTACCTCTGTTGTTTTCTCCCCAGATGGGGTCATTGTTACATTCAGCAGTCACCTGATGTTCGCAGTTACCTGCCTACTCTTGAAAGTCCATCTGTTTCTCTCTGACCACCTCCGGTACGCAGTTCTCCAGACTTATGGCCAGGACCTTCGCGAGTATCTTTGCGTGTACATTGAGCAGCGAAATGGGTCTGTATGATTCGCATTCCGTTGGGTCCTCGTCTTTTTTGGGTATCAGCGATATCGTGGCCAATGTTAGTGTAGGAGGTAGGGTGCCCCTCGCTAGCGAGTCTGCGAACATTTACCGTAGGTGTGGGGCAAGGACTGGCGTGAATTTCTTATAGGAGTCCGCCGGGAACCCGTTGTGTCCCGGCGTCTTCCCCACCTGCATGGAGCTGATACTCCCAGCTCAATTGGTGCTTCCAGCTCTCTCTCCCTGCTCCCCCCCCCCCCCCCCCCCCCCCCCCCCAGTCTATCATCCCCCACGACTGGCATGTCTAGTTCATCGAGGAACCATTTCATCTCCCCGTCCCTATCGGGGGATTCGGAGATGTACAGCTCTCAGTAAAAATGTCTTGAATGCTTTGTTGACCTCTTTTTGCTTGGTTACCAGTCTGATATTGCTATTCTTCACCTGAGCTATCTCTCTCGTGACTGCCTGCTTTCTAAGCTGGTGAGCCAGTAGGCGGCCAGCCTTTACCCCATGTTTGGCAAAGGTCCCAGTGTCAGGTGGCGTTGTTGCACTGCTTTCCTGGTGAATAGCAGGTTGAAGGCCAACTGTAGTTTTTCCTCTCCGCCAGAAGCTCTACGGTTGGGACCTCAAAAGTACTTTCTATCGACCTCCGGAATGGAGTCAATCAATTGTTGCTTGGCCACCCTCTCTTCCCCATCTTGAAATGCCTTGTAGGGTATAGTCTCTCCCCTGAGAACTGCCGTCAATGCCTCCCAGAAGATGGAAGGTGCGACTTCCGCATTCTGACCAGTTGTCTTGTGATATTTTCTGGCAGAAACCTAAGTATTATATAAAGCACACAGAAACTAGGGCCAAAAGGATTTACAAAGATGATACCAGAACCAAGATATCCATGACAGGACAAATTGGGACTCTTTTCTAGCAGAAAAGGCTGAGGAGTGACTTGATAGAGGCTTTTAAGATTATGGAAGAATTTGATAGGGTGGAAGTAGAGAAATGTTTCCACTTATGTTTCTGCTAGAGGTCATGATTATAAAAGTATCATTAGCAGGGACTTCATGAGAAGCCTCATTATTTAGAGTGGTGACAACAAGAATGTACTACCACAAAGAGTAGCTGAAACATAGCATAAACAAGAGGAGTTTTTGTTATAGGTGTTCAAAATCATGAATAGTTCTGATAGAGTAATTAAGGAGAAATCAATAGGTCACTGGCTCAAATTTAAAGCGATAAAGAATTAGGGGCAACAAATGGGAAACTTTTTTTTCAGAGAAACACTGAGTTGATATGGTGCCTGAATGGTGCATGGCGGAAACAGATTCAATGGGAACCTTCAAAAGAGAATTGGTTAATATTTGAAGAAAGTAGAGGGCTTTGGGGAAAGGGTAGGGGATTAATAGCCAAGATTTACCAAAGAGCATTGGGTTGAATGGTTGGAATTATCAAATGCTGCATCATTCTATAATTCCAAGATGCATTTAAGGGAAAGTTACATAAGCACACGAAGGAGAAGGGGAAGAAAGATATGCAGATAGAGTTAGATGAACAGGGGTGGAAGAAGGCTTGTATGGCTCAGACCATTTGGATTGATTGGCCTTTCATTTTTAATGCTGCAGACCCAACTCTACTTAAGAACATAAGAAATAGGAACAGTGGGGCTATTTTGCCCCTCGAGCCTGCTCCACCATTTAACAAGATCTTGGCTAATCTGATTATGGCCCTAATTCCACTTTCCTCCCAGTCCCTCCATAATCTTAGACTTTGTTGTCAATCAAAAATCTATTTATCTCATCTTTGAACATTTTCACTGACCCAGCCTCCACTGCTCGCTGGGGAAGAGAATTTCAAAAACTAGCGACCCAGAATTCCTCCTCATCTACATCTTAAATGGGAGGTATGTTGATTTTAAATTGTGTCTCCTTGTTCAAGATTCCCCCATTGTCAAACCCCCTCAGAATCTTATATGTTTCAATGAGATCATGTCTCATTGTATTAAACTCTAATGAGTAAGACGCAACCCACGGAATCCTTCCTACACATAACTAATCCTTTATCCCAGAAATCAGTCTGGTGAACCTTCCTGAGCAAAGCTTCCAAAGCAAGTGGCTCATAAGTGAGATGACCAAAGTATAGTACTCTAAATGCAGTCTCACCAATGCCTGTCTGGGCAGCACGGTAGCAGAGTGATCAACACTGTTGCTTCACAATGCCAGAGTCCCAGGTTTGATTCCTGGCTGGGTCACTGTCTGTGCATTCTCCCCATGGCTGTGTAGGTTTTCTCCGGGTGCTTCGGTTTCCTCCCATGTCCCTAAAGACGTGCTGTTAGGTGAATTGGACATTCTGAATTCTCCCTCTGTGTACCCGAACAGGCACCGCGAATGTGGCGACTAGGGGCTTTTCACAGTAACTTCATTGCAGTGTTAATGTAAGCCTACTTATGACAATAAAGTTTACTGTACAGCTGCATGAGTAAGACTTGCTTACTTTTATACTCTTTCCACTTGCAATAAAGGCCAGCATCCCATTCGCCTTCCCAATTACCTGCTGCACCCGCTACAACTTTAATGCTTGAGCTTGTCTAGTTTACCTTGGTTCCATACTCCTTATCGCAGTTTTGTATCATTTACCAAAAACTGTGACGGTGGCCTTGCAACTCTGCTCTTCCTCTCCACGAGGTGGAGTGGGGAAATCAAGAAGCTCACGCCATATATTTGGAAATCACTCAAACACTATCAAATCATTGGCATTATTTTTCTTCAGTTCTCTGCTTGATTAACAGCACCTTGATCTCCACCATGGGTAGGGCAAAGAGGCAGGTTTTTAAACCACCCTAGCGAGAACAGGGATCAAACCCCACGCAATTAGCACGAATCTGACCCTTGCTGGCTGTCCAGCTAACTGACCCCCCACATAGCCTGAGTTACTGTACACTATATGATCATAGTACACATGTTGCAGCCTGGAGCTACGGATAGTGATTGTATAGATTTCCCAGGATTTTCCAAACTTTTCCAGCTGCAGAACCTTTTTGACCTCCCAAGAGTACTGAAGGAACCCCTGAGCACCATCCTCATTATATTGAAGAATTAAGCCACAAAAAATGATCATTGCGCAATAGGTACAAACTTACAAAAACAAACTTAAAAGATGTTTCTATGTCTTATATGTAGTCATTTATTATAATAACCAAATACCTGCAAGTCTTACCTTCTTTTTGTCATTTTTAATGGGAGCACCCACTCAAACACACTGCCTCACCCTTTTTTTTTAAATTCATTTATGGATCTGGGCATCGCTGGTTAGGCCAGCATTAATTGCCCATCCCTGGTTGCCCTTCAGAAGGTGTTGATGAGCTGATTTCTTGAACTGCTGTAGTTCCTGAGATGTAGATCCAGTGTTGTGAGGGAGGGAATTCCAAGATTTTGACCCAGCGCCAGTGAAGGAACGGCGATATATTTCCAAGTCACAGTGCTGATTGCCTTGGAGGGAAACCTCCAGATGGTGGCGTTCCCAGGCAGCACGGTAGCATTGTGGGCAGCACGGTAGCATTGTGGATAGCACAATCGCTTCACAGCTCCAGGGTCCCAGGTTCGATTCCGGCTTGGGTCACTGTCTGTGCGGAGTCTGCACATCCTCCCCGTGTGCGCGTGGGTTTCCTCCGGGTGCTCCGGTTTCCTCCCACAGTCTAAAGATGTGCCGGTTAGGTGGATTGGCCATGATAAATTGCCGTTAGTGTCCAAAATTGGCCATAGTGTTGGGTGGGGTTACTGGGTTATGGGGGTAGGGTGGAGGTGTTAACCTTGGATAGGGTGCTTTTTCCAGGAGCCGGTGCAGACTCGATGGGCCGAATGGCCTCCTTCTGCACTGTAAATTCTATGATCTACTGCTCGTCCTTCTAGGTGACAGTGGTCGTGGGTGTGGAAGGTTCAGCCAAATAAATTTAGGTAAATTCCTGCAGTGCATCTTGTAAATGGTATACACGGCTGCCACTGTTCGTCGGTGGTGGAGGGTTTCAATGTTTGTGGAAAGGGTAGCAATCAAGCGGGCTGCTTAGTCCTGGATGGTGTTGAGCTTCTTGAGTGTTGTTGGAGTTGCACTCATTCAGGTAAATGGAGAGCATTCCATTACACTCCTGACTTGCGCCTTTATTGTCACAAGTAGGCTCATATTAACGCTGCAATTAAGTTACTGTGAAAAGCCCCTAGTTGCCATATTCCAGTGCCTGATCGGGTACACGGAAGCAGAATTCAGAATGTCCAAATTACCTAACAGCACGTCTTTCGGGATTTGTGGAAAGAAACCGGAGCACCTGGAGAAACCCACACAGACACGGGAGAATGTGCAGACTCTGCAGATAGTGGCCCAAGCCTGGAATCGAACTTGGGACCCTGGTGCGGTGAAGCAACAGTGCTACCCTCTGTACTATCGTTTAGATGGTGGATAGCCTTTGGGAGTCAGGTGAGTTACTTGCTTCAGGATTCATAGTTCTTAACCTGCTCTGTGAGCCACAGTATTTAGATGTCTGGCCCAGTTCAGTTTCTGGTCAATGGTAATCGGCAGGATGTTGATAAGGGGGGATTCAGTCATGCTAATGCCATTGAATGTTATGGGGCTATGGTTAGATCCTCTCTTGTTGGAAATAGTCATTGTCTGGCACTAGTTACTTGCCACTGGTCAGTCCAAGCATGGATATTGTCCAGGTCTTGCTGCATTTGGACATAGACTGCTTCAGTACGAGTTGCCACAAATGGTGCTAATTGTGCAGCCATCTACAAACATCCGCAATGCTGACTTTATGATGGAAGGCAGGTGACTGATGAAGCAGCTGAAGATGATTGGGCCTCGGACACTCTCAAACGGCTCACCTCATGCCCCCCATACTATCTCAGCAACACCCTCCCCCCTCCAAACTCTTCTCGGCACCTACTCCCTCCCCCTGGCCCTTCGACACAAGACCACAAGGGCAGCAAGGTAGCATAGTGGTTAGCATGATTGCTTCACAGCTCCAGGGTCCCAGGTTCGATTCCTGCCTTTGGTCACTGTCTGTGCGGAGTCTGCACGTTCTCCCCGTGTGTGCGTGGGTTTCTCCCACAGTCCAAAGATGTGCGGGTTAGGTGGATTGGCCATGCTAAATTGCCCTTAGTGTCCAAAATTGCCCTTGGTGTTGGGTGGGGTTACTGAGTTATGGGGATTGGGTGGAGGTGTGGGGTTGGGTAGGGTGCTCTTTCCAAGAGCCGGTGCAGACTCGATGGGCTGAATGGCCTCCTTCTGCACTGTAAATTCTATGAACTTTCTCTATGAAATATAGGAGCTGAATTTGGTCATTCAGCCTATCACGTCTGATCTGCCATTCGATTATGATTGAGATGTTTCTGATCCCCATTCTCCCGTCGTCTCCCCGCAACCCCTGATCCCCTTTTGTTTAAATCAAGAAACCTGGTCTCTCCCCCCACCACCCACCCCTTACCCCCTCCTCGAATCTTGCTCTTACCATCTGTCTTGGTGGAAGGATTTACAGATTGAAATGCAACATGTTTGGCAACCATATGAATGCATCTTGCATGGCCATCATGTCCTAGAGTGGAACTTGAATCTGGAGGTTCTGACTCAGAGGTAGGGACGTTACCCACTGCCCACAAGAACGCCGTGCACTTCCATTATCACAAAATTATCCTTAACAAGCAATTCTTTAATGTACGCAGACACACTCAAACACTTAACTGCACCAATAAGATTCGCTTTTCTGTTTTTTAAGCCCAAGCATGCGAACAAATTAAACACAGTAAAATGCCATTAAACCATTTCAACAATTGGCTCTAAAGCAAATTTCTGAATGTTAGCACAGAAAAGTTTTAATTTAAAACATTGTAAAGCAAATATGTGAGATTATAAAACAAAAAGTCTCAACAAAACTTCTGGTAGTGCCTCAAATAAAATGTACCCACCCTTTAATTATCATGCCCTTTCACTCTTGCAGTACTATCGATTATTCTTTTGTTAACAGCGAGGATGTTTATTTTAATCTGTTCAAGAACATTGGGACTTGGTGATACAGTGGGGTAGCATACAATTGTTTTTCTCAGGCTCAAAGCTCATATGGAGCCTAAACGGATGAAAGTTTGGACAATCTTAACCAGTACTGGTGGGGAGTGATCTATAGCATTAATCTGTACACTTTCGCACAGACTGCAATATCACTCCAAGAGGCTGTAGGAATAGTGCACAGTGGTGGATTCGGAATGTTCTTCTAAGGATAGGTAAACGCATGTTATTGTGTCCAAGTAATGAGGACTTTATATCTGGGTATGCTAGAGTGCTTGATGCTGATTCTGAAC
Source organism: Scyliorhinus canicula (assembly GCF_902713615.1). Taxonomy (NCBI): domain Eukaryota; kingdom Metazoa; phylum Chordata; class Chondrichthyes; order Carcharhiniformes; family Scyliorhinidae; genus Scyliorhinus; species Scyliorhinus canicula. Next base: position 169,515,058 of record NC_052146.1, read on the forward strand.
ATCTAAAACGGAAAAACAATGATCACTTTTCTCAGTGCTCAGTCATCAGACAAGCACAATACTTATTAAAGAAAATTGCTAAGTTATATATTCTTAGCCAGGCTGTACAGACATAGCTAAAACATCAACAGAATGGAGACTTCACCTCTGCATTGGTTAAACAATTTTGAGAAGATCAGACACCTGGAATGAAGGATCTGCTTTCCTCTGGCTGCATCTCGAGAACCATATACTCTAACGGCGAACCTCCACACTAAATCAAATTCCTTCAGCAAATGTTCTTGTAATAACACATAATTCATCTCCAGCAGGTGAGAAGGGTGACTCACCATGCACAGTATACGTCTCCCTGCTGAAGCTGCCGTGTGAGGAAAGCTGTGCATAAGATGAGGGCTAAGTTCTCCTCCCCATCAGATTCCAGGTTGCATATCATCTCCAATGCATCCTTGCAATCAACTGCTGAGATCTTCAAGACAAACACAAAAATTTGCAGACTAATTAAAATATACTTTTTGGAGCAATGAACAAGGCAAAGCAACTGATAGATCTCCAAAATTCTGGAACACCACTGTGCACGTGGTCACCTAACATAGGCCACCTAATTGTTCTAGGGATGTAGAGGAAAGGATGGCGAAGATGATTCTGGAAAAGAGCGAAAGTAACAGGGTAGTTGTTATGGGAGACTTTAACTTTCCAAATATTGACTGGAAAAGATATAGTTCGAGTACATTAGATGGGTCGTTCTTTGTACAATGTGTGCAGGAGGGTTTCCTGACACAATATGTTGACAGGCCAACAAGAGGCGAGGCCACATTGGATTTGGTTTTGGGTAATGAACCAGGCAAGGTGTTAGATCTGGAGGTAGGTGAGCACTTTGGAAACAGTGACCACAATTCGGTGACCTTTACGTTAGTGATGGAAAGGGATAAGTATACCCCGCAGGGCAAGAGTTATAGCTGGGGGAAGGGCAATTATGATGCCATTAGACATGACTTAGGATGTGTAGGTTGGAGAAGTAGGCTGCAAGGGTTGTGCACACTGGATATGTGGAGCTTGTTCAAGGAACAGCTATTGCGTGTTCTTGATAAGTACGTACCAGTCAGGCAGGGAGGAAGGGGTAGAGCAAGGGAACCGTGGTTTACCAAAGAAGTGGAATCTCTTGTTAAGAGGAAGAAGGAGGCCTATGTGAAGATGAGGCGTGAAGTTTCAGTTGGGGCGCTTGATAGTTACAAGGAAGCGAGGAAGGATCTAAAGAGAGAACTAAGATGAGCAAGAGGGGACATGAGAAGTCTTTGGCAGGTAGGATCAAGGAAAACCCAAAAGCTTTCTATAGGTATGTCAGGAATAAAAGAATGACTAGGGTAAGAGTAGGGCCAGTCAAGGACAGTGGTGGGAAGTTGTGTGTGGAGGCTGAGGAGATAAGCGAGATACTAAATGAATACTTTTCATCAGTATTCACTCAGGAAAAAGATAATGTTGTAGAGGAGAATGCTGAGACCCAGGCTATTAGAATAGATGGCATTGAGGTGCGTAGGGAAGAAGTGTTGGCAATTCTGGACAAGGTGAAAATAGATAAGTCCCCGGGGCCTGATGGGATTTATCCTAGGATTCTCTGGGAAGCCAGGGAAGAGATTGCTGAGCCTTTGGCTTTGATTTTTATGTCATCATTGGCTACAGGAATGGTGCCAGAGGACTGGAGGGTAGCAAATGTGGTCCCTTTGTTCAAGAAGGGGAGTAGAGATAACCCCGGTAACTATAGGCCGGTGAGCCTCACGTCTGTTGTGGGTAAAGTCTTGGAGAGGATTATAAGAGATACGATTTATAATCATCTAGATAGGAATAATATGATAAGGGATAGTCAGCATGGTTTTGTGAAGGGTAGGTCATGCCTCACAAACCTTATCGAGTTCTTTGAGAAGGTGACTGAACAGGTAGACGAGGGTAGAGCAGTTGATGTGGTGTATATGGATTTCAGTAAAGCGTTTGATAAGGTTCCCCACGGTCGGCTATTGCAGAAAATACGGAGGCTGGGGATTGAGGGTGATTTAGAGATGTGGATCAGAAATTGGCTAGTTGAAAGAAGACAGAGGGTGGTGGTTGATGGCAAATGTTCAGAATGGAGTTCAGTTACGAGTGGCGTACCACAAGGATCTGTTCTGGGGCCGTTGCTGTGTCATTTTTATAAATGACCTAGAGGAGGGCACAGAAGGTTGGGTGAGTAAATTTGCAGACGACACTAAAGTCGGTGGAGTTGTAGACAGTGTGGAAGGATGTTGCAGGTTACAGAGGGACATAGATAAGCTGCAGAGCTGGGCTGAGAGGTGGCAAATGGAGTTTAATGTAGAGAAGTGTGAGGTGATTCACTTCGGAAAGAATAACAGGAATGCAGAATATTTGGCTAATGGTAAAATTCTTGGCAGTGTGGATGAGCAGAGGGATCTCGGTGTCCATGTACATAGATCCCTGAAAGTTGCCACCCAGGTTGATAGGGTTGTGAAGAAGGCCTATGGTGTGTTGGCCTTTATTGGTAGAGGGATTGAGTTCCGGAGCCATGAGGTCATGTTGCAGCTGTACAAAACTCTGGTACGGACGCATTTGGAGTATTGCGTACAGTTCTGGTCGCCTCATTATAGGAAGGACGTGGAAGCTTTGGAACGGGTGCAGAGGAGATTTACCAGGATGTTGCCTGGTATGGAGGGAAAATCTTATGAGGAAAGGCTGATGGACTTGAGGTTGTTTTCGTTAGAGAGAAGAAGGTTAAGAGGTGACTTAATGGAGGCATACAAAATGATCAGAGGGTTAGATAGGGTGGACAGTGAGAGCCTTCTCCCGCGGATGGAGGTGGCTAGCACGAGGGGACATAGCCATAAATTGAGGGGTAATAGATATAGGACAGAGGTCAGAGGTGGGTTTTTTACGCAAAGAGTGGTGAGGCCGTGGAATGCCCTACCTGCAACAGTAGTGAACCTGCCAACATTGAGGGCATTTAAAAGTTTATTGGATAAGCATATGGATGATAATTGCATAGTGTAGGTTAGATGGCCTTTAGTTTTTGACTTCCCATGTCGGTGCAACATCGTGGGCCGAAGGGCCTGTACTGCGCTGTATTGTTCTATGTTCTACGTGTTGGAGAAGATGGCTACTAAAGATCAAACAGATTGGTTGACGGGAGACCTTTGAAGGTACATACAAAAGGTGGATAGGTATATGAACAGAGTGCCAAAACATCTGACCAAGATGGCTGATGGCAATCTCACCATTGTGAAGTAGAGGGGGAGACATTCAAGAGCAGAGAATGAAAATGTTCCAGTAAAGCCCAGCACAAACTGATGGAACAGCACCTCATCTTCTGAGGCAATTATTATTATTGTTGCTGTGGTGACTAAACCGATTGTCCTAGAGGAAGCAGACATCACGATAACCAGCTTTTCTGATGTGCTGATGCTGCTAGCCTTCATCATAAATATATATATTTTTTGCACAGATATATCAATCATACCCTACAAAAATCACCATGCAGAAAAAATTAAATTGACTAGTGAATTGATTCTCTGGTCTTGTATTTGAGATGAAACAACAGAAAATTAACTTCTGGGTGACAGCCTTGTAAGATGATGGTTTGTGCCGTAGTGGTAAGCTCTGTGTTGAGCATCACGTGGTGTGGCTCAGGAGCTAGCATGGTAGTCTCTGCTGCATTTGCTGCAGAACACCACAGTTGGCTGAGGAGGTGTATGATTTGCTGACCCTCAGTTCTCTGGGACCTCTTCTCAGCCAGCTGAGCTTTACTTACAGAAACATTTAATATTAAACTTAAAAAGAAATATAATTGAATAGAATTGTTGCAACAGAAGGCCATTCAGCCGTGTCTCTCTATGCTGGCTCCATTAAGGAGCAATGGGGCTGGTTTAGCACACTGGGCTAAATAGCTGGCTGTTAAAGCAGACCAAGGCAGGCCAACAGCACAGTTTAATTCTCGTACCAGCCTCCCTGAACAGGTGCTGGAATGTGGTGACTAGGGGCTTTTCACAGTAACTTCATTGAAGCCAACTTGTGACAATAAGCATATTTTATTTTTTAACACATACTGCCACTCCATTGCACTTTCCCCACATCCCTGCACATCCTTTTCAGATATTTAGAAAATATAGAAAATATTTACAGCACAGAAAGAAGCCACTCTGCCCATCGTTCCTGCACCAACTCAAAAACTGGTCACCCAGCCTAATCCCATTTTGAAGCACTTGATCAGTAGTCCTAGAGGTTTCAGACTTCAGGTCTATATCCAGACACCTTTCAAATGAATTGAGGGTTTCTGCCTCTGCTACCCTTTCAGGCCACGACCACCCTCTGGGTAGAAAAACTTTTCCTCAGTTCCGCTCCAATCCTCCAACCAATTACTTTAAATTTATGTCCCCTAGTCACAGACCTCTCTGCCTAATAGGCACTTCCCATTCATTCTGTCCGGGTCTCTCAGTTTTGTACATCTCAATCAAATCTCCCCATAGCTTCCTCTGTTCCAAGGTAAACAACCGCTGCCTATCTATTCCTTTCTCATAACTGCAATTTTCTGTCCTGGCATCATGTTATCCATTATTTTATCCATACCCTCTCTAGTGCAATTACATACTTTCCATAGTGAGGTGACCAGAATTGCAGGCAGTACTGAAGTTGTGGCCTAACTAATGTGTTATGCTGCATAAGCTCCCTGCTTTTATATTTTATGCCTCAGGTAATCAAGAAAAATATTCTATATCTTTTTAACCACCTTATCGACCTGTTCTGCTGCATCCAGGGATCACTGGATATGCACTCACTTCCTCTATACCTCAGTATTTTCTCACCTATTGTGTGTTACTTTGCCTTGCTTGACATCACAAATGCATCACCGAGTCAAATTCCATTTGCCACTTTTCTGCCCACCTGACCAGTCCATTGATATATTTCTTCAGTCCACAACTCAATGAGGCAACACAGTGGCTAGCACTGCTGCCTCACAGCACCAGGGACCCGTTTCAATCCCAGCCTTAGATGACTGTGTGGGTTTCACATTTCTCCCAATGTCTGCAAGGATTTCCTCCGGGTGCTCTGGTTTCCTCCCACAATCCAAAGCTGTGCAGGTTAGGTGGATTGGCCATGCTAAGTTGCCCCTTGGTGTCCAAAAGGTTAGGTGGGGTTACTGTGTTATGGGTATAGGGTGGGGGGTGGACGAAAGGGCTGGGGCAGACAGATGGGCCGAATGCCTCCTTTTGCACTATTGGGATTCTATTCTAACTTCCCCCCTTCAGCATCAACCACGTGGCCAAATTTTGCATTGTCTGCAAACTCCTTGATCGTGTCCCTATATTTAAGTCAAAATCATTAATATATACCACAAAAAGCAGGGGATTTAGAGCCGAGACCTGCACAACCCCACTGGAAATAGCCTTCCAGTCGCAAAAATACCCGTCAACCCTTTTTTTTCTGCCACTCAGCCAATATTTGATCAAGTCACCTCACATTCCTCCGGATCCCATGGGCCTGTATCTTTTAAAATCCAGCTGACGGGATATACCCACGGTTACGACGGGAAGCGAGGGAGGAGATTGCTGCGCCGTTGGTGATGATCTTTGCGTCCTCACTCTCCACAGGAGTAGTACCGGATGATTGGAGGGACGCGAATGTTGTTCCCGTTGAAGAAAGGGAATAGGGAAATCCCTGGGAATTACAGACCCAGTCTTACGTCTGTGGTGAGCAAAATATTGGAAAGGTTTCTGAGAGATAGGATTTATGATTATTGAGAAAAACATAGTTTGATTAAAGATAGTCAACATGGTTATGTGAGGGACAGGTCATACCTCACAAGCCTCATTGAATTCTTTAAGGATGTGACGAGACACATTGATGAAGGTCGGGCAGTGGATGTGGTGTATATGGATTTCAGTAAGGCATTCGATAAGGTTCCCCATGGTAGGCTCATTCAGAAAGTTAGGGGGCATGGGATACAGGGATATTTTGCTGTCTGGATACAGAATTGGCTGGCCGAAAGAAGACAGCGAGTGGTAGTGGATGGAAAGTATTCCACCTGGAGGTCGGTGACCAGTGGTGTCCCGCAAGGATCTGTTTTGGGACCTTTGCTCTTTGTGGTTTTTATAAATGACTTGAATGAGGAAGTGGAAGGGTGGGTTAGTAAGTTTGCCGATGACACAAAGGTTGGGGGAGTTGTAGGTAGTGTTGAGGGTTGTTGCAGGTTATAGCAGGACATTGACAGGATGCAGAGCTGGGCTGAGAATTGGCAGATGGAGTTCAACCTTGATAAATGTGAAGTGATTCATTTTGGAAGGTCGAATTTGAATGCTGAATACAGAGTTAAAGGCAGGATTCTTGGAAGTGTGGAGGGACAGAAGGATCTTGGGGTCCACGTACATAGATCCCTCAAAGTTGTCCCCCAGATTGATAGGGTTGTTAAGAAGGCATATGATGTGTTGGCTTTTTAACAGGGGATTGGGTTTAAGAGCCGTGAGGTTTTGCTGCAGCTTTATAAAACTCTGGTTAGACCATACTTGGAATATTGTGTCCCGTTCTGGTCGCCTCATTATAGGAAGGATGTGGATGCTTTGGAGGGTACAGAGAAGATTTCCCAGGATGCTGCCTGGACTGGAGGGCATGTCTTATGAAGAAAGGTTGAGGGAGCTAGGGCTTTTCCCACTGGAGCGAAGAAGGCAGAGAGGTGACTTGACAGAGGTGTACAAGGTGATGAGAGGCATGGATCGAGTGGATAGCCAGAGACTTTACCCAGGGTGGAAATGGCTGTCATGAGGGGACATAACTTTAAGGTCATTGGAGGAAGATATAGGGGAGATGCCAGAGGTAGGTTCTTTACATAGTGAGTGGTGGGTGTGTGTAATGCACTGCCAGCAGAGGTGGTGGAGTCAGAGTCATTAGGGACATTTAAGCGACTCTTAGACAGGCACATGGACAGCAGTAAATTGAAGGGGTGTAGGTTAGGTTGATCTTAGATTAGGATAAATGGTCGGCACAACATCGTGAGCTGAAGGGCCTGTACTGTGCTGCACTGTTCTATGTTCTACGATGTGGGATCAAATCAAAAGCTTGGTCAAAATCCACGTATACCACGTCAATGGCAAGACCCTGACATATCCTTCCTGTTACCTCCGCAAAAAACTCAATCAAGTTGGTCAGACACGATCTTCCCTTAACAAATCTATGCTGACTGTCATTGATTATTTTGTGTCTTTCCAGGTGACCGTTTATCTCGCCTCTCAGAACGGATTCCAATAGTTTGCCTACTATAGTTTACCAATAGATTAGACTGATTGGCCTGCATTAATATGTCTATTCCCTGCTACATTTTTAAACAAAGGTACAATGTAGGCAGTCCTCCAATCGACCTGCACCCAGTGATGATTTGAAAATGATGACCAGAGCATCCACTAGTAATTGATTTCATGCAGAGGTCACAAAACTACATTTTCCTGTTTGGAAACAATACTGCTGCATGTGGAAGTCCTGAAAGAACATACATAAAATTTTCATTTAAAATGATCTTTCACAAAATTACGAGGCCTGCTTTGCTTTGGCAAAACCATAAGATAACCAATAATTGAATCATGCTTACCTCTTCCATCAATATGTCGCTGGATGATGCAGTACAGAGACAGGTAAGGTAGATCTGTTTAAAAATACTCTTTGTACCAATTTCCGGATGTTCTGCACAAACTTTTGCCAACTTTGTAGCCTGATCAATCCTCTTTCCTTTGACGAGATGTCGGATTCGCATTTCAAGGAGGGCAGGACCTTCCTGTGCCAGAAATTCATTCACTGCAAAGATCATAAATCTATCAATATCCTCAATGATCACTCATTTTTACTTCAACACTTTTACAGCCCACAAGTTTCCAAATCTATTGTCATCTCACCTCGACAAGCTCCAGTCTGCAGCTGAACCACACAACTGCACTCTGCAATGGTCTGCCTGAAAATTTGCATGTGACATCAATAGCTGGAGTCCACCAAAATTGACAACTTAGAAGAGACATCAGTTGACATATATTATAGAATGTGTACTTTAGAAATGCAGCTTCTCCAATTTTAACTATTGGCAATTAAATACTCAATTCTGTTTGCATGGTCAACTGATTCAAATGGACTCAACAACCAACTCATTAGATGAGTACGATATGATACAGCAGTGAAGGCCATTCAGCCCATCGTGCATTTCCAGCTCTTTGCTAGAGGCATTTAATTAATCCCTACTTTTTCCTCATAACCCTGGAGCCTATTTCCCCTTCAAGTATTTATCTAATTCTCTTTTGAAAGTTACTATTTAATCTGCTTTCACTATCCTTTCAGATAATGCATTTCAGGTCACTGTGTAATTAACTGTTACCCCTGGTTCTTTTATCAATAACCTTAGATTTGTCTCCGATGATTACAGACCCTTCTCGAGTCACAGGACAGAATAAGGCATTTGGCCCATCAAATCCATGCTGGTTCTCTGTAGAACAATCTAGTCAGTTACATTCTCCCATTCTATCTTCTGACCCGGCAAGTTTGTTTCCCTCAGCTGCCCGTCCAATTTTCTTTTGAAATCATTGATTGTCTTTGCTTCTACTACCCTTGTAGGTGACAAGTCCCAGGTCATTACCACTCGCTGCATAATAAAAGTTATTCTTCACAGCGCTTGCATCTCTTGCCCAAAGCCTTAAATTTATGTCCCCTTAGTCCGTATACCATCAGCTATTGGAACAGGTTTCCTTTGTCTACCCAAGTTAAACCTGTCAGAATATTGTACACCTCTAACAGATCTCCCAAAAATCTCCTTTGCTCCAAGGGGAACAACACCAGCTTCTCTATCCAACCTTGGAGCTGAATCCCCTCATCAATGGAACTATCCTTAAACCAATTTTTAAAACCTAAGCTGACACTAGAACATAGAACAGTACAGCACAGAACAGGCCCTTCGGCCCTCGATGTTGTGCCGAGCAATAATCACCCTACTCAAACCCACGTATCCACCCTATACCCGTAACCCAACAACCCCCCCTTAACCTTACTTTTTAGGACACTACGGGCAATTTAGCATGGCCAATCCACCTAACCCGCACATCTTTGGACTGTGGGAGGAAACCGGAGCACCCGGAGGAAACCCACGCACACACGGGGAGGACGTGCAGACTCCGCACAGACAGTGACCCAGCCGGGAATCGAACCTGGGACCCTGGAGCTGTGAAGCATTTATGCATCGGGTGAAGCATACAGGATTATAGTATTAATCAGGTAAATCCATAAGAGGGTTGTTTAGGAGTCTAGTAACAGCGGGGAAGAAGCTGTTTTTGAGTCTGTTCGTGCGTGTTCTCAGACTTTTGTATCTCCTGCCCGATGGAAGAAGTTGGAAGAGTTAGTAAGCCAGGTGGGATGGGGTCTTTGATTAAGCTGCCCGTTTTCCTAGGCACCGCGAGGTGGAGATGGAATCAATGGATGGGAAGCAGGTTCATGTGATGGATTGGGACGACTCTGAAGTTCACGACTCTGAAGTTTCTTGCTGTCTTGAGCCGAGCATATAGAACATAGAACAGTACAGCACAGTACAGGTCCTCCAGTCCAGGCAGCATCCTGGTAAATCTCCTCCACACCCTCTCCAAAGCATCCACATCCTTCCTATAATGAGGCGACCAGAACTGGACACAATATTCCAAGTGTGGTCGAACCAGGGTTTTATAAAGCTGCAGCAAAACCTCACGGCTCTAAAACTCAATCCCCCTGTTAATGAAAGCCAACACACCATACGCCTTCTTAACAACCCTATCAACCTGGGTGGCAACTTTGAGGACTATGTGGACCCCAAAATCCCTCTGTTCCTCCACACTTCCAAGAACCCTGCCTTTAACCCTGTATTCAGCATTCAAATTCGACCGTCCAAAATTATCCAGGTTGAATTCCATCTGCCACTTCCCAGCCCAGCTCTGCATCCTGTCAACGGCCTGCTGTAACCTGCAACAGCCCTCAACACTATCGACAACTCCCCATCGGCAAACTTATGAACGCACCATTCCACTTCATTTATAAAAACCACAATGAAATGAAAATGAAAATCACTTATTGTCACAAGTAAGCTTCAAATGAAGTTACTGTGAAAAGCCCCTAGTCGCCACATTCCGGCGCCTGTTCAGGGAGGCTGGTACGGGAATTGAACCGTGCTGCTGGCCTGCCTTGGTCTGCTCTAAAAGCCAGAGATTTAGCCCAGTGTTCTAAACCAGTGCCAGCTAAACCAAAGAGCAGAGGTCCCAGGCACCACTGGTCACCGACTTCCAGGCGGAATACTTACCATCCACAACCACTCGCTGTCTTCTTTCGGTCAGTCAATTCTGTATCCAGACATCCAAATTTCCCTGTATCACATGCCCCCTAATTTTCTGAATGAGCCTACAATGGGGAACTTTATCAATACCTTACTGAAATCCATATATACCATATCCACTACCCAACCTTCATCAATGTGTCTCATTATATCCTCAAATAATTCAATAAAGCTGGTGAAGAATGACCTTCCCCTCACAAAGCCGTGCTGACTATCTTTAATCAAACTATGTTTTCCTAAATAATCATAAATCCCATCTCTCAGAATCCTTTCCAGTATTTTGCTCACCACAGACGCAAGAGTGACTGGTCTGTAATTCCCAGGGATTTCCCTATTCCCCATCTTGAGCAGTTGCCATACCAGGCTGTGATGCAGCCAGATAGGATGCTTTCTATGGTTCATTTGTAAAAGATAGTAAGAGTCTAAACATGCCCAATTTCCTTAGTTTCCTGAGTAAGTAGAGGCGTTGTTGTGCTTTCTTGGTGGTGTCGACGTGGGTGGACCAGGACAGACTTTTGATGATGTGCACCCCTCGGATTTTGAAGTTGTTAACCATTACCACCTCGGCCTCGTTGTTGCTGACAGGGGTGTGTACAGTACTTTGCTTCCTGAAGTCAATGACCAGCTCTTTAGTTTTGCTGGCATTGAGCGATATGTAGTTGTCATTGCACCACTCCACTAGGTTCTCTATCTCCCTCCTGTATTCTGACTTGTCGTTATTCGAGATACGGCCCACTATGGTCGTGTTGTCAGCAAACTTATAGATGGAGTTGGAACCAAATCTAGCTACACAGTCGTGTACAGGGAGCATTGATCTTCGAGTAAGCTTCTCCAAGGCGGACTTCAGGACGCACGTCAACGCAGAATCATCGAGCAGAAACTTGTAGCCAAGTTCCACACACGAGTCCGGCCTCAATCAGGACCTTGGATTCATGTCGCATTACATTCACCCCCCCGACCATCTGGCCTGGGCTTGTGAAAACCCACCAACTGTTCTAGCTTGAGACAAATCACACCTCTTTAACCTGTGATTATCCCTCTCGCCAGCTGCTTCTCTGGACCTGAAAAGACTTATTACCTGTAAAGTATCATCTTGCATCATTGACTTTGTCTACATATATGTTTCTGGAACCCACCTCTTCATTCACCTGAGGAAGGAGCTGTGCGCCGAAAGATAGTGATTCGAAAAAAGCACGTTAAGATTTTAAGGTGGTGTTGTAAGACTTCTTGCCGTACTGGGAGTATAGTAGGGGGCGAAGTACGCAGCCTTGCGGGGCCCGGTGTTGAGCACTATTGTGGAGGAGGTGTTGTTGTTTAGTCTTACTGATTATGGTATGTGGGTCAGAAAGTTGAGGATCCAGTTGCAGAGTGAGGAGCCAAGTCCTAGGCTTTGGAGCTTTGATAATAATAATAATCTTTATTGTCACAAGTAGGCTTACATTAACACTGCAATGAAGTTACTGTGAACACCCCTCGTCGCCATATCCCAGCGCCTGTTCGGGTACACAGAAGGAGAATTCAGAAGGTCCAATTCACCAAACAGTATGTCTTTCTAGGCTTGTGGGAGGAACCCAGATCACCTAGAGGAAACCCACATAGACATCGGGAGAACGTGGGGCAGCAGGGTAGCATGGTGGTTAGCATAAATGCTTCACAGCTCCAGGGTCCCAGGTTCAATTCCCAGCTGGGTCACTGTCTGTGTGGAGTCTGCACGTCCTCCCCCTGTGTGCGTGGGTTTCCTCCGGGTGCTCCGGTTTCCTCCCACAGTCCAAAGATGTGCGGGTTAGGTGGATTGGCCATGCTAAATTGCCCGTAGTGTCCTAATAAAAGTAAGCTTAAGGGGGGGGTTACGGGTATAGGGTGGATACGTGGGTTTGAGTAGGGTGATCATGGCTCGGCACAACATTGAGGGCCGAAGGGCCTGTTCTGTGCTGTACTGTTCTATGTTCTATGTTCTAACGTCTCTCTCTCTAACCAGCAGCCAGTCTCTCTCTCTAACCAGCAGCCAGTCTCTCTCTCTAACCAGCAGCCAGTCTCTCTCTCTATAACCAGCAGCCAGTCTCTCTCTCTATAACCAGCAACCACTCTCTCTCTCTCTCTCTCTCTCTAACCAGCAACCACACTCTCTCTCTAACCAGCAGCCAGACTCTCTCTCTAACCAGCAACCACTCTCTCTCTCTAACCAGCAGTCAGTCTCTCTCTCTCTCTCTAACCAGGAGCCAGTCTCTCTCTCTCTATAACCAGCAGCCAGTCTCTCTCTCTATAGTATATAGTATATAGCCTCACGGTAGCATGGTGGTTAGCATCAATGCTTCACAGCTCCAGGGTCCCAGGTTCGATTCCTGGCTGGGTCGCTGTCTGTGTGGAGTCTGCACGTCCTCCCCGTGTGTGCGTGGGTTTCCTCCGGGTGCTCCGGTTTCCTCCCACAGTCCAAAGATGTGCGGGTTAGGTGGATTGGCCATGCTAAATTGCCCATAGTGTAAGGTTAATGGGGGGGGATTGTTGGGTTACGGGTATACGGGTTACGTGGGTTTAAGTAGGGTGATCATTGCTCGGCACAACATCGAGGGCCGAAGGGCCTGTTCTGTGCTGTACTGTTCTATGTTCTATAACCAGCAGCCACTCTCTCTCTCTAACCAGCAGCCACACTCTCTCTAACCAGCAACCACTCTCTCTCTATAACCAGCAGCCAGTCTCTCTCTCTCTCTCTCTCTATAACCAGCAGCCACTCTCTCTCTCTCTCTAACCAGCAGCCAGTCTCTCTCTCTCTAACCAGCAGCCAGTCTCGCTCTCTCTGTAACCAGCAACCACTCTCTCTCTCTCTAACCAGCAGCCACTCTCTCGCTCTCTAACCAGCAGCCACTCTCTCGCTCTCTAACCAGCAGCCACTCTCTCGCTCTCTAACCAGCAGCCACTCTCTCGCTCTCTAACCAGCAGCCACTCTCTCGCTCTCTAACCAGCAGCCACTCTCTCGCTCTCTAACCAGCAGCCACTCTCGCTCTCTAACCAGCAACCACTCTCTCAAACCAGCAACCACTCTCTCTAACCAGCAACCACTCTCTCTAACCAGCAACCACTCTCTCTAACCAGCAACCACTCTCTCTCTCTAACCAGCAGCCAGACTCTCTCTCTCTAACCAGCAGCCAGACTCTCTCTCTCTAACCAGCAGCCAGACTCTCTCTCTCTCTCTAAACAGCAGCCACTCTCTCTCTCTAACCAGCAGCCACTCTCTCTCTCTAACCAGCAGCCACTCTCTCTCTCTAACCAGCAGCCACTCTCTCTCTCTAACCAGCAGCCACTCTCTCTCTCTCTCTCTAACCAGCAGCCAGTCTCTCTCTCTCTCTCTAACCAGCAGCCAGTCTCTCTCTCTCTCTAACCAGCACCCAGTCTTTCTCTCTCTCTAACCAGCAGCCAGTCTCTCTCTCTCTCTCTCTCTAACCAGCAGACAGTCTCTCTCTCTCTAACCAGCAGACAGTCTCTCTCTCTCTCTAACCAGCAGCCACTCTCTCTCTAACCAGCAGCCAGTCTCTCTCTCTCTAACCAGCAGCCAGTCTCTCTCTCTCTATCCCCAACCAGCAGCCAGTCTCTCTCTCCCTCTCTCTAACCAGCAGCCAGTCTCTCTCTCTCTAACCAGCAGCCACACTGTCTCCCTCTCTCCAACCAGCAGCCAGTCTCTCTCCAACCAGCAGCCAGTCTCTCTCTAACCAGCAGCCACTCTCTCTCTCTCTCTCTCTCTCTAACCAGCAGCCAGTCTCTCTCTCTCTGACCAGCAGCCAGTCTCTCTCTCCAACCAGCAGCCAGTCAATCGCTCTCTCTCTAACCAGCAGCCAGACTCTCTCTCTCTCTAACCAGCAGCCAGTCTCTCTCTCTAACCAGCAGCCAGTCTCTCTCTCTCTCTCTAACCAGCAGCCACTCTCTCTCTCTAACCAGCAGCCACTCTCTCGCTCTCTAACCAGCAGCCACTCTCTCGCTCTCTAACCAGCAGCCACTCTCACTCTCTCTAACCAGCAACCACTCTCTCTAACCAGCAACCACTCTCTCTAACCAGCAACCACTCTCTCTAACCAGCAACCACTCTCTAACCAGCAACCACTCTCTCTCTCTAACCAGCAGCCAGACTCTCTCTCTCTAACCAGCAGCCAGACTCTCTCTCTCTAACCAGCAGCCAGACTCTCTCTCTCTTTAAACAGCAGCCACTCTCTCTCTCTAACCAGCAGCCACTCTCTCTCTCTAACCAGCAGCCACTCTCTCTCTCTAACCAGCAGCCACTCTCTCTCTCTAACCAGCAGCCACTCTCTCTCTCTAACCAGCAGCCACTCTCTCTCTCTAACCAGCAGCCACTCTCTCTCTCTAACCAGCAGCCACTCTCTCTCTCTAACCAGCAGCCACTCTCTCTCTCTAACCAGCAGCCACTCTCTCTCTCTCTCTCTCTCTAACCAGCAGCCAGTCTCTCTCTCTCTCTAACCAGCAGCCAGTCTCTCTCCCTCTAACCAGCAGCCAGTCTCTCTCTCTAACCAGCAGCCAGTCTCTCTCTCTCTCTCTAACCAGCAGACAGTCTCTCTCTCTCTCTCTAACCAGCAGCCACTCTCTCTCTCTCTAACCAGCACCCAGTCTTTCTCTCTCTCTAACCAGCAGCCAGTCTCTCTCTCTCTCTCTAACCAGCAGCCAGTCTCTCTCTCTCTAACCAGCAGACAGTCTCTCTCTCTCTCTAACCAGCAGCCACTCTCTCTCTAACCAGCAGCCAGTCTCTCTCTCTCTAACCAGCAGCCAGTCTCTCTCTCTCTATCCCCAACCAGCAGCCAGTCTCTCTCCCTCTCTCTAACCAGCAGCCAGTCTCTCTCTCTCTAACCAGCAGCCACACTGTCTCCCTCTCTCCAACCAGCAGCCAGTCTCTCTCCAACCAGCAGCCAGTCTCTCTCTAACCAGCAGCCACTCTCTCTCTCTCTCTCTCTCTCTCTAACCAGCAGCCAGTCTCTCTCTCTCTGACCAGCAGCCAGTCTCTCTCTCTCTCCAACCAGCAGCCAGTCAATCGCTCTCTCTCTAACCAGCAGCCAGACTCTCTCTCTCTAACCAGCAGCCAGTCTCTCT
Source organism: Scyliorhinus canicula (assembly GCF_902713615.1). Taxonomy (NCBI): domain Eukaryota; kingdom Metazoa; phylum Chordata; class Chondrichthyes; order Carcharhiniformes; family Scyliorhinidae; genus Scyliorhinus; species Scyliorhinus canicula. The sequence continues at coordinate 169,530,503 of NC_052146.1, forward strand.
CTCTCTCTCTCTAACCAGCAGCCACTCTCTCTCTCTAACCAGCAGCCAGTCTCTCTCTCTCTAACCAGCAGCCACTCTCTCTCTCTCTCTCTCTAACCAGCAGCCAGTCTCTCTCTAACCAGCAGCCAGTCTCTCTCTGTAACCAGCAGCCAGTCTCTCTCTAACCAGCAGCCAGTCTCTCTCTAACCAGCAGCCAGACTCTCTCTCTCTGTAACCAGCAGCTAGTCTCTCTCTAACCAGCAGCCACTCTCTCTCTCTCTCGCTCTGTAACCAGCAGCCACTCTCTCTCTCGCTCTGTAACCAGCAGCCACTCTCTCTCTCTCTCTCTCTCTAACCAGCAGCCAGTCTCTCTCTCTAAAAAACAGCCGGTCTCTCTCTCTCTCTCTCTAACCAGCAGCCAGTCTCTCTCTCTAAAAAACAGCCAGTCTCTCTCTCTCTCTAACCAGCAGCCAGTCTCTCTCTCTAACCAGCAGTCAGTCTCTCTCTCTCTCCAACCAGCAGTCAGTCTCTCTCTCACTCTCCAACCAGCAGCCAGTCTCTCTCTCTCTCTAACCAGCAGCCAGTCTCTCTCTAACCAGCAGCCAGTCTCTCTCTAACCAGCAGCCAGTCTCTCTCTAACCAGCAGCCAGTCTCTCTCTAACCAGCAGCCAGTCTCTCTCTAACCAGCAGCCAGTCTCTCTCTAACCAGCAGTCAGTCTCTCTCTCTCTAACCAGCAGCCAGTCTCTCTCTAACCAGCAGCCAGTCTCTCTCTAACCAGCAGCCAGTCTCTCTCTAACCAGCAGCCAGTCTCTCTCTAACCAGCAGCCACTCTCTCTCTAACCAGCAGCCAGTCTCTCTCTAACCAGCAGCCAGTCTCTCTCTAACCAGCAGCCAGTCTCTCTCTAACCAGCAGCCAGTCTCTCTCTAACCAGCAGCCAGTCTCTCTCTAACCAGCAACCAGTCTCTCTCTAACCAGCAGCCAGTCTCTCTCTAACCAGCAGCCAGTCTCTGTCTCCATCCAGCAGCCAGTCAATCGCTCTCTCTCTCTCTAACCAGCAGCCACTCTCTCTCTCTAACCAGCAGCCAGTCTCTCTCTCTAACCAGCAGCCACTCTCTCTTTCTAACCAGCAGCCAGTCTATCTCTCTCTCTCTCTCTCTCTTTCTAACCAGCAGCCACTCTCTTTCTCTCTCTTTCTAACCAGCAGCACTCTTTCTCTCTCTTTCTAACCAGCAGCACTCTCTTTCTCTCTAACCAGCAGCCAGTCTCTCTCTCTAACCAGCAGCCAGTCTCTCTCTCTCTCTCTCTAACCAGCAGCCAGTCTCTCTCTCTCTCTCTTTCTAACCAGCAGCCACTCTCTTTCTCTCTCTTTCTAACCAGCAGCACTCTCTTTCTCTCTCTTTCTAACCAGCAGCACTCTCTTTCTCTCTAACCAGCAGCCAGTCTCTCTCTCTAACCATCAGCCAGTCTCTCTCTCTCTCTAACCAGCAGCCAGTCTCTCTCTCTCTCTAACCAGCAGCCAGTCTCTCTCTCTCTCTAACCAGCAGCCAGTCTCTCTCTCTCTCTAACCAGCAGCCAGTCTCTCTCTCTCTCTCTCTCTAACCAGCAGCCAGTCTCTCTCTCTCTCTAACCAGCAGCCAGTCTCTCTCTCTCTCTCTCTAACCAGCAGCCAGTCTCTCTCTCTCTCTAACCAGCAGCCAGTCTCTCTCTCTCTCTAACCAGCAGCCAGTCTCTCTCTCTCTCTCTCTCTCCAACCAGCAGCCAGTCTCTCTCTCTCTCCAAAACCAGCAGCCAGGCTTGTTAAGTAATGGGTTAAGAGACATTGCAATTAGTTGTCTCATTTATGTTAAGTGTTCAATGATTGTATAATTTATGTTAAATGTTCAATGATTGACACTGATATGTAAAGGGGCTTCAGGTGGCCTCTGGATCTGGTGATCTGTAGAGTTCTGTGCAGAGTGAGTTTGAACCATTAAAGGTGTGTTGGTGAAAAAGGAGCTGAACCCTTGCCTCTTCATACCACAGCATCTAATACATCTAACAAGGCTCGCTCTCTCTAACCAGTAGCCAGTCTTTCTCCCTCTTTCTCCAACACCAGCAGCCAGGCTCGCTCTTGCACTACATTTACGACCCTTGCCATAGTTACTGTACCATTGCCCTTCTTTCCCGCTAGATTTTCCTCAAACCCAGTTGTGGTATTTCTCAGGGTTTGGAAACAGTTTCAACTATACTTTAAGTGCCTTTCTCTCTTCACTGACCCCTGTTGTAACTATCACCTTCTCTTACCCTCTGGATTGGACCCAACATTTAAATCCTGGAAAGTGAAGGGGTTGAGCATTTTGGTGATCTATTTGTAGGGGGGCTTTGTCAGTTTTAGAGAGCTGGCTCACAAATTTCAGCCTCTAGCCTTTTTTGTTACTTTCAAGTTCAGAACTTCTCTCGTACGGCTTTCCCTTCCTTTCCACTGGTTCCACCTTTCTCCTTGCCGAAGGTGACTATATCCATGGCTCAGCCTGGCTATGGGCCTATTTCAAGCCTATATTTTTCCTCATCCCTCCCTACTAAACAGGGCGAGGCCGAAATGGGAGTGTGACAGGACTCTATACTTACTATTCAGGGTTGGAGGGAGGTGCCATACAGGGTCAACACCACAACCTCACGTGCCTGATTGAGCCTAATTCAGTTCAAGGTGCTATTCGGGACACACATGACCAAGGCAAGGATGAGTGGGTTTTTTTTTCCAAACGTCAAGGACAGATGAGATTGCTGTTTCGCTTGCCCCAACTAACCATACACATATTTTGGTCCTGCCCCAACTAGCTAACTTCTGGGCTTCCTTTTTGAAAATGAAAATCGCTTATTGTCACGAGTAGGCTTCAATGAAGTTACTGTGAAAAGCCCCTAGTCGCCACATTCCGGCGCCTGTTCGGGGAGGCTGGTACGGGAATTGAACCGTGCTGCTGGCCTGCCTTGGTCTGCTTTAAAAGCCAGCGATTTAGCCCCTTTTGTGCTAAACCAGCCCCTTTTTAGCACGTCAGAGACACTCCCTGTGGATTTCAACCCATGTCCACTGGTAGCCATATTTGGGGTTTTGGATTAACCGCCGTTTCATCTGGGGTAGAGGCAGACCTTATTGCCTTTGCCTCACTGATAACCCAGAGGCAAATATTTCTTGGTTGGAGGACCCCTGTTCCACCCAATGACTCTGTCTGAGTGGGTGATTTAATGTCACTCCTACACTTGCGAGAAAATTAAATTCACTATAAGGTTTCTACCCGAGATGGCAACCATTTATTTCCTTTTTCAGCATCTGAACACCTTTCAGCTGTTTGCTAGGCAGGGGGGGAATTTCAGTCATTAATGCTGATTTTTTGTTTTTGTTTCCTTGTAAATGTTATATTCAAGATCTTGTTGCTTGTTTACATATTTGTAGAAACTGTAATAAACATCCATATAAAAAAAAGTGGTCATTCAATCTGTGTTTGGTCTCCCCAATGTAGAGCAAGTCGCACTGTGAGCCGTTTCACGGTAGCAGTGGTTAGCACTGTTGCTTCACAGCGACAGGGTCTCAAGTTCGATTCCTGCTTGGGTAACTGTCTGTGCCGAGTCTGCACGTTCTCCCCGTGTCCGAGTGGGTTTTCTCCGGGTGCTCAGGTTTCTTCTCAAGTCCCGAAAGATGTGCTTGTAGGGGAATTGGACATTCTGAATTCTCCCTTAGTGTACCTGAACAGATGCCGGAGTGTGGCGACTAGGGGATTTTCACAGTGACTTAATTTCAGTAATAATGTAAGTCTACTTACGACAATAATAAAGATCATTATTACTACAGTGTACTAAAAGGAAAGTAGTACGAGTAAATCATTGGTTTATCTCAAAGGAGTGTATGGGACCTTGCATGACGAGGGGGTAGGAGATAACTGATTAAATGTTGCATCATGCTGGATGTGGAAGAAATGGCTGTGGATGGACTGTCAGATGTGAAGACTGGTAGAGTGGAAGATGAGGACAGAGGGAACACTAGTGTAGCCATGCACCCCACAGCCTAATCTGAGGCAAATTGAGAAAATGGCTGCAGTTGCAGTATTAGCTGTAAATGGCCACCAGGTTAAGTTCTCAAGGCATGATGGGAAAATTAGCCAACCTTGCAGGTTTGGTGAGTTGAGTTGAAATGCCAGTTTTAATAAACAAGCCGTCTGGACAACATCCTGTGTTAAAAGCAAATTAACACACAATTCTGCAGTGGTAAAGGTGGTAAAGGTGCCAAAATGAAGATTTACAGCTCATCCTCGCAGTTGTTGAACAAAAGGATGCCCCTCACAGCAGGAGATGGCCTGCTGATCTACTGTATTCCATGGAAAATTCCAGTGCTGGGAGAAGAATTTGAATAAAAGCACAAAGACTCTGATCATCAAGCAGCAAACCTGGGAGTAATCCTTGGAACAAGAATGTGCCGTCAAACACTCATTCCCTTCGACGTGAGCTTGATCATCACTTTAATCGTCATCGATTAGTAGTTCATTGTAGGTTAAATGTGTTAAGATTTGTTAATAAAGTTCAGTTGTATGAAGCTCTTGTACTTGTCTCTTTGTCCGATACGTCGGTTTACCCTATCCCCTCCCCCCATAGAGAGGAGGAACGATCACACTATCATGGTTACATAAGAACACCAGAATTAGGAGCAGGAGTTGGCAATTTAGCCTCGAGTCTGCTCTGCCATTCACTACGATCATGGCAAATCTCATCTCCACCTTGCTGCCCACTTCCCACAACCCCATCATCCCGCTACTAATTAAAAATCTATCTCCTCAAATTTGTTTAGTGTTCTGGCATCCACTGCACTTTGAGGCAGAGAATTCCACAGATTTATGACCCTTTGAGTGAAGCAATTCCTCCTCATTTCCATTTTAAATCTGTCACCCCTTACCCGAAAGCTATGGCCTCTCATTCTAGAATGTTCCAACGCCTTTAGCATCTTACACACCTCAATTAGATCTCCTCTCATTCGTCTAAATTCCAGGACATATAGGCCTAAACTGCTCAATCTCACTTCACAAAACAAGTCCTTCATCCCTGGAATCAATCTAGTGAACTAGAAAGAAGGGAGGGCTTGAGAGCAGAAGTGCATGAATGGAACAGAAACAATTGGGGGTCCTGCGAATCAGGGTAGGAGTGAATTTGTGGTCGAGGGAAAAGAAAGAAATATCAGAAATGCTTGTAAGGAAGACTGCATCATTAGAACAGCTACAAAGGAGATGTAGAAAATGGGAGAATGTGATGGAGTGCTTACAGAATCTGAGGAAGTGCAGCAGTCATAAGAACATAAGACGTAAGCACAGTCGGAGTACATTTGGCTCATCGGGACTGTTCCACCATTCAATGAGATTGCGGCTGATCTGATATAATCCTCAACTCTACTTTCCCGCCTTATCCCCATAACACTGGATTCCCTTACTGCTTAGAAATCTGTCCATCTCAGCCTTGCAACATACTTTTATTTCTTAATCTTTATTAGTGTCACAAGTAGGCTTACATTAACACTGTAATGAAGTTACTGTGAAAATCCCCAAGTCGCCACACTACGGCGCCGGTTCAGGTACACAGAGGGAGAACTCAAATGTCCAATTCACCAACAAGCACGTCTTTCAGGACTTATGGGAGGAAACCGGAGCACCCGGAGAAAACCCACGCAGACATGGAGAGAATGTGCAGACTGCACAGCGATCTAAGCCGGGAATGGAACATGGGTCCCTGATGCCGTGAAGCAACAGTGCTAACCACTGTTCCGCCCACTTAATGACCCAGCCTCCACAGCTCTCTGCGGCAGAGAATTCCACAGATTCACTACCCTCCAACAAGGACTTCATTCTCATCTCGGTCTTAAATGAGCAACCATTTACTCTGAGATTATATCCTTTGATCCTAGACTCTCTCAAGGTGAAACAACCTCAGCATCTACCCTGTTAAGCCCCTCCAAGAACCTATTTGTCTCAATTAGATCACCTCTCATTCTTCTAAATGCCAATCAGCACAGACCCAACCTACTCAACCGCTCCTCATAAGAAAATCCTTTAATACCCGGGATCAACCAGTGAACCTTCTCTGGACCACCTCCCAATCCAGAATAACATTTCCTTATATAAGGGGACCAAAACTGTTTACAGTATTCTAGGTGTGGTCTAACCAGTGCCATATAAAGTTTTAGTGACACTTCCCTATTTTTATACTCCATTCCCTTTGAAAGGAAGGCCAACATTTCATTTGCCGTCCTTATTAGCTGAACTTGCCTGCTAGCTTTTTATGATTTACGCAGGAGGATCCCCAAATCCCTCTGTTCTGCAGCTTCCTACAGTCTTTCTCCATTTACATATTCAGCTCCTTTATTCTTCCTACCAAAGTGCATGTGATAGCTTCAGATGTCAGTAAATGTTATTTGATAGCCAATCTCAGAAATGGACAGAGAAGTCAAAGGAGGGAAAGGACGAGTGGGAGGTGGAAAGTGAAGTGATGAAATTTCAAGTTCAGGTTGACAGCAGGAAGTGGCAGGGATATAGTCATCAATGTAATGAAAAAAGGGTGAGGGCTGAGTAGGTAGGAATAATGGTCTGATTTCACTTCTCCCTCAGCTCATCTGTTGTTGAGCTGCTCGCCTATTCCCCTATTATCTCCAGATTTGATTATTCCAATGCACTCATGGATGCTTTACCACATAAGAGCTTTGTGCACGAGCAGTGGGAGAGAACACACCCGGAGTGAGACACAGCTAGAGTGAGTGTGGTATCGGGAATTTGGAGCTGAGTGGGAATTCTGTGCAGAGTGGAAAGAGGTGGCGTTTGTTTTATCTCCTTGCTTTCAAACTTTTAAATCTTCAGAGAGTGGTCTTGTTCTGTTGTAGCAGTAGAGGTCAACAGGCTGGGCAACAGGAGACAGAGAGTAGTAGTGGAAGGGAGTTTCTCAAAATGGAGAACTGTGACCAGTGGTGTTCCATAGGGATCCATGCTGGGACCACTGTTGTTTGTGATTATACATAAATGATCTGGAGGAAGGTATAGGTGGTCTGATTAGCAAATTTACAGATTTCACTAAGATTGGTGGAGTAGCAGATAGTGAAGGGGACTGTCAGAGAATACAGCAGAATATAGATAGATTGGAGAGTTGGGCGGAGAAATGGCAGATGGAGTTCAATCCGGGCATTTTGGTGATGCATTTTGAAAGATCCAATTCAAGAGTGAACTATACGGTAAATGAAAAAGCCCTGGGGAAAATTGATGTACAGAGAGATCTGGGTGTTCAGGTCCATTGCACCCTGAAGGTGGCTGTGCAGGTCGATAGAGTGGTCAAGAAGGCATACGGCATGCTTTCCTTCATCGGAAGGGGTTTGAGTACAAGAGTTGGCAGGTCATGTTGCAGTTGTACAAGGCTTTGATTCGGCCACATTTGAAATACTGCGTACATTTCTGGTCGCCACATTACCAGGAGTATGTGGATGCTTTAGAGAGGGTGCCGGTTCACCAGGATGTTGCCTGGTACGGAGGGTGCTAGCTATGAAGAGAGGTTGAGTAGATTAGGATTATTTTCATTGGAAAGACGGAGGTTGAGGGGGGACCTCATTGAGGTCTACAAAATCATGAGAGGTATAGACAAGGTGGATAGCAAGATGATTTTTCCCAGAGTGAGGGACTCAATTACTGGGGGTCACAAGTTCAAGTTGAGAGGGGAAAAGTTTACGGGAGATATGCGTGGAAAGTTCTTTATGCAGAGGGTGGTGGGTGCCTGAAGCGCATTGCCGGCGGAGGTGGTAGAGGCGGGCATGATAGCGTCATTTAAGATATATCTAGACAGATACATGAATGGGCAGGGAGCAGAGGGATACAGATCCTTAGAAAATAGGCGACAGTTTTAGATAGAGGATCTGGATTGGCGCAGGCTTGGAGGGCCGAAGGGCCTGTTCATGTCCTGTAATTTTTCTTTGTTCTTTCTTTGTCAAAAGGCAGAGAGCTAATTGGTAAGTAATGGGTACTGTTGGGTAAGTATTTACTACTTTTATCACGTAGTTTGAAAGGTCCTTTTATGGTTTATAGTTTGTAAGGGTTATATTTGGTGGTAAAAGAGGACCAGGAACGAAGAGCTGTAGAGAATTGGATATCATCTGATATCAATCATCTTATGGGCAGCATGGTCGCACCATGGTTAGCACAGTTGCTTCACAGCTCCAGGGTCCCAGGATCGATTACTGGCTGGGTCAATGTCTGGAGTCTGCACGTTCTCCCCGTGTCTGCTTGGGTTACTTCCGGGTGCTCCGGTTTCCTCCCACAGTCCAAAGATGTGCGGGTTAGGTGGATTGGCCATGCTAAATTGCCCTTAGTGTCCAAAAAAGGTTAAGTGGGAGTTGCTGGGTTACGGGGATAGGGTAGATATGTGGGCTTGAGTAGGGTGTTCTTTGTAATGGCCGGTGCAGACTCGATGGGCTGAATGGCCTTCTTCTGCACTGTAAATTCTATGTATCTATGTAAGTATCTTTCAAAGGTTTAATTTAAACGGCTAAGTCATGGCATGAGGGCTCAAAGCTGTGGTTTGCTCCTCGTGCTCTATGTGGGAAGCCGGAAACATTTCCAGTGTTCAGGGCCAGCATAGAACATACAGTGCAGAAGGTGGTCATTCGGTCCATCGAGTCTGCACTGACCCACTTAAGCCCTCACTTCGCCAGCGGTGAATCGAACCTGGGACCCTGGCGCTGTGAAGCCACAGTGCTATCCACTTATGCTAACGTGCTGCCCATCAGTATCATGGATAGCAGATATAGAGAGGTGGTCACACTGCAGGCACTTGTGTGGCGAAAATGTAACTTGCCACTTGTCAGCTCAAGCCTGGATATTGTCCAAACCAGGACATGGACTGCTTCATTATCTGAGGAGTCGCGAATGGTGCTGAACATTGTGCAGTCATCCACAAACATCCCCACCACCTGCTGCAGTCCCAGTCTAACAGCTATTGTCCTTTAGGACCCGGCCAGCTCAGTCTGTGGCGGTATTACTGAGCCACTCTTGGTGATGGACATTGAATGGGTGACCAACAGGCAGAGGAAGAGGCCGAGGCAGATAACACAGGAATCTTCTATGGCCATCCTCCTGCAAAACAGATATACCGCTTTGGAAATGTTGAGGGAAATGTTGAGGGAAATGTCCTCTTAGGAGAAAGCAGTAACAGCAAAATTTGTTGCACCACGTTTGGCTCTGCTGCAGAGCGGAGGAGCAAAAAGTGTGGGAATGCAATTGAGGATTCAACTGTAAGGGGCATAGATAGGTGTTTCTGTTGCTGAAAACGACTCCAGGATGCTATATTGCCTCTCTGGTGCTGGGTTAAGGATGTCTCAGAGCAGTTAAATGACATTCTGGAGGGAGAGGGTGAACAGCCAGTGGTTGTGGTACACATTAAGACAAACAACATATGTTTTTTTTTAAAGGGGGGGGGGGGGGGGGGGGGGAAGGGGAGAGAGAGGAGGAGGAGGCCCTAAAAGCAGGATTGAGAGAATTCAAAGGTAGTGATCTCAGGATTACTACCAGTACCACATGCTAGTCAGAGTAGAAATAGCAGGATATATCGGATGAACACATGGCTGAAGAGATGGTGTGTGGGGTAGGGTTTCAGATTCCTGGGGCATTATGCCCAGTTCTAGGGGAGGTGGGAACAGTACAAACTGGACAGGTTACACCTGGGCAGGATCGGGACTGAAGTCCGAAGGGGGAGTACTTGCTAGAGTGGCTATGGCGGGTTTAAACTAAAATGGCAAGGGAATAGGAACCTTTGCAAATTAGCCACAAAAAGTGGAGGATCAATTCGTGGAGTGTATACGGGATGGTTTTCTGGACGAATACATTGAGGAACCAACTAGAGAGCAGGCCATCCTAGACTAGGTATTGTGTAATGAGAACAGAACCATGAGCAATCTAGTTGTGCGAAACCCCTTGGGATGAGCAATCCCATAATATGATAGAATTTTTTATCAAGATGGAAAGAGAAATAGTTGACTCTGAGAACAGGGTCCTGAATCTTAATAAAGGAAACTACGATGGTATGAACCGCAAGTTGTCTATGGTAGATTGGGAAACATTAATTAAATATATTACAGTGAATGGTGAATAGGCAATGGCAAACATTCAAGAAGCGTGAACTGCAACAACTGTCTGGCACAAAAGTAAAACGGGAAAGATGACCAAACTATGGCTTACAAGGGAAATTAGAGATAGCAATAGATGCAAGAAAGAAGCATACAAATTGGCAAAGAAAAGCAACAGGCCGGAGTATTGGGAGCAGTTTAGAATTCTGCAAAGGAGGCCCATAGGATTGATTAAGGAAGAGGAAATAGAATACACAAGTAAGCTTGGTAGCACAGTAGCAGTGGTTAGCACTTGCTTCACAGCTCCAGGGTCCCAGGATCAATTCCGGTTTGAGCCACTGTCTGTGTGGAGTCTGTTAATGTAAGATTATTATTATTATAGTTCTTTCAATAGGCCTACACAGGCTTGGTGGACCAAATGGCCCTGTGCTATTTGATTCCAATATTCAATTGGGAGGGGGAGCTGAGATGAGTACAAATCACTCCTTCCATCAAAAACATGGGAAAAGTGTGTACAGCATTACATTCACATTGGAAATACCACAGATGAACCAATCTAGAGAAGATACAATAAAATCTATTCTTGGGCCAAGGCAATCCATTCAAATATTCATTTTATTTATCTGGCAAGACCTTTTTGCTATGATGCCAAAAGACGCTCACCTAGCCTATCCATTAGCACTCATTGAAGGTGGTGCTGTCTACATACTCATGGTAGGCAAAGTTGAGACAAAAACTCAATTATTAGTCCAGAGCAGACAGCTGAAAATTTTCCCACTTGTGTTTAAACAACCAAAAGTAATAGTTTTACGGAAAATAGCGTTCATGATCTACGAATACTAGCTGGTTCTATTCATTAGCCAAATCAACTGGCTGTTCTAACTTTCCTTGTTAGTGTAGTTTGAGGCAATATAGTAATGTGGGTCACTCAGCCGAGAAAACACAACAGCGCCGATACTTCCTCAGGAAACTAAGGAAATTCAGCATGTCCACAATGACTTATATACCATAGAAAGTAGCCTATCTGGCTGCATCGCAACCTGCTATGGCAACTGCTTGGCCTTAGACCGTGACTAGAGAGAATGGTGAACACAGCCCAGTCCATTGTGCAGACCCGCCTCCAATCCACTGACTCTGTCTACACCTCCTGCTGCCTTGGGAAAGAGGGCAGCAAAATCTGAGTTATATAATATAATATATAATTTTATTCTTTCTCTTCCAACCTCTTCCCATCAGGCATAAGATACAAAAGCTCGGGAACACGCACAAACATATTCAAAAACAGCTTCTTTCCCACTGTTTACCAGACTCCTGAAAGACCTTCTTATAAGAACATAAGAACTAGGAGCAGGAGTAGGCCATCTGGCCCCTCGAGCCTGCTCCGCCATTCAATTAGATCATGGCTGATCTTTTGTGGACTCAGCTCCACTTTCCGGCCCGAACACCATAACCCTTAATCACTTTATTCTTCAAAAAATTATCTATCTTTACCTTAAAAACATGTAATGAAGGAGCCTCAACTGCTTCACTGGGCAAGGAATTCCATAGATTCACAACCCTTTGGGTGAAGAAGTTCCTCCTAAACTCAGTCCTAAATCTCCTTCCCCTTATTTTGAGGCTATGTCCCCTAGTTCTGCTGTCACCCGCCAGTGGAAACAACCTGCCCGCGTCTATCCTATCTATTCCCTTCATAATTTTAAATGTTTCTATAAGATCCCCCCTCATCCTTCTAAATTCCAACGAGTACAGTCCCAGTCTACTCAACCTCTCCTCATAATCCAACCCCTTCAGCTCTGGGATTAACCTAGTGAATCTCCTCTGCACACCCTCCAGCGCCAGTACGTCCTTTCTCAAGTAAGGAGACCAAAACTGAACACAATACTCCAGGTGTGGCCGCACTAACACCTTATACAATTGCAACTGGACTGAACTGATCTTCTCTGCAGTTGTAGCACTATTATCCCGTATGCTTCACCCAACGTCTATGTATTTATCGTATATTCTATGCTTTCATGTATGGAGCGATCTGCCTGGACTGTACGCAGAACAATACTTTTCACTATACCTCGGTACATGTGACAGTAAACTTAAATATTCACCCAGATAAAAATGGTGTGCGCTATTTCTAAAGTTATTAGGCCAACAATCATCTGATCCTCTTTAGCTACATCTTATAAGGCTTCAAAATACTGCTTGCCCGAGATCAAGGCCAGGAACAAATTCTTTGGTTTTATGTGCTGCAATACTGATTTCTTACCAAAAGGTGGAGTAATTAACTTTGATAAATGTATACTGAAGTTACCAACATAAGTACCTCATTCTATTCACTGTATGGTGCTGCCCACAAGCCCATTATATTTAGTCTGCTTCAGCAATTAACCAACTGACTGGAATAGCTACTTATAGACAAAAAACAAACAATGTACTTATTTATATCCTGAGCTTGAGGCAGCCATCTTAATGTTGAACAGTCTGCCTGAGCATTGTTATTAGTAACACCATTCTGATTCTAATGGGGGGGGGCATACATTAACAATGAGTCTTTAAGAAAACATTGCAAAATAAGTATTGAATTCTGATTTATTTGCATCTCTTGGCTCGAGGGTGGCACAGTGGTCACCAGGGACCGGAGTACAATTCCGGCCTTGGATGATTGAATGCAGTTTGCACATTCTCCCCGCGTCTGCATGGGTTTCCTCCAGCTACTCCAGTTTCTTCCCACAGTCCAAAGATGTGTAGCTTAGGTGGGGCTATGGGCATGGTATGTGGGAGTGCACCTCGGTAGGATGCCTTTTCAGAGGGCCAGTGCAGACTAAATGGGCTGAATGGCCTCCTTCTGCACTGTAGGGATTCTATGGATTCAATTTGTTTGTATCCCAATAGTTATACATTCAAAATTTCTCATCCTTATTTTAGATAGACCCTTGTTTCAAACGTGCATAGGGAAGCACATTGCCTCAGCTATCCGAAGAGTAATAACTTTACTTCAGCATCTCTATGGTACAGCAAGTCTGGTTGATACATGTGCCTTATTGACCCTGAACATCTGTGGAGTGGCAGAGTTGGATTGCCACTCTACCCCTAGCTTTTTGCTTGGAAATCCAGCTGTTCCTTTCTTGCCTGACCTTCTAACTCAGGTTGTGCGCGAATTGTCCAGTGCACTTGGTTTCTGAGGCCTTGCGTTAAGAGCAGCAGAGCTGAAGGTGAGGAAGCCAAGCTCCCTTTTTACAGCATTAGCTATGTAAAGTAAGTAACTTTAAAGTTTGAGCCACTTTTTGAAGCCATGCACAAGGTATGTTTGGTAATTTAAACAGGCTGGGGTTGGATGGTCAGTGGGGGTTGGGAAATCCCATGGGGCAAGCAGTCGGCTGGAGAAGAGAGTCAGTATTATAGTTTACCAAAGTTACAAATGGTTCAATTATTTTAACTTTTCCTAGGTAATTATTCTGGTCAGACAGTTGGAGCCATCCAAAATTTGCGATTTATAGTGTACTTTCCAATGGTTCCAATTGCAGGACAATTGCCCAATGGAGGTTTAAACTTCCCAAGTAATACCTAGAGATTTCAGTGGGGTACACCCCTTCAATTGTATGCACACGTCGCTTGGTGTTAGCCCTACCCATGTACATCAAACTACATTTATTTGAGGGAATAGTGATATTGTCACTGGTAATCCAGAGACTCAGAGTACTGCTCAGGGGGTCCCAGGTTCAAATCCCGCCACTGCAGAATTCAATAAAAATCTGGAATTAAAAGTCTAGTGATGATCATGAAACCATTATTGATTGTTGTAAAAACCCATCTGGTGCACTAACGTCCTTCAGGGAAGGAAATCTGTGATCCTTTCCTGGTCCAGACCCACAGCAATGTGGTTCACTCTTAACTGCCCCTCAAAGGCAATTAGGGATGGGCAATAAATGGTGGCACAGCCAGCGACGCCCAGGTCCCATGAACGAAGAAAAAATAAATAAATGTAATTTTACAGATGGGAGCTCAATTCTCTATCACATTTAGATCAGATTTTTATTTATTCTCAAAGGTTCCGATAATGATTTTCATCATTTATGAACTTCAGTCCTACGGTTTTTGTCCTGTTCTTTGATATTAAACCATGAAGAGAAGCAACACCAAGAACAGTTCTTGCAGGGCTCCATTCGTAACTGTTCCCTAAAGAGTCACTCACATTAAATGACAACCACCCCTCAGAGAATGCAACCAATTCACCATCCAACATAGGATCTGCTTTCCAAAAGCCAGGATTGCAATGTTTTAGCAACTACTATTTTCTACATCGAGGAAAATTAGTTAAGACTATAATTACATTAATTAGTCCTCACTTCTTTGTTTAACAATCTGATTAGTATTGTATGGCCCTAACCACAGTGTTTATTCTACTGTTTCCGAAGCCAACCAGGTGATGTTGAGAGAATATGATACACCCAGTAAACTGAAATACAGTGGCATGAGTGGATTTCAACCAGCAATGTTACCTATATTTTTGCATGGCTTGATAGTGATATTAAATTTAAAGGTTTTTGAGACTATGACTGATATTAGATATCAGAATGATTAACAAAGAGATGGCAGCGGACAGGATTTTCAAAAATTATTTTGAGCATATTCAATGGTTTCTTTATTAGTCATCTCTGGTAGGCAGTTTCTGATTTTTCATTAGTAGCTTTCTTTCTTGCTTACTATTGTTCATTAATAGGTCTTGTAACAGCTTTTCTACCTACTCAACTTAATTCCCTAAAATATAATCTGTATTTCATGTATGATCTGCCAGGGCATATTCACAGCAAGCCCTAGAGTTTAGAGTATGGTTTCTAACATTCGGCATAGTTTCTTGACAGGTTAAATTTGACAGTGCTTCATCCATTGATGCAATGCGCAACTTACTGAAGCAAATGATTTCACAGTCAACAAGTTAACATGCTGCACTTCTCACTGATAAAGTGCCATGACATGAGCGTTCAGGTAAATTTTAACATTCCCTTGCCAAAACATCAGATTCCTCGTTATTTCAGCATATTAGAACAGTGACTATACTTCAAAGTAGTAACTATTTGGCTGAGAAGCTTTTTGGAACATCCGGAGGACATGACATGATTATAAAAAGATTCCTTCTTTACCTTCTCAAAAAGATACTCTACTTCCTAAAGCATTAATAATTCTTGCTGAAGTCATAATTGGTACAGCACTGTCCAGGGAGTTATTTGCCACCATGATGTATCAAGTAATCAACAATGGAACAAATACTTCCTTGCTCAGAATACCATACTAGCTCCAAGGTTTCAGCAGAATTCACCACCACCACCTCCCTCTGGCTACAGTGCTAATGGTTGGCATTTGGAACATTTCTGGGTTGCTCTACAGAAAGCTGGCATGGACTTGATAGACCAAACAACCTCAGTTCATGCTGTTATATCTCTATAGGTCTCAGTGGCTGACAGTAATACACTTGTACAAAAAAGAGATCTGATCACTAAAACAATAGCAGTTCCTTTTTCATTTAAAAGATTGTGCTGAATAATATATTAAAATAATTTTTTTGTATCCCCATAACGACAACATGGATGTTGTTGCATTTATTAGGTGAAAAGTTACATCTCCCACAATCCACCTCACTAACTATTTTATCAATTTGACAGTAATTGGTATTTAATTTGTCAATGATAACATTGAAAAAGAAAATTGAGGAATACAATTGCTTATTTTTCTACTTGCTCTTTACCTCATTATATTTTCTGCTACTTTGAATTCATTCACATTTAGTCTCAGAATAAGGATCGGCCATTTGGATTGAAATGAAGACAACTGAATAATTATCCATAACAGATCTTGATCCATAACAGATGAGTTACTAATTTGAGATCACCACAATTTCTTGTCCTATAGACTACATGATATTTTGGAAGTGCGATGCCTTGAATGTCACACCTTTAAAGGTGCAACAGCTTTAAATGGTGATGTGGCAGATGTACAACAGCTGTACAAATATTATTTTAAGACTTGGCCACTAAATTCCCCCGGCCTGTAACATGCAACTGT
This sequence comes from Scyliorhinus canicula, assembly GCF_902713615.1. Taxonomy (NCBI): domain Eukaryota; kingdom Metazoa; phylum Chordata; class Chondrichthyes; order Carcharhiniformes; family Scyliorhinidae; genus Scyliorhinus; species Scyliorhinus canicula. Next base: position 169,546,646 of record NC_052146.1, read on the forward strand.
GGTAATTAACCAACGTTCACTTGGGCCTTTAGATGGTGATGATGACAACTTGTACTTAAGCATATTTAACTTACAAAAAAAAAAGTCCCAAGATACTTCAGAGATGAAGGAAATAGAGGCCAAACCAAAGATCAAAAGATTGAAAGCAGCTTCCAAAAACTTTGCCGAAGTCATCGGTCTTAAATACAAAAAAGTCCCAAGATACTTCAGAGATGAAGGAAATAGAGATCAAACCAAAGATTAAAAGAAGCTTCCAAAAACTTTGCCAAAGTCGTCGGTCTTAAAGACAAAAAGACATACATTTATATAAAAACTTTCTCAACCATTAGGTGTCTCAAAGAACTTCATCACCAATTAAGTACTTTTGAAATGTAGTCATTATTGTAATGTGGAAACTGACAACCAATTTGCACACATCTAGGTCCCACAAAAAGCTATGTGGCAACGAACAGATAATCTGTTTTTGTGATGGTGATTGAGTGATAAACATCAGCCAGCAATATCTGTTACAGTCACCCGAGAGGGCAGAAAGAGCCTTGGTTTAATGTCTTATTCAAAAGATGGCACCTCCAATAGCACAATACCCCTTCACTACTATGCTGGAGTACCAGACTAGATCTTTGTACTCAACTCAGCACCTGGTGTTGGACTTGAACCCAGACTTTCTAATTCAAGGCAAGAGTGCTAACATCTGAGCCAATTCTGGCACTCAAAGGCGAGGAGGTGGAGAAATGAAAGGGTTTAGACATGGAATCCCAGATCAGAGTTTGGTCAGCTCGAAGCACATTACCAATGGAGGAGTGACGAGGGGGTGATGCAAGAGAGGTCAGAGGAAGATACCTCAGAGGGAAGGGAAGTAGGGAATGAAAGTGGAATGATCATAGATAAGCAAAGAGAGAGGCAGTTCATGTCCACGGTCAAGTTAAACACAAGAATGAGAATTTCAAATGTGAGGCACTTGAGAAATCAGAAGTTAATATAGATTAGCACAAGCAGGGATGATGGGCCGACAGGACTTGGTGCACAACGTGATAATGGCAGTAAGGTTTTGGAAATTTACAATAGATGGGAGGCTGATCAGGACAACATCTGATTAGTTTAAATAAAAACAGAAAATACTGCAGATGGTGGAGATCTGAAATTTTAAAAAGAGCTGGAAAAACTCAGCAAGTCTGGCAGCACCTGCGTAGAGAAAAACAAGAGTTAATGTTTTGAATCCAATATATGACTCTTTGTAACTGGAGAGAGACAGAAATGTGGTGAGTTTTATGGTGTTGAAAAAGAAACAAGGTCAGACAGGGAAGGTGAGGGGTAGGATAGAGGGTGGGGGAGGCTATATTACACCGATTTCATGGAACAAAAGAGAGTGGAAATGGTAGTAGTAAAGAAACTAAGCACGAGTCCAGTCGTACTCTGGACCTATTTAGCCTCATGAAATCTCCCCTATCCTCCAACCTATCCCCAATCTTCCCTTTAGGCTCCACCATAAACTCCATCACATTTCTGCCTCTCTTCAGTTCTGAAGAGAACAAACTCAAAACATTAACTAGTCTCTCTCACCTCAGATGCGCCTCGACATGCTTCCAGCACTTACTGTCATTGGAGAAGTGAAGTGTGGATCTGACAAATACATGGATGAGGTTTTAGCTAGCTGCAGCTGCTGTTAACTCTTAATTGTTCACAGGTGGTAGGCATTAACTGGGATTTTACTTATCCACTTTATTTCAATCCCATGAAGTAATCTTAAACCAAGATTACCAAATGGCCCACAAATGAAGAAATTACCAACAAGATTTCACTTTTAAAAACTTTTATTTTAACACGAATCAGAACCAAAACAAATTCCACATGAATTATCAGGCAAATAGATGCTTCAAATAAAGAGGTAAAATTTACTTAAAACAGTTGATACAACAAAGATACATAGCGTAGAATGTCAGTATGCAGGTACAGCTTGCTATAAAAAAGGCAAATGGAATTTTAGTGTTTATTGCAAAAGGACTGGAGTATAAAAGTAGAGAAGTGTTGTTGCAATAGGGTGTATTGTGGAGTATTGTGTCCAGTTTTGGTCTCCTTATTTGAGGATCAATGTGGTGGCATTGGAGGCAGCTCAGAGGAGGTTCACCAGATTGATTCTGGGAATGAAAGGGTGACATACGAGGAGAGATCGAATAGTTTGGGCTTATACTCGCTGGAGCGGAGAAGGATGAGATGGGTAAAGGCAAATTACTGCGGATTCTGGAATCTGAAACCAAGAGAGAAAATGCTGGAAAATCTCAGCAGGTCTGGCAGCATCTGTAGGGAGAGAAAAGAGCTAACGTTTCGAGTCTGATGACTCTTTGTGAAAGGATGAGATGGGATCTGATTGAGGTATATAAAATACTAAGAGGCATTGATAAAGTAAACATAGGCCAAAGGTTTCTCCTTGTAGGGCAATCTAGAACGAGAAGTCACAGATATAGATAGGATATATGATTATTTAGAAAAACATAGTTTGATTAAAGATAATCAACATGGTTATGTGCCTCTACATCTCGGACCCACAAAGCAGCATGGACGGAATCATCGCACTCCTGAAAGAGTTTGGAGCCTTCTCGGGCTACAAACTCAACATGAGCAAAAGTGAGATTTTCCCAGTACACCCGCAAGGGGAGGGGGGGGGGGGGGGCAGCACTAAAGGGGCTGCCGTCCAAACAAGCCTGACACAAATTCCGCTACCTGGGGATCCAAACTAAATCCGGGGGGGGGGGGGGGGGCTAGCCCTCCCGAACCTACAATTCTACCACTGGGCGGCAACAGCCGAGTGAGTAAGGGGATGGATCCAGGAGCCAGAAGCCGAGTGGGTGTGTGCGGAGGAGGCCTCCTGCATGGGGACCTCCCTCCGGGCCCTCGCCACGGCAGCACTCCCATCCCCACCCAAAAAACACTCCAGCAGCCCAGTGGTGACAGCCACCCTCCAATCCTGGAACCAACTGCGGCAGCAATTTGGCCTGACCAAAATGTCGGACAAGGCTCCCATCTGCAACAACCATAGGTTCACCCCAGCACTGACTGACGCCACCTTCAAAAGGTGGAGGCAGGACGGGGGGGACACTGACAGTCAGGGACCTATACACGGACGACAGGATCGCAACACTGGACGAACTGACAGAGAAATTTCGGCTAGCCAGGGGGAATGAGCTACGGTACCTGCAGCTCAAAAACTTCTTACGAAAGGAGACAAGGACGTACCCACAACCGCCACGACAGACACTACTGGAAGACCTACTGGACGCAAGTATCCTAGAGAAAGGGAACTGTAGCGACATGTATGACCGACTGGTAGAAAGGGACGACACCGTCCTGGACGCAACAAGAAAGAAATGGGAGGATGACCTGGGGATTGAGATAGGGTGGGGACTCTGGAGCGAAGCACTGCATAGGGTCAACTCGACCTCCACGTGCGCAAGGCTCAGCCTGACGCAACTAAAAGTGGTACACAGAGCCCACTTAACAAGAAACCGTATTAGTAGTTTCTTCCCGGAGGTGGAGGAGAGATGTGAACGGTGCCAAAGAGGCCCGGCCAACCACGCCCACATGTTCTGGTCTTGCCCCAGACTTGTGGAGTACTGGACAGCCTTCCTCGAGGCTATGTCCAAAGTGGTGGGGGTGAGGGTGGAGCCATGCCCGATAGTGGCGGTCTTCGGGGTTTCAGACGAGCCAGATCTATTCCTGGGGAGGAGGGCGGACGCCCTTGCCTTTGCCTCCCTGCTCGCCTGCCGTAGAATCCTGTTTAGCTGGCGGTCAGCAGCACCGCCCAGAGCTGCAGACTGGTTGTCCTACCTCTCGGAATCTCTCCAAATGGAGAAAATCAAATTCGCCATCCGAGGGTCAGACGACGGCTTCCACAGAACGTGGGAGCCATTCATGCAATTGTTCCGGGACCTGTTTGTGGCCAACGAACAAGAGGAAGAATAGTCGGGTGGCCAAGAATCAGGGGAAAATGGACGGGAATCGGGGTAAGGTAGCCGGGGGGGGGGGGGTTCGTTATGGGGGTTTGATGGCAAGCTAAGGCCCAAAACCAAAGTGTAAATAAATGCTTATAAACATGTGCCTCGGCCATATTGGGGAATGTAAAATATGTATGCCAGTTAAAGGGGGCGGCCACAGTTGTTATTATGAAGATGCTTACCTGTAAATATACATGTTAATTTTTGCGTGTTTTTTTTTCTAATAATTTGTAATTTGTTGGATATAAAATATGAAAACTCAATAAAAATCATTTTTTTAAAAAACATGGTTATGTGAGGGACAGGTCATGTCTTACAAGCCTCATTGAATTGTTTGAGGATGTGACGAGACACTATGATGACGGTCGGGCAGTGGATGTGTTGTATATGGATTTCAGTAAGGCATTTGGAGGTTCCCATGGTAGGCTCATTCAGAAAGTTAGGGGGCATGGGATACAGGGAAATTTGGCTGTCTGGATACAGAATTGCCTGGCCGAAAGAAGGCAGCGAGTGGTAGTGGATGGAAAGTATTCCGTCTGGAGGTCGGTGACCAGTGGTGTCCCGCAAGGATCTGTTCAGGGACCTCTGCTCTTTGTGGTTTTTATAAATGACTTGAATGAGGAAGTGGAAGGGTGGGTTAGTAAGTTTGCCGATGACACGAAGGTTGGGGGAGTTGTAGGTAGTGTTGAGGGTTGTTGCAGGTTACAGCAGGACATTGACAGGACGGAGAGCTGGGCAGAGAAGTGGCAGATGGAGTTCAACCTTGATAAATGTGAAGTGATTCATTTTGGAAGGTCGAATTTGAATGCTGAATACAGAGTTAAAGGTAGGACTCTTGGAAGTGTGGAGGAACAGAGGGATCTTGGGGTCCACGTACATAGATCCCTCAAAGTTGCCCCCCAGGTTGAGGAGGATTGTTAAGAAGGCATATGATGTGTTGGCTTTCATTAACAGGGGCATTGAGTTTAAGAGCCGCGAGGTTTTGCTGCAGCTTTATAAAACTCTAGTTAGACCATACTTGGAATATTGTGTCTAGTTCTGGTCACCTCATTATAGGAAGGATGTGGATGCTTTGGAGAGGGTACAGAGGAGATTTACCAGGATGCTGCCTGGACTGGAGGGCCTGTCTTATGAAGAAAGGTTGAGGGAGCTAGGGCTTTTCTCAGTGGAGCGAAGAAGGTAGAGAGGTGATGTGACAGAGGTGTACAAGGTGATGAGAGGCATGGATCGAGTGGATAGCCAGAGACTTTGCCCAAGGTGGAAATGGCTGTCACGAGGGGACATAATTTTAAGGTGATTGGAGGAAGATATAGGGGAGATGTCAGAGGTAGGTTTTTTACATAGAGAGTGGTGGGTGTGTGTAATGCACTGCCAGCAGAGGTGGTGGAGTCAGAGTCATTAGGGACATTTAAGCGATTCTTAGACAGGCACATGGACAGCAGTAAATTGAAGTGGTGTAGGTTAGGTTGATCTTAGATTAGGATAAATGGTCGGCACAACATCGTGGGCTGAAGAGCCTGTACTGTGCTGTACTGTTCTATATAGGTTGAGAGGTGTAGATTTAGAACTGAGATGAGGAGGAACTACTTCTTGCAGATGTTAGTGAATTTATGGAACTCGCTGCCCCATAGTGAGGTGGAGTCTGATTCATTAAATGGTTTCAAGAAGGAGATAGGTATATTGCTGATTTTAAAAACGGCTTAAAGGGATATGGGGTACAGGCAGTGAGTTGGCTTTGAGACCAGGAAGAGATCAGCCATGATTGAACGGCGGAGCAGGTTTGAAGGGCTGAATTGCCCACTTCTGCTCCAAATTCCTATGTATCTATCTTAGCAAGCACAAGCCTTCTCTTTATCCCATGTACAAATGTGGCACTACATAGCTACACAGTTCCACAATATGTTATTGTTTATTCATGCACGATAGATCAGGAGTCATATCTGACAACAGCTTTCATGGATACGGTTACCAGCAGCAAGGCACACTTCTACAAACCCTCTCTCCTTCAGCTCATGATAGTCCCGCTGGCGTAGCTTTCCAGAGTTCCATTCCAGATTTCATATACATTTTAAAGAAAGCTGTACTGTATCTGGATCACAACTTATAAATGGACACAGTAACAACAAAGTATAAATAGACAGACTGAAACTGTGCTGGTCAGGTTAGAAGATACATGCTCACTCTACAAAGGGCCAGTGTGGATTCAATGGGCTGAATAGCCTTCTTGTATGTCTTAATTGACTCTTTGATTCTGTATTGTGTAACTCTGAATAAATGTTTATAAAAAATGTATAAAAATTGACCTCATTTTTTTCCTTCATGAATTGGCTTTCTGGAATAGAAGATTTTAGCAGAGAGTGGTTGGCTAAAGGTGACGATCACAAGAATTGTTTTTAGTTGCCATTGTGGAAAATGGCAGAAATAAAGTGTAGTCTTTCAGGTTACAATTTCCTCTGATGTTCTGAGTCTGAATCATATAACCAGTGGAGAACAAAGTGGATATTCATACACAGTTACTTCCCTACTAAAGAGGTAACAGGGTAAGGGTATTGATGTCGTTGTTTCTTACAAAAAGTAAAATAAGTAGTATTTTGTGAACTGGATGCCCATTCAAAAACAGCTTCTTCCCCGCTGTTACCAGACTTCTAAACAACCCTCTTATGGATTGATCTGATCTCTTCACACATATCCGTTACCAAGTAGTACTACACTCCTATATGCTTCACCCGATGCCTGTGTCTATGTATTTCCATTTTGTATTTTATGTTTGCCCCATTATGTATTTTCTTTTCATGGTCTGTCTGAGCTGCACGCAGAACAATACTTTTCACTGTACCCCGGTACATGTAACAAAAAATAAATCCAAATCCATTAGGGTGTCTGGTATGCACACTTAACAACCAATGAAATGCAACAAGTGGTGTAAAATAGGGGAATTCAATCTTACAGTAAAATGGAAGTGAAGGAAGCAATATGTAAGCAGGCCTACACGGAGTAAAATACACAGAACAATTATGGGAACTTTTAACCACGCCAAATAAATTGGGAAATAAACCAGCAACAAGTAGGGAAAGCGATATGTGTAGGCAGGACTCTTCTTAGCCACTATTTAAGCAAGGAATCATTGCTGGATCTAGCAATGGGAAAGGAATCACAGAACATAGGTAAGGCTGGGGGAACATCTATGTAACAGTGATCACAACATGGCACAGTTTAAGATAAATTATGAGACACTAAAATGAAACGGTTTGAGTGAATGAGAATGGAAAGAGACAAAATAAACAAAAAAAGACAAAATAGCAGTGGAAATTATTTTAAAAAATGATTGAGAAATACATTCTGCTCAAAAACAAGAGAAAATTAAGCAATAATGAACCTTCGTGGACAAACATCACGGACGAAATAAAGGATGAGTGAAATTGAAACTAATGCACATGGAACACTCCAAGTACATAACAAAGGAGATGATATCAAAGGGGAAGAGAGGTTAGGAAGGAAGTTTTTTTAAAAAATAGGAAAGCATTATGAAATTAAAATCACTAATGGATGTACAAGATGGACTCAAGTAATGATAGCGTAATTGCAGCAGTATTAGTGTCACAGACTTTTTACAGCATGGAAAGTGGCCCTTCGGCCCATTGTGCTCAATTTGACCATCAAGTACCTATCGACTCTAATCCCATTTTGCTGCACTTGGCCTGCAGCACTTGGCCTGCAGCACTTGGCCTGCAGCACTTGGCCTGCAGCACTTGGCCTGCAGCACTTGGCCTGCAGCACTTGGCCTGCAGCACTTGGCCTGCAGCACTTGGCCTGCAGCACTTGGCCTGCAGCACTTGGCCTGCAGCACTTGGCCTGCAGCACTTGGCCTGCAGCACTTGGCCTGCAGCACTTGGCCTGCAGCACTTGGCCTGCAGCCTTGCGTGCAGCACTTGGCCTGCAGCCTTGCGTGCAGCACTTGGCCTGCAGCCTTGCGTGCAGCACTTGGCCTGCAGCCTTGCGTGCAGCACTTGGCCTGCAGCCTTGCATGCAGCACTTGGCCTGCAGCCTTGTATGCTATGTCATTTCAAATGTTCATCGAAATACTTGTTAAATGTTGAGGGTTCCCGCCTCTCATTCTTTCATAAGTTCATAAGATACAGAATTAGGCTGTTTGGCCAATCGAGTCTGCTCTGCCATTCGATCAGGGCTAATTTAATCCTGGCCTTAATTCCACCATTCTGCCCATTCTCCATAACCCTTCAAAACATTACCAATTAAAAATCTGTCTAACTCCTCCTTAAATTTACTCACTGTCCCAGCATCCACCACACTCAGGGATAGCGAATTCCAGATTCAAACCGTTTGGGAAAGTACTTCCTCCTCAACACTGTTTTAAACTTGCTACCTCTTGTCGTAAGACTATGACCACTTGTTCTGGAATGCTCCGCAAGAGGAAGCATCCGCTCCACGTCTACTTTATACATACTATTTATCATCTTGTATACCTCAATTTGATCTCCCCATATTCTTGTAAACTCTAGTGAGTATAGGCCTAAACTGTTAAATCTCACTTCATATCACAAACCCCTCACCTCTGGAATCAACCTAGTGAACCTCTTCCGAACTGCCTCCAATGCCACTACATCGTTCCCCATATAAGGGGCCAAAATGGTGCACAATGTTCCAGGTGTGGTCTCACCAATGCCTTGTACAGTTGCAACACTACTTTTATACTCTATTCCTTTAGCTATAAATGCCAACATTCCATTTGCTTTCTTTATTATCATGTTAGTTTTCTGTGACTCATGAACGAGGACCCCCAGATTCCTCTGCAACGGAGCACCCCAAAATCTCTCCCCATTTCGATAATAAGTTTTCTTGCATTTTTCTGACCAAAATGTATGACTCACACTGATCCACGTTAAACTCCACATACCACATTTTGGCCCACTCTTCTAACCTCTCTGTATCCATTGGTAAGCTTCTTATTTCCTCATTGCAACTTACTGTCCCACCTATTTTTGTGTCATCTCTAAATTTGGCCATAGAACCTTCTATTCCTGTATCCAAGTTGTTGATATCAATTGTAAATAGCTGGGGCCCAAGGACTGAAATCTGTGGCACTCCACTAGTTACATCTTGCCACCCAGAAAAAGACCCATTTATCCGGACTCAGCCTGTTTTCTAGCCAAGCTAATAAATTACCCCTAATCCAAGTGATCTACCTTTGTGAATTAACCTTCTGTGCGGCACTTTATCAAAAGCCTTCTGGCAGTCCAGATATACAACATCTACAGAATCCTCATTATCCACTCTACTTGTGACATCTTTGAAGAACTCTAGCAAATTAGTTAAACATGCTTTCATCATAGAATCCCTACAGTGCAGGAGGCCATTCAGCTGTATGGTCTGTACCAAACATTTGGAAAGACCACCCTCCACAGATCCAATCCCTGCCCTATCCCTGTAGCCATACCTAGCCTTTGGACACCTGTGGGCCATTTAGCATGGCCAATCCACCTAACCTGCACATCTTTGAACATCATTTGCCCTTCATAAAAGCACGCCGACTCTGACGGATAGTGTTTTGACTTTCCAACTGCCCCGATATTACTACCTTGATAGTTGATGCTAACCATTTCCCAACAACTGATGTTAAAATAACTGGCCTGTAATTTCCCACCTTCTGCCTTCCTCCTTTTTTGAATAAGGGCATTATATTAGCATTTTTCCAATCCACTGGAAACTTTCCCGTTTCCAGGGAATTTTGGAATATTATAACCAGTGGATTCATTATCTCTGCTGCCTCTTCCTTCAACACCCTAGGATGGAGGCCATCAAGCCCCGGGGAGTTGTTTGCCCTCTATCCAAATAGTTTGTTCAGTATTGTTTCCCTTAAGACAGCGAGTTCCAGATTCTAACTACCCCCATCACCCCTCTAAACTGCCCGCCCCTTACTTTAAATCTATGCCCCCGGTTATTGACCCCTCCACGAAGCGGAAAAGTTCCTTCCTATCAACCTATCTATGCTCCTCATAATTTTATACACCTCAATCAGGTCCCCCCTCAGCTTTCTCTGCACCAAGGAAAACAACCCCAACCTATGCAAGCCCTCTTGCTAGCTGAAATGCTCCACCCAAGGCAACATCATGGTGAATCTTTCCTGCATCCTCTCCGATGCAATCACTTACTTCATATTGTGCTGTGACCAGAACTGCACACAGTACTCCAGTTGGGGCTGGAGTAATTAATTACTTTGTCTCAGCAGTTAATAGGAAGAACATAATGGAAATAACATAGGAAGAGATCAAAATTGATATCAAGAAACCAAATACTTACCTTCTTTAGTTCATAGATTGGGAACTTCTGCTCCCGTTGAAGCCCAGGCCTCCTGTGCATGACACCCACTGGGAAAAGGCTGCACATGCGCAGTTAAGCTTTTTTCCATTCTTCAGTCTGGGGTGCAGCCCTCAGTGCCTGCACAGAAACAAAGGAACGGCTCCAAAAAAAAATGCAGGTCAGATGACCTGACATGGAGCACCATTGTCATGAATGTGCCCCAGGGAGCAGGACACGGGAACAGGAAAGGGAGAATGTTCCAAACCAGGGAGGATGACAGGGACAGGTCCCAAAAAGTCCCAGATAAGGGACAAAGCCAAGAGACAGGAACAGATTCCATTAGTGAAGGTAAAGAAAGGTTCAGAGGAAAAACCTCGGAATTCAAGAAAAAGCTGGAGGGAGCAGACTTTAAAGCGAAGTGTACATCAAAGGAGCTCTAAGACGTCAGCCCAAGGTTTCTGACGCTGTGCTGCAAAACGTTGGTGCAAAGGCACACCTTCAGAGCAGTGTGTTTTGCCTGGCATGGCCAAAGATCTGAGATTGTGCTTGGAGGACAAAGTTCGAGTGTACTTTGAGAAATAGGGGAGAAGAATCTTGTGCAGTGAGATCAAAACCATCCAAGGTGGGTCATTGTTGAAGAACTCCAAGTAGGTTCAACCTTTGAAGAGGATTCCAAGACAAGATCTCCAAATGTGGAGATTGTAAACTCTCGTGAGAAAGACAAAGTCACAATGTGACAAACATCTGGGTGTTGTTGTTGAATTTGTTTTGGTCACTTTGGTCATCTATTTTGTTGTACGATGCGTCTGACCAGTTTGTCCGCTAATTCAGGGGAGTGGAAAAATCAGGTAAGCTTTATATTCTGTAATTGTCAAGTGGATAAATGGAAGGGATGGCAGAGAGGACAGTGCAATGTTCCTCCTGCAGGATGTTCGAGGTGAGGAACACCGTCAGTGGCCCTGCTGAGTTCACCTGCGGGAAGTGCACCCATCTCCAGCTCCTCAAAGACCGTGTTAGGGAACTAGAGCTGGAGCTGGATGAATGGAGGATCATCCGGGAGGCAGAGTTGGTTATTGATAGAAGCTTCAGGATGTAGTTACTCCTCAGAAGGTAGCTGAAAGGAGGGGGAAGAAGCAGTCAGTGCAGGGATCCCCTATGGTTGTTCCCCTCAATAACAGGTATACCGTTTTGGATGCTGTTTTTGGGGGGGGGGGGGGGGGAGAGAACCTATCAGAGGTAAGCCACGGTGACCAGGTCTCTGGCACTGAGTCTGTCCCTGTGGTTCAGAAGGGGGGGGGGGGGGGGGAGAAGAGCAGGAGAGCATTAGTTATTGGAGACTCTATAGTTAGAGGTATAGATAGGCGGTTCTGTGGCAACGATAGAGGCTCAAGGTTGGTGTATTGCCTCCTGGGTGCCAAGGTCTGTGACGTCTCTGATTGTGTTTTCAGGATCCTTAGGGGGAGGGGGAGCAGCCACAAGTCGTGGTACACATCGGTACCAACGACACAGGTAGGAAAAGGGACGGGGATGTGCAACAGGAATTCAGGGAGCTAGGGTGGAAGCTGCGAACCAGGACAAACTGTGTTGTCACCTCTGGTTTGCTGCCAGTGCCACGTGCGAGCGAGGTGAGGAACAGGGAGAGAGTGCAGTTTAACACGTGACTACAGGGATGGTGTAGGAGGGAGGGTTTCAGTTACTTGGATAATTGGAGCACATTCTGGGGAAGGTGGGGCCTGTACAAACAGGATGGGTTACACCTGAACCAGAGGGGCACCAATATCCTGGGAGTGAAATTTGCTACAGCTCTTCGGGGGGGGGGGGGTGGTTTAAAACTAATTTGGCAGCGGGATGGGAAACTGACTTGTAGTCCAGGAGATAGCTTTGCTGGAGTTCATGAAGTTGAGGGTAGTGCAGTACTGAGGAAGGTATCAAGGTCACAAGACGGACCTGCAGGCATGAAGGTGGTTTTAAGTGTGTCTACTTCAATGCGAGGAACATCAGGAATAAGGTTGGTGAGCTTGAAGCATGGATTGGTAACTGGGACTACGATGTTGTGGCCATTACAGAGACGTGGATAGAACAGGGGCAGGAATGGTTGTTGGAGGTTCCGGGGTTTAGATGTTTCAGTAAGATTAGGAAAGGTGGTAAAATAGGTGGCGGAGTAGCATTGTTAATCAAGGATAGTAAAATGGCTGCAGAAAGGCACTTTGAGGAGGATCTGTCTACTGAGGTAGTGTGGGCTAAAGTTAGAAATAGAAAAGGAGCGGTCACTTTGTTAGGAGTTTTCTATAGGCCCCAAATAGTAACAGAAATGTGGAGGAAAAGATTGCAATGCAGATTTTGGATCGGTGCAGTAGTCACAGGGTAGTTGTCATAGGTGACTTTAACTTTCCAAATATTGAATGGAATCACTTTAATTTGAATAGTTTGGATGGAGCTGTTTTTATCCAGTGTGTGCAGGAGGGTTTCCTCACACAATATGTGGATAGACCGACAAGAGGCAGGGCCACATTGGATTTGGTACTGGGTAATGAACCGGGCTAAGTGTTAGATTTGGTTGAGGGAGAGGACTTTGGAGATAGTGACCACAATTTGGTGATTTTCACTAGAGCACTGGAGAGGGATAAGAACATATGGCAGGGCAAGGTTTATAACTGGGGGAAGGGTAATTGCGATGTGATTAGGCAAGAATTGGGGAGCATAAGATGGAAACAGGAACTGTCAGGGATAGGCACAATTGAGATGTGGAGCTTGTTCAAGGAGCAAATACTGCGTCTCCTTGATATGTATGTCCCTGTCACGCAGGGAGGAAATGGTCAAGTGAGGAAACCATGGTTTACAAAAGAGGTTGAATGTCTTGTCAAGAGGAAGAAGTAAGGATGAGACAACAAGGTTCAGTTAGGGCACTTAAGGGATACAAGATAGCTAGGAAGGAGCTCAAGAAAGGTCTCAGGAGAGCTAGGAGGGGGCATGAGAAGTCCTTGGCGGGTAGGATCAAGGAAAACCCCAAGGCTTTTTACACTTATGTGAGGAATAAAAGAATGACCAAGGTGAAGATAGGGCGGGTAAAGGATAGTGGTGGGAACATGTGCATGGAGTCTGAAGATATAGGAGAGGGCCCTAAATGAATACTTTTCTTCAGTGTTCACAAAGGAGAGGGGCCATGTTGGTGAGGAGGATAGTGCGATATAGGCTGGAGGAGGTAAACATTCGGAAGGAAGATGTGTTAGAAATTTTGAGAAGCCTGAGGATAGATAAGGCCCCTGGGCCTGATGGGATATATCCCAGGATTCTTTGGGAGGCGAGGGATGAGATTTCAGAGCCTTTGGCTTTGATCTTTCTGTCCTCACTGCCTCCAGGAATGTGCCAGAAGACTGGAGAGAGGCGAATGTTGTCCCCTTGTTCAAGAAAGGGAATAGGTAGAACCCTGGGAATTATAGGCCGGTTAGTCTCACTTTGGTCATCGGTAAATTATTGGAAAGGGTCCTGAGGAATAGGATTTATGATCCTTTAGAAAGATTCAGCTTAATCCAGGATAGTCAGCACGGATTTGTGAGGGGTAAGTCTTGCCTCACAAGTTTGATTGTATTCTTTGAGGAGGTAACTAAGTACATAGATGAAGGTAGAGCAGTTGATGTCGTATACATGGATTTTAGTAAGGCGTTTGATAAGGCGCCCCATGATCGGCGCAAAGTAAGGAGGCATGGCATAGAGGGAAATTTGGCTGATTGGATCAGTAACTGGCTATCACATAGAAGACAGAGGGTGGTGGTAGATGGTAAATTTTCATCCTGGAAACCAGTCACCAGCGGCGTACCACATGAATCAGTAATGGGTCCTCTGCTATTTGTGATTTTTATCAATGACTTAGATGATGGAGTTGAAGGTTTGGTTAGTAAATTTGCTGATGACACCAAGATTGGAGGAGTAGTGGATAATGCGGAGGGCTGTTGTAGGCTGCAAAGAGACATTGATAGGATGCAGAACTGGGCTGAAAAGTGGCAGATGGAATTTAACCCTGATAAGTGAGAGGTGATTCATTTTGGTAGGACAAATTTGAATGAGGATTACAGGGTTAACGGTCGGGCTCTGAAGAATGTGGAGGAGCAGAGAGATCTTGGGAGTTCCATGTCCACAGATCTCTGAAAGTTGCCACCCAAGTGGATACAGCCTTGAAGAAAGCCTATAGTGTGTTAGCATTTATTAACAGGGGGATTGAGTTTAAGAGCCGTGAGGTTATGCTGCAAATGTACAAGACCTTGGTTAGACCACATTTGGAGTATTGTGTGCAGTTCTGGTCACCTCATTATAGGAAGGATGTGGAAGCATTGGAAAGGGTGCAAAGGAGATTTACAAGGATGCTGCCTGGATTGGTGGGTGGGTCTTATGAGGAAGGTTGAGGGAGCTAAGGCTTTCTCATTGGGGTGAAAGAGGATGAGAGGTGACTTAATTGAGGTGTATAAGATGATGAGAGGGATAGATAGAGTGGACGTTCAGCGACTTTTTTCTCAGGTGGATGTAGCAGTTACAAGGGGGCATAACTATAAGGTTCATGGTGGAAGATATAGGAGGGATGTCAGAGGTAGGTTCTTTACTCAGAGTGGTTGGGGCGTGGAACGCACTCCCAGCTATGGTAGTGGAGTCGGACACTTTAGGAACTTTCAAGCGGTTATTGGATAGGGATATGGTGTGCACTAGAATGATTGGGAGGAGGTTGATTGGATCTTAGTTTCAGACTAGTTTGGCACAACATCATGGGCCGATGGGCCTGAACTGTGCTGTACAGTTCTATGTTCACATAAAGCTCATACTTACCCTGAATGTTAAGGCATAGTTAAATTATTTTATCTTTCTGAATTTGTATAATAGTTTGTTTGTTCAAAACCTGTGGAATCTTGTGGCTTTATTCACTTAGTAAGGATCTTGAATCACAGACCTTGCCTACTTTAAACAAAACACGATTGTTACTTAACCGGATCACCTCCCCTTCCACCCCTACGTCCTGGGATCTGGCCAAGGATCATAACAATAAAAGCTATTTGAAATAGAAAAGGATGGAGATAATTGATAAACTAATCAAACTTACAATAATAAAAGCTCTGGCCCAGGCACCTTGCATTCACATTAGAAGAAACTGGAGAGTAGATAGCATAGGCACTTAAATGCACATAATTTTACGTATGTCTTTATATACAAGTATAAATGCATACATAAAATATAAATACAAATAAATATAATATACACACACACACACACAGAAAAGGAGACCGTGCCAGAGGATTAAAATGATTTATAGATTTTAAAAGGGAGATGGAACAAGTTAGCTTAACCTCAATGATGGGAAAGATAATGGAATATTTATTCAAAAGAAACAGAAAAACATCTTGAAGCCAAAAATGGAGCAGTCAGCATGGATTTCAAAAAGGAATAGCGTGCTCGACCACCTTTACTGGATTCCTTGAAGAAATAACAGAAAGAGCAGGCATGGGTAATGCAGATGGTATATATTTGGATTGTCAAAAGGTTTCAATCGAATACCATATAGTTGGCTCATTACTAAAACCAGAACATGTGGAGTCAGGGGACAAATGGCAGATTGGACAGAAAGAGGAATGGGCAGTTACTTAGGTTGGCAAGAAGGTGGGAAGCTGTGCTTCGCAACCATCAGTTTGGGATCGTTGTTCACTATTTGCACAAACAAACTGGACTCGGTATTGGAAGAACAACTTCAAAATTTGTGGATGACACCTGATTGTGTAAATACCGAGAAAGACCATGGCAAAAAAATATTAATAAACTTTCATAATGCACATGCAATCAGAATTTTTCTTTTTAATATGCCACGTGCAAGGTCGCAAGAATAAGCAGGTTGCGTAAAATAGGAGTCAATGTGGTATAGGAGTAAAAGAATTTAGTGGTACAGATACACAAATCTCAAAATATGAAAATGACATAGGTTAATAAAGTCATTAAAAACACGTACAGTAAAGCACTTCCAGGGTTCACGTCCAGAGAGATAGATTTGAAACAAAGCGATGCGAAATGAAAACTAGGGTACAGTGCACTCAGCACTGTGTACAGTTCAAGTCTCTATATAAAAAGGATATAAAGCCACTAGAGAGATGATGCAAATTAGAGTTGCAAAGAAGATATCAGAATGATATCAAAAAAGATTGACCACGTTGAGGTTCCTTTTTATAAAGGAATTGCTGAAGGAGTGACCTGTTAGAGATGAGATCATCTCTCATTTGAGGGAGAAACAAATAGATTTTGCTGATTGGATTAGATGAAAAGGAGTGGGATGAGGACTGTGTAAAGCATAAACACTGGCAGAACTCTGCTGGGCCAAATGCCCTGTTTCTGTGATTTTGATGTAATTATATGCAGTTATCTTTGTAAATTCTCTTCCAAACTGTGCACAGCACTTTTAATTAGTTGAATGCATCATCCTTCTTATGAACTAATAAGCATGAAAATAAATTATTTTCACGTGGGCGAGTTTTCATCTGTTCCACATGTTTCAATGAGATCCTCTCTCATTTTAAATTCTAAGCACCAATTACCCAAATCTTCCAATTGGAATTCTGAGTCTGATGTGGATACGTTTAAAAGTCTCCGACTTCCAATACAACAGCTGAAACACCTACTCGCAGGAATCCATGCAGAGAACAAGGAAGAGAATCAGGGCAGAAGCCACACACTCTTTTTACATTACAGATTGCCGTAAGATTAATTTAAATTTCCATGATGTGGAGATGCCGGCGTTGGACTGGGGTGAGCACAGGAAGAAGTCTGACAACACCAGGTTAAAATCCAACATGTTTGTTTAAAACACTAGCTTTCGGAGCACTGCTCCTTCGAATGTGGGGCATTAACAGGTGATTAATGCCTGCATTCTAAGCATTGTCTGGCATCTTTGAATTCGTCTATATATATGTTTCTGGAACATACTTCTTCATTCACCTGAGGAAGGAGCAGTGCTCCGAAAGCTAGTGTTTGAAACAAACATGTTGGACTTTAAATTTCCAGACTGAATGTGAATGAATGGGTGAGTGGGTGAATGGGTAAGTGATGAATGAGTGAATGGGTGAGTAGAGGATGGGAAGATGGGCAAGGCAAGTGAAGTGGTAGGATGGCAGGTGGGGTGGGCGGTAAGATGGCTAGAATGGGCAAGGTCAGCAGCGAGGCAGATGGCTAAGGTGGCAGGTGGGTCAGGGTGGGGTTGTCGGCTCAGAGGAGTAAGTTGAGTTGGGGGCCATAAGATTGGGTCGCAGGAGGGTGGCGAAGTGGTGGCAGTCAGCTGATGAGGGTAGTCAGTGTTAATGATTAGGAGGTCATTTGTATATTTATCCAGGAGTTAGACGAAGATGATTTTTTTTTCTGTCTAACATTTCATGGTTAACTATTCAGCTAAGTCACATGTAACAGTCCAAAGTCACCAACAATCAACTCAAGAGTCAGAAGGCAGCGAAGTGGCTCAGTGGCTAGCACTGCTGCATCATGTCACCGAGGTCCCAGGTTCGATCTCGGCCCTGGGTCACTGTCAGTGTGGAGTTTGCACATTCTTCCTGTGCTTGCGTGGGTTTCACCCCCACAACCCAAAGATGTGCAGGGTTGGTGGATTGGCCACACTAAATTGCCCCTTAATTGGAAAAAAATGAACTGGGTACTCTAAATTTATAAAAAATATTAAAAAAAACCTCAGTCAGATACTTCTGCAGAGGATCCCAGGGAGGAGGATTGCCCATTGGTAGTTGCAACTTCCTGGGCAATTCCCACAGAGTCAGTACTTCCGTAGGGTCGGCCCAATTTCTTCACACAAGACAATCCCCTCATTCTAGGAACCAGTCTATTGAAACTTTGCTCTAGTCCCTCCAGGGCAAGTATGTCTTTCCATATGTCAGGAGGATAAAGGAGGATACACTCCATGTATGAATTCACCAAGGACGTGGAGAATTCTAGTAATACTTCTTTACTTTTTAGCTTCAATTCCTTGTAACAGTAGCTAACAGACTAAGGGCTCTCCTGTTGTTTAATATACCTGCATGCCAACTTTCCTGTGGTTCAAGTACTTTGCTTGCAAGCACCCAACTTCCAAAGCTGAGCAAAGTAAAAAGTATTTTTTCCCCTTACCTGATGAGCACAAAAAAAATCAAAGAAAACACTACAAATCATACTCACCGAGTTGTCAAAAGTAAACCATTTAATGGCAAACTAATTGTTTTTAACCAAACAAACCACATCACAATGAACAAATTAGAAAGACATGCTGAAAATTATGATTAATCAACAAGGTTTTTGTTTATTGATATCCTACCTTTATCCTGTTCCAATGGCTGCTGGGAGAAAATGCTGTCAAGTACAGAGCTCTTCCATACCCTACCCTCCTGGGCAAGTACAGCCAGCATTTGAAGTTCTGGGTTCCCATATTCTGATAGGACTTTATGTGCCGCCTGCACAAACAATTGATAACATTTAACTTCATTATGCACAAGGTCACGTTGATATAAAAGAAGCCATTGAGTAAATGTAAATTAACTGGATTTTCAGGGCTGAAGAAATGTGTACAAAGGAGAAACCATATATCCTTAAAGGTGGCAGAGCAAATTTTAAAAAGGTGATTTAAAAAGCACATGGGTTACTTGGATTTCATACAGAGGAATAGAACACAAAAGCAAAAAGATCATCCTACAACATTATAATTCATTGGTTAGGCCTCATCTGGGATACTGGGGACCATTCCAGGCACCACAAAATGTAAAAGCAAGGTACAAAGGAGGTTCACCAGGATGTTGCTAATGATAAATGACTTTAGTAATGAGATGTTGGAAAAGTTAGGACAGTTTTCCTTGGAACAGAGAAGGTTAAGAGGAAACCCAATGAAAATTTTCAACATGGAGAGGTTTTGATAGAGTAAAGACACCATGTTGCATGCCATTGACTGCAATCAAACTCATACCTTTCTGAGCTGAAGCTTCAGATACTCTGTCCTGGCTGCAGGATGCAGCCATCAGTGAAGGGAACCAGGGGAGTTAGTATTCAAGGCAGCACGGTAGCACAGTGGTTAGCACAGTTGCTCCACAGCTCCAGGGTCCCAGGTTCGATTCCAGACGTGGGTCACTGTCTGTGCAGAGTCTGCACGTTCTCCCAGTGTCTGCGTGGGTTTCCTCTGGGTGCTCCGGTTTCCTCCCATAGTCCAAAGATGTGGTCAGGTGGATTGGCCATGATAAATAGCCCTTAGTGTCCCCAAACATGTTAGGTGGGGTTCCAGGGAATGGTTGGAAGTGTGGGCTTAAATGGGGTGCTCTTTCCAAGAGCCGGTGCACACTCGATGGGCCGAATAGCCTCCTTCTGCACTGTAAATTCTGTGATTCTATTCCGGTGCAGAAGTACCAAGGCCCCGACCCCACTTTGAAGTCAGCAGAGGAAGTAATATCCCATAAAGCTCCAGCAGACCGGCAGTGCTATGGAGTTCTTAAAGCATTTTAAAAACAATTTTAATGTTTCAAGCTTTTTATTTGCTTTTATAAGTTTATATAACCTCTAATTTAACTAAGCATACATGGAAAACTCTTGACAACAATGGAAAAAGTATTTATAACAAAATAAATGGTAGGGTGCATTAGGTAACTGACAACATCGATTATTTTATTATTAATCCACAATGGATTAGAAGTGTATGCAGCTGTTCCCAAATGCATTATGGCTGAGTGCATTGATATTTCCATAAACAGAAGTAATTTGTAGTGGACAAGAGTTGTTGGGGGGGGGGGGGGGGGTAAAAGGCTGCATGGAGCGTGGAAGAGCAGAGTGTCATCAGCAAATTACTTTTAAATACATTTTGAGGCCTTCCTGATATATTTGCTGTTCGTCACTTTCAACCTGGACCTCATGTCAAATCTGTATCCTAGAGTAAAGTTTTAGGCAGGTTCAGGGCATATAGTCCGAATGTACAAAGACGGATCAGTGTATGTCGCTATGAAGGCCAAATATAATTTGCTCTTTCATCCCCTGCTGCACCTCGCAAGGTGCAAAAACTCCATTAAATCCCCCAGCCACGCCAAAGCCGTCGGCGGCGTTAATAGCCTCGAACCCAACAGGATCCACCCCCACATCACCAATGTGGCAGGCAAGGATATCAGCAGTTCCGGCACATCTGAAACTCCAAATACAGCCGCCAAAGGACAGGGCTCCAGCTCAATATTTAGGATCGCTGACATAGTGCTAAATAAGAATCTCCAAAACTCCCAGCTTGGTGTTTGTAGTGTGTGGGCCCTCTCAAACAGCGCTGTCATGTCCAACCCCTCAAAAAACTGACTCATCCTAGCCTTAGTGAGGTGCACTCGAAACACTACCTTTAGCTGGATCAGGCCGTCCCACATGATGACGTGGCATTCACCCTCTGCAGCACCACACTCCATACCGCCTCCAATATTGGCCCTAATTCGCCCACCCATTGACACCTTCCACCGAACTCAATTCTTGCCCTACAGTCCGTTCATACAAGCCAGACAGGCTGCCCTCCTCTGACCCCAAACAGGAGACAATTCTCTCCAATAAAGGATAATGGTGGCACCACCAGGAACTCCTAGAAAATTCTCCTAACACTGCTCCATGCCTGGAGGTACCTAAACATGTCCGAGCCAGACAGCCCAGATTTCTCCTTCAATTCCTCCAGGCAGGCAAACTGCCCTTCCAGGAATAAATCATTCCCCCTGTTAAGTTAATTTAAAAAAAAACTGTTTTAAAGTATTGTTTAATGTGTAAAGCCATTTTTGTGTTCAAGTGTAATTCTATTTCCCCCCCCCCCCTTATTTCTCAACTATGTAATTTATTTACAAGAAAATCATCACAACTATTTGGGGACATCATTTCCGGATTTCAGAATATGCTGACCATGTATGGTTGGCAGTTGGGCCTTGGAGCTAAATCATGAGTATGTAAAACAAGTAACCCCTGTTGCCCAGTAACCACCCTCGGGGGTTGATGCAATGGCTAAATGACCGAGGAGACTGGCGCAATGTGAAAACAAAACCAAGGCCAGGATTGTGGGCATTCAGCATCATGATTTTCTAAGGATAGTCACAAACCAAACACACATTCAGCAAATGATAACATTTGTGATTGCAGCACATCTTAGCATTTAAGTAGTTTCTGCAAAACCACCGATAAACAGTTTTAAAAACTCATTCTTGGGGAACGTAGGTGTCACTGTGTAGGCCAGACATCATTTATTGCTCATCCCGTTACCCCGGAGGTGGTGGTCATGAGCTGCTTTCTTTAACTGCTGCAATCCACGTAGTGTAGGTACACCCACAGTGCCGTTAAGGAGCAGCACGGTAGCATTGTGGATAGCACAATCGCTTCACAGCTCCAGGGTCCCAGGTTCGATTCCGGCTTGGGTCACTGTCTGTGCGGAGTCTGCACATCCTCCCCGTGTGTGCGTGGGTTTCCTCCGTGTGCTCCGGTTTCCTCCCACAGTCCAAAGATGGGTAAGTTAGGTGGATTGACCATGATAAATTGCCCTTAGTGTCCAAAATTGCCCTTAGTGTTGGGTGGGGTTGCTGGTTTATGGGGATAGGGTGGAGGTGTTAACCTTGGGTAGGGTGCTCTTTCCGGGAGCCAGTGCAGACTCAATGGGCCGAATGGCCTCCTTCTGCACTGTAAATTCTATTAAAAAAAAGGAGGAAGTTCAAGGATAACGACCCAGCAACATTGAAGGAATGGCAATGTATTTCCGAGTCAGGTGGTGAGCGTCTGGGGGGAAAGAACAGAACTTCCAGGTGGTGGTTTTCCCATGCATTCATTCCCCTGGTTCTTCCAGATGGTGGCGATGATATCACGTGGGGTGAATGGAATTGGCTGAAGGCTGACGTGTTGCGGGGACATCTGGAGGAGGCAGAGATGGATCATCCATTCAGCACTTCTGGCTGAAGAGTGTTGCAAATGCTTCAGCCTCACCTATTGCACTGATGTACTGGGCTCCTCCATCATCAAGGATGATATTTGTGGAGCCTCCTCCTCCAGTGAGTTGTTTAATTGTCCACCATAATTCTTGACTGGTGTGGCAGGACTGCAGAGCTTAGATCTGATCTGTTTAGTGTGGAATCGCTCAGCTTGGTCTATCACTATGCATCTAGCCCTTTGTTGCATCTTCCCCAGGTTGACACCTCATTTTTGGTGCTTGGCGTTACACAAGACATGCCTTTCCACACTCGCCATTCAATCAGGGTTGATCCCCTGGCTTGGTGGTAATGATAAGAGTGAGGGATATGCATGAGGTTACAGATTGTGGTAGAGTACAATTCTACTGCTGCTGGTAATGGCCCACAGTGCCAAATGGTTACCCAATCAAGTTGCTAGACTGTTCGAGATCTATCCCATTTAGCATGGTAGTTGTGCCACACAACACAGCGGAGGGTATCCTCAACGTGAAGACAGACTTCATTTCCACAGGCCTGTGCGGTGATCCTCCTATTGATACGGCCATGGTCAGATGCATATGTGGCACGCAGTTAGTGAGCATGCGGTCACGTATATTTCTCCCGCTTGTTGGTGCGTGTGGCAAACAGCAGGTGTGCTTGCCTGATGCCATGAGACTTCAAGGGATCGAGAGACGATGTTTAGGACTCCCAGGGCAACGGCCTTCAGACTGTATACCATTGTGCCGCCACTTCTGCCGAAGGGACAGGACATGACCAGGACTGATGGTCTGTCTGAGATATTATCTGTTATAGTATGATTCATGAGTATGACTAGATCAGTCTGTTGCTCAGCTATTCTGTGAGACAGCTCACCCAATTTTGATACTAGCTCCCAGATGTTAGCGAGGATGTTGCAGGATCAACAAGGCAGAGTTTGTTTTTATCATTTCCGGTGCCTTGGTCAATGCTGGGTGGTCGTTCCGGTTCCATTCCTTTCAGCCTTTCTAATGGTCTGATACAACGGAGTGGTTTCCTAGGCCATTTCAGAGGGCATTGAAGATTGCGGAGTTGGGAGATTTCCTTCTTGAAAGGACATTAATGAAACAGACCCGTTTTTTTACAACAATTGACACTGGTTTCACGGTCGTCATTAGGCCTTTAATTACAGATTTATGTTTAATTATAATTCCAGCATCTGCCAAATAAGATTTGAATCTGGGTTTCCCAGAGCAATAACCCAGGTCTCTGGATTACTAATCCAGTGGCAATACATTGCCGATGGCACATTGCACCTTGCAGAAGCCATGATGCTGAATTAGTCACTGATACCCTCTAGCTGTTTCCCTAGGCACCATGAACTCAGCTTCACAAAAAAGTCAACACCTCATCAGCAATGAACGGTGCTGGAAATGTTACAGATGTCACTTGCTCCAGCCTGGGAAGATCCAACATGAAGAAATTCAGGACCACACTCAACATTTACTGGTAGAACCATTCAGCTACAATGCACATACTGCCCCTGGTTTAGAGCGAGGCAAGCAAAAATGCTTCCTGAAGTCCACAGATAGATAAGAGTCCTTCATCACCACTTCCTATTGTCCGATTCTTCCTGCCTCTTCTTTATCTACCTTTCATACTGCAACCAGAGATATTGCAACTGGGAGCAAGCGATCTGATGAAAACACAGTCACAAACAAGATCTTATCCACATGCAGTGCCACTTACTACAAACTTCAACTAACACTTCCAACCATCAAATACTTCCATAAATTCAAGAGCCAGCAGAGGTTAAAAGCTTGTAGGTTAGCTGTTGAGTAATGAGCCCAGCAAAAAGTGCTCGTGGGAGGTGTGGGGAGGTCCTTCTGCCGTTGAATACATGTTCAGCTGTGCACTTTTAAGAAGTGTTATCTGCAGCGTCAAAATTCTTATGGCGCAGGAGGCCATTTGGCCCATAGTATCCGCACTGGCTCGCTATGAGGATCATGACTTTGTGCCATTCCTATGTCCATGCCCATTGCTTCTACTCAAATAATCATCCAATGCTCTCTTGAAAGCCTTGATTGAGCATATCTTCACCACATTTCCAGGTACTGTATTCCAGACCTGAACCACTTGTGCAAAAAAAAAATGTTCTCACATATTTGCTTCATATGCAAATCATTAAACCTGTGCCCTTTCGTTCTTGATCCTTTTTTTGAGTGAGAACAGTTTCCTCCCATCTACTCTGTCCAGCCTCCTTATGATTTTGAGCATCTCTATTAAATCTAGTCACGATCACTTTCTCTCCAAGGATAACAGTCCCAAACGCTCTAATCTATCCTCATAACTGACATTTCTCATGCTTGCAATCAGTCTTGTAAATCTCTTCTGCACTCACATCCTTCCAATAGTGTGGTGCCCAAAACTGTACACCAGTCAGTTTAAAACTCAGGATCACGACCCGCATGCGAGTCACGGGCAGGTGTCGGGAGGGTCACAGAGCCATGGGTTGAGGCATTCCCGATCACGGTAGTGTCCAACGGCCGCGATCAGCTTTCCAAATGCCGGCCATGACCGGCTTACAGAATGCCATGTAATAATAATAATAGTAATAATAATAACTTATTATCACAAGTAGGCTTCAATGAAGTTACTGTGAAAGCCCCTCGTCACCACATTCCGGCACCTGTTCGGGGAGGCCAGTACAGGAATTGAACCCACGCTGCTGGCATTGTTCTGCATTGCAAGTCAGCTGTTTAACCCACTGTGCTAAACCAGCCCCTGTAAACACACTGAGCGTGCAGCTAGTGCGGCAGACAACCCCCTCCTGACATCAGCGATTTAAAAAAAAATCATAAGTCTTCTCAACAGAAGGGATGGCAGAGGGGTCACGTGCCCTGTACATGGATGTCATGTGTTTTGGGAGCGAGAAAGAGTCCTCCGTTTTGAGCTGCCAGCAAGCAAGCAACAGCACTGA
Source organism: Scyliorhinus canicula (assembly GCF_902713615.1). Lineage (NCBI taxonomy): Eukaryota > Metazoa > Chordata > Chondrichthyes > Carcharhiniformes > Scyliorhinidae > Scyliorhinus > Scyliorhinus canicula. The sequence goes on from NC_052146.1 coordinate 169,571,833, forward strand.
AGAATTGAAAATGGATTACTTCATAATAAGGAAGCGAGCACCAGAGACACAAACAGGCCAGGATCTCACAAGTAAATCTGACAGACAGAGCTGCTCAGGAGAATCCACAGCAGGATGAAGCAATGGTGGTATGAGCTGCTCAGGAGAATCCACAGCAGGACAAAGCATTGCTGTTGTAAGCTCCAGGGCCTCTGGTGAACAGCCATTAAGAAGCTGAAATCAGAATCAAAGCAGTATAAAGATGATTTTTTGAAGTATGGCTTTATCAATTGCGCCAATGAAAATCAACGAAAAGCCCATCAGTGTTATATGCAAGGAATTACTGGCAAATGAAAGTATAAAAGCCTCAAAACTTCAAAGCCATTTGAACACTAAGCGTGGCGAGTTAGAGGACAAATCCCTTGATTTTTTTCAAAGGATACACAAGAACTTAAATCGTCAGCTGAAGTCCTTAGCAGAAATGTAACATCGAATAACAAAGCAAGTGAAATCATGAGGAGCTGTTGCATTAAAGGTGAGAAACAATGGTGGGTCGCGAAGGTCGGCTGGCGTGTGTCGTGAAGATCAGCAGGTTATTAAAGATGGGTCTCGGGGGGGGGGGGGGGGGGTTTGAAAAACATTGCTGTACATAATACTCCAGCTCCACTCTAACTAGTGTCTTGTACAAGTTCAGCATAACCCCATTGCTCTTGTATTCTATGCGCCTATTATCAAAAATGGTAGCGCTGGCTTCAAATCAGCATTACATACTATTGACTTCATAATCTGCCTATTCTGCAAACTTCTGGTGCGAGTTGTGTCAAAAGTATTCATGTATATGGCAGCACAGTAGTTAGCACTGCTGCCTCACAGCTTATCAGGGACTCGGATTTAAATCTGACCTCAGGTGACCATTTGTGTGGGGTTTGCACATTCTGCTCGTGTGCGTGTGGGTTTCCTCCCACAGTCCAAAGGTGTGCAGGTTAGGTTGATTGGCCATGACAAAATTGTCCCTTAGTGTGCAGGTTAGGTGGGGTTACAGGGATAGGGCAAGGGAGCGAGCCTAGGTAAGCTGCTCTTTTAGAGGGCCGGTGTAGACTCGACGGGCTGAATGGCCTCCTTCTGCACCATAGGAATTCTATGATTCTATACATGATGGCACAGTGGCTAGCACTGCTGTTTCACAGTACCAGGAACCCGGGTTCAATTCCGGCCTTGGGTGACTGTCTGCGTGGAGTTTGCACATTCTTCCCATGTCTGCGAGGGTTTCCTCCGGGTGCTCCGGTTTCCTTCCGCAGTCCAAAGATGTGCAGGTTAGGTGGGATGGTCATGCTAAATTGCCCCTTAATGTCACAAAGATCTGTTAGGTGGGGTTATGGGGATAGGGTGGACGCGTAGGGACTTATTCCAGAGGGTCAGTGCAGACTCGATGGGCCGAATTGCCTCCTTCTGCACTGTATGCATTCTATTCTATCTCTACCACAATTTTGGTTCCAAAACATCACCTGTCATGTCAGAGAGAAACATTCAAATGGAGGAAGAGTAAAAAAAAGTTTCAATATTTACACAGATAAGTTGGAGGTGGGAGGGTCAATACAGAGTGTCAGAAATCTTGATCTAATTCAACATGTCTACCATTCGCTTTTTAAACTGAGCCAGCTCATTAATTACTGAACATGGAAGTAAAATGTTAATGTGCGGTAAAAAGCATGAGGAAGACTTGGATTACTCAGTCTCAAGTTCCATATTTAAGGGATCAATCCAAACATGCTTCTTGGAAAAATTGAAGAGTTGGAATGAGAAGTTTCACAACTGATTTGAGACAGGCAAAGGTTGTGCTATATTTAACTAACTCCTCCCGAGTGCCAGTCTTTCCCAGCAATGGAAGAAAATGTTGCTGGTGAAATCAATAAGGCATGGCTGTGGGTGTTCCAGGAGAGCAGCAAGAGTGCTTTTCCATGTTATTGAATTCAATGCAAAAGGTAAGATGAATCAGGTGCAGATTTACCTACATTCTATACAAAAGCAAATTACTGCAGATGCTGGAATCTGAAACGAAAGGGAAAATGCTGTAAAATCTCAGCAAGTCTGGCAGCATTTGTAGGGAGAGAAAAGAGCTAACATTTCGAGTCCGATGACTCTTTGTCAAGCTAACAGACAGAGTGGGAAATATTTATACTGTGGAGTGAGAATGAAAGATGAGTCATAGCCACAGAAGGAGAGAAACTGGGTGCTAATGGCCACAGATACCAAGGAGAAAGAGTGTTAATGTCAGTCCCCAGAGAGGACAAAAGATGTGAAAGGTCAAACAGCAGGGAACAGTTCATCCTCTGATGTTAGTTTCCCTGCTGTTTGATCTTTCACATTCTTTTGTCCTCTCTGAGGACTGCCATTAACACTCTTTCCCCATAGTATCTGTGGCCATTAGCACCCAGTTTCCCTGGGTTTCTGTGGCTATGACTCATCTTTCATTCTCACTCCAAAGTGTAAATATTTCCCACTTTCTCTGTCTGTTAGCTTTGACAAAGAGTCATTGGACTCGAAACGTTAGCTCTTTTCTCTCCCTAGATGCTGCCAGAATTGCTGAGATTTTCCAGCATTTTCCCTTTCGTTTACCTACATTCTGCTGTGTGCTTTATCCTACCCCACCCCTCCTCCACCTCACTCTTCCTTCTCAGACCTACTCCACCGCATCACACTTCAGCCAGTTGTCTTGCATATTCACCCGTCCTTCTCTTACGGTGCACTACCTCACCCCCATTTATTCATCTTGCTAATCACCTTTGTGGCCATCTAAAATGGCCACCTGCAAATATCGATGGAAAATTTAACCAAGCCTGAGCACAGACAAGCTGCAGCCTGCAAATATATAAAAGCTGCAGCTCAGATTTATGCAGAAACTAACATCGGAAAAATGCCATTAACAGGTCTTCCCGGGACAATGGGCTCCAGGTAGAAACTGACAACGAGTGGCAGACTCAGCAGAGACTGCTTTCCTTATTTGGGAAGGCATATGTGCTTCAGACACCAACAGCTATGGCCAGCCAGCTATCAAGGTATCAGCTCCCAATTGGTCAGGATCAATCAGGGTGATCGAAACATCGTTCCATTCTCACCTGGGACCGCCCAAAAGAGTGCGAAAGCTCCAGGGATAAAAGGTGCTGCCTAGCCCACCACTCGCGCTCTCGACTGCAGTCTTCCAGACTACAGCTTCAGCAGCCAACAATGGTGAATCCATTACCAGCCAAGAAGAGCGCCATCCACAGAGGGACCAGAACAGAGGACACAGATGACCAGCTACAAGAACTCCAGCACTGCCAGACTCCAGATAAGGCCATATCTACTCTGTACTTGCCAGTCACCTGGAAGTTAAGTTAAGGTCATTTTAGTGTATTGACTTATATTTCAATATGTATAAACGTGTGATTAATTAGCATTAACCTAGTGCGTGTATTAATAAACTATTGCATTGAACAGCTTGAGAGATCATTTGTCCGCTGTATACGGGTTAAACACACACTGTGGTTTAGAAGGTACACCTTCATCCATACGTAAATTCCTACCTTTCCCCAATAGTCACCCTCACCAAATTCACTCCCAACCTGTGTCTGAACAAATGGCACAGCCACTCATAAGTTAACTCCAGACGTGACTATTCCAACTCACTCCTGGATGGTTTCCCACATACTACCCTCCATAAACACAATGTTATCAAAAGTCTGCTACCCATGTCCTTACTTCTACCAAGTTTCATTCACCTATCATCCTGGTTTGTTGATCAACATTGGCATCTAGTCAGATAATGTTTTGATTTTTAAAAACCGCCTTGGTCTTGGCCCGTCCCATCTCTACAACCCAAAGTCCCTCAGATAACCGTACTCATTTAATTCTGGCCTCTTGAGCACCCTGAATTTTAATCACTCCATTATTGATGGCCATGCATTTCAATTGCCTCAGCTCCAATCTTTGGCATTCCTTCCTGACACCTCTCTGCCTCTACCTGGTTTTCCTCCTTCATGCCACTTTTAAAAATGGGCCTGTTTATTCAAGCTTTGGGTCATCTGATCTAATATTTACCTATATTTTATAATGTGCCTGTGAAGCATCATGGAACATTTTATGTTAAAGATGCTATAGAAATACATATAAAATATTGTTGGACAAGAAACACAGCAGGAAAACCAGAAAGAACCGCTACATATTTCTTAGCTCACAAGTGCAGAGTAGACATGGATTTAATTGGACATCTGGCATCTCTGGCTGTCGGAGATGGGAAGACAGCTCCCAGTTATCTCCATAATCAATGACCTTTGTCATATGTTCTGCAAGTCATGTTTTGATATCAATAGTAAAATATGATAACTCTCTTGATAACTTATTTAACTTGCAAGCATCTACTCGCTGACAGCTTTCAGACATGCAGAAGTCAGTGGAGAGCTCAGATGATAATTCCCGAAAGGAGCTGAATCCTGCTGAGGATGCAACTTCATAGCACTCATGCAGACCAGCAAGAGAGGCTGTTGCATTGACAACTTGTAAATTGCCTTGATGAGAGCAAGACGAAAAGCTTCAACAGCATCTGGACTTTTTTCAGATATAAAAAGGAATTTTGTGGTTATGAGTGGGGAAGCAGGGAAAAAATCTATGGGTTCTGATGGAAGCAAGAACATCTGAACCAAGAGCATGATTAGCCCCTTGAGCCTGCCCCACCATTTAATAAGATCTTGGTTGATCTGACAGCTGCCTCTACAGTATAATGGTTTGCCTATTCAATGCCATGATCACAAAAAGCCATTTGCACCAAATGCGGTTTGCACTTGACAATAAGAGAGAGAATGATCAAAAAAGCTGGTTCAACCAAGCGTAATCTCGAGAAACTGAACATTACATCTTAACGTTCACCTACATGCACCATGAACAAGATTATAAGAACATAAGAACTAGGAGCAGGAGTAGGCCATCTGGCCCCTCGAGCCTGCTCCGCCATTCAATTAGATCATGGCTGATCTTTTGTGGACTCAGCTCCACTTTCCGGCCCGAACACCATAACCCTTAATCCCTTTATTCTTCAAAAAACTATCTATCTTTACCTTAAAAACATGTAATGAAGGACCCTCAACTGCTTCACTGGGCAAGGAATTCCATAGATTCACAACCCTTTGGGTGAAGAAGTTCCTCCTAAACCTACTTCCCCTTATTTTGAGGCTATGTCCCCTAGTTCTGCTGTCACCCGCCAGTGGAAACAACCTGCCCGCATCTATCCTATCTATTCCCTTCATAATTTTAAATGTTTCTATAAGATCCCCCCTCATCCTTCTAAATTCCAACAAGTACAGTCCCAGTCTACTCAACCTCTCCTCATAATCCAATCCCTTCAGCTCTGGGATTAACCTAGTGAATCTCCTCTGCACACCCTCCAGCGCCAGTACGTCCTTTCTCAAGTAAGGAGACCAAAACTGAACACAATACTCCAGGTGTGGCCGCACTAACACCTTATTGGAGACTTATTCACATCAATGGCAAATCCAAGGTATGTTAACATTATTTATGCAATCTCAATATACAAGTTACCCAGGACAGGAAGAAAAGAGCCATATGGACTGCAGTGGCTCAAGATGATGGCTCACCACTACCTTCTCAGGGGAAATTAGGGATGAGTGCCAAATGCTAGCCTAGATAGTGATGCCCACATCTCAAAATAATTTTTAAAAAGGAGAGCTGAGTGAAGGCTTCAGGAAATATAATTTGTTTTATCTTTCATAAACACTCAATCATAACTGTTTGATGTCATTTTCTGTCAAATCAGAAAACACTCTGCTGACGGACTATTAAACAATCATGAACTATTTTGTTTGTTTTGTCTGCAAAGCTATGCTCGGCTTTCCGGTACTTATTTTGCAACCTTTTCAATTTTCATTACACCTATTTTATTGGTGTTTACAGCCAACTGTTATTGATAAAGATAAAATCAGAGTAGAATGAGAATACTTTGCAATAAAAGCCAAAAGCCAAAAGCAATATCACTGTAGGAACTGGAAACTGACTGGGTCTTCTATTGGTTCAACAGCTGTCAGGAGCGGAAGTGTAATTACGATCAACTCTTGAACAACCACCCACAATTAATCAACTAAAATAATCACATTGGTCTTAACGGATTTTCAAAAGCTTCCCATTTTCAAAAGCTTCCCATTTTTGCAACTGTATTGCCCTTTGGAGGAAGTGGTGTACATTGGTCATAACTCCCAATTTGTTTCTTGCCTCAAAACAAAATATCCAAACTAAAATCAAGTTATTATCTTCACTCCAATTTTCAAACAAAAGTCTCCTTTTTTCTCAGCACTCCAAAAGATGCTATTTTAAACTCTTGAAAACTGTACAAACTCTGCTGTCAGTTAGCACTGAACATCAGGTGTCCTGGCACGATGATACTTCTTGGCTGAGCTTCGAATTGTTGTCCTTCTGATGAGCAGTTCAATGAAGAATTATTTAGACTGTGGTATGACATTGGTGCAAGCCCAAAAAAATTAAATGCACCAGCCGGGTGTGTGCGCACTTGCAGTGTTTGGGGAAGTGAAACACTAACTCTAAAAGTGGGCAGAAATCCCGACTCATTTATTGTAAGAACTAAAGATGCCGGAAAAACTCAGGCTAGGCAGCAAATGTGAAGAGAGAAACGCAGTTAAGGTTTGTCGATGACCTTTCAGAAATAGGTAATTTTCGCATTTTCAGTAGTTTCTCCGGATTGGATCAAAATACCGTATATCCTTCTGCAAAGTCAAATTTGAGACCAAGGTTTTAAGTCAAAAGTTATGTGGTCCACTTTGGCACAGATAATGTTCGAGGGGCTGACATGCATACCTGATTTGAGTCCCAAGTGAAATCCAAATAAAGCCATCACAGTGGAATAAAGTAAAACCCCAAAACAGTAAAGACTTCACATTATCCAACATAAAACAATACAAACTATATACATTTCATCCAGTGCAATAAAAATAGATATCAAATTAATACTTCGCATTAAAATCCTTCAAAATCACTAATCATCTGAACCATAAAGTAATTTGTCTCAATCGCCTTAGATGTACAACATTGTATGGGTCTTCCTACTCGAGTGATGATTGGTAGTAAGATTAGCATCATTCGATAAATCATCCTCTATGTCGCTGAGTGCATTCGATGTTACTCCTTACAGAAATACATTTTTGATCATGTGAAAGTTAATTGCACGCATCTACAATGCATCAACACAATGCCATTAGTGAGGGTACTCACATATTTCTGTCCTTGCATGAATTTTCTTTTGTTTCCCTACATCCAACTGTTCAGAATCTTCCAGATACTGCCCTTGAGATTTATGTACACACACATCCAAGGGATAAATTAAGATCGCTGGGGATTACTGCCACAGAGTTGGTCGATCTTGCATCAGGTTTGAATATGTCCCAGACAAGCCAACTATTTTTGTTTGTATAATGTTCTTGGCCTCAAATTCGATACCCAGAGTATTTCTTGCAACCGCATTTATTCCTATGGAACAAACTATTCTGAAAATTCTGTTCAGGAAGAGCTTTGTGCTTGAATACCACCATTGGCTTTAATTTTGTGCCACCCAAGATGAAACCAACATGAACTGTCATCTTGTGGTGAGTGATCTTTACATGGACAGTTTTTCACCAATCTTCGTAATTGTCTTAATTGCTGGCATGTCAAATTTCATCACCGTCATGTCCATATGTGCGATTCAGACTAACCTTCTCTTGATGGCAGGTGAGCAAAGGGTGGAATTTGTTGATGTGTTGTGGCAGACAGTGTAATTTTCATTTTATGACAGAATACTAGGAATACTGTGGGGCAGCACAATGGTACAGTTTTCATCACTGCTGCCTCAGAGCGCCAAGGATCCGGGATCAATTTCCACCTTGGGTGACTGTGTGGAGTCAGCATGTTCTCCCAGTGTCTGCGTGGGTTTCCGCTGGGTTCTCAGTCCAAAATCTGCAGGGTAGGTGGATTGGCCATGGTAGGATTCCCCCTTAGTGTCCAAAGATGTGCAAGATGGGGTCATCTTTCGGAAGGTCGGTGCAGACTCGAGGGGCCAAGTGGTCTCCTTCTGCACCGCAAGGATTCGATCAAAACTAAATTTTGTCATTGCATGAATCATGTGCACCATCTGGCACGAGTTCGGAGTTCTGGAATACCATCTTTTTTTGCGTCTGAGGCGTTGAGTCTGGTGTCTCTGCAGGTGATAGGAAGTTATTTTTTGCTGATGCCTATTAATCCATTTTGCTACTTGTTTTTCCATTTGAAATTGAGCTGCGTGCTAGTTATTCTTTCTCGAAGTTATGATAGATCATGTGGTGCTGACTGGCTAGGAAATGCGCACAAGAATTGACAGATGGATAATCTAAAGGATTCCGCTTGTGCCTTTAAATTAATAAACCAGAGTAATTACCTGTATGTAATTAATCACAAGTTTGATTTCAGAAAAACCTTTGCATGAAGTGTATAGAAAATTACATCTTTTTAGACCAATCATCATGGGCTTTTACATGAGAATCTATGGTAAATTAAAATCACTAATTTAAAGTATCCATTATTTTAGCAATAGAGTTATATTCACAGGGTTCAGAAATCATCGAGCCTGCAAGAACTAGTAAATATAACCTTGAGGACAGCGTTACCTCAGAAATAATCAATGTTACTATAGTGACAGCAAAGCGTGGGATTAGCTGTACCCATTAGCTTTCACATCACTTCAGGTTCATGATTGTTCTCAAAGACCAAGCAGAATTTCCTCTGGATGTTCTCAGAAGCTTTTAAGACGCTTCTATATATGGAGAACTGAGATTACATGTTAAGCCTCAGCTGCTCTTGGGCTTTAAAAGGTATTAACATACATCATTTCACATTATTTGCCTTTCATTTTTATTTATTTACTTATTTTTAAAAATGATTTATGATGGCAACACACATCAAACACAACCGAAACCAAAAAGAGAACAAACAGGAAATCACATAACAAATAAATAACCAACACCCTGCCCCAACCCCACTGCCATTACCCTCCTTTTTTAACCCTGAAGCCCTCCCTCACAAAACACCTCCGGACCACCCCTCCACAGTCCCTCTCAATGCGAACTTGATGTTTTCCAACCTAAGGAATTCTGCGAGGTTGCTCACCCATACACCGCGGTTTCGGTGACCCTAATCCCTCCATTCCATCAGGACCCATCTCCGGGCTACCAGGGAGACGAAGGTCAAAACGTTGGTCTCTCTCGTCCCCCTGCACTCCCGGGTCTTCCAACACTCCAGAAAGTGCCACTTCTGGACTCAGGACCATCGTCACCCTCAACACCTCGGACATCTCGTTAACGAATCACCACGAAAATGCCTCCCTCTTCGTACAGGTCCAAAACATGTGGACATGGTTCGAGGCATCCCCCCGGTACCCACACCTATCCTCCACCCCCTCAAAAAAATCTGCTCATCCTAGCCATCATCACGTGCGCCTTGTGGACTATTTTCAATTGAATGAGGCTAAGCCTAGCGCCCAAAGATGCATTCACCCTCCTCAGAGACCTCTCCCATAACCCAGCCTCTCCGATCGGGGCGCCCACCGAGTCAGGAAAGGACAGAACAGGACAGTACCTCGCCGGCGAAAAAGGCAGAGGCGCCATCAATAATGCCTCTAAGCTAATGTCCTTACAAGAGGCTGCCTCCATCCGCCCCCATTACCCACTTCCAGACGATGGCTATATTTGCTGTCCAATAGTAGTTCATGAAATTTGGCAAGGCTGGGGCGGCATGTGGCACTGAGACTGCGGCGTTGAGGACCGGGGTTTGAAACCTGGCCCTGAGTCACTGTCCGAGTACAGTTTACACATTCTCCCCATGTCTGAGTGGGTTTCACCCCCACGACCAAACGATGTGCAGGTTAGGTGGATTAGCCACGCTAAATTGCCCCTTAATTGGGAACAAATAATAATTCGGTACTGCAAATTTAAAAATGAATTGACAAGGCAAGCGGGCGGGGGGCACACACAGACACACATACCCACCCCAGCAACACCTTCTTCACAAGTGGGGCTTTCCCCATCCACACAAATCCCAAGATCAATGCATTAATCTTCCTAAAGGTGGTCTTTGGAATAAAAATCGGAATGTTCTTGAACACGAATAGAAATCTCGGGGGTATCGTCACCTTCATGGACTTCACCTGTTCCGCCAATGACAGCGGGAGTAGGTCCCACCTCTTAAAAATCCCCCTTCACTTGCTCCACCAATCGCGCCAGATTCAACTGATGTAACTGCTCCCATTCCCGCGCCACCTGGATGCCCAGGTACCCGAAACCCACCCCCACGACCGTTGCCCAATCTCTTCTGCTGCCCCCTCGCCTGGAACGGAAAGACCTTACTCTTCCCCATGTTTAGCTTATACCCAGAGAACCGGCTGAATTCCACCAAAATGTCCATGATCCTTCCAATACTTTCCAATGGGTCTGACATGTAAAGCAACAGATCGTCGGCATACAGCGCGACCCTGTGCTCCACCCACCGCCCCCCCATACTATCCCTTTCCAATCCCTTGATGTTTTAAGCGCCATTGCCAGTGGTTCTATTGCCACGGCAAAGAACGGGGAGAGAGGGCATCCCTACCTCGTTCCATGATGCAGCCTAAAATACTCCATACTCACCCGGTTCATCCTTACACTCATTACCGGCTCCTGATACAACAACTGGACCCAATCCAACAACAGGACACAATCCACAAACCCCTGGATGAACCCAAACCGCCTCAGTATGCCCCACAAATATTCCCATTCTAACCGTTCAAGGGCCTTCTCCGCGTCCATAGTGACCGTCACCTCTGCATTCGGACCCTCCAAGGACATTATAATGCTCAACAAAGGCCTAATGTTAGCCAACAGATGCCTCCCTTTTACAAACCCCATCTGGTCTTCCCCCATCACCCTCAGCACATCGGCCTCAATCCTCGAGGCCAAGGTCTTGACAACAACTTGCCGTCTATATTCAGCAGTGATATAGGGCAACAGGACCCAAACTGCTCCAGGTCGTTATCCTTCTTCAAAATTAAAGATATCGACGCCTGCAATAAGGTTGGTTGAGGGGGGGACGCAACGCCAACTGCCCCCTCCTCCCTCACCTCATTAAATGTCCTTACTAGCAGGGCCCCAGGTCTCTCAAAAGCTTTTTATAAAACTGCACCGGGAAGCCACCTGGGCACGGGCCTGCACTGCCCCATACCCTCCATCTCCTCCACCAGTCTAATAATGGGTGCTCCCAACCCCTCTCCCATGTTCTCCTCCACCTTGGGGAAGTCCAACCTATCCAGGAATCATTGGCATTCCCCCCGCCCCATTTTGGGGCTCCAATTCATAAAGCGTCCTGTAAAACTCCTCAAATACCCAGTGCTCACCCCCACCAGGTTCAGTACGATCCTCCTTCCCTTCCTTCAACCTTCCAATCTCCCTCGCCACCCGCCTGCTTCCCAAGCTGGTGGGCCAGCATCCTACTAGCCTTCTCCCCAAACTCATACACTGCCCCTCTGCAACTGCCCTACTGCCTTCTGCAGACACCAGCCAAACTCCACCTGGAGCTTCTGCACCTCCTCCAATAAACCTGCCTCCGGGGCCCCCCCCGAATACCTCCCGTCCACCCGCAGAACCCCATCCACCAACCGTGCCATCTCGCCTCACTCCACCTTCTCCCTATCCGCCCAGATCGATATGAACTCCCCCCTAACCACTGCCTTGAGTGCTCTCCACAACGTAGCAGCCGAGACCTCACCTGTATCATTTAGTTCCACATACCACCAACCCTCACCCGCTAACAACCCTCCATCCAGCCTCTGCTCCGGGTGCTGGGCACCTCCTCCTCCCGATCCACTTGCAAGTCCACCCAATGCGGACAATCAGAGAGTACACCCTGTGCACATGGGAGGAGTACGAAAACTCCTTCGCTCTCGGCCTCCCAAGCCTCCATGGGTCCAACCCCACCCTCCATGTGCTCCATGAACCCTTTCAGCTCCTTTGCCACCGCTGACACCCTCCCCGACCTCAGGCTCGACCGGTCCAAATCTAGGTCAATGAGAGTGTTAAAGCCCCCGCCCCCCGCATAATCAACCAGTGTGAGTCCAGGTCAGGGAGCTTCCCCAGCACCCGCCTCAAACTCCACATTGTCCCACTTTGGGGCATAAATATTAACCAAAACCACCAGCATCCCTCCAGCTTCCCACTCACCATCACCAGTCTTCCCCCGATCCTGTTACTATATTCCCCACCTCAAACGCCATCCGTTTATTTACCAGCACCGCCACCCCCCACGTCTTAATGTCTAATCCTGAATGGAAAACTTGCCCTCCCCACCCTTTCCTTAGCTTTGTCTGATCCCCGATCTTAAAGTCTGTTTCTTGTAAAAAGGCGGCGTCCGCCTTCAAGCTCCTCAGGTGCATGAAAACGCTTAAACCATTTAACTGGCCCATTCGGCCTTCTCACATTCCATGTGACTAGCCTGATCGGAGAGCTCCCTGCCCCGCCTCCCATGCCGATCAATCAGATCCCTTCTTGGGCCAGCCCCTGGCCCATGCCACTCGACCCTCCAAGCCCACCCTCGGATGTCCACCGTCACCACTCCCCCCCTTGCTACGCCACACCAGCAACACCTTTGTCAGCAACCCCACACACCCCAAACAAAACAACTCCCTCTGCTACACTAACCGCCTTATCACCCCACTGCGCTTCCATTAAGTAACCCACCCAGCTGGCCTGGCAGCTCCCGCCCAAGGCTGCCTGAGCCTCCAACCACCCCAAGCAACAATGAAACAAGACAAAAAGGTGCACTCACCTTCAAAGCAACAAAACATCTTGAAGGGGAAAAGTTTTCCAACAAGCGAGAAAAAAGATGCAAGAAAAAGCACCCATCTCCTCCACAGTTCAATGTCCTCTTTCTCCTGCCAGTCCGTTGTCTCTTAAAAACTCCATCGCCTCCTCTGGTGTTTCAAAATCATGTTTTCAGCTGTTAAAAGTCACCAGACGTGGGCTGGGTACAACATCACAACATCATTTTTGCAAGAGCTGATGCCATATTCTATCAAATGCTGACTTGAAGTCAAGGGCTATCACACTCACCTTGCACCTGGAGTTCAGCTCTTTTGTTCCTGTTTGGATCAAGACAATAATGAGGCCAGGAGCAGAATGAGACCAGGAGCAGAGTGATCCAAGCAGAAGCCAAACTGAGCAGGTTATTGCTGAGCAAGTGCCACTTGAGAGCACTGTTGACAACCCTTTCAATCACTTTACTGATGAGAGAGAGTAGATTGTTCAGCCGGTAATTGGCCCGGTTGGATTTGGCCTGCTTTTTGTTTACAGGGTATGCCTGGGCAAATTTCCTGATTGCGAGGTTGATGCCAGTGCAGTACTCAAAAAGCTTGCCTCGGGGTGCAGAAAGTTCAGGAGCACATCTTTAGTGTTGTTGGATTGTCACAGGCTCATAGCCTTTCCAGTATCCATTGCCTTCAATTGTTTCTTGATATCACGTAACATGAATCAAATTGGCTGAAGACTGGCATCTGAGATGCTGGGCACCTCTGGAGGTAGATTGTCCAAATTCTTCAGCCTTGTGCTCGGCTCCCCCATCATTGAGAATGGGAATACTTGTGGAGCCGCCTCCTCCTCCTCCAGTGAGTTGTTAAATTGTCCACCACCATTCACCACTAGATGTGGCAGGACTGCAGAGCTTTGAGCTAATCTGTTGGCTGTGGGATCATTTAGCTTTGTCTATTGCATGTTTAAGCATGTAAGTAGTCTGGAGTTGTACCTTCACGAGGTTCACACATCATTTCTAGATATGCCTTGTGCTTCTCCGGCATGCCCTCCTGCACTCAAAGAGTTGATCTTCTGGCTTGGTGAATGGCTGAGTGGGAGTTATGCCGGGCCATGAAGTGATAGATTGCGGTCTCGTACAATTCTGCTGCTACTCATGACCCACAGCGCCTCATGGCTGCACAGTCTTGAGTTGCAAGAGCTGTTCTAAATCTAGCCCATTTAGCACTGCAGCAGTGCCACACAACATGGAGAGTATCCTCAATGTGAAGACTGAACAAGGACATGTGATGGCTATGCTAAACGATATGGTCATGGAGAAATGCATCAGTGGCAAGCAGAATGAGTCAAGTAAATGTTTTCCCCTTCTTGGTTCCCTCACCACTCATTGCTAGACTGGGTCTGCAGCAATGTCCTTTAGGACCTGGCCAACTCAGTTAATAGTGGTGCTACCAAGCTACTTGGTGATGGATATTGAAGGCCTTCCACCAGAGTAATTGTGACCATTCAACCCTCTGCTTCCTTGAAGTGGCGTTCAACATGGGAGTACTGCTTCATCTGCAGAGAGATGGCAGTACGTGGTAATCAGAGGTAGACCATCTACAGCACCAGCAATGCTCTCAGCGAACAAGTTACTCCTGTTTCTTAAAGAATTTTTCAAAGTTTCAAAGGCCAACTTAAATTATGCTGGTACTCAGGTTGTTTTTCCAATAAACTGCCCACCACCGGGTGGCACGGTTGCTTCGCAGCGTCAAGGACCCGGGTTCGATTCCCGGCTTGGGTCACTGTGCGGAGTCTGCACATTCTCTCCGTGTCTGCATGGGTTTCCTCCGGGTGCTTCGGTTTCCTCCCACAGTCCAAAGATTGTGCAGGTTAGGTTGACTGGGCATGCTAAATTGCCTCTTAGTGTCACAAAGATGTGTTAAGTGGGGTTATCGGGATAGGGTCGAGGCGTGGGCTTGGGTAGGGTGCTCTTTTCAAGGGTCTGCAGACTTGGGGGCCAAATGGCCTCCTTCTGCACAGTAAATTCTATGATCTACGATCTTTGCCCATATTTGGGCAACTGATGCCATGAGATTTCATGGGGATCCAGAGTCGAAGTTAAGGACTCCCACAGGGTAACTCCCTCCCACGTGTACACCACTGTGCTGCCACCTCTGCTGGGTATGCCCTGCTGGTGATGATGGGCGTGTCTGGGACATAATCTATAAAGGTATGACTCCATGAGTCTATATCAGGCTTTTGCTCAGCAAGTCTTGACAGCTCTCTCAATTTTGGCATCCGCCCCCAAATGTTAGTAAGGAAGACTTTACAAAGTTGCATAGTTGAAAGGGCTGAGTTTGCCATTGTTGTTTCCAGTACTTAAGTTAACGTAGGGTGGTCCATCCAGCTCCTTCAAGCGGTTTGATACAAGAGGGCATTAAAAGTCAACCATATTACTGTGGGCCTGAATTCATATGTAGTCCAGACCAGGTAAGGATGGCAGATTTCCTTCAAATTTGTGAACCAGAAGGGCTTTTATGACAATCGATCCACGGCCATCATTATTGGCTGAATTCAAATTCCACCATCTCCCATCGAATTTAGGAATAACAACCAATGATTTATTATATCAAAAACGTCTTCTTTTGAGACCCAAAGATGCAGGCGTTCAGGTCGAGGGAGCTTGGCAGCCTTCAGTCCCAGTTCCTCTCTCCCTTTTCCCCCTCTTGATTTTCAATTATTCTTGGGATGCCTTTTGTGTCTTCTACAGTGAAGACAGACACAAAATACCTCTTCAATGTTTCCGCCATTCCCCAGTTTCCCATTATTAATACCCTAGTCTCACCCTCTGAGGGACCAACGGTCACTCTAACTACTTTTTTTTACCCCAAAGTACTTGTAGAGATTCTGTCTGTTTTTACTTTTATACTGGCTCCCTCTCATCCTCTCCCCCCCCCCCCCCCCCCTCCCTCCCCCACAAAGTCATTTTTTGTCGGATGCCAAGGTTTGCTCAATCTTCTGACCTAGCACTGATCTTCATAGTAATGAAGACAATTTCTTTCAATTGCATACTTTCAACTTCCGTATTTAGCCATGGATGATGCATCCTTCTCATAGAGCCTTTATCAATGGAATAAGTCACGAAGAAATATTTCCTCAAAATGTCTGCTATTGCTTCTCTACGTTCTTACCGTTTAACCCAGTCCGCTTCGCCAACTTTGTTCTCATAGCCATGTAATTGCCTTTATTTAAGATTGAGCTACTATTCTTTAAACTAGATTTCTCACCCTCAAACTGAAATGAAATTTTATCCTGTTACGATCATTGTTGTCTGGAGGCTCCTTTACTAGAAGATCATGAATTTATCCTGTCTAGTTACACATTACCAGGTCCCCTGCTCGGCTCTAGAACACATTATTCTGAACAACCTTTTCGAGCACACTATGATCTCATCCTTCAGACTATCCTTGCCAGTTTGATTTGATCAATCTATCAGATGATTAAAATCACACTCGATTATTCACTTGCTCTGTGATTAAATATCAAGTGCACGTGACAACTGCACAAAGTTTTACAAAGGTGTCCCTGCAGGGTTGGAGCGTCTGGCAGATCTCATTGTGTCAGAATATCCTGCAGATCCCTTTCCAGAAATCTTACCCCCATGTCCTACAACTGTTAACATATGAACTGTGCTGCTTGCATTCTTACTCTCATCACCCCAAGTGCCTGCTAGCAAACTTTGGGTCCTGGTTGAAAAAATGCTGGGTCTTAAAAATTCTCATCAGTTTGAATTCCTATGACTTTGTCCCTTGCCCAGATCCAAGGCCTGCTGAGATAGCTCCTCCAAGTTTGGCCTCATGCACATTCCAGATTTCAGTCACTGATACTCATGCCTTCATCTAACCCTAACCATGGAATTATCTCCCTAAAATCTATGTTTCTAATCTCTTTCAAGATGTTCCTAATATTTCCGTTTTTGTTTTAAATTTAGAGTACCCTCTTGTAGCTCAGCATCTTTATTTGTAGATTTGGATCAACAACTGCTGAGTTGGAACTATAGTTCCTAGAACTAGCAGGCCAACTAGCAGATTCATAGAAAATACCATTCTCTCCATCTCCATCACCAAATCTCCTTTCCAGCCCCACTGTTGAGTCCATGATCCCAGCACTGCCACCACGATACCATCCAATTTATCTTTCTTCCCACCCAACCACGGAGCTCCTTCCCTCCCTTCCCCCTCTGGGTTTGTGTTATGGAGAATTCTTCATTCACTGGTCAATCGCAGGGTTATTGGAATTTCTCTGCCACCGGAGATGGTGAAAGCATTAAAGCCCACTAATAAAAGTTTCTTTATGCAACATGTGCAGGGTAAAGGGACTTTACTCAAATGCTGTTTGTTCACCCACACTTACCAAAACGTCAGATGTTTTGTTATGGGCCAGAGTTTAGAGAACCCCAAAGTGTATCATTGAGTTCACCTGACCCACAACTTTTAATAGATTGTGGTATGGGGAGCACATGGCCCACTCTACAGATGTGGTACAGCAGAAATGGAAAAGTATTTTTTAAAGCAAAACAATGTTTATTCT
Organism: Scyliorhinus canicula; assembly: GCF_902713615.1. Taxonomy (NCBI): domain Eukaryota; kingdom Metazoa; phylum Chordata; class Chondrichthyes; order Carcharhiniformes; family Scyliorhinidae; genus Scyliorhinus; species Scyliorhinus canicula. Next base: position 169,589,223 of record NC_052146.1, read on the forward strand.
ATGAACTCAAGTTAACCTTTTTAAAACATAGTGAAAATCTTAGCAACCATCAATTCAAATACAATCCCCAAAGAATACAACACTAAGTAATGCTTTAAGCTTTCATTTTAACATCCATTAGACTTAAAACATATTTTACCAGAAGCACATCAGGTTAAAGTCACTACTGTTATTAGTTTTAAATCACCAGGATCGATTTACAGTCTTTAGATTACAAAGAGAGCCTCTAATACACCTTCTGGCTGTGACTGCAGCTATATAGCTCTGAAAACGAAACTAAAACACACCCTGCAGCAAACAGCCTAAAACAAAACTAAAAAGCTGACAGACAGCCCAGCTCCACCCACTCTGACATCACTGCAGTAATAAACACCCATTTCTTAAAGGTACTCTCACATGACAGTTTCATGATCTAAATGGATTTGATGCTGTTTGTAATATTTTGGACGAGCATTAAGTTGATGTTTGTTAAAAAAAAACACTTGCGCACTTTGGCAGATGGAAGTTTAATTTGGAAAGTTTGATATCATCCCTTTTGGATACAAGGCAGAAAAATTGGAATAATTTCTTAATACAGGCAAGGTGTCTCACAACCAAGTGCAGTTTTCTGAAAAAGCTCCCCAGGCACTTCAAAATAGCTGTGGTGTAATTAGATAAAGATTTACAGTGATTAAGTTGAAGTCTAAGGCAGCCACACTGAAGCTCGATAGTGCTTTAACTTCACTTTGGGTCATTGGAACATTAGAGAAATACTCAAGGTGCAGGTTGTGCAGAGAAGTGCAACAGCCTGAAAATTTCCGAGCTGGGTTAGGTGTGGGTCAAGAGTCACTCCCACCAACTCCCCACTCAACAGGGCAAGAAATGACAGCAGGCGAAGCAGATCACTAATCCGCATGTTCACTATGCAGATGCAGCAACTCCCCAAAGCAAGTTTTTTCATTCATTTATGACACTTAACTTTTTGTGTATAGAACTTTTTTAAAAAAGTGGTCCTGGTTTTGGACTGTTTTTGGATAGCTGGATTTGAGGTACTGTAGCCGTTGAGAAACTAGGCACTATGGAAGAGCAAACGGATTCAGGTATTCATGTACATCACTAAAAGCTAATGCCGGTATAAAAATAAGAGTCAAAAAGCTTAACAGAATGTTAGTTGGTGCCTCAAAGGCTGGAATACAAAGTGAAGTTTCAGTTGTACTGATGCAGGGTTCTCGGGAGTACAGCATGGGCTTTGGACACAACACTGAAGGATTTACCGGCATTGTGGTGGAACTGGTGCCGATTCTTCAGAATAGTACAGAGATTTAAAGGGCTGCACTGAGTGTACAGGTTGTGTAAACTGGAGGTTGAAGGTAAATCATTAAAATGTTAATGGAATTTGATAGGGTAGCTATAGATAATTTATCCTGCGAGGGAAGCCAGAACAAGGGGCACAACCTTAAAATTAGAACGAGGTCATTTAGGAGTGAAATCAGGGAGCATATTTTCATAAAGGGTATCAAGGGATATGGGGAATAGGTGGGTAAATGAGATATTAATCTAATTGAATGGTGGAACCACCTCACGGGACTGAATGACCTACTCCTGTTCATATGCAACAGTCAGCAAGTATATCGTAAGAAGTTTTATAAATAGAATCTATTCTTAAAAAATTAGTTTTATAGCTATCCTCTTGAATAAGAGACAATTGTAGACTCAAATTAAATAATGCCATTCATTTAGGTTATTAGAATTTAACTCCACCTATCTACCTTGGTTCTGTAAGACTCAATACCCTCGTCAACAAAAATCTATTGATCCATTTTGAAATGGTCTGATTTAGCTTCAACCACCTTTCAGGAGAAAGCTTTCTAGATTTTCACTAACCTTTATGTCAAGTGCTTTTTGGCATCAATCCCTAAACAGCCCAGCTCTTATTTCAAGAACAAGTTAAAAGAACCTATGCTATTTTTCTTGCTTAGTGCCATTCTTCCTGCCAGGGCAGGAAGAAAAATGGGGGCTATAGTGATAGGGGACTCGATCGTAAGGGGAATAGACAGGCGGTTCTGTGGACGCAATCGAGACTCCAGGATGGTATGTTGCCTCCCTGGTGCAAGGGTCAAGGATGTCTCGGAGCGGCTGCAGGACATTCTGGGGGGGGGGGGGGGGGGGGGGGTGAACAGCCAGCTGTCGTGGTGCACATAGGCACCAACGATATAGGTAAAGAAACGGGATGAGGTCCTACAAGCGGAATTCAGGGAGTTAGGAGTTAAACTAAAAAGTAGGACCTCAAAGGTAGTAATCTCAGGATTGCTACCAGTGCCACGAGCTAGTCAGAGTAGGAATTTCAGGATAGATAGAATGAATGCGTGGCTTGAGAGATGGTGCAAGAGGGAGGGATTCAAATTCCTGGGGCATTGGGACCGGTTCTGGGGGAGGTGGGACCAGTACAAACCGGACGGTCTGCACTTGGGCAGGACTGGAACCGATGTCCTAGGGGGGGTGTTTTCTAGAGCTGTTGGGGAGGGTTTAAACTAATGTGGCAGGGGGATGGGAACCAATGCTGGAAGTTGGAAGGTAGTAAAACAGGGACAGAAACAAAAGGAAGTAAAGGGAAAAGTGCAAGGCAGAGAAGACATAGTCAGAAATCCATAAGGGCGACAGTACAAGGTACAGTGACTGAGGGGAGCACAGTGAATAGGCCCAGTAATAACAAAAGGAATAAAACTGGAGATGTTAAGATTCAAAACAGAGGTAAAAAAACCAACATAAGTGTACTTTACCTGAATGCTCGTAGTATTCGGAATAAAGTAAATGAGTTGGTGGCAAAATCATCGTAAATGACTATGATTTAGTGGCCATTACTGAAACATGGTTAAAGGATGGTCACGACTGGGAGTTAAATATCCGAGGGTATCAAACTATTCGGAAGGACAGAGTGGATGGTAAGGGAGGTGGTGTTGCTCTGTTATTTAAGGATGACATCCGGACAATAGTAAGGGATGATATCGGTGCTATGGAGGATAAGGTTGAATCCATTTGGGTGGAAATCAGGAATAGTAAGGCGAAAAAGTCACTGATAGGAGTAGTCTATCGGCCACCAAATAGTAACGAGATGGTGGGGCAGGCAATAAACAAAGAAATAACTGATGCATGTAGAAATGGTACAGCAGTTATCATGGGGGATTTTAATCTACATGTCGATTGGTTTAACCAGGTCGGTCAAGGCAACCGTGAGGAGGAGTTTATAGAATGTATCCGCGATAGTTTCCTAGAACAGTATGTAATGGAACCTACGAGGGAACAAGCGGTCCTAGATCTTGTCCTGTGTAATGAGACAGGATTGATTCATGATCTCATAGTTAGGGATCCTCTCGGAAGGAGCGATCACAATATGGTGGAATTTAAAATACAGATGGAGGGTGAGAAAGTAAAATCAAATACTAGTGTTTTGTGTTTAAACAAAGGAGATTACAAGGGGATGAGAGAAGAACTAGCTAAGGTAGACTGGGAGCTAAGACTTTATGGTGGAACAGTTGAGGAACAGTGGAGAACCTTCCAAGCGATTTTTCACAGTGCTCAGCAAAGGTTTATACCAACAAAAAGGAAGGACGGAAGAAAGAGGGAAAATCGACCGTGGATATCTAAGGAAATAAGGGAGAGTATCAAATTGAAGGAAAAAGCATATAAAGTGGCAAAGATTGCTGGGAGATTAGAGGACTGGGAAATCTTTAGGGGGCAACAGAAAGCTACTAAAAAAGCTATAAAGAAGAGTAAGATAGAGTATGAGAGTAAACTTGCTCAGAATATAAAAACAGACAGTAAAAGTTTTTACAAATATATAAGACAATAAAGAGTGGCTAAGGTAAATATCGGTCCTTTAGAGGATGAGAAGGGAGTTTTAATAATGGGAAATGAGGAAATGGCTGAGGAACTGAACAGGTTTTTTGGGTCGGTCTTCACAGTGGAAGACACAAATAACATGCCAGCGACTGATAGAAATGAGGCTATGACAGGTGAGGACCTTGAGAGGATTGTTATCACTAAGGAGGGAGTGATGGGCAAGCTAATGGGGCTAAAGGTAGACAAGTCTCCTGGCCCTGATGGAATGCATCCCAGAGTGCTAAAAGAGATGGCTAGGGAAATTGCAGATGCACTAGTGATAATTTACCGACATTCACTAGACTCTGGGGTGGTCCCGGTGGATTGGAAATTAGCCAACGTGACGCCACTGTTTAAAAAAGGAGGTAGGCAGAAAGCAGGAAATTATAGGCCAGTGAGTTTAACTTCGGTAATAGGGAAGATGCTGGAATCTATCATCAAGGAAGAAATTGCGAGGCATCTGGATAGAAATTGTCCCATTGGGCAGACGCAGCATGGGTTCGTAAAAGGCAGGTCATGCCTAACTAATTTAGTGGAATTTTTTGAGGATATTACCAGTGCAGTAGATAACGGGGAGCCAATGGATGTGGTATATCTGGATTTCCAGAAAGCCTTTGACAAGGTGCCACACAAAAGGTTGCTGCATAAGATAAAGATGCATGGCATTAAGGGTAAAGTAGTAGCATGGATAGAGGATTGGTTAATTAATAGAAAGCAAAGAGTTGGGATAAATGGGTGTTTCTCTGGTTGGCAGTCAGTGGCTAGTGGTGTCCCTCAGGGATCCGTGTTGGGCCCACAATTGTTCACAATTTACATTGATGATTTGGAGTTGGGGACCAAGGGCAATGTGTCCAAGTTTTCAGATGACACTAAGATGAGTGGTAAAGCAAAAAGTGCAGAGGATACTGGAAGTCTGCAGAGGGATTTGGATAGGTTAAGTGAATGGGCTCGGGTCTGGCAGATGGAATACAATGTTGACAAATGTGAGGTTATCCATTTTGGTAGGAATAACAGCAAACGGGATTATTATTTAAACGATAAAATATTAAAGCATGCCGCTGTTCAGAGAGACTTGGGTGTGCTAGTGCATGAGTCACAGAAGGTTGGTTTACAAGTGCAACAGGTGATTAAGAAGGCAAATGGAATTTTGTCCTTCATTGCTAGAGGGATGGAGTTTAAGACTAGGGAGGTTATGTTGCAATTGTATAAGGTGTTAGTGCGGCCACACCTGGAGTAGTGTGTTCAGTTTTGGTCTCCTTACTTGAGAAAGGACGTACTGGCGCTGGAGGGTGTGCAGAGGAGATTCACTAGGTTAATCCCAGAGCTGAAGGGGTTGGATTATGAGGAGAGGTTGAGTAGACTGGGACTGTACTCGTTGGAATTTAGAAGGATGAGGGGGATCTTATAGAAACATTTAAAATTATGAAGGGAATAGATAGGATAGATGCGGGCAGGTTGTTTCCACTGGCGGGTGACAGCAGAACTAGGGGGCATAGCCTCAAAATAAGGGGAAGTAGATTTAGAACTGAGTTTAGGAGGAACTTCTTCACCCAAAGGGTTGTGAATCTATGGAATTCCTTGCCCAGTGAAGCAGTTGAGGGTCCTTCATTACATGTTTTTAAGGTAAAGATAGATAGTTTTTTGAAGAATAAAGGGATTAAGGGTTATGGTGTTCGGGCCGGAAAGTGGAGCTGAGTCCACAAAAGATCAGCCATGATCTAATTGAATGGCGGAGCAGGCTCGAGGGGCCAGATGGCCTACTCCTAGTTCTTATGTTCTTATGTTCTATGTTCTTATTCTGCAATAATTAGACCGCTATGATGATCATTACTCAATGATGAAATGAAATCAACACATGGCACAAAATAAAATGAAGGGCTTCTCCCTCCAGAGGAATTAATTCCTCTCTTTCTACCCCATCAACTCATTTGCGCGTGGGATTGACTAACATAAAAACCCTGAACCACGCATGTGTGACCTGTTCCCGCTGGTACGTGCATGAGAGGCCATAAGTTGAACGAGACTTGGCGTTGACGACTTCAGAGCTGAAAATGAAGGTCTCGCACACCTGCGCAAAGAGTCAAAACTCAATAAGGGCACGCAAACCCAGGGAGAAGATGGAGAGAAAGAGAGATTGAAAAAACAAGAGAAGGGACAAGGCAGAAGTAAAAACAAAAAGTTCTAAGGGAAGAAGACGGAGGAAGAAATAGTAACCAATAAAGTTACGTGGAGAAACAGGCTCCAATTAGAGAAAAGGCTGTGGGCTCAGGAGAAGCCCTAGTGATCGGAGAGATCTCAAAAGAAGCCCTGCAGTTTAGAGAAAGCAACCAAAGATTGATAACTCTGCTGTGAGACATTGGGGCAAGGGTACACCTTTGGAGCAGTGTTTTGCTTGGCATTGCCGAAGAGCTAAATTGAGTTTTCAAGTCGATGCTCGAGAATATTTGTACAGTGTGTTCGACTACACAGTTTTCCATGAATAAGTTTTTGAAGAGAAGTGAAGAAGGGCAGCACGGTAGCATAGTGGTTAGCACAAATGCTTCACAGCTCCAGGGTCCCAGGTTCGAATCCCGGCTTGGGTCACTGTCCGTGTGGAATCTGCACGTTCTCCCAGTGTCTGCGTGGGTTTCTCGGGGTGCTCCGGTTTCCTCCCACAGTCCAAAGATGTGCAGGTTAGGTGAATTGGCCATGCTAAATTGCCCTCAGAGTCCAAATTGCCCTTAGTGTTAGGTGGGGTTACTGGGTTATGGGGATAGGGTGGAGGTATGGGCTTGGGTAGGGTGCTCTTTCCAAGAGCTGGTGCAGACTCGATGGGCCGAATGGCCTCCTTCCGCACTGTAAATTCTATGAAAATTTGAGGACAGCATGGAGCACAGTGGATAGCATTGCGGCTTCACAGCGCCAGGGTTGCTGGTTCGATTCCCTGCTGGGTCACTATCTGTGTGGAGTCTGCACATTCTCTCAGTGTCTGCGTGGGTTCCCTCCGGGTGCTCCGGTTTCCTCCCACAGTCCAAAGACGTGCAGGTTACGTGGTTTGGCTATGTTAAATTGCCCTTAGTGTCCAAAAAGGTTAGGAGGGATTATTGGGTTATGGGGATAGGGTGGAAGTGAGGGTTTAAGTGCGTCGGTGCAGACTCGATGGGCCTCCTTCTACACACTATGTTCTAATCCCATTCTGATTCAAATGTGGCTGAAAAATCAAAACCTCAGGTGAAAATAAAAAAGTTCATATACAGACAGTTCAACGACAGGTACTCGGCCTTTGGATTTTGGTGGACTGGTGATGCTGCTTGCCCTGTCCCAAAATGTCCGATTTCCAGAGAGGAGCGCTCAAACTTTGCAATGATACCAGAACGTGAAGCGCCATTCGATCAGAAAACATCATTCACTCTCCAGCAAGAATTACAGTATATCAAGCGCCTGAGAACACAAAACGTAAAGCAAAACCAACGTATGATGGTGTGTGTACAGGTTTCAGATAATGCATAGGTGGTGGTGGCGGAGCTTGTAGCAAAATTGAATAAACTGTGCACCATTGCTGAAACCCTAATTTTGCAGGCATGCAAACACATTCTGACAGTAATGTTGGGAGCTGATGCTGCTAAGGAAAATCGACAAAGTTCCTCTTTCTGATAATACAGTCAGAAGCATACTGATGAAACGTCAGTTGAAATTGAACAGGGGCTTCAAAAGAAGTTAGAAATTAATGGAAAATGTGCCCTGCAGATTCAAGATTCTGCGGATATTAGCAGACCCTGCCAGCTGTAAGCCAATATCATGTTTGTTGACAGGTTTCTATAAGAGAATTAGTTCTTTGGCAAATAAATGCCTGGCCATGTAACTGGAGAGACCATCTTTCATGTCACAACTGCTTATCTAGTTGAAAACAATCGTAATTGTGCCAATAGCACTGGCACTAATGGAGCAGTTTCCATGGTTAAAAAAAGTCAAAGGATTTGTGAGCACGGTGAAAAGACAAAATCCTGACATCGTCAGCCACTGTAACTTGCACCATGAAACCCTTGTTGCCAAAGCAATGCCATCCGAGTTAAATGCAGTTTTAGGAAAAAATGGTGACTATTATGAATCATGTAAAATCACATCCTTTGAAATCATGCTCGTTTACTATTTTGTGTGAAGATGTGGGACGAGTATCACCAGAGTATACTCATGCACATACAAAATGATCAGAGGGTTAGATAGGGTGGACAGCGAGAGCCTTCTCCCGCGGATGGAGGTGGCTAGCACGAGGGGACATAGCCTTAAATTGAAGGGTAATAGATATAGGACAGAGGTCAGAGGTGGGTTTTTTACGCAAAGAGTGGTGGGGCCGTGGAATGCCCTACCTGCAACAATAGTGAACTCGCCAACATTGAGGGCATTTAAAAGTTTATTGGATAAGCATATGGATGATAAGGGCATAGTGTAGGTTAGATGGCCTTTAGTTTTTTCCATGTCGGTGCAACATCGAGGGCCAAAGGGCCTGTACTGCGCTGTATCGTTCTATGTTCTAAGTGCGATGGCTGCCTCGGGGAAAGATCCTCTCCTGTGTTTATGTGCTCCATAACATACATAACTCTGCATGAATTGCAATACAATGATTTAATATATGATTCTTCGTGTACTAAGCTTGTGCATCCAGGGGCTGTTTAGCACAGGGCTAAATCGCTGGCTTTGAAAGCAGACCAAGCAGGCCAGCAGCACGGTTTGATTCCCATAACAGCCTTCCCGAACAGGCGCCGGAATGTGACGACTCGGGGCTTTTCACAGTAACTTAATTTGAAGCCTACTCGTGACAATAAGCGATTTTCATTTCATTTTATTTTTCATTTTCATCCTTCAGATATACTTAGCCATCTGAGTGAGTTGAAAGTTAAAATGCAGATGAAAGACGAGAACATTCTGACTGTCGCAGATGAACTTCAAGGCTTCAGATCAAAACTGGTCCTTTGGTAGGAAAAAGTAGCAAGTGTCACATTAATGTTTTCAGTAAGATGCTGTTTACAGCATTTCTTTTGCTTATGAGCTTTCACATTCAGAAATACAGACTTGAAAGAACTGAAGATAATCTAAACCTTGAATGGGGAAAAAATGGCATTTGACATGCAACTGGTGATAAGGCTTTCATTGTAGACTTCTTCAACAATGAAAATTGTATTAAGATGTTGGTTTGATGTGTTTTAGTAGATTTTTAAGAATAAAGGACTTTCAATAGAGGGAATTTCAGTTGGAGAAAATAGGAGGTGTGCCTCAAAATATAGTACAAAAGTTTGCCATTACGTAGAAAAGGTTGGGAACCATTGGTCAACACTGTAGAAAGTCTCTGTGGGGCCCGTTTATATTCGGATTTGATATCTGTATGACTGCAGCTCTCCATTCCTTTCATTTATCACGCTACATCAATTTACCATGATAATCGGTCATTTAAAAATTGCCCCCCGTCTCAACCCAAGTTTGGAAAGACAAAATCAGGCAGCGGTTTTCTGTGTTTGCAGACAAATATCGGTGGCCATCTTGTATTGGCAGGAGACAGCGTTCGAACATTTCCCAGTTCTGATGAAAGGTCATGACCGAAAACATTAAACCTATTTCTCTTTCCACAAATGTGTATTGCCAGACCTGTTTATTTCCAACATTTCATGTATATTTTACTATTTTGAATCTGATTGTCTTGCTGCCATTCTAAGCTGCTGCTGAATGAGTAACTATATCTTAGCAAGGTTGTTTATTTAACATTATAGTAGATATTTTAGCTTTCTTCTGTGATTAAATGAGGCTGAAATTAAAGCCTTCAGTCAGAAATAGACTATTAAACATTGGGAAACCATCAAAATGTGCTTCAAAGCAGTTATTGCACAATAGGATTTTCTTCAGCTCTGAAGAGTCATGTAGACTCCAACATTAACTATTTTCTCTCCATACTGCCAGGCCTGTTGAGCTTTTCCAATATTTTCTGCTTTTGTTTTGTTTTCCCTCTTACTCATGCAAACTTACATAGGTGGATACTACACTGAACGTTTGCCAAGAATCAACATGTGGGAATGTTTGATGCATAGCACTCATTGTCACACCACGTAGCTCAACTTACCTGTACACAATCTTGAAACTGCTCCCACAGCGTACCTGGCACTTCATCCGGCAAGCAAAGCAAAAGCTCAGTACAGCTTCTGAATGGATAAAGGGTAACCATATTAACACTATTTTTTAATATGTATTTCATACAACAGCATTTTTATATGTATTTTATACAACAGTATTTTTAAATATATTTTCTGCAACAGCATTTGGTAAACTTTAGCATGCACACCAAACAAACTCAGGTCTGAACTTTAACTGCAAAAATATCATTGGACTATGTACCAAAAATTAACACACAAAAATTGTTTCTAGGGACAATCCAAAATAGTCAGCCTACTAATTCAAAGTTTCTTAAATAAATTACATATTTTAAGATTTAAGCACTAAATCCATACTTGCTGCCATTCCTAACGAAAAGCTTTAATTGCTTACAATGCTATTAACAAGGAATTCGAGTGCCATTTTAGCAGTAAAAAGGCAAGCTTTCCTATACTGCATTCCACGTTGAGTGCAAGGGGCATGCATACTTGTTGGGAAGACCCACAATTCTCGCGTAAAAGGCTTTTGTAAAGAAAATGGACATGATATGCTGTCAGATAAAATACTGCTGCATCAGCTTTTTTTCCCTGGCACCAACCATCACTATCTTTATTATGCAGAAAATGAAACTGTCAATAGCAAAATTCTTTGCATACATAATCAAGATTTACAAATTTGAAAGAGCTTGCAAGCGAGTGATAAAATATACAAGATTTACAACACATTCCAAAAAATTCCAGTATGAGAGGGGCCTGGTTCTGGGAAAATGAGATGGCCCATCTTTGAAGTTTATGATTATCCTCATAAATATCAGTGGGAGAGCACTTGGGAGACAGAGATCATTGTACCACAAGATTTAGGTTGCCCACATAAAAACAATAAGGATCAATCCAGAGTAGGGTTAATTAATTAATGGGGCAGCAGGGTAGCATGGTGGTTAGCATAAATGCTTCACAGCTCCAGGGTCCCAGGTTCAATTCCCGGCTGGGTCACTGTCTGTGTGGAGTCTGCACGACCTCCCCGTGTGTGCGTGGGTTTCCTCCGGGTACTCTGGTTTCCTCCCACAGTCCAAAGATGTGCGGGTTAGGTGGATTGGCCATGCTAAATTGCCCGTAGTGTCCTAAAAAGTAAGGTTAAGGGGGGGGTTGTTGGGTTACGGGTATAGGGTGGATACGTGGGTTTGAGTAGGGTGATCATGGCTCGGCACAACATTGAGGGCCGAAGGGCCTGTTCTGTGCTGTACTGTTCTATGTTCTAATTCGGGGAAAACCAGCATAGAATGCATCTGAGCGGAGTGAGTTGGAGTCAAGTATTGGCAGAAAAGATGGTGGCTGAAAAAATGGGTCACCTTCAGTGAAAACATATTGCAGGTAATGCCATGGTATAGGCCCTTGAAGAGAAAAGGGACAAAAATCTAGAGTGCAATGGATGATGAGAGATGAAGATGAAAGGGAAGAAGCGCATGGACAACAGATGTCAGATAGAAAATACAATGGCGAATCAGATTGAATATAGAAGGATCAGAGGTGAAGTGAAAAAAAAAACTCATTGGAATAGTAAAGAGAGCACATGAAAGGACTGGCAGCTGACATAAAAGGAAATCCCGAAATTTTCTATAAGCATGCAAATAATAAAAGGGTAGGGCCGATTCTGGGATTTTTTAAAAATTGCACATGGCGGCAGGAGAAAGAGCGGAGGTAAAGCAGAGTACTTTGCGTTTGCCATTAAAATAGAAGATGATGCTACTCAGGCCGCGGTGAGAGAAGAGGGACGCAGTACAGGGTTAAGGAAAATCCCAAAACCTTTTATTCTATGTAAGGAGCAAGAGGGTAACTAGAGAAAGGATTGGCCCACTCAAAGACAAAAGAGGGAATTTATGTGTGGACTCAGAGGAAATGGGTGAGATTCTTAATGAGTACTTTGCATCGGTATTCACAAAGGAAAGGGACAAGACGGATGTTGAGGCTAGGGATGGATGTTTAAATACTCTAGGTCATGTCGGCACAAGGAAGGGGGAGGTGTTGGGTATTCTAAAAGGCATTAAGGTGGACAAGTCCCCAGGACCGGATGGGATCTATCCCAGGTTACTGAGGGAGGCGAGGGTCGAAATAGCTGGGGCCTTAACAGATATCTTTACAGCATCCTTGAGCATGGGCGAGGTCCCGGAGGACTGGAGAATTGCTAATGTTGTCCCTTTGTTTAAGAAGGGTAGCAGGGAAAATCCAGGGAATTATAGACCTGTGAGCTTGACGTCAGTGGTAGTCAAACTTTTGGAGAAGATACTGAGGGATAGGATCTATTCACATATGGAAGAAAATAGACTTATCAGTGATAGGCAGCATGGTTTTGTGCAGGGAAGGTCATGTCTTACAAACCTAATAGAATTCTTTGAGGAAATGACAAAGTTAATTGATGAGGGAAGGGCTGTAGATGTCATATACATGGACTTTAGTAAGGCGTTTGATAAGGTTTCCCATGGCAGGTTGATGAAAAAAGTGAAGTCGTATGGGGTTCAGGGTGTACTAGCTAGATGGATAAAGAACTGGCTGGGCAACAGGAGACAGAGTAGTGGTGGAAGGGAGTGCCTCAAAATGGAGAAGTTGACTAGTGGTGTTCCACAGAGATCCGTGCTCCGACCACTATTGTTTGTGATCTACATAAATGACCTGGAGGAAGGTATAGGTGGTCTGATTAGCAAGTTTGCAGATGATACAAAGATTGGTGGAGTTGCAGATAGCGAGGAGGACTGTCAGAGAATACAACTAAATATAGATAGATTGGAGAGTTGGGCAGAGAAATGGCAGATGGAGTTCAATCCAGGCAAATGAGAGGTGATGCATTTTGGAAGATCAAATTCAAGAGCGGACTATATGGTCAATGGAAGGGTCCTGGGGAAAATTGATGCACAGAGAGATCTGGGAGTTCAGGTCCACTGTACCCTGAAGGTGGCAACGCAGGTTGACAGAGTGTTCAAGAAGGCATACAGCAGGCTTGCCTTCATCGGACGGGGTATTGAGTACAAGAGTCGGTAGGTCATGTTACAGTTGTATAAGACTTTGGTTAGGCCACATTTGGAATACTGCATGCAGTTCTGGTCGCCACATCACCAGAAGGATGTGGATGCTTTGGAGAGGGTGCAGAGGAGGTTCACCAGGATGTTGCCTGGTATGGAGGGGCTAGCTATGAAGAAAGGTTGAGTAGATTAGGATTGTTTTCGTTGGAAAGACGGAGGTTGAGGGGGGACCTGATTGAGGTCTACAAAATTATGAGAGGTATGGACAGGGTGGATAGCCACAAGCTTTTTCCAAGAGTCAGTTACAAGGGGTCATGATTTCAAGGTGAGGGGGGAAAGTTTAAGGGAGATGTGCGTGGAAAGTTTTTTTACGCAGAGGGTGGTGGGTGCCTGGAACGCTTTACCAGCGGAGGTTAGAGGCGGGCACGATAGCATAATTTAAGAGGCATCTAGACGGGTATATGAACGGGCGGGAACAGAGGGAAGTAGACCTTGGAAAATAGGAGACAGGTTTAGATAAAGGATCTGGATCGGCGCAACATAACCTCCCTAGTCTTAATCTCCACCTGGATTATCCCGCTTGAGTTGCTGCTTGTATGCCGGGAGAAGAAGCACCACCTTATGGTCTGACTACAGCATTGATCCCTTTCTTTACTAACAAAGCTACACTATTACCTTTTTCGACCCACTATAACCTCAGTGTTACCCTTATTAACCTTCTCTGTTACCTCTTCAAAAAAAAACTTGTTGCCTTTTTTGTCTAGATGTTGATATGGTATGCTCCAAGTCGGAAGGTATCAAATGATACTGCCACAAGGTTCAACCGCATATCGATCAAAGAGCAAAACATCCAGTTAGTTAGTTCAAGATCAGTGGTACTTTATTTACACACACGAATAACTTAACACAAGCAACATAAACACTACTAGATTTAGGACTGAGTTTAGGAGGAACTTCTTCACCCAAAGGGTTGTGAATCTATGGAATTCCTTGCCCAGTGAAGCAGTTGAGGCTCCTTCATTAAATGTTTTTAAGATAAAGATAGATAGTTTTTTGAAGAATAAAGGGATTAAGGGTTATGGTGTTCGGGCCGGAAACTGGAGCTGAGTCCACAAAAGATCAGCCATGATCTCACTGAATGGCGGAGTAGGCTCGAGGGGCCAGATGGCCTACTCCTGCTCCTAGTTCTTATGTAAGAAGTTTGTGCATTGCTGGTCCGAGGAAACAGAAGAGCTCCTATGTAACTGCTTGGAGACAGTGGACTGGTCCATATTTAAGAACTCAGCGACCAACTTAAATGTGTATGCCACCACCGTCACAGACTTCATCAGCAAATGTGTGGACGACTGCATGCCAAAGAAAGCAATACGTACGTTCCCCAACCAGAAACTATGGCTCAATCACGAGATTGACTCTCTACTGAAGGAAAGGTCTGAGGTGTTCAAGTCAGGTGACTTTAACTTATACACGAAATCCAGGTACAACCTCCGAAAAGCAATTCGGGATGCCAAGAGAGGATATCAGACCAAGCTAGAGTCACAGACTAGCAGCACGGTAGCACAAGTGGATAGCACTTTGGCTTCACAGCTCCAGGGTCCCAGGTTCGATTCCCCGCTGGGTCAGTATCTGTGCGGAGTCTGCACATTCTCCCCGTGTCTGCGTGGGTTTCCTCGGGTGCTCCGGTTTCCTCCCACAGTCCAAAGATGTGCGGGTTAGGTGGATTGGCCATGATAAATTGCTCTTAGTGATCAGAAAGGTGAGGAGGGGTTATTGGGTTGCGGGGATAGGGTGGAAGTGAGGGCTTAAGTGGGTCGGTGCAAACTCGATAGGTAGAATAGCTTCCTTCTGCACTGTATGTTATGAGAAACTAGCATTACAGACTCTCAGCAGTTGTGCCAAGGCCTAAACAACATAACAGGCTACAAAGAGAAGCCGAGCAGTCTCTCCCGCAGCAGCGCACCCCTCCTGGATGAACTCAATGCATTCTATGCTCGGTTCGAGCAGGAAACCAACGATCCGCTGTTTAGTACCCCAACAGACCATAATACATCCATACCGACCGTCACAGCTTCCAAAGTCCTGAAGCCTTCCAAAGGCTTTCTTGAAGTGAACCCTCTGAAGGCAACGGATCCAGGCAGGATCCCTAGCCGTGCATTCAGAGCCTGCACGGACCAGCTGGCAGATGCGTTCGCAGACATCTTTAACCTGTCCCTGCTCTGCCCAGAGGTCCCCACCTGCTGCAAGAAGACCATCACACCAGTGCCGAAGACCCAGGCAACGTGCCTCAATGCCTACTGTCCTGTGGCCCTGATATCAGTCATAATGAAGTGCGTCGAGAGGTTGGTCATGAAGTGCGTCAACTCCATACTCCCAGAATGCCTTGATCCACTGCAATTCACATACCGCTGCAACCAGTCTACAGCAGACACCATCTCCCTGGCCTACTCTCATGCCTAAAGAATCTTGACAACAAGGACTCCCACATCAGACTCCTATTTATTGACTACAGCTCTGCCTTCAACACATAATCCCAGTCAAGCTCATATCAAAGCTCCAAAACCTATGACATGGCTCCTCGACTTTCTGACCCACAGTCCACAAATCAGTAAGAATAAACAACACCTCCTCTACGATAGTCCTCAATACTGGGGCGCTGCAAGGCTGCGTACTTAGTCCCCTACTATATTCCCTGTACACATACGACTGCGTGGCAAAGTTTGGTTCCAATTCCATCTTCAAGTTTGCTGACGACACGACCATAGTGGGCCAGATCTCGAATAACGCTGAGTCAGAATACAGGAGGGAAATAGAGAACCTAGTGGAGTGGTGCAACGACAACAATCTCTCCCTCAATGCCAGCAAAACTAAAGAGTTGGTAATTGACTTCAGGAAGCAAAGTACTGTACACACCCCTGTTAGCATCAGGAGATGGTTAACAGCTTCAAATTCCCAACGGCGCACATCACCAAAAATCTGTCTTGGTCCACTCATGTCGACGCTACCACCAAGTAAGCACCACAGTGCCTATACTTCCTAAGGAAACTAAGGAAATTCGGCATGTCCACATCAACTTTTACCAACTTTTACAGATGCATCATAAAAAGCATTCTGTCTGGCTGCATCACTGGTGTGGCAACTGCTCGGCCCAAGACCGCAAAAAACTTCAGAGTCGTGAACACAGCCCGGTCCATCCAACGAACCCGCTTCCCATTCCTACACCTCCCGCTGTCTGGGGAAAGCGGGCAGCATAATCAAAGACCCCTCCCACCCGGCTTAATCACTCTTCCAACTTCTTCCGCTGGGTAGGAGATACAAAAGTCAGAGAACACGCACAAATAGACTCAAAAACAGCTTCATCCCCGCTGTTTCCCGACACCTAAACGACCCTCTTTGGACTGACCTGATTTAATACTACACTCCTGCATGCCGGTGTCTATGTATTTACATTGTGGACTTCCGATGGCGGCAATGTGGAGCTAAGCCGCACATTCGGCAGCTCCCGCTGAAAATGGACTTTGGGGCTCTTTTCAGGGCCCCCAAAGGAGCTGTATCATCAAATCCAGACGTGGGAAGAGGACAGGAGTCGACCCCTACGGTCCTATGGTCCGGACCAGGAGTGGGGTAAGGAGAAAAATGGAGAAAGCACCCCTGAAAAAGCGGGGGAAGGAAGACAAAATGGCGGCCGGCGGAGGCCCGGAGGACAGGAGGCAGTGGGCGCAGGAGCAGCAGGCGACTCTGCTGCGCTGCTTCCAGGAGCTTAAGGTGGAGCTGCTGGAGTCGTTGAAGGTAACCACCAGGGAGCTGATGGAGACCCCGACAGCCCAGGGGGCTGCGATCCGGGAGCTGCAGAAGCAGGCCTCCGAAAGGGAGTATGAGGCCGTGGCCGTCGCGGGGAAGGTGGAGATGCACGAGGCGCTCCATAAAAGATGGCAGGAGCGGTTCGAGGAGCTGGACAACCGGTCGAGGCGGAAGAATTTGCGGATCCTGGGCCTCACTGAGGGGCTGGGGGTCGGACCTGGCAGCCTACGTGGTTGTTATGTTAAACTCGCTGATGGGGGCTGGGTCCTTCCAGGGGCCCCTGGAGTTAGAGGGGGCCCACAGAATTCTGGCTAGGAGGCCCAAACCGAACGAGCCGCCGCGGACAGTGTTGGTGCGGGTTCATCGGTTCGTGGATCGTGAGTGTGTGCTCATGTGGGCCAAGAAGGAGCGGAGCAGCAAGTGGGAGAACACGGAGGTGCGGATCTTCCAGGACTGGAGTGCGTAGGTGGCAAGGTGGAGGGCCGGGTTTAACCCGACGAAGGCGGTGCTCCACAGATGGAGTGTGAAGTTCAGCATGTTGCAGCCGGCGCGTCTGTGGGTCACCTAGAAGGATCGGCACCATTATTTTGATTCCTCTGAGGTGGCGTGGGCCATAGTGCAGGCCGAGAAATTGGACTCAAACTGAGGGTCTAAGACGGGGGATGCTGTATAATATTGTACTTGCTTGGTTTAATGTATGATGTGTGTTGGCCTTAGGGTGGGTGGGGCGATGTCAATTTGTCTTTTCTGTATGGGTTTTTCTGTAGGGGTCTGGTGGACGGGTTCGGGCAGGGGGGGTCTGACAATGGGAGTTGCCCTAGAGGAGGCGGGGCCGGGCAGGGCGAAAGCGCGGGCTTTCTGCGGGTTTCCCGCGCTGGGAGATGGTGGGGCGGAGTCGCGGCTGAGAAGCACGGGTCATTGCTGGCTGTTTTCTTTTCCCGCGCCCGGGGAGGGGGGGGGGGGGGGGGGGGGGGAGAAGAGAGAAGAGAGAGTTGCCGCTGTCGGGAACTGGTAGAGCGGGGACGCTGGCCGGTGGTGGGCAGGGGATGGGGTATGGCTAATCGGCAGGGAAGGGGGGCAGGGAGCCCTCTGATCCGGCTGATAACCTGGAATGTGAGGGGGCTGAATGGGCCGGTCAAACGGGCCCGGGTGTTTGCGCACCTGAAGGGGCTGAAGGCGGATGTGGCCATGCTCCAGGAGACACACCTGAGAGTGGTGGACCAGGATCGGCTGAAGAAGGGATGGGTGGGCCAAGTATTTCACTCAGGGCTGGATGAGAAGAGTAGGGGGGTGGCAATCCTGGTGGGGAAGAAGGTGTCGTTTGAGGCGTTAAATGTGGTGGCTGACAGTGGCGGGAGATATGTGATGGCGAGTGGTAAACTGCAGGGGGAACGGGTGGTGTTGGTGAATGTTTACGCCCCAAATTGGGACGATACGGGGTTTATGCGGCGTATTCTGTGGGGGGGGGGGGGGGTGTGTGAACAGCCAGCTGGTTAAGAAACGGGATGAGGTCCTACAAGCGGAATTCAGGGAGTTAGGAGTTAAACTAAAAAGTAGGACCTCAAAAGGTAGTAATCTCAGGATTACTACCAGTGCCACGAGCTAGTCAGAGTAGGAATGTCAGGATAGATAGGATGAATGCGTGGCTCGAGAGATGGTGCAAGAGGGAGGGATTCAAATTCCTGGGGCATTGGGACCGGTTCTGGGGGAGGTGGGACCAGTACAAACCGGACGGTCTGCACTTGGGCAGGACTGGAACCGATGTCCTAGGGGGGGTGTTTTCTAGAGCTGTTGGAGAGGGTTTAAACTAATGTGGCAGGGGGATGGGAACCGATGCAGGAAGTTGGAAGGTAGTAAAACAGGGACAGAAGCAAAAGGAAGTAAAGGGAAAAAGTGCAAGGCAGAGAAGACATAGTCAAAAATCTAAAAGGGCGACAGTACAAGGTACAGTGACTGAGGGGAGCTCAGTGAATAGGCCCAGTAATAACACAAGGAATAAAACTGGAGATGTTAAGATTCAAAACAGAGGTAAAAAAACCAACATAAGTGTACTTTACCTGAATGCTCGTAGTATTCGGAATAAAGTAAATGAGTTGATGGCACAAATCATCGTAAATGACTATGATTTAGTGGCCATTACTGAAACATGGTTAAAAGATGGTCACGACTGGGAGTTAAATATCCGAGGGTATCAAACTATTCGGAAGGACAGAGTGGATGGTAAGGGAGGTGGTGTTGCTCTGTTATTTAAGGATGACATCCGGACAATAGTAAGGGATGATATCGGTGCTATGGAGGATAAGGTTGAATCCATTTGGGTGGAAATCAGGAATAGTAAGGCGAAAAAGTCACTGATAGGAGTAGTCTATCGGCCACCAAATAGTAACGAGATGGTGGGGCAGGCAATAAACAAAGAAATAACTGATGCATGTAGAAATGGTACAGCAGTTATCATGGGGGATTTTAATCTACATGTCGATTGGTTTAACCAGGTCGGTCAAGGCAACCGTGAGGAGGAGTTTATAGAATGTATCCGCGATAGTTTCCTAGAACAGTATGTAATGGAACCTACGAGGGAACAAGCGGTCCTAGATCTTGTCCTGTGTAATGAGACAGGATTGATTCATGATCTCATAGTTAGGGATCCTCTCGGAAGGAGCGATCACAATATGGTGGAATTTAAAATACAGATGGAGGGTGAGAAAGTAAAATCAAATACTAGTGTTTTGTGTTTAAACAAAGGAGATTACAAGGGGATGAGAGAAGAACTAGCTAAGGTAGACTGGGAGCTAAGACTTTATGGTGGAACAGTTGAGGAACAGTGGAGAACCTTCCAAGCGATTTTTCACAGTGCTCAGCAAAGGTTTATACCAACAAAAAGGAAGGACGGAAGAAAGAGGGAAAATCGACCGTGGATATCTAAGGAAATAAGGGAGAGTATCAAATTGAAGGAAAAAGCATATAAAGTGGCAAAGATTGCTGGGAGATTAGAGGACTGGGAAATCTTTAGGGGGCAACAGAAAGCTACTAAAAAAGCTATAAAGAAGAGTAAGATAGAGTATGAGAGTAAACTTGCTCAGAATATAAAAACAGACAGTAAAAGTTTTTACAAATATATAAGACAATAAAGAGTGGCTAAGGTAAATATCGGTCCTTTAGAGGATGAGAAGGGAGTTTTAATAATGGGAAATGAGGAAATGGCTGAGGAACTGAACAGGTTTTTTGGGTCGGTCTTCACAGTGGAAGACACAAATAACATGCCAGCGACTGATAGAAATGAGGCTATGACAGGTGAGGACCTTGAGAGGATTGTTATCACTAAGGAGGGAGTGATGGGCAAGCTAATGGGGCTAAAGGTAGACAAGTCTCCTGGCCCTGATGGAATGCATCCCAGAGTGCTAAAAGAGATGGCTAGGGAAATTGCAGATGCACTAGTGATAATTTACCGACATTCACTAGACTCTGGGGTGGTCCCGGTGGATTGGAAATTAGCCAACGTGACGCCACTGTTTAAAAAAGGAGGTAGGCAGAAAGCAGGAAATTATAGGCCAGTGAGTTTAACTTCGGTAATAGGGAAGATGCTGGAATCTATCATCAAGGAAGAAATTGCGAGGCATCTGGATAGATATTGTCCCATTGGGCAGGCGCAGCACGGGTTCGTAAAGGGCAGGTCATGCCTAACTAATTTAGTGGAATTTTTTGAGGACATTACCAGTGCAGTAGATAACGGGGAGCCGATGGATGTGGTATATCTGGATTTCCAGAAAGCCTTTGACAAGGTGCCACACAAAAGGTTGCTGCATAAGATCAAGATGCATGGCATTAAGGGTAAAGAAGTAGTATGGATAGAGGATTGGTTAATTAATAGAAAGCAAAGAGTTGGGATAAATGGGTGTTTCTCTGGTTGGCAATCAGTAGCTAGTGGTGTCCCTCAGGGATCCGTGTTGGGCCCACAATTATTCACAATTTACATAGATGATTTGGAGTTGGGGACCAAGGGCAATGTGTCCAAGTTTGCAGATGACACTAAGATGAGTGGTAAAGCGAAAAGTGCAGAGGATACTGGAAGTCTGCAGAGGTATTTGGATAGGTTAAGTGAATGGGCTAGGGTCTGGCAGATGGAATACAATGTTGACAAATGTGAGGTTATCCATTTTGGTAGGAATAACAGCAAACGGGATTATTATTTAAACGATAAAATATTAAAGCATGCCGCTGTTCAGAGAGACTTGGGTGTGCTAGTGCATGAGTCACAGAAGGTTGGTTTACAAGTGCAACAGGTGATTAAGAAGGCAAATGGAATTTTGTCCTTCATTGCTAGAGGGATGGAGTTTAAGACTAGGGAGGTTATGTTGCAATTGTATAAGGTATTAGTGCGGCCACACCTGGAGTATTGTGTTCAGTTTTGGTCTCCTTACTTGAGAAAGGACGTACTGGCGCTGGAGGGTGTGCAGAGGAGATTCACTAGGTTAATCCCAGAGCTGAAGGGGTTGGATTATGAGGAGAGGTTGAGTAGACTGGGACTGTACTCGTTGGAATTTAGAAGGATGAGGGGGGATCTTATAGAAACATTTAAAATTATGAAGGGAATAGATAGGATAGATGCGGGCAGGTTGTTTCCACTGGCGGGTGACAGCAGAACTAGGGGACATAGCCTCAAAATAAGGGGAAGTAGATTTAGGACTGAGTTTAGGAGGAACTTCTTCACCCAAAGGGTTGTGAATCTATGAAATTCCTTGCCCAGTGAAACAGTTGAGGCTCCTTCATGGAATGCTTTTAAGATGAAGATAGATAGTTTTTTGAAGAATAAAGAGATTAAGGGTTATGGTGTTCGGGCCGGAAAGTGGAGCCGAGTCCACAAAAGATCAGCCATGATCTAATTGAATGGCGGAGCAGGCTCGAGGGGCCAGATGGCCTACTCCTGTTCCTAGTTCTTATGTTGGGCCGCATACCGGGCATGGAGGTGGGGGGGCCTGATAATGGGGGGGGGGGGGAAGACTTCAACACGGTACTGGATCCCCCATTGGATCGATCCAAGTCCCGGACGGGTAGGAGGCCGACGGCGGCTAAGGTGTTGAGGGGATCTATGGACCAGATTGGGGGGGTGGATCCCTGGAGGTTTGCGAGGCCAAGGGCCAGGGAGTACTCGTTTTTCTCCCACGTACATAAGGCCTATTCGAGGATTGATTTCTATGTCCTGAGCAGGGGGTTGGTTTAGAGGGTGGAGAATGTGGAATCCTCCGCCATTGCCATTTCAGATCATGCCCCGCACTGGGTGGACCTCGGGCTGGGGGAAGGGAGGGACCAACGTCCGCTCTGGCACTTGTAGGTGCGGCTGCTGACAGACGAGGTGGTGACCGAGAGGGTTCGGGGGTGTACCTCGAGAGGTACCTTGAGGCCAATGACAACGGGGAGGTCCGAGTGGGGACGGTCTGGGAGGCATTGAAGGCGGTGACTAGAGGGGAATTGATCTCCATCCGAACCCAAAGGGAGAGGGGGGAGCAAAGGGAGAGGGAGAGACTAATAGGGGAGATGGTGAGGGTGGATAGGAGATATGCGGAGGCTCCAGAGGAGGGATTGCTGGGGGAGAGGCGTAGCTTTCAAGCCAGGTTCGACCTATTGACTACCAGAAAGGCGGAAGCTCAGTGGAGGAAAGCACAGGGGGCGGTGTACAAGTATGGGGAGAAGGCGAGCAGGATGCTGGCACACCAGCTCCAAAAGCGGGATGCGGCCAGGGAGATTGGGGGAGTGACGGATAAAGCTGCGAAGGTGGTGCGGACGGGGGTAGATGTTAATGGGGTCTTCAGGGACTTCTATGGGGAACTGTACCAGTCGAAACCCCCGGTGGAGGGGGGTGGAATGGGGCGCTTCTTGGACAAGCTGCAGTTCCAGAGGGTGGAGGAGGAGCAGGTGGAGGGACTGGGGGCACCGATCGAGCTGGAGGAGCTGGTCAAAGGGACAGGGAGCATGCAGTCGGGGAAGGCGCCGGGGCCGGACGGGTTTGCGGCGGAATTTTATAAAAGGCACGTGGACCTGTTGGGCCCCCAGTTGGTCCGGACCTTTAACGAGGCGGGGGGGGGGGGGGGGGGTCTTTGCTCCCAACTATGTCACGGGCGCTGATTTCCTTGATCCTGAAGCGGGACAAGGACCCTCTGCAGTGCGGGTCCGATAGGCCGATTTTGCTGCTAAATGCCGACGCTAAGCTGCTGGCAAAGATCCTAGCCACTAGAATAGAGGATTGCGTGCCCGGGGTCATTAATGAGGACCAGACAGGGTTTGTGAAGGAAGGCAGTTGAATATGAACGTGCGAAGGCTCCTCAATGTCATTATGATGCCGGCCGTGGAAGGGGAGGCAGAGATAGTGGTGGCATTGGATGCGGAGAAGGCCTTTGATAGGGTTGAGTGGGAGTATCTGTGGGAGGTGTTAGAGAGGTTTGGGTTTGGGGAGGGGTTTATCCGGTGGGTGAGGCTGCTCTACGAGGCCCCGATGGCGAGTGTAGCCACAAATAGGAGGAGGTCGGAGTACTTTCAGCTGTACCGGGGGACGAGACAGGGGTGTCCCCTGTCCCCCTTTGCTCTTCGCGTTGGCGATTGAGCCCCTGGCCATGGCATTGAGGGCGTCAGGGAACTGGAGGGGCCTGGTGCGGGGTGGGGAGGAACATAGAGTGTCGCTTTATACGGACGACCTGTTGCTGTATGAGGCGGACACGGTGGGGGGGATGCCGGAGGTGATGAGGATTCTTAGTGAATTCGGGGGTTTCTCTGGGTATAAGTTGAACCTGGGCAAGAGTGAGTTGTTTGTGGTGCATCTGGGGGGGGGGGGGGAATTGGTCAGCTCCCACAGAAGCAGGCGGGGAAGAGCTTCAGGTACCTAGGTGTCTGGGAGTGGGGGGGCCCTGCACAAGCTCAACCTCACAAGGTTGGTGGAGCAGATGGAAGAGGAGTTTAAGAGGTGGGGTATGTTACCGCTGTCACAGGCGGGGAGGGTGCAGTCTGTTAAGATGACGGTGCTCCCGAGGTTTTTGTTCCTGTTCCAGTGCCTCCCCATCCTTATCCCGAAGGCCTTTTTTAGGAGGGTCAACGGGAGTATTACGGGATTTGTGTGGGCGCATGGGACTCCGAGGGTGAGAAGAGTGTTCCTGGAACGGGGCAGGGATAGGGGGGGGCTGGCGTTGCCCAACCTCTGTGGGTACTATTGGGCTGCCAACGCAGTGATGGTGCGTAAGTGGGTAATGGACGAGGGAGGGGCAGCATGGAAGAGGATGGAGGCGGCGTCATGTGTGGGCACGAGCCTGGAGGCGCTGGTAACGGCGCCGTTGCCGCTCCCTCCAACGAGGTATACCACGAGCCCGGTGTTGGCGGCTACCCTCAAAATTTGGAGGCAATGGACACGACACAGGGGAGAAATGGGGGGCTCGATGGAGGCCCTGATATGGGGGAACCATCGGTTTGTCCCAGGGAGCATTGATGGCAGATTTCTGGGCTGGCACAGGGTAGGGGTTAGGAGGTTGAGGGACCTGTTTGTGGAGGGGAGGTTCGTGAGCTTGGGGAAGTTAGAGGGGAAGTTTGGGCTCCCCCCGGGGAACATGTTTAGGTACATATGCAGGTGAGGGCGTTTGCCAGACAGCAGGTGGAGGGGTTCCCCTTGCTGCCCCCACGTGGGGTGCGGGACAGGGTGCTCTCGGGGGTGTGGGTTGCAGGAGGGAGGATTTTGGACATATACTGGGTGATGCAGGAGGTAGACGAGGCCTCGGTGGAGGAACTGAAGGGTAAATGGGAAGAGGAGCTGGGTGAGGAGATTGAGGGGGGGGACGTGGGCGGATGCCCTGGAGAGAGTGAATTCCTCCTCTTCCTGTGCGAGGCTTAGCCTCATTCAAGGTGCTGCAGAGGGCCCACATGACTGGGACGAGGATGAGTAGGTTTTTCGGGGGCGAAGACAGGTGTGCTAGGTGCTCGGGGAGCCCAGCGAACCATGCCCATATGTTCTGGGCATGCCCAGCGCTGTGGGAATTTTGGAAGGGGGTAGCAAGGACGGTGTCGAGGGTGGTAGGATCCAGGGTCAAGCCAGGCTGGGGACTCGCAATTCTTGGGGTTGCAGTGGAGCCGGGAGTGCAGGAGGCGAAAGAGGCCGGTGTTCTGGCCTTTGCATCCCTAGTAGCCCGGCGGAGGATCGTGCTCCAATGGAGGGATGCGAGGCCCCCAAGCGTGGAGGCCTGGATCAATGATATGTGGCGGGTGTTATTTCTTTCCCTTTTGTTGTGTGGGTGTTCTTTTGTTTTTTCTTTTGTTTGTAGTTGTGTTTGAAAATGGATGGGTGTTGTTCTTGGGGTGTTACCGCAGGTGTTTTGTTAATGTAGTTGAGATGTTTATATTTTGTAAAAATTTCAATAAAAATTATTTTTTTAAAAATGTATTTACATTGTGCACCTTGTGTTGCCCTATTGTGTTTTCTTTTTCTTTTATTTTCATGTACTTAATGATCTGTTTGAGCTGCTCGCTGAAAAATACCTTTCGCTGTACCTCGGTACACGTGACATTAAACAAATCCAATCCAATCCATAGTGAGAAATGATATAGGCAGTGGAGACCAAGACGTGGAATTAGTACGAGTAGAAATAAGAAATAGCAAAGGAATGAAGTCCCTAGTGGGAGTAAACAGGGGTTCCGCAGTGAGGCATTGCATAAGCCAAGAAATACTGGGGGCTGGAAGGAAGGCACAATAAACTGGATTAATCAAATTGATAAGGACAGCCTCCAGGGAGAATTCATTGAATGTATTAACATAGAAAATAGGAGTTGGAGGAGGCCATTTGGCCCTTCGAGCCTGCTCCGTCATTCATTCTGATCATGGTGATCATCCAACTCAATGCCTAATCCAGCTCTCTTCCCCCCCCATATCCTTTGTTCCTCTTCACCCCAAATGCTTTATCTAACTGTTTCTTGGCAACATACAATATTTTGGCCTCAATTACTTCCTGTTGTAATGAATTCCACAGGCTCACCACTCTCTGGATGAAGTAACTTCTCCTCATCTCTGTCTTAAATGGTCGACCCCGTATCCTCAGACTGTGACCCCCTGGTTCTGGACAGCCCCACGATTGGAAATATCCTTCTTGCATCTACCCTGTCTCATCCTGTGAGCATTTTATAGGTTATGTGATTCACCCCTCATTCTTCTGAACTCCAGCGAATACAATTCTAACTGACTCAATCTCTCCTCAGTCCCATCATCCTAGGAATCATTCCAGTAAATTAGAGATTGTTTCTTGGAGAAACACGTTTGGATTCAATTCCTGGAGCAGGCTGTTCTGGATTTGATATTGTGTAATGAGAGGGGATTAGTTAATGACCTCTTGGTTCAGGATCCTCTAGGGAACAGTGATCACAGCATGTCCTGAATTTGAAATTCAGTTTCAGGGCGAGAAACTGGCACCCCACAGGAGCGTCCCAGAGTTAAATAAAGGTAATCACTTAGGCAGGAGGACAGATTTGGCCCTAGTGTACTGGACAGGAAGACAAAAAAGGAAGGACAGTTGATGAGTTGTTTAAGGCAATATTCAATTCCTCCTAACTAAAATACAATCTTTCTTCCTCTCTGGAATGTAACAGGGGTTAAAAA
This sequence comes from Scyliorhinus canicula, assembly GCF_902713615.1. Classification (NCBI taxonomy): domain Eukaryota; kingdom Metazoa; phylum Chordata; class Chondrichthyes; order Carcharhiniformes; family Scyliorhinidae; genus Scyliorhinus; species Scyliorhinus canicula. Next base: position 169,615,628 of record NC_052146.1, read on the forward strand.
CACCCTGGCAAAGCAAGGAAGTTAAAGATAACAAAGACAAAAATTAAGGCATACTATCTTGCAGCGGCCAGTGTCAGGCTGGAAGATTGAGAAACTTTTAAAGATCAAGAAAGATCAAGAAAGAACAATGGGAAATTCTGAAAGAAAACTAGCCCAAAATATAAAAAGGATAGCAAAAGTTTCTATGAGTACGTAGATGGGAAGGGAGTAGCTAAAGTGAATGTTGGTCCCTTGGACTATGAGGCTAGGGAGTTAATAGTGGGACAGAAATGCAGAGGTGTTAAATTAATATTTTGCCTTAAGTTTTTATGGTGGAGGACACTAGTACCATCTCAATATAACAGGTAATAACAATTTTTATTATTGTCACAGGTAGGCTTACATTAACACTGCAATGAAATTACTGTGAAAAGCCCCTGGCCGCCACATTCCGGCGCCTATTCGGGTACATTCAGAATGTCCAATACACCTAACAAACATGTCTTTCGAGACTTAATAGGCAGGGAGGAATTTAGAAAATCATCAACAGGGAAAAAGTACAGAACTAACTACTGGAATTGAAGACAGGCTAGTCTCCATGGCCTGATTACCTACATCCTGGGTCTTAATGGAAGTGGCAGTGGTGATAGTGGATCATTGGTTATGTTATGGGAGAGGTGTTTTCAGAACCCCAAAATGTATCATGGAATTCAACCAACCCCCACCTTTAATGGATTGTTGCTTTTGAAGCACATGGCTTGTTCCCCAGGTGTAGTATTACAATTATGGACACGTGGGTTTAAAACAAAACAATGTTTATTCCGTGAACTCAAATTAACCTTTTAAATAAACATTGGATCTCTTAACACCCCTTACTTCAAAGATAACACCGAAAATAATACAACACCACCCAATCCTGAAAACTGTTCCTTTACACATCCAAAAGACTTAACAAATCCTTCAAACAGAAGCACATTAGTTTTATATTCAATACAGAGATCTTTTTACAATTCCGATTTCAAAGGATTAAGAGATAGTCCTTCATGGCAGAGATCACCTGCAATGCAGCTTACAGCCACACCCAAGCTTTCTTCAAACTGAAACTAAAACTCCCAAAAAGCAGAAGTGAATGCAGCTCTCCACCCCCCTCCCCCCCACCCCCGAGACATCCCTTCAGTAATATGATCAGCTTCATTTCTTAATGGTACATTTCTTAAACATCCAATTTTTAAAGGCACTCTCACATGACACCTACCCCCCAAGAAAAAAAAATAAACCATCAACTTCAAGATGGTTTCATTTTTGCACTATCCACTAAGAAATGCACACAGTAAATATACGTTTTTCTTTTTTTTAAAAAGCAACACACGCAAACAGGCATAATAATAAAGTCCATCTTTCCCGTTCTTCTTCCTCCAACCGAAATCCTTCTCAATTGACAGTCTCTTTGAACAAGTCTCTGCACGATCCAACCATTCCTCTATTCCTCGGCATTTCTCTTTAGAATCAGATACTTTAGTTCAATCTGACCACAGAGCCCCTTGCAATTCTCCAATACAGGAGCATTGGTGATCACAGCTTTCAGGCAGTCAAATACCTGTTGAAAGTCCCCTGTCCATTGAAGTTTTTTATGTTTCTTCGGCAATTTCATCAGTGGAGTAACCACAAAGGTTCGATCAAATTCATTCATGCTAAGAGATCGCATTATTTGCCTTTGTCGAGGGTCTCGGAAACCCCTCAAGGAAAGTGATTCCGGCTTCTCCAAACTCACTTCCGGCTAGGTTAATCACCAAACCCGCCTCCTGAAGTCGATCGAAGAACTCCATACGATGTTTAAATGTTTTTTCCATGTCTGGAAGTTGGAAATAAAAGCAGATTGTCCCACTTTCTCAATGCAATCCTCCAAACGTGGGATAGGGTAAGAGTCTGTTCTTGTAACTGCATTCACCTTTCGATAGTCCACACACAACCGTTGGGCACCGTCTGGTTTAGGTACCATCACTATGGGTGAGCTCGATTGGCTGCAACCCACTTCAATTATGCCATTTGTAAGCATTCTCTCAATCTCTTTGCTAACCTGTGCCAATTTTAAAGGGTTAAGTCTATATGGATGTTGTTTGATCGGAACAGCATTTCCCACATCTACATCATATAGAACATAGAACAGTACAGCACAGGCCCTTCGGCCCTCAATGTTGCGCCGAGCCATGATCACCCTACTCAAACCCACTTATCCACCCATACCTATACCCATAACCCAACAACCCCCCCCCCCCTTAACCTTACTTTTTATTAGGACACTACGGGCAATTTAGCATGGCCAATCCACCTAACCCGCACATCTTTGGACTGTGGGAGGAAACCGGAGCACCCGGAGGAAACCCACGCACACAGGGGGCGGACGCGCAGACTCCACACAGACAGTGACCCAGCCGGGAATCGAACCTGGGACCCTGGAGCTGTGAAGCATTTATGCTAACCACCATGCTACCCTGCTGCCCCCAAATGTATAGCCATTTTAGTACTTGCCAATTTATCTCTACAAACTTGCCCATGTGATATCAATAACTCTTTCAGGTCAGTTTGTTTTTCCTCTAAGGTAACTTAATTCATCCCAATTTTTAAGAACATCCTCATTTTCCAATTTAATTTGAGCTATGTCAAATTCCCAGTCATCTGGATTTGGTTTGTCACTTTGAGTTAAAATCATTAAAACTTCCTTTTTCTCTCCTTCCCTTTCAAAGTACCTTTTAAGCATATTCACATGACACACTCGGTGAGTCTTCCTTCTATCCGGTGTTTTTACCACATCATTCACCTCACTTAATTTCCTTTCAATCTGATACGGTCCACAAAACCTAGCTTTTAAAGGTTCCCCTACCACTGGTAACAACACTAAAACTTTAACCCCACTGCAAAACTACGGACTGTGGATTTCTTGTCCGCTGCCCGTTTCATCACATTTTGTGCAACTTTCAAATGTTGTCTAGCCAATTCACCTGCTCTATTTAATCGTTCCCTAAAATTTGACACATAATCCAATAGTGTAATTTTCGATTACTCATCCACCAATTTTTCTTTGATCAATTTAAGTGGTCCTCTTACCTCATGACCAAAAATTAGTTCAAAAGGACTAAATTTGGTTGACTCATTAGGTGCATCCCTAATTGCGAACAGTACGAGTGGATAATTTATCCCAATCCTCTGGATAATCTTGACAATAAGCCCTCAACATTGTCTTTAATGTCTGATGCCACCTTTCCAACGCTCCCTGCGATTCTGGATGGTACGCAGTTGATTTAAATTGTTTTATTCCTAAGCTATCCATAACTTCTTTGAATAACCTTGAGGTAAAATTTGATCCTTGATCTAATTGTATTTCTGTGGCTAGTCCATATCCAGTAAAGAATTTAAGTAACACCTCCAAAATCCATTTAGCTGTAATATTACGTACTGGAATGGTCTCTGGAAACCTAGTAGACACATCCATTATAGTCAAAAGATATTGATTCCACTTTTGGTTTTAGGAAGCGGTCCTATACAATCAATTAGGACCCTCGTAAAAGGTTCCTCAAATGCTGGAATGGGTATTAAGGGCGCTGGTTTTATCACTGCTTGAGATTTCCCTATCACTTGACATGTGTGACCTGATTGACAAAATTTAACTACATCTTTATGTAGTCCAGGCTAATAAAAATGTTTCTGGATTTTAGCTTGAGTTTTCCTTATTCACAAATGACCTCCTACTGGTACCTAATGTGCAACTCGCAACACCTCCTTTCTATACCCTACCGGCAATACTACTTGATGAACTTCTGCCCACTTTTCATCCGCCTGCATATGTACAGGTCTCCATTTTCTCAATAAGACATCACTTTTACGGTAATAACACTCTGGTATACTCAGATTCCTCTTCCGTATATGCTTTCTGACACATCTGTTTTATTTCTACATCTTTCTGTTGTAACTCCGCCAATTTTCCTGAACTAAAAATATCCACCTCATCCTCCACCTGTTCTTGTTCTTTTTCAACCATCTGATCAAAAATAGTTTCTGATAATTGCCTTCAACTTCATCTTAGAACATAGAACGATACAGCGCAGTACAGGCCCTTCGGCCCTCGATGTTGCACCGACATGGAAAAAAACTAAAGGCCATCTAACCTACACTATGCCCTTATCATCCATATGCTTATCCAATAAACTTTTAAATGCCCTCAATGTTGGCGAGTTCACTACTGTTGCAGGTAGGGCATTCCACGGCCTCACCACTCTTTGCGTAAAAAAACCCACCTCTGACCTCTGTCCTATATCTATTACCCCTCAATTTAAGGCTATGTCCCCTCGTGCTAGCCACCCCCATCCGCGGGAGAAGGCTCTCGCTGTCCACCCTATCTAACCCTCTGATCATTTTGTATGCCTCTATTAAGTCACCTCTTAACCTTCTTCTCTCTAACGAAAACAACCTCAAGTCCATCAGCCTTTCCTCATAAGATTTTCCCTCCATACCAGGCAACATCCTGGTAAATCTCCTCTGCACCCGTTCCAAAGCTTCCACGTCCTTCCTATAATGAGGCGACCAGAACTGTACGCAATACTCCAAATGCGGCCATACTAGAGTTTTGTACAACTGCAACATGACCTCATGGCTCCGGAACTCAATCCCTCTACCAATAAAGGCCAACACACCATAAGGCCTTCTTCACAACCCTATCAACCTGGGTGGCAACTTTCAGGGATCTATGTACATGGACACCGAGATCCCTCTGCTCATCCACACTACCAAGAATTTTACCATTAGCCAAATATTCCGCATTCCTGTTATTCTTTCCAAAGTGAATCACCTCACACTTCTCCACATTAAACTCCATTTGCCACCTCTCAGCCCAGCTCTGCAGCTTATCTATGTCCCTCTGTAACCTGCAACATCCTTCCGCACTGTCTACAACTCCACCGACTTTAGTGTCGTCTGCAAATTTGCTCACCCATCCTTCTGCGCCCTCCTCTAGGTCATTTATAAAAATGACAAACAGCAACGGCCCCAGAACAGATCCTTGTGGTACGCCACTCGTAACTGAACTCCATTCTGAACATTTCCCATCAACCACCACCCTCTGTCTTCTTTCAACTAGCCGATTTCTGATCCACATCTCTAAATCACCCTCAATCCCCAGCCTCCGTATTTTCTGCAATAGCCGACCGTGGGGAACCTTATCAAACGCTTTACTGAAATCCATATACACCACATCAACTGCTCTACCCTCGTCTACCTGTTCAGTCACCTTCTCAAAGAACTCGATAAGGTTTGTGAGGCATGACCTACCCTTCACAAAACCATGCTGACTATCCCTAATCATATTATTCCTATCTAGATGATTATAAATCGTATCTTTTATAATCCTCTCCAAGACTTTACCCACCACAGACGTTAGGCTCACCGGCCTATAGTTACCGGGGTTATCTCTACTCCCCTTCTTGAACAAAGGGACCACATTTGCTATCCTCCAGTCCTCTGGCACTATTCCTGTAGCCAATGATGACCTAAAAATCAAAGCCAAAGGTTCAGCAATCTCTTCCCTGGCTTCCCAGAGAATCCTAGGATAAATCCCATCAGGCCCCGGGGACTTATCTATTTTCACCTTGTCCAGAATTGCCAACACTTCTTCCCTACACACCTCAATGCCATCTATTCTAATAGCCTGGGTCTCAGCATTCTCCTCCACAATATTATCTTTTTCTTGAGTGAATACTGACGAAAAGTATTCATTTAGTATCTCGCTTATCTCCTCAGCCTCCACACACAACTTTCCACCACTGTCCTTGACTGGCCCTACTCTTACCCTAGTCATTCTTTTATTCCTGACATACCTATAGAAAGCTTTTGGGTTTTCCTTGATCCTACCTGCCAAAGACTTCTCATGTCCCCTCCTTGCTCGTCTCAGCTCTCTCTTTAGATCCTTCCTCGCTTCCTTGTAACTATCAAGCGCCCCAACTGAAACTTCACGCCTCATCTTCACATAGGCCTCCTTCTTCCTCTTAACAAGAGATTCCACTTCTTTGGTAAACCACGGTTCCCTCGCTCGACCCCTTCCTCCCTGCCTGACTGGTACGTACTTATCAAGAACATGCAATAGCTGTTCCTTGAACAAGCTCCACATATCCAGTGTGCCCAACCCTTGCAGCCTACTTCTCCAACCTACACATCCTAAGTCATGTCTAATGGCATCATAATTGCCCTTCCCCCAGCTATAACTCTTGCCCTGCGGGGTATACTTATCCCTTTCCATCACTAACGTAAAGGTCACCGAATTGTGGTCACTGTTTCCAAAGTGCTCACCTACCTCCAGATCTAACACCTGGCCTGGTTCATTACCCAAAACCAAATCCAATGTGGCCTCGCCTCTTGTTGGCCTGTCAACATATTGTGTCAGGAAACCCTCCTGCACACATTGTACAAAGAACGACCCATCTAATGTACTCAAACTATATCTTTTCCAGTCAATATTTGGAAAGTTAAAGTCTCCCATAACAACTACCCTGTTACTTTCGCTCTTTTCCAGAATCATCTTCGCCATCCTTTCCTCTACATCCCTAGAACTATTAGGTGGCCTATAGAAAACTCCCAACAGGGTGACCTCTCCTTTCCTGTTTCTAACCTCAGCCCATACTACCTCTGAAGAAGAGTCTCCATCTAGCATCCTTTCCGCCACCGTAATACTGTCCTTGACTAGCAGCGCCAAACCTCCCCCTCTTTTGCCCCCTTCTCTGAGCTTACTAAAACACCCAAACCCCGGAACCTGCAACAACCATTCCTGTCCCTGCTCTATCCATGTCTCTGAAATGGCCACAACATCGAAGTCCCAGGTACCAACCCATGCTGCCAGTTCCCCTACCTTATTTCGTATACTCCTGGCATTGAAGTAGACACACTTCAAACCACCTACCTGAACACTGGCACCCTCCTGCGAAGTCAAATCTGTGCTCCTGACCTCTATACTCTCAATCTCCCGTACCCCAAAACTACAATCCAGGTTCCCATGCCCCTGCTGAATTAGTTTAAACCCCCCCAAAGAGCACTAACAAATCTCCCCCCCAGGATATTGGTCCCCTCAGGTTCAGATGTAGACCATCCTGTCTATAGAGGTCCCACCTTCCCCAGAAAGAGCCCCAGTTATCCAGAAATCTGAATCCCTCCCGCCTGCACCATCCCTGTAGCCACGTGTTTAATTGCTCTCTCTCCCTATTCCTCATCTCACTATCACGTGGCACGGGCAACAACCCAGAGATAACAACTCTTTGTTCTCGCTCTGAGCTTCCATCCTAGCTCCCTAAAGGCCTGCCTGACATCCTTGTCCCCTTTCCTACCTATGTCGTTAGTGCCAATGTGGACTACGACTTGGGTCTGCTCCCCTTCCCCTTAAGGACCCGGAAAACACGATCCGAGACATCACGTACCCTTGCACCTGGGAGGCAACATACCAAACGTGAGTCTCTCTCGCTCCCACAAAATCTCCTATCTGTGCCCCTGACTATTGAGTCCCCAATTACTAATGTTCTACTCCTTTCCCCCCTTCCCTTCTGAGCAACAGGGACAGACTCCGTACCAGAGTAGTGAAATCTTCACTCTTTGATTTCTCCTCTTGACGTAACCTGTGACTTTGCGACCTTGTCACTACACAATCCGGAAAAATCCCAAGATATTCGTCCTTCAACACTTTAGTTGTCTGATTTTCCACTGGCTTATCAACCACAGTAGGCATCACTCCCACCTGCGATCCAGCTCTATCATTACCCAAGATAAACTGTATTCCTGGACAAGACAAGTGTATCTATTACTCCTATTACCACTTCACCACTCTTCACTGGACTTTCCAACCTTACCTTGTATAATGGAGCGCTACTCCCCTCACCCTGAATTCCACATATCACCACTTTTTCTGGCAACATTCTTCCCAAACTACATAATTCCTCATCTCTTGCCATTAAAGACTGACTAGCCCCTGCATCTCGTAAAATTGTGACTTCTTTACCTGCTCCTCCTGATACACGAGTAAACTTTACCCACACAAGTAAATTCTTTAAAGACATCTGGCACCTTCTTAACAATTACTTCTTGAACAGGTTGTACAATCGTTTATACCTCCTTTGTTTCCCTTTACCACTCAAACAAATCTCACTGTCTTAGCCTGTTTTACCACATCAGCCTTTCCAGTGCTTTTCTTCAACCACCAACACTGTGACTTTACATGGCCTAGTTTATTACAGTGAAAACATTTGAAACTTTTCATTTCTTTTCCACCCTCCTGGATTTCTTTTTTAATCTGAGGTACACTCTCTTTATTGTCTCCCATCAGATCACCTTTACCACTCGAGTATTTCTCATGTCCCCAGTTTCTATCCCTCACCGGCTGAAATTGATGTCGGAAACCAATCTTTGATTTATGAACTAATTCATAATCATCTGCCATTTCTGTTGCTAATCTCGCAGTTTTAACCCTCTGTTCTTCCACATGAGTTCTCACTACATCAAGAATTCTCCTCCAAAAGTATAATTTCTCTGAGAGCTTCATACGTTTGGTCTATTTTCAAAGCCCTCATCCACCTATCAAAATTACTCTGTTTGAGCCTTTCAAACTCCACGTATGTTTGACCAAATTATTTTAAATTTCTAAACCTTTGTCTGTAAGCTTCAGGCACTAGCTCATATGCACTTCAGATGGATTTTTTCACCTCCTCATACGTCTCAGATACCTCCTCTGGTAGTGATGCAAACACTTCACAAGCTCTACCTACCAGCTTTGTTTGAATTAGTAACACCCACATGTCCTGTGGCCATTTCATTTGTTTAGTTACCTTCTCAGATGAAATGAAAAGGCTTCCACTTCCTTCTCGTCAAACCTTGGCAATGCTCGGACATATTTAAATAGATCCCCGCCACGCCTTCGACGCTCTTTCTCACTATCATAGATTTTTTTTTTTTACATAGAAGTTACAGTGCAGAAGGAGGCCATTCGGCCTGTCGAGTCTGCACCGGCTCCTGGTAAGAGCACCCCACCCAAGGTTAACACCTCCACCCTATCCCCATAACCCAGTAACCCCACCCAACACTAAGGGCAATTTTGGACACCAAGGGCAATTTATCATGGCCAATCCACCTACCCTGCACATCTTTGGACTGTGGGAGGAAACCGGAGCACCCGGAGGAAACCCACGCACACACGGGGAGGATGTGCAGACTCCGCACAGACAGTGACCCAAGCCGGAATCAAACCTGGAGCTGTGAAGCGATTGTGCTAACCACAATGCTACCGTGCTGCCTATCCTCATCACTGTCATCCAACCGTACGTTTCCCTTTACATCTGCCAATTTTAACTGACTGTCTTGTTTCATGGCCATTTTCTGAAGCTCAAACTCTCTCTCTTTATCTTTTTCCCTGATCTGTATCTCCGTTTCTTTCCTTTTGTTCTACTAGGGCTATTCTTTCTTTTCTTCTTTCTTCTCTCTCCTTTTCTTTTTCCTCTGTCTCTCTTTCATATTCAAGCCGCTTTAATTCTCTCATGTTCCATTTGTTTAATTTGCAACTGAATTTTTGCCATTTTTGCCAGTCAAACTATATCTCAGGCAACTTTAAATGCTTAGCCACCACCATAATTACCTCATCTTTTCGCATTATGTCAGGTAATGTTAACTACAATGTTTTTGCCAAATCTAACAGTCTGCTTTGAGTCTCTGTCCGTAAGGTACTGCGTGTGACAGTCTCCACCCCCAAAAACTTCTGAGCCTCTGAAAGAGCCATTGTCCACAACACACTCCCCACTTAAGCTAAAATACCACACCGGAAAAGCAACAATCCTTCACTGTCCTTAAATTCACAAAAGCCAATCCAATAGATAAACTTTTATCCCCCTTGAGCCCCCAATTGTTATGGGAGAGGTGTTTTCAGAACCACAAAATGTATCATGGAGTTCAACCAACCCCCACCTTTAATGGATTGTTGCTTTTGAAGCACATGGCTTGTTCCCCAGGTGTATTACAATTATGGACACGTGGTTTTAAAACAAAACAATGTTTATTCCATGAACTCAAATTAACCTTTTAAATAAACATTGGATCTCTTAACACCCCTTACTTCAAAGATAACGCCGAAAATAATACAACACCACCCAATCCTGCAAACTGTTCCTTTACACATCCAAAAGACTTAACAAATCCTTCAAACAGAAGCACATTAGTTCTATATTCAATACTGAGACCTTTTTACAATTCTGATTTCACCAAAGGATTCAGAGATAGTCCTTCATGGCAGAGATCACCAGCAATGCAGCTCACAGCCACACCCAAGCGTTCTACAAAACTGAAACTAAAACTCCCAAAAAGCAGAAGTGAGCTCAGCTCCCCCCCCCCCCCGTGACATCACTTTGATAATATGACCAGCTTCATTTCTTTAAGGTACATTTCTTAAACATCCAATTCTTAAAGGCAGTCTCACATGACAGTTATAATATTCCAAAATTCCCTTACTGCGGGAATGATTCCAGTGGATGGGGAAAATGCTAATGTAACACCTTCTTCAAAATGGGAGGGAGGCAGAAAGTAGGAAAGACCATTCACTTTAACATGCCATCAGGGAATTGTTAGAATCTATTATTAAGGAACTAATAACAAGACATTTGTAAAGTTAAAAACACAACCCATCAGAGTCAGCATGGTTTTATGAAGGGTAAATAATGTTTGATTAATTCACTGGAGTTCTTTGAAGATGTAATACGTCAAGTGGATAATGGGGATCCTGTTGATGTGGTATGTCTAGACTTCCAGAAGGCATGGTAATAACTTTCTTCCTGTTAATCCCTGTTTGTCCCATGTTTATCCCCTTTATTTTCTTTTGGCTTTTATAATTTTTGGATCTGGACAATTACTGGGACCTACACCTTTAAGATGGTCTTCAACTTTAATTTTAAAAAAAGGAATCCAGCACGATGTGTTAAAATCGGTGTTGACTCATCATGATGGACTTGGCTGTCGGTCAACGAGTTGTTTACTTTTGACCCTGGCACTGTGAAGGCACAGTACTATCCACTTGTGCTGCCCTACATGTGCTGCCCGAAATGTGGAAATGTCACCTGTAAAATTAATTTACCAATGAGATGAGGCAATCAAGCCTGAATACAAGATCCATTGTTTTAAAAAGTCGAGAACATACATCCATAAGAAATCGGTGAACTGCTAAAATTACCCATACTTAAAATTTCTTTGCTTAAAAAGTCTGCATCTCTCATTCAATCCTCGTTATTCAGCATTGAACCTAGCCAGCAATTCTGTATAATAGATTTTCATTTTGTCTGGATGCACTGAGCAGCTGTTTTTAATAAATTCAAATTTTATACCGCGTCTAAATGCTTTAAAAAGATCCAGTCCATGATGAAAGAGTCACGATGGTGCTTTTAAAATCATTCAGGCTGTTCAGTAATGCCTTTTTAATATCAAACTAATATGCCATGCTTCAGTAGGCTAAATTAAGGATTGCTCTGCACAACAAAAATTCTCTCCAGATACAAAGCATTGGGAAATATTATGGACCAGTTAGATTAAACCAACATTTAGGATATAGAAGAGGGAAAGAAAAGAAAGTGATATTTAGCATACAGCTCATTTCCAACAGTATCACCAGATGGTCAACAACAACATAAACAACTTGCTGATAAGAGCAGTTTTTTCTAAATCATAACAAAATGTTTTCTTTAAATGACTAACTTGGGCCATAAATTGTGAGATCGATCCCCCAGCTTTCAACCACTAGTGCCATCTTTATTCCAAACATGTAACAAATAAAATCACCATTTGTAGATTTTGATTTTAAATTCAATGGGATGGACGATAGAGCAATTCCCCTACTGTTGCACAGTAGTCAAACTAAATAAACAGACTGCATTGCACATGTTTACCCACCTGTAGGAGGACCCAGTTTAAGGAAGCACAAGAGGCAAAGCGCACGTGGCGAAGTGGCAAAGTGACAATTGGGATCCTCAAACAAGGCAGGAGAACACAGGAAAGAATAAACTAAGGGATAACATTGATGGCATGGAAACAAGTGTGGAGTTCAAAATGATGGTTAAACAAAGCAAGAGAAAATCTATTGGAAATGCATATGATGTCCTTTACAAAGTAGGGGACCTGGAGGCAATTGTGTGTTTGAGGAACACAGCAGATGAGGGAGCAAAACTGGAAAATGCTGGTCTGACAGCATCTGTGGAGAGACAGAAGAGAGCTAACGTAGAGTCTGGAAGACTCTTATTACGGAGATATGGCTACAGAAAAACCAGAACATAGAACATAGAACAGTACAGCACAGAACAGGCCCTTCGGCCCTCGATGTTGTGCCGAGCAATGATCACCCTACTTAACCCACGTAACCGGTATACCCGTAACCCAACAATCCCCCCATTAACATTACACTACGGGCAATTTAGCATGGCCAATCCGCCTAACCCGCACATCTTTGGACTGTGGGAGGAAACCGGAGCACCCGGAGGAAACCCACGCGCACACGGGGAGGACGTGCAGACTCCACACAGATAGTGACCCAGCCGGGAATCGAACCTGGGACCCTGGAGCTGTGAAGCATTGATGCTAACCACCATGCTACCGTGAGGCCCCAGGATTGGGAATTAAGCACTACGAGGCATAACATGCTTGGAATCATAGAGGGGTAAATAGTGTAGTCACAGTACTTATTGGGGATGGCAATGGCAGTAGGAAAAAGGAATGCTGCTATCAGCAAAGCAAAATAGAAACCATATGGATAGGGAAAAAAAATACAGGGTCAATCACATTCCAGGTGTAGTCCACATGCTACTTAATAGTGATCGAAATGGAGGAAGAAATAAAGATAAATAAGAAAATGAAGTAAAAGCCAAATAATACTCAGATTCCAACTACCCTGATATTAAATCAGACAAAAGAGCAGAAGAGCTTATGGAAATGGAGGTCCCTATGGTAATCAATCCTTTCTAACGCATTTGGTAAGAAGCCCAACAAAAGTCAAGATTTACAATTGGATCTAGGAATTGGGAAGGAATCAGAGTGGTTAAGTAAATGTAGGGGAACATGAATATAATAAGCTTCAAGATGAAGATAGAAGATGGTCGGACAAAAAAAAACAGGTCAACAATTTGGAGAATTGTTAACTGAGGGACTTAGAACCAGACAAAATAAAATGGTTAACTATTATAGAGAAATACAGCACAGAACAGGCCCTTCGGCCCACGATGTTGCGCCGAACTTTTGTCCTAGGTTAATCATAGAATTTTGGACAATTTTTCATGGCCAATCCACCCAACCTGCACATCTTTGGACTGTGGGAGGAAACCGGAGTACCCGGAGGAAACCCACGCAGTCACGGGGAGGATGTGCAGACTCCACACAGACAGTGACCCAAGTCGAAATCGAACTTGGGACCCTGGAGCTGTGAAGCAATTGTGCTATCCACAATGCTACCGTGCTGCCCTTAAGAAGTTAACCTACACTCCCTTATTCTACCCTAATCCAAGTACCTATCCAATAGCCGCTTGAAGGTCCATAAATTTTCCGACTCAACTACTACCACAGGCAGTGCATTCCATGCCCCCACTACTCTCTGGGTAAAGAACCTACCTCTGACATCCCCTCTATATCTTCCACCATTTATCTTAAATTTATGTCCCCTTGTAATGGTGTGTTCCACCCGGGGAAAAAGTCTCTGACTGTCTACTCTATCTATTCCCCTGATCATCTTATAAACCTCTATCAAGTCGCCCCTCATCCTTCTCCGTTCTAATGAGAAAAGGCCCAGCACCCTCAACCTTTCCTCGTATGACCTACTCTCCATTCCAGGCAACATCCTGGTAAATCTCCTTTGCACCTTTTCCAAAGCTTCCACATCCTTCCTAAAATGAGGTGACCAGAACTGCACACAGTACTCCAAATGTGGCCTGACCAAGGTTTTGTACAGCTGCATCATCACCTCACGGCTCTTAAATTCAATCCCTCTGCTAATGAACGCTAGCACACCATAGGCCTTCTTCACAGCTCTATCCACTTGAGTGGCAACTTTCAAAGAACTATGAACATAGACCCCAAGATCTCTCTGCTCCTCCACATTGCCAAGAACCCTACCATTAACCCTGTATTCCGCATTCAGATTTGTCCTTCCAAAATGGACAACCTCACACTTGTCAGGGTTAAACTCCATCTGCCACTTCTCAGCCCAGCTCTGCATTCTATTATGTCTCTTTGAAGCCGACAACAGCCCTCCTCACTATCCACAACTCCACCAATCTTCGTATCATCTGCAAATTTACTGACCCACCCTTCAACTCCCTCATCCAAGTCGTTAATGAAAATCACAAACAGCAGAGGACCCAGAACTGATCCCTGCGGTACGCCACTGATAACTGGGCTCCAGGCTGAATATTTGCCATCCACCACCACTCTCTGTCTTCTATCGGTTAGCCAGTTTGTTATCCAACTGGCCAAATTTCCCACTATCCCAAGCCTCCTTACTTTCTGCATAAGCCTACCATGGGGAACCTTATCAAATGCCTTACTAAAATCCATGTACACTACATCCACTGCTTTACCTTCATCCACATGCTTGGTCACCTCCTCAAAGAATTCAATAAGACTTGTAAGGCAAGACCTACCCCTCACAAATCCGTGCTGACTATCCCTAATCAAGCAATGCCTTTCCAGATGCTCAGAAATCCTATCCCTCAGTACCCTTTCCATTACTTTGCCTACCACCGAAGTAAGACTAACTCGCCTGTAATTCCCAGGGTTATCCCTATTCCCTTTTTTGAACAGGGGCACGACATTCGCCACTCTCCAATCCTCTGGTACCACCCCTGTTGACAGCGAGGACGAAAAGATCATTGCCAACGGCTCTGCAATTTCATTTCTTGCTTCCCATAGAATCCTTGGATATATCCCGTCAGGCCCGGGGGACTTGTCTATCCTCAAGTTTTTCAAAACGCGCAACACATCTTCCTTCCTGACAAGTATCTCCTCAAGCTTATCAGTCTGCTTCACGCTGTCCTCTCCAACAATATGGCCCCTCTCGTTTGTAAATACTGAAGAAAAATACTTGTTCAAGACCTCTCCTATCTCTTCAGACTCAATACACAATCTCCCGCTACTGTCCTTAATCGGACCTACCCTCGCTCTAGTCATTCTCATATTTCTCACATATGTGTAAAAGGCCTTGGGGTTTTCCTTGATCCTACCCGCCAAAGATTTTTCATGCCCTCTCTTAGCTCTCCTAATCCCTTTCTTCAGTTCCCTCCTGGCTATCTTGTATCCCTCCAGCGCCCTGTCTGGACCTTGTTTCTTCAGCCTTACATAAGTCTCCTTCTTCCTCTTAACAAGACATTCAACCTCTCTTGTCAACCATGGTTCCCTCACTCGACCATCTCTTCTCTGCCTGACAGGGACATACATATCAAAGACACGCAGTTCCTTGAACAAGTTCCACATTTCACTTGTGTCCTTCCCTGACAGCCTATGTTCCCAACTTCTGCACTTCAATTCTTGTCTGACAGCATTGTATTTACCCTTCCCCCAATTATAAACCTTGTCCTGTTGCTCGCACCTATCCCTCTCCATTACTAAAGTGAAAGTCACAGAATTGTGGTCACTACCTCCAAAATGCTCCCCCACTAACAAATCTATCACCTGCCCTGGTTCATTACCAAGTACTAAACCCAATATGGCCTCCCCTCTGGTCGGACAATCTACATACTGTGTTAGAAAAGCTTCCTGGACACACTGCACAAACACTACCCCATCCAAACTATTTGATCTAAAAAGAGTTTCCACTCAATGTTTGGGAAGTTGAAGTCGCCCATGACTACTACCCTGTGACTTCTGCACCTTTCCAAAATCTGTTTCCCAATCTGTTCCTCCACATCTCTGCTGCTATTGGGGGGCCTATAGAAAACTCCCAACAAGGTGACTGCTCCTTTCCTATTTCTAACTTCAACCCATATTACCTCAGTAGGCACATCCCCCTCGAACTGCCTTTCTGCAGCTGTTATACTATCTCTAATTAACAATGCCACCCCCCCACCTCTTTTACCATCCTCCCTAATCTTGTTGAAACATCTATAACCAGGGACCTCCAACAACCATTTCTGCCCCTCTTCTATCCAAGTTTCTGTGATGGCCACCACATCGTAGTCCCAAGTACAGATCCATGCCTTAAGTTCACCCACCTTATTCCTGATGCTTCTTGCATTAAAGTATACACACTTCAACCCATCTCCTTGCCTGCAAGTACTCTCCTTTGTCATTGTTACCTTCCCCACTGCATCACTGTGTGCATTGGCGTCCTGACTATCGTCTACCTTAGTTGCTGGACTACAGATCCGGTTCCCATTCCCCTGCCAAATTAGTTTAAACCCTCCCGAAGAGTACTAGAAAACCTCCCCCCCCAGGATATTGGTGCCCCTCTGGTTCAGGTGCAACCCGTCCTGCTTGTACAGGTCCCACCTTCCCCAGAATGCGCTCCAATTATCCAAATACCTGAAGCCCTCCCTCCTACACCATTCCTGCAGCCACGTGTTCAACTGCACTCTCTCCCTATTCCTAGCCTCGCTATCACGTGGCACCGGCAACAAACCAGAGATGACAACTCTGTCTGTCCTGGCCTTTAACTTCCAGCCTAACTCCCTAAACTTGTTTATTACCTCCACACCCTTTTTCCTACCTACATCGTTGGTACCAATGTGCACCACGACTTCTGGCTGCTCACCCTCCCCCTTCAGGATCCTGAAGACACGATCAGAGACATCCCTGGCCCTGGCACCCGGGAGGCAACATACCTTTCGGGAGTCTCGCTCGCGACCACAGAATCTCCTATCTATTCCCCTAACCATTGAATCTCCTATTACTATTGCTTTTCTATGCTCCCCCCTTCCCTTCTGAGCCCCAGAGCCAGACTCAGTGCCAGAGACCTGGCCGCTGGGGCCTTCTCCCGGTAGGTCATCCCCCCAACAGCATCCAAAACGGTATACTTGTTTTGAAGGGGAACTGCCACGAGGGATCCCTGCACTGTCTGCCTGTTAGTTTTCTTTTGGTAACAATAATGTAGAACAATGAGCATCTTTTTAAATGTTTCCAAAAAAAATCAATTCAATCTGAAGGAAAGAACGAACTAAACACTAGTGAAACTCCATGGATGGATGAATAAAAACACAAGGGAACAATTCAGGGTTAGGAAAGCAAACAACCAGGAAGGCAAAGAGGAACAAATGAAAGGAACTGATCAAGGAACATAAAACAAAACAGCAAAATATTGCACAGGCACAATATAAAAGGAATAGTACCTTTAAGGGAACGCGGTGGTATAGAGGTATTGTCACTTGACTAGTAATCCAGAGACTCACGGTAATGCTCTGGGGACCCGGGTACGAATCCCCCACAGTAGAGGGTGGATTTAAAGTCTAATGAAAACCATGAAACCGGTGCTGTTGTTCAAAAGGAAAATCAGTGCTTCTCCACGTTGAAGACTACTTGGAAGAAGCACCACGGGTGGCATGGATTCAGCACGTACCCTGGGTTGGAGACTTTAATCACCAAGCATGACTCGGTAGATCCACTACAGACTGAGAAAAACAGACTCTCTAATCTGCTTGCTGCATCTGTCCATTACAGTATTCGTAGGAGTGACCAATGCACAGCCCTTGTGGAGACACAGTCCATCTTCACATTGAGGATACTCTCCAGCGTGTTGTGTGGAACTACCACGGTACTAAAAGGGGCAGATCTCGAATAGGTCCAGCAACTTAAGACTGGACAAGCATGAGACGCTGTGGGCCATCAGCCGCAGAATTGTACTCAACCACAATTTGCTGGAACAACATCAGGCATACCAAAAAATTAGGGTTCAACCTGGTGATGCTACAACACAGGACTACTTGTGTGCCAAACAGCATAAGCAGCAAGTGACAGAGCTAAACAATTCCACAACCAACGGATCAGATCCAAGCACTAGGCCTTGCCACATCCAGCCGTGAATGGTGATGGACAATTAAACAACTCGCTGGAGGAAGGAAATCCATAAATAGCCACATCCTCAACGATCAGGGAGCCCTGCACATCAGTACCAAAGATAAGGCATTTGATCCAACTATATTTAGCCAGGTGTGCTGAATGGACGACCCTCGACCTCCAGCAGCCAATTTAATTCACTCCGCAGGACTTCAAGAAACGGCTGAAGGCACTGGACTGCAAAGGCGACACAGCCACTCACAATATTCCGACAACAGTGCTGAAGACTTGTGTTTCAGAGCTTGCCTCATCACTAGCCAAGCTACAACACTGGCAACTACCTGGCAATGTGGAAACTTACCCAGATATGTCCTGGACACAATAAGCAGGATAAATCCAACCCAGCAAATTACCACCCAATCAATCATCAATAAAGTAAGTGAAGGGATCATCAACAGTGCTATCTGGTGGCATTTACTCAGCAATAACCTGCACATTGATGCACATTTTGGGTTCTGCCAAGGTCTTTCAGAGCCTGACCTCATTACAGCCTTGGCACAATCATGGCCAAATCCGTTGAACTGCAGAGGTGAGGTGAGAGTGACTGTCCTTGACATCAAGGCAGCATTTGAGCAAGTGTGGCATGAAGGAGCCCCAGTAACACTGAAGTCAATGGAAATCTGGGGGGAAACTCTCCACTGGTTGGAGTCATACCTGGCACAAAGGAAGATGATTCTGGTCTTTGGAGGTCAATCATCAGTCCCAAGAAATCAGCCCAAGGCCCAACCATCTTAAACTGTTTCACCAATTGGCTTTCCTTCCATCGTAAGGTGAGAATGTTCACTGATGGCTGAACAATGCACCATATGGGACGACTCCGATACTGAAGCAGTCCATGTCCAAATGCAGCAAGACCTGGATAATATCTAAGCTTGGGCTGACAAGTGGTGTAGGACCGTTTTCAGGGACCGAGTATTGAGCTGTGGGGATCCTCCCTCTTAGACATGGTTCAGCTAAACACAAAAACCCGCAGAGACAGCAACTTGGTTAAGACGGCTTTATTTTCCAAGCTTAGTCAATGTATGAGCGAGTGTGATTTGGATGAACGCCCAAACCACTGATTTACATTGCTTTAGGTTCAACAGTTATACAATTTCCAAAACTCAGTAGCCCACTCCAGTTGGTCTCGACCCAATCCTTGTAGCTGTCGGTTTTACCTTGACCAATGAATTTTACTTTAGGCAGCATGGTGACTGCGTGATCAGCTCATGATTTAGCCCCATCCTGTTCCCTGGCCATCTGTTTTTCCCCCCCAAGACTCTGCATCCGCTGCTGTTGCTCTCCCCAACTTCCGTTTCTATTATCTCAGTTGGTTCCTGTCTGTACCATGGTCTGTCTGAGCACAAAATGCTGGGGCTACTGATAAGAACTGCTTATTGAGCTGGCTGTGTTATTGCTGACCACATTCTTTCTGTCTAATTCTGTCTTAGGAATGTCAAGTTAGCTAGCTTAAATCCCATCATACATTGCCGCCACTACTATTAGAAAGAGTTTAAATACTTGTTACTGCTATGTTCAAAGAATACATGTTGAATGGTTAATAATGAATTTTGTGTACTTAGAACAGAGAACATAGAACAGTACAGCACAGAACAGGCCCTTCGACCCTCTATGTTGTTCCGAGCATTGTCCGAAACCAAGATCAAGCTATCCCACTCCCTGTCATTCTGGTGTGCTCCATGTGCCTATCCAATAACCGATTGAAAGTTCCTAAATTGTCCGACTCCACTATCACAGCAGGCAGTCCATTCCACACCCTAACCACTCGCTGAGTAAAGAACCTATCTCGGACATACCTCCTATATCTCCCACCCGGAACCTTCCAGTTATGCCCCCTTCAAACAGCTACATCCACCCGAGGAAATAGTCTCCGAATGTCCACTCTATCTATCCCCCTCATCGTCTTATAAACCTCTATTAAGTCGCCTCTCATCCTCCTCTGCTCCAAACAGAAAAACCCAAGCTCCCTCAACCTTTCCTCATAAGACCTATCCTGCAAACCAGGCAGCATCCTGGTAAATCTCCTTTGCACCCTTTACAATGCTTCCACATCCTTCCTATAATGAGGTAACCAGAACTGCACACAATACTCCAAATGATGTCTCACCAGGGTCATATATAGTTGCAGCATAACCCCACATCTCTTAAACTCAAGACCCCCATTAATAAACGCAAACACACTATAAGCCCTCTTCACGGCTCTATCCACTTGAGTGGCAACCTTCAGAGATCTGTGGACATGAACCCCAAGATCTCTCTGTTCCTCCACATTCCTCAGAACCCTGCAGTTGACCCGGTCATCCACATTCAAATTTTTTCTACCAAAATGAATCACCTCACACTTATCAGGGTTAAACTCCATCTGCCACTTTTCAGCCCAGTTCTGCATCCTATCAATGTCTCTTTGCAGCCTACAACAGCCCTCTGCATTATCCACTACTCCACCAATCTTGGTGTCATCGGCAAATTTACTAACCGAAGCTTCAACTCCATCATCCAAGTCATTGATAAAAATCACAAATAGCAGAGGACCCAGCACTGATCCCTTCATCTACACACTTAGTTACCTCCTCAAAGAATTCAACCAAATTTGTGGAGCAAGACTAGCCCATCACGAATCAGTGTTGATTATCCCCAATTAAGCTGCATCTTTCCAAATGGTCATGAATCCTATCCTTCAGGACCTTTTCCATTAACCTACCGACCACCAAAGTAAGACTAACTGGCCTAAAATTACCAGGGTCATTCCTATTCCCTTTCTTGAACAGAGGAACAACATTCACCACTCTCCAATTCTCTGGCACTATCCCAGTGGACAGCGAGGACCCAAAGATCAAAGCCAAAGGCTCTGCAATCTCATCCCTTGCCTCCCAAAGAATCCTTGGATATATCCCATCTGGCCCAGGGGACTTGTCGACCCTCAGGTTTTTTTAAATTGCTAATACATCCTTCCTCAGAACATCTACCTCCTCCAGCCTAACCGCCTGTATCATACTCATCCTCAAAAACGTGGCCCCTCTCCTTGGTGAACACTGAAGAAAAGTATTCATTCAACGCCTCTACTATTTCTTCTGACATCATTCACAAGTTCCCACTACTGTCCTTGACCGGCCCGACCCTCACCCTGGTCATTCTTTTATTTCTCACATAAGATTAAAAAGCCTTGAGTTTTCCTTGACCCGACCCACCAAGGACTTTTCATGCCCCCTCCTAGCTCTCCTAAGCCATATTTTTTAGCTCATTCCTTACTACCTTGTAACCCTCAAGCAACCCAACTAAACCTTGTTTTCTCATCCTTACATACTCTTCCTTTTTCCTCTTGACAAGACATTCAACCTCTTTTGTGAACCATGGTTCCCTCACACGACCATTTCCTCCCTGCCTGACAGGGACATACCTATCAAGGACACGCAGTATTTGTTCCTTGAACAAGCTCCACTATTCATTTGTGTCGTTCCCTGACAGTTTCTGCTCCCATCTTATGCTCCCTAATTCTTGCCTAAACGCATCATAATTACCCATCCCCCAATTATAAACCTTGCCCTGCCGTATGGCCCTATCCCTCTCCATTTCAATAGTGAAAGACACAGAATTGTGGTCACTATCTCCAAAGTGCTCTCCCACAAACAAATCTAACACTTGGCCCGGTTCATTACCCAGTACCAAATCCAATGTGCCCCCCCCCCTCTTTCGGCCTACCCACATATTGTGTCAGGAAACCATCCTGCACACACTGTGCAAAAACTGCCCCATCCGAACTGTTCGACCTATAGAGGTTCCAATCAATATTTGGAAAGTTAAAGTCACCCATGAGACCTCCACACCTATCCATAATCTGTATTGCAATTTCTTCCTCCACATCTCTATTACTATTTGGGGGCCTATAGAAAACTCCTAACAATGTGACCGCTCCTTTCCTATTTCTAACTTCGGCCCATATTACCTCAGTAGGTAGATCCCCCTTCGAACTACCTTTCAGCAGCTGTTAAACTATCCTTGATTTACAATTCTACTCCTCCACCTCTACCACCTTCCCTACTCTTACTGAAACATCTATGCCCCGGAACTTCCAGCAACCATTCCTGTCCCTGTTCTAACCATATCTCCGTAATGGCCACAACATCGTAGTCCCAAGTATCAATCCACGCTCCAAGTTCACCTACCTTATTCCGGATGCTCTTTGCATTGAAGTAGACACACTTCAACCCACCTTTCTGACTGCCGGTACACTCCTGCGACCTTGATACCCTCCTCAGTACCTCACTACTTTCAACATTGGCTTCTGGACTACAGCTCGTTTTCCCAGCCCCCTGATAAATTAGATTAAACCCCCCCAAAGAGCCGTAGCAAATTTCCCTCCCAGGATATTGGTGCCCCTCTGGTTCAGGTGCAAACCATCCCATCTGTACAGGTCCCACCATCCCCAGAATGTGTTCCAATTATCCACGTACATGAAACCCTCCCACCCACACCATCCCTGCAGCCACATGTTTATCCGCACTCTCCCTATTCCTCACCTCACTAGCACGTGGCACCGGCAACATGCTGTCTCCCTGGTGCAAGGTCAAGGGTGTTTCGGAGCGGCTGAAGGACATTCTTGGGGGGGGGGGGGGGGGGGGGGGGGGGGGGGAGGGAGGGAAACGAAAGAGGGTGAACAGCCAACAGTCGTGGTGCACATAGGCACCAACTATATAGGTTTAAAAAAAACGGGACGACGTCCTACAAGCTGAATTCAGGGAGTTAGGAGTTAAACTAAAAAGTAGGACCTCAAAGGTAGTAATCTCAGGATTGCTACCAGTGGCACGAGCTAGTCAGAGTTGGAATGTCAGGATAGATAAGATGAATGCGTGGCTTGAGAGACGGTGCAAGAGGGAGGGATTCAAATTCCTGGGGCATTGGAACCGGTTCTGGGGGATTTGGAACCAGTACAAACCAGACGGTCTGCATCTGGGCAGGACTGGAACTGATGTCCTAGGAGGGGTGTTTGCTAGAGCTGTTGGGGAGGGTTTATACTAATGTGTCAGGGGGATGGGAACCAATGCAGGAAGTTAGAAGGTAGTAAAATAGGACAGAAGCAAAAGGAACTTAGGGGGAAAGTGTAAGGCAGAGAAGCCATAGTCAAAAATCAAAAAAGGCGACAGTAAAAGGTACAGTGACTGAGGGGAGCTCAGTGAATAGGCCCAGTAATACTAAAAGGAATAAAACGGGAAGTAAAAAACATTAATGGTAAGAGACGCGGCAGGTTGTTACATGAAGATATGGGTTCAACAACAAGGAAAGTTGGGAGAAAAGTTAAGAGGAAATATAACTTAGGAGAGGTCACTGATCGAGGCGTTAAGAATTAAAACAGAGGTAAAAAAGCCAACATAAGTGTACTTTACCTGAATGCTCGTAGTATTCGGAATAAGGTAAATGAGTTGATGGCGCAAATCATCGTGAATGACTATGATTTAGTGGCCATTACTGAAACATGGTTAAAGGATGGTCACGACTGGGAGTTAAATATCAGAGGGTATTAAACTATTCGGAAGGACAGAGTGGATGGTAAGGGAGGTGGTGTAGCTCTGTTATTTAAGGATGACATCCGGGCAATAGTAAGGGATGACATCAGTGCTATGGAGGATAAGGTTGAATCCATTTGCGTGGAAATCAGGAATAGTAAGGCAAAAAAGTCACTGATAGGAGTAGTCTACAGGCCACTAAATAGTAACATTATGGTGGAGCAGGCAATAAACAAAGAAATAACGAATGCATGTAGAAATGGTACAGCAGTTATCATGGGGATTTTAATCTACATGTCGATTGGTTTAACCAGGTTGGTCAAGGCAGCCTTGAGGAGGGGTTTATAGAATGTATCCACGATAGTTTCCTAGAACACTATGTAATGGAACCTACGAGGGAACAAGCGGTCCTAGATCTTGTCCTGTGTAATGAGACAGGATTGATTCATGATCTCATAGTTAGGGATCCTCTCGGAAGGAGCGATCACAATATGGTGGAATTTAAAATACAGATGGAGGGTGAGAAGATAAAATTAAATACTCGTGCTTTGTGCTTAACAAAAGGAGATTACAATGGGATGAGAGAAGAACTAGCTATGGTAGACTGAGAGCAAAGACATTATGTTGGAACAGTTGATTTTTCACAGTGGCCAGCAAAGGTTTATACCAACAAAAAGGAATGACGGTAGAAAGAGGGAAAATCGACCGTGGATATCTAAGGAAATAAGGGAGAGTATCAAATTGAAGGAAAAAGCATACAAAGAGGCAAAGATTGGTGTGAGACTAGAGGGCTGGGAAATCTTTAGGGGGCAACAGAAAGCTACTAAAAAAGCTATAAAGAAGAGTAAGATAGATTATGAGAGTAAACTTGCTCAGAATATAAAAACAGACAGTAAAAGTTTTTACAAATATATAAGACAATAAAGAGTGGCTAAGGTACATATCGGTCCTTTAGAGGATGAGAAGGGAGTTTTAATAATGGGAAATGAGGAAATGGCTGAGGAACTGAACAGGTTTTTTGGGTCAGTCTTCACAGTGGAAGACACAAATAACATGCTAGTGACTGATAGAAATGAAGCTATGACAGGTGAGAAATTGGAGAGGATTGTTATCACTGAGGAGGTAATGATGGGCAAGCTAATGGGGCTAAAGGTAGACAAGGTTCATAAAGGGCAGGTCTTGCCTAACTTGAGGACATTACCAGTGCAGTAGATAATGGGGAGCCAATGGATGTGGTATATCTGGATTTCCAGAAAGCCACTGACAAGGTGCCACACAAAAGGTTGCTGCATAATATGAAGATGCATGGCATTAAGGGTAAAGTAGTAGCATGGATAGAGGGTTGGTTAATTAATAGAAAGTAAAGAGTGGGGATTAATGGGTGTTTCTCTGGTTGGCAATCAGTAGCTTGTGGTGTCCCTCAGGGATCAGTGTTGAGCCCACAATTGTTCACAATTTACATAGATGAGTTGGCGACCAAGGGCAATGTGTCCAAGTTTGTAGACGATACCAAGATGAGGGGTAAAGCGAAAAGTGCAGAGGATACTGGAAGTCTGCAGAGGGATTTGGATAGGTTAAGTGAATGGGCTAGGGTCTGGCAGATGGAATACAATGTTGACAAATGTGAGGTTATCAATTTTGGTAGGAATAATAGTTGGGATTATTATTTAAATGATAAAATATTAAAACATGCTGCTGTGCAGAGATCTGGGTGTGCTAGAGCATGAGTCGCAAAAAGTTGGTTACAAGTGCAACAGGTGATTAAGGCAGCAAATGGAATTTTGTCCTTCATTGCTAGAGGGGCGGAGATTAAGACTAGGGAGTTTATGCTGCAATTGTATAAGGTGCACCTGGAGTATTGTGTTCAGTTTTGGTCTCCTTACTTGAGAAAGGACTTACTGGCACTGGAGGGTTTGCAAAGGAGATTCATTAGGTTAATCCCAGAGCTGAAGGGGTTGGATTACGAGGAGAGGTTGAGTAGACTGTACTTGTTGGAATTTAGAAGGATGAGGGGGAATCTTACAGAAACATATAAAATTATGAAGGGAATAGATAGGATAGATGCGGGCAGGTTTCCACTGGCGGGTGAAAGCAGAACTAGGAGGCATAGCCTCAAAATAAGGGGAAGTAGATTTAGGACTGAGTTTAGGAGGAACTTCTTCACCCAAAGGGTTGTGAATCTATGAAATTCCTTGCCCAGTGAAACAGTAGAGGCTCCTTCATTGAATGCTTTTAAGATGAAGATAGATAGTTTTTTGAAGAATAAAGGGATTAAGGGTTACGGTGTTCGGGCCGGAAAGTGGAGCTGAGTCCACAAAAGATCAGCCATGATCTCATTGAATGGCGGAGCAGGTTGCAGGGGCCAGATGGCCTACTCCTGCTCCTAGTTCTTGTGTTCTTATGACAACATGGTTTGTCCTGGCTCTCAGCTTCCACCCTTGCTCCCTAAATTCCTGTTTTAAATCCCCATCCCTCCTCTTACCCATTTTGTTGGTACCGATGTGTACCATGACTTGTGACTGTTCTCCCTCACCCTTAAGGATTCTGAAAACACGGTTTGAGACGTCACGGACCCTGGCACCCGAGAGGCAACATACCATCCGTAAGTCTCTTTCGCTGCCACAGAACCGTCTATCTGTCCCTCTAACTATCGAGTCCCCAATTACTATTGCTCTCCTGCTCTCCCTCCTTCCCTTCTCAGCCAGAGAGACGGACTCAGTGCTGGAGATCCGTTCACCATGGCTTACCCCTGGTAGGTTGTCCCCCTCAACAGTATCCAAAGCGGTATACTTGTTACTGAGGGGAACGACCACACAGGATGCCGGCACTGACTGCTTCCACCCAGCCCCTCTCACCGTCACCCATCTATCTTGACTCTTCGGAGTAACTACATCCCTGAAGCTACTATCTATGACCACCTCTGCATCCCGAATGATCCGAAGTTCATCCAGCGCCAGTTCCCTAAAGCGGTTTCTGAGGAGCTGGAGATGGATGTACTTCCCACAGGTGAAATCAGCCGAGACACTGAAGGCGTCCCTCACCTCAAACATTCTGCAGGAGGAACATTGCACTGCCTTCCCTGCCATCCCCTCCAGATAAAACAAGAAAGAAAGAAAGAAAAAAGCGTACCTATTATTCACTCTACCCCTTAGGTTAAAGGAGTTGGAAGGGTGGGCGACACTACAAATATAGTGTCTAGGGTTTAGGAACTGCCCAACTTGACAACAGCTCCACAAACCATCTTCAAGATAGTGACCGCAATGCACTGATGCAAATTTTCCCCGCAATTCCCCAATCAGCAGCTCCACTCTACTGCCCTCTGCTGGATGCTTGCCTCCACTTGAACACGGAGGGTGTCTTGCTCAGGTACACATTCTGGATGCAGTGACCGCAATGCACTGATGCAAATTTTCTCCGCAACAGCAAATCAGCAGCTCCGCTCTACTGCCCTCTGCTCTATGATTTTCCATTACTTTCCATGATTAGTTTCAATACTCAATAAACTAACTTATGGGGGAGCCGAAGGCAAGTGCCGCACGAACAATATCAGTTCGAGATACTTTTCTCTCCACTGTGGGACGAGGCAGGGATGTCCTATCCCCCCACCCCTGTTGTTTGCGCTTGTGATCGAGCAGTTGGCCATCACATTAAGAAGTTCGGGAGGTTGGAAAGGAATAGTGGGGGTGGGGGGGAGATAGAGCGTAGGGTGTCCTTGTATGTCGACGACTTGCTGCTGTATGTGTCGGAGCCGAGTGCGTCGATACGAGGAATATTGGAGTTGCTGCAGGTATTGGAGTCTTTCTCAGGGTACATGCTGAACTTGGACAAGAGTATTTTGTGGTGTCTCGGCCAGGGGTGGGGGCAGGGACCCACTTTAGGTATGTGGGGGTGCAGTTTGCCCGGGAGTGGGGAAGGCTTCACAGATACAACATCACTAGTTTGGTGGGGAGTGTGAAAGCCGACCTGTCGAGGTGGGATGGTCTCCCTCTGTCACTGGCGGGTCGGGTGCAGGCGGTTAAAATGAATGTGCTGCCGCGATTTCTGTTTATTTTTCAATGCCTACCGATTTTCCTGCCAAAGTCTTTTTTCAGGGAGATTGAGGGGAGGATTACCTCGTTTATATGGGGAAGGAAGGTGGCCAGAGTGAGGAAGGTGCTGCTGCAGAGGGGAAGGCAGGCAGGGGGTTTGGGTCTCCCGAACCTGATGTACTACTACTGGACGGCGAATGTGGAAAAGGTGCGGAGCTGGGTCAGAGGGGTTGATTTCCAGTGGGTCAGAATGGAGGAGAGTTTGTGCAGGGGGTTGGGGCTGAAAGCACTAGCAACAGCCCTGCTCCCAATAGCTCCGGGGAAATACTCGGAGTAATAGCTTAATTGAAAATCTGGAGGCAGTTTTGCCACATTTCGGGTTGGGGGCAGGGTCAAGGGAAATGCCGATTCTGGAGAACCACAGATTTGAGCCAGGGAGGTGGGACGGAAGCTTTCGGAAATAGGAAGAGAAGGGGATTAAGACCCCAAAAGATTTGTTTCTTCAGGGTCGATTTGCGGGATTGAGGGAGCTGGAAGCAAAGTATGGGCTGGAGCAGGGAGAAGTGTTTAGATATATGCAGGTTCGGGACTTTGCCAGGAAGGAGATACAGAGCTTCCCGGAGGAACCGGCCTCCACATTGTTGGAGGAGGTGCTGACGACAAGGGGACTGGAGAAGGGGACAGTGTCAGCGGTATACGGAGCTATGTTGGAAAAGGATAAGGCACCACTGGAGGGGATCAAAGCAAAGTGGGAGGAAGAGCTGGGAGAGGTTATAGAGGAGGGGGTCTGGTATGAGGTGCTCCGGAGAGTGAATGCCTCCACCTCGTGTGCGAGGTTGGGGCTGATGCAGCTGAAGGTGGTGTACAGGGCGCACCTCACGAGGGCAAGGATGAGCCGATTCTTTGAAGGAGTAGAAGATGTGTGTGAACGTTGCCTGGGGGGGGTCCAAAGCTTGGTGGTACTGGAAGGAAGTGTTTAGGGTAATTTCCAAGGTGGTGTATGTGAGACTGGACCCGGGTCCCCGGGAGGCCATATTCGGGGTGTTGGACCGGCCAGGGTTGGAAACGGGTGTGGAGGGAGATATCATAGCTTTCGCCTCATTGATCGCCCGAAGGCGGATTCTGCTGGGATGAAGAGCGGCCTCTCCACCCTGTGCCCTGGCGTGGCGAGGGGACCTGTTGGAATACTTGACCCTTGAGAAGGTTAAGTTCGAACTGAGGGGAAGCTCGGAGGGGTTCTACAAGTCATGGGCACTATTCATTATGCACTTTCAATAACTGGATAACATCGAACATTAGTTGGGGGGGGGGGGGGGGGGGGGGAGAAGAGAGATGGGGGCCATGTATGTTAAAGATGGCAATGGGTAATCCCGGATTCTTATTTTTGTCATTTGTTTATGTTAACATGCGGGCTGATGTCTGGGCATGGTGGGAGGATGGGATCATTGTTACTGTTATGGGGTTTGAGATATTTGTTGTTGGTTATTGGTTGTTGATGGGTGTAAATTCAGGAGAAAAATTGTGAAAAAGGAGAATGAAAATATTTTTTAATAAACTAACTTGTGGGGTCTCATCACATGACCCCCCCCTTCAAGTGGCAAGCAACATTTGTGTCACACAAGTGCCAGTCAATGACCACCTCCAACAAGAGAGGATTTAACCATCGCTCCTTGACAATCAATGGCATAACCATTGCTGAATCCCGCACGAGCAACATTCTGTGGGATTACCATTGATTAGAAAGCGAACTGAGACTAGCCATACAACTACTGTGGCTACAAGAGTAAGTCAGAGGTTAGAGATTCTGCATTGAGTAACTCACTCATCAAAGCCTATCCACCATCTCCAAGGTACAAGTCAGGAATGTAATGAAATATTCGCCACTTACCTGAATGAGTGCAGCTCCAACAATACTCAAGAAGCTTGACACCATCCAGAACAAAGCAACCCACTTGACTGTCACCCCTTCCACAAACATTTAGCCCCTCCACCACCGACACAGTAGCAGCTGTGTGGACCACCTACCAAACCCATGAACGCTGCCATCCAGAAGGACCGGGTGACAGCAGACACACCACCACTTGGAAGTTGCTGAGGGCATCGACACAACATGAACTACAGTAGTTTAAGGCAGCAGCTCACCGCCACCATTTGGAGGGCAATTAGGAATGGACAATGCTGACCGAACCAGTGACACACATACCATGAATGAATAAAAGAAAGAAAAAGAAAATGACTGTGCAAGGATGGATGGCAGGTTCAAAGATTGGTAACAATATAAAGAACAACGAATGGCAAAGAATAATAAGGAGGGGAACATTAAAGTACAAAAGAAATCTAGCTAGGAATGCAAGAACAGATGGTAAGAGTTTCTATAGATATTTTAAAGAGTTAACAAAGTAAGCATTGGTCCTATAGAAATCATTTTCAAACTCAGGGCCGTGACCCGAGGAGGGGTGGGGGTGAGGGTGTCGCGAATGCTATTTCAAGAGTGCCAGCCGTCCCACACATGCATGTCCCCCTCAGCCGGATGTAGCAGTGCCCAGGTCCAGAGCCCAGCAGGGCAAACAGCCTCCTCCGTACATCAGTGCACTCTTCCGGGAGCAGCTTTTTAAAAAAAAAAACCACAAAAAAAACGCGTAGACTCTTCCCCCCCCCACCAGAAGGGGCAGCAGAGAGCAGGTCATGCGCCCGATGCACTGACGACACGTACTCTGGACGTGAAATTACTGAGGAGAGCTTCCTCTCTTTTGTAGCTGCGAGCAAGCAACAGGACTGTGTGAAGAACTGAAGATGGATCTTTTTGAACAAAGGAAGAGAGGGCCAGAGACACAAACAGGCTAGGACCTCACAGCTGAATCGGTGGAGAGCTTTGCAGAGTCCACGGCAGGAGAAATCAGTGCTGGTGTGAACTCCAGGACCTCTGATGAAAGCTCATACAGAAATGTGACACAATGACAAAGCAAGTGAGAAAGTGAGGACCAAGCAGGCTCACATGTCACATTAAAGATAAGTGAAAATGATGGGTTATGAAGTTCAGGCAGCATGGGTTGTAAAGGAGAGGGTCCCGAAGGTTGGCCGGTTGGTAGAAATGGGTCCCGAGAAAAGAAATTTAAAAAGCACTGCTATAGAAAGTAAGTTTGGGGAAATCGATGTAAAATAAGGAGACGGCAAATGAATTGATTTGGTATTTTACATTAGTCTTCACTGTAGAGGATGCAAGTAATTTTGCAAAATTTGAGAGATTCGGGGAAGATTCTATTGGATTGGAATACAGAAAATGTAATGCTTTATTCAAAAGGGAGACCAACAAAAAGCCAGAAACAACTATAAATCATTATCGGAAGGAGGAATTGAAGAAAATTACAATCGCCAGGGAAGTGGTACTGAGCAAATTGCTGGAGCTGCGGGCTGACCAATCTCCAGGTCCGATAAACTTCATCTTACAGTCTGAAAATAAGTGACTTGAGATTTGTTGATGCATTGGTTTTAATGTTGCAAAATTCCTCAGATTCGGGGAAGATTCCATTAGATTGGAATACAGAAAATTTAATCCTTTATTCAAAAAGGGAGATCAACAAAAAGCCAGAAACTTCAGGCCAGTTAGCCAACATCTGCCATAAGGTAAATGATAGAAGGGCACTTGAAATTAAAGGTAACCAGGCAAAGTAAACATTATTTTGAGAGAGAGAAATCATGTGTAACCAACTGTTTGTTGTTAGAGTCAGAGGTCGACAGCACAGAAATGACCCTTTGGCCCATCGCATCTGCACCAGTACTTTGAAGTAGTAACATGTGCTATGGATAAAGGGGAATCGGTGGAAGTATGGTACTAAGATTTACAGAAGGCACTTGACAAGTACTCATATCAAAGATTATTGCAGAAAATAGAAGTTCATGATGTAGGTGTAAAATATTTGTATGGATAGAAGAGATTGGTTAGCTGACATGAAACTGTCAGTAAATGGATCATCTTCTGGTTGGCAAACTCTAATAGGTGGTGTGCCACAGGGATCAGTGTTGGGACGTCAACCTTTTACAATTCATAAGGATTTGGATGAAGGGGCCAAAAGATATGGTTGCTAAATTTGCTGATGACAAAGACAGGTGGGAAAGTAAGGTTAAGTAAGCAGGCAAAGATGTGGCAAATGGAATGTGAAATTGCCCAATTTGACAGGAAGAATGAAAAGAAAAGGTGAGCAATTGCAGAGCTCCAAGATGCAGAGGTATCTGGGTGTAACAGAGTAGAATAGAATTACAGAAAGGTCGCAGCACAGAAGGTGGCCATTCAACCCATCTTGTCCATGTCAACCCAAGGACACCCAAGTGTCCTTTCTAATCCCAACGTCCTGCACCCGGTCCACAGCCCTGTATCTTACAGCACTTAAGGTGAAGATCCAGGCCCTTTTTAAACGACTTCAGGGTCTGGCTCCACCACCAACTCAGGCAACGAATTCCAGACCCTCTGTGTAAAAATGTTCTTCCTCATGTCCCCTCTACACCTTCTGCCACTTATCTTTAATCTATGTCCCCTGGTTCCAGAATTAGAACATAGAACAGTACAGCACAGAACAGGCCCTTTGGCCCTCGATGTTGTGCCGAGCAATGATCACCCTACTCAAACCCACGTATCCACCCTATACCCGTAACCCAACAACCCCCCCCCCCCTCCCCCCCAACCTTACTTTTTAGGACACTACGGGCAATCTCCCCCTGGGGGGGAGATCTGTTAGTGCTCTTTGGGGGGGTTTAAACTAATTCAGCAGGGGCATGGGAACCTGGATTGTAGTTTTGGGGTACGGGAGATTGAGAGTATAGAGGTCAGGAGCACAGATTTGACTTCGCAGGAGGGTGCCAGTGTTCAGGTAGGTGGTTTGAAGTGTGTCTACTTCAATGCCAGGAGTATACGAAATAAGGTAGGGGAACTGGCAGCATGGGTGGGTACCTGGGACTTCGACGTTGTGGCCATTTCAGAGACATGGATAGAGCAGGGACAGGAATGGTTGTTGCAGGTTCCGGGGTTTAGGTGTTTTAGTAAGCTCAGAGAAGGGGGCAAAAGAGGGGGAGGTGTGGCGCTGCTAGTCAAGGACAGTATTACGGTGGCGGAAAGGATGCTAGATGGGGACTCTTCTTCTGAGGTAGTATGGGCTGAGGTTAGAAACAGGAAAGGAGAGGTCACCCTGTTGGGAGTTTTCTATAGGCCACCTAATAGTTCTAGGGATGTAGAGGAAAGGATGGCGAAGATGATTCTGGAAAAGAGCGAAAGTAACAGGGTAGTTGTTATGGGAGACTTTAACTTTCCAAATATTGACTGGAAAAGATATAGTTCGAGTACATTAGATGGGTCGTTCTTTGTACAATGTGTGCAGGAGGGTTTCCTGACACAATATGTTGACAGGCCAACAAGAGGCGAGGCCACATTGGATTTGGTTTTGGGTAATGAACCAGGCCAGGTGTTAGATCTGGAGGTAGGTGAGCACTTTGGAAACAGTGACCACAATTCGGTGACCTTTACGTTAGTGATGGAAAGGGATAAGTATACCCCGCAGGGCAAGAGTTATAGCTGGGGGAAGGGCAATTATGATGCCATTAGACATGACTTAGGATGTGTAGGTTGGAGAAGTAGGCTGCAAGGGTTGGGCACACTGGATATGTGGAGCTTGTTCAAGGAACAGCTATTGCATGTTCTTGATAAGTACGTACCAGTCAGGCAGGGAGGAAGGGGTCGAGCGAGGGAACCGTGGTTTACCAAAGAAGTGGAATCTCTTGTTAAGAGGAAGAAGGAGGCCTATGTGAAGATGAGGCGTGAAGTTTCAGTTGGGGCGCTTGATAGTTACAAGGAAGCGAGGAAGGATCTAAAGAGAGAGCTGAGACGAGCAAGGAGGGGACATGAGAAGTCTTTGGCAGGTAGGATCAAGGAAAACACAAAAGCTTTCTATAGGTATGTCAGGAATAAAAGAATGACTAGGGTAAGAGTAGGGCCAGTCAAGGACAGTGGTGGGAAGTTGTGTGTGGAGGCTGAGGAGATAAGCGAGATACTAAATGAATACTTTTCGTCAGTATTCACTCAAGAAAAAGATAATATTGTGGAGGAGAATGCTGAGACCCAGGCTATTAGAATAGATGGCATTGAGGTGCGTAGGGAAGAAGTGTTGGCAATTCTGGACAAGGTGAAAATAGATAAGTCCCCGGGGCCGGATGGGATTTATCCTAGGATTCTCTGGGAAGCCAGGGAAGAGATTGCTGAGCCTTTGGCTTTGATTTTTAGGTCATCATTGGCTACAGGAATAGTGCCAGAGGACTGGAGGATAGCAAAAATGGTCCCTTTGTTCAAGAAGGGGAGTAGAGATAACCCCGGTAACTATAGGCCGGTGAGCCTAACGTCTGTGGTGGGTAAGGTCTTGGAGAGGATTATAAAAGATACGATTTATAATCATCTAGATAGGAATAATATGATTAGGGATAGTCAGCATGGTTTTGTGAAGTGTAGGTCATGCCTCACAAACCTTATCGAGTTCTTTGAGAAGGTGACTGAACAGGTAGACGAGGGTAGAGCAGTTGATGTGGTGTATATGGATTTCAGTAAAGCGTTTGATAAGGTTCCCCACGGTCGGCTATTGCAGAAAATACGGAGGCTGGGGATTGAGGGTGATTTAGAGATGTGGATCAGAAATTGGCTAGTTGAAAGAAGACAGAGAGCGGTAGTTGATGGGAAATGTTCAGAATGGAGTTCAGTTACGAGTGGCGTACCACAAGGATCTGTTCTGGGGCCGTTGCTGTTTGTCATTTTTATAAATGACCTAGAGGAGGGCGCAGAAGGATGGGTGAGTAAATTTGCAGACGACACTAAAGTCGGTGGAGTTGTAGACAGTGCGGAAGGATGTTGCAGGTTACAGAGGGACATAGATAAGCTGCAGAGCTGGGCTGAGAGGTGGCAAATGGAGTTTAATGTGGAGAAGTGTGAGGTGATTCACTTTGGAAAGAATAACAGGAATGCGGAATATTTGGCTAATGGTAAAATTCTTGGTAGTGTGGATGAGCAGAGGGATCTCGGTGTCCATGTACATAGATCCCTGAAAATTGCCACCCAGGTTGATAGGGTTGTGAAGAAGGCCTTATGGTGTGTTGGCCTTTATTGGTCGAGGGATTGAGTTCCGGAGCCATGAGGTCATGTTGCAGTTGTACAAAACTCTAGTACGGCCGCATTTGGAGTATTGCGTACAGTTCTGGTCGCCTCATTATCGGAAGGACGTGGAAGCTTTGGAACGGGTGCAGAGGAGATTTACCAGGATGTTGCCTGGTATGGAGGGAAAATCTTATGAGGAAAGGCTGATGGACTTGAGGTTGTTTTCGTTAGAGAGAAGAAGGTTAAGAGGTGACTTAATAGAGGCATACAAAATGATCAGAGGGTTAGATAGGGTGGACAGCGAGAGCCTTCTCCCACGGATGGGGGTGGCTAGCACGAGGGGACATTGCCTTAAATTGAGGGGTAATAGATATAGGACAGAGGTCAGAGGTGGGTTTTTTTACGCAAAGAGTGGTGAGGCCGTGGAATGCCTTACCTGCAACAGTAGTGAACTCGCCAACATTGAGGGCATTTAAAAGTTTATTGGATAAGCATATGGATGATAATGGCATAGTGCATGGTCGGCTCATGAAGAAAGTGAGGAGGTTTGGGATAGAGGGAAATTTGGCCAATTGGATAAGTAACTGGCTATCACATAGAAGACAGAGGGTGGTGGTGGTTGGAAAATTTTCAGTC
The DNA here is from genome assembly GCF_902713615.1 of Scyliorhinus canicula. Classification (NCBI taxonomy): domain Eukaryota; kingdom Metazoa; phylum Chordata; class Chondrichthyes; order Carcharhiniformes; family Scyliorhinidae; genus Scyliorhinus; species Scyliorhinus canicula. The sequence continues at coordinate 169,650,982 of NC_052146.1, forward strand.
TGGAGACCAGTTACCAGCGGTGTACCACAGGGATCAGTGCTGGGTCCTCTGCTATTTGTGATTTTTATCAATGACTTGGAGGAGGGGGCTGTAGGGTGGGTCAGTAAATTTGCTGATGACACCAAGATTGGTGGAGTAGTGGATGAGGTGGAGGGCTGTTGTAGGCTGCAAAGAGACATTGATAGGATGCAGAGCTGGGCTGAAAAATGGCAGATGGAGTTTAACCCTGACAAGTGCGAGGTGATTCATTTTGGTAGAAAACATTTGAATGCAGATACAGGGCCAACGGCAGGGTTCTGAGGAATGTGGAGGAGCAGAGAGATCTTGGGGTTCGTCCACAGATCTCTGAAGGTTGCCACTTAAGTGGATAGAGCCGTGAAGAAGGCTTATAGTGTGTTAGCGTTTATTAACAGGGGGCTTGAGTTTAAGAGCCACGGGGTTATGCTGGAGGAGGTCACCTCATTATAGGAAGGATGTGGAAGCATTGGAAAGGGTGCAAAGGAGATTTACCAGGATGTTGCCTGGTTTGCAGGATAGGTCTTATGAGAAAAGCCCTAGCTCCCTCAACCCGGCACCCGCTACGATTTTGGAGGGGGGGGGAGGGGGGGGGAGGGGGGGGGGGGGAGGGAGGGGGGGGGAGGGGGGGGAGGGGGGGGGGAGGAGGGGGGGGAGAGGGGGGGGGGAGAGGGTGGGGGGGAAGAGGGGGGGGGAGGGGGGGAGGGGGGGAGGGGGGGGAGGAGGGGGGGAGGGGGGGGGAGGGGGGGGAGGGGAGGGGGGGGGAGGGGGGGGGGAGGGGGGGAGGGGGGAGGGGGTTGTTGGGTTACGGGTATAGGGTGGATACGTGGGTTTGAGTGGGGTGATTATGGCTCGGCACAACATTGAGGGCCGAAGGGCCTGTTCTGTGCTGTACTGTTCTATGTTCTATGTTCTATGTTCTATGTAGGTTAGATGGCCTTTAGTTTTTTTTTCCATGTCGGTGCAACATCGAGGGCCGAAGGGCCTGTACTGCGCTGTATCGTTCTATGTTCTATGTTCTATTTAGCATGGCCAATCCATCTAACCCGCACATCTTTGGACTGTGGGAGGAAACCGGAGCACCCGGAGGAAACCCACGCACACACGGGGAGGACGTGCAGACTCCACACAGACAGTGACCCAGCCGGGAACCGAACCTGGGACCCTGGAGCTGTGAAGCATTTATGCTAACCACCATGCTACCATGCTGCCCCAAGGGAAACAATTTTATCCTGTCCACTCTCTCGCCCTCAATTTTGTACACCTCAATTAAATCACCCCTCAGCCTTCTTTGTTCCAAGGAAAATAGCCCCAACCCATCTAATCTCTCCTCATAGCTACACTTTTCTAGCACTGGCAACATTCTTGTAAACCTCCTCTGCACTCTCTCCAGAGCAATAACATCCTTCCTGTAATGTGGTGACCAGAACTGCATAAAATACTCCATTTGTGGCCTCACCAAGTGTTTTATACAATTCTAATGTTATGAAGCACAGTGGGGGTCGAGCAGGTGTTAAGCTGGAGCTTGACTTGGGGGGTTGGGTTTCTAGTGCTGTTGCTGGGGGATGGGGGATAGGATGGGGGGGGGGGGGGGGGTGAGGGCTGCTTTGCTGACAGGGGAGGAACTGTTACCAGGCGACAATTGGGGGTCGGGAACAGTGAATGCTCAAGTGGGGGCTCGAGGAGACAGAGGGCACGGCTGGCCTAAAAAGGGTGATGGCTAGTCGGCGGGGAGGAGGGGGTAAGCCCTCCAACCAGGCTGATTACATGGAACGTTAGAGGGTTGAATGGGCCAGTCAAGAGGGCTCGTGTTTACGCATCAGAGGGGGCTGAAGGCAGACGTGGCAATGCTACAAGAGACGCACCTATAGGTTACATACTAGATGAGATTGAAAAAGGGATGGGTTAGCCAGGTATTCCACTCAGGGCTGGACTCAAAGACCAGGGGGTAGGGATCGTGATCAACAAACGAGTGGCATTCAAGGCAGGACGAATCGTGTCAGACAAGGTACATAATGGTGAGTGGGAAGCTGGAGAGGGAGCGGGTGGTACTCGTGAACATATAATGCTCCGGATTGGGATGATGTGGAATTTATGAGGCGGGTGTTAGGCAAGATCCCAGACTTAAGAGTCACATAACCTGATCATGTGAGGAGATTTTAACACAGTCACTGATCCGGAATTGGACCGGTCAAAATCAAGGACAGGAAGGAGGCCGGCCTCAGCAAAGGAATTGAAGGGGTTTATGAACAGATGGGGGGGGGGGGGTGTAGATCCATGGAGGTTTGCACTGCCAGGAACGAAGGAGTTTTCTTTTTTCTCACATGTCCATGAGGTATACTCTCGCATCAACTACTGTTCTGAGCAGGGCGCTAATACCGAAGGTGGTGGATACAGAGTACTCAGCAACTGCAGCGCGGATCATGCCCCACATGGGTTAGATCTACGGGTTAGTGTGGAGAGGGGGCAATACCCGCTGTGGAGTCTGGATGTGGGGTTGCTAGCTGACGAAGCAATTTGTGGGCGGGTTAACAAGTCCATCCAGAACTACCTGGAAACAAATGATACGGGGCAGGTCTCTGCAGCGACGGTTTGGGAAGCTCTGAAGGCAGTGGTCAGAGGGGAATTAATCTCGATATGGGCCCACAGAGAAAAGGTGGAATGGGCTGAGAGGGATAGGTTCGTCGAAGAGATACTCCAGGTGGACAGGAGATACTCGGAGGCCCCGGACACGGGGCTGCTGAGGGAGCGGCGGAGGTTACAGGCGGAGTTTGGGCTGTTGACCACAGGGAAAGCGGTGGAACAGTTGAGGAAGGCAAGGGGGGGGCGACCTATGAGTACGGGGAAAGGCAAGCAGAATGTTCGCGCACCAGCTCAGGAAAAGGGAGGTGGCCAGGGAGATAGGGAAAGTAAAGAGTAGAGACGGGAATACTGTCCTGGACCCAGTGGGGGTGAACGAGGTGTTTAAGGACTTTTACAGCAAATTATATGAGTCGGAACCTCCGGCTGAGGTGGAGGGGATGAGGCAGTTTTTGGATTAGTTGAGGTTTCCGAGGTTAGATGAGGATCTGGTGGAAGGGCTGGGAGCCCCAACTGATATTGAGGAAATAATCGAGGGGATGGACTGCATGCAGTTGGGCAAGGCCCCGGGCCTGACGGCTATCTGGTGGAATTTTATCAGAAGTTTTCAGAGATATTGAACCCACTGCTGGTGAGGACATTTAACGAAGCAAGAGAGAAGGGAGTCCTCCCCCCAAACAATGTCACAGGCCTCGATTTCATTGGTTTTCAAACGGGAGAAGGATCCAGAGCAATGCGGGTCAAAGAGGCCAATTTCTCTAACGAATGCGGACGCCAAACTGCTGGCTAAGATACTGGCCACAAGGATAGAGGATTGTGTCCCGGGGGTGATAGGGGGAGACCAGACGGGATTTGTAAAGGGCAGCAACTCAAGGCCAATGTTCGAAGACTTTTGAATGTTATTATGATGCCCTCAGAAGGGGAAGGGGAGGAGGTGGAGGTGGTGGTAGCGATGAATGCGGAGAAGGATTTTGATCGAGTGGAGTAGAATTACCTGTGGGAGGTGCTGGGAAGGTTTGGGTTTGGTCAGGGCTTTATTGACTGGGTGTGGTTGCTCTATCAGGCAACAGAAGCAAGTGTGCATATGAACCGGCTGAGGTCAGCCAGCTGAGGTCTCCCCGTTACGGTGTGCTCTGGCCAGAGACTCTCGGAACTGGAAAGGGCTGGGCGGGTCTCGCTTTACGCATATCACCTGCTCCTCTATATTTCAAGAGGGTTTGGGGGAAGTAATGCGAATCCTGGGGGAATTTGGCAATTTTTCAGGGTATAAATTGAACATGGGGAAAAGCGAGATGTTTGCGATGCAGGCAAGAGGACAGGAGAAGAGACTGGGAGAGCTGCCGCTTAGAATGGTAGGAAAGAGCGTTTGGTATCTGGGAATCCAGGCAGCCTGGGAATGGGAGGCACTGCACAAGTTAAACCTATCCCGGCTGGTAAAGCAAATGGAAGGGGACTTAAGAGATGGGTCATGCTCCCGCTATCACTGGCGGGGAGGGTACAGATCATGAAAACGACGGTCCTCCCCAGATTTCTGTTCGTCTTTCAGTGCCTCCCCATCTTCATCCCAAAGGCCTTTTACAAGCAGGTGAATAAGGTTATTTTGGGCGGGTAAACACAAAGGGGGCGGGTAAAACCCCGCGAGTGAAGAAAGTGTTGCTGGTGGGTTGACGCTGCCGAACTTCTGCAATAACTACTGGGCAGCTAATATAGCCATGATTAAGAAGTGGGCAGTGGGGGGTCAGTGTGGGAGCTGATGGAGGCGACGTCATGCAAAGAGAAAGTTTGGGAGCACTGATAACGGCACCTCTTCCATTCTCACTGGCCTGATACTCCATAAGTCCGGTGGTGGTGGCAACTCTGAGAATCTGGGGGCAATGGACGAGATGAGTGTGGAGGGAGCATCGGTTTGGACAACAATTTATAATAATAATCGGTTTGGACCGGGTAGGCTGGATGGTGGGTTCCGGAGATGGCAAAGGGCAGGAATTAGAAGGATGGGGGGAATCTATTAATAGATGGGAGCTTTCCCAGCTTGAAAGCCCTGGAGGATAAATTTGAATTGCCAGAAGGGAACAGGTTTAGGTATTTGCAGGTGCGAGACTTCCGGAGAAAGCAGGTTCCGGCCTTTCCGCGGCTGTTGCCACGGGAGATACATGAGAGTAGTCTCCAGTACCTGGGTGGGAGAAGGGAAGGTTTCAGATATTACTAGGAGCTTTCGGAGGCGGAGGAAACTCTGGTGGAGGAGCTTAAGGGCAAGTGGGAGGACGAATTGGGAGGAGAGATAGAGGCGGTTCAATGGGCAGACGCCCTAAGCAGGGCTGATGCCTCCTCATCATGTGCCAGGCTTAGCCTGATACAATTTAAGGTAGTCCACCAGGCACACATGACAGTGGCTAGGATGAGCAAGTTTTTCGGGGTAGAGGATAGGTGTGCGAGCCCGGTAAATCCGGTAAATCATGTCCACATGTTTTGGGCATGCTCGAAGCTTACATGGTTTTGGAAGGGTTTTGCTAGGGCAATGTCCACGGTACTCAAAACACAGGTGGCAGCGAGTCTGGAAGTGGCGATCTTTGGAGTGTCGGAAGAGCTGGGAGTCCAGGGGTCGAAAGAGGCTGACATCTTGGCCTTTGCCTCCCTGGTAGCCCGGAGATGGATCTTTTTAATGTGGAGGGACTTATACCATGTTTATGTCATTGTTATTATCATAAAAATTTTCAATTACCTTAATAAAAATATTACAAAAACAATTCTGACGTTATATCCTTACTTTTATATTGTGTACCTCTAACAATGAAGGAGAGAATTCTTTTTTTCCCTAGTGCACTCACAAAAGGTTGGCATGTAGGTATAGCAAGTAATTAGGAAAGCTAATAGTTGTTTATTGATAGGGGAATCGAATACAAAATTGGCTGTTATGCTACTACTGTACAGGACATTGGTGAGAACACATCTGGAGCACTGTGTACAGAATTGGTCGGCTTTTTTAAGAAAGGATGGAAATGCATTGGAAGCAGTTCAGAGGTTTACTAGACCTGGAATGGGCAGGTAATCTTACAAGGAAAGATTGGACAGGCTCGGCTGAAGTTTAGATGCGTAAAAGGCAAATTGACTGAAACTGAGGGGTCACGGTAGGATGGATGTAGAAGGGATGTTTCTTCTTAAGACCATAAGACCATAAGACATAGGAGTGGAAGTAAGGCCATTCGGCCCATCGAGTCCACTCCGCCATTCAATCATGGCTGATGGGCATTTCAACTCCACCTCCCAGCATTCTCCCCATAGCCCTTAATTCCTCGCGACATCAAGAATTTATCTATCTCTGCCTTGAAGCCATTTAGCGTCCCGGCCTCCACTGCACTCTGCGGCAATGAATTCCACAGGCCCACCACTCTCTGGCTGAAGAAATGTCTCCGCATTTCTGTTTTGAATTTACCCCCTCTAATTCTAAGGCTGTGCCCACGGGTCCTCGACTCCTCGCCTAACGGAAACAGTTTCTTTGCGTCCATCCTTTCTAAGCCATGTATTATCTTGTAAGTTTCTATTAGATCTCCCCTTAACCTTCTGAACTCCAATGAATACAATCCCAGGAACGCCAGCCGTTCCTCATATGCTAGACCCGCCATTCCAGGGATCATCCGTGTGAATCTCCGCTGGACACGCTCCAGTGCCAGTATGTCCTTCCTGAGATGTGGGGCCCAAAACTGGACACAGTACTCCAAATGGGGCCTAACCAGAGCCTTATAAAGGCTCAGTAGCACATCGCTGCTTTTATATTCCAACCCTCTTAAGATAAATGACAACATAGCATTCGCTTTCTTAATCACGGATTAAGAATCTTGTGGCAGAATCTGCAACTAGGCATCACTGTTTAAAAATAAGGTGTTTCCCATTAAGATCAAGGCTTGCGCATCACTTGAATTCTATTCCTCAAAACACAGTGGAAGCAGAGTCTTTGACTTTATACAAGGCAGAGTCAAATAGATTCTTGATGAGCAAGGGGAATAAAGATCATCAGGGATAAGTGGGCACATGAAATTGAGGTTACAGCAGATCAATTATGACCTTATTGAATGATGGAGCAGGCTTGAGGGGCTATGTGGCCTCCTACTCCTGCTCCTAATTTGTTGACTCGGAATTATAGTGCAGTCACATTAACATCAGTGGAAGGAAAAATAATAGGAACCTTACAATAGATAATAGAACATCTCAAAATGAAAAATATAATGAATAATCAATGAGGATTTCAAAGGGGAAAAATTTTGCTTGACCAAATTTATTGGGTTTTTTGAGGTAGTAAGAGAAACGACAATGGGAGTGCAGTGGATGCAATTTAGCTGGATTTTCAAGATCTCCGATAAGTTGCCAATAAACAGATTAATGAATAAGGTCAGAGAATGCAGAGAGAAGACAAGTTGCAGAAGTAGATTGCTAGTTGATTTGAAGACTAAATCAGAATGGCAATAATGGGTAGTTATGCAGAGTGGAAGGTGGGAAGTGTATCCCACAGGGTCTGTGTTGGGATTGCAGCTATTCTCAATTTGCATGGACTATGGAATCAAAGGGCACAATTAGTAAATTTGCAGGTTACATCAAATTTGGGGTGGGTGGTGGTGCAGTGGTTAGCATTGCTGCCTCACGGCACTGAGGTCCCAGGCTCGATCCCGGCTCTGGGTCACTGTCCGTATGGAGTTCTCCCCGTGTTTGTGTGGGTTTCGCCCCCCACAACCCAAAGATGTGCAGGCTAGGTAGATTGGCCACAGTAAATTGCCCCTAAAATAAAATTGGAAAAAATGAATTGGGTACTCTAAATTTATTTTTAAAAATTGGGGGTCGGGAAAGATAGGATTTTGAGAGGAAAAGGAAGGGTGCTTATTATTTGGAAGATGCAACTCCTGGCAGGGTAGAGGAACAAAGGGATATCAAGAAAACAAAAGAACATTTCACAATACTGGAGAGCTTATCGTAGTTGCGTTTGAAACTAACCTATGAATGGAGTAAAAGAATTGTTTTAAAATTTGTTATGTTTATCATATATATTAAGCTAACATTGTAACACACTGAAGCAATATTCAATTACACTCCAGTTTTCATCAAAGATGGATGCCAAAGTGGCATTTAAAAATTAGCTAATAGAGATAGTTCATTAGGAAGTAGAGGAAGCAAACAATCGGATAGGAAAAACTTGAGACTAGAGTGCAGCCAATAACCTTGTTAGAAGATATGATGTCACAAAAGACTGGCAAGATACAAAACTAGCAAACCATGATAAGTCATTGTGGCTGGCATCCTAGTGTATTATGTTTGCCATGAGGACTCGTTCGAAGTGAAAGCGAATTCTCTATTGTTTATTTCCCTTTTGAAGGAAAGGCTGATCATCCCTTTGAGTGTATTTCCATTCAGATGATGGGATTTTATTAAATTTAGATAATTTTATACTTTTTGCAGGTTGTCCTGAACATTTCCTTGATTAAGTTACATATACAAGCAAATATTTGAATTTCGGTATTTGGAGCTTTTGCAAGGTGAAGAATAATGATGTTCAACTAATGAAGACAAAAAGGGGAAAATACTTGACATCTTCATCACTGGAATAACGCACCAGTCGTGCATGCATTTTTAGATGTTATTTAACATGAGATTATATGAGGGATAGTTTATTATACAATTCATGTTATGGTTCCAAAGGGCATTCTATCAACATAGAAGGCTTTTAGAGGCACAGGTGAGGGTGCAGAGAAGATTTACAGGGATGATACCAGAAATGCAGGGTTCATTTCAGTAAAGGATTGATGGACTGGGTGCCTTTTCTCAAAACAGAGAGTTGTAACCCAACAGGTGTCTTTAAAATTGTGAAACGTTTTTATAGACTAAGAGGGAGAGGGAGAGAATCTTTCCACCTATGGAGAACACTTATGTGGTGGCACAGTGATTAGAACTGCTGCCTTACAGCACCAAGGACCCAGGTTCAATTCCAGCTTTGGGCCATTATTTGTCTGGAGTTTGCACGTTCTCTCATTGCTTGGGTTTCTTCCGGATGCTCCAGTTTACTCCCAGTCTAAAAATGTGCAATTGGGTGGATTGGCCACGCTAAATTGTTCCTCTGTGACAAAAGGTTAAGTGGGGATATTAGGTTACAGGGGTAGGATGGGGGTGTGGGCCTAGATAAGCTTCTCTTTCAGCATAACTAAGATAATCGCTATGTAGTACAAGTGTATTTAAAGAGAAACCAGTAGGAAAGAGATAACAGTAAAGATGATACATTTAGAGGAGAAAAGATGGGAGGTGGCTTCTGTGGAGTATAAGCACCAGCATGAATCCATTGGATCGAATAGTAGGTTTCTGTGCTGCAAACTGTGCACGTGCATAAGCGAGTGCACCACCTGATGACTCCTACATTTTCTCATCCCAAATATGCAATTCTTGTATAACTTTAATTATATCTCATTGATTTACATGTTTGACTCAGTTGGATCTAAGAATTTTCTACATAATATAATTTCAGTTCCAAAACTTTCCACCAATATATCATGCATCAAAACCAAGTTAAATAATTTCCTTCATAGAATTAAGTTGCTGGTAAAACTTACAATGCTAGTCGGTCAAGCACAAAGCATACATTGTCACACTCAGCTGTGAGACAAGGCCGTGCTTTGGAATAATTCTGTATAGCCACAGTGTACACTTCCAACAAAGGCAAAGGATCATCAGAGATTTTCCACTTCCCAGCATACTGTACGAGTGTCTGCAATGAAAGGTTGAAATTTCAGTGATTTCAGGGCATTGCAATACAGACATTTGACCAACATCAGCTGTTCATGTTAAGACAATACAAACATATTCTCTTTCAACAGGTTTGATTTGCACAAAGATGGCATCAGAGAAATACAAAATCCACATCTCAATTTTTGTTTAAAAAGTGGTAATAACTTGGAACTTGCTCCCTACGAGGGTGGTGGAGCAGAGATGAAAGAACTTGGATGGGCACTGCAGGACAACGAAGACAGAGCAGGGAGTGGAATTTACTGGAATGCTCTAGAGGGCCAACATGGTCTCAATGGGCCAAATGGCCTCCTTCCATGCAGTAAAGACGTTATAACTTGGTTAGGTGACATTTGAAAGTACTATGTACAGTTTTGGTGATCATATTATAGAAAAGGCTATAGAGGTACCTGAAAAGATGTAAAAATATTCCAAGAATATACTTGTCAGGAAAGATTAAATATGTTGGGGATTTTCAAGGAAAGACTTGGGGTGACCTGATCAACATCTTCAAGATCATGAAAGGATAAAAGTATAGAAAAATTTTCCACTTGTGGAGACACCAAAAAGATGCCATAAATATAGGCTGATCATAAATAGATCCAATGAGTGATTCAAGAGAAACTTCTTTACTGAAGGTGGTAAGAATCTGAAATTAACACAAATAGTATAATGCATAGATACATCTAAGGGAAAGCTAGAAGATGATAAAAGGTTGCTGTTAAGAGTTTAAATGGTTAAATGAAGAGGGGTATGAAGTAGCTTCAATGGAGCATCATAGAACCTACAGTGCAGAAGGAGGCCATTCGTCCCATCGAGTCTGCACCAACCCACTTAAGACCTCACTTTCACCCTATCCCCCTAATCCAATAATCCCTCCCAACCTTTTTGGACACTAAGGGCAATTTAGCATGGCCAATCCACCTAACCTGGATGTCTTTGGACTGTGGGAGGAAACCGGAGCACCCAGAGGTAACCCACGCAGACAGGGGGAGAATGTGCAGACTCCGCACATAGTGACCCCACGGGGAATCGAACCTGGGACCCTGGCGCTTTGGAGACACCGTGCTGCCCCTAATAATAACTTCCATGATACCAGCCCCATTGAATAAACAGGCTAAAGTAACATTGTCTGAACATTCAAATAATAGCAAAATACTGGAAATCTGCAATAAAAACAGAAATGCCGGATAAACTCTGCAGGTCTGGCTGCCTTGTTGGAGTGAAACAGAGCTAACGTTTTGAGTTCATATGACCCTTCCACAGATCAGTTCTGTTTACGGGTCATATGAGCTCGAAACGTTAACCGTTTCTCTCTCCATGGATGCTGCCAGACCCGAGTTTATCCAGCATTTTCTGTTATTATTGCCTTAATATTATTCAGTCAACTTATATTCCGAACTACAGAAAAGATCCCCCATTTAATGTTCTACAGGTGAATATCCATTCACTGAATTAGGTAGCAGAAAATATTCTGATGATTCACAACTATAGTTCAGTATAAATACTGGTTTCCACTCCTTCCTTCTGGATCCTCTCCCTGTGCATCCCAATTTGGGAAAAGCCCAGCTGAGTACAAACTTCAATGAGCATCACCCGCTCTGAAATCACTCTGAAGCAGGATCCAGTTTACTCAAGATTCACTTTCTTCTAAAAAATTATATTTAGATAAAGGATACAGAACAACAAAATAATTTCAGATTCCCCACAAACATAGCGAGCCCGCTTCCTAGAATGTTCAATTTTGGGTAGATGTATTCCCTTTGTAAAACAGTAAGACAGTTTTGATCCAGCAAAGGGCAGCAGAGCAGAGCTGCTGATAGGCTGCTGCGGGGTAAATTTGCATCAGTGCATTGCGGTCACTGATTCCAGAACGTGTACCTGAGCAAGACACCCTCCGTGTTCAAGTGAAGGCAAGCATCCAGCAAAGAGCAGCAGAGCGGAGCTGCTGATTGGCTGTTGCGTGGAAACTTTGCATCAGTGCATTGCGGTCACTGTATCGAGGTGGTTGTTTCTGGAGGAGCTGTTGTCAAGTGACAGTTAAACCCCAAACACTTCTTCAGTGTTTCCCTCCCTACCTCCTCCTCTAACGAAAAAAAAACATTCACTGTAAGGATCGCAGCAGAGGAAAGATCAAGAGGGATACTCAAGGGCAGGTAGAAGTAGAAAGTTGTACCGTGATGTCACAGCCTGCAGGTAAGTGATTGGCTGGTGACTGGCAAGTAGTTTTTCTTTCCCTGAGGTGTTCTCGTGCAGGGCGCAGTGGTTGCTGAGAAGGAGGGCAAATGTTTTTTAAAAACTTATTGCTGGGAGTTTCCAGCTGAATCCAGTCGGAGTGAGGACAGAGTGACTGATGGGTAAGTAGTAAAGATTTAAATTGTTTATGTGGGCCCATAAAAGCCGATTGTTGTTCTCGTGTGGGGCTCAGTGGTTGCTAGTTCAGTGTTTTATTTTTACCTTTATTTACTTGGGCGGTTCCTAAACACTAGACACTAATGGTGTAGTGTCCCCCACCCTTCCACCTCCTTTAACCTAAGGGGTAGAGTGAATAACAGGTAAGCTCTTTCTTTCGTTTTCTTCTTTTATCTAGAGGGGATGCCAGGGAAGGCAATGCAATGTTCCTCCTGCAGAATGTTTGAGGTGAGGGACGCCGTCAGTGTCCCTGCTGATTTCACCTGTGGGAAGTGCACCCATCTTCACCTCTTCAGAAATAGTGTTAGGGAATTGGAGCTGGAGCTGGATGAACTTCGGATCATTCAGGAGGCAGGGGTGGTCATAGATAGTAGCTTCAGGGATGTAGTTACTCCGAAGGATCAAGATAGATGGGTGACGGTCTGAGGGGCTGGGGGGAAGCAGTCAGTGCAGGGATGCTCTGTGGTCGTTCCCCTCAGTAACAAGTATACCGTTTTGGATACTGTTGAGGGGGACGACCTACTAGGGGTAAGCCACGGTGAACGGATCTCCAGCACTGAGTCCGTCCCAGTGGCTCAGAAGGGAAGGAGGAAGAGCAGGAGAGCAATAGTAATTGGGGACTCGATAGTTAGAGGGACAGATAGACGGTTCTGCGGCAACAAGAGAGACTCACGGATGGTATGTTGCCTCCCGGGTGCCAGGGTCCGTGACGTCTCAGACCATGTTTCCAGAATCCTTAAGGGGCAGGGGGAACAGTCACAAGTCGTGGTACACATCGGTACCAACAATATAGGTAAGAGAAGGAACGGGGATTTAAAACAGGAATTTAGGGAGCTACGGTGGAAGCTGAGAGCCTCCTGAGGATCCTCCGGAGGATGCTCTTGCTCTGGAGTGCTGTGGAGGGTTAACAGACTGATTCCTGGGATGGCAGGATAGATATATGAGGAGAGATGGAATCGATTAAGATTGAATTCATGGAGTTCAGAAGAATGGGGGGGGGGGGGTGGAATCTCATGATATCCTGTAAAATTTTAACAGGACTAGACAGGTTAGATGCAATAAGGACGTTCCCGATGATGGAAGTGTCCAGAACCAGGGGCCACAGTCTGAGGATACGAGGTAGACCATTTTACGCCAGAGGGGAGAAATATCTTCACCCGGAGAGTGGTCGGCTTGTGGAATTCGTTACCACAGGAAGTATTTGAAGCCAAAACATTGCATGTTTTCAAGAAGTAGTTAGATATAGCACTTGGGGTGAAGTGGATCGAAAGATATGGGGGAAAAGCAGGATTAGGCTATTGAGTTGAATGATCAGCCATGATCAAAATGATTAGCGGAGTAGGCTCAAAGGGCCGAATGGCCTCTTCTTGCTCCTAATTTCTATGTTTCTATAAAGGTGGCCGCAGGCTTTTCCTTAAAGTGCCGCATATGCAAAATGCCTTTATTAAAAATAATTTTTGAAAAGTGCCATCTTGGGTTGGCATGGTTGGGTCTGCGAATACCTCAACAGATTGCTATCACCAAAAAGAATCTTCTGAGAAGCATCATTTAATTCAAATACATTCATTTAGTTTCCAGAGATTTCCCTCTAGCCATGGTGCTTCCTTTGGAAGTTGTAAAGGTTACCCTGAAGGATATCTACTTCCTAGTATAAGTGGTCAAAATGGCTAAAAAGATCTTCAAAATCACCTTTCCCCACAGTCGAAGAGTCCAGCTTGATCTCTCCATCCCCCAAATATTCCCCATAGCCTCTAGCTACCAATTTGTCTTAATAGGTCCCACCTGCTAGGACCATTTCTGTACACTGTGACAAAGCAGGTTGATCTTATTGCCAACGTCTGAATATACCTCAAAACCTTTTCCAACTTAGCTTCAATATATCTCAAAACCTTTTCCAGCTCATCTATTAGTAGCTAAAAACACCTCTGTGATCACGGGGACATAACCTTCTGTCCTCTGTCCAAGGCAGCTCTCCATTTCCCACACTATACTGCTCCCCAGTCAGGCTGCGGCCTCTTTTTGCTTGTTTGAGACCTCTTTGGACTCCTCCAATCAGAGTGCCTACTAGAATTTTTTTCCATCGTATGTATTCTTTTCTTTCTCAAACGCCTGGCATGTAGTGCATTTGAGTTGCAAAACCAAAGATATTAGTTGTTCCCTCTTGTGCTGAGGGATCGTCGTATAGTACTGAAGGCAATTTTGGATACCGGCCATATACAAATTGGAATGGGATATGTCCCACAAAATCATGTAAAAAATTTATTGTAAGTACTGCCTATGCCAGTGCTGTTTCTAACTTGCAACCAGGCTGATTTGCCAGTATCTATGAAACATTGAGTCAATTATGGCAGGTTTCTTTCACACAAATCATTGCTGAATCAACTTTCTGCAGTTGTGTGCATCAGGTCCCCAAACTCTGCATTCGCAAATTCTCCTCCATTATCTGTTAAGAACTTTGTTGGTGATTTTGCCATAACGTCATCCACTAATGTCAGTCTGTCCTCATTTATAATGGTAGAAATTATGAAATTGGCTGCCATACCTACAAAATGTAACAGACAAATACTCCAATCCTTGTCCCGCATCTTCAGGTCCTTGGCTATAATTTTGTTAAATGGGGCACATGATGTCCTTCCAATATTTAATACAATATATTGCAATGTGTTCTGTTCTATAGGGATTCATATTCTTGATTCGTATTGTGGCATTCTTTAGCAGTAACTTTTACCTTTGTTACAAAGGATCGTCAAATTGTTTATGCAAGTCAGGAGTTTAATGGAACACTCTCCACTTGCCTGGATGAGTGCACAGTTCCAACAACACAAGAAGCCCAACACCATCCAGGACAAGGTAGCCCACTTCAGTGCTACCTCTTCCACAAACATTCAACCTTCCACCACCGAACAGTGGCAGCCATGTGTACAAGATGCACTGCAGTAACTCACCAAGGTTCCTTAGACAACACTTCCAAACCCACAACCACGACCATCGAGAAGGACAAGGATACCTGGGAACCCCACCACCTGGAGGTTTCCCTCAAAATCACTCACCACCCTGACTTACATAGATACATAGAAGATAGGAGCAGGAGGCAGCCTTTTGGCCCTTCGAGCCTGCGCCACCATTCATCACGATAATGCAACTCAATAGCCTAATCCTGTTTGCGCCCGATAACCTTTGATCCCATTCTCCCCAAGTACTATATTCAGCCGTCTCTTGAATATATTCAAAGTTTTAGCATTAACTACTTCCTGTAGTAATAAATTCCACAGGCTCACCACTTGTGTGTGAAGAAATGTCTCCTTATCTCTGCCTGAAATGGTTTACCCTGAATCCTCAGACTGTGACCCCGGTTCTGGACACACCCATCATTGGTAACATCTTCCCTCCATCTACCCTGTCAAGTCCTGTTAGAATTTTATAAGTCTCTATG
Source organism: Scyliorhinus canicula (assembly GCF_902713615.1). NCBI lineage: Eukaryota > Metazoa > Chordata > Chondrichthyes > Carcharhiniformes > Scyliorhinidae > Scyliorhinus > Scyliorhinus canicula. The sequence goes on from NC_052146.1 coordinate 169,666,181, forward strand.
AGATCCCTCCCCCCATTTTTCTGAACTCCAGTGAAAACAATCCCAACCTAGTCAATCTCTCCTTATATGACAGTCCCGCCATCCCTGGAATCAGTCTGGTAAACCTTCCCTGCACTCCCTCGAGCAAGAACATCCTTCCTCAGAGGAGACGACCAAAACTGCACACAATACTCCAGGTGTGGCCTCACCAAGGCCCTGTACAATTGCAGTAACACATCCCTGCTTCTATACTCGAAACCTCTTGCAATGAAGGCCAACATACCATTAGCCTTCTTTACCGTCTGCTGCACCTGCATGCTTACCTTCAGCGAATGGTGCACAAGGACACCCAGGTCCCGCTGCACATTCCCCTCTCCCAATTTACAACCATTCAGCTAGTAAGCTGCCCTCCTGTTTTTTTTTTAATTTAGTGTACCCAATTTATTTTTTTCCAATTAAGGGGCAATTTAGTGTGTTCAATCCACCTACCTTGCACATCTTTGGGTTGTGGGGGCGAAATCCACGCAAACATGGGGAGAATGTGCAAACTCCACACAGACAGTGACCCAGAGCCGGAATCGAACCTGGGACCTCGACCTCCGTGAGCTGCCTTTCTGTTTTTGCTTCCACAGTGAATAACCTCATACTTATCCTAATTATACTGCATCTGCCACTGATTTGCCCACTTGCCCAACCTGTCCAGATCATGCTGTAGGGTCCCTGTATCCTCATCACAATTCACCCTCCCACCTAACTTAGTATCATCTGCAAACATTGAGATGTTACATTTTGTTCCCTCATCCAAATCATTAATATATATTGTGAATAGCTGGGGTCCCAGCACCGATCCCTGTGGTACCCCACTGGTTACTGCCTACCAATTTGAAAAGGACCCATTAATCCCTACTCTTTGTTTCCTCGCTGCCAACCAGTTTTCTATCTACCTCAATACATTTCCCCCAATCCCATGCGCTAATTTTGCACGATAATTTCTTATGCGGGACTTTGTCAAACGCCTTCTGAAAGCCCAAATATACCACATCTACTGGCTCCCCCTTATCAACTGTACTGGTTACATCTTCAAAGAATTCCAACAGATTTGTCAAGCACGATTTTCCCTTCATAAATCCATGCTGACTCTGACTGATCCTGCCACTGCTTTCTAAATGTTCCACTATAAAATCCTTTATAATGTATTACAGCATTTTCCCCATTACCGATGTTAGGCTTACTGGTCAATGTCAAACATGGTCGATTGGAAATATGTCATCGTTCCTTCACTGTCGCTGTGGCAACATCCTGGAACACCTTCCGTAACAGCACAGTGGGTGTACCTACACCCAAGGGCTGCAGCAGTTCAAGGTGGCGAGTCACCACCACCTGACAGGCAACTAGGGATGGGCAATATATGCTGGCCAAACCAGCAATGCCCACATCCTGTAAATGAATAAATAAATAAAAAATTCAGATGATTCATTTGTTAGCAAGACTCTACCTCCAGAGGTCAACAATACTTTGTGAATTTCTTGATCGGTTGCCTCAACAGAATACAATAATGGTCGGATCCAGAGATCTGTAGTCCATCGCTTACCAAACACGAATGCTTAGCTATTCTCAATATCAAAATAAATTTTTGCCTTTTTTTTTAAATCAAGGACCGACTGCAATAGCAGTATGTCACTGAACAACATCAATGCTAATGAAATGGCACATTCCTACAGTTTCAAACGCTAGTCTATTATCATTCCTGAATCGAAAGCAGGTAATGCATTCATATTCTTTGTTTACATTACTATCCCAGAGCAGATCCCAACAGTGGCTAGGATACTATACCAAAATACCATTATTTTAGTTTATTTGTAAGACTGTGCGGAAAGAACGATTCGCTCTAGGAGTGGTTGCATGAAGAAATTGGGCATTTGGTTATTGTTAAAACAAAAGTTTATTCTGGCTACAATATTAAATGTTAACTTGAAAAGAACAGAATAGTTTACAATTTACACCTTCAACAATACTACTCAATTTCCCATGAAAAAACAAGAAAAGAAACATTCAGCTCTTCATCTAGCTTACTGAGGGAGAATTGTGGACTCAGCGTCAGGCAGCTCAGAGTTTAACTCCTCCCCAAAAAATGCCTCTTCCCACAGTTGCTCCAAAAACTGCTTCTTTTTTAAAACATAATCCATTCAGAACAACTGTTTTTATTTGTTTGTGTCAAGGGTTTCCAAATAACAGTTTAGCTAATTGACCCCACACATTGTTTGAAGTACAGCCACTATCCAGTACAACACAATTTAATGAACTGGCAACCAAGATACTCATGGGTCAACTTAGTTTTCTGTCTTTGATACAATATTTTCTTGCCGTTCATCTTCATCAACGTGATTAGAACTGTCTGTTCCATGCGTTGCTTTAAACACTTGATACCTGACCTTTTGACAATTCCTCAAAATATTTCGAGCCATGGGCAGCATGGTGGCGCAGTGGTTAGCACAGCTGCTTCATGGCGCTGAGGACTCGGGTTCAATTTCCGTCACAGGTCGTCGTCTGTGTGGAATTTGCACATTCTCTCCGTGTCTGCGAGGGTCTCACCCCCACAACTCAAAAGATGTGCAGGGTAGGTGGATTGGTCACGCTAAATTTTCCCTCAATTGGAAATATAAATTTAGGACAACTAGACACAGAGTAATATGATGCCCCTGTTTTTCTCGGATTCATTCTTTGGCGGTCATCACCCAAATTTTGCTTTTCATCTTGATCTATAAATCTATTAGAAGCACGACCGATCTCAGAACATCCTCAAGCAATTCCTTCTTCGTGCAAATGCCTGCGATTAGATTCCACCGCTTTTGAGAGTCAGAAACCATCGAGTGCTCCATTCACTGTATCACTGCAGAATTTCAAACATCTCACATGAAGATAACTGGAAACAATAGTTTTCCCAAATTTTTTGTTAACAATAGTCATTTGTTCAGAATGAGAGCACTCACCATGAAACTGAACATCCCTCAAGACCACAAGACTATATGTTGGGTTTGTGCGCAATCAAATAATTTGAATGCAAGTACAGTCTATGGGTGGAATTTATAGATTGAATTTTCTTAGCCTTCATATCTTTCAATATTCATGATATGTTATTCCAAGGACTGATTGTCCATCTTAAATTTATCAATTGTTGACCATGCTACATAGACATCTAACAAGTTGTAATTTTTGCAAATTCTGACTTCCGGTGGCGGCCATGGAGTAAGAGGTTACATATTTGGTAGCTCCCGCTCGTGACAGACCTTTTCTCCCGAATCTTCGGGATTTTATTGGAAAAATCGGTGACGAATGAGAGTGAGGAGAAATCCCCCACCAGTATATGGAGACGAGGACCAGAAGTGGTCGTATAAGAAGAAATTGTCGAGCAAAGAAGGCGAGTGCAGAACCTGCAGCACAGGAAAGCATGGCGAAGGGGCATGATCTCGGTTTGGTGGCACAGCGGTCCAGCTGGTGGAGTTCATTCAGGAGAGCTTAGTCAAGCAAAAGGAAGGAAGGATTAGACCCGATTAAGGCATCGATTAATCGGGTAGAACAGGGGCGATGCCCACGGACTGGCGATCCAGAAGGTTGAGAAGGTGGCTGAGCACAAGGACCATTTAACCGCATTGGAGGCGGAGGTGGGGCTGATGAGGGACCACCAGAAAAGATTGCAGGAGAAGGTGGAGGATCTGGAGAACAGGTCTTGGAGACAGAACCTGAGGATCGTCAGCCTCCCGGAGGGCAGTGAGGGATCGGATGCAAGGGCATATGTGGCAAGTATGCTGGAAAAGTTGATGGGGGATGGGCCGTTTACTCGACCCTCGGAAGTGGACAGAGCGCATGGAGCGCTTGCGAGGAAGTCACGAGTGAATGAACCGCCGAAGGCAATGGTGGTGCAAATCCAATTAAGGCATCGATCAATCGGGTAGAACAGGGGCGAAGCCCACGGACTGGCGATCCAGAAGGTTGAGAAGGTGGCTGAGCACAAGGACCATTTAACCGCGTATAATCCTGGATAAGGAACAGATTTTGCAGTGGGTCAAGCAGACATGGAGCTGCTAGTGGTAGAACTGCGAGTTGCAAATCTACCAGGACCCGAGTGCAGAAATGGACAAAAGACGAGCTGTATTCAATGGAGTAAAATCGGCCTTTTTCAAGGGGGTGAAGAAGGGCAGCACGTTGGAGCAGTGGGTTAGCACTGAGGACATTGAAAAATATGTATGTTCAAGCGGGATGGGGAGAAAAGAGGAAGGACAATAGGAGTTAGATGACTGGCACCATCCAGATGGACGGGGGCTACCAGACAAGCTGGGCGGGCTAGCTCACGGAAGAACAGTGGGGGGTGAACAGGTGATAAGTTTGTTAAGGGGGTTGGGATTGTGGTGCTGCTAATAAAGGAGGGGGGGGAAGGGAGAAGAGGGGTGGGGGCAGAGCTGCTCAGCTGACAGGGCAAGGACTGTTGGTGAGAAACAAATGGGAGGTCGAGGATGGTGGATGCCCGAGGGCGGGCCTACGGAGGCGAGGGACACTAGCTGGATGCTGGCATATGGTGATGGCTGATCGGCGGGAAGCCTCCCGTGTAGGCTGATCACATGGAAAGTTAGAGGGCTGAATGGGCCGTTTAAGAGGGCATGCGTGTTGCCACATTTGAGGAGATTGAAGGCGGACGTGGCATTGCTACACGAGACACGCCTGAAGGTAATAGATCAGACCAGATGGAGGAAGGGATGGGTTGGCCAAGTGTTTCATTCGGGGTTGGACTCTCAGACTAGTCTACAAAATTATGAGGTATGGACAGGGTGGATAGCAACAAGCTTTTTCCAAGAGTGGGGGTGTCAATTACAAGGGGTCACGATTTCAAGGTGAGAAGGGAAAAGTTTAAGGGAGATATGCGTGGAAAGTTTTTTACGCAGAGGGTGGTGGGTGCCTGGAACGCTTTGCCAGCAGAGGTGGTAGAGGCGGGCACGATAGCATCATTTAAGATGCATCTGGACAGATATATGAACGGGCGGGGAACAGAGGGAAGTAGATCCTTGGAAAATAGGCAACAGGTTTAGATAAAGGATCTGGATCGGTGCAGGTTGGGAGGGCCGAAGGGCCTGTTCCTGTGCTGTAATTTTCTTTGTTCTTGTTCTTTGTTCTAGGGGGGGTCGCGATCCTGATCAACAAACGGGTGGCATTTGAGACAGGGAAAATAGTGGCGGACGCGGAGGGTAGGTGCATTGGATTGTATTGTATTTGTTTGTCACGTTTACTGAGGTGCAATTCAACAGATCACTAAGTACATGGGAAGAAAAGGGAATAAAAGAAAATACATAATAGGGCAACACAAGATACACAATGTAATTAAATAAGCACTGGCATTGGATGAAGCATACAGGAGTGTAGTGTTAATGACGTCAGTACATACGAGGGTCATTTAGGAGTCTGGTGACAGTGGGGGAGAAGCTGTTTTGAGTCTGTTTGTGCGTGTTCTCAGACTTCTGTACCTCCTGCTGGATGGGAGAAGTTGGACGAGTGAATAAACCGGGTGGGAGGGGTTTTTGATTCTGCTGCCCGCTTTCCCCAGGCAGCGGGAGGTGTAGATGGAGTCAATGGATGGGAGGCAGGTTCGTGTGATGGACTGGGCGGTGTTCATGACTCTCTAAAAGTTTCTTGCAGTCCTGGGCCGAGCAGTTGCCATACCAGGGTGTGATGCAGCCAGATAGAATGCTTTCTATGGTGCATCTGTAAAAGTCGGTAAGGGTTAATGTGGACATGCCGAATTTCCTTCACCATGGTGAGCGGGAAGCTGGAGGGAATACCGGTGGTGCTTGTGAATATATACGCACCAAACTGGGAAGATGTGGAGTTTATGAGACGTGCGCTAGGGAATATCCTGGACCTAGATTTGCATAAGCTGATCGTGGGGGGGGGGGGGGGGGGGGGGGCATTGATCCAAGGTTGGACCGGTCGAGGTCATGGACAGGGAGAGTGCCAGCCGTGTCGAAGTAACTAAAGGGTTCATGGAGGTTCGGACGGCCAAGAGTGAAGGAGTTTCCTTTTTTCTGCCACGTGCACAAAGTGTACTCCCAGATCGATTGTTTTATTTTGAGGAGGGCTTTACTGGCGGGAGTGGCTGATACCAAGTATTCGGCGATTGCCCCTCATTGGGTGGAGTTACGGGTGAGCAAGGAGGGTGGTCAGCGCTCGCAGTGGAGATTGGCTGTGGGGCTGTTAGTGGATGAGGGTGTGTGTGGGCAGTTGAGGGAGTCCATCCAGAACTATCTGGCAATAAATGACACAGGGGGAAGTCTCAGCAGCAATGGTTTGGGAAGCGCTGAAGGCAGTGGTTGGGGGGGAACTAATCTTGATAAGGGCCCATCGGGAAAAGGTGGAGCGAGCAGAGATAGATAGGCTGGTTGGGGAAATAATAATACTCCAGGTAGACAGGAGATATTCGGAGGCCCCGGAGGCAGGTTACTGAAGGAGCGGCGGAAGCTACAGATGTAATTTAGTCTGTTATCTACAGGGAAGGCGGTGGAGCAATTGAGGAAGGTATGGGGGGCGATGTACGAGTACGGAGAGAAGGCCAGCAGGATGCTTGCACACCAGCTGAGGAAAAGGGAGGCGGTGATGGAGATAGGAAGAGTGAAGGACAGAGGAGGGAACACGGTCTTGGATCCAGCAGAGGTAAACGGGGTGTTTAAGGAGTTTTATAGGCGGCTATATGAGTCAGAACCCCCAGCTGGGGCAGAGGGGATGAGGCAGTTCCTGGGTGAGCTGAAGTTTCCAAAAGTGGAGGAAGGGTTGGTGGAGCGGTTGAGAGGCCCGGTTGGAATTGAAGAAACAGCAGAGGGGCTGCAGGTTATGCAGTCAAGAAAGCCCCCGGGGCCGCACCCATTGGAATTCTACAAGAATTTCTCAGAGATGCTTGACCCGCTGCTGGTGAGGGCATTTAATGAGGCACGGTAACAGGGTGTCCTTCTCCCAACAATGGGGGGGCAGGCACAGTAGCATAGTTGCTGGGTCACTGTCTGTGCGGAGTCTGTGCGGGGGGGGGTTACGGGTATAGGGTGGATACGTGGGTTTGAGTAGGGTGATCATTGCTCGGCACAACATCGAGGGCCGAAGGGCCTGTTCTGGGCTGTTCTATGTCTATGTCTAACCCCATGTATCTACCTTATCGTGAGGCCTGGATGAAGTAATACTGGTTGCCTGCAAGAGCACTCAAGTCAACACAAACTTGGTATTGCTATATTGACTTTGTGATTACCCACTCACATTTACACAAGAGAACAAGATCATGCTATGAATATAGAATAAATTTCCAGACACAGGTGATCAACTTTGCAGCAGGACGCAGAACAAACCAAAGAAGTCATCAGACATCATAATGAGTTAACAATAATAATAGTTATTAGTGTCACAAGCACACTGCAATGATGTTACTGTGAAAAGCCTCTAATCGTCAAACTTTGGCACCTGTTCGCGTACACGGAGGGAGAATTCAGAATGTCCAATTCTCCTAACAGCAGATCTTTCAGGACTTGTGGGAGGAAACCGAAGCACCCGGAGGAAACCCACACAGACATGGGGAGAACATGCAGCTCCGCAGTGATCCAAGCCGGGAATCGAACCCAGGTCCCTGGCCCTGTGAAACAACAGTGCTAACCACTGTACTACCATGCCGCCCATAGCTGGTCAGATGAGAGTGCTTCAGAGGACAACAGATTTTCACTGACTCACCCTGGACGGACAAGAGCATCCTGTTTATTCCCATCAAGAGTTTGGGTCTGGATGGGACAATAGAACTCAGTCCAGTTGTGGGCACGTCCCTATGACGCAATGCTAGCAGACCAGTATAAATGAAGCAACATTGGAACAGATCTTCAGCTATAACCTGGGAGACCCCAGGCAAAACCATCGCGAAAAGAGGGGGACGCTGGGTTTCAAAGTCCAAAGAAGATATCCAAATCGAGTGATCATAGCCTGTCCAGTGCAGGTAATACCTAGAGCTCAGCTGCGAGTCTGAGTCATATTTTGTGCGAGTGAAAGATTTGCGAATAAAACTGTGAGAAACCATGAATTTGTTTTGGCCTTGTTCATTTTGCAAACATGGGCACCTGGGTAAATCATTTGAATAATAAATTGGTCGAAGTATTTGCGATTTTACAGCTACTACACTGGTGTCCCATGGTTGGGCAGTTGCTCCGAATTCGAATTCACCGATCTTGTATTCTCCAACACTCAGAATTTACAATGCAGGAGGCCATTCGGCCATTCGAGTCTGCATCGGCTCTTGGAAAGAGCACCCTGCCCAAGGTCAATACCTCCACCCTATCCCCAGAACCCAGTAACCCCACCCAACACTAAGGGCAATTTTGGACACTAAGGGCAATTTATCATGGACAATCCACCTAACCTGCTCATCTTTGGACTCAGCTGGAGTACTCAGGGCAGCACGGTAGCACAGTTGCTTCACAGCTCCAGGATCCCAGGTTCGATTCACGTGTTTGCGTGGGTTTCCCCCGGGTGCTTCGATTTCCTCCCACAGTTCAAAGATGTGCAGGTTAATTGTCCAATAGTGTCCAAAAAAGTTTAGGTGGGGTTATGGGGATAGGGTGGAGATGTGGGGATAGGGTGGAGGTACTGGCTTAGGTGAGATACTCTTTCCGACGACTGGTGCAGACTCGATGGGCCGAATGGCCTCCTTCTGTACTGTCAGTTCTATGATTCTAGGAGCCTGAATTTAAAAGAGGAAATGGCCCACATGACAGAGTATTAAGTGAGTGAAGAGTACAAGATTTTAACCAATAAATTGGGCCATAAACCAAGGGCGGGATTCTCCCGCAATTGGTCGGATGTCCCGACGCCAAGAGCGGAGCGAATCACTCCGACGTCAGGCCGACCGGAAGGCGCGGAATCCGGGGGCTAGGCCGGTGCCGGAGGGGTTGGCGCCGCGCCAACCAGCGCATGCGAGTTGGCACATGTGCAGGATCGCCGGTGTAGTTCCGCGCATGCGCTGACCGGCCAGCGTGATTCCTGCGTATGCGCAGGGGGGGGGTTCTTCTCCACGCTGGCCATTGCTGAGCCCTACAGAGGCCGGTGCGGAAGGAAAGAGTGCCCCCACGACATAGGCCCACCCGCAGATCGGTGGGCCACGATCCCGGGCCAGGCAACCATGGGGGCCCCTCCCCAGGGATGGATACCCCCGCGCACCCCCCCCCCCTCCCTCCCCAGAACTCACCTAGCCGGCCTACAAGCCAGGTCCTGTCATGATGGACCATGTCCATTTCACGCCGGCGGGACTGGCCAGGAAATGACGGCCGCTCGGCCCGGAGAATTGCCGGGGGGAGCTGCTGCCAACGGCCCCCGACCGACACAGCGTAAAGCACAACCCGCCCGAAAACCGGCGACGGAGAAGGCGGCAGCCGGCGTCGGAGCAGCGGACGTAATTCGTGCCGCGCCCTGGGGATTCTCCAACCCGGCGAGGAGTCGAAGAATCCCGCCCCAGGTGTCTGTAGCACAGGGTGAACAAACTGAGTAGTTAGAAATAGGGTAGTGATAGAAACCTACTTTATTATAGATAATAAAGGCTTAAGGGAAGAAATAATTTAGTGGCATTATACTATTAAAAATATATATTAAGCCATGACAGCAGAAATAGTCGAGAGCATGGAAAAGATCTGATACGGGAGTCAGTATTCAAACTAACTATCCACGTTGCAGAATAGACCCATTGTTATCATTACTTGGCAAACATCCCAGTTCGAGAGAATATGGTGGGTAACAGGTGGTCCGAACACACCATATTATAGAAACATTGAGAAGTTTTCCGATGCCATATTATCTCTTAAAATTTGATACAGACATTTTGGTCAATTAGATGAATAATAATTATTGTAACCCAATCACAGTCAGAAAGGTTCAGAGCCTAAAAAGGTCATGATTTCTTTAAAGAGGGGCAGCACGGTTGCGCAGTGGTTAGCATTGCTGCCTACGGCACTGAGGACCCGGGTTCGAATCCTGGCTCTGGGTCACTGTCTGTGTGGAGTTTGCACGTTCTCCCCGTGTCTGCGTGGGTTTCGCCCCCACAACCCAAAGATGTGCAGGGTAGGTGGATTGGCCACTCTAAATTGCCCCTTAATTGGAAAAAAAAAAATTGGGTACTCTAAATTTTTTTTTTTTAATGATTTCTTTAAAGAAATCGGGAGAAAACTTCTGCACTCTCTGAATTCATTTTTAACCTAACCTTTGAAACCAATTTCTACTTTGCTTAGCAAACAGCTATTTACTTTTGTTTCATTATTGTATCGTGCATTTTGATCTGAAGAAATTACTTCAAACTGAATTGTATCTTGAATTCAACTCAATGATCTGTATTTGCATTGGACAAACCACTTTTTAGATTTTGTATTCGTATAAAATTTGACTTGATTAGTAGACTTTGAAACTGACATAAATAAAGATATACTTGACTTCACCCAAGAAGCTCAATCTCGAGTTCTGTAAGATTGATATATACTGCAGCGACACAAATATATTAACAAAATACAGATCCATCAGGTAGACACGGGTAAAATCTGTGGGAGGGAATTTGACAAAAGCCGGACCCCTACCCCGGTCAATTCCCACACACAGATGACGAATCCCAGGGAGAGAGAGAGACACAAAATAAGAGTAGAGAAATGGCAGAGTGCCCAATTGAGAAGTGAACCAAATGGGTCAAGTACAACAATAAATTACAAGGTTCGGGAACCCAAAGGTCAATAAGTAGGGTACAGACACTCTAGGTTAAAATGTGCGGCACTGTTGCATCGTGCTCCTCTCACTGGGTGATGGTTAGTTTACCCACCCCCTTCTTGCACTATGTTAACCGTCCTGTAATTGGTAAATTTGTTAGTATGTGACGGAAATCCTGCATGCTTTCCGTATCTGTACTGTTAAGTAACGAGTGGTAGAATTAGCAGAGAAACAGTTAAAAGGAAGTTTAAAAAAAGCAAGGGTCTCGGGCCCAAGTCTAGGAATAGGAAAATAATATTCATACCATCTTGTGGAAGGTGACTAGTGACGAAAGGCTCCTCGAAGGACCCTTTGTGTCAAAGAGGGAAGGGGGATAGGAGTTTTACAAGAAGTCAGTGTGGAAATACGTGCTCCAGATAGTCAGGGATTATTCAGAGAATAAAAGAAAGACTAATGAGCCTTGGTATACGAGTTTTAGGCAGTGTAGAAATCGGTGCTCTGGGAGCACCTTAAATGATAGAAGTTAGGAAAAGTAGGTTAGTGTCTCCAGTCTGGAGAGTCTACAATCCATCTCCATCCAAAGAGATATAGATTGGGTGTTTGAGTTTTAACACAATGAACAATTTGGAAAGAGTTTGAATTATAATCTGAAAGCACTTGAAAGAAATTGGGGAAATAATTATTGAATACAAGGTCAAAAGATAATCTGCAGACTTTAGTCAACTCATTCAGAGCTGCTGGCAGCTGAAAAAATAATGCATCGGTTGTTGTTTCTGGGTTTTCTACTGCCCGTGTCATTGAGTTAACCCTCAGGTCTGGTTTTCTTAGTTATTTTAAAGCTTGTTTAATATATGTATGCAGTTGTATTTTGAATTAGGTCGAGTGAGGAACAGGACAAGCTGTAAAGCATTGTTTGAGCGAGTGTGATTCTGGGACAATGAAAAAGCCCACTGTGGCTGCAGAAGTGTGTTAAATCTATATCATATGTACATACATACATACATACATACGTGTGCATGTTTTATAGAGAGACACAGACAGAGAGAGAGAATGAGAACATAAAGATTTGAGCGTTCATTTGTTTTCGAAGAATGAAGACAACTGTCTTAATCCACGTTCTTTGTTTTCTTTGCGAATTCTACTATTATTTTCATTTTGTTGAGATCGAATGAAAGTAACACGCTTTGAATTTCCTTTGTTTGACTGGAACCCCTGTGGATGAATGAATGTGTGTTTAATAAAGAATTTATGGTTTCCTTTGTTGTGTTTCTAACTATCATGTTTTAATGCTGTTTTCCCTAAACGGTGAATTTGCAAAACTGAGTTTGAAATCAAGTGAGTTATAAACGGGATCAATATTGCAATTTGAAATTCCTTAAATATAAAAAATATGTAGAGTAATAATGATCAATATTGTGGAAGTTACTTGGAACACAATCCTCAGAAACTATAATGAAAAAATCAAAGTACATTAATTGGGATTTGGAAATGATTAGTTTAAGCTTGGCATAATCCCGGGTGCGCTTAGCTCAAATTGGAAAAAACAAAGTAATCTAAATTGGAATTTGAAGGCAAGTGTTCTTTGTTTAAGGAGCTCGTGTGCTCTGCTCCCTGCTTTGGTTAAGGGCAGTGATGATGTAACTACATTTGAAAACCTCTGTCCTGCTTTTTTTCCCCCCAACTGGCAGAGATTTCACTATTTTCTCTATGTTCATGATGATGTGTTGGGCAAGCTGGGTCTATGTGGACTGCGTTTGATGCAGTGTAGAGAGAGACAGGCTTCCAACACTTGATGAGATGCAACACGATTTTATTTAACATCTAACTATATTACATGCTTAACTGTGGGTTGACACTATGCTGACTTGACTGGAGACCTGAGGCTAGCCTGACCAGACTAACTGGCTACCGCATGGTGCTTATACTAGCTGCTGCTCACGAGCTCTGACTGTCTCAGAGGCTGGATCCCGAGAGACAGGGGAAACTGGTGCCCTCTGCTTTATAGTGGTCGTGTCCTGTCTGGTGATTGGCTGCTGTGTTGTGCACTCACTGGTCATCCTGGGTGTCAATCACTGCCTGTCTGCACTCCATTATATACCTGGATGTATAGTATGACTCTCTTTCCCCCCCCTTTTTTTTTTGAAAGTGTTCAGGGCAATAAATAATGAATATGTGTACAGGAGCTTGACTATATAGAGAATATGTTAACTTATATACATGGGAAGGTGTCTAGTGCAGAGAGAGGGCAGATAACACATGAGAAAAAACAAAATGTACAGATGTCAAAACGATGAGATAAGAAGGTAATGCAACATTCAGTCTATAAATTCAGTCTGTGTCGGGCGACGAATTCTGGTTGACCGCCTCAAGGGGTGGGTCAGGGGCAACCTGCACCCAAATGGGCGGAACTGCCTCCAATGCGGTGGTCGTAGAGGTCAGTAGGATAACTGGCAGATTGGTGGCCTCGTGGAAGGGCGCGTCCTGAGGAAGCAGCGTGCGAGGTGGGACATCACGGTCGGGTGGCGGGTGTGGAAGTCTGCGCAGTGCCCGCCTGTTCTGCCGGAGAAAGGAGCCATCAGGCATGCGAAAGAGGAACGATCTCGGGGCCACTTGCTTGACCACCACAGTTGTGGCAGATCAGCCACCATTAGGCAGCTGAACATGAACTTGGTCAGCAGGGACCAACTCGGGGAGATCTGTGGCATGGACGTCGTATGCAGACTTGCATTGGGCCCCGAGACTACTGCATCCTCTGTATGAACAGGAAGTTGTCACGGTCCGGAATGTGGATAGCCGGCACAGTCGTTCACAGTGTGCGGTTCATGAGGAGCTGCGCTGGGGACAGCCCAGTGGACAGAGGGGTCACTCTATAAGCCAACAGCGCCAGGTTGAAATCAGAACCCGAGTCAGCAGCTCTGCACAATATTCTTTAACAATGTGGACCCCTTTTACGGCCTTCCCATTCGACTGGGGGTAGTGGGGGCTGGATGCGACGTGCCGAAAGTTGTACAGCCGGGCAAAATCTGACCACTCCTGGTTGAAAAAACAGGGGCCGTTGTCACTCATCACCGTGAGTGGGATCCCATGTCGGGCAAATGTTTCCTTGCATGCCTTGATTACATGACACATCAAATTTGCTGATCTGGAATTTTCATATAGCGGAGATTATGGATTTTAATATTTTTTAAATTGACATATACATCTAGACCAAATTAACTCATTTGGTTCCAGGCCAAGTATATCTTTGCGTTTTTGTTTTAAATACAGATGAATCACCAGTCACCGCCAACAGGTGACTTCAAGACTTCCACAATTGTTTTATCACAACATTGAGACCTAAAGGTATTGCCTTTTGAGTAAAGGGTCAGCTGAATCAGACTTGGCTGTTGTCCTTTGAATTAAAGTGTTTATGATTCACCTCCACACCAATTGTAGGCCTGATAATTTGACTGTCCTCTTAACACTACAGCATCAGGATATAACTGCTCTTGAGATCCAATTGATTAAATAAATAGCAATTAAAAGAAAATAGCAACGCATAAAAGGGGATAATAAATAAATTTAAATTAGGAATTAATCTGTATGAGTTTTTGAGTTTCAAAACCCTTTTGATATTTGAAAGGAGATAAATTAAATATTCTTAGTTTATGTGAATCTGGGATATTTTATAAAAGTGATTTGTTTTTTTGTGTGTGTTACCCATAGATAAATGCTAACTCAGGAAATGAATACGTGAACTAATTCTGTGTACATAACTACGAATAGGTTTGAAATGAATGACTTTGTCATTCACCACCACTCTCCTCCACTTGGCTGAACTCTTTCTATCTCTCAACAACTTCTTCTTTAGATTCCAGCATCCACAGTAATTTGCTTTTCTCCTTTAACTCATCCCACTTTTTCCAAATCAAAGGTGTAGCAATGGGTACCCGCATGGGTCCCAGCTCCGTTTGTCTTTTTATGGGGTATGTGGAACATTCCTTGTTCAGGCCTACCCCTGTCCCCTCCCACAACTCCTGTATGATTATTTTGGTGCCACTTCTGCTCTCGTCCGGACCTGGAAAAATTTGCTTCCAGTTTCCATCCCACCATCACTTTCACCTGGTCCATCTCAGACACTTCCCTTCTCTTCCTTGACCTTTCTGTCTCCATCTCAGCAATAGACTATCTACTAATATACATTACAAGCCCAATGATTCCCACAGCTATCTGGACTACAGCTCTTTGCACCCTACACCATATAAGGACTCCACCCCTTTCTCTCAGCTTCTTCGCCTCCGCCACATTTGTTCCGATGATGCCATTTTCCAAACTGGTGCTTCGAAAATGTGTTCCTTCTTCCTCAACTGTGATTTCTCACCTACAATTGTTGACAGGGCCCTCAACAGCTTGAGGTCCATCTCCCGCATCACTACCCTCGCCCCCTCCCCTCCCTCCCAGAACAAAGATAGAGTCCCCCTCGTTCTCACATCTCACCCCACCAGCCTCCGTATGCAAAGCATAATCCTCAGCCATTTTCGGCAACTCCAGCCTGATGCCACCAAAAAACACATCTTCTCTCCACTCCCTCTGTCAGCATTCCGCAAAGATCGTTGCCTCCGAGATAATCTAGTCCACTCCTACACCATACCCAACATCTCTCCCATCACCCATAGCACCTTCCCATGCAATCGCAGAAGGTGTAACACCTGTCCCTTTACCTCTTCCATGCTTAGCATTCCAGGCTCAACACACCCATTCCAGGTTGAGCAGCGTTTCACTTGCACCTCTTTCAATTTGGTCTATTGCATTCGCTGCTACCAATGGGTCTCCTCTACATTGGAGCCACCAAACGTAGACTGGGTGATTACTCTGCTGAGCACCTTCAGTCTGTGCTCATTTAGGGCCCTGCCCTTCCCGCTGCTTGCCATTTTAACACAAGAACCTACTCCCATGCCCACATGGCTGTCCTTGGCCAGCTGCAATGTTTCAGTGAAACTCAATGCAAACTAGAGGAACATGGTCTTCTCTTCCGGTTAGGCACACTACAGCCTTCCAGCCTGAACATCAAATTCAACAACTTCAGATGATTAGCTCTACCCCACTCAACCCCTTTGTTTTATTCCATTTCATTTTAACTGTCTTTTACCTTTTATTTCTTTTGTGACTTTTCTATATATAATATATATATATTTTCCCCTACACGGTAGTATAGTGGTTAGCACAAATGTTTCACAGCTCCAAGGTCCCAGGTTCGAATCACAGCTTGGGTCATTGTCTGTGTGGAGTCTGCACGTTCTCCCCGTGTGCGTGGGTTTCCACCGGGTGCTCCGGTTTCCTCCCACAGTCCAAAGATGTGCAGGTTAGGTGGATTGGCCATGCTAAATTGTTCTTAGGGTCCAAATTGCCCTTAGTGTTAGGTGGGGTTTCTGGGTTATGGGGATAGGGTGGAGGTATGGGCTTGGGTAGGGTGCTCTTTCCAAGAGCCAGTGCAGACTCGATGGGCCGAATGGCCTCCTTCTGCAATGTAAATTCTATGAAATCTCCTCATTTCTCATCTCTCCCACCGATTCCCCCCCCCCCCCCCCCCCCCACCACCACCTTCCATCCACATCTAGATCTGTCACAGCTTACTCTCTGATTTTAGCTTTTCAGCTTTAATTTGGCCTTTCACACCTTTTATTCTCTTGGGACTGCCATTAGCATTTTCTTCCCTTGGTTTGTGTGGCTACGACTAACTCCCTCACCCTACAGTATAAATAACTTTAATTCCCTCACCCTACAATATAAATAACTCCCACTTTCTATGCTTTTTAGCTTTGACAAAGGATCATCTGGACTCGAAACGTTAGCTCTTTTCTTTCATTACAGGTGCTGCCATGCCTGCTGAGATCGTTCAGCATTTTCTCTTTTGTTTTTTTTAATTAAAGGTTAAGTCTATTCATGAGTGAGGTGATAATGTTAAATTTGGGGAGTGTCAATGAAGCTGCAACAGATGATGGAACTCTTCCATCACAATTATCTGGGTTTAGGAAATGGAAGTCAAAACCTTAAAGGAAATAAGTTGGTGGGACAATATTTTGGATTGGGGCTCTAAAGTGGAAATACACCCCTGGAAACAGGTCATGTTGCATTTTATTATTGCTGCGCTCTACCATGATTAGGACGATGATTATATTTAAAGATGGAAACGGGCAAATGGAGGTCTGATTAAATGTGGAATTGGTAATGAGACATAGGTATTGTTTTTTAAATATTCAATATGTATTTGAATAGTGTAAGGAAAGTATTTATCTCGGACTCACTCTGGGAAATAGGGGTGCAAAAACAAGTGATCCCATGCGTTTACACTTATGGAATCGAAGGAGGGAATGTGGTACTGGAAACAGGCCGACAAGACACAAGCCAGGAACAAAAACTGCCATATGAGGCCCTGGCTGAATTGAAACTGGCTTTCTGCAAGAGTACTCATTGCTATATGGACTTTGTGATTATCCACTCAAGCTTACACAGAAGAACAAGACTCTGCTATGAATATGTAACAAATTTCCAGACACAGGTGATCAACTTCGCAGCAGGATGTAGGACAGACAAAAGAAGCCATCAGACTCCATAATGGGCTAATAGCTGGTCAGACCAGGGTGTTTCAGAGGACAATGGATCATGATTAAATCACCCTGGATGAACAGGAGTATCCTGTTTATTTCCATTAACAAGTTTGGGTCTGGATGGGACAAAATAACTTGGTCCCTGGGATCACGTTGCCTGGCTAGCCTCCTTGACTAAGTGTGGGTAATACAGAGGACTGAGCTGTGTTTGAGTCATGTTTTGTCAAAGTGAGAATTGTGAATAAAATTGCATTAAAAAGTGAACTTGTTTTGTCCTTTGTTCATCTCGCAAACATTTGAATCATAAACAGGTCGAAGTGTCAGGTTTTACAAACAACAATGGCTTCCACTTGGCGACAGATGTGACCAGATCCACACCTCCACCTCATTCTTCCATTATGGTTTGTAATCCTGCAATGCGACTCAGCCATTTCTTTTAAAAGCCATCGGAAGCTTTACTTTAGTCAGAAACAAAGATATGCTTGTTAGGTGGATTGGCCATGCTAAATTGTCCCTTAGTGTTCGAAGGTTAGGTGAGGATACAGAGTTAAGATGGGGAGAGTACACCTAGTTGGGGTACTCTTTCAGAGGGTTTGTGCAGTCGATGGGCTGAATGGCCTCCTTCTGTACTTATGATTTCATCAAACAAAAATTGCCATTTGTGTTCTTTATCTTCTGCCTGAAAAGATTGAAATCAATTGTCTGCTACAACATGTGACTCTACAGCGCAGTGCAAATACTGGTTTCTACTCTTCCCTTCCGGATCCCCTCCCTATCCAACAGCATCCCAATTCAAGAAAAACCCAGCTCTTGAGTACAACCTTCAACGAGCATCATCTGCTTTCAATTCACTGAAGCAAGAGCTAGCTTACTCTTAAAGGGGCCAGCATTTCTAACATTGCCATTTAACAAACAAAAATGCCCTTCTATGATTATACTTTACTCTGTCCTTTAAGTGAACAATTTGTTTTCCGGGAACCAGTCCAATGCTATTCTCAGCTCCTGATAGCTTGCATTTTTTTTCAATTGGATAATTTCTAATTCCCACAGGCGAGGATTACACTGGAGTTCATCCCTCTAGCAAAAGCCAGGTGAACATTCCAGCCCCATTTAAATCAAATTAGTTGCTTCAACATGGGCACGAGCGCCCATTTGCATTCTGCATGGTGAACAGAGACTGGTTGCCTCCATCTCAGATTCTTGCAGAATTCCTGTTTTCCAGGTTCAGTGATGAATCTTAGAGAATCCTGAAAGCTGATACAATTCGCATACCGTCGCTCAATTCGCATACCGTCGCAACCGGTCCACATCAGACGCCATTTCCCTGGCCCTACACTCATCCCTAGAGCATCTCGAAAACAAAGACTCCTACATCAGACTCCTATTTATTGACTACAGCTCCGCCTTCAACACCATAATCCCAGCCAAGCTCATATCAAAGCTCCAAAACCTAGGACTTGGCTCTCCACTCTGCAACTGGATCCTTGACTTTCTGACCAACAGACCAGTCAGTAAGAATGAACACCAACACCTCCTCCACAATAGTCCTCAATACCGGTGCCCCGCAAGGCTGCGTACTTAGCCCCCTACTCTACTCCCTGTACACACACACGACTGCATGGCAAAACTTGGTTGCAACTCCATCTACAAGTTTGCTGACGATACGATCATAGTGGGCCGGATCTCGAATAACGACGAATCCGAACACAGGAGGGAGATAGAGAACCTAGTGGAGTGGTGTAACGACAACAATCTCTCCCTCAATGCCAGCAAAACTAAAGAGCTGGTCATTGACTTCAGGAAGCAAAGTACTGTACACACCCCTGTCAGCATCAATGGAGCCGAGGTGGAGATGGTTAGCAGTTTCAAATTCCTAGGGGTGCACATCACCAAAAATCTATCCTGGTCCACTCACGTCAACGCTATCACCAAGAAAGCACAACAGCACCTATACTTCCTCAGGAAACTAAGGAAATTCGGCATGTCCACATTAACCCTTACCAACTTTTACAGATGCACTATAGAAAGCATCCTATCGGGCTGCATCACAGCCTGGTATGGCAACTGCTCGGTACAGGACCGCAAGGAACTTCAGAGAGTCGTGAATACCGCCCAGTCCATCACAGGAACCTGCCTCCCATTCATTGATTCCATCTACACCTCCCGCTGCCGGGGGAAAGCGGGCAGCATAACCAAGGATCCCTCCCACCCGGCTTACTCACTTTTCCAACTTCTTCCATCGGGCAGGAGATTCAGAAGTCTGAGAACACGCACGACAGACTCAAAAACAGCTTCTTCTCCACTGTCACCAGACTCCTAAATGACCCTCTTATTGACTGACCTCATTAACACTACACCCTGTATGCTTCAACTGATGCCAATGCTTATGTAGTTACATTGTATATCTTGTGTGGCCCTATTATGTATTCTCATGTATTTTCTTGAATTTTGTTTAATTCCCTTTTCTAATGATCTGTTGAGCTGCTTGCAGAAAAATACTTTTCACTGTACCTCAGTACACGTGACAATAAACAAATCCAATCCAAACCAATAGCTTGCTATGGAACTTTCCCCTCTTAAAGCCCATCTCCACTGGAATGTGAATCAGGTAGGTATTGTATCTAGATAGAAATGCTAATGAGCTATCCCCTAGATCTCCCCCCGACTTCATTCTTCTTAGGCAGCCCCTCACAGTTGAGGATTTCACACAAAATATTAGTCCTCAGGTAACTCAAGAGTCCAATGCGCGACTTACATTCTTTAACAGGTAGGGCAGATAGTGGTTGGAGTGCCCAGGTTGGCATGTGCTCCTTTCGCTGTCATGTTCAGTTTGCTTTTGGCTTTGAAACTAGAGATATTCAGATTCTCTACTTTGGGTGGTCTTGGGTCAGTGATTCCCAGATGCATAACGTTTTGGTTGTTGAACTGTTTTACAGAATCACAAAATTGTTGCAGTACGGGCAACCATTTGGCCCATTGTGCCTGACCAGCTCTCCAAACGAGCATCATAACTTAGTGCTATTCCCCTTTTCCCCTATACCTGTGCAAAACAATCATCCAATGTCCGGATTGAATCTGCTTCCAACCACACTCTAGGTCAGTGCACTCCAGGCCCAAACCATTCATTTTCTCAGATCACATTTGCTTCCTTCATAAATTACTTTAAATCTCTGCCCTCTCATTCCTGGCTCTTTTATGAGCGGATATATTTTCTCCCTCTCTGCTCCGTCCAGCACACATCTCGATCAAATTTCCTCTTCAGGGAATCATCCCAACCTCTCCAATCTATCCTCATAACTGAAGTTTCTCATCCCTGGAGCCATTATTGTAAGCCTCTTCTCCACTCTCCCCAGTGCATTCACATTCTTCCTATAGTGTGGTGCAATATTCCAACTGAGGTTTAACAAGTGCCTTGTATAATTTCAGCATAACTTCCTTGATCTTGTACTCTATGCCCCATTAATATACTATATGCTTTATTGACTGCTCTCCCCACCTATCTTGCCAGATATTTCACATATCTAGGTAAGATCTGACAAGACTCAACAGTTTCAGGGGACTTTCAAGGCTCAAGAAACCATCTCTCAACAATATTTATTCAGTTTAAGATGCTTTAATGTGCACTTTTCTTGGGACTTGAAACTATCGCCAGGAAAAGAGAACAGAACAGTGTAAAGCAGATAAATTGTAAATAAAAACCAGCCACGGGTATGGATGAATTTTAGTTCTCTTTTTGCATCATTTACTATTTCATCTATATTCCTGCTCATGTTTTATTTTGCAAAAAAAATTGCAAGTACAGTAATCTGCAGAGTGGTTAGTGCGATATCTTTATCCAAATTGCTAGAAAATTGTGTTAAATCTACATTTTTCCATCAGTAATTTTCAGCAATCAAGATTAATTGCTAGATCAGGGGAAAGCTACATGGAAAAAGACATAGGTTTACATTTGTAAGAAATCTGTTCCTCTTATAGATCAAACCACTTACATTGGAAAGGAATATTGTGAAAAGCCTGCACTGTGACAGTTCACATTCAGTACACAAACTCAAATGAATAATGCAGTTTAAGAAGGAGATTTTCACTTGGGATTTAATAAGCTAGTACAAATCATTAGAACCAATTTTAACATGGACCTAATCAGTGTTGCTACGTATATTTACAAAATTTTACACCATTTTATGGTTAATGGACCCAGAACACAGACTGCATTTTGTAGTTTTAAACCATCAGCATTATTCATGCTTGAATCTTCAGTGTATTATGTAATATTCAATAAACATTATATTGGTAGTTCGCTGTTTGTGATAAAGCAATGGCAAACATGAGTAACTGAATTTAAAATGTTGTTTTGATTTAAGGACTGTCAGAGGTTACAGCAGGATATAGATCGGTTGGACGCAATCTAGACTCCAGATTGGTATGTTGCCTCTCTGGTGCAAGGGTCAAGGATGTCTCGGAGCGGCTGCTGGACATACTTGGGGGGGTATGGGGAAGGGGGAGGGGGAGAACAGCCATCTATCGTGGTCCACATAGGCACCAACTCTATAGGTAAAAAATATGAGGTCCTACAAGGTCCTGGGGCATTGGAACCGGCTCTGGGGGAGGTGGGACCAGTATAAACAGGACGGTCTGCACTTAGGCAGGACTGGAAACGATGTCCGGGGGGGGGGGGGGGGGGGGGGGTTGTTAGAGCTCTTGGAGAGGGTTTAAACTAATGTGGCAGGGGGATGGGAACCGATACAGGGAGCGAGAGGGAACTAAAAGGGGCCAGAAACAAAAAGCAGTAAGGGGGAAAGTGTAAGGCAGAAAAGCCATAGTCAAAACTTAAAAAGGGCCACAGTACAGGGTACAGTGACTAAGGAGAGTGAGAAAGGGGAGGTGGTCAATGCAGGATTGACGGTGTTGTACCTAAATGCGCGCAGCATACAATACAAGGTAAATAAGCTTGTTGCGCACATTGAAATTGGCCGGTACGATGTTGTGG
Organism: Scyliorhinus canicula; assembly: GCF_902713615.1. Classification (NCBI taxonomy): domain Eukaryota; kingdom Metazoa; phylum Chordata; class Chondrichthyes; order Carcharhiniformes; family Scyliorhinidae; genus Scyliorhinus; species Scyliorhinus canicula. Next base: position 169,688,483 of record NC_052146.1, read on the forward strand.
GCATCACAAACGTGGCTGCAAGGGGATCAGTGCTGGGATCGAAATAAAAAGAAAAAGAAAAGAAACAAAGAAATTACAGCACAGGGAACAGGCCCTTCAGCCCTCCCAGCCTGCGCCGATCCAGATCCTTTATCTAAACCTGTCGCCTATTTTCCAAGGTCTACTTCCCTCTGTTTCCCGCCCGTTCATACATCTGTCCAGATGCATCTTAAATGGTGCTATCGTGCCCGCCTCTACCACCTCTGCTGGCAAAGCGTTCCAGGCACCCACCACCCTCTGCGTAAAAAACTTTCTACGCACATCTCCCTTAAACTTTCCCCCTCTCACCTTGAAATCGTGCCCCCCTTGTAATTGACACCCCCACTCTTGGAAAAAGCTTGTTGCTATCCACACCTCTCAATTTTGTAGACCTCAATCAGGTCCCCCCTCAACCTCCGTCTTTCTTACGAAAACAATCCTAATCTACTCAACCTTTCTTCATAGCTAGCACCCTCCATACCAGGCAACATCCTGGTGAACCTCCTCCGCACCCTCTCTAAAGCATCCACATCCTTCTGGTAATGTGGCGACCAAAACTGAACACAGTATTCCAATAGTGGCCTAACCAAAGTCCAAGGATATATGTTCTTTCAAAAGGACAGGCAAATGGGCAAAGAGGGTGGGGTTGCATTGTTAGTAAGGAATGAAGTTAAATCAATAGCAAGGAGCGATATAGGATCAGAAGGCATAGAATCTCGGTGGGTAGAGTTGAGGAATCGCAACGGTAAAAATACCCTGATGGGAGTTATGTACAGGCCTCCTAGCAGTAGTCAGGATGTGGGGCAGAAAATAAATCAGGAGATAGAAAAGGCATGTAAAAAAAAAAGCAATATTCCAATAATCATGGGGGACTTCAATATGGAGGTGGACTGGGAAAATCAGGTTGGGAGTGGATCTCAAGAAAAGGAATTTGTGGAATGTCTAAGAGATGGGTTTCTTTGGAGCAGCTTGTGACCGAGCCTACAAGGGAACAGGCAAATCTGGATTTGGTGATGTGTAATGAGGCAGACTTGACTCGGGAACGTAAGGTGAAGGAACCCTTCGGGAGCAGTGACCACAATAGGATAGAATTTACCCTGCAGTTTGAGGGCGAGAGGCTGCAATCAGATGTAACGGTATTACAATTAAATACGGGAAACTACAAATACGAGGGAGGAGCTGGCCAGAGTTGATTGGAAAATTTGCCTAACAGGAAAGACAGTGGAACAGCAATGGCTGGAGATTTTGGGGGTTATTAGGGAGGCACAACAGAAATTCATCCCGAGGAGAAGGAAACATGCTCAGGGAGGACAGGGCTACCATGGCTGACGAGGGATGTCAAGGACAGCATAAAGGCTAAATAAAAAAGCATACAAAGTGGTGAGGATTAGAGGGAAACCAGAGGATTGGGAAGCCTTTAAAAGCGAGCAGAGGTCAACTACAAAAGCAATAAGGGGGGGGGGGGGGGGGGGAAGAGGAGAAAAGATGAAGTACGAGATGAAGTATGAGTGCAAGCTAGCTAGTAATATAAAGGAAGATAGGAAGAGATTTTTTCAATATGTAAAAGGTAAGAGAGGCAAAAATAGACATTGGACCACTAAAAAATGTGGCTGCAGAAGTAATAATAGGAAACAATGAAATGGCAGTCAAACTGAATAGTTAATTTGCATCAGTCTTCACGCTGGAAGACACCAGTAGGAAGCCAAAGCTCCAGGAGAACCAGGGGGCAGAGGTGAGCGCAGTGACAATTACTAAAAAGAAGTTTCTGGGGAAATTGAAAGGTCTGAAGGTGGATAAGTCACCTGCAACGGATGGACTACATCCCAAGATCCTAAGAGGTAGCTGAGGAAATTGTGGAGGAATTGGTGATAATCTTTCAGGAATCACTGGAGGCAGGAAGGGACCCAGAGGAATGGAAAGTGGCTAATGTAACACCACTGTTTAAGAGAGGAGGGAGGCAGAAGACAGGAAATTATAGGCCGGTTAGCCTGACTTCGGTCATTGGTAAGATTTTAGAGTCTGTTATTAAAGATGAGATTGCAAAGTACTTGGAAGTGTATGATAAAATAGGACTGAGTCAACATGGCTTTGTCAAAGGGAGGTCGTGTCTGACAAATCTGTTAGAGTTCTTTGAGGAGGTAACAAAGAAGTTAGACAAAGGAGAACCAGAGGAAGTGATTTATTTAGTTTTCCAGAAGACCTTTGACAAGGTGCCCCATAGGAGACTGTTAAATAAGTTAAGAGCTCATGGTTTTTAAGGGTAAGATCCTGGCACAGATAGAGGATTGGCTGACTGGCAGAAGGCAGAGAGTGCGGATAAACAGTTATTTTTCAGGATGGCAGCCGGTGATTATTGGTGTGCCTCAGGGGTCTGTGCTGGCACCACAACCTTTTACAATATACATTAATGCTCGGGAAGAAGGAACTGAAGGCGCTGTTGCTAAGTTTGCAGATGGTACAAAGATCTGTAGAGGGACAAGTAGTATGGAGGAAGCAAGGGGGCTGCAGAAGGACTTGGGACAAGCTAGGAGAGTGGACAACGAAGTGGCAAATGAAATACAAAGTGTAAAAGTGTGAGGTTATACACTTTGGAAGGAGGAATCTAGGTATAGACTATTTTCTAAATGGGGAAATGCTTCGGAAAGCAGAAGCACAAAGGGACGTGGGGGTCCTTGTTCACGATTCTCATGCAGCTTCAGTCGGCAGTTAAGAAGGTAAGTGCAATTTTAGCATTCATGTCAAGAGGGCTAGAATACAAGACCAGGGATGTACTTCTAAGGCTGTATCAGGCTCTGGTCAGATCCCATTTGGAGTATTGAGAGCAGTTTTGGGCCCCGTAACAAAGGGAGGATGAGCTGGCCTTGGAAAGGGTCCAGAGGAGGTTCACAAGAATGATCCCTGGAATGAAGAACTTGTTGTATTAGAAATGATGGAGGACTCTGGGTCTGCACTTGTTGGGTGTTTAGAGGGATTGGGGGGGGGGGGGAAATCGGGTCTTATTGAAACTTACAGGATACTGCGAGGCCTGGATAGAGTGGACGTGGAGAGGATGTTTCCACTTGTAGGAGAAACTAGAACCAGAGGACACCATCTCAGACTACAGGGACGATCCTTTAAAACAGATGGAGGAATTTCTTCAGCCAGAGGGTGGTAAATCTGTGGAATTCTTTGCCGCAGTAGACCGAGATAGAGAGATAGATTCTTGATTAATAAGGGGATCAAGGGTTATGGGGAGAAAGCAGGAGAATAGGGATGAGAAAATATCAACCATGTTTGAATGGTTTTTTGGAAGACCTATGCAGGTGGGAAATATACAGTAAACGGCAGAACACTTAAAAAGCATTGACAGGCAGCGGGATGAGTGTACAGGTCCACAGGTCACTGAAAGGGGCAACTCAGGTGGAGAAGGTAGTCAAGAAGGCATACGGCATGCTTGCCTTCATCGGCCGGGCCACTGAGTATAAAAATTGGCAAGTCACGCTGCAGCTGTATAGAACCTTCGAATATAGCGTTCAATTCTAGTTGTCGTACTACCAGAAGGATGTGGAGGCTTTGGAGAGGGTACAGAAGAGGTTTTCCAGGATGCTGCCTGTATGGAGGGCATTAGTTAGGAGGAGAGGTTGGATAAACTCGGTTTGTTCTCACTGGAACAACGGATATTGAGGGGTGACCTATTAGAAGTCTACCAAATTAAGAGGGGCATGAAGTATACAAAATTATGAGGGGATAGACAGAGTGGACAGTCAGAAGCTTTATCCCCCCCAAGGTGGAAGAGTCAATTACTGGGGGATATAGGTTTATGGTGTGATGGGCAAAGTTTCGAGGTGATGTGCGAGGGCAGTGGGTGCCTGGAACCCACTGCCGGAGGTGGTGGTGGAAGCAGGTACGATACTGTCATTTAAGGGGAGTCTTGACAAATACATGAATAGGATGGGAATAGAGGGATACGATCTCTGGAAGTTGAGAAGGTTTTAGGTTAAATAGGCAGCATTGTCGGCGCAGGTTTGGAGGGCCAAAGGGCCTCTTCCTGTGCTATACGTTTCTTTGTTCTTTAATATTGAATATATGTTTAGAATCACATTAAGGCGTACAAATGGCATGAGCGGTGCAGTGCTGAAAGCAAAAACAAAAGGGGGAGATACAGGTTAATTTGGGTCAATGTCCAATGAGACAGCTAAGAGGTCCAATTTTCACTTGTAGTTTTTGTAGGAAATGTCTAGTTTGAGAAAATGAAATGTAATATTTTAGCTAGCAATTCAACTATTTATGTGGTAGCCGATTTCATCCTGTGTCAAGTAAAGAATCTGTATCTTAAACGACTCTAGTATCATTATTTTACCGTGCCACATTAGTTTTAAATTTTAAAAGGCATAGTTACCAATTGCACTACTGGACCTGTAACCCAGAGCCTAGACTAATAATCCGGAAATTGAGCTATCAAATCCCATCAGATTTAGAATTTAAATAATTTCTTTTAAAACTAAAAGTGGCTGTACAGCTACCAGATTGTCATAAAACACAATTTGTTTAATAATGCCCTTTTTAAGGAATGAAACCTGCCATTCTTATCTGATATGATCTATAAATGACTTGCGCTCCAAACCAAAATGGCTGACTTTGAACAAGACAACTTGCATCCATAAAGGACATTTCCTGACCTCAAGACACCCAAAAGCACTTGACAGCGAACCAAATACCTTCTGAAGTGCAGTCACAATGGAGAAGGCCAGTTAGCTCCATGTGTAAATCAGATTAACACTAGATTCGATCCCCATTCTGGCGGAGGCAGAAATCGGGGACTGCCCCCTTGCCCTACCCATGGTAATAAAAATCACAACCTGTGGTGAATAATTGCCACGGGCATGCCTTCAGACAGAACAAGAACATAGGAGTGTAGGAGATAGGTGGTATAGGACATTTAACTACTCTATTTCAATGTAACTTTCCAGAACCATTCCATATCCCTCGATATCTTTAATATCTAGAAATCTATCAAACTCTGGCTCAACTATACTCTATGATCGAGCCTTCACAGCCCTCGGACTAAGAGAATTCCAAAGATTCACCACCCTCCGAATGAAGAAATTCCTCCACATCTGAATCCTAACTGGTCAACCACTTAAACTATTCTTAAGACTGCGACCCTGGTTCGAGATATCCAGCCAGGGAAACATACTTCATGCGTCTACCCTGTCGAGGCATACAATAATTTTTAATGCTTCAATGAGATTACCTCTCATTCTTCTAATTCGATAGAATGTAGGCCCAATCTCTTCAATTACCCCTCATAGGGCAATTGCAGCAGTCAGCCTGGTGAAACTTCTGTTGCATTCACTATGGCAAGTTATATCCTTCCTTGGGTAAGGAGACCAAAATCATGTACAATGCTCAATGCGGTCCCACCAAGGCTCTATAAATTTTCTCATTACATTCCTTCTGCCGTGGTCTTGGCCACTCACTTCACCCAAGTCCTTGAAGTCTCTTCCTGACTCTCATGTTGCCCCCCCCTAGTTTTGAGTCATCAGCAAACTTGGAATAATATTTGGTCCCAACATTTAAATCATTGAAATAGATTGCAAATACCTGGGGTTCAAGTACTGGTCCTTGCAGTACCCAAATAGTCACAGGGCCTGCCACCTATGACTGTGTGGCTAAATTCCCCTCCAACTCTATTTTCCGATTTGCTGATGACACCACCATAGTGGGTCGGATTTCAAACAATGAAGAGACAGAGTACAGGAATGAGATAGAGAATCTGGTGAACTGGTGCAACGACAATAATCTCTTTCTCAATGTCAACAAAACAAAGGAGATTGTCATCGACTTCAGGAAGCGTAGAGGAGAACATGCCCCTGCCTAGATCAATGGGAAGCAGAAAAGGTCGAGAGCTTCAAGTTTTTAGATGTCCAGATTACCACCAACCTGACCTGGTCCCCCCATGCCGACACTATAGTTAAGAAAGCCCACCAACGACTTTACTTTCTCAGAAGAGTAAGGAAGTTTGGCATGTCAGCTACGACCCTCACCAACTTTTACAGATGCACCATAGAAAGCATTCTTTAGGTTTGTGTCACAGCTTGGTATGGTTCCTGCTCTTCCCAAGACCGCAGGAAACTACAAAAGGTCAAGAATGTAGCCCAGTCCATCACGCAAACCAGCCTCCCATCCATTAACTCTGTCTACAATTCCCGCTGCCTCGGAAAGCAACCAGCATAATTAAGGATCCCACGCACCCCGGACATACTCTCTTGCACCTTCGTCCGTTAGGAAAAAGATACAAAAGTTTGAGGTCATGTACCAACCAACTCAAGAACAGCTTCTTCCCTGCTGCCATCAGGCTTTTGAATGGAATTATCTTGTATTAAGTTGATCTTTTCTCTACACCCTAGCTGTGACTGTAACATTACATTCTGTAGTCTCTCCTTCCTTCCCTATGTACGGTATGCATTGTCTTCATAGCATGCAAGAAACAATACTTTTCACTGTATACTAATACATGTGACAATAATAAATCAAATCAAAAAACCCGAGAATTGCCTAGTTGTTCTGGTTTAATCCATTAACCAATTCTCAATCCATGCCAGTATTACCCAATGCCAGGTGGTTTAATTTTGCTGATTAATCTCCTGTTTCGGACCTTATTGAAAGCCTTCTGAATTCCAAAACACCAGCACCAGATCCACTGGTTCCCCGTGTCGATTTTGCTGGTAACATAGTAAAAACAATGGGGACAAGTTTGTCAAACATAATTTCCCCTTTCATAAACCCACATTGACTCTATCCAATCCCATGTTGGCTCTGTCCAATTCTACATCCCAGAAAATTTTTCTAAGTGACTAGTTATCAAATTCATTATAATAGATTCTGGCATTTTCCCTACAACTGATGCCAGGTCAACAGGTCTCCAATTCCCAGTTTTCTCTCTCTCTCTCCTTTCTTAAATAGTGGGGTTACATTTGTTACCTTCCAGTTTGTAGGAGCCATTCCAAAATGAAAATGAAATGAAAATGAAAATCGGTTATTGTCACGAGTAGGCTTCAATGAAGTGACTGTGAAAAGCCCCTAGTCGCCACATTCCGGCACCTGTCCGGGGAAGCTGGTACGGGAATCGAACCGTGCTGCTGGCCTGCTTTAAAAGCCAGCAATTTAGCGCAGTGAGCTAAACCAGTCCCTAAATTAAGGGTTTTGGAAGATGACCAGAAAAGCACTCCTCCGAAATGTCGTAATCGCGTTGCACGCCGCACACTGTTGCAACAGTGTTGGTGTGTCATCAGCAGGACCTCCCTCTACAGCCACCTATTTCCAACACTGGGATGCACATCATCAGGTCCAGGGGATTTGTCAACTTTCAGTCCCATTAAATTTGTCCAGTACAGCTTTTTTTTTTTTAAAACAAAAATTTCTTTTGGTTCTTCACTCTCACCACTACCTTGGTTCTCTGTACTCCTGGGAATTTTATAAATTTCACCATGAAGACAATCACACAGTATTTGTTTAGTTTCTTTGTCATTTCCTTATTCCCAATTATAAATTCTCCTGTCCCTTCCTGTAGTGGGCCCATATTTGCCTTTACTGATCTTTGCCTTTTTATATGTCTATAGAAGCTCTTACAATCCACTAGTTTACTTTCATATTCTATTTTCTCATCAGTTTCTTGGTCACCTTTTGCTGAATTCTAAAATACTCCCAAGCCTCGGGTTTATTACTTTTTTGGCAACTTTATACACCTCTTCCTCTAATCTAATACAATATGCAACTTCACTTGTTCACTTGTCACAAACCTTATCGAGTTCTTTGAGAAGGTGACTGAACAGGTAGACGAGGGTAGAGCAGTTGATGTGGTGTATATGGATTTCAGTAAAGCGTTTGATAAGGTTCCCCACGGTCGGCTATTGCAGAAAATACGGAGGCTGGGGATTGAGGGTGATTTAGAGATGTGGATCAGAAATTGGCTAGTTGAAAGAAGACAGAGAGTGGTAGTTGATGGGAAATGTTCAGAATGGAGTTCAGTTACGAGTGCGTACCACAAGGATCTGTTCTGGGGCCGTTGCTGTTTGTCATTTTTATAAATGACCTAGAGGAGGGCGCAGAAGGATGGGTGAGTAAATTTGCAGACGACACTAAAGTCGGTGGAGTTGTAGACAGTGCGGAAGGATGTTGCAGGTTACAGAGGGACATAGATAAGCTGCAGAGCTGGGCTGAGAGGTGGCAAATGGAGTTTAATGTGGAGAAGTGTGAGGTGATTCACTTTGGAAAGAATAACAGGAATGCGGAATATTTGGCTAATGGTAAAATTCTTGGTAGTGTGGATGAGCAGAGGGATCTCGGTGTCCATGTACATAGATCCCTGAAAGTTGCCACCCAGGTTGATAGGGTTGTGAAGAAGGCCTATGGTGTGTTGGCCTTTATTGGTAGAGGGATTGAGTTCCGGAGCCATGAGGTCATGTTGCAGTTGTACAAAACTCTAGTACGGCCGCATTTGGAGTATTGCGTACAGTTCTGGTCGCCTCATTATAGGAAGGACGTGGAAGCTTTGGAACGGGTGCAGAGGAGATTTACCAGGATGTTGCCTGGTATGGAGGGAAAATCTTATGAGGAAAGGCTGATGGACTTGAGGTTGTTTTCGTTAGAGAGAAGAAGGTTAAGAGGTGACTTAATAGAGGCATACAAAATGATCAGAGGGTTAGATAGGGTGGACAGCGAGAGCCTTCTCCCGCGGATGGAGGTGGCTAGCACGAGGGGACATAGCCTTAAATTGAGGAGTAATAGATATAGGACAGAGGTCAGAGGTGGGTTTTTTACACAAAGAGTGGTGAGGCCGTGGAATGCCCTACCTGCAACAGTAGTGAACTCGCCAACATGGAGGGCATTTAAAAATTTATTGGATAAGCATATGGATGATAAGGGCATAGTGTAGGTTAGATGGCCTTTAGTTTTTTTTCCATGTCGGTGCAACATCGAGGGCCGAAGGGCCTGTACTGCGCTGTATCGTTCTATGTTCTATGTTCTATTGTTAGCAACAGCTGGATTACCTTTCTAGAGTGCCTCAAAGGAATGTGAATTTGCTGTAAACCATGTATTAATTTTTAAAATGCTAGCCATTGCCTGTTGTGGTAACCGGAGCCTGATTAAATTGGATATTTTAAATTAAAGACTTCAAATCAAACTGCAATCACACCTCAGGCAGGCTGTTGGGAATTCAGACTTGGCCAAAGTCAAATACACAATCCACAGACCAACTCTCAGGAACATGCCTGGAACACACCCGTCAACTGCCCATCAGGAGATTATCACACCCTATTGATATTCACTAGTCTATTGTCAGTTGCCGAGATCGAGCCAGACTCTCAGGCACCCAGAGTTTCTGCTGTTACGTTATATGGGAACAGGTTACGTGCAGACCATACCACCAGAGATGTACACCTGGGGTGGACTCGGGTGTCCTGTCAAACGGTCATCAACCAGGCCATTGGGTGCTGAGACCCCCCTACTGAGGCCTCATTGCCAGAAAGCCAGAGGAAATGGTAAAAGGGTGCAAAAAAGGGGGGGGGTAAAGACAGACACCCGAAGCACATCAGCAGCGCAGACTTCAGACATCTGAGAAGCAAGGAAGAATCTGCAAGACTCAACTCGTGATGACTGACCAGAGGGACTCATCGGACCCACAGTTCAATCCAACCATCTTTACAATTGGTATAACCGAATCTTGGGTGCTTCTAGTATTATATATTTTGGGTTCATTTATGGGTTAACTTGTGTGTTTCATAAAGATTGTTGAATTTCTACTTTTATTTGTCCTTTGGAACTTTGACTAAAATACTGGTCGTAGTATCTGAGGTTTTACAGATACCTTTTAATGTGGTTTTCCAATCTACCAGAGCGAATTAGTCCATCATACCTTTGCAGTTTCTATTGTTTAGATTGAAGACTCTAGTTTCGAATTGAACTGCATCACTTTCCAACACTTCCCTAGAGACCCCTTTACAATGGGATTAGCCTTTTATCATTGCACAGCTCCAAATCTAAAGTAGCCCATTTTCAAGTTGGTTCTTCACCACACTGCTCCAGAAAAGTCCAGTATATATTCCAGGAATTTATCTTTTCTGGCATTAGTGCTAATTATTAGATTTACACGGCCTTCCTACAGACAGGAAGAATCACTATTGTTTATAGGAAATGTTCCAGCCGATTTGCGCTAAGCAAGTCAAGTAAGATACTGACCAGACCAGTCCACGTTAGAACCAACAACACTGCAAAGAATAGGAAAAAGGTGCAAACAGCATCAGTATTACGATCCCAGACCAGACCCCAATAGCAGCTCGAATACTGGACAGAAACCCTAATATTTTATTTTAATTTTGTAAGTCTGTGAGGAAAGGATATTTCACTCCAGGAGTAAACATCACACAAGAAAATGGCTTACAATAACCAATAAAAAAATGCTGACACAGTAACCCACAAGTGCTATCTTTTATTTCCACAAACTATTTCAGGTCATAATCCACTTTTAAATACAAGTAACACTCAGGAATACTTGCTGTAAAGAGAGGTCTTGGACACTCCACTTTGAGAGAGATATTTTGAAACTGCTTGAAAGAAGGATCTGACACCGTCAAAATAATGCAGAATCTCTGGCTGTATTCATCAGAAACCTTCTCAATTAATCTTTCAGCAAAGAAACTAACTCTGAAAACCTCAACAACTAACTGCTTCAGCCCCTGGCTCCTCCCATTAATTGTATCATCTTACTAAACTAAGCATAATGTCTCTAATTATCTACTCCCCTGGGAACCCACTTAATACAAGTACAAGTCCATTAGCCCAAGCTTTTACAATGCTTCAATTGTATCTCTGGCTGCAAAAAACTATAATTTTTAAAAACATGACTGCAGCAGTCACACGATCCCAGGCTTTTAACCCTCACTACACCAAATACATAATATGATAAATCTGTACAGGAGATAGGAAGGAACTGTCCTGATACAGGTTGCACGTGAACGAGGGCTGAGACTAGCACCTTAGCAGAAAGGAGAAATAGGGCAGACACAAAGACTTTAGATTGCTAAACAGGAGAATCTGGTGGATACACGGTATTGATTTGGTTTCAAATTAGAGTGGAGAGTAGAGTGCCAGCCAGTAGTGCTTTAGGCACTGCAGGCAAAGGGAAAACAAAACGTAAAGTAATTATGTCAGGGGCGTGCAAAAAAATAGGAAACAGGTACAAAGTTAGAACAGAAGGACAGGTTAGTGTGGGTCTTGAATAAACATTCTATATGCAAACAAATTCCATGAATTAGAGGTATAATATGGCAGCCAATACTGAGACATGGCTGCAGCTAAATATACCATGTTATAAGATCTGTAGAAAATATAGGGAAAAATAACAGAGGGAGAGTAGTTGCCTTTGCGATCAAGGATGAAATCATTTCCACGACAACAGAGGATACCATGAGGTGTAAGCGGCAGTGGATACGTTATGGATAGAATTAAAGCAGTAAAGAATTTGAGACCGGTTCTATACAGGCATGGGAAACAAGCTCCAAATTAAAGAGAAAGCTGAAAGGAGCACCAATGGGCACTAGGGAAGCCCTGAAGATCAGAGAAGGCAATGAAAGATTGGGGATTCCAGTCTGTGGGCCTTGGGGCAAAAGTAGCAAATGTTTTGAAATTGCGCTTGTAAGGGGATGCTTCAGGGTACTTGAAAACCCAGGAGAAAAGGATCCTTGGAACGCGAGATTGAAACTCTACAACATGGGCCACTGTTGAAGCCGTCTGAAAGGGAGCAACTGAGAAAATGCCAAAGCGAGGTCTTCAAATGTAGTGATTTATGCAGGGAACCTGCTAATGATTTCTCTGCCCCCGCATTGGGGAAGCTCATACGCCCAAAGGATTGTGGGATTGCCATTAGTCTCCAGCCAGTGGTAAGCAGGCAGGTTATAACATTCTTGTGTGCAGCGTACTTTTGCGCCAATGTCCGGGGAAACCATGCTAAGGTGGGTGTGAAGTCTCCGGCGCATCAGGAGTTCCGCGGGAGCTACCCCAGTCACTGCATGTGGGGTGGTCCTATATGGAAAAAAAAAAGAATCAGTCTCGTATCCATCGACCTGGAAGACTGCTTCTTTAGGCCTCGTTTGAATGTCTGCACTGCGCGCTCCGCCAACCCATTTGAAGCCGGGTGGTATGGGGAGGTGAGGATATGGTGTATGCTGTTCATCTTCATCAACCTCGCAAACTCCTCACTTGTGAACGGAGTGCCGTTGTCCGTGGCCAGCACCTCGGGGAGGCCATGCGTACTGAAAGACAAACGCATCTTCTCGATTGTTGTGCAGGACGTTGTGCCGACCATCTTATCACCTCTAACCATTTAGACTGGGCATCGATTAATAGAAGGAACATGGATCCTTGAAAAGGGCCGGTGAAATCCACATGCAAGCGCGCCCAAGGCCGTCCTGGCCATTCCCAGATGTAGGGGAAAAAGGACAGGAGCTGATACTGAGAGACTTGCACAATGGGCATTCGGGTGTGACCAAAATGAAAATGTTGGCCCGGAATTATGTCTGGTGACCAGGCCTCGACACCGACATTGAGAAGGTGGCCCAAAACTTCTCCATTTGCCAGGAGCATCAGAAGCTACCGCTGGCCGCGCCCCTACATCTGGGAATGGCCATCTTGGGCGCGCTTGCATGCGGATTTCACCCTGATGCACCATTTCTTCTGTCTGGGGGTGGAAAGTCTGGCACATCGTGTCTTGTATTATCCAATCCTGATAAATGGGGAATGTCATATGATATGAAATGGTATTTAAGAAGAGTTATTTCTTCACTTTATTGTTAATGACATATACAATTGTTTTGACTACCTTAATCTGTACAATGTATAGAGAAACAGGACTTTTTTTGCCAGTCAGAGATGGCTGATCTGTTCCTTAACTCCACATTTATAAGGAAAAAAAATTTTTAAGTTCCAGTACAGGAATTCTCACGTTAGGTAGTTTTTGGCATGAACTCGAGCAATGGAAAAAATACCTGCTCAAAGATAGCTGGTTGTTGGTGGCCAGTTAACTCAGCCCCAGGACATCACAGCTGGAGTTCATCCAGATGACCTTCCTTCCCCCTATCACAACGTCAGAACCGGGGTTGGGGCCCCGTTCTGACATTGTGATAGAGGGAAGGTGGTAATGATTTCATGTGTTCAGTTCCAATTGCAATTCAAAGTCTGTATCTGCATGCAGAAAGATCTGGGCTGATAAATGGCAAGTATCATCCTGCAATACAAGTGCCAGGCATTGATCATCTCCAGCAAGAGAAAATGCCGTTGACATTCAATGGCACACCAGCACTGAATCCCCCTCCATTAACATCCTAGAGCTTACCGTTGACCAGAAACTTTTCATTGGACCTACCCCGTATTAAGTTGATCTTTTCTCTACACTTTGCTATAACTATAACATTATATTCTGCAGTTTCTCCTTCCTTCCCTATGTACGGTATGCATTGTTTGCACACCATGCAAGAAACAATACTTTTTACTGTATACATGTGACAATAAATCAAATCAAAATGAAACTGAACTGGACCAGCCATATAAATACTGTGACTACAAGAAACTGGGAATTCTCTGGCCAGTAATCTGCCTAACTCTCCAAAGCTTGTCCACCATCTATAAAGCTAGTTAGGAGTGTAGTGTACTGGAATACTCTTCACTTGCCTGGAGCAACACTACATCATCGAAGTCAAAGTGGCTGGTCGATTGGCACCCCTTCCACCACTGGTGCACAATGGCAGCCGTGTGCATCATCTGCAAGGTGCACAGCAGCAATTCACCAAATCTACTTTGATGCCTTCTAAAGCCTTGGCCAATACCACTAAGGAGAACAAGAACAACAAAGGCATAGGACAATCACCTGTGTGTTTCCCCCTCCAAGTCACATGCCACCCTGACTTCAAATTATATCAGTTTCTTCACTGTGACTGGTGAAAATCCCAGGACTCCTTCATTGGTACTTGTGCCTGCACACGTGGACTGCAGTGGTTTTGTGGCCTTACGCCAAGATCAAATTGTACTTGATTGATACAGGTTGGGTTACGGGGATGGGGTGGAGGTATGGGCTTAAGTGGGGCGCGCAGGGCCGGTGCAGACCTGATGGGCCGAATGGACTCCTTCTGCACTGCAAATTCTATTATTCTATATACTTGTGCTGTGATCGAGTGAGAGTATAGATAGTAGGCTAATGCTAGAATTTGCAAAATGGGCAACAGTACTAAAATAAGCTGAACATAAACAATCAGGAATGTTGGTGGGGGAGCGAAAACAGCAGATCTGCAAAGGATGACACTGTGAAGATGGTTGAGAAATTGGAGCAAAAATATGCCAAAATATCAGAAACTCATATTGAGCAAGACCATTTTACAGTTACACCACCGAAAAGCAGTCTACTTCAAAGAGTTCCCGAGAAGAATTGAACGGCAGCATACTCTGCCCAACATCTGGAGGAACAACTGGAACAGGTGAAAGAGACAGCTATATATAGTGGAGAATAGGAATATGGATAGGAACTTCCTGTTTAGTCAGCTTATTGTGCAATAAGTCGGTAATTGCCACGGTTCTTACTGCTCATTGGTCAACTGTGCAAAATGGCCAGTAATGCATTTCTTGAGCAAGTGCAGTTTGCTGTCACTGGCTGCTGGGAGGGGTCTTGGTACTAAGCTATTTTTGCATTACTGGGTTTACTAGCTCTCTTAAAAATTGGACTTGCGTGCGAGGCATTTTTTTTGTATTATCCTTGAAGCAAAAATGGTAGTAACTGTCTGGTTGAAATCAAAAACGTTTTGCTATGCGATGAAAATGCATCAGCTGTGATCTCATCAGTCCACAGAATGTGTTTGAGGGTACTGGCTTTGCATGTGGAAGTGCATGTCACTTTTTTTTTTGAAAGTGGCAATTTAAATACTTTACTTTGTGGCAGGGGTAATGATTATTCTGGATATTTATGAATTCTTTAAATTTTGCTTTTATGCTAGTCCAAATGTCCCGTACATCATCCAGGTATCTGTAGCTACTCATAGTAGGTTAGGATGCTTTTTAAAAATGCACATTTCCACTCTTCTGGGTATGCTTGCATAGGTTGGCGAACATTTCTTACCCATAAACTGGGCATTTGAAGATAAAACTTATGATTGAATTCAGTGGCTTTTTTCTTACATCTGGAGTAAAATAACCAATTAAAGCTATATTTTTCTGGTCATACTTGGGTAATACATTAAAGAGATTTCGGACGGACAGCATACCTCTTCCTATATTTGCGTGGAGAGCCTTTCAATGTCTTAATGTCCAAAGATGTGCGGGTTAGGTGGATTGGCCATGCTAAATTGCCCTTCAGTGTTCAAAGACATGTAGGTTAGGTGGGGTTATGGGGATAGGGTGGGGAAGTGGGCCCAAGGCAGTGCGCTCTTTCAGCGGGTCAATGAAGACTTGATGAGCCGGATGGCCTCCTTCTGCACCTTAGGGATTCTATCGTATAAAGCAAAGTCTTGGTGAGTACATTTAGAGACCTTTATAAAGGGGCTTATGTCTTTAATGCGACAAGGATATTCCATGCGCCAATCTATGTCTCATTAAATCAAGATCATGCAATAAGTGAATAAAAACACATCAGTGAAATCTGAAAGATTTGTGAATAAAATTATTGGTTATGCAATGGTCAGCTTGGTACTGCAGAATGCATGCGTTCCCTGATTGCAGAGTTTTTTTTATTCATAGGGATGTGGGCATCCCTGGCTAGGTCAACATTTATTTCCCATTTCCAATGATCCTTGATACGGTGGTCATGAGCTGCATTCTTGAACAACTGCAGTCTCTGATGTAGCTGCACCCACAGTGCTTTTTGAAAGGGAATTTTATAATTGATTCAGCAACAGTTAAGAAACAAGATATAGATAGGTTTTTGATTTAGGGGATCAGGGGTTATGGGGAGAAGGCAGGAGAATGGGGTTGAGAAAATATCCGCCATGATTGAATGGCGGAGCAGACTCGATGAACCAAGCGGCCTAATTCTGCTCCTATGTCTTATGTCCATGGAGCCTTGGTGAGTTCCTGCAGTGCATCTTGTAGATGATACACATGGCTGATACAAGTGTCAATGGCAGAAGGAGTGAATGTTTATGGAAGGGGTGCCAATCAAGTAGGCTGGATGGGTCTTGGATGGTGTCCAACGTCTTCAATGCTGTTGAAGCTGCATCCATCCAGGCAAGGGGAGGCAGTGGCATAGTGGTGTCATCACTGGTCTAGTAATCCAGAGACCCAGAGCAATGTTCCAGTGGCCTGGGTTCAAATTCCACCACTGCAGATGGTGAAATTTGACTCACTAAAAATCTGGAATTAAAAACCTAATGATGACCACAAAACTATTGTCAATTGTCATAAAAACTCATCTTCTTCCTTTACGGAAGAAACTTGTTGCCCTTATTTGATCTGGCCTATGTGTGACTCCAGATCCACAGAAATGTGGTTGATTCTTAAATGCCCTCAGGGATGGGTGATGTTCACATGCTATGAACGAATTGTAGATAGTTGGATCTCAGGATCCCGATGCTTTTGTAAACACTCACAGGGATACGAAGGGGAATAAACCTGAAATTGGCAGTACAAAGCCAAAGAATTCTGGAATGCACCAGTTGCTTGCAATCAATTTTTAAAAAGGGATTACAAATGTGAAACCCAATCCCAGTAAATTGTCTTGTGCCAAGTAGTTGGAATTTTCATTTTGGAAATGAAGTAAGAAAGATTTATCTATAGTAAATTAATCAACATCTTATTTTTAGGTTCAACAATTAAGATTTATTATGCAGAAATGGTAGACAGCATATACTAGATTACATTATATAAACACACACTATGCATGCTACCTCATCTGACAAAAGAAAACCCCCAAAAATTCAAAACGAAATACAGAAGATAATGTTACTCTGTGATTGCACCATCTAATAAAGGAGTAGAGATTGAAAAAAGTTCTCTAAAGAGCAGCCCCCGAAAGCCCAGAAGTAGCTCCGAGTGCCCAACAGGTGACAAAATGATCCTCCTTGGAGATTTCCACAGCATAGTCTGGAACAACGTGAAGGAAAGGCGCGAGAGACAAGGAAGGAGTAATGAAATCAAATTCCAATGGAGTAATAGAATCATAGGAGAAAATGTCACCCATTCGACCCCTCAAGCCTGCCATTCGTGGTTGATCATCGCTTCAATGCCATTTTCTTCACAATATACCCACATCCCGCGTGTTTTTAATATCTAGAAATCTATTGATCTCAGTCTTGAACATGCATACTTTTTTTTTTAAATGGTTTTTATTGATTTTAATGTTTTAGAACATAGAACCGTACAGCACAGAACAGGCCCTTCGGCCCTCGATGTTGTGCCGAGCAATGATCACCCTACTTAAACCCATGTAACCCGTAACCCAACAATCCCCCCATTAACCTTACACTACGGGCAATTTAGCATGGCCAATCCACCTAACCCGCACATCTTTGGACTGTGGGAGGAAACCGGAGCACCCGGAGGAAACCCACGCACACACAGGGAGGACGTGCAGACTCCACACAGACAGTGACCCAGCCGGGAATCGAACCTGGGACCCTGGAGCTGTGAAGCATTGATGCTAACCACCATGCTACCGTGAGGCCCCACCACCATGCTACCGTGAGGCCCCAAATGCCTCACGGTAGCATGGTGGTACATGGTTATCATTGCCAAGTCAAAGTTGTATTTTTACAAATTACCATCTGGGAGGGGTTCATACCCCCCAGTACAGACACGTGTATATACAGCGGTGTTGTGAACTATCACCCTCCAGCCCCATTTTCGGGCCCTCCTCCGTGGCTCTGCCACCTACTTTCTGCCTCACTGGTTTCTGCCCCCTTCCCCGTACGCTTCTTCTTTCCCCACCCCCACTCTTTCCTTTACGTTTATATGGCGCGTCTATGCATCCTAGAGTCCCCTTCAGGGGCTCGGAGGTGTACAGCCCACAGTAGAAGGCCTCGAATGTGGAACTTTTCTGGTTCAGCTTCCAGTCTGAACTATTTCCCTCGTGGGTGCCTGCTTCCTCAACTGGTGGGCCAGCAGGCGGCTAACCTCGTCTCCGTGTTCATAGAAGGTCTCCCATCTCCGGCTGAGTTGCCGCACTGCATTCCCAGTGGGGAGCAGGTCAAAGTCCATTTGTAGCTTTTTCCTCTCTGCCAGAAGCTGTACGGTAGGGGCTGCGGAATATTGCCGGTCTACCTCTAGTATGGAGTTGACCAGTTGTTGCCCAGACACCCTCTCACCCTCTCTTCCCCATCTCAATGTGCTTTATAAGCAATTATCTCACACCTGATCACGGCCTTCATCGCCTACCAAAATGTGGACGGTGAGACTCTTTCTCCTCTCCTCTTCTCTCTTTCTCTTTCCCTCCCCCCCCCCCCCCCCCCACCTTGATTATTGGTAATGTACCAGTCTATGGCCCGTGATAATCACGCAAAAGTCGGCAAGAGGGCCCCCGTGTCTAACCTCCATTGGTAGGGGGAGCGCACGTTGGGCTCGGCCCATCCCCAACCTTACATCCATGTAGTGCGGAGCGTGGTCACGGATTACGATTACGGAGTATTTCACTCTTACTACCCCTGGAAGCACTGAGTTCCCCACTACAAAGAAGTCAATGTGTGTATATACCTTATGTACTTTAATTCTTTTTTTAAATAATAGAGTGCCCAATTCATATTTTCCAATTAAGGGGCAATTTAGCATGGCCAATCCACCTACCCTGCACATCTTTTGGGTTGTGGGGGCGGAACCCATGCAAACACGGGGAGAATATGCAAATCCCACACGGACAGTGACCCAGAGCCAGGATTGACCCTGGGACCTCGGCGCCGTGAGGCAGCAATGCTAACCACTGCGCCACCGTGCTGCCCGCCACAACCCAAAGATATGCAGATAGGCCACGCTAAATTGCCCCTTAATTGGAAAAAATGAATTGGGTACTCTAAACTTATTATTAAAAAGTGGACAACCTCACATTTATTTACGTTATACGGCATTTGCCATGCATATGCCCACTCACTCAGCCTGTCCAAATCCCACTGAAGAATCTGCATCCTCCTTACAGTTTACCCTCCCACCAACATTTGCAAATACTACATATAGTTCCCTCATCCATTAATATATAACGTAAACAGTTGGTCCCAGCACAGATCCCTGCGGTACCCACCACGAGTCATTGCCTGCCAATCAGAAAACAATTCATTTATTCCGACCCTCCCGCAATAGCCTCCCCGAACAGGCGCCGGAATGTGGCAATTAGGGGCTTTTCACAGTAACTTCATTTGAAGCTTACTTGTGACAATAAGTGATTTTCATTTCATTTCATTCCTGTTTGCTGACCAGCTTTCTATCCATCGCAAAACACCATGGATCAGTGACCGGATTGTTGTTCTAGCAGTGACACGGGAGCCTAAAAGGGAAATTGAAGGCCAGCAGAATCTGTTGTGGCGTTGTGGCGTCAAAATCTGCTTAGTGTACCTGCCGAAGGGATCTCACAGACTTCATGGCCCAGATACTGGGAAATCTGGTGGAAGAGATAGCTTCATCAAGCCGCCAGCGATAATGCCCACAGGTCACTCCGGCCAAAACCCAGGGCCAGAGAGCAGCCTATGGCCATAATCGCCACGCTGCACCAGTACAAGGCCTGGGAAAGAGCCCTGCGTTGGGCCAGGCTGACAAAGACCTGCAACTGGGAAGGACATCCAATCAGGACATACCACAATATTTGTGCAAACACCGGGCAGTATTAAAGCAAAGGCACCTCTAACAAAGCAGGGTGAAGTTCTGGATGCTCTACCCAGCCAAACTGTTTCACCTTTCAGGGCAGGGAACGCTACTTCACTGTCCCTGTGGACACAGACAAATTTGTCCAAGAGCACGGTCTGGATTGGGAGCAGCAGACTCGACGATAAGGCGGATACCCCAAAGGACTCACCGATGAGAGAGCACGGTAGCACAGTGGGTAGCACTGTTGCTTAACAGCGCCAGGGTCCCAGGTTCGATTTCCAGCTCGGGTCACTGACTGTGTGGAGTCTGCACATTCTCCCTGTGTGTGCGATTTTCCTCTGGGTGCTGCGGTTTCCTTCCACAAGTCCCCAAAAGACTTGTTGTAAGGTGAATGGGACAGTCTAAATTCTCCCTCCGTGTACCCGAATCAGTGCCAGAATTGGTGACTAGGGACTTTTCACAGTAACTTCATTGTAGTGTTAATGTAAGCCTACTTGTGACAATAAAGATTATTCTTATTATTACCTGGTGACGGAGGATGAACACCAACTGGAGGATAGTTAGGGGGCAAGCAGGGAGGGGGAGAACAAGGACAACTCTAAAAAAAATTTAAAATCTTTGGGTTGTGGGGGCGAAACCCACGGGAGAATGTGCAAACTCCACACATAGTGACCCAGAGCCGGGATCGAACTGGGACCTTGGCGCCGTGAGGCAGAGTGCTAACCACTGCTCCACCGCACTGCCTGTGATGCTATCCATTTTGAATGCAAAAAAAGGAAGGCAGATTGTTTGAATGGGTGCAAATTGAGGTGGATACTCAGCGAGACCTTTGTGTCCTCGTGCATCAGTTGCTGAAAGCACGAAGGTACAGCAGGCAGTAAAGGCAGCAAATGGTATGTTGGCCTTCATAGCGAGAGGGTTTGAGTATAGGAATAGAGATGTTTTACTGCCATTCTTTCGGGCATTGGTGAGGACACACCTGGAGTATTGTGTGTAGTTTTGGTGTCCTTATCTGAGGAAGAATGTTCTTGCTATGGAGGGAGTGCAGCAAAGGTTTACCATGCTGATTCCTGGGATGGCAGGACTGTCAGATATGGGGAGACTATGTTGGTTAGGATTATATTCATTGGAGTAGAAGATTGAGAGGTGATCTCAGAAACTTACATAATTCTAACAGGATTAGACAGAAGATTCAGAAAGAATGTTCCCGATGGTGGGGGTGTCCAGAACTAGGGATCATAGTTTGAGAATAAGCGGTGATCCTTTTAGGACGGAGGTGAGGAGATATTTCTTCACTCAGATGAATCTGTGAATTTCACTACTATCTGTGGAATTCACTACCACAGAAAGTAGTTGAGGCCAAAGCGTTACATAACTTCATGGAGGAAGTAGATATAGCTCTTGGGTAAAGAATACGGGGGGGGGGGGGGGGGGGGGGGTGCGCCGCCGGACAGAAGAAGGAGGCAGGATCGGGTATGGTACTTGGTGATCAGCCATGATCATAATGAATGGTGGAGCAGGCTCAATGGGGTGATAGGCCTCCTCGTGCTTCTAGTTTCTATGTAAGTGGGGAGTGTTCTAAAACTCCTAACTTGGAGGTTGAGAGCTACTCGCAGAATTCACGGCCTCTGACCGGCTCTAAAATGATAGAACAGAAAATGCTGGAAATACACATTATCGTAGCTAACATTAAGTGGCGAGAAAAAGTTAAGTTGATGGCCTTACATCAGGACATATAAAAATGTAATAGCCACTGAGCAATATTTGTGTGTGTGTGTGTGTGTGTGTGTGTGTGTGTGTGTGTGTGTGTGTGTGTGTGTGTGTGTGTGTGTGTGTGGGGGGGGGGGGGAAAGAGTGCCGAGCAAAATCATGTAGTGAAGTGCAAAGTGGAATATCTGTGATAGGATACAGGAAAGGAGATACTAAATTACACAAGATTTCATGGTACAAAGAACGGTATTAGTAAAGAAATAAAAGATGTATCCAGATGAAGTGTGAATGCATTTGGATATCTGCATTCCAGCCGGTGAAGAGAGAAATGAGGAAACAAAAGGAGGTAGTAGTATAGTTTGAGAGAAAAACCAACAGGCAACGGCTTTCTAAATTCATTAAGAATAGCCAGCACAGATTTGTAAAAGGCAGATCATGCTCAACTAACTAGAATTTATTTAAGTAACTGAAGGTTGAAGAAGGGAATGTAATGATGTTATCTGCGAATTTAAAAAAGCATCTGACAAAGTACCACATAAGAAGCTGGCTAACAAAATGGAGGTTCAAGAAAAGAAGAGTCGGTGTCAGTGTGCAAAAGTAATTGGCTTAAAGACAGAAAACAATGAGTTATTTAAACAGTTTTGTTCAGACTGGATGATAATAGATGGGGGTGTTCCCCAAGTGTCAGTGCTAGGACCACTCCATTTTTTGACAAATGACTTAGTCGATACTGGAAGCAATACAATTACTTACCCACTACTTATCAATCAGCTCTCTAGCATGTAGCCTCGACTGCTGCAGCAGGGCAAGACCACTCAGAAGAGTGAAAAAGTAGAAAGCAAAATGCCAAAGAAC
The DNA here is from genome assembly GCF_902713615.1 of Scyliorhinus canicula. Classification (NCBI taxonomy): domain Eukaryota; kingdom Metazoa; phylum Chordata; class Chondrichthyes; order Carcharhiniformes; family Scyliorhinidae; genus Scyliorhinus; species Scyliorhinus canicula. The sequence goes on from NC_052146.1 coordinate 169,710,869, forward strand.
ACCTCTTTCCCCTCTGCACGTAATTCCCACCGTGCTCCAAATTCACGATACCCACACTTACTTTGGTTGTACCTCACTCAGGATGCGCTCTCCCACTGCTCGTGCACAAAGCAAGGGAGATATGGAGACTAGTATAGCTAATTCCATACGACACAGCCGAGGTGGTTGACTGCAAACCAGCAATGATTCTTGGTGGGTGGGTGGCACTGGTTACAGAGCTGAAGGAGGTTACTTATGGAGGCATGGACCATGCAACAACTTTTGTTTTTAAAAATTGGTGCTACTTGAAAATTTGAGGTGGATTGTACTGGGATCAGTATATCAGAAAGCACTTCTGGCTGCAATGGTTCACATTTAATACTTCACCAATTAGCACAGCTAAAAATTCACATTCGAGGTATGTCCAGAAGACTAGAGTTATCCAAGTTCAAATTCTCTGTGCATTAAACTTTTAAAGCACCAAAATATTAATAAAATTGTTTACAAGCTAGTGAAAAAGATGGCCACTGTAAAATGCACTTAGGATTCAATGTGTTACAATAAGGAACAATAAGAAGCCCTGTTTAAATCATTACTACCGCTGCAATTAGTTACCCTGGTTTATGTTTAGATAGTGCAGATTCTAAACCACTACTCAACACCACAAATCCCATCCTTCAAAATACTCGTTACTGGCTGAACAAACTACTAATGCACAAATTGCAGTTCATGAAAAGCAGAGCTACTGTAACATTTCAGTAAAGCACAATAATGGGCATTGCTGATTTAGGAAAGATTTCCTTCTCCCTGCACTTATTTCATTTCCAAAATCAATCTTGCAAGAGAACATGTTTCCCATATTGTTCAGTTACAACAAAACTGTTCCAAGCGATTCCAAAAGGTGTTCACTTTGTAAATTCAGCACATCTTTGAAACATGTTAATTTTCACCTAATTTCTTTTCTCTGCAGTTTATATTACCGGAGTAAGACAAAAGAAAAATGGCACTGGAGCGAGGCAACTTCTTGCAAGCTGTGCCCAGCATACACGGTAATTCTATCTTTTACTCTCGCTCTATGCTTCTAAAACTTAATTCTAACTTTTTAAAACTCTCTAACAATGTTGTAATTCAATTACTCACAGATTTAGTGATCTTTACGACCCTGGAGACACCTGAAACTGACGACCTGAAATCGATCCGGACCAGCCGACCAGGTGTGAGCAGCTGCCGGAGCTGCAGTCCCAGGCCTGGGAATTCCCCTACAGCAGCAGCCAGAGATCAGGAAAATGCCCTAGAAGCCAGGGCCTTCACTCTACAAGCTCCCAGAGACCTGGAAAGCACCACAGAAGCCGGGACCTTCACTCTGCTGCTCTCCAGCATCGCAGCAGCTGCAGTCCTCCCCCACCCCAGCTTCCAACCCCACTGACCCGGAGAGCTGCTACCCCCTGCAGGCCACAAGCAATCCCTCCACTCCCCCACATCCATAGTCGCCCCACACTCCTAAAAATCAACTCCCACAGCCTAACAATCACTAATACTGCTCTTTTAAATTTACTTGCAGGTCAACAGATCCTCCGTCCTCTGAAGGAAGACCGTGATCTGGAAGGACCCTGCGGACCCCAACACACAGAACCGGCCATCGCCTCATCTGCAACCGCGATCCCAGAGACGTCATCCACTTACCAGCGTGGTCTGGACATCCACCAACCGGTGAAGACAAACCACAGCCCGACAGCGACCCGGAACACTCGACCGCGCTGACCCACCTACCAACGCAACTATTCCCTTCACACTGCATACTCTCACCGTCTCCCAGGCTTGAAAAAAAGCAGTCACTCCAGGAAACGTGGAAAATGTGCAGGCCTGCAGTTGAGTGTGAAACAGCGCGGCCCCAAAGCCCCTCTGCCTAGCTTACTCCTAGCTAATGTCCAATCTCTAGAAAACAAGCTAGACGAACTTAAAGCCAGACTCACTTTTCAAAGAAAACTAAGGGACTGCTGTGTGCTCTGTTTCATGGAGACATGGTTCACTCCTGCTTCACCGGACTGTGCCCTACAACTAGGGGGCTTCTCAATCCACCAAATGGACCATACGGTAGCCTCAGGCAAGGTAAGGGGAGGAAGGTTCTGCCTCCTAATCAACACCTCCTGGTGCCTAGATGTAGCAACAATGACGTGTTTCTGCTCCCCAGACCTGGAATACCTGATGCTAAAATGCCGCCTCCACTACCTTCCACGTGAGTTCAGCTCTGTTATCCTGACGCCAGTTTCCATCCCACCCCATGCGAACCATGAGCTTTGATATGAGCTTGGCTGGGATTATGGTGTTGAAGGCGGAGCTGTAGTCAATAAACAGGAGTCTGATGTAGGAGTTCTTGTTGTCGAGATGCTCTAGTGAGGAGTGTAGGGCTAGGGAAATGGTGCCTGCTATGGACTGGTTGCAACGGTATGCAAATTGCAGTGGATCAAGGTGTTCTGGGAGTACGGAGGTGATATGCTTCATGATCAACCTCTCGAAACACTTCATTACGACTGACATCTTCAACCTCTCTTTACAACAATCTGAGGTCCCCATCTGCTTCAAGAAGACGACCATCATCCCTGTACCAAAAAAAGGTCAAGCAGCGTGCCTTAATGACTATCGTCCAGTGGCTCTGACATCCATCATCATGAAGTGCTTCGAAAGGTTAGTCATGGCACAAATCAACTCCAGCCTCCCAGATTGCCTTGATTCACTACAGTTCGCCTACCACTGCAACAGGTCCACAGCAGACACCATCTCCATGGCCCTGCACTCTACCCTGGAACATCTAGATAACAAAGACACATATGTCTAAGACTCCTATTTATCGACTATAGCTCAGCTTTCAACACCATCATTCCTACAAAACTCATCTCCAAACTCTGTGGCCTTGGCCTCGGCTCCTCCCTCTGTGACTGGATCCTAAACTTTCTAACCCACAGGCCACAATCAGTAAAGATAGGCAACAACACCTCCTTCGTGATCATCCTCAACACTGGTGCCCCACAAGACTGTGTCCTCAGCCCCCGACTATACTCCTTATACACCTATGACTGTGTGGCCAAATTCCCCTCCCAACTAGATTTTCAAATTTGCTGATAACACCACCGTAGTGAATCGGATTTCAAACAATGATGCGACAGCGTAGAAATGAGGTAGAGAATCTGGTGAACTGGTGCGGCAACAGTAATCTCTCCCTCAATGTCAACAAAATGAAGGAGATTGTCATCGACTTCAGGAAGCATAGTGGAGAACATGCCCCTGTCTACATCAATGGGAACGAAGTGGAAAGGGTCGAGAGCTTCAAGTTTTTAGGCGTACAGATCACCAACAGCCTGCCCTGGTCCCCCCATGCCGACACTATAGTTAAGAAAGCCCAACGACTTTACTTTCTCAGAAGAGTAAGGAAATTTGGCATATCAGCTATGACCCTCACCAACTTCTATAGATGTACCACAGAAAGCATTCTTTCTGGTTGTATCACAGCTCGGTGTGGATCCTGCTCTGCCCAAAACAGCAGGAAATTACAAAAGGTTGTGAATGTAGCCCAGTCCATCACGCAAACCAGCCTCCCATCCATTGACTCTATCTATAATTCCCACTGCCTCAGAAAGGCTGCCAGCATAATTAAGGACCCCACGCACCCCGGACATACTCTCTTGCACCTTCTTCCGTCAGGAAAAAGATACCAAAGTTTGAGGTCACGTACCAACTGAAAAATAATAGCTTTTTCCCTATTGCCACCAGATTTTTGAATGGACCTACCTCATATTAAGTTGAGCTTTTCTCTACACCTTGCTATAACTGTAACATTATATTCTGCAGTCTCTCCTTCCTTCCCTATGTACGGTATGCATAGTTTGTCCAGCATGCAAGAAACATTACTTTTCACTGTTTACTAATATAGGTGACAATAATAAATCAAATCAAAGTTTATTTAATTTGCTAACCATGTACACACGACTTTTTTTGAAGAATGGGTGCAGTGCACTGGCCCCAATGCTCCTTAGGTTAAATCTCAATAGCTAAAATTGGACATTTACCAGGCAAGTCCAAACTTTTGACAAGCGCAAGTGAAATACGATTGCCGTTGACAGAAATATACATTTAAAATATAACAATTCTCAAGCATCATCATCAGGCCGATGACAGATCCTAATGAAAGAGACTATATCAGGAGGGTAATGACATATCGCAACCAGGAGAAATTTGGTTATAATGGACTGTAACCTGCCAGAATTACAATTTTACCAAATCTATAATTTCAGCACTTGAATTATCCACCTACTGTATCCCACCAAAAAACAGACCGAGCACTCAACCATAAACAAAAGTTGGTAAAAGCAGGGCTCATTATTTCATTTTGTGGGGATTTACATGTACAAAAATAATATTGTCCACATTTTGGAATAAGACGACCAATTTGAATGCTACAGGTGTCTCCTCATTATTCTCGGATTAGCTGGCTAGCCTCAAGCCAGCTCCATTCAAAGCTATGTAGCACAGCAGTCAGAGAATAAGTAGAACTTATAAATTACTTTAGACAATGGCTGCAGCTGTATCAACATCATTCTGCAAATTGAATTTGGACTCTTTCGTTCTCCACCTCAACTCACATGCATAACTCAGCAAGTACCTTTCAAAATACTTCTATATGCCAAATGGTGCAGTCCATTGCAATAGTAACTGATCTGAGAAGTGTGCTTTGTGAACAGAGGACGAAGACAGAAATTTGGTGCAGAGTGAGAAAGGTCACTTTAAAGCAATACAACAGGCAACATGGAAAATTTACAGCACAGAAGGAGACCATTTGACTTGAGTGCGTCAGCTGAAAGAGCTTTCCAGATTAATTCCACTTTCAAACTCGGCCTTACGTACTTAACAGACTTATTTCTGTTTGGCTAACTTCAGAGATCTGTGGACATAGATCCCAAACCCCTCCTATCTCTGCATCCAACCATTTATTGGGTATTCCCACGTTTTGTTTGTCTTCTCAAATTTACAATCACACATCACTTCAGGTTGAATTCATTTTTGTTGCATTTCTGCCCATCTGACCAGTTCATTGTTACCTTCCGTCTGCATTTACATTTTTCTCAAAGGACATTTACGACACAGGAAGAAGTCACTGAGCTGACAATGCTGCCCATCCTTAATCACATCCCCAACATTTAAATCAAAATTGATATTTTTGTGATGAATGTAAGTAATTGTTACTCCTCCCAAACTCTTTCCAGACATCCTTGACCCTAGCACCAGGGAGGAAACAGATCATCCTGGAGTCTCGTGCAGTCACAGAAACACCTAACTCCCAAAATTCTGCTTTTAGGACCTCATCTCTTTGTTTTTTAAACCTATGTCATTTGTACCAATGTATACCACTACCACTGGCTGTTCCCCCTCCCCCCCTCCAGAATGTCCTGTAACCGTTCTGATACATCCTTGACCCTGGCACCAGGGAGGCAGCATATCATCCTGGAATCTTGTTTGCGGCCACAGAAACACTAATCTATTCACCTTTTGAATTGAATCCCTTATGACTATTGCAATCACACATTTGTTAGTCCTCCCTTGTGTAGCAGAGTCAACCGTGGTGCAGCACATTTGGCTGTTGCTGCTTTGCCCGGAGAGGCCATTCCCTTCAACAAAACCAAAGCTGTGCATTTGTTTTGCAGGGAAATAGCTATAGAAGATTCTTGTCTGCCTAGCCCTCTTGCTCAGCCTGGTGGCCAACCATTCCCTTCCTCCTGTGGACTCTTGGCCTCACATGTGACCACCTCTCTATGTGCTAGCCATGATACTCTCATCTCATGGATCTCCAGTGTCCCCAGCCTCCATTGCAGTTCCAAAATCCGGAGTTCCAAGAGCTTCAGCTGGAGATCCTTCCTGCACACATGATGACCATGGGAACTGGAAATGTTCCCAGCTTCGCACATAGAGCAGGAGGGGCACACAGTTTGGTGTGCTTATGCAATGATGTAGTTCTTCAAATTCAATCTTTTGGAAGCTACTTATTATCAAATAATAACAGTTACTCTAGTGTCCTTCTTCCTTGCTCCTCGTTGTTACAGAATATATCCCTTACAAACAATGAAGCACGATACCTTAAAAACTATAAGTGATAAAAGTATTAAATATTTACCTGCCCGCACTCATGACACACCCTCAGCCACATCACTCAACAATAACTCGGTACAATAACTACTACACAGAAAATAATTGGTTTAAATCACTTGACCATTACTGAACATACAAATGGTTTCTTGCACCCTATACAGGATTGAGAGCACATTGGGTTTTAAAAGAGATTGCTTAGAGGAAAATCGGGTTTAGCTTGGAAGAAGAAATCAAGATGAATGTTAAATCACAGTTACCGAATCATACCAGTTATTCTTTGTCACACAAAATAATGACACATCTCTCAAAAACATTGGTAGTCAACCATGTTTAAACAAGATCCCCTCACCACTGAAAATTGGAATGAACCGTTACGATTTTTATTTTAAAAAGCATCTCACTTTTGTTTCTCTGAATATTGATGATATGCTTTTCTTTGAAGTGCTTTTGAACTCCTAGTTTATGGTCTCAGCACAATCTCCAGCTTGAGCACCGTAGTGGAAGCAGATACAATAGTGACTTTTATGGGGCATTTTGACAAATACATGAATAGGATGGGAATAGAGGGATATGGTCCCAGGAAAGGTAGCAGATTTCAGTCCAGACGGGCAGCATGGTCGGTGCAGGCTTGGATGGCCTAATGGCCTGTTCCGGTGCTATAATTTTCTTTGTTCTTTGATCATTCTCTGGAAAGTGCATGTATGACCAGACGACAGAACTTACTAATTAGACTGGAAAAATATTTTTATGTTGAAACTGTACAATTTTTAACAAGAACAAAGAAAAGGCTAGGCATATAGCCAGCAGCAATCACCCCACACTATGAAAATGAATATTTCTTGGAACATTCCAGACTCATTGGCAATTTATTTGTTTTTAGACTGCAGCATATCTAAGCACTAAGGGCAGATGGCACAACTACAACTGCTCTCGGCCTGCTGAGTTGCTTACCCCTTCACTTGGATCTCTCCAACTCGGAAGTTAAGTATTTCTTCATTCCAAGTTAAAAATTTTCCATTCCAAAGAATCGCTAAAGCCTAAGCATTCCCCTGTTTACTCACTCAATCTCTTTAACGAATAATATCAAACCTCCTTGGATTAGCTATAGCCCACCCAATCCCTTGGGTTAACCTGATACACAATGACAGCCATTTTGTTGCCTATACAGGACTTTAACAAAGGCACAATGAAAAAAATTCAAGAATATCAGTACAGGGGGAATCATGAACAAGTTATAATTGGCAACAGATACTGGATAGAACTAGAAGCAGGGACAGTTATTTGAAACTTTAATAATTAAAGGTATAAGCTTGGCATGATTTCCACCTGTTCTCTGTCACCAATAGATTAATGGCATCTCACCCTAATTTCAGTCCATTGATTTACCAGGTGACACTGGTCCAAGAAAATGCTTGCCCAAAAATGGCTAACTGATTAGCTTATCTTGACAAAGTGACACAAGCTGGACATCGCTATGACCTCAATGGCAGTCACCAATGACAGTATACAAAGGTTGACCTATCTCAAAGATGCACAAATCTTCAAAATGTCACCACAGGAGATCTAGAAGTACAACATAGAGAATAGGAATATATTTTTGCAACAAAAACACTTTAGTGTTAAGTACTTCCGCACATCTCCATACAAGAATACATTTACACTCATGCAAAAAAAAAAAAAAAATTTCTCTCTAGGAATCAGCATTTGAACAATAGCTAGAAGCTGCTCAGCTGATGCCCACAGGACCCAAACAACAATGGAGAACATAGAAAGTGAACTAAATCAGCATCCAGGAAAAGAAATTGTGAAAAACACCCGTCAGTGACTTTAGTATTGCCAGAGTGAATAATAGCCCTTTTATACTATAAATCAATTTTACAAAGTCATGCTATCTTTGATAGGGAAAACAATTTGAAGGAAAATGTAGCCGGTCTGTTAAGTTAGTTCACGGTGACACCAAGGTTGGTGGAGTGGCAGACAGTGCTGAGGATTGTCAGAGGATACAGCAGGACATAAATAGGTTGGAGAATTGGATTGAGAAATGGCAAACGGAGTTTAGAACATAGAACATTACAGCGCAGTACGGGCCCTTCGGCCCACGATGTTGCGCCGACCCGTGAAACCATCTGAAGTCTATCTGGCCTACACTATTCCATTTTCATCCATATGTCTATCCAGTGACCACTTAAATCCTTAAATTTGGCGAGTCTACTACTGTTGCAGGCAGGGCGTTCCACATCCGCACTACTCTGAGTAAAGAAACTGCCTCTGACATCTGTCCTATATCTATCACCCCTCAATTTAAAGCTATGTCCCCTCGTGTTGGTCATCACCATCCGAGGAAAAAGACTCTCACCCTATCTAACCCTCTGACTATCTTATATGTCTCTATTAAGTCACCTCTCAGCCTTCTCCTCTGTAACGAAAACAACCTCAAGTCCCTGAGCCTTTCCTCGCAAGACCTTCCCTCCATACCAGGCAACATCCTAGTAAATCTCCTCTGAACCCTTTCCAAAGCTTCCACATCCTTCCTTTAATGTGATGACCAGGACTGCACACAGTACTCCAGGTGCAGCCGCACCAGAATGTTGTACAGCTGCAGCATGACCTTGTGGCTCTGAAACTCAATCCCCCTACTGATAAAGGCTAGCACACCATATGCCTTCTTAACAGCCCTATTAACCTGGGTGGCAACTTTCAGGGATTTATGTACTTGGATGCCAAGATCTCTCTGTTCATCTACACTACCAAGAATCTTGCCATTAGCCCAGTACTCTGCATTCCTGTTACTCCTTCCAAAGTGAACCACCTCACACTTTTCCGCATTAAACTCCATCTGCCACCTCTCAGCCCAGCTCTGCAGCTTATCTATGTCCCTCTGTAACCTATAACATCCTTCAGCACTATCCACAACTCCACCGACCTTCGTGTCATCTGCAAATTTACTAACCCATCCTTCCAGGTCATTTATAAAAATGACAAACAGCAGTAGCCCCAAAACAGATCCTTGCGGTACACCACTAGTAACTGAACTCCAGGATGAACATTTGCCATCAACCACCACCCTCTGTCTTCTTTCAGCTAGCCAATTACTGATCCAAACCGCTAAATCACCTTCAATCCCATACTTCCTTATTTTCTGCAATAGCCTACCGTGTGGAACCTTATCAAACGCCTTACTGAAATCCATATACACCACATCAACCGCTTTACCCTCATCCACCTGTTTGGTCACCTTCTCAAAAAACTCAATAAGGTTTGTGAGGCATGACCTACCCTTCACAAAACCGTGTTGATTATCGCTAATCAACTTGTTCTTTTCAAGATGATTATAAACCCTATCTCTTATAACCTTTTCCAACATTTTACCCACAACCGAAGTAAGGCTCACAGGTCTATAATTACCAGGGTTGTCTCTACTCCCCTTCTTGAACAAGGGGACAACATTTGCTATCCTCCAGTCTTCCGGCACTATTCCTGTCGACAAAGATCAAGGACAAAGGCTCTGCAATCTCCTCACTGGCTTCCCAGAGAATCCTAGGATAAATCCCATCTGGCCCTGGGGACTTATCTATTTTTACACTTTCCAAAATTGCTAACACCTCCTCCTTGTGAACCTCAATTCCATCTAGCCTGGTCGACTGTACCCGAGTATTCTCCTCGACAACATTGTCTTTCTCCAATGTAAACACTGACGAAAAATATCCATTTAACGCTTCCCCTATCTCCTCTGATTCCACACACAACTTTCCACTACTATCGTTTATTGGCCCTAATCTTACTCTAGTCATTCTTTTGTTCCTGATATACCTATAGAAAGCCTTAGGGTTTTCCTTGATCCTATTCGCCAACGACTTTTCATGTCCTCTCCTCGCTCTTCTTAACTCTCCCTTTAGGTCCTTCCTGGCTAACTTGTAACTCTCAAGTGCCAGACAAATGTGAGGTAATGCATTTTGGTAGGTCTAACAGTAGGGAAATATACCGTAGATGATAAAACTCTTAGGAATTTATAAAGTCGAGAGATCTGAGCGTGGATGTCCACAGATCTTTGAAAGTGGCAACATAAGTGGACAAGGTAGTCAAGAAAGCATACGGAATGCTTGCCTTCATTGGACGGGGCATAGAGTATAAAAACTGGCAAATTATGCTACAGTTGTATTGAATCTTGGTATGGCTGCACTTAGAATATTGCGCACAATTCTGGTCGCAACACTACCAGAAGGATGTGGAGGTTTGGGAGAGGGTGCAGAGGAGGTTTACCAGGATGTTGACTGGTCTGGAGGGTGTGAGCTACACGGAGAGGCCGAAAAGACTCAGTTTTCATCAGAAAGATGGAGGTTGAGGGGTGACCTGATAAGAGTTCTACAAGATTATGAAGGGCATGGATAGAGTGGATGGGCAGGCACTCTTTCCAAGGGTGGAGGGGTCAGCCACCAGGGGGCATAGGTTTAAGGTCTGTGGGACAAAGTTTAGAGGAAACGAGCAAGGCAGGTTTTAAAAAAGATATATTTTTATTTTATTTATTTATATTTTAAATTTTATTTTATTTATTTATATTTTTACAGAGGGTAGCAAGTGCCTAGAACGCGTTGCAAGGCGCGGGGGGGGGGGGGGGGGGGGGGGGGGGGAAAAGAGTTGGTTGTGGAAGCTGATTCATTAACTGCGTTCAATAGGCATTTAGACAAATACATGAATAGGATGGGTATAGAGGGAATTAGCACTAGGAAGTGCTGAGGGTTTTAGCCAAGGGTGGTATCAGGTTTGGAGGGCCGAGGGGCCTGTTCCTATGTTGCATTGTTCTTCGATTCCTCCTACCGAAGCACATGACCTCACACTTCCCTATTTGCCAAGTTTTTGCCCAGTCATCCAATCTATCTCTACTCCGTTACAGAATCACAATACATTCATAACACACCTTTCCACTATTTTCGTAACAGCAGCAAATTTGGAAACCTTACATTCTGTTCCTTCCTCCACCTCATTCATATAAAGAGTGAAGAATTGCGAGCAAAGAACTAATTCTTACAGTACTCCACTAGTTATATCTTTCTCCTCTGAAAGGACCCTTTTTTCCAAACTCGGTTTTCTATGTGACAGCCAGTTTTCAATACATGCGAATGCATTTCCCCCATTTCCATGGGCTTTTACTTCATTCACTGACCTCTTTTGCGGCACCTTGTCAAATGCCTTTTGGAAATCTAAATACACTAGATCTACAGGTTCTCCTCTGTCTACTCTCCCTGTTACATCCTCAAAAAAATGTATTTGTCAAACATGATTTACCTTTCATAAAATCATGTTGACGAGGTTTGATATTCAGCTTTCCTAAATGATTAGCTTTTTTCTCTTTGGTTATTGACTCCAGCATCTTGCCAATAAGATATTCAACTCAATGGTCTATAGTTACATGCCTTCCCCCCTTTTTGAACCTGGGGTCACATTGGTTGTTTTCCAATCTTCTGGTAGCCTCCCGGAATTTAGCGAGTTACAAAACTGAGTCCACTATCTCTACAAGCATTTCCATCAAAAAACTAGTATGCAGTTCATCGGGTCCTGGTGACTTGTCCACCTTTAGCCCCTTGAACTTCTCTAATACTCTATCCCTTGTGATTGTGATTTTTTATGTTCTACCATGTTATTGAATAGGCCAATCTGATATCTTTGGGATATTTGCAATGTCTTCCACGGTGAAGACTGATGCAAAAATGTATTTAGCATATCCACTATTTATTTATTTGCTGTTAATTGACCAGCCTCATTCCAGAAGTCCCACTTTTACCTTAGCAGTCCACTTCTTATTTACATATCCATAGAAACTGTTTTTATACTGCATGTTAATTTTCTCTCAAAAAATCGTTATCTCCCTTATGCTGCTGATCCTAAAAGCTTCCCAGTTCTCTGTTCCACCACTATCTCTTGCCACTTTGTATTTCCTGCTTTTCAATTTAACATTATCTTTGACCTCCTTTGTTCACCATGGATTTTGCTTCTTTCTCGTGGAATCCCTCTTTTTGATTGGGAGAAGTTCCTGCTAAGCATTATGGACTAGCTGTTGCAATATCTACCACAGAGAGGGGGGGGGGGGGGGGCAGGCACAGTAGCATAGTTGCTAGTATTGTTGCTTCACAGCTCCAGGGTACCAGGCTCGATTCCCGGCTTCGGTCATTGTCTGTGCAGAGTCTGCACGTTCTCCTAGTGTCTGCGTGGATTTCCTCTGGGTGCTCTGGTTTCCTCCCACAGTACAAAGATGTGCAGGTTAGGTGGAAAATTGCCCTTGGTGCCCAAAAAGGTTAGGTGGGGTTACTGGGTTACGGGGATTGGGCAGAGGCGTGGGTTTAAGTAGGGTGCTCTTTCCAAGGGCCAGTGCAGACTCGATGGGCCGAATGGCCTCCTTCTGCACTGTAAATTCTATGATCTGTGCTCATCTACTAACCTGTATCTTAGCTTGTTTACCCAGTTAACCTTAGACAACCTCTCTCAGACTATTATAAACCTCCGTATTTAAATTGAAGATACTGGTTATGGACTTATGGCGGTCACCCTCAAACTGTATGTGGAATTCGATCATATTGTGGCCCACTGAGATAAACCAGCCCTTTATATCACGATTCAGCACTGTTCTGAAACCTTCCTTCACTAATAATGCTACCTCCTCTCCTTTCCCCTTTGGCCTCTTTCTTGGAACACTATACCTTGGAATATTGACACTGGATTTTATAATTAGAGGCATATAGAAAGAAAGTCAGGAAATTTTGCTAAACCTACACAAAACATCAGGTTCATACGCATTTGTCCAATTACTGGCAGAACACTTTTGAAAAGATGCGAAAGCTTAGGCAAAAGAGATTTGGTGGACAGGTTAAAAGAATGAGGAAATACTGCGCATGTGGAAAGAATGGAGAAACTGGGATTGTTCGCTCTAGATCAGAAAAGTTGAGATTTGATTGAGACGCTTAAATCATGAAAGCTTTAGAGAAAAACATATTTCCAATGGTTGATAGATCAACCAAAGTGCTATTTCAAACACTTCTGGTCTCAGCTGTTCCCCTTCCACCCAGAGCAATGACAGAGCTTCCCCTTGTCATTACATTACACCCCAACAGCCTCCATAATTGACAGATTCTCTGCCAACTCCAGCACAACGACCAAACATCTTACCCTGCTCTCCCCATTCAGCATTCCGAAGGGGTCATTCTTCTGCGACACACTGATCCATTTCTGTGCCCCCCACCCAACAGTCTCCCCCTTTCCTATGGTACCTTTTCACACAATTGCAGAAAATGCAACACCTGCCCTTTTACCACCTCCCCACATCGAATCCCCCAGACACTCCTTCCAAATGGAAATGATTTAGCTGCATTTTCAAATTAGTACTATGCGATCTGCTCTATATTGAGACAACCAAAAGGGTGGCATTGCAGCACAGTGGCTAGCACTGTTGCTTCACAGCGGTAGGGTCCCAGGTTCAAACCCTGGCTTGGGTCACTGTGCGGAGTCTGCATGTTCTCCACATATCTGCGTGGGTTTCCTCCGGGCACTCCGGTTTCCTCCCACAAGTCCTGAAAGGCATGCTGTTAAGTGAATTGGATATTCTGAATTCTCCCTCAGTGTACCCAAACAGGCGCAGAGTGTGGCGATTTTCATAGTAACTTCATTGCAGTGTTACTTCAAGCTTACTTTAACGTAGGCTGGGTGACATCTTTCTGGAACAAAGTCACAAACACGATCAAGCTTCCTGTTGCTGGTCATTTGACATTTTCCACCATGCTGCTCTTCTCACCTAGACTTGTTCGTGTTCCAATAAAGCTTAACACAAGTTGAGAGCAGCACTGAATCTTGGCACACCTTCTGGACTCAACAATCAGTCCACAAATGTAGATTGTAACCACCCCAATCTTGTTTCAGATGTTTTCTTTCACACCTGCTCTTGGTTTTAGATTTTGCCCGTTTCCTTCTTAATCCCTTCGCATTGGGGTAGCCATTCACATATCATCTGGATACATCTTTGATTTCATTACCTACTACCATTCCGTTTGGTTTTTGAACCACAAAACCATTTGTCATTCAGATTCCCTGTCTCCAACTTATCACAAACGTTCCTTTTCTTCCTCTTCCCTTCCTCCCCCTTTTCACTTAATAAGAACATTTTAACTTTCCTTATTTCTAGTGATAGAGTCAGAGCTGAAATATCAACTTTTTTCCCCTCTTCAGATGTTCCCTGACCTCAGTATTCCAGTATATTTTGTTTTCGTTACATACAAACATACAAAATAAGAGTGGGTCACTCGGCTCGCTCCACCATTCAATTGGATCATGGCTGATCTGCTAACTTCAACCCATGTTCCAGCCAATGATAACCTTGCTAATCAAGAATCTAAAAATATTCAAAGACTGCTTCCACTGCCTTTTGAAGAGAATTGCAGAAATCCATGACCCTCAAAGAATACCTCCTCGACTCGCTCTTAAACGAGCAACCCTTTATTATGAAACAGTGAGCACTAATTCCAGATTCTCCAACAAGAGGAAACATCCTCTCCACATTCACCCTGTTAATATACCTCAGGATCTTAAAGATTTTGATCAAGTCACCTCTTACTGTTCTAAACTCTAGTGGATGTTATCAAAACATGCTCTACAGACAGAATCCAATGGCTCCAGTCATTTTAAGCAACAATGTACTTCAAACATCAGAGTTTTGCTTGCACCTTAGTTAGATCCAACTTTCAGTTGGTTACTTGAACAAAAATAGGTTTGCAACGGCTGGATTTATGGTATCTTACATTAAAGTCAGGTTTGAACCTTGACTAAAAGTCTAGTAAAATAATTGTTTGACCTGGCAAGAAATCCTGCTCTCATCAATACCTAATTCAGTGCTTCAGAATGGGTTTCCAACACTTTCCATTGTTTTATTTATATTTTTACAATAAGCTATGCTTGCTTTACATGCCAATCTTGTACTATTAATGCACCACCATTAATCTTATTGATTGATTTAACTAAGCTTATTGACATTGAGAAGTGACCGGAGGTTGTGGGAAAGATCTGTTAGTATTATGTACACTCAACACACATTGTATATGCAAACATGATTTCTTGCGTGGAATTTTTAAAATATTGGCACCAGTTACTGCCCTACAAAATAGCTCAGTTTGCCTTTTTCCAATTATCATTTTCAAACACATTAAAAACATTAACAGCAACTGGTGTTGCATTATTGCATAAAGAAAAATACACACTGAATTTATGACATATCAATGGGCTGGACTATCACCACCAAATACAAGGTTTTTGAAATGCTATTTAATGGTTCGATAATCAAATAATAGACATTAGTAGTAAATTCTATCAGACAAATGGCAGCAGGGTAGCATGGTGGTTAGCATAAATGCTTCACAGCTCCAGGGTCCCAGGTTCGATTCCCGGCTGGGTCACTGTCTGTGTGGAGTCTGCACGTCCTCCCCGTGTGCGTGGGTTTCCTCCGGGTGCTCCGGTTTCCTCCCACAGTCCAAAGATGTGCGGGTTAGGTGGATTGGCCATGCTAAATTGCCCGTAGTGTCCTAATAAATGTAAGGTTAAGGGGGGGGTTGTTGGGTTATGGGTATAGGGTGGATATGTGGGTTTGAGTAGGGTGATCATGGCTCGGCACAACATTGAGGGCCGAAGGGCCTGTTCTGTGCTGTACTGTTCTATGTTCTATGTTCTAAATCAATTTTGTTCCAATTCATTGAGGACAAACTCTCAATACTCAAACTAATAGTTAAGAGCAGTATAGCAGCACAGTGTGTAGCACTGTTGCTTCACAGCTCCAGGGTCCAAACGTTCGATTCCCGGTTTGGGTCACTGTCTGTGTGGAATCTGCACATTCTCCCCATGTTTGCGTGGGTTTCCTCCGGATGCTCCGGTTTCCTCCCACAAGTACCGAAAGACGTGCCGTTAGGTAATTTGGACATCCTGGATTCTCCCCATGTTCCCGAACAGGTGCCGGAATGTGGCGGCTAGGGACTTTTCACATTAACTTCATTGCAGTGTTAATGTAAGCCTACTTGTGACAATAAAGATTATTAATACTCAGAAATAATTGCTTCAATTACATGCAAGTTGCACAGGAACAAATAACAGAAATGAAAAGTTATAGGTGAAGAAGACAATTTAGCTTAAGCAAGCTCATCCATTTAGAAAATGTTACTGTCTACGCAGTAGGTTCTCAAATGGTTCATAGAATCCCTAAAGTGCAGGAGGCCATTCGGGCCATCGAATGTGCCGACCCTCAGAAAGAGCACCCTACCTAGGCCCTCCCTGTAACCCCACCTAATCCTTTGGACATGGGCAATTTAACACGGACAATCCACGTAACCTGCACATCATTGAACTGCGAGAGGAATTTGGAGCACCTGGTGACATGGGGAGAATGTGCAAACTCCACACAGTCGTCAGAGGCCTGAATTGAACACAGGTCCCCGGCACTGTACGGTAGCAGTGCTAACCACAGTGCCAGGCAACAAATATTTCTAACAAGAGAGAATCTAACCATTACCTCTTGGGCATTCATGAAAATTACTATCACTAAATCCCTCACTATCAACATCCTGGTAGGTTACCAGAAGCGTAATTGAAATAAACATAAATATTTTGGCTACAAGAGCAGATCAGGCTAGGAATCCTGTGGTGGGCAACTCCCCTGCTGATTCCCCAAAGTTTGTCCATCATCTACAAGGCGCAAGTCAGGATGGTGATGAAAGACTCTCGATTTGTCTGGATGAGTGGAAGACCATAAGACATAGGAGCAGAATTAGGCCACCCAGCTCATCAAGTCTGCTCTGCCATTCAATCGCGTCTGATATTTCTCTCATCACCATAACCCCTGATCCCCCGATTAATTAAGAACCAATCTATCTCGGTCTTTAAGACACTCAGTGATTTGTCCTCTACAGCCCTCTGCGGGCAACGAATTCCACAAATTCACTACCCTCTGGCTGAAGAAATTGCTCATTTGTTTTAAAGGATTGTCCTTTTCATCTGAGATTGTATCCTCTGCTTCTAGTTTTTCCTGCAAGTCGAAACATCCTCTCCACGTCCAGGCTTCATAGTATCCTGTAAGTTTCAATAAGATTCCCCCCTCATCCTCCTAACCTCCAATGAGTACAGACCCAGAGTCCTCAACCGTTGCTCAAAAGAGAAGCTCTTCCTTCCAGGGATCATATTCTTGCGAACCTCCTCTGGACCCTTTCCAAGGCCAGCACATCCTTCCTTAGATAGGGGGCCCAAAACTGCTCACAATACTCAAAATGGGGTCTGACCAGAGCCGTATACAGCATTAGAATTACATCCCTGGTCTTGTATTCTAGCCTTTTGACATGAATGCTAACATTGCATTTGCCTTCCTAACTGCCAACTGAACCTGCACGTTACCCTTATGAGAATCGTGAACAAGGACTCCCAAGTCCCTTCGTGCTGATTTCCTAGGAATCTCTCCATTTAGAAAATAGTCTATGCCTCCATTTCTCCTTCCAAAGTGCATAACCTCACACTTTTGCACACTGTATTCCAACTGCCACTTCTTTGCCCACTCTCCTATCCTGTCCAAGTCCTTCTGTAGTCCCCCTGCTTCCTCAATACGACCTGTCCCTCTACAGATCTTTAAATCATCTTCAAACTTAGCAACAGTGCCTTCATTCGGATCATTAATGTATATTGAGAACAATTGGGTGACACGGTAGCATAGTGGTAGCACTGTTGCTTCACAGCAGGATATTTTTACTTTGGCGATTCCTCAACTCCACCCAGAGATTCTATGCCTTCTGATCCTATATTGCTCCTTGCTATCGATTTAACATCATTCTTTACTAACAATGCAACCCAGCCCCCTTTGCCCATCTGCCTGTCCTTTCGATAGAACACATATCCTTGGATATTTAGATTCCAGGCCTGATCCCCTTGCATCCACGTCTCCGTGATGCCCACATCGCATCAGCCAATTTCAATGCGCGCAACAAGCTCATTTACCTTGTTCCATGTACTGCACACATTTAGGTACAACACCCTCAGTCCTGCATTGACCACCTCTCTTCTCACACGTGTCACCTTTTTTGCTCTGCTCGAGGATGATGTTGTTCTCTTATTCTGGTTCTCTATTTCCCTTTCAGTTATTACACCTTCTAAGCTAACATTCTAGTTCCCACCTCCCGTCATATTAGTTTAAATCCTCCCAAGTGACTCTCGCAAAACAAACCTCAAGAAGCTCGACACCATCCAGAACAAAGCAGCTCATTTGAATGTCACCCCTGCAATCATGCACTCTTCATCACTGACACACAGTGTGTACCATCTACAAGATGCACTGCAGGAACTCACCAAGGCTCCTTAGACATCACGTTCCAAATATATTGAGGATAAGAGGACAAGCTACACATCATCCTGACCTGCAAATGTATCGTTCCTTCTCACCTGGGTCGAAATCCTGGAACACCCTCCCCAAAAGCACTGTGGGTGCTTTATCTATACCATATGGACTGCAGAGATCAAGAAGGTAGCTTCCTAACACCTTCTCAAGGGCTGCCGCATCCCATCAGTGAGTTTTTTAAAAAATGAATTGATAAACGGAGCAGTGGGCCAACTGGGTCATTGTGGCAAAATGCTTTGTACACCAACCTGGAAAAATGTAATATAGGCATCCACTTGCTCTGTGGATGAAATCGATGAGTCTTCCAAGGTTTCCAACAGCAGTAGCAAACCAGAAATTGCTGGGTGAGCGGCAGTCATTCTGATGCTAGAAATTCTGCAGGTTATTGTCTCTACGAATGAGCGCAGAAGCCCATTACACAATTAGTATTTTGCCCTTTTAATGCATTTTACAACCTTAGACCTACCCACCCATTAAGTCCCCTCTCAGCCAACTCCTTTGAAATCTCTCTAGGGCTCTTGTTTTATGCCTCTCCACACATTATCCCAAGGTTTGAGCATCTTCCCTCTTTCCATAGATGTTAAGTGCAAACATTTTAGTGGAATTGCAACAAATACTGTGAAAAACTGCTTGAAAGTCCTAAATTCTATAACTTTACCTGCAAAAAAAATACCCATTTTTGACATTTAAGAAATTACCCATCAGGAATTTAGAACTCTTTACTGTGCCCTGGTCAAATTAAACAAATACTGTGAACGGAGCGTACACTCCAATGGACTTCAAGTATTCTAATGAAGGCTTCAAGTGCTTCAATAATTCTGTGAACAGGCTAATTAGCTATTCAGAAATGAATTGCTTTGAGTGCCAAACTTAATTGGGCAAAAAACAATTAAGGCACAGCATATAAACGAAGATAAAAACATCCTAATAGGAACATTTCTACCATGTAAATATTATTTTGAGTTAGCAGCCATGGAATCCCTACAGTGCAGGAGGCCATTCGGACCAACAAGTCTGCACTGACCCTCCGAAAGAGCATGCTACCCAGGCCCTATCCCTGTACCCCAAGCATTGACCATGGCCAAGCCACCTAACCTGCACATCTTTGGAATGTGGGAGGAAACCCATACAGATACTGGGAGAACGTGTCTCCACAGACTTTCACCAAAGTCTAGAATCGAATCCAGGCCCCAGGCACCGTGGGGCAGCAGTGCTCACCACTGTCACCATGCTGCTTTTAGCCTTCATAGAGGATTAGGAGTTCAGGAGTAAGGATGTCCTGATGCAATTATACAAGGTCTTGGTGAGGCTACAACTGGAGTATTTTGTACAGAGTGGCCTATTGTAGCTATGTGTGGCCTGTTGTAGCCAGCCCAATCGCTCTCTCTTTTGCAGTGTTCCCCATTTGTTTTCTTCTCCCCCACCCCCTGTAGCTGTTTCCCACTCTTCATAGAATTTACAGTGAAGGAGGCCATTCGGCCCATCGAGTCTGCACCGGCTCTTGGAAAGAGCACCCTACCCAAGGTTAACACCTCCACCCTATCCCCATAACCCAGTAACCCCACCCAATACTAAGGGCAATTTTGGACACTAATGGCAATTTATCATGTCCAATCCACCTAACCTGCACATCTTTGGACTGTGGGAGGAAACCGGAGCACCCGGAGGAAACCCACGCACACACAGGGAGGATGTGCAGACTCCGCACAGACAGTGACCCAAGCCGGAATCGAACCTGGGACCCTGGAGCTGTGAAGCGATTGTGCTATCCACACTGCTACCCGTGCTGCCCACTCTTCTCCTTCCCCTCTCCATCTTTCCCCAGTCATCTCCCGGTACTAATATCTGCCACCCCCCCCCCCCCCCCCCCCCCCCCCCCAGGCGCTTCACCCTTGCGCGAGATGTGCCGTGCCTGTCTCCTCTGCACGCTACCCTGTGCTAGCTACCCCGCTAGTGTGGTGGTTCCCCTCCCGCGGCTGATTCAGCATCCTCCCATAAGCAGTTCCCTGAGCTTATCTGCCATTTCCATCACCTTCTCCTGCGCTCTGCTGCGCTCGCTCCTTCCTGCCTCGTGCCGAGAACGAGTACAATCCAGCGCAGTGTTCAACATGGCGGTTCACAGTTGGCAATTCATAAAGTAGAAAATAAAAGTTTCTTCTCATGAGCTCTTCAATGCTATCTCTGCTGCCACTTATCTAGTCCGTTCTCCAAGACAACTTGTCCGCATCCGCAGCTGCATTGAAAAAGTGCTCTCTGCCTTGGAATGTGACTCAAAAGCTTTGCCGTGTACACGCTGCTTTTATACGACGTGGCCTTCGCCCTATTGAATTCTGCCCAGCGCTTAGCCAGGTCAGCCCCAATGTCCTGGTGGATCCGAATCCAGGATTCGTTCCCAGTCATGGTATTTTGGCCATTATGGACTTCGGCTGTTCCCCGGCTCTGACCTTTGGACGTAGCGACCGGTGTGCTCTATCAATTTTTGGTGGGCTGGGGAAGCTATCCCTTCCCACCAGGTTGCCCAGCATTTGGACCACATAGTCCGTGGGGTTCCTACCTTCGATCCTCTCCGGCAGGCCCACAATCAGTCAGTTTTGGCGCCTCGACCGGTTCTCTTGTTCTTTGATTTTCCCCTCGTGTCACGATCATCCTTGCCACCTCTTTCTCTAGTCGCCCTGGTCTGTTTTTCCAGCTCTTTAATTGTATTTCCCAGTTGCCTCTCCACCCTGTCTAGGGCCACCTGCATAATCTTTTTAAAAATAAATTCAGGGTACCCAATTTTTTTTCCCAATTAAAGGGCAATTTAGTGTGAGCAATCCACCCACTGCACATACTTTTGGGTTGTAGGGATGAGACACATGCAAACAAGGGGAGAACGTGCAAACTCTACACGGACAGTTACCCGGGGCTGGGATCAAACCTGGGTCGTCGGCAGAGTGTGGCAGCAGGGCTGCCTGGATAGTCGCCAGAGCGTCCGCAACCTCACCCTTGACCGCAGCTTGAATATCCGGTTTTGTCTCTTCCTGATGTTCTCCCAATTCTCTTGAGAGAAACATCCCCTGGTGTGGAGGGCTCCTTGCACGGCAACCCGGTCCTTTTCGCTCTGGCGAGGCTAGAGCTTCGCCGCCTCATGCGCGGTCAGCTCGGGTGTTTGTTTGTCCAGGCTTTTTCCACTCCGGCCTCTTGAATGGCTGTTGTTTGGCATTTTCCTCTCTAGTAGAGGAGTGGGGATGTTTTCCTCGGTGTTCGGGACTATTTCGGATGAAGAGAGCCTATTTTTTAGATCCATGGGAGGAGAGCCACCCGAGGTGCGAGATCCCGTCACCGAAATGAGCCTCCTTCATAATCCTTCCGTAGATTGCCAAACTGACCCCACTCTCCAGGCCCTACCGACTGACTGCACCACCTCCAACAGGAGGACAGTGCCACCGGAAGGTTCGGGGGAACCTTTTTTGCGAAATTCCACACTTGCATATACCTGAAACTCTCCTCACGCTGGAGTCCATACTTCACCCCCAACTCCTCCAAGCTTGCGATCTGTCCCTCCAAAAGATCATTTATCTCGTTCACTCCTTTCTCCTCCCAACCCCGGAACATTGCACCCATCCTCCTTGCTCAAGCCCATAATCCCCTCTACTTGCCATAAGATAGAAGATCAAACTTTTCTGCAACTCCTTCCTCCTCACCAAAAGTCCCGGCTCCACATCCTCCGCATACCTGCCTTCTACCTCCAAAATCTCCTCTCTTAGATGCTGCTGTTCCTCCCATGCCTCTCTATCTACCTTCACCTTGAATGAAATGACCTCACCCCTCTCTACCGCCTTCAATACCTACCAAACCCCCGATGACAAAACTCCCATTTAAGTTAAACTCCACATACACCCCCCCCCCCCCCCCAAGACATCAACTGGTGAGTATCTAAGTCCGGTATGGCTGTTAGCAGTTTCCTCACAAATCCAGTGTCTTCCAAATTTGGGGCATATATGCTAACCAGCACCACTAGCCTCCATTCCAATGCCCTTGTCACTATCACGTAGGTTGAGTCTGCTGCCACCGTCTCCATTTGGAACCTCACCCGTTTACCCCACCAGTATCGCCACCCCCCCCCGGCACTACTGTTGTAGGGCAAATGAAACAAGTGGCTCACTCAGCCCTTCCTCTTCTGCTCCTTTACCTTCAGATGAGTCTCCTGTAACAGCACCACGTCCACTTTCAGGTCCATAAAGTGCGAGAAAACTGTTCTCTTCACTGGTTCCCACAACCTCGCACGTTCCACGTCACCACTCTGACTCGGTGGGGTGGGGGGTCTCTCTCTCACACACACACTCCACCCTTCCCCCTTCCTATAAACCATGACCATCCTCCCAACGCTGAGCAGGTGAGACCCAACCAGCCAGTCTCTCCCCAAAAACCCCTCCACCACTTCGACTTGAAACCATCTCACTCAGTATCATCCCCATCCCCCCCACCATTCACACCTCCCAGGCCGATCGAAACCAGCCTATACAGGTTTCAACGACCACGGCCAACTTCTCCTTCCTCCCGTTCACTAACCAACATTACGTTTGCTAGTGCGGTGGACCCTGTCAGAGCCCCACCATACATCGAAAAAGCACACCAGCTCCAAGCCACACCCACCCCCTATCCAAACAAGCACCAAACAACTATAAATCCACACCATCCCTCCCCAGCCCAAACATCTACCATGGAATGGTTAACCATAACGGGAAAGGAGATGAAGGAAAAAACCCAGTCAAAAACCAAAGTCCAAATTCAGTCCAGTCCCAGGGCTTCTGCCTCCACTGCCGTCTCAAAGTAGTAGTTCCTGCTGTTATGCGTGACCCTCAGCTTTGCCAGGTAGACCACATCAAACCACATGTTGCATTTGTACAATCCCGCCTTAGCTCGACCAACGGCTGCCCGCCTCCTTGCCAGCTCCATTGTCAAGTCCTGGTAGAGATGTATACCATTTCGGTCCAGCCCTACCTTCCACATCACCTACCTCAGCACCTTCTCCTTAACTTGGAAATTGTGAAAGCAGACGGTTACAGCTCTCGGCGGTTCATTCGTTCTCGGTTTTGGCCGGAGGGCACTGTCCAATTGGTACTGGGTGGGATCCCCCATCAGCTTCACCAGCATGTCGGCAAGTACTCTGTACACTTTCGGCCCTCCACCCCCTCACAATCCTCAGATTTTGCCCTTGTGGCCTGTTCGCCACATCATCTACTTTTGCTCTCCACCAACCCCCGCTGCTCCTCACCCATCGAGTTGGACCACTTGCTGTGTCGCAAAATGCCTCCTCCACCCCTTCATTTTCTCTCCTTGCTCCCGCACCGCCGAAGTCTTCTCTAACTCCTCTCTCATCGGGGCAAGGGTCTCACCCACCTACGCCTTCAGCAAGGCCATCATTTCTGATGCCTTTCAAAATCATTTACAACAGTTCAAATTCCCCAGCCATCACTTCACCATCTTTTCCGTCGTGATGGATTTATGTGTAGAACATACTCATAGCCAAAGTTAGGTTGAAAAGCCACTAGTTTCCTGATTTTCCTTTCCATATCATCAGCAAACTTCCAGTACTTCAGATGCACCCACTGATGATTGGAAGATGGTGGTGATTAACGCTTCTGGTATTTCTACCTTGGTATTTCTGCCTTGCTTCCTTCAGCAACCTCTGATGCATTCCATCTGGACAACATGACAGATGTTTTGCAATACGAACCCTTTTTCTCACACATTTTCTCCATTATTTTGTTCATAACTTACCCCTCCACTTTCAATGTAACCTTCATATAATCTAATTCCTTTGTGATGACAGATGCAATGTATTTATTTAATACCTCTAGTCTCTACCTCCAAGATTTCTCTTTGGGCCCTGACTGGGTCTAACATTTTCTCTCAAGAGCCACTGATACTTTAATTATAAAATCCTTTGTGGCTCAATTTCATGTCATCTGCTAACCTTCGCGATCTCTCGCATTAGCTTTTTAAATTCCCTTTGTAGTTTCCATACATCCTGATTAATTAAATCTTCCTCCAATGTTTGTTACATCTCCTTTTTGGTTTATTTTAACCTATTTCTTTGGCCACTGATTGGAACCCTCCACCCTGTCCCTTCAAAAGGAATATGTTGAATTTCTACTTGAAACGCTTCTTCTCAGAATGTTCTCTGTTGCCACATATCTACTTTATTCTGCAATCATCTTTACCAATCCACCTGTGCGAAGCCACTTCTTAAATCACTAAAATTAACACTTCCCCAGTTGAGCATTTTTACCGTATTTTCTTGTCTAGTGTTAAAAAGACTTAGAAACTATAAAACAGAGGAAACAAGAGAAAAGGTACAACAGTGATGTGTAAAATGTGAAAAAAAACTAGGCCAACAAAATAGCCAGACAAGTGGCTTATGGAATTTAATACACAGTAGTGCGAGGTGATGCATTTTGGCAGACGTGATGGAGAGGGGCAATATAAACTAAATGGCATGGTTTTAAAACCTGTACAGGAATAGAGAGGCAAGGGGATGCATTAGCATTGATACTGGAAGGTGGCAGAACATATTCAGAGAGCAGTTAGCAAATCTTATGGGATCGTTGACTTCATAGTGGCATTGAGTACAAGAGCAGGGTCTGAACTTTTTCAAAGCTCTGATAATGCTATAATTAAAGGTGGCAACTGCCTTTGAAAGGGTACAGATCATCTACCAGAATGTTTCCAGGAAGGAGGGATTTTAGCTGCACGGTTAAGTTGGAGGAGCAGGAGTTCACCTCCTTGGAGATTGAAGAGGTGTACAAAATTGATAGGTTTAGCTGAGGTAGACAAAGAAAAGATGCTCCCAGGGCAGCATGGTGGCGCAGTGGGTTAGCCCTGCCGCCTCATGGCGCAGAGATTCGATCCCGGCTCTGGGTCATTATCCGTGTGGAGTTTGCTCATTCTCCCTGTGTTTGGGTGGGTTTTGCCCCCACAACTCAAAGATGTGCAGGCTAGGTGGATTGGTCACGGTAAATTGCCCCTTTATAAATAAAAAAGAAAAGCTGCTCCCATTAATTGATAGTACATGGGCTAGAGAAGGTTTTGGGCAAGAGATACAGGGATAAACCATTATGCTCAGCAAGTGGCAATAACCTGGAAACACTACCTACGAGGGTGGTGGAATCAAAGAAGAAGAATGATTTCAAAAGGATCCCTGGACAATACCACAAAGCGAGATTCACAACGCTCCTGCATCACATTCCATCTTCCTTTTCCCTGCTGCAGCACATACTGACAGTTAGCTCATCCAAAAGACCTACTCACACTTTGTACCATTCTTACAACTACAGGCGAGTGCTATATCTGCTTCAGTATACTTGTATAAGAATTTAGATTGAAGAGAAAAACTTTTCAAATGGGCTGCATCATGACAGTGGTTAGCACTGCTGCATCACAGCGCCAGGGACCCGGGTTCAATTACAACCTCGAATTACTGTCCGTGTGGAATTTGTACGTTGCCCTGTTTCTGCATGGGCTTCCTCTGGGTTCTCTTCTTTCCTCCCACAGTCCAAAGACCAGCAGGTTACGTGGATTGGCCACGCTAAATTGTCCATAAGTGTTCAAAGATGGGTGGGGTGACAGGGATAGGGCCTAGGTAGGATGCTCTTTCGGAGGACTGGTGCAGACTTGATGGGCCGAATGGCCTCCTTCTGCACTGTAGGGATTCTATTCTAAATGAATTTTTGAAATAAAATTCCACGTGATAGAACAGAATTTGCACGCCTGTTTCAGTTTGTGGAGACTGCTAAAGACTTTAGCATGAAAATCTAGAATACACATGTAGTTCCATTTTCACCCGGTTAAGACCACAAGACACAGGAGCAGAATTAGGCCACTTGGCCCATTGAGTCTGCTCCGCCATTCAATCACAGCTGATATTTCTCTCATCCCCATTCTCCTGCCTTCTCCCCATAACCCGATCCCCTTATTGATCAAAAACCTATCTATCTTGGTCTTAAAGACACTCAGTGATTTGGCCTCCACAGCCTTCTGCGGCAAAGAGTTCCATAGATTCACCACCCTCTGGCTGAAGAAATTCCTCCTCATCTCTGTTTTAATGGATTGTCCCTTTAGTCTGAGATTGTGTACTCCACTTCGAGTTTTTCCTAGAAGAGGAAACTCTCTCCACGTCCACTCTATCCAGGCCTCGCAGTTTCCAGTAACTTTCAATAAGATCCTAAGGCATCCTTCTAAACTCCAACGAGTACAGACACACAGTCCTCAACTGTTCCTCATACGACAAGCTCTTCATTCCAGGGATCATTCGTGAATCTCCTCTGGACCCTTTTCAAGGCCAGCATATCCTTCCTTAGATACGGGGCCCAAAACTGCTCACAATACTCAAAATAGGGTCTGACCAGAGCCGTATACAGCATTAGAATTACATCCCTGGTCTTGTATTCTAGTCCTCTTGACATGAATGCTAACATTGCATTTGCCTTCTTAACTGCCGACTGAACTTGCACGTTACCCTTAAGAGAATTGTGAACAAGGAATCATGTTCCTGTGTGTTTCCGATTTCCTAAGCAGCTTCCCATTTAGAAAATAGTCTATGCCTCCATTTCTCCTTCCAAAGTGCATAACCTCACTTTTCCACATTGTGTTCCATCTGCCACTTCCTTACCCATTCTCCTACCCTGTCCAAGTTCTTCTGCAGCCCACCTGCTTCCTCAATACTACCTGTTACAAACAGAATCAGCTTCACATATCTGCAGTCAAATAATTTCAACAGCACCATGAAACGAGGCATACTTGTCACAGAATCAGAATGGTTCTGGCAGAGAAGACAGCCATTCAGCCCTTAGTGTCTGTGCTGGCTATCTGCCACATCAATGCATCTCCTGCCACTCCTCTGCCTTTTTCCTGTAGCCTGCAAATTGTTTCTCTTCCAAGTCTCTTTTTGAAAGCCACGATTAAGTCTGCCTCCCCCATACTCTATGGCAGTGCATTCCAGATTGTAACAGCTCCCTGGTTAAAGGTATTTTTCCTCATATCACTGTTGATGCTAAAACTTTGAATATATTCAAGAGGCAGCTAGATAAAGCACTTGAGAATGGGATCGAAGGCTGTCGTGAGAAAGCAGGATTAGGCTATTGAGTTGGATGATCAGCCATGATCATGATGAATGGCGGAGCAGGCTCGTAGGGCCAAAAGGCCTCCTCCTATCTTCTATGTATCTTTGTATGTATTACTTCTTTTGCCAATCACCGTACCTTTAATTTGAGGGTGGCATGGTGGCACAGTGGTTAGCACTGCTGCCGCCAGCGCTGGGGACCCGAGTTTGAAACCCGGCCCTGGGTCACTGTCTGTGCGGAGTTTGTATTCTCCCCGTGTCAGCGTGGGTTTAGCTCCCACAACCCAAATATGTGCTGGGTAGGTGGATTGGACACGCTAAATTGCCCCTTAATTGGAAAAAAATAATTGGGTACTCTAAATTTAAAGGAAAAAAAATCTTGAATTTTCGATCTTTCCTCCAATGGGAGCAGCTTAGACCCCCATGATTTGGAATACCTCTATCAAATCTCTTCTCAGCTTACTCTTCTCTAAGGAGCACAACCATAACTTCTCCAATCTATCTAGGTAACGGAGGTTCCTCATTCTTTGAACCATTCTCATGAATCTTTTTTGCAGCCTTTCGAATGCCTTTACATCCTTCCTAAAATCTGGTGCCCAGAACTGGACACAATACTCCAGCTGAAGCTGAACCAGTGTCCTATACAAGTTTACCATAACTATGTCCCTAATTATAGGGTCCAGCATTAACCACACTTTCAATCTGCTCTGCCACTTTCTGCTCTTGCACCCTTTTAGAATCATAGATCCTTTTCAACAAATATCGTTTCTCCTGGTTTCCAACCAAAATAAATAATTCCACACTTCTCTGCATTAAATTTCATCTGCCACTTGTCTGTCCATTGCGCCAAACTTTGTCCTTTTGGTGCAATGGACAGACAACCTCCGTTCACAATACTCCCAATTTGCAAATTTAAAAATTGCACACAAGTCATTAATATATCAGGAAGAGCAGGTCTCCATAGAATTCCTACAGTGCAGAAGGAAGTCATTCGGCTCAAGTCTGTACTGGCCCTCCGATTGAGCACCCTACCGAGGCCCACTCGCCTGCCCTATCCCCGTAACCTCACCTAACCTGCACATCTTTTGACACTGAGGGGCAATTTATCATGGTCAATCCACCTAAACAGCACATCTTTGGACTGTGGGAGGAAACTGGAGCAACTGAAATTCACCTGATCTATAACCTTTATGTTAAATTTGGCTAGGATGAACACAAAAGCCTTTGCTTCAGAGGTGATTCATCAGACTTCCTAGGCGCTTTAATCAAAACAAGGTTTATTCACACACACACAGCGCTAGATTTTTCATCAATTATAAACAAATACAACACAACAGCTACAGTAATCTATGTATATAACACTTAATGGATTGCCCCTTAGCTGTTCCAATTCAATAACAAAATACAATAAACCAAAACCCGTTTCAAAACTTGTGGCCCAGCACAGTGTATTCTCACTTGACTGGGACTGGTCCTTTCCCCGAGATTCCAATCCAGTTTCAATCAGTAGTTTCAGACTCCTTCCAGAAAACAAGTCTGCCATTAAAATTACCAAGGCAGTTTGCCGCACCCAATGTGCTTTTCACTGGAAGTTTTCTCAAATCGAAAACAGAGAAGAACCGGGAAACACTTCTTTCTCCTTTTGCAGTCCAAAGCAACCAAACAAAAACGGAAACAAAAAAACCCTTTCATCTGACACCTACAGCCCAGCTCCACCCACAAATGACATCACTGAAGCCATGCTACAAGTCACATGATAAGAAAGCAAACCTTTCTTAAAGGGACACATATTAAACCAGAGCATCCCCCTCCTCCAAAATTAATCTTACACTGATTGTTGATATTAACTTTACAGTTTTTCAGTATTGCTTGTAGGAGTAATGATATCAGATTTTATATTAGAATGTGGTTAGCATTGTTTCATCAGTGTCAGAGATCCAGGTTCAATTCTATCCTTCGGTGGCTGTGTGGAGTTTGTCCGTTCTCCCCATATCTGTGGGTTTTCTCCGGGCGCTCTGGTTTCCTCCCACAGTCCAACAATGTGCAGGTTAGGTGGATTGGCCATACTAAATTGCCCCTTAGTGTCCAAAGGGTTAGTTGGGGTTACTGGGATAGGGTGGGGCATATGCCCAGGTAGGGTGCTCCAGAGGGTCGTCGCAGACTCGATATGTCGAATGGTCTCCTCCTGAATCCACTCAAGTTAAAACTAGTCTATGCATCCATTTATCTTCCAGAGCCAACAAGGAACAAGACAGAAACAGAACAAGAAGCTCCCTTAAATTGGTTAAATAAATGTTCCATACAGGGGTTGGTCATACCTTGCAATTATAGAAAAATGTACAAACGTACAAACTAGCACTGAAAAGAATTTGTATTGCATAACAAAAAAACCAAATGTCATTCCATGGCGGCCAACAGATTTCACTAACAATTTAGAATGTAGGAGCTGCCATGAATTGCTGCCAACAAATTATGGAAGTTTAGTCATATCCAACTGGATTACTTTTGAAAAGGTGAATAATGAAAGCTGTAGAACAATTTAAAATATAATGAAATCAATTACTGTGCACCTAACCTAGTATGACAGAAAAGCAGGGGCAGAAACAATAATTGGCTGAAATCACACAGAGCAAGCAACCTAAATGATTTCCAGAGCTAAAATTTGCTCTTTCTTGGCATGTGATCCCAGGGAGTGCCATACAATTCAGAACAACCATGAAAGTCAGTTGTTTTGCAATTTTTGTAACATGCATTAACATTTCCTACATGGAGCTTGGTCAGAGGTAGAAGAGAAGGTCAAAGAGCAGTGAGAAGCAGAGAGGTGGAGGTATCCAGGAAAAGAATTCCCGAACCTAGGGAATTCACCTAGGTAGGTGAAAATGCACCTGGCAATAGGGAGGTCCTGGGAATCAGGGATGCATGAGACATGCAGAGATTTTGGAGGGTCGTAAAGCTGGAGGAGGTTACAGAGAAGCGAGGGAGAAGCAAAGTTCATTCAACAATTTGAACGCAAGGATAAAGTTCTTAAAATCATAGGTCAGTGAAGTATGGTTGTGACCTTGGGGTGATGGCCAAATGATGCTATACTTTTCTCATGGAAGGAATATCACTGTTATTGTAAGTTATTGGATAATGTTAGTTGCTGAGACTATTGCAGTTTCTTGCACCAGCAGCCATCTATTAAAAGAAAGTTCAGCATTTTTGTATTCAAATGTCATAGGCTGTACTGAAAATTGATGTATTAGATTACATTATTTAAGATACTTTTCAAGACCCTAGTCGTGCCCTTAAAGATCTAGGACACTTAATAATAGTTTGTCATTTTTGATTCTTGAGTTAAGGGTTGATTTCACCCTGATCTATGTGAATGCATAATTTACTGAAGCCAATGGTGTAGTGTGTGGATCAGCTTTGCCATTAAATAAATAGATTACCTCAGTCCATTAACTGTATTAAAGTAAGCAGGCCTGAAAGGATTATTGATAAAGAAAACTAAATGCATTGGGGTATTTGCATATACACATCAGGAGAGGATGGAGGGTTCTTCGCAGCCGAATAGTTGTACTTGCATGCCCTTGCTTGATTTCAGGCTAAGGGGGAAAACAATATGGACTGAGCATTCAGATGCACATAATCAAACAATTTATTATGCTCTGATGGTATCCTAAACCACAAAAACACCGCATTTTTAAAAAAAATCAACAAAGTTAAGTAAAGAAAACTCTTGCCAGTCTTTTCTTTATAGTATTTTCTTGGAATGGTTAACCTTTCACTGGAACAAAAGTTGTGCATCATACAATAATTAAATGGATGACAAGTGCATGAGTCTGGAGAACAACAACAAAATATCAATCCTAGGTTTCCAGCACAGTCACACATCTAACATTCAAATTCCACTTTCATTTCTTGCAATAAATTGCTTTGCAATATATATGGTGCAGTGTTTCTTTTAGTACTAAGGCTGTTTCAATAATTAGGGAACAAGCATTTGATATCAGAATAATAGCTACAAGTTGGATTGAAAAATATTAGATTTCAGGGCTGCTGCCTCGCAGCTCCGAGGTCCCGGGTTCGATTCCAGCCTCGGGTGACTGTTTGAGTTTGCGCTTTCTTCCAGTGTCTGTGTGGGTTTCCTCCGGGTGCTCCGGTTTCTTCCCAGAGTCCAGAGATGTGCAGGTTGGGTGGATTTACTATGCGAGATTGCCCTTGGTGTCCAAAAGGTTAGGTGGGGTTACTGGGTTACGGGAATAGGGTGGAGGTGTGGGCTTAAGTGGAGTGCTCTTTCCGGGAGTTAGTGCAGATTCGATGGGCCGAATGTCCTCCTAGTGCACTGTAGATTCTATGGCTCACAGAGTCACAGAGCTGTTATAGTGCAGAAGGTGGTGGCCATTTGGCCCATTGTGCCTGCACTGGCTCTCCAAACAAGCATCATGGCTTCGTCGCATTCATTTTTCCAGCGCCCTTGCAAATTGTTTCAATTCACATAATCATCTCATTCCCTCTTGAATGCCTCAACTGAACCTGCCTCCACCAGGCAGTGCATTCCAAACCTGAACCATTCGTTGTGTGAGAAAGTTTTTTCTCACATCCCATTTACTTCTTTCACAAAGCACTTTAAATCTGTGCCCTCTCATTCACGATCTGTTTATGAGTGGGAGCAGTTTCTGCCCGTCTCCTCTTGTCCAGTCCCCTCATGGTTTTGAACATAGAATCATAGAATTTTGACCGTGCGGAGGGTGGCCATTTGGCCCATTGAGTCTGTACCGACTCTCCACCGCCGCCCTCCCCACTCCGCCCATCTCCAAGTGCACTCTTCTGCTTTATCCCTGGAACCCCACCTAACCTGTACTTCCCTGGACACTAAGTGGCAATTTGGATGGGCCGATTTACCGAAACTGTACATCTTTTGGGGGGACCGTGCACCCAGGGGGGGCCCGCATGAGCACTGGAGGAAAGCGCAAACTCTACACAGACAGTTACCAGGGCCGGAGTTGGAGCTGGGCCCCTGGCGCTGTGGAGCAGCAGTGCTAACCACTGTGCCAGAGTACCGCCCTCTATCTCTATCAAATGTCCTCTTAGCCTTCTCTCCACGGAAAACAGACCCAACCTCTCAAATCTATTCTCATAACTGAATCACAACATCATCCTCACCCCTGGAATCAATCTTGCAAGTCTCTTCTGCACTCTCTCCAGTGCATTCACATCCTTCGGATAATGTGGTGCCCAGGACTGTACACAAATTTAAGTTCAGCATAACCTCTTTGCGCTTGTACTTTATGCCCAATTTACTGAAGCCCAGAATACTATCTGCTTTATTAACTGCTGTCCACACACCTCCTGCCACATTCAATGATCTGTGCACATATACACTCAGGTCCCTCTGCATCCCCTTAAGAATTTTACCCCTTATTTTATATTATCTCTCCATGTTTTTCTGACCAAAATGCATCACCTCACATTTCTCCACATTGAACTTCATCTGGCACCTATCTGCCCAGTCCACCAAAAAGTCTATGACTTTTTGAGTTCCACACTGTCCCCTTCACTGTTACATTACTTCCAAGTTTTGGGTCACCGCAAACTTTGAAATTGCCCCCTGCACACCAATATCTAGATCATTAATATCAGGAAAAACAAGGGCCCCGATGCCCAAAAATTATCCATTGCCTATTACTCTCTGCTTTCTATTATATAGCCAATTTTGTACTACGTTGCTACTGTCCCTTTTATTCCATGAACTATAACTTTCCTCAAGTCTGTTCTGTGACACTGTCTCGAATGCCTTCTGAAAGTCTATGTATACCACATTAACAGCATTGACCCCTTCTGTTATCACTTCAAAAAAACTCCAGCAAGTTAGTTAAATACGATTTCCCATTTCAGAATGCATGAGGTTACAACAGGACATAGATAGATTGGAGATTTGGGCACAGAAATGGCAGATGGAGTTTTATCCGGACTATGAGGTGATGCATTTGGGAGGATAACATCTAGGTATGAATTATATTGTAAATGGCAGAACACTTAGGAACATCAACATACAGAGGGATCTGGGCGTGCAGATCCACAATTCCCTAAAAAGGGCAATACAGGTGGCCAAGATGATTAAGAAGGCATATATATGGCATGCTTGCCTTCATCAGACAAGTCATTGAGTACAAGAGTTGGGAAATCATGTTACAGCTATATAGAACCTTGGTTGGGCTGCATTTGGAGCATTGCGTGCAGTTCTGGTCACCACATTATCAGAATTTGGAGAGAGTGCAAAAAACATTCACCAGGATGTTGCCCGGTCTCAATGGTATTGGCTATGAGGAGAGGTTGAATAAACTAGGATTGTTTTCACTGGAAAGACGGCGGCTAACGGAAGACCTGATAGAGGTCGCCAAAATTATGAGAGGCAGATTATGATAGTCAGAGGTTTTTTCCAAAAGTTGAAGTGTCAAGGGAGCAAGGCGAGAGGGGGAAAGTTTAAGGGAGATGTGCGCGGTAAGTTTTTCTCTCAGAGAATGGTGAGTGCTGGAACGCACTGCCAGAGGATGTGACGGAAGCAGGCACATTAGCAACATTTAAGGGGCATCTGGATGGATACATAGGGAGGAAATAGAGGGATACGGACTGAGTAACGGCAGGTGTTTTTTAAGTTACGGCATCATGATGGGCACAGGCTTGGAGGGCCGAAGGGCCTGTTCTTGTGCTGTACTTTTCTTTTCTTTGTTCTAAAGGCTGAATATAGAATGGTTATTGTATAGAATTGCAGGAATTTTAACATTTCGGGGCCAAATTCCACAATTCCATCCATTTAAAAGTAGGCCTCCATTTATAGTGGCCAAATTCAGTCATATTTTGCTTTTATCACATGGACTTTCTCTGTCACTTACAATTCCTCATTGCTTGAAAAACAGCAAGTAACTTGACCAGCTCATATTATATCACCTCAAGGCAAAATATGGATGATATTCTAAAGGAAGATTGTGATGCAGCTATGCCAATATGGAACCTCATGACACTTCCTACACCTGCAATTAAAACATTTATAAAGTATCTGTAATTTATCACATTAAATAAAAATATAAAAATTAGGAGTAGGCCATTTGGCCCCTAGTCTACTCTGCCATTGAATTAGATCATGACTGATTCCAGATAGTGGCCTCAGTTCCATATTCCACCGACTCCCAATATCCTTAGATACCCTTATTAGTCACAAAACTATCTACTTTTGCCTTAAACATTGCCACCACTACTCTCTGGGAATGAGAATTCCAAAGATTCATGACCCTTCAAGAGAAATAATTTCGCCTCATCATCGTAAATGGGAGACCTCGTCTTTTTAAAATGTATGCCCTAGTTCTAGCCCTTCCTACAAGGGGAATATCTTTTCAGCATCCGCCTGTCAAGTCCACTCAGGATACTGTTTCAATAAGATCAGCTCATTCTTCTAACTCCAGTAGATACAGGCCCAGCTTGTCCATCATTTCCTCAAGATAATACCCACGCCCTCCCACCCAACCATCAGTCAAGTGCACCTTCTGAGAACTATTTATATCCTTTCTTATACAAAGAGATAGAAACGGTACACAGCCAACTAGATGCAGTCTCACCAATGCCCTGTACAACTGTAAGAAAATATCCCTACTTTAATATTCCGTTCTCCTGCAATAAACAAAGGCATTCCATTTGTCATCCTAATCAAATGCTGTACCTGCAGACTACTTCCTTTATTCATGTAGCAGGATGCCTATGGGTGTAGGTTAGCTCAGCTGGCTGGGCAGCTAGTTCATTATGCAGAACAACGTCAACAGCACGAGTTCAATTTCCATACTGGCTGAGGTTGTTCATGAAGGTCCCGCCTTATCAACCTTGCCCCTCACCTGACTCTCAAGTTGAATCACCAGCCTATGGTCCTCTGAGACCGTGGCAACATTTATGTTTACCAGGATACCCAGATCCCTCTGCACTCAAGTTCTGCAATTACTCAATTTAAATAATATGCTACTTTGCTATTCTTCTGCGTAAGTGCACATGTTCACACTTGTACCATGCTAAATCTTTTCCCACTCACTTAACATATCTATATAATTTATACTCTTCATCACACCTTACTTTCCTTCCTATTGTTGCATCATCAGTCCCTTCATCCAAGTCACTGATATCAATTGTAAATAGCGGAGGCCCCAGCACTGATCCCTGTGGCGCTCCATTCGTCACATCTTGCCAACCTGAAAATTACTCATTTATACCTACTGCCATTAGCTAATCAATCCTCTCTTCAACCCTTTTCTCCTCCCTTCCCCCACCCCACCCCACCCACCACCATGAACTCTAATTTTGCATATTAATCTTGGATGTGACATCTTATCAAATGCCTTCTGGAAATCTAAGTAACAGCACATCCACATTGGTTCCTCTTTATCCACATTGCTTGTTACTTCCTCAAACAACTGCAATAAATTCTGCCGATTGCTTTGAGATTTTCGAAGGGCCCTGCTACAACCTCCTTAATAATAGATTCTAACAATTTCTCTCCAACAAATGTTAACTGTCCAGTAGTTTCCTGCTTCCTATCTCCAGACTTTCTTGAATAGGAATCACATTTCCCATTTTCCAATCTCATGGGCTCCTTACAGAAATTAGGAAAAATAAAACCAATGGAACTACTATCTCCATCAGAACTTGGGGAGCATAGTTGCATACCTCTTCATTCACCTGAGGAAGGAGCAGTGCTCCGAAAGCTAGTGTTTGAAACAAACATGTTGGACTTTAACCTGGTGTTGTAAGACTTCTTACTGTGTTCACCCCAGTCCAACGCCGGCATCTCCACATCAGAACTTGGGGAGTTGTTAGCTTTTAATAAATTCCCTGGTGGTTGCAATCGTGTCAAGATCGTCCCTCCCTTTAACCTCCTGATTCACAATTATTTCTGGGATGTTATATGGAAAAGATAAAGACGCCATAGTCCCAGATGACCATAGGCTACTTTTCCCTTTTGAGGGGGGAAAACTGACTAGTGGTGATTTAACCCGAGGATCACCACACCTCAGACGAGGGGCAAGGTTGAGAAAGCGTGGGTAGCCTTCATGGGCAACCTCAGATGGTACTGGAATCGAATCCACGTTGCTGTCCTTGCTTGGCATCAGAAACCAGCTACCTAGCCAAGTGAGCTAAATCACTTAATTGTATCCTCTACACTGAAGACAGATGCAAAATATTTGTTCAATTTATCCACAATTTCCTGATTTTCCATCAATTCTTCATTCTCACCATAGAGGACCAGTCATCACTTTTGTTAATCATTTCCTTTTTAAATAGCTGCAGACACTTCTGTTTTTATATTTCTAGCTAGTTTTCTCTATCACAGGTGCTGTTGAGGAAGGCGAGCTCGAGTCTGCACTGCACCCTGGGGAAGAGGAATGTCCCTTCTCTCCTCAAAGACATCGAGCAGTAGACTTCCGAAATCGGAGGGCAGGTCTTCTCTGAGCCATCTTCGTGGCTGCAATGTCTGTGTGGTGAGTGGAGTACTTAAAAACAGCTCCAGCTTTTCACCACTTATCTTTGCTGAATTATATACTTTTATGAATATTTTGAAATGTCTAGAATATTCTATGATCCATGATCTCCTTAAATGTCCGTCACTGTACCTCATTTTCTAATTTTTCAGTTCACTTCAGCCAGCACTATCTTCATGCCCTCATAATTGCTGTTGGTCAAGTTCAGAACACTAGTTTCAGATCCACTCCTTATTTCTTCAAACTGAAGTGGAATTCAAATCATATGACAACTGCTACCTGTTCACACGAGATATTTCATTAATCCTCTCCCATTGCACTTTGTCAGATCTAGTATAACCTGCTCTTTGGTGTCAAACATTGTTCTAAGAAACTGTGTTTTGAGGACATTACCAGTGCAGTAGATAACGGGGAGCCGATGGATGTGGTATATCTGGATTTCCAGAAAGCCTTTGACAAGGTGCCACACAAAAGGTTGCTGCATAAGATAAAGATGCATGGCATTAAGGGTAAAGTAGTAGCATGGATAGAGGATTGGTTAATTCATAGAAAGCAAAGAGTTGGGATAAATGGGTGTTTCTCTGGTTGGGAATCAGTAGCTAGTGGTGTCCCTCAGGGATCCGTGTTGGGCCCACAATTGTTCACAATTTACATTGATGATTTGGAGTTGGGGACCAAGGGCAATGTGTCCAAGTTTGCAGATGGCACTAAGATGAGTGGTAAAGCGAAAAGTGCAGAGGATACTGGAAGTCTGCAGAGGGATTTGGATAGGTTAAGTGAATGGGCTCGGGTCTGGCAGATGGAATACAATGTTGACAAATGTGAGGTTATCCATTTTGGTAGGAATAACAGCAAACGGGATTATTATTTAAACGATAAAATATTAAAGCATGCCGCTGTTCAGAGAGACTTGGGTGTGCTAGTGCATGAGTCACAGAAGGTTGGTTTACAAGTGCAACAGGTGATTAAGAAGGCAAATGGAATTTTGTCCTTCATTGCTAGAGGGCTGGAGTTTAAGACTAGGGAGGTTATGTTGCAATTGTATAAGGTGTTAGTGCGGCCACACCTGGAGTATTGTGTTCAGTTTTGGTCTCCTTACTTGAGAAAGGACGTACTGGCACTGGAGGGTGTGCAGAGGAGATTCACTAGGTTAATCCCAGAGCTGAAGGGGTTGGATTATGAGGAGAGGTTGAGTAGACTGGGACTGTACTCGTTGGAATTTAGAAGGATGAGGGGGGATCTTATAGAAACATTTAAAATTATGAAGGGAATAGATAGGATAGATGCGGGCAGGTTGTTTCCACTGGCGGGTGACAGCAGAACTAGGGGGCATAGCCTCAAAATAAGGGGAAGTAGATTTAGGACTGAGTTTAGGAGGAACTTCTTCACCCAAAGGGTTGTGAATCTATGGAATTCCTTGCCCAGTGAAGCAGTTGAGGCTCCTTCATTACATGTTTTTAAGGTAAAGATAGATAGTTTTTTGAAGAATAAAGGGATTAAGGGTTATGGTGTTCAGGCCGGAAAGTGGAGCTGAGTCCACAAAAGATCAGCCATGATCTAATTGAATGGCGGAGCAGGCTCGAGGGGCCTACTCCTGCTCCTAGTTCTTATGTTCTTATGTCCCTCAAACACTCCAATAAGGTTTAATTCTTTACACAATGCATGGTTCAGATGTACTTTCCTGATAACCCAACTTTTGACAACAAATTGAGTATTTTACTGCAGTTCATTAAAGTTGTCTGTAAATCCTTTATGCTTTACACTTCATAACAATTAAGTTTTGTTACTACTTGATTTCCAGAAGGCAAAAATAATTTTAAAAGATTTGATTTCATACACTATATGGGGCTGGTTTAGCACACTGGGCTAAATCGCTGGCTTTGAAAGCAGACCCATGTAGGCCAGCAGCGCGGTTAGATTCCCGTACCAGCCTCCCCGAACAGGCGCCGAAATGTGGCGACTAGGGGCTTTTCATAGTAACTTCATTGAAGCCTACTCGTGACAATAAGTGATTTTCATTTTTTCATATAGATTTTA
Source organism: Scyliorhinus canicula (assembly GCF_902713615.1). Lineage (NCBI taxonomy): Eukaryota > Metazoa > Chordata > Chondrichthyes > Carcharhiniformes > Scyliorhinidae > Scyliorhinus > Scyliorhinus canicula. Next base: position 169,750,032 of record NC_052146.1, read on the forward strand.
AGAAGCAAATTTCCATAGTTGCATCTATTGACAGACACGATAATTTCCAATAGGACTATCTCTCAAATTAACTCAACTTCACAACACCATTCTGGGTACCCATTATTGGACAACATATGGAAACTTTCCACAAACGTCCTCAATACAGGCCAAATAACCTCTTGCAAAAACAGCATTTGAACATTGAACATTAAAGCACAGCCTTTACCAAATACAAAGCATGTTACTGAACTGCTGAGATATTAGATCACCATTTTAGCAACTTTATTTTGCTAGCAGGCATGTGGCGATCTCAAAAATCAAGTACAACTACCACTCAGAAAACGCAAGTGCGATTGCGGAAACATCTGTGATTATACTCAACTTCTCTAGCCACTTATGTAACGGAATAATCAACATGGTCTGTTAAAAGATAGAACACACTAAATAATGCATAATTACTGTTCAAGAACTTCTTTCAGATTTATGAACTAAATGGAAAGGGAAAATCTTAGGCTGTTAATATCAAATCAATTAAATAAAGTACGTTTCGCTAATTTTACAAGGTGACATTAACGCGACTTTCTTTTTTACACGCCGGAAAGAAATGGGCCAGGCCAGATAAGCAAGGGAGGGCGAGGTTCTGGGACCCACGAGTTACAATCAGCTGTATTGTTGGTGAGTTCCAGCCCAGCCCCCGCCTCCCCTCCCCCTATTTACACTCTGCTGCTTTAAGCCCTTTTTCAATTTAAGACATTGCGCAGCGAACGCACACCGTCACCACAAGAAAAACAAAGAAAGGTTGAGGAGGGGGCCGAGGGGAGGATTTGGGGGAAGGGGCAGCTGCGGCTCCGGGAAGGCACCGGGCACTCGACGCAAAATAAACACCGTAATTAACAAAGAGGGACGGTGCTGAGAGCCGCTACCCGCCCGCCCCCCCGCACACATTTATACATCCATACATTTAGGAGGAAGACGCCGCTCATTAAAGGCATCGAGGCCCTCCCACCGACTACACCACTCACCTGGCAGAAGCGCTGGCAGTAATCCCCGGACGACTGCACAGACACGCCGAGCTCCAGCAGCTCGTTGCCCAGCTCCCGGAGGTTGTCCGTCAGGTTTCTAACGTCCGCATCAACCTCCTCGTCCGCCATCTTGCTGCTGCGCTCATGCCCGCGACGTGCCACGCTGGGTGACGTCGGGCGACGTCGCGCTGCTGATTGGCTCACTTCCATGGAATGTTGATGAGGGAGGGGCTGCCAAAATGGCGGGATCACGTGAGCGTGCGGGCGGGCTGCTGTCAGGCGCGAGTTGCTGCTCGAGGACCAGCAGGGAAGCTGCGCCAAGGTCAGTGCGGCTCAGTTTGGAGCCTGTTAACTCGGCCTGGCATATTCACACAGCCGTTAGCCGCCCTTAAATTTCACAGGCCAGGTTTATATCCAAAATGGTGACAAACCCACTGAATTATCCTGCATTTCAGCGGTTGCAGTTTAACGGTGAGTTTGAGAAGCACCTGGGCCATACTTGTCACACACATGGATTGGGTTTCACCCAAAAGAGCGGCATTTCTCAAAGGCACTGTGCTCAATCTCCACAATGTTCTAGTGGGTGTCATAATATACACACAAGTTAATGATGGTGCGCAGAAAGGCATTGACTGACACACAGGATGACCAGTGAACACACAGAACACAGCAGCCAATCACCAGACAGGACACAGCCACTATACAGCCAGAGGGCACCAGTTTTCCCGTTCTCTCGGGATCCAGCCTCTGAGACAGTCAGAGCTTGTGAGCAGCAACTAGAACACACACCATGTGGTAGTAAAATAGTCTGATCAGGTTAGCCTCAGGTCTCCAGTCAACTCAGCATAGTGTCAACCCACAGTTAAAGTATGTATGATAGTTAAGAGTTCAATAAATTGAGGTGCTGGAAGCCTGTCTCTCACTGCTGCAGTAAACGCAGTCCTCGCAGACCCAGATTACCCAACACATCAGTGGGGAGATTTTAAAATACGGAGATCAGTGAAGCAAGTTGCAAAAACAATAGTTCGAATGGGATATTTTAATGTTCACGCAAATAGAAGGAGCTGTTGTTTCAGACACTTCTTCGATTTAGCCAGTGATAAAGATCATGGGCAGGATGCTCCCTTCCACAGTGTCACATTTTTGCCTCACCACACCGGCGGGATGCTCCATTACGCCGGCCGGTCAATGGGGTTTCCCATTGTGGGGCAGCGCCAAGCTGTCGTTAAACCCCTGGGCGCCAATGGACAACACAGCCCTCTGACAGTGATTCTTGGTTGGATGGCAAACATAATGGGCTGGATTCTCTGCACCCTCGTGCCGAAATTGCGGCCGATGCAGGGATGGAGAATTAATGTTCACGCAAGAAATCTGGACCGGTGGCAGGCCCCGAAAAGCGGTGTACTCAGGGAGTACACCACACCACCTGGGACCATTGACAGAGGCCCGCTCAGCAATCCTCCGCCCCCGACGAGCCAAAGCCCCGAAGGTGTGGAACTAATGTGCTTCAGCCAGTCGGGATCATAGAATTTACAGTGCAGAAGGAGGCCATTTAGCCCATCGAGTCTGCGCCACCCCTTGGAAAGAGCACTCCACTTAGGCCCACGCCTCCACCCTATTCCCGTCACCCAGTAACCCCACCTAACCTTTTTGCACACTAAGGGCAATGTATCATGGCCAATCCACCTAACCTGCACATCTTTGGACTGTGGGAGGAGACCGGAGCACCCAGAGGAAACCAACGCAGACATGGGGAGAATGTGCAGACACCGCACAGACAGTGACCGAAGCCAGGAATCGAACCTGGGACCCTGGAGCTGTGAAGCAACTGTGCTAACCACTGTTTATCATGCTGTGGACTCAGTCAGCGGCCACCCTGGTCGGGGGCGGGAGGATCGGAAGCCAGGGGGTCCTTAAAGGCGGCCAGGGAATGTTCATGCGGGGTTTGAGGGTCAGACGCGCAGCTGATCGGGTGTTCTATCTCTTGGGTCTGGCTCCGCGGTCCTCCATGGAGCACAGCGTGGCCGCCGGAGGTTGCCGCTGTGCGCGTGCGCCTCTGACCCACAAGTGCGGGGGCCTGTATCTGCAGCAAAAGCTGCGAGATTTACTGTGGGTCACTGCGAGCCCCGCAGGGCTTGGAATTAGTAGTCGTTTCACACCAGTTTTTCTGGCGTGAAACTCCACCATTTTGATGCAGTCTCAAAATCCGAGAATTCAGCCCATTGGGTTTCTCGTAGTACGACTTTGTTGTCGGGTAGAGAAGGAAGTCCAGGAGGATTCCAGTGAGGATAGAAAGGATTTGCCTCTGCCACAAATTGATTTTATAACTATTCTTGAAAAGTGAAGTAATTATGTTTTTTTTAATTAATTTATGGGATGTGGGGATCACTAGATAGACCAACATTTATTGCTCTTCCCTAGTTGCTCTTGAGAGGGTGATGGGGAGTTGCCATCTTGAACAGCTACAATTCATGTGGTGTGGATACATCCACAGTGCCGTTAGGGAGGGACATCCAGGATGTTGATCCAGTGACAGCGAAGGAACGGCGATATATTTCCAAGTCGGGATGGTGAGTAACTTGGAGGGTAACCGAGATGGATCATCCATTCAGCACTTCTGGCTGAAGGGTGTTACGAATGCCTCAGCCTTGTTATGACCCACCACTTGCACTGCGGTGAGTCATTGTGTCCCCAACGGAACAGGTTGTTTTGGACCATCCTCGTCCTCTCCAACGCTGCGTACAAAAGATTTGGTCTCATCACCCAACACCAAAATCCTCCCACAGACAAGCACCTACATCTCCAGCTATTGTTATTGCTGGGGAGACTTTAGAAGTCGTTGATCACTTCCCATATCTGCAGCTACATTTTTCAAATGGTCACCATAGAAGAGGAGGTCCAGCACAGAATTAGCTGTGTCAGCGCAATCTTCCAAAAATTACACAACTGGCTCTTCATCAGCAAAGATTTTCATAAGAGGACAAAGACTATTGTTGTCACCAGCCTTCTGTGTGGCACTGAGATTTGGGCTGCCTACCAAAGGCAATTTGTGGTGCTGGAGAATTTCCACCATTAGTGTCTCTGCAGGACTCTCAAAGCCAAGTGAAAATACAAATATACTCCAGGTAACCTTGAGCCCGCAAGATCAGCTCCACTGACCTGCACACTGCCTGCACATGCCAAACAATCAACTTCTGAAACAGTCTATTTAGTTTTATTGGATTTTTAAATTTTCACGAATGTTGCAACAAAGCAAAAGAATAAAACAAAAAATCATCAATGCAGGATACATTCAACGGCACAGAGAGACATCATATTCAACACTACAAAAGAAAATTCAAGAACACCCCAGCACTAAGCGGGAAATTACACGTGCGCCACAATGGAACCCAACGCCCACCCTGGCCCAGGACAGAATAAACAACCATCATATGACTACAGAATTATGAAGAGAGGACCAGCAGCGACAGCTGTTCTCAGGCCCAGGGTCTCCCATGAAAAAAAGAAAAAATAAAGACCAGAGTCAACCCACCAGGTCCAAAGCATCCGCGAAGTGCCCAACACAACTCCAAGGGGAACAACAGGATAAGCATGAGGCCAGAAATTTAAGTCAGGAAAACTTCAGTCCCAGTCAAAAGGGAGAGCCCCCCCCCTGGGGAGAAAGAACCTGTCAAGGCGCCCTCCAAAAAGGGCATCTTGGGAGGGACAGCCGTCTCACCCCACCCCACCCCCACAGTACCAGGGACACGCCCCAGTGACCAGGAAGAAAACCAGTGCCACCATAAAACAAACACTCAAGGTGAACCTGCTCCTAATCACCCAGAACATCGAGACCCAACCATCCACCATATATGCCACGGTGCACCGTCACCTCAAGTAATTCGGGAGAAAGGCAAGTGCAAGGTGAGAGATACAACGGAAGAATCTCCATCAGAGTCTCTCAAAAAGGAGAGAATTTAGAATGAATCACACGGATAACAGGAAATCGACAACCAACCCAGATCCCTAACTTCTCGAGCAGCCATTCAAGCCACAAAGGGATGCCACACTACACCAGGGAATAAGAAGCAGGATATCTGGGAGGCATAGCACTCAGCCCATCCTAAAATCTCCGCTAACCAGTCCCTCCGAGTTCCCTCCATAGGTACCTTCAGGGGAGAGCACTATGGGTGGCACGGTAGCACAGTGGTTAGCATTGTAGTTTCACAGCTCCAAGGTCCCAGGTTCGATTCCCGGCTTGGGTCACTGTCTGTGCGGAGTCTGCACGTCCTCCTCGTGTTTGCATGGGTTTCCTCTGGGTGCTCCTCACACAGTCCAAAGACATGCAGGTTAGGTGGATTGGCCATGCTAAATTGCCTTTTGTGTCCAAAGAGGTTGGGTGGGGTTGCTGGGTTACGGGTATGAGGCGGAGTTGTAGGCTTGAGTGGGGTGCTCTTTCCAAGGGCCGGTGCAGGCTCGATGGCCCGAATGGCCTCCTTCTGCACTGTAAATTCTATGTTCCATGATCCACAGGGACAACAGGATACCGACCACGGCATTAGGCCTGGCCTGTCCAACATCCAAAAAAGACCACCTCAGGAGACTATGACCCTAGGATCTTCCACACAACTCCAACAAATACAGCCCGCCGAGCCTATTCTAACCTATCAAGGCAACTCCCGCCTACACGAGAAGAGAAAGGGTAAACACACTTTAGCCTGGAGGGGGCCCCAGTGAAGAAATTCTGAGGTTACAGGGGGATATAGACAGATTGGCAAATAAGTGGTAAATGGAATTTAACCCCAAAAATTGTGATGTGATGCACTTTGGAAGGAGTAACATGACAAAGGAGTACTCAAGTACTCAGGACACTGGAGAGCTCAGAGGGATCTTGGAGTGCTTGTCCACGGACAAGGGGGGGGGGGTGCTATCCTCGATCACAGTCGTGTCCCCCCCTCCCCTTAGCTCTGCTCAGCGTCCCTCTAAACGAGATGGGCGGGGGGACGGAACAGTTAAAGGGGGAGTCAGGTATTAGCTTGTCATTAGGCAGTTGTATATACTGCGTATTTCATATCTAGTTGTAAATAAACAGTAATTGTTTAAACTTACAAACCTGGTGACTAATTATTGGGCAGACAAGGGCCAACGATTTTGGGGATTTTTTTTTTTATAAATAATTTTTATTGAAAATTTTTAAATTTACACAACAACATCAAACCATACTAAAATACCAATGATAACAGTAATAACAACAATCATAAACCTTCGCCCCTCCTCAATGAACAACCCAACATATTAACAACAACTTAAGTTAACCCATTATTAAGTTACACAACCGTAGCAAAAAACAATATAGAAACTATGGTTAGGAACACCCCCCCCCCCCCCCCCCCCCTGGTTGCTGCTGCTATTGACCAAGATATTGGCAGATGGAATACAATGTTGACAAATGTGAGGTTATCCATTTTGGTAGGAATAACAGCAAACGGGATTATTATTTAAACGATAAAATATTAAAGCATGCCGCTGTTCAGAGAGACTTGGGTGTGCTAGTGCATGAGTCACAGAAGGTTGGTTTACAAGTGCAACAGGTGATTAAGAAGGCAAATGGAATTTTGTCCTTCATTGCTAGAGGGATGGAGTTTAAGACTAGGGAGGTTATGTTGCAATTGTATAAAGTGTTAGTGCGGCCACACCTGGAGTATTGTGTTCAGTTTTGGTCTCCTTACTTGAGAAAGGACGTACTGGCGCTCGAGGGTGTGCAGAGGAGATTCACTAGGTTAATCCCAGAGTTGAAGGGGTTGGATTATGAGGAGAGGTTGAGTAGACTGGGACTGTACTCGTTGGAATTTAGAAGGATGAGGGGGGATCTTATAGAAACATTTAAAATTATGAAGGGAATAGATAGGATAGATGCGGGCAGGTTGTTTCCACTGGCAGGTGACAGCAGAACTAGGGGACATAGACTCAAAATAAGGGGAAGTAGATTTAGGACTGAGTTTAGGAGGAACTTCTTCACCCAAAGGGTTGTGAATCTATGGAATTCCTTGCCCAGTGAAGCAGTTGAGGGTCCTTCATTACATGTTTTTAAGGTAAAGATAGATAGTTTTTTGAAGAATAAAGGGATTAAGGGTTATGGTGTTCGGGCCGGAAAGTGGAGCTGAGTCCGCAAAAGATCAGCCATGATCTAATTGAATGGTGGAGCAGGCTCGAGGGGCCAGATGGCCTACTCCTGCTCCTAGTTCTTATCTTATGTTATTCTTATGTTATACCTATCTTTGAGCCAGGAAGTCCAGAAAAGGCTGCCACCGTTTCTAGAACCCTTGTACTGATCCTCTCAGGGCAAATTTAACCCTTTCCAACTTTATAAATCCCGCCATGTCATTGACCCAGGTCTCCACACTTGGGGGCCTCGCATCCTTCCACTGTAGCAAGATCCTCCGCCGGGCTACTAGGGACGCAAAGGCCAGAACACCGGCCTCTTTCGCCTCCTGCACTCCCGGCTCCACCGCAACTCCAAAAATCGCGAGTCCCCACCCTGGTTTGACCCTGGATCCAACCACCCTCGACACCGTCCCCGCCGTCCCCTTCCAGAATTCTTCCAGTCCCGGACATGCCCAGAACATATGGGCATGATTCGCTGGACTCCCCGAACACCTGATGCACCTGTCCTCACCCCCAAAGAACCTACTCATCCTAGTCCCGGACATGTGGGCCCGGTGCAGCACCTTAAATTGGATGAGACTAAGCCTCGCACATGAAGAGGAAGAGTTGACTCTCTCCAAGGCATCCGCCCAAGTCCCGTCCTCTATCTGCTCCCCAAGTTCCCCCTCCCATTTAGCCTTCAGCTCCTCCACTGACGACTCTTCCACCATCTGCATTACCTTATAGATGTCAGACACCTTCCCCTCTCCAACCCACACCCCTGAAAGCACTCTGTCCATCGTCCCCCGCGAGGGCAGCAAAGGGAATCCCTCTACCTGTCGCCTAGCAAACGCCTTTACCTGCAAGTATCTGAACATGTTCCCTCGGGGAAGCCCAAATTTATCTTCCAGTTCCCCCAGGCCCGCAAACCTCCCGCCAATAAACAGGTCCCTCAATTTGCTGATGCCCACCCTTTGCCACCCCCTAAATCCCCCATCCTTGTTCCCCGGGATGAACCGATGATTGCCACCCAGTGGAGCCTCCATCGAACCCCCTGTTTCCCCCCTATGCCGTCTCCACTGTCCCCAGATTCTTAGGGTCGCCGCCACCACCGGGCTCGTGGTAAACCTCTTAGGGGAGAGCGGCAGCGGCGCCGTTACCATGGCACCCAGGCTCGTACCTCTACATGACGCCACCTCCATTCTTTTCCACGCCGCCCCTCCCCCCTCCATCACCCATTTACGCACCATTGACACATTGGCCGCCCAATAGTACCCTAAAAGGTTGGGCAGCGCCAGCCCGCCTCTATCCCTCCCTCGCTCCAGGAAAACCCTCTTCACTCTCGGAGTCCCATGTGCCCACACAAAGCTCAAGATACTGCTAGTCACTCTCCTAAAGAAGGCCCTGGGGATAAAGATGGGCAGGCACTGAAAGAGGAACAAGAACCTCGGAAGCACCATCATTTTGACGGACTGCACCCTCCCCGCCAACGACAATGGCAACATGTCCCACCTCTTGAACTCCTCCTCCATTTGATCTACAAGTCTGGTGAAATTATGTTTGTGAAGAGTCCCCCAGTCCCTGGCCACCTGCATCCCCAGGTACCTAAAACTCTCCCCTGCGTTCCTAAGCGGGTGCCTACCAATTCCTTCCTCCTGGCCTCCAGGGTGCACCACAAACACCTCACTCTTGCCTAAATTTAGTTTATAACCTGAAAAGGTCCCAAACTCGCTAGCAGCTCCATCACCCCTGGCATCCCTCCCACCGTGACTTCCGGTGGCGGCGATGACGTAGGAAGCCGCACATTTCGGAGCTCCCGTTTTAAATGGACTTTTTGGCTCTTTTTAGAGCCCAAAACAGAAATTTTTCGACGTCTCCCGGTGGGAGAAGGTGTGCTGATCGACTTTCCCCGCAGTTCATGACTCGAACTCGGAGTGGAAAGGGGGAAAAAAACGGCAGCAGCTCCCCAGAAAAAACGGGGGAAGGAATCCAAGATGGCGGCCGGAGGAGCTCCAGAGGAGTGGAAGCAGTGGGCCCTGGAGCAACAACCTGCTCTCCTGCGCTGTTTTGCAGACTTCAAGGCTGAAGTACTGAGCTCTCTGCAGGAAACGAACAAAAGGCTCTCAGAGATTCAGACGACCCAGGGTGCTGCCATCAAGGAGTTGCAGACGCAGGCCACTGAACGAGAGGAAGAGGCCGGTATCCTCGTGAGTAAGGTGGAGGGACACGAGGCGCTCCACAAGAAGTGGCAGGACCGCTTCGAGGAGCTTGATCACCGCATGAGGCGGAAAAATCTGCGGATCTTGGGCCTTGCGGAGGGGCTGGAGGGGTCGGACCTGACAACCTACGTGGCTACGATGCTGAACTCGCTAGTGGGGGCCGGGTCTTTCCATCTGCCCTTGGAGCTGGAGGGAGCCCACAGGGTACTGGCCAGGAGGCCTAAGGAGAATGAACCCCCCCCCCGTGCGGTGCTGGTGAGGTTCCACCGGTTCAGTGATCGGGAGTGTGTGCTGCGCTGGGCCAAGAGGGTGAAGAGCAGCAACTGGGAGAATGGGGTAGTACGGATCTACCAGGATTGGAGTGCGGAGGTGGCTAAGCGGTGGTCCGGATTTAATCGGACGAAAGAGGTGCTTTACAAGAAGAAGATTAAGTTTGGAATGTTGCAGCCTGCGCGCCTGTGGGTAACTTATTCGGACCGGCATTATTATTTTGATTCCCCGGAGGAGGCGTGGGCTTTCGTGCGGACGGAGAAACTGGACTTGAACTAGGGGTTGGGGGTTGCGGGGTCGGTTGTAATACTTTATTGCTGGATTCTGCTGTTGCTGTGTTCTCTTTTTCTGTACTTTTACAATTTGCAGTGTGATTCATACAGGCCCATGTCTCTCCTCAACGTAGATGCCAAGGTGCTGGCAAAAATCCTGGCCACCAGGATAGAGAACTGTGTGCCAGGGGTTGTACACGAGGACCAGACAGGTTTTGTGAAGGGAAGGCAGCTGAACACGAATGTGCGGAGATTATTGAATGTCATCATGATGCCGGCGATTGAGGGGGAAGCAGAGATAGTGGTGGCGCTGGATGTGGAGAAGGCCTTCGATAGAGTGGAGTGGGGGTACTTATGGGAGGTGTTGGGGAGGTTTGGATTTGGTGAAGGGTTTATTAGATGGGTGAGGCTGCTATATGAGGCCCCGATAGCGTGCGTGGCCATGAATGGGAGGAGGTCGGAGTACTTCCGGCTTTACCGAGGGACCAGGCAGGGTTGCCCCCTGTCCCCCTTGTTGTTTGCATTGGCAATCAAGCCGCTGGCAATGGCGTTGAGGGATTCAGAGAGGTGGAGAGGTTTAGTGCGACGTGGGGAGGAACATAGGGTGTCGTTGTATACCGATGACCTGTTTATGTGGCTTTTGGGGATTTTTATAAGAATTATTGGCTGATTCACTTGTGTTATGACTCCTGGCACGTGGGGCTGGAATTCTGCACACTCTAGCCCAGGGTGTCGTAAGAGCTTCCACAGCCCATAGTCCTCTGGGGGAAGAAATTCCTCCTCGTTGCAGTCTTAAAAGGCCTGCCCCTTATTCTGAAACAATGTCCCCTGGTTCTAGACTCACCTGCCATCCTGTCACGCCCTAGAAGAATTTTGTCATTTTCAATGAGATCACCTCTCTTTCTTTGAAACTCTAGAGAACATAAGGCTCAGTTTCCTCAATCTTTCCTCCAAAGACAATCCGAGAGATTAGTCTGCTGAAACTCCATTGCACACCCACCGTGACAAGTATATCCTTCCTAAGACAAGGAGACCAAAACTGCATACAGTACTCTAAATTAAGTTTCACCCTAAGGTTCTATACCAGGGGTGGGCAAACTACGGCCCGCGGGCCGCATGCGGCCCGCCAAAGGTATTTCTGCGGCCCTCCAAGTCATTTTAAAAAAAAAAAAATTTTTTTTAATTTTTTTAAAATTAAAAAAAAAATTTTTTTTTTTAAAGGTTAATGGGGGGGGGGGGGGGGGCTGTTGGGTTACTTACTGGTATAGGGTGGATACGTTGACTTGAGTAGGATGATCATTGCTCGGCACAACGTCGAGGGCCGAAGGGCCTGTTCTGTGCTGTACTGTTCTATGTTCTATATGAGGCACCCAGAATCATAACCGGGTGAAGTAATTATTTTACTTAATATACTATGCGGCCCTTTGTGAATTGTGAATTTCTGAATGTGGCCCTTGCACGGAAAAGTTTGCCCACCCCTGTTCTATACAATGGCAGCAAGACATCTTTTCTCATGTACTGAAATCCCCTTGAGATGATAATTTCTTGCTGCATCTGCAGGCTAGCTTTCAGTGACTCATGGATGAGGACACTCAGATCCCTTTGGACATCAACACTTCCCAACCAATGCAGGGGGCTAGCATTTAAGAAATACTCTGCATTTCTGTTTTATTCTCCCAAAGTGGATAATTTCATAATTAATCACATTGCAAGTCTTCCTGAAACCCCCTTGCATCCTCCTTACAACTTACATTCCCATCTAATTTTGTATCATCAGCAAATTGTTTTAAATTGAGTATCCAATTCTTTTTTACCCAATTAAGGGGCAATTTAATGTGACCAATCTACCTACCTTGCACAGCTTTGAGTTTGTGGGGGTGAGACACGCAGACCCGGAAAGTATGTGCAAACTCCTTGGTGCCCTGAGACAGCAGTGCTAACCACTGCCCCTTGTCATCAGCAAATGTATATAGATTGTTAACAACTGTGGCCCCAGCCTGCCATCCTGAGAATGACCTGTTTATTCCTACTCTCTGTTTTTGTCTGTTAACCAATCCTCAATCCATGTCAGTATACTACTCGCTACAAAATTAGACCATCTCTCTAATTTTGTTTACTAACCTCCTGTATGGGACTTGCTGAAAGCCATCTGAAACACAGACTTCCACTGGTTCTCCTTAACATCCTCAAAAACTCCTACAGTTTTGTCAAACAGGAAGCTGGGAAGCTAGGGAGGAGATTGCTGAGCCCTTGGCTTTGATCTTTAAGTCATCTTTGTCTACAGGAATAGTGCCAGAAGGCTGGAGGATAGCAAATGTTGTCCCGTTGTTCAAGAAGGGGAGTAGAGACAACCCCGGTAACTGTAGACCAGTGAGCCTTACTTCTGCTGTGGGCAAAGTCTTGGAAAGGTTTACAAGAGATAGGATGTATAATCATCTGGAAAGGAATAATTTGATTAGAGATAATTTGAATAGAGACGGTTTTGTGAAGGGTAGGTCGTGCCTCACAAACCCTATTGAGTTCTTTGAGAAGGTGACCAAACAGGTGGATGAGGGTAAAGCAGTTGATGTGGTGTATATGGATTTCAGTAAAGCGTTTGATAAGTTCCCCACGGTAGGCTATTGCAAAAAATACGGAGGCATGGGATTCAGGGTGATTTAGCAGTTTGGATCAGAAATTGGCTAGCTGGAAGAAGACAAAGGGTGGTGGTTGATGGGAAATGTTCAGACTGGAGTCCAGTTACTAGTGGTGTACCACAAGGATCTGTTTTGGAGCCACTGCTGTTTGTCATTTTTATAAATAACCTGGAGGAGGGCGTAGAAGGATGGGTGAGGAAATCTGCAGATGACACTAAAGTCGGTGGAGTTGCGGACAGTGCGGAAGGATGTTAGAAGTTACAGAGGGACATAGATAAGCTGCAGAGCTGGGCTGAGAGGTGGCAAATTGAGTTTAATGCAGAAAAGTGTGAGGTGATTCATTTTGGAAGGAATAACAGGAAGACAGAGTACTGGGCTAATGGTAAGATTCTTGGTAGTGTGGATGAGCAGAGATCTCGGTGTCCATGTACATAGATTCCTGAAAGTTGCCACCCAGGTTGAGAGGGTTGTTAAGAAAGCGCACGGTGTGTTAGCTATTATTGGTAGTGGGATTGAGTTTCGGAGCCATGTGGTCATGTTGCAGCTGTACAAAACTCTGGTGCGGCCGCATTTGGAGTATTGCCTGCAATTCTGGTCGCCACATTATAGGAAGGATGTGGAAGTATTGGAAAGGGTGCAGAGGAGATTTACCAGAATGTTGCCTGGTATGGAGGGAAGATCTTATGAGGGGAGGCTGAGGGACTTGAGGCTGTTTTTGTTAGAGAGAAGAAGGTTAAGAGGTGACTTAATTGAGGCATACAAGTTGATCAGAGGATTAGATAGGGTGGACAGTGAGAGCCTTTTTCCTCGGATGGTGATGTCCAGCACGAGGGGACATAGCTTTAAATTGAGGGGAGATAGATACAGGACAGATGTCAGAGGTAGGTTCTTTACTCAGAGAGTAGTAAGAGCGTGGAATGCCCTGCCTGCATCAGTAGTGGACTCGCCAACACTAAGGGCATTCAAATGGTCATTGGATAGACATATGGATGATAAGGGAATAGTGTAGATGGGCTTTAGAGGGGTTTCACAGGTCGGCACAACATCAAGGAACGAAGGGGCTGTACTGCGCTGTAATGTTCTAGGATTTCTCTTTCATAAATTTCTGTTGACTCTGCCTAGTCATGCTATTTCCCAAGGGTAGGATTCTCCATTTTTGGGACTAAGTCCCCACACTGTCGTGAAAATTGTAGACTTTTACGCCAGGAAAACTGGCGTCAAAAGGCCACAGATTCACAGTCTTGCAGGGGGCTAGCAGGGAGCCATCGTAGAGCCCGTAGCTCTAGCTACCGATATGGCCCCCAGCACGTCCGGGTCAGAGGCCGGCCGCGCCGTGCTCCATAGCGGGCTCAACCCGCGGACCTGGACCAGCAAAATAGTGCCTCACGTTGGCCACTTGCGCGCCCCGGACAGCTCGCACACATTGCCGCCAGCCCCGAATGAAGCCCCTGCTGACCGCAGATTGTCCCTCCCTCTATTGTGGCAACCCCGGACTGAGTCCGCAGCCGCCACGCAAGGATCCCGAACAGTGGGACCATGAGAGGTCCACGCATTCGGGAATTCGGCTGGTTGGGGTTGGGGCATCGCAGGGAGAGCCTAAGGCAATGACCGGAGGCGATGGGTACTCCACGAGTACACCGATTTTCGGGGGGGGGGGGGGGGGGGGCGGAGAATTTAAAAACCGCCGCTGCTTCCAATTTCGTGATTTTGTCGGAAGGGAGCAGAGAATCCAGCCCCACATGTCTAGTTATTGCATCCTTTTCAATAGATTCTAATATTTTCTCGACTGCTGACATCAAACTAACATGTCTGCATTTCTCAGTTTTCCCTCCGCCTCTCTTAAATTGTGGGGTTACATTTGCTACTTTCCAGCTATTCGGAACCTTGCTAGAATTAATGGAATTTTGAAAAATAACCACCAATGCATCTACTATCTACAACCTCTCTTTCAACACTTTGGGATGTAGCTCATAAGGTCCAGAGAATTTATCAATCTTAGAACAAAGAAAATTACAGCACAGGAACAGGCCCTTCGGCCCTCCCAGCCTGTGCCGATCCAGATCCTTTATCTAAACCTGTCACCTATTTTCTAAGGATCTACTTCCCTCTGTTCCCCCCCCCCCCAATCTGTCCAGATGCTTCTTAAATTATGCTATCGTGCCCGCCTCTACCCACCTCCGCTGGCAAAGCGTTCCAGGCACCCATCACCCTCTGCGTAAAAAACGTTCCACGCACATCTCCCTTAAACTTTCCCCCTCTCAGCTTGAAGTCTTGTACTTGACACCCCCACTCTTGGAAAAAGCTTGTTGCTATCCACCCTGTCCATACCTCTCATAATTTTGTAGACCTCAATCAGGTCCCCCTCAACCCTGTCTTTCCAATGAAAACAATCCTAATCTACACAACCTTTCTTCACAGCTAGCACCCTCCATACCAGGCAACCCCCTGGTGAACCTTGTACTCAATACCCCTTCCGATGAAGGAAAGCATGCCGTATGCCTTCTTGACCACTCTATCGACCTGCGTTGCCGCCTTCAGGGTACAATGGACCTGAACTCCCAGATCTCTCTGTACATCAATTTTCCCCAGGACTCTTCCATTGACCATATAGTCCGCTCTTGAATTTGATCTTCCAAAATGCATCACCTCGCATTTGCTTCATAGAACGATACAGCGCAGTACAGGCCCTTCGGCCCTCGATGTTGCACCGCCATGAAAAAACTAAAGGCCATCTAACCTACACTATGCCCTTATCATCCATATGCTTATCCAATAAACTTTTAAATGCCCTCAATGTTGGCGAGTTCACTACTGTTGCAGGTAGGGCATTCCATGGCCTCACCACTCTGCGTAAAAAACCCACCTCTGACCTCTGTCCTATATCTATTACCCCTCAATTTAAGGCTATGTCCCCTTGTGCTAGCCACCTCCATCCGCGGGAGAAGGCTCTCGCTGTCCACCCTATCTAACCCTCTGATCATTTTGTATGCCTCTATTAAGTCACCTCTTAACCTTCTTCTCTCTAACGAAAACAACCTCAAGTCCATCAGCCTTTCCTCATAAGATTTTCACTCCATACCAGGCAACATCCTGGTAAATCTCCTCTGCACCCGTTCCAAAGCTTCCACGTCCTTCCTATAATGAGGCGACCAGAACTGTACGCAATACTCCAAATGCGGCCGTACTAGAGTTTTGTACAACTGCAACATGACCTCATGGCTCCAGAACTCAATCCCTCTACCAATAAAGGCCAACACACCATAGGCCTTCTTCACAACCCTATCAACCTGGGTGGCAACTTTCAGGGATCTATGTACATGGACACCGAGATCCCTCTGCTCATCCACACGACCAAGAATTTTACCATTAGCCAAATATTTCGCATTCCTGTTATTCTTTCCAAAGTGAATCACCTCACACTTCTCCACATTAAACTCCATTTGCCACCTCTCAGCCCAGCTCTGCAGCTTATCTATGTCCCTCTGTAACGTGCAACATCCTTCCGCACTGTCTACAACTCCACCGACTTTAGTGTCGTCTGCAAATTTACTCACCCATCCTTCTGCGCCCTCCTCTAGGTCATTTATAAAAATGACAAACAGCAACGGCCCCAGAACAGATCCTTGTGGTACGCCACTCGTAACTGAACTCCATTCTGCACATTTCCCATCAACTACCACTCTCTGTCTTCTTTCAACTAGCCAATTTCTGATCCACATCTCTAAATCACCCTCAATCCCCAGCCTCCGTATTTTCTGCAATAGCCGACCGTGGGGAATCTTATCAAACGCTTTACTGAAATCCATATACACCACATCAACTGCTCTACCCTCGTCTACCTGTTCAGTCACCTTCTCAAAGAACTCGATAAGGTTTGTGAGGCATGACCTACCCTTCACAAAACCATGCTGACTATCCCTAATCATATTATTCCTATCTAGATGATTATAAATCGTATCTTTTATAATCCTCTCCAAGACTTTACCCACCACAGATGTTAGGCTCACCGGCCTATAGTTACCGGGGTTATCTCTACTCCCCTTCTTGAACAAAGGGACCACATTTGCTATCCTCCAGTCCTCTGGCACTATTCCTGTAGCCAATGATAACCTAAAAATCAAAGCCAAAGCTCAGCAATCTCTTCCCTGGCTTCCCAGAGAATCCTAGGATAAATCCCATCAGGCCCCGGGGACTTATCTATTTTCACCTTGTCCAGAATTGCCAATACTTCTTCCCTACGCACCTCAATGCCATCTATTCTAATAGCCTGGGTCTCAGCATTCTCCTCCACAATATTATCTTTTTCTTGAGTGAATACTGACGAAAAGTATTCATTTAGTATCTCGCTTATCTCCTCAGCCTCCACACACAACTTTCCACCACTGTCCTTGACTGGCCCTACTCTTACCCTAGTCATTCTTTTATTCCTGACATACCTATAGAAAGCTTTTGGGTTTTCCTTGATCCTACCTGCCAAAGACTTCTCATGTCCCCTCCTTGCTCGTCTCAGCTCTCTCTTTAGATCCTTCCTCGCTTCCTTGTAACTATCAAGCGCCCCAACTGAAACTTCACGCCTCATCTTCACATAGGCCTCCTTCTTCCTCTTAACAAGAGATTCCACTTCTTTGGTAAACCACGGTTCCCTCGCTCGACCCCTTCCTCCCTGCCTGACTGGTACGTACTTATCAAGAACATGCAATAGCTGTTCCTTGAACAAGCTCCACATATCCAGTGTGCCCAACCCTTGCAGCCTACTTCTCCAACCTACACATCCTAAGTCATGTCTAATGGCATCATAATTGCCCTTCCCCCAGCTATAACTCTTGCCCTGCGGGGTATACTTATCCCTTTCCATCACTAACGTAAAGGTCACCGAATTGTGGTCACTGTTTCCAAAGTGCTCACCTACCTCCAGATCTAACACCTGGCCTGGTTCATTACCCAAATCCAATGTGGCCTCGCCTCTTGTTGGCCTGTCAACATATTGTGTCAGGAAACCCTCCTGCACACATTGTACAAAGAACGACCCATCTAATGTACTCGAACTATATCTTTTCCAGTCAATATTTGGAAAGTTAAAGTCTCCCATAACAACTACCCTGTTACTTTCGCTCTTTTCCAGAATCATCTTCGCCATCTTTTCCTCTACATCCCTAGAACTATTAGGTGGCCTATAGAAAACTCCCAACAGGGTGACCTCTCCTTTCCTGTTTCTAACCTCAGCCCATACTACCTCTGAAGAAGAGTCCCCATCTAGCATCCTTTCCGCCACCGTAATACTGTCCTTGACTAGCAGCGCCACACCTCCCCCTCTTTTGCCCCCTTCTCTGAGCTTACTAAAACACCTAAACCCCGGAACCTGCAACAACCATTCCTGTCCCTGCTCTATCCATGTCTCTGAAATGGCCACAACATCGAAGTCCCAGGTACCAACCCATGCTGCCAGTTCCCCTACCTTATTTCGTATACTCCTGGCATTGAAGTAGACACACTTCAAACCACCTACCTGAACACTGGCACCCTCCTGCGAAGTCAAATCTGTGCTCCTGACCTCTATACTCTCAATCTCCCGTACCCCAAAACTACAATCCAGGTTTCCATGCCCCTGCTGAATTAGTTTAAACCCCCCCAAAGAGCACTAACAAATCTCCCCCCCAGGATATTGGTGCCCCTCAGGTTCAGATGTAGACCATCCTGTCTATAGAGGTCCCACCTTCCCCAGAAAGAGCCCCAGTTATTCAAAAATCTGAATCCCTCCCGCCTGCACCATCCCTGTAGCCACGTGTTTAATTGCGCTCTCTCCCTATTCCTCATCTCACTATCACGTGGCACGGGCAACAACCCAGAGATAACTACTCTGTTTGTTCTCGCTCTGAGCTTCCATCCTAGCTCCCTAAAGGCCTGCCTGACATCCTTGTCCCCTTTCCTACCTATGTCGTTAGTGCCAATGTGGACTACGACTTGGGGCTGCTCCCCCTCCCCCTTAAGGACCCGGAAAACACGATCCGAGACATCACGTACCCTTGCACCTGGGAGGCAACATACCAAACGTGAGTCTCTCTCGCTCCCACAAAATCTCCTGTCTGTGCCCCTGTCTATTGAGTCCCCAATTACTAATGTTCTACTCCTTTCCCCCCTTCCCTTCTGAGCAACAGGGACAGACTCCGTGCCAGAGGCCCGTACCCCATGGCTTACCCCTGGTAAGTCGTCCCCCCCACAAGTATCCAAAACGGTATACTTGTTACTCAGGGGAACGACCGCAGGGGGTCCCTGCACTGACTGCTTCTTCCCAGTCCCTCTTACAGTTACCCATCTATCTCCAGTCTTTGGTGTAACTACTTCCCTGAAGCTCCTATCTATGACCCCCTCTGCCTCCCGAATGATCCGAAGTTCATCCAGCTCATGCTCCAGGTCCCTAACACGTTTTTTGAGGAGCTGGAGTTGGGTGCACTTCCCACAGATGAAATCAGCAGGGACACTGACGACGTCCCTCACCTCAAACATTCTGCAGGAGGAGCAGTGTACTGCCTTCCCTGACATCACCTCTAGATTTAAAAAAAAACAAGAAAAAGAAAAAGAAAGGAAGAGCTTACCTGGTATTACTTCAAACCCTGCTCCCGCTGAAAGGTAAGCAAATTTAAAGGCACTCACTCACCTTCACGACTGGCCCCTGCTCCCGCTTCCCAACCACCGTGGGGTGGGGGGGTTGGTTAGAGGAGGAGGTAGGGTGGGAAACACTCATGAAGTGTTTCGGGTTTAACTGTCACTTGACAACAGCCCCTCCACAAACCACCTTCAACTTAGGCTGACCGCACTGCACGTATGCAAATTTCCCCAGAACAGCTGATCAGGAGCTCTGCTCTGCTGCCCTCTGCTGGATGCTTGCCTTCACTCAAACTCCTTGGGTCTCCTTCGCAGGTTCACCTTCAACTTAGGCTGACCGCACTGCACGTATGCAAATTTCCCCAGAACAGCTGATCAGGAGCTCTGCTCTGCTGCCCTCTGCTGGATGCTCGCCTTCACTCAAACTCCTTGGGTCTCCTTCGCAGGTTCACCTTCAACTTAGGCTGACCGCACTGCACGTATGCAAATTTCCCCAGAACAGCTGATCAGGAGCTCTGCTCTGCTGCCCTCTGCTGGATGCTTGCCTTCACTCAAACTCCTTGGGTCTCCTTCGCAGGTTCACCTTCAACTTAGGCTGACCGCACTGCACGTATGCAAATTTCCCCAGAACAGCTGATCAGGAGCTCTGCTCTGCTGCCCTCTGCTGGATGCTTGCCTTCACTCAAACTCCTTGGGTCTCCTTCGCAGGAGGAGCTTCGATTGAACTCCATTTGCCATTTCTGTGCCCAACTCTCTAATCTTGAATTAATTTTTTGAGTATCAACTCTTTATTAATACTAATTTATTTCAGTTTGTAATTTTCACAAGCTCCTTTGTTCCCTCGTACTTCTTGAGACGTTTTGCATCTTCTCTGTGAAGACAGACACATCGGACAGGATTCTCCGTTTCTGAGACTGAGTGTTGACGCCAACACAGAATTTGTGGGGCTGGATTCTATACACCCCAATGCCGAAATCGCGTCCGGCGCCGGGGCGGAGAATCCACCTCTGCGCATGGAATCGGGACCGGCACCGATTCCCTGATTCTCCGGGCCCCGAAAGGCGTGGGCACTTCCCAAAAATGGAGAATCCAGCCCTTGGGATATAGCATGACTAGGCAGAGTCAACAAAAATTTCTGAGTATGCTGCACTGCGTATCCCCTACCTGTGGTCGTTGCTGAAGACCTGCCCCACCATTCTCCGCCCCCAACTAGCCGAAGTCATGACGGCATAGACCTAATCTGGTCCTGCCATTCGGGATACTTGTGTGGTGGCTGCAGACTCAGTCCGTGGCCGCCATGGTCGGGGGTAGGCCGATTGGAGGGCGGGGGGGGGGCCTCATACGAGACAGGGCAATGTTTGGGGGGACGGTCAGGGTAGGGCTCGCGGCCGATCGGGGGCACTATTTGGGAGGTCCAGCTCCGCGGTCTGAGTCCGCCATGGAGCACGGCAGGGCTTCCACCATGCGCATGCGCGGTCTCTGACCCGGAAGTACGGGGGCCCGTATCTGCAGCTAAAGCTCCTAGATTCACGATGAGTCCCTGCTAGCCCCCTGCAGGGCTACGAATAAGTGGTCTTTTCACACCAGTTTTTCTGGTGTGAAAGGCCACAATTTATACGACGGCGTGGGACATAGTCAGTTCTAGTGAGAAACTATGCCGGATTCTTCCAGGCGGCTGAAAAGCTGCAGCCGCAAATACAATTCTCCCCTCTCACACACCATGTCAACCAACAAGATGGCAGCAAGGAGAGCAGCCCCAAGATTCACAGACGCTGAGCTGGAGACCCTCTTGGATGCGGTGGAGGAGAGCCAGTTGACCCTGTATCCTGGCCCGGGAAGAAGGCTGTCAGCCGCCGCCGATCGTCATGCCTGGGCACAGGTGGTAGCGCTGTGGGCAACACAATCCAGACGGGCAAGCCGTGCCAGAAAAAACTGCACAGCCTCTGACTGGCCAGGGTGAGTTGTGTGCCCCTGACACTAACCCCATCCCACGCACTCGTAACCCTCGAACACCCCCCCCCCCACCCCCTCCTCGGAGGGCTGCCAAACCCCACTCTGCACCACATGCGGGTATCCATACAGGCCGCCATGGACGGGTGCACTGGCCACTGAGGCCATCTCCTATTGTCGTTTTATGTGTGTGTGCATGTCCCCAGGAGAACGCCGCGCGCAAATGCCGGGATTGAGAGAAGGCAGGAGGGAGACCGCCGGACCTGCGGACCCTCAGCGTGGCAGAGCATAGGACCCTGGACGCTGCTGCTGGAGGCCCGGAGGAAAGGGAGGTTGACGAGTTGGAGCTCGGCCACGGGCGAGGAAGTGAGTTGCAGTTCCCCGTGACACGTGTGTCAACCCCCCCCACCACCCTCAGCCGACACCATCACAACCCCTGGCCTTCGGTCTATTCATGCGTCTTGCCCTGCGTCTTGAAGGTCCTGCTGGAGGTGGGGTGGGTCCATCTGGTGCTCCAGCCAGTGCCACAGCCAAAGCACCCCCGTCAGCCAACACTGATGACGAGAGCAGCTCGGACACCAGCCCTCCAACACCCCGGAGCTTGGGACCATGGATGATACAGATTTCCCGTCACAGTTGTCTGCTGTACCCTCTACCATCCCAGAGACACTCATCTCGGTTGGACACTTTAGTGAGGAGGCTCCTGAGACACTCTCTGGTGCGCACCACACAGCTGCTCCGCTACAGCAGGTGCAGTTAGGAAGACCCGAGGGGGCGTATGGTCAGAGGGCAGGCTGACCAGAAAGGGCGCAGATACAGAGGGAGGTGGCCCAGTTCCAGGGAGAGATGGCGCAGTCACTGGCTGATGTGACACAAACCCAGAAGATGGTGGCACAATTGCAGCATGATGTGACACAATCCCAGATGGCGATGGCCCACGCCTTGTGCTCCATTGCCGCAGGTGTGCAGACCCCAGTCGACACCAGAGCAGGCCTCCAGGACAGGCAGCGGCAGCTGGTGGGGGTGTCTCCGGCGATAGGTCCGCTCGCAACCCCCATCCCACGGAGTACCTGGAGACAATCGGGCACCCCGAGGGAGCTGGAGGTGATGGGGTCCATGCTGGTGACTCCCGCAACCCCCCCCCCCCCCCCCAGCTCATCTGGTGGGTGGCGGGCAGAATCAGGTGTCACCTGGGACACCCGGGCAGCAGCCAGGCCCATCCAGGCCCGGTCGGGAATCACAGCAGGCTGTCTCCACTACCGATGTACCTTCTGGGGATCCATCGAGACGTAGCATTAGGGCCCATAAGGCCAGAAAAGTAGACACCAGTTAAGTAGGCATGGGTGCAGGATACAGCTTAGTTATAGGGGCTAGGGCACAATCCTGGATATATTTGTTCACATTACACACCTGTTCCCACTGTTACAACCTGCCTTGGTGCTCTGTCTGATGGGTTTGCGGGGGGGGGGGGGGCACCGCAGCAGGCCGCCATGATGCGGGTGACCCTTTGAACATCATATTGAGGGCCCCTCCAGAGCTCCTACTTCTTCTCCCCCACCAGCCATCACGCCGGTTTCACGATTTTTAAAAGCACATTGGCCACGAGGTGTGTACCATGCGTTTCCTCGTGACTTCCAATGAATATGAACTTCCCAGGTAACGTGGCGGGGCTTCCCCTTCAACGAAGGGAGCCCTTTACAGTATAAAAACCCCAACCTGGGTTCAGGTCAGGGAGGGAGACCCTCCAGGGAGAAGAAATTTGTGTATTGCAATGAAAGAGTATCATTTTGCATCTGACTTGCCTTCATGGTTTTTCTCCTCCAGTGTTGCACAACACACTTATGAACAAAGTTCTAATTAGTGGAATAAAAGAGAAAGTAGCAATGTGGACGCAAAATTGGCTGAGTGACAGGAAACAATGAGCACTGTGGTGGTTAATAGATGTTTTTCAGGCTGGAGGAAGGTTTATAGTGCAGTTCCCCAATGGTCTTGATATATGTTCGTGGGGCTGGATTCTCCGATTTGATGACTAAGTGCATCGAAACAGAGGCGTTTTACGCATGATAAAACGGCGCAAAAGCTGCACTAATTCTCAGTCTGGTGGCGGGCTAGCAGGCAAGCAGCTTTAGCTACAGATATGGCCGGAGAATTGCCGGGGCCGTGCATGTGCACGACGGCAACCTGCAGCGGCTGCACCTTGCAACATGGCACCGGCTGTGTGCGGACTCAGCATGCCAAATAATGCTCCCCTTTGGCCAGGCTCACCCCCCCCCCCCTTCCCCCCACCAGTGCCCCCAGCTCCCCCCACCGTTGCCCATGGACCGGCTCCCACCCAACTGTGGCGGCGCTGGACTCAGTCTGCAGCCGTCACGCCGGGTTCACAAAAATAAATAGCATGCGTGACCCACGCCATCGGGAACTCGGCCCATCGGGTAGGGCCTCCGGTGAGGTCTAGAGGCCGTCTATACAGCCCGGCTGACTCATGGCGTGTGTGAGTTTTCCCTTTTGGAGGGGGCGAACCATCGCAAAAGCGGCACCGATTTCGGCGTTGGAGACCGGTGAATCCCCTCATGACCTAGACCTTGGTGCACAGGGCACAATTTCAAAATTTATGGATGATATGAAACTTACAAATTTTGTGGACTGTGAGGATAGTGTAGAACTGCAAAAGGACATGGACAAATTGGAAGAATGGCGGACAGGTGGCAAATGAATGTTGTTCAATCCAACTGCCCGCCCGTCTTCTATTGTTACACCTGTGCCGGGTGTCCTTGGAGGGGGAGCATGCAGTGCCCACCAGTGTGCTTGAAGTCTCTGGTGACCAGTGGATCCTGAAGGGGCCGGAGTGAATCCTCAGACCCAAAAGCATTATTTTAATTTAATCCTATAAGGTTCTATTAAAAGATTTTGATTTTAGTTACAGTGCTGCTTTAAGCGGCTGTTAATTAGTTTATTCGTTAATTTATTTTTAGTTTGTTCTAAAGAGTTTATAACAAGAATCAGCTGGAACACTGGATTAATAGTTGGGAGGCAGAGATCTGTAATGCTGTGAATAAACCTAATGTGCTTCGCCCTCACAATCTTAAAAATGTGCAGGTTAGACGGATTGGCCACGCTAAATTGCCCCTTAATTGGAAAAAATGAATTGGGTACTCTAAATTTTAAAAGAAAACCTACCAACATGGAAAACAATTGTATTGTACTTTACCCTGTGGCGTGGATGCAACTAACATGGCAGGAGAGATTGGAAACTAAAAATAAATTTTTTCAGATAGAAGGTTGTAATCGGAGTTACTTTTCAGCAGAATGGTTGAAACCAATTGTAAAACGCCAGGGTATGATTTCTCATCAACGTTCTCTGAATCTGAACCTTTTGACCAATTGAAAAAATGAAGTAGATATATGGACATGGATTATGTCCTTACTGATGACAAAAACAGTGTGGCCTTTGCACAAAAGCAAGATCAGGTACAAAAAGACGTATTTTCGGAGTTTACGGCTCGTCAGCTGGACTCTAAGGAAGGTCTGGTGAATCTATTAATCTTTATGGATAAAATGTTTAAGAGAGGTGACCCTATTAGATGCATATGACGCATGGTCAGCCTTTGATTAATTTGAAAAGATGAAAGCAGAATACATCATGGAATTTTAACAGACGACATACAAGATTGCAGAAATTCTACTTGGAAATTCTTGGTTCGGTGCTTGCTTTCAAATTGTTGGTTGTGCTGATGTGTCTCATGTGGATAGGCTCCTGGTCTGAACTGGAGTCAAGTTCTCACAAAGAGATATGTTTTGGATAAGATATCTGCGACTTTCAAAAAAAAATCCAAGAAAACAGTCATTTTCAGTGCCCTTCATTGCACCAATGGGACAAGCGGTGGCATCAGAAAAGAGAGGATTCAGTGCTAACACATTTTAAGACTGTTCACTTATGGGGCACAGGCATTAACACAACAGAGGAATCACAGATAAATGGCAAGAGTCTGTCTTCCAGTGGCAACAGGTAGGAGAAGGTCACACATAAGGTGGCTGACGCGATGGTCTTTGTTTTTTGGAGTTTTTAACCCGGTATCCGGGGATTTTGGTCAGCAAAACCGGTACATCTATGGGATAAAGAATTTGTCGGCGAAAATATGTTGAAATTTAAGAAGGTGGTTGGTGGTATAATGATTACAGGGGAATAATTCTTCAATGGAGCCAGTAAGCTCGGAAAGTCCAGCAGGAAGGAAGACGGCGGACCCCACCTTTGGCGTGGCCGCCCATATCATGGTGGAAATGCTGAAAGACATTTGCGAAGCATTTTGAGGAGCAGGCCAAGGTGATGATGCGGTCAATTGAGGAGGCACTTGTGCCGATTCGGGAGATGCTGGAAAAGACTTTTAAGGTGGTGAAGGAGCATGGAGAGGTGCTGAAGGGTGTGGAGGTGGCCTTGTCACAACATGGTGATCGATTCCTTGGAAGTTGAGATGTAGCTGGTGAAGGAGACGAACAAGGCTGTGAGGGTAAAGGTGGATGATTTGGAGAACAGGTCGCGGAGACAGAACCTCAGAATCCTGGGGTAACCTGAGGGGGTGGAAGGCCCAAAGCCAAATGAGTACTTTTCTCAGTTGCTGGCAAATGTTTGGTGGGGGAAGGCGATTGTTCCCTCCAAAGTTGGATCGGGCCCATCGAGTACACCAGCGGAAGCCTCGAGTGAATGAGCCGCGACAGGCGGTGATTATTGGAGTCTACTGCTTGAATTTTAATTTGATTTATTGTCACGTATGTTGAGGTAAAGTGAAAAGTATTGTTCTGTGTACAGTCCAGACAACTTGTTCCTTACATGAAAAAACATTGGACATACATAAATACATAATGTAAGTACATAGGCACAGGCATCAGATGTGCATACGGAATGTAATACTACTCGGTAGAGAAGATGTGTGAAGAGATCAGTTCAGTCCATAAGAAGGTCATTCAGACGACTTCCAGGAGAAGGAACGGGTTCTGCAATGGGCCAAAGTGAATCGGGACTTGAGGTGGGAAGGAAGCATTGTTAGGATATACCAAGATGTCGGAGAGGAGTTTGCGAAGTGGCATGCAGCTTTTAATAAGGCAAAGTCAGCGCTGTTCAGGAGTGGAGTCAATTTGGAGTGTGCACCCAGTGAGGCTGAGGGTGACTTTTCAGTCGAAAGATTATTTTTTAATAGGTCAGAGGTGTTTATCAAGGAGCATGGACCACTGCTGCCTAAGGCGCTGAGGTCCCAGATTCGATCCCGGCCCCGGGTCGCTGTCCGTGTGGAGTTTACACATTCTCCACGTGCCTATGTGGTTTTCACCCCCATAACCCAAAAGATATGCAGGTTAGGTGGATTGGCCACACTAAATTGGAAAAAAAATAATTGGGTACTCTAAATTTAAAAACAATCATGGAGCATGGACGTGGGGCTTGAGTAAATGGATTTGCTTGGAACTTCAAAGGGGATGGTTTGGAATTGAGGGGGAGCTACAGTTATCAGGGGGATGTGGTTAGAGTAACAGTATGGGGAATATACGGCCCTCGGGGGGGGACTTTAAGTATTGTAAGGGTATTAGGCTTCAGTAACTTTTCCGTAGCTGGGACAGGTTGGGGAGTGTTTGGCGGGATTCTCTGTTGGCTGAAACCGAAATCGAGAAACGCAATTGGGTGGAGAATAGTTTCAGTGCCAAAATCGCAGCGGGCGCCGATTTGAAGGTAATTCGTAATTTATCGTCACCTCGACAGCGGCGCCAATGCAGTCCGGACTGCACATACAGTAAACGCCATTTGCATTTCATTAGCGGGCCTGACCCGGTATTCTCCGGGGCCTCCGCGATTCTCCACCTTCGATGGGCCGAGTTCCTGATGGCGCAGTTCACTTGTGCTTTTAAAAATCGTGAAACCGTCGTGGCTGCTGAGGTAGAGAGAGGGGGTACGGGAAATGTCCAACGTCACCATAGTTTGCTGACAGTTATACCACTGGTCGGGGGACTTGTGCCAGGGTCGGGGGGAGTAGGTCATGGTGGACGGGGACAGAACACCATTGCCGCAGCTGCACACGCTGCTAACAGCCCACTGTGATCTTAGTGGCACATGTCAAATGGGTATCTCCCCAGGCCACCCCCCCCCCCCCCCCCCCCCCCCCCCCCCCCCAGGTGCCAGCCGACCCATCAGCTGTATGGGCACGCTCCAGCACAACCAGTGCCATCTTGTTGGCTGGGATGGTGTGTATGGGGAGTGAAGTGTTTATATGCAGCTGTAGCTTGTCAGCCTCCTGTGTGTCAATCATGGACCCGGCGCATCCCGCACCATTTCTCATTGGAATCAATTGTTTTCCATGTGGCGCTGGTGCTAGCTCCTTCACAATCGCTGAATCAGTCCAGATTCAGTGCCAGTTTTGCTGTTGTGAAAGTCCACGAATGCTACCCCGGCGTCGCCACTTAGTCTCTGGAATGGAGAATCCAGCCTGTTGAGTTGAGGTGGTAGCTCCCTTGGGTGGCTCATGGGCCCACAGTCAGTGGGTCGGGGGATTGGAGGGAAAGGGGTGGTTCTGGTTTAGTGGGGGTTTTCTTTAAGGTTAGGGATATTTTGTTTGTACGGATTCGTTTATTTTTTGTTTTATGAAATGAAAACTTTAATAAAAATATCTTTTAAAAGAGGGCAGGGGTCTCCATTTCCGAGACTAAGTGCTGATTGAGTTACGGGTGTTCTACGGCCCCAATAGTGGCATTGGTCCGGAACAATTCAGGGCCAGCACCAGTGCCACATAGAACTAGTGCAATTTTAACGCATGCTGGCTTGTGATTCATAAGAACTAGGAGCAGGAGTAGGCCATCTGGCCATTCGAGCCTGCTCCACCATTCAATGAGATCATGGCTGATCTTTTGTGGACTCAGCTCCACTTTCCCGCCCGAACACCATAATCCTTTATTCCTTTGTTCTTCAAAAAACTATCTATCTCTATCTTTTTTTTAATAAATTCATTTTTTCCAATTAAGGGGCAATTTAGCTTGGCCACTCCACCTAGCCTGCACATCTTTGGGTTGTGGGGGCGAAACCCACGAGACACGGGGAGAACGTGCAAACTCCACATGGACAGTGACCCAGAGCCGGAATCGAACCTGGGTCCTCAGCCCAGTGAGGCTGCAGGGCTAACCCACTGCGCCACCGTGCTGCCCTATCTATCTCTAACTTAAAAACATGTAATGAAGGAGCCTCAACTGCTTCACTGGGCAAGGAATTCCATAGATTCACAACCCTTTGGGTGCAGAAGTTCCTCCTAAACTCAGTCCTACATCGACTTCCCCTTATTTCGAGGCTACGTCCCCTAGTTCTGCTTTCACCCGCCAGTGGAAACAACCTGCCCGCATCTATCCTATCTATTCCCATCATAATTTTATATGCTTCTATAAGAGCCCCCCTCATCCTTCTAAATTCCAACGAGTAGTCCCAGACTACTCAACCTCTCCTCATAATCCAACCCCTTCAGCTCTGGGATTAACCTAGTGAATCTCCTCTGCACACCCTCCAGTGCCAGTACATCCTTTCTCAGGTAAGGAGACCAAAACTGAACACAATACTCCAGGTGTGGCCTCACTAACACCTTATACAATTGCAGCATAACCTCCCCAGTCTTAAACTCCATCCCTCTAGCAATGAAGGACAAAATTCCATTTGCCTTCTTAATCACCTGCAAACCAACTTTTTGCGACTCATGCACTAGCACATCCAGGTCTCTCTGCATAGCAGCATAGAACATAGAACAGTACAGCACAGAACAGGCCCTTCGGCCCTCAATGTTGTGCCGAGCCATGATCACCCTACTCAAACCCACGTATCCACCCTATACCCGTAACCCAACAACCCCCCCTTAACCTTACTTTTATCAGGACACTACGGGCAATTTAGCATTGCCAATCCACCTCATCCGCACATCTTTGGACTGTGGGAGGAAACCGGAGCACCCGGAGGAAACCCACGCACACAGGGGGAGGACGTGCAGACTCCACACAGACAGTGACCCAGCCGGGAATCGAACCTGGGACCCTGGAGCTGTGAAGCATTTATGCTAACCACCATGCTACCCTGCTACCCTGCTAAAGCATGTTTTAATATTTTATCATTTTTGCTGTTATTCCTACCAAAATGGAAACCTCACATTTGTCAACATTGTATTCCATCTGCCAGACCCTAGCCCATTCACTTAACCTATCCAAATCCCTCTGCAGACTTCCAGTATCCTCTGCATTTTTTGCTTCACCACTGATCTTAGTGTGATCTGCAAACTTGGACACATTGCCCTTGGTCCCCAATTCCAAATCATCTATGTAAATTGTGAATAATTGTGGGCCCAACACGGATCCCTGAGGGACACCACTAGCTACTGATTGCCAACCAGAAAAACACCCATTAATCCCCACTCTTTGCTTTCTATTAATTAACCAATACTCTATCCATGCTACTACTTTACCCTTAATGCCATGCATCTTTATCTTTGTGGTGAATTATATACCTAGTAATTCACACTGTTGTATTACATGTATTGTGTCCTCGTGGGCTCTGTATGTGAGCCGTTGCGCGGCTCTGCCCATAGGGGAGATAAGGAGATTGTACTGGGCTCCGCCCCTGGCTCCGCCCATGGCTCCTCCCACTAACCGGAAGTATAAAGCACTGCAGTCGTCAGCTTGCTCCCAGTTCATCCCGTCGCACGCAGGCTCAGTTGTAAAACTATTAAAACCACTGTTCACTTCCAATCACGTGTCTTGTGAATTGATGGTCTCATCAATTTAATAGTCTTAGAAAACTTGAAGAAAACTACTATGGAATCAGCCCTCAAACCTGACCGACTAGAACTCGACCCGCAGGCTGCAGAGGCGAAAGAAATCTTTCTACACTGGCTCAGATGTTTCAAGGTGTACCTGGCTGAATCAAGCACTTCAGAAATTACAGAGGAGCAGAAACTCAGCCTACTGTACGCAAGGGTGAGCCATCGTATATCTACACAACTTAACTGTACTACCTCGTGTACGGAGGCTCTGGCCATGCTCGACCGAATTTACGTGCAGCCCATCAACGAGGTCTACGCGCGCCACATTTTTACGACCCGCCGCCAGCGCCCCGCAAAGTCTCTGGAAGACTTTTTGCGCGATTTAAAAGCCCTAGCTCGGGACTGCAATTATCAGGCTGTAACAGCCGCTCAACATATGGAACTCGCTGTCCGAGATGTGTACGTGGCAGGGCTCAGGTCCAACTATCTGTGCCAACAGTTGCTTCAGAAAGGGACCCAGAATTTGGAGGACACTGTAGAGTTAGCTACAACCATGGAGGTCTCGTTCCGCAGCCTCACCTCGTTCCCCGCAGACCAAGCGACCCCATCATGGGCCCCCCGACCAGTGATTGCCCCAGGCCTGCGCCGCGCGGCCACCCACCCACTATGCAGCACCAGCGTGCCATTTTTGTGGGCAGCCTCAGCCCCACGGCAGCACTGCCCGGCCCGCAACGCGACCTGCAGCAGCTGTGGTCGCAAAGGACACTATGCCCGGGTATGCCTAGCGAAGAAAACTCCTACTCTAAACTCTCCCGCAGCCCAGAGCACTAGCTTCCCAAACTCACAGGCCCGCAGGCCTCAAAATGCTGCAGCCTGTATGCCGACTCCGCCCCCACCCGACATGTGCGACTCATGGGGGCCGCCATCTTGGCAACCCTCCTCCACGCAGCTGGCCACGTGCGACTCATGGGGGCCGCCATCTTGGGCTCCATCCTCTTCAACCTCTGAAACTCATCTCGAAGACTACGACCTCAGCGGACAGTCATCACGGGGCCACTCCAACACAGCTGATCGAGCCGCCCACCGACTACCAGCAACTCAGCGCGGTCACGTTGGACCAGTCATGTCCGAAACACCTCCGGAACTCTATGATGACCGTTAAAATCAACGGGTACAGGACACCGTGCCTCTTCGACTCCGGGAGCACCGAGAGCTTCGTACACCCAAAACTGGTAAGACACTGTTCGCTCTCTATCTTCATTGCACGGCAAACTATCTCCCTCGCCTCAGGCTCACACTCTGTTCACATCCAAGGGCGCACCATCGCGACCCTAACAATTCAGGGCGCCAGCTACTCGAACTTCCAGCTGTACGTACTCCCCGAACTCTGCGCCCCACTCTTACTGGGACTCGACTTCCAGTGCAACCTCAAAAGCCTCACACGCAGCTTCGACGGACCCCTACCTCCACTCACTATCTGCAGTCTAGCGACGCTAAAAATCGACCCCCCTCCACTCTTTGGTAACCTCACTTCGGACTGCAAACCCGTAGCCACTCGCAGAAGGCAGTATAGCCTGCAGGACAGGGTGTTTATCAGAACCGAGGTCCAGAGGCTCCTACGTGAGGGGGTCATAGAGGCCAGTAACAGCCCCTGGAGAGCTCAGGTGGTGGTCGTCAAGACCGGGGAAAAATTCCGAATGGTAGTGGACTATACCCAAACCATTAACCGGTTCATGCTCCTCGATGCGTACCCCCTCCCCAGGATTGCAGACATGGTGAATCAGATCACCCAGTACCGCATCTTCTCCACGGTGGATCTGAAGTCTGCATACCACCAGCTCCCAATCTGCCCGGAGGACCGCCACTACACGGCATTTGAGGCAGATGGCCGCCTCTTCCATTTCTTCCGGTTTCCCTTTGGCGTCACGAATGAGGTCTCGGTGTTCCAACGAGCAATGGACCGAATGGTGGACCAGTAAGGGGTGCGGGTCACATTTCCGTACTTGGATAACGTCACCATCTGCGGCCATGATCAGCAGGACCACGATGCTAACCTCCATCGATTTCTCCAAACTGCCCAGAAACATAACCTCACGTATAACACGGAGAAATGCGTTTTCCGCACGACCAGGCTAGCCATCCTCGGCTGTGTCGTGGAAAACGGAGTCCTGGGCCCCGACCCGGACCGTATGCGGGTCTTACAACTCCCTCTCCCTCATTGTCCCAGGGCCCTCAAGAGGTGCCTGGGATTCTTCTCGTATTATGCCCAGTGGGTCCCTCAGTATGCGGACAAAGCCCCCCCACTAAGGCCACACTCTTTCCTCTGTCAGCTGAGGCTCGCCAGGCCTTCAACTGCATCAAGGAGGACATCGCCAAAGTGGCCTTGCGGGCGGTGGATGAATCCGTCCCCTTCCAGGTGGAGAGCGACGCCTCAGAGGTCGCTCTCGCAGCCACTCTAAATCAGGCAGGGAGACCAGTCGCCTTTTTCTCCCGAACCCTCTCCGCTTCAGAACTTCGACACTCCACGGTCGAAAATGAAGCACAAGCCATCGTGGAAGCTATACGACACTGGATGAAAGCGTATTGGGGGTTCGAGTGGAGTAGGAGCACTCTTTCTATGATTGGATCAGTTTTGTGTGCCCGTACGTGCTTCCGGAGGAGAACCGGGCCCGGTGTCGTCAACCTCGCAGGTAGGAGGTTCACCCTCATCACCGACCAAAGATCGGTTGCCTTCATGTTTGACAACTCACAAAGGGGCAAAATTAAAAATGATAAAATCCTGAGGTGGAGGACCGAACTCTCCACCTACAATTATGATGTTATGTATCGACCGGGGATGCTCAACGAGCCCCCAGATGCCCTATCCCGCGGCACGTGCACCAGCGCGCAAGACGACTGCCTGAAAGCTATCCACAATGACCTCTGCCACCTGGGGGTCACCCGGCTCGCCCACTACATCAAAGCCCGAAATCTGCCTTTCTCCACCGAGGAGCTAAAAACCATCACCAGGAATTGCCCGATCTGCGCGGAGTGCAAACCGCACTTCTATAGACCAGACAAGGCCCACCTGGTAAAGGCATTCCGGCCCTTTGAACGCCTGAACATCGATTTCGAAGGGTCACTCCCCTCGACCAATCGAAATGTGTACTTTCTGAACGTCATCGACGAGTTCTCCCGCTTCCCGTTTGCCATCCCGTGCCCCGATATGACCTCCCACACAGCCATCAGAGCTCTGTACAGTATCTTCACCCTGTTCGGGTTCCCCAGCTACGTACACAGCGACAGGGGTTCGTCTTTTTTGAGCGACGAGCTGCGTCAGTACCTGCTCGACAAGGGCATCGCCTCGAGCAGGACTACGAGCTACAACCCCAGGGGGAACGGGCAGGTGGAGAGGGAGAACGCGACGGTCTGGAAGACCGTCCTACTGACCCTCCGGTCCAGGAATCTCCCGACCTCCCATTGGCAGGAGGTCTTCCCCGAAGCGCTCCATGCTATTAGGTCCCTTTTATGCACCGCCACTAACCAGACCCCTCACGAGCGGCTATTTGTTTTTTTCTAGGGGCACTACCACGGGGGTTTCGCTCCCAGCTTGGTTGACGACACCGGGCCCGGTTCTCCTCCGGAAGCACGTACGGGCACACAAAACTGATCCAATCATAGAAAGAGTGCTCCTACTCCACTCGAACCCCCAATACGCTTTCATCCAATACCCTGACGGCCGTCAGGACACTGTTTCCCTCTGGGACCTGGCGTCTGCAGGATCCAACTGCTCCACCACCACTATCGCCGAGGTACCCCTCACACTACACCCCACCCAACCCTCTGCGTCCACGCAGCTGTAGGTTCACTGCCCGTGCCCCGCGCCTTTAGGTTTCCTGCGTCGCCCGTCGCACCAGTCGGGTACGAAGCTCGGACCGAATCACCCCCGGAGTCCACTATCGTACCTTCGCCGACCGCCTCCACCCAGCCACCCGAAGAGGCTGCAACCCCGGTGCTGCGCCGATCCTAAAGGACGACTCGGCCACTGGACCAGCTCAATTTGTAGACCCATCACCCCCGCCGGACTTGATTTTTTTTACAGGGGGTGAATATGGTGAATTATATACCTGGTAATTCACACTGTGTTGTATTATATGTATTGTGTCCTCATGGGCTCTGTATACGAGCCGTTGCGCGGCTCTGCCCATAGGGGAAGATGAGGAGTTTGTACTGGGCTCCACCCTTGGCTCCACCCATGGCTCCTCCCACTAACCGGAAGTATAAGCACTGCAGTCGTAAGCCTGCTCCCAGTTCATCCCGTCGCACGCAGGCTCAGTTATAAGACTATTAAAACCACTGTTCACTTCCAATCACATGTCTTGTGAATTGATGGTCTCATCAATCTTATGCAGCAACCTTTTGTGTGGCACCTTATCAAAGGCTTTCTGGAAATCCAGATATACCACATCTATTAGCTCCCCGTTCTCTACTGCACTGGTAATGTCCTCAAAAAATTCCACTAAATTAGTTAGGCACGACCTGCCCTTTATGAACCCATGCTGCGTCTGCCCAATGGGACAATTTCCATCCAGATGCCTCGCTATTTCTTCCTTGATGATAGATTCCAGCATCTTCCCTACTACCGAAGTTAAGCTCACTGGCCTATAATTACCCGCTTTCTGCCTACCTCCTTTTTTAAACAGTGGTGTCACGTTTGCCAATTTCCAATCCACCGGGACCACCCCAGAGTCTAGTGAATTTTGGTAAATTATCACTAGTGCATTTGTAATTTCCCTAGCGATCTCTTTTAGCACTCTGGGATGCATTCCATCAGGGCCAGGAGACTTGACTACCTTTAGCCCCATTAGCTTGCCCATCACTGCCTTCTTAGTGATAACAATCATCTCAAGGTCCTCACCTCTCATAGCCTCATTTCTATCAGTCACTGGCATGTTATTTGTGTCTTCCACTATGAAGACCGACCCAAAAAACCTGTTCAGTTCCTCAGCCATTTCCTCATTTCCCATTATTAAATCTCCCTTCTCATCCTCTAAAGGACCAATATTTACCTTAGCCACTCTTTTTTGATTTATATATTTGTAGAAACTTTTATATTCTGAGCAAGTTTACTCTCATAATCTATTTTACTCTTTATAGCTTTTTTAGTAGTTTTCTGTTGCCCCCTAAAGATTTCCCAGTCCTCTAGTCTCCCACTAATCTTTGCTACTTTGTATGCTTTTTTCAAGTACTTAATGATCCGTTTGAGCTGCTCGCAGAAAAATACTTTTCACTGTACCTCGGTACACATGACAATAAACAAAATCCAATGATCAGGGAAAGGGTTTATTCGTGAGTGCCAACCAGTGGCACCAGCATACGTCAGACCCAAACAACTGGACATAATTGGCTTGCCCATCAAGGCTAAGGAATGTGGGGTGGCGTCTCAGGTTGTAGCTCAATTTCTTCCCAGCCCTCATCCCCCCACTCTCCCAAGACACGTGAGCAATCCCCATTGGACCCCCACTCAGTACCATGAACCCACAGCCAACCACCTGGAAGCACACTTGACCCCTCCTCCAAGGCAACCAGGCTAATACTGCGAGGGTGACACCTTGGTATAGGATGACCATCCTACACCGTGAGCAACTGAACCCTTCCCCCGACCCACACTCAATTCCCAGAACCGGTGAGCGACACCCCCGAGATCTGCAACCCTCTTATATGTTCTCCAACCAGGCCCTTCAGTGCCCTCTCTCCCATGGACTCACCTGTTGGGTAGCAACGACCTGCACATTTACCTCCAGACTCTCCCTCGGCGGTGAGGTTACCATGTTCAAGTTTTTAATAAAGCAGTTGTAAACCCATGCCATAGAAGCTCGAATATACAGACGCGGGTGGGGAGGTTACGGCAGATTGCCTGCTAATGAGATGTTAATGTATTGAAATGTGGTTCCCGCTCAAGGCTGCGCATTAAGTCACTGGTGACGGACGGGGAAGATACAAAATCGTGATCTCACCGGCGATCATCTTGATTTTGAGACTCGTGATATTTTGCACCCACGCCACTGTTTGACAAACGCAGACACAAAGTCTCGCCCAGTGTGAATAACCGGTGTCTGGCATAATGTCCCTTCGAGAAAGACTGTCACTAAGAAACGTTGAGGATGGACCTTGATAGTATAAAGGAAATTTTGGACAGAAAATAGATCTCCAAAATAAAATGGATTGATATAAGTCACCAATTATCAAACTGTTTTACAGAGAGGAACGCTTGTTCCAGGAAATTGTTGGCAGTCGTTGAAGACGATGAGTTGTAAGAAATATGGAAAGTGTTTGCTTTGGAAGTATTGTAAGTATAGTGTAACGTTTTTGTATGAAGATAGAAAGGGAGTTATCTGCGGATTGTAGCCCAAATCTTCGCCCATGCACAGCATTGGCCCCAAAATATCTTCAGAAATTAGATAGATTTCTATTGAGGTTCAGTTTAAAATTCCTGTTTATCATCTTCAAGGAATTACAAATGAGGGAAAGAGTCTAAAAGTAATGGCCACAACTTCCTAAAATGGCCTTCTCAACCTTGTCCCTCGCCTGAGGTGTGGTGATCCTCAGGTTGAATCATCACCAGTCAGCTCTCCCCCTCAAAGGGTCTATGGTCATCGGGACTATGGTGACTTTACTGTCGAACAATTATGTGCAGTTCATACTCTAATTGCATGTTATGGAGATGGAGTTTTTTGTTTCTGATGACTGAATTTAAGGACATGCTTTTTTTTACATTTGGGTTGTGAACATAAGGAGGAATAGGAATAGTTTCCAAATCTGTAGGAGCAAAACTCAGATGTACAGAGGGCAAGCAATTTTACGATGGCTGAAGCTATCTAATTCACTCTCATCATAATGTATATTTGCTGTCCACGACTTGCTCGCCCTTTGTGTGATTTTACAGGATTGTAACCCCTGTGAATGGCAGGACTTTACTGTGTCCATAATGCAACAAACAGCAACAAGGATTGTTCAGAAGTTTTTTTTATAAATTTAGAGTACCCAATTATTTTTTTTTTACAATTAAGGGGCAATTTACCGTGGCCAATCCACCTAACCTGCACATGTTTGGGTTGTGGGGGTGAAACCCACGCAGACACGGGAGAATGTGCAAACTCCATACGGACGGTGACCCAGGGCCGGGATACGAACCCGGATCCTCAGTGCCGTAATCCCAGTGCTAACCACTGTGCCACGTGCTGCCCAAGATTGTTCAGAAGTTTTGGGGCAGACTTTGGGGATACATCCATCTAATTAGAAATTCCCAAATTATATATGGAACTTGAAATGTAGGATTATAGGTTCGAAGGACACTGGACACAAACATTATAAAAATAAGCAGTGCTTGTACTTGGGTTTCGCTGTTTATCAGACAGAAGAGCCACGGAAAAGCCATAGTTGGGTCAGACTTTGAGATCAATGGCAGACAAAAGGTGTCAACTCCATATGTAAGGTAAAGTTGCCATAGTCCCAGATTTCCATAGGCTGCTTTCCCTTTTGAGGATTTAACCTGAGGATCAACATACCTCAGGCGAGGAGCAAGATTGAGAAGATCGGTCTTCCTTAATAACCTGAAATGAAAATCGCTTATTGTCACAAGTAGGCTTCAAATGAAGTTACTGTGAAAAGTCCCTCGGTATAGGAAGTGAACCCACTCTGCTGGCTTTGCTCTGCATCACGAACCAGCTGTATAGCCAAGCAAGCTAAACTGGCCCCAGACATGTGGATTTTTGCACTGCATAGTCCTATACACTACCTACTGCAAAAGTGCAGCACCCTCTACAGGGAATCGGTGATTCATGTGAACAGGGCAAGCAACCGTGATCCAATCTTATTTAAGAATTGTTAATGTGCTAAATCTGAACCAGGATGTGCCAGTTAGAATTTTAAATTCAATGTCAAATCAGACACCGAAAAAGAGGAAAAGAAAACTTGGATTAAGAAAGAGATTAAAAAAGACAGAAAGGAAAAGTAATAAAGTAATGCATTGGAAAAAAAAATTCTGACATTAGTTAAAAATTAAAATGAATGAGGCTGTACATTCAATTAATTTTCCGTTCTGGGAAGCTAGTAATTAAGGATTATCATAGCATTAAAAGAGTGCCGGAACAGACAATCCTACTTTTCGTCTGGCGAGCTTAGTGTGTAAACATGAGATAAGTACAGCAATTGCACCCACCACTAGTGATATATTGTATGTATTACGGCAGTGCCCGTGTATTACAAATACTACGGTAAATCCCTGCCTGCTGGCTCCTCCCAGCAGGCAGCGTATAAAAGTGTATGCTCTCCTGCACTGCTCCCATTCTGGTTCCAGCTACAGGAGGCACAACATCTTGTGCAATAAAGCCTGGATTGTTTCACCATTCTCGTCTC
This sequence comes from Scyliorhinus canicula, assembly GCF_902713615.1. NCBI lineage: Eukaryota > Metazoa > Chordata > Chondrichthyes > Carcharhiniformes > Scyliorhinidae > Scyliorhinus > Scyliorhinus canicula. The sequence continues at coordinate 169,788,274 of NC_052146.1, forward strand.
GTGTAATTGACGGTACATCAATTTATTGCACAAAATTTTAAAAGGTGGACTTCCTAATCAAGACTGATCGCTTGCAGCTGAGCCCTCACGCAGCCAACGCCACTTCCACATTCGACCACTGGCTAGCCTGCTTCAAAGGCTACCTCAGAGAAGCACTGAAGAACTCTAGGACCCACAGAAGCTCCAAGTCCTCTACTCACGGGTGAGCCCTGAAAATTTCCCCCTCATCCAGGATGCGCCCACCTACACAGAAGCGATGACGCTCCTAAAGGGACATTACGTTAAACCGGTGAATCAAGTGTATGTCAGGCAACTCCCGGGGGAGACTCCTGGACGATTTCTTGCAGGCCCTACAGATTCTCGGTAGGAACTGTGACTGCCAGACAGTTTCGGCAGTCCAACACACCGAACTATTAATCAGAGACGCTTATGTCACGGGCATGAAGTTTACGTACGTTCTCCAGCGACTATTGGAAGGGGGTACCCTCGATCTTGCGGAGACTAGGCAGCTTGCTAATTCACTAGAAGTGGCCTCCCGTAATCTGGAGGCCTTCACCCCCGCCCGCGCGGCAGTACTGTGGGCCGCACCAGCTGCCGACTCCAGCTCACCGCAAGCCTGCGTCGCGTGGCAGCCAGCCAACTCCGGGGGCCCAAGTGTTATTTTTGTGGACAGAGCAAACTCCCCAGGCAGCGCTGCCCGGCGCGGAGCGTGACCTGCAACGGGTGTGGGAAGAAGGGACACTTTGTTTCTGTTTGCCAGGGTGGGACGCTCGCCGCTGTTTCCAGGCCCGGCATTTCTACATCCCCACGTGTGATCCAGGGGCGCCGCCATCTTCTCCACCGCAAGCCATGTGCAGCCCGTGGGCGCCGCCATCTTTGATGCCGCCCGCCATGTGGGCACCGCCATCTTCGGCGCTATTTTGGACCGCACCTCAGGACCCCTGCTCATCAGGCCGTTCGCTGCCTACTGATACTTTCACCACCACTGATCAGCCCGGGACCTCCCAACATCTTCCGCAGCTCGCCTCCATCACTCTGGATCAGTCTCGGCCCCGCATCCTTGCGACCGCTATGACGACGGTGAAGATCAATGGGCACGAGGCGACCTGCCTCTTTGATTCCGGGAGCACAGAGAGTTTCATCCACCCCACTATGGTAAGGCGATGCTCCCTCCCGGTACTCCCAGTAACCCAGAAAATCTCCCTGTCCTCCGGATCCCATTCCGTTGAAATCCAGGGGTACTGTTTCGCGACCCTCATCGTCCAGGGCATAGAGTTCAGCAAATTTAGGCTCTACGTCCTCCCCCACCTCTGTTGCTAGGCCTGGATTTTCAATGCCATCTCCAAAGCCTTACTTTGAAATTTGGCGGACCCCTGCCCTGCCTTACCGCCTGCGGCCTCACGACTCTTAAGGTCGATCCACCTTCACTGGTTGCGAACCTCACCCCGGACTGCAAACCGGTCGCCACTAGGAGCAGCCGGTACAGTGCCCAGGACAGGACCTTCATCAGGTCGGAGGTCCAACGCCTTCTGCGGGAGGGGATCATTGAGGCCAGAAACAGCCCCTGGAGAGCTCGAGTAGTGGTAGTGAAGACTGGGGAGAAGCACAGGATGATCATTGACTGCAGTCAGACCATCAACCGGTACACGTAGCTCGACGCGTACCCACTCTCACGCATATCTGACATGGTCAATTAGATTGCGCAGTATCGAGTCTTCTCCACAGTTGACTTGAAGTCTGCTGACCACCAGCTCCCCATCTGCCCGAAGGACCGCCAATACACTGCGTTCGAAACAGATGGCGGCCTCTATCACTTACTTAGGGTTCTCTTCGGCGTCACCAATGGGGCCTCGGTCGTCCAGCAAGAGATGGATCGAATGGTTGACCAGTACGGGCTGCGGGCCACCTTCCTGTGCCTAGGTAACGTCTGCGGCCATGATCAGCAGGACCACGACCGCACCAACCACTTAGCCATCATTGGCTACATAGTGGAAAATGGAGTCCTAGGGCCCAAACCCGATCTCCTGGAACTCCCCCTCCCCCACTGCCCCAAGGATCTGAAACGATGCCTGGGGTTTTTCTCCTATTACGCCCTGCTGGCCCTTCAGTCTAGAACTCTCTCGGTCTCCCGCTGGCAGGAGATCCTGGGCCCCGAATTATGTGGACAAGGCCCGCCCACTCAAGCCCACAGTTTTCCCCTGATGGCTGAGGCCAGCCAGGCATCAAGGAGCACATCGCCAAGCCCACGATGCACGCAGTTAACGAGACCCTCCCCTTTCAGGTGGAGAGCGATGCATCAGACGTAGCTCTGGCCACCACCCTCAATCAGGCGGGCTGACCCGTGGCTTTCTTTTCCCGCACCCTCCATGCCTCCGAAATTCGGCAATCCTCTGTCGAAAAGGAGGCCCAAGCCATTGTGGAAGCTGTGCGGCATTGGAGGCATTACCTGGCCGGCTGGAGATTCACTCTCCTCACTGACCAATGGTCAGTTGCCTTCATGTTTAATAATACACAGTGGGGCAAGATCAAAAATGACAAGATCTTGAGGTGGAGGATTGAGCTCTCCACCTATAACTGAGATCTTGTATCGCCCGGGGAAGCTCAACGAGCCCCCTGATGCCCTATCCCGCGGTACATGTGCCAGTGCACAAGTGGACCGACTCCAGGCTCTCCACTATGACCTCTGCCACATGGGGGTTACCCGGTTCTTCCATTTTGTCAAAGCCTGCAACCTGCTCTACTCCATTGAGGAGGTCAGGACTGTCACCAGAGACTGCCAAGTCTGCGCAGAGTGCAAGCCGCACTTCTACCGGCTAGATAGAGTGCACCTGGTGAAGGCCTCCCGCCCCTTTGAACGCCTCAGCATGGACTTCAAAGGGCCCCTCCCCTCCACCGACCGCAACATGTACTTCCTCAACGTAATTGATGAGTACTCCCGGTTCCCCTTCGCCATCCCATGCTCTGACATGACTACTGCCATGGTCATTAAAGCCCTGCACAGCATCTTCACTCTGTTCGGTTTCTCCACCTACATCTACAGCGACCGGGGATCCTCCTTCATGAGTGATGAGCTGCGTCAGTTCCTGCTCAGCAAGGGCATCGCCACGAGCAGGACGACAGGCTACAACTCCTGGGGAAATGGGCAGGTGGACAGAGAGAATGGGACGGTCTGGAAGGTCCAGAAATCTCTCGGTCCCCCGCTGGCAGGAGATCCTCCCCGACGCGCTCCACTCCATCCGGTCGCTCCTCTGCACCGCCACTCATGAGACCCCTCACGAACGTGTATTTGCCTTCCCCAGGAAGTCCACCTCCGGGGTCTCGCTCCCAACATTGATGACAGTTCCTGGACCCTTCCTCCTCCGGAAGCATGTGCGGAGCCATAAATCGGATCCCTTGGTTGAGAAAGTCGACCTCCTCCATGCAAACCCACAGTACGCCTATGTGGCATACCCCCACAGGCGCCAGGACATAGTCTCCCTCCGCGGCCTGGCACCCGCTGGGTCACCACCCACGACCCCCGCCCTGACACCGCTCCTCCCCCCCCCCCCCCACACCCCCCCAGTTGCCTTATTCACCCCTGCACCACCCACCCTCCCTCTAGTGAACCTCACCGCAGCACCCAACCCTGCAGGATCCGTCCTCCCACTGGATCCAGTCAGGGGTGACGACGAGGACAACACACTCCCGGAGTTGCAGGTGGCCACATCAGTGCCCACATCACCACCAGAACTGAGGCAATTGCAGCGGAGGGTCATTGCCCCGACAGACTTAATCTGTAATGCTTTTGTCACCCCCGCCGGACTCTTTTTTTAAACGGGATGAATGTGGTAAACACCACTCGTGATATATTGTATGTATTACGGCACTGCCCGTGTATTACAAGTACTACGGTAAATCCCTGCCTGCTGGCTCCTCCCAGCAGGTGGCGTATAAAAGTGTATGCTCTCCTGCACTGCTCCCATTCTGGTTCCAGCTGCAGGTGGCACAATATCTTGTGCAATAAAGCCTCGATTGTTACACCATTCTCGTCTCGTGGTAATTGACGGTATATCACTGTTCCATATGTTTTAATGGTGTATCTCTCAGGAGATACCATTTTCATCCAACTCTTTCTAAAATATTTCTGCATTTGTACAAATGATTATATATTGAACTAAGTTTTCCCTATTTTGAAAACAATGTTAATGACCCTTATAACTTTTTAAAACTTCTAATAATATATCAACGGTACATTATTTTAGTTTATGCCAAATCATTCAAATGAAATTTGTCAGCATTAATAATTAGTATTTGGTCTGCAATGACAGTACTTTAATACTCAGGGAGATAATAAGTATCTTAATTAAAATTAATAATTGAAAAGCTTAATTCACCTTTTGAATAATGGTAGAAGTGTTTATTTAGAATTGAGACTGTTAATATCCATTCCACGTGAAAGCAGAGGGAGACAACTTTAATTGCATCAGTCTGGGCTCCATTTAAATGCATTTGCCAGGAAAAATGGACTGTACTGCTATGTAGGAAAGGTGGGTAACATTGAGCCATGAGGCATGATGGTAAAAGAGGACAATGGCTAACATTGTGCCGTGAGACAGTTCCCATGGACCTCATCATAACACAGACCGGGGGCATGGAGTATGATGCACCACGTAGTGTCCCAGTTATCAGAAGTAACAAAAAGGTCCCGTTATAGGAACAATTTGCAGATCCTGACGAGGTCTTTATGTCCATCAAAGGGAAGTTCTTCACGGTTTAGTTGAGGATGAGGAGCGGAATCTTTTTGATGTGTTTAAGTTTGGCTATTCACTCAGCCTTACCAGACCCAGGGGGAACACAGCCATACTGACGGCTATGGGATACAGTAGAGAGGACCGGGTGGACGGTAATAAGTGCAGGCAAAAGATAGGGGAAGATCGCACGTTCTTTGCTAACTGCCTGAGGACACTAATGCTCAAAGACTGTGAGAACCGCAGCATCTATCCTCCTCGCAGACAATCTCAGTTACGATGGGGAAACTGCATGAATGTCAGGTCTTGACAATGAACAATCTCCCTGAAAAAAGACTTTGGCAGGAAAATCGGTAGGCATTGAAAAATATACAAATCGCGGCAACACATTCATTTTAACCGCCTGCACCCGACCCGCCAGTGACAGAGGGAGACCATCCCACCTCGCCAGGTCGGCTTTCACTCTCCCCACCAAACTAGTGATGTTGTATCTGCGAAGCCGTCCCCACTCCCGGGCAACCTGCACCCCCAAATACCTAAAGTGAGTCCCTGCCCTATGGAATGGCAGCCCCCCACCCCTGCCCCCACCCCCGGCTGAGACACCACAAAATACTCACTCTTGTCCAAGTTCAGCTTGTACCCCGAGAAAGACCCAAATACCCGCAGCAACTCCAATATTCCTCCTATCGACGCCTGCAGTAACTCCAATATTCCCCGTATCGACGCCTGCAGAAACTCCAATATTCCTCCTATCGACGCCTGCAGCAACTCCAATATTCCTCCTATCGACACCTGCAGCAACTCCAATATTCCTCCTATCGATGACTAGACTAGATTAGAATCAGCAAGAAAAAAATAAAAATTCATACCAATTATTCGACTTGGGAAGCCTTCGCATCGTTCGGATCCTTCAAAGACAAATCACCGCGATGGACCAAAACTACCGATAATCTTAACTTAAATTGGAAACTATTCAAACAGCAATTCCAAATCTATCTAGAGGCACGTGATTTGACAGTGTCGACCCAGAATCGGAACCAGATAATCTATCAGTGTTACAATGTCCAGGGACACCAAGGTGCGAATGCAATCACAAAAATAATTAAAAGCTTATGTTGGTGGCCCGAAGTAGATGCAGATTAAATCATTAAATGGATTGAAGCATTCCCGACCAGGATGAACACAATAAAAGTAGTAGCCAATGTGCTGGTACAGCAGGTGTTCAAGAGATGGGGACTCTCCCGTAACACTGAATCAGACCAAGGAACTCATTTCACTGCTCAGGTGATGCAAATAGTAATGACCCTATTCGAAATAAAACAGAAATTCCACATAGCTTATTCTCCACAGTCTGGCAGTTTAGTGGAAAGAATGATTTTAACCTCGAAAAACAAGCGACAGAATGGAACAAGCTCCATTCAAGTGTTGATGCAAAGGCAGGATTCATGGACTTCTACGACAGCAAAACTGGTGCCCCACCTGCACCAGTTCAACAACTTTTGAGGGGCTAGCACTAATGCCACTGTGACACAATCGATTCCAGTGAGAAACGGGAGGGATTTGCTAGGTTCACGATTGACACTCAGGAAGCTGACAGGTTGCAGCTTCACTCCGCACACAACCATCCCAGCCAACAAGATGGCAGCGAGGAGAGTGACACTCCGTTTTACAGACCCCGAGCTCGAGACCCTGCTGAACACAGTGGAGGAGAGGTGGGCAACCCTGTACCCTGGCCTGGGAATAAGGCTCCCAGCCACCGCCCTTCGCCGTGCCTAGGCGCAGGTGGCAGAGGTGGTCAGCGCCATGAGCAACACTAGACGGACCGGTCAGCAGTGCCAGACGAAACTGCACAATCTCCTCATGGCGGCCAGGGTGAATAGGCAGCTCTGTACTTCTAGCATCAACGCTGATTGACACACTCGCAGCCCCCCACCCACCCTGTAGCCACCGAAGTTGGCCACTTCCCGACTCAAAATGGCAATTTACAAAGCACGCAGGGAAAATTGGACAGTTTAAGAAAGACAAGCAGGCTGCAGAATCTTCCTGTGTATTCTGCCTGCAAAGAAAGCAGACAGCGCCAAAACCAGCAGTTTGCATATTAATGAGCGATCCCCGGGAAAAATGGATACAACGATTAGCTGCATTTGGGACATTCTATAGCAGGTCAGACTTCTCGGCGCCAACGGGAGTCTGAAACAAAGGAGCCAAACAAGCCAGGGAGAACCGCCCCGCGATCGAGGGACAGCCTCAGTATTGGGGGGATTCATACCAATCAATTGAGAGTAAGCCTGGGGTCCGCCCAAAAGGGCGCGAAGCCGCTGGGGCCTATAAAAGTCAGGTCCCAATTCCAATTCGCTCTCTTAGCCGGCCCTCCCAGCAGAACACCTTTGCAGCAGCTCTCGAAGAACGTGACCGTGAGAAGGAGAGGCCTGGCCAACAGCTACACCGACAAGTAAGCGTCCAACCAACGCACGCTACGAGAATAGACACTCCTGACCCCTTAGCCCGTACCAACTGGGAAGCCTGCAGTCTCAGGACAGAACAAGAGGCCATTGTTCCCTGATCCAGTGGGTTCCCTTATCAAAGATAAGTATTGGCTCATAATGGTAGGAATAGTTTAGTCCGCTAGTATTAGTTGCATGAGTATCAATTTACTGTGTAGATAATAAATGTGTATGATTGAACCTTACTAATTGATGTATTGAGTCATTGATTTGAACTTGAACCTCGTGGTGGTATCATAAAGATACCTGGCGACTCTAGAGCTAAAGAATAAAACAGAGCCAATTGAGTGTAAAGCACACTCACTAGAACGAGCAACAACCCCCCCCCCCCCCCCCCCCAAGCTGGAGGGTGACCGACACCCACCATGGACCACATGCCACACCAATTCCGGCAGCCATGGCCGAGTGCCCTGGCCACTGAAGCCACCAGCTACCCACCCCCTGGGCTGCATGCGTTGGATCGTCGAACACTGTGTCTTTCCTGTTCTCCCCCCCCCCCCCCCCCCCCCCTCCGCAACGAGAAGGCCGCCCATAACTGCCAGGAATGATAGAAGACTGAAGGGGGACCACTGGACCTGCAATCCCTCACCGTGGCAGAGCAAAGGGCCCTGGGCGTGGTCGGCAGCATGAAGAAAGGGCAGTCAGCGGGTGGAGATCAGCATCGGGCAAGGAAGTGAGACACTGTTGAGTTGCGTTTCCTGTGACGTGTGTCGCGCCTCCTCAACACCACCTGCACCCTCACACCCACCACCAACCTCGCTCCACCAGCACCACCACCACCCCTACTCGCCACTCCCAAACACACCATCCTCCCCAACACAACCCCACCACCTCGCACTCCTCTCCCCGTCCCTCCCTCCCCACGCCCCTCGGTCTAATCATACGTCTTGTTTTATGTCTTGCAGGAGCTGCTGGTGATGGGGAAGGCCCTTCTGGTGTCCTCTGACCCCAGCCACAGCCAGAACCTCAGGTGCTGACCAGCGACGAGGAATGCACCATCAGAGATGGGAACCATTGGCCCGAGACCCAGGACACCCCTGAACCCAAGTCACAGATTTCCCATCAAAGCTGTTTCTAATACTCTATGCCAACCTGGGGAAACTCATCTCAGTTGGGCACTTTAGTGAAGAGCATCCCGTGCACGTTGGCCCTGGTGCACACGTTCTGTGGCCTCCCATGCCTACCTGGGCTACATGTCCTGCCCATCCTCGCCCTTCCCTGCATTCGCCTCGTTAGATGAGGCATGCCGTTCCTCCTCCTCCTTCAGCACATCGACCCTTCAGCAGGCCGCCGTGAAGCGGGCGACCCTTTCAGCATCATACTAGAGGGCCCCTCCAGAGTGGTCCGGTCACCTAAACTGCATCTTCAGGGTGCCAAAGCACCGATCGATCACGCCCCTGGTCACTGCATGGGCATCATTGTAGCGGATCTCCTCATTGGTCTGTGGCCTCCAGAGAGGTCTCATCAGCCACGATCGCAGCTGATAACACCTGTCGCCCAGGAGCCAACCACCCCAGCCAGGGTGCGCCAAGAAGAGACCGGGAACTGTTGAGTGTGCTGGAACCCCACTGCCTGGGCAACCTGGTGAGCTCGGTCCACCAGCAGTTCAGGTGCCTTGTTTGCTCTGGAGGGGCCTCCAGTATGACACAGAGAGGGTTGCCCGCACCATGGGGGCCTGCTGCACCCTTCACAACATCGCGCAGCAGAGGGGCGATGTGCTGGAGGAGGAGGAGTAACATAAGGCCTTGTCTGATGAGGATGCAAGGGAGGGGGAAGATGGGCAGGACGTGGGGCCCAGGCAGGCATGGGAGGCCACACAACAGATAACTCTGATTGCCTCCAGGTTCACCAATTACGGGTGGGTCGGGGACTGGCCTGGGGTACGGCCACTGCATCCCACCCTCACCCACCTCCGCCCGCCCTGCCACCGTCTCGCCTGCAATCCCCTCCATGATACATGCACACTATGGGATGGGGGCCCGGGTTGGCAACAACATCGGGTCTGGTTCATGAGATGGAGTATGATGACAACCCGCTCTGCAATGAGCTCTGCTGCTCCCAAGATAGCACTTTCCACCATCTACCTGGGTGAACCCTGCAAGTGAGCTGGTCCTTCCATCGAATCCTTGGGGTGACAATGGTGAGGACGGTGGGGGTTAGGCCACCCATTTCTCCCCCCCCCCCCCCCCCCCCCCCCCCCACACTCCCAATACCAGCCCATCCCTCACACCCATCTGGCAGAGCACCGAAAAGGTTGTAACAGTGTGAACAGGTTTTTGATGTGACAACATATATACAGATTTGTGCCCTCGCCCGATAACTAAACTGCACACCACCGGTGCCAACATAACTGGTGTCTAAATTTCTGTCCTTACAGGCCCTAACACTACGTCTTGGTAGTTCCCCAGACAGTACAGCAGGAGTGGAGGCAGCCTGCTGTGATTCCTGCCCTGCAACCTGGGCGGTCTTCTGGGGTGCCCGGGCCTGGATGGGCCCGGCTGCTGCTCGGTTGTCCCAGGTGACAGTTTGGCCGACGCATGCAGCCCAGGGGGTGGGTATCTGGCCTCAGTGGCCAGGGCACCCAGCTCTGGCGGCTGGTATGGGTGCCGGATTGTGGTGCAGGGTGGGGGTTCTGCCGCCCTCCGGGTTGGGGTGGGTAGGGTTACTTGTGTTTGAGATGGGGGTTAGTGCCAGGGGTACAGTGCTGCCTATTCACCCTGACTGCCCTGAGGAGTTTATGCAGCTTTTTCCGGCACTGCCGGCCGGTTCACATGGTATTACCCATGGCGCTAACCGCCTCTGCCACCTGAGCCCAGGCATGGCGAATGGCAGCCTCCTTCCCGGTCCGGGACACTGGGTCATCCGGCTCTCCTCCACCGCGTCCAGAATGGTCTCCAGCTCGGCAACCGTGAAGTGTGGAGCCGCGTGTCTTGCTGCCATCTTGTTGGCTGAGATGGAATCCACCATTGTCAGTATGGTTTTATGAAGGGTAAGTCATGCTTGACAAACTTGCTTGAATCTTTGAGGAAGTAACCAGCAAAATGAATAATGGGGAATCTGTGGATGTGGTGTATCTAGACTTCCAGAAGGCGTTTGACAAGGTGCCACATAAAAGGTGATCCAGAAGGTGAGATTGGACTGCTGACTGACAGAAAGCAGAGGGTTGGGATAAATGGATCCCTCTCTGGATGACAAATTGTAATTAGCGGAGCGCCACAGGGATCATTCCTAATACCTCAACTGTTTACAATCTATATAAAAGATCTGCAAGCAGGGACAGAGTGTAATGTAGCAAAAGTTGCAGATGATACTAAAATAGGTGAGAATGCAGGCAGTGAAGAGATATTTTGCAGATAAGACATCGGATCAGAATTAGGCCACTTGGCCCATTTGAGACTTCTGTGCCATTCAATCATAGCTGATATTTTATCATCCCAATTCTCCTGCCTTCTCCCCATAACCCATTGTTCTCTGCAACCGAAGCCCCTTATTAATCAAGAACCTATCTATCTCTGTCTTAAAGACTCTCAGTGGTTTGGGTTCCACAGCCTTCTGCGGCAAAGAGTTCCACAGATAGGTAGCTTTCACTCTGTTGAAGGCAGTTCTTTGTTTTGCCAGACCCACACTCGGATCTTGGTACAGCCTGATGAGTTGTCCTCCCACTTTAAATCTTGATGCTCTCTAGCCCAGCAAAGGACCTGTTCATTTTCTTTGAAGCTGTAAAATTGTACGATGACCTCCATATCGAGGCTTCGGTTGCAGAGAACAATGGGTTCAGTCTAACTCTGGGCAGGGATGTGAATACACATTCACCCACTGTCTTGCAGAACATGCCTGAACAATGTTCAGTAGAGGTGCGGCCCTCCATCCCCTCCGGCCATACCACAATGCGAATGTTCTGCCTTCTGGATCTATTTTCCAGGCCACTCAGTTTAGCCTTCAATGATTTGTTACTGTGGCGCTAACAATTGCACTCAAAGACGAGAGACAAGTTCAATCGAGGCTTTATTCCTGTGTGATGCTATTCCTCTGGCTGCAACTGTAGACTAGGGTCTGAGTGACTCACGCATATTTATACACAAGCTCCCTGTGGGCGGAGCTAGCCGGCAGGGGCTTACCGGAGGAACCTGTTTTACAGGCACAGCCATACATCCCCCTACTGCAAGTACGCATATCTACAGTGGTTATCACCACAGTTACATTCGACCCCTGAAGTAAAATCACCTTCTAGGGAAGTGATCCGATCACTGTGGTCTGTTAATGTTATCTCAATGCCTTTAATTGTGGCGCCATGAGCCTTGACGGTCTTATTTGTACTTTCTAAGGCTGAATGAATAGGGGCCAAACCCTCCTCAATGGCCACGCTAAATTGCCCCTTAATTGGAAAAAATGTATTGGGTACTCTAAAATTAAAAAAGAAATGCCATCAAAGTTTGAGGAAGGAGCTGCTCTCCGAAAGCTCGTGTTTGAAACAAACCTGTTGGACTTTAACCTGGTGTTGTAAGACTTCTTACTGTGCTCACCCCAGTCCAACGCTGGCATCTCCACATCATGAACCTTTATTAAACTCAGATTAGGCTACAACTGGAGTAAATCGTCCCATTCTGGTCACCATGCTTTAGGGAAGGTGCGAGGGTGCAATGAAGATATACCTGAATAGTTCCAGGGATGAGGGATTTTAGCTCCAGGATAAGGTTAGATTGGAGAAGCTGGGGTTGTTTTCCTTGGAGCAAAGGAGATTGGAGGGGAAACCTGATACAGGCCAGGTTTAGATAAGGTCGACAAAGAAAAGCTGTTCCCATTAAACATGGAACATAAAACAGTACAGCACAGAACAGGCCCTTTGGCCCTTGATGCTGTGCCGAGCATTGTCCGAAACCAAGATCAAGCTATCCTACTCCCTGTCATTCTGGTGTGCGCCATGTGCCTACCAATAACCGTTTGAAAGTTCCTAAAGTGTCCGACTCCACTATCACAGCAGGCAGTCCATTCCACACCCTAACCACTCTCTGAGTAAAGAACCTACCTCGGATATCCCTTCTATATCTCCCATCCTGAATCTTATAGTTATGCCCCCTTGTAACAGCTTCACCCACCCGAGGAAATAGTCTCTGAACATCCATTCTATATATCCCCCTCATCATATAAACCTCTATTAAGTCGCCTCTCATCCTCCTCTGCTCCAAAGAGAAAAGCCCTAGTTCCCTCAGCCTTTTCTCAAAAGACCTATCCTGCAAACCAGGCAGGTAAATCTCCTTTGCACCCTTTCCAATGCTTCCACATCCTATAGTGAGGTGACCAGAACTGCACACAATACTCCAAATGTGGTCTCACCAGAGTCAAGTATAGTTGCAGCATAACCCTTAAACTCAAGCCCCCTGTTAATAAACGCACTATAGGCCTTCTTCACGGCTCTATCCACTTGAGTGGCAACCTTCAGAGATTAATGGACATGTACCCCAAGATCTCTCTGTTCCTCTACTTTCCTCAGAACCCTGCCGTTGACCCTGTAATCCGCATTCAGATTTTTCCTACCAAAATGAATCACCTCGCACTTATCAGGGTTAAATTCTATCTGCCATTTTTCAGCCCAACTCTGCATCCTATCAATGTCTCTTTGCAGCCTACAACAGCCCTCCACCTCATCCGCTACTCCACCAATCTTGGTGTCATCAGCAAATTTACTGACCCACCCTTCAGCCCCCTCCTCCAAGTCATTAATAAAAATCACAAATAGCAGAGGACCCAGCACTGATCCATGTGGTACACAGCTGGTAACTCGTTTCCAGTCTGAAAATTTTCCATCCACCACCACCCTCTGTCTTCTATGTGATAGCCAGTTACTTATCCAATTGGCAAAATTTCCCTCTGTCCCACACCTTCTTACTTTCTTCATGAGCCGACCATGGGGAACCTTATCAAACGCCTTACTGAAATCCATGTATACAACATCAACTGCTCTACCTTCATCTACACACTTAGTTACCTCCTCAAAGAATTCAATCAAATTTGTGAGGCAAGACTTACCCTTCACGAATCCGTGTTGTCTATCCCGGATTAAGCTGCATTTTTCCAAATGGTCATAAATCCTATCCTTCAGGAGCTTTTCCATTAGCTTACTGACCACCGAAGTAAGACTAACCGGCCTATAATTACCAGGGTCATTCCTATTCCCTTTCTTGAACAGAGAAACAACTTTCAGCACTCTCCAGTCCTCTGGCACTATCCCCGTGGACAGTGAGGACCCAAAGATCAAAGCTAAAGGCTCTGCAATCTCATTCCTTGCCTCCCAAAGAATCTTAGGATATATCCCAACTGGCCCAGGGGACTTGTCGACCCTAAGGTTTTTCAAAATTGCTAATACATCCTTCCCAGAACATCTACCTCCTCCAGCCTACCCGCCTGTATCACACTCATCCTCAAAAACATGGCCCCTCTCCTTGGTGAACACTGAGAAAATTATTCATTCAACGCCTCTCCTATCTCTTCTGACTCCATGCACAAGTTCCCACTACTTTCCTTGACCGGCCCTAACCTCAGCCTGGTCATTCTTTTATTTCTCACATAAGAGTAAAAAGCCTTGGGGTTTTCCTTGATCCGACCCGCCAGGGACTTCTCATGCCCCCTCCGAGCTCTTCTAAGCCCTGTTTTCAGCTCATTCCTTGCTACCTTGAAACCCTCAAGTGACCCAACTGAACCCTGATTTCTCATCCTTACATACTCTTCCTTTTTCCTCTTGACAAGACATTCAACCTCTTTTGTGAACAATGGTTCCCTCACACGGCCATTTCCTCCCTACCTGACAGGGACATACCTATCAAGGACATGCAGTATTTGTTCCTTGAACAAGCTCCACTTTTCATTTGTGCCTTTCCCTGACAGTTTCTGTTCCCATCTTATGCTCCCTAATTCTTGCCTAATCATCATAATTACCCCTCCCCCAATTATAAACCTTGCCCTGTCGTATGGCCCTATTAGGGCAGCATGGTAGCATTGTGGATAGCACAATTTCTTCACAGCTCCAGGGTCCCAGGTTCGATTCCGGCTTGGGTCACTGTCTATGCGGAGTCTGCACATCCTCACTGTGTGTGCGTGTGTTTCCTCTGGGTGCTCCGATTTCCTCCCACAGTCCAGAGATGTGCAGGTTAGGTGGATTGGCCATGATAAATTGCCCTTAGTGTCCAAAATTGCCCTTAGTGTTGGGTGGGGTTACTGGGTTATGGGGATAGGGTGGAGGTGTTGACCTTGGGTAGGGTGCTCTTTCCAGGACCCGGTGCAGACTCAATGGGCCGAATTGCCTCTTTCTGCACTGTAAATTCTATGAAATCCCTCTCCATTACAATAGTGAAAGACACCGAATTGTGGTCACTATCTCCAAAGTGCTCTCCCACAAACAAATCTTACACTTGGCTCGGTTCATTACCCAGTACCAAATCCAATGTGGCCCCACCTCGTCGGCCTATCCGCATATTGTGGCAGGAAACCCTCCTGCACACACTGTACAAAAACTGCTCCATCCGAACTGTTCGACCTATAGAGGTTCCAAACAATATTTGGAAAGTTAAAGTCACCCATGACAACTACCCTGAGACCTCCACACCTATCCATAATCTCTTTTGCAATTTCTTCCTCCACATCTCTATTACTATTTGGGGGCCTATAGAAAACTCCTAACAACGTGACCGCTCCTTTCCTATTTCTTACTACGGCCTATATTACCTCAGTCGGCAGATCGCCCTCGAACTGCCTTTCTGCAGCCATTAAACTATCCTTGATTAACAATGCTACTCCTCCACCTCTTTTACCACCTTCCCTACTCTTACTGAAACATCTATACCCCGGAGCGTCCAACAACCATTCCTGTCCCTGATCTAACCATGCCTTCGTAATGCCCACAACATCGTAGTCCCAAGTACCAATCCACGCTCCAGGTTCACCTTCCTTATTCCAGATGCACCTTGCATCGAAGTAAACACACTTCAACCCACCTTCCTGTCTGCTGGTACACTCCTGCGACCGTGATACCCTCCTCAGTACCTCACTACCCTCAACACTGGCTTCTGGACTACAGCTCGTTTTCCAATCCCCCAGACAAATTAGATTAAACCCCCCCCCAAAGAGCCGTAGCAAATTTCCCTCCCAGGATACTGGTGCCCCTCTGGTTCAGGTGCAAACCGTCCTGTCTGTACAAGTCCCACCTACCCCAGAATGTGCTCCAATTATCCACATACCTGAAACCCTCCCTCCTACACCATCCCTTTAGTCACGTGGTTATCTGCACACTCTCCCTGTTCCTCACCTCACTAGCAGGTGGCACCGGCAACAAACCAGAGATGACAACAGTCAGCTTCCACCCTAGCTCCCTAAATTCCTGTTTTAAATCCCCGTTCCTTCTCTTACCTATGTTGTTGGTACCGATGTGTACCACGACTTGTGACTGTTCCCCCTCCCCTTTAAGGATTCTGAAAACACGGTCCGAGACGTCGCGGACCCTGGCACCCGGGAGGCAACATACCATCCGTGAGTCTCTTTCGATGCCATAGAACCGTCTGTCTGTCCCTGTAACTATCGAGTCCCCAATAACTATTGCTCTCCTGCTCTCCCTCCTTCCCTTCTGAGCCACAGGGACGGACTCAGTGCTGGAGATCCATTCACCGTGGCTTACCCCTCTACGGGGTAGGTCGCCCCCCTCAACAGTATCCAAAGCGGTATGCTTGTTACTGAGGGGAACGACCACAGAGCATCCCTGCACTGACTGCTTCCACCCAGCCCCTCTCACCGTCACCCATCTATCTTGATTCTTCAGAGTAATTACATCCCTGAAGATACTATCTATGACCATCTCTGCCTCCCGAATGATCCGAAGTTCATCCAGCTCCAGTTCCCTAACGTGGTTTCTGAGGAGCTGGAGATGGATGTACTTCCCACAGGTGAAATCAGCAGGGACACTGACGGCGTCCCTCACCTCAAACATTCTGCAGGAGGAACATTGCACTGCCTTCCCTGCCATCCCCTCTAGATAGCTTGCGAATAAAACAAGAAAAAGAAAGAAAGAGCTTACCTGATGTTCACTCAACCCCTTAGATTAGGGGAGGTGGAAGGGTGGGGGACACTACAAGTGTAGTGTCTGGGGTTTAGGAACCGCCCAACTTAAATACAGGTAAAAATAAAACACTTAACCAACAACCACTGTGCCCCGCACTATAACAGCAATCAGCTGTTATGGGCCCACGCAAACAATTTAAATCTTAACTACTTACCCAGCAGTAACTCTGTCCTCACTCTGACCGGATTCAGCTGGAAACCCCCAACAGTAAGTTTTTAAAAACATTTACTCCCCTTCTCAGCAAGCACTCACTCAGCAACCACTGCGCTCCGCACTATAACAGCAATCATTAACTGATGCTGCAAGGACTATTGGACACAGATTTAAGGTTTTGGCCAACAGATGCATGGGGGAATGTGAGGAAGAACTTTCTTATAAAGCAAGTGGTAATAGAACATAGAACACTACAGCGCAGTACGGGCCCTTCGGCCCTCGATGTTGCGCCGACCTGTGAAACCATCTGAAGCCTATCTGACCTACACTATTCCATTTTCATCCATATGTCTATCCAGTGACCACTTAATTGCCCTTAAAGTTGGCGAGTCTACTACTGTTGCAGGCAGGGCGTTCCACACCCCTACTACTCTCTGAGTAAAGAAGCTGCCTCTGACATCTGTCCTATATCTATCACCCCTCAATTTAAAGCTATGTCCCCTCGTGTTGGTCATCACCATCCGAGGAAAAAGACTCTCACTGTCCACCCTATCTAACCCTCTGACTATCTTATATGTCTCTATTAAGTCACCTCTCAGCCTTCTCCTCTCTAACGAAAACAACCTCAAGTCCCTGAGCCTTTCCTCGTAAGACCTTCCCTCCATACCAGGCAACATCCTAGTAAATCTCCTCTGAACCCTTTCCAAAGCTTCCACATCCTTCCTTTAATGTGATGACCAGGACTGCACACAGTACTCCAGGTGCGGCCGCACCAGAATGTTGTACAGCTGCAGCATGACCTTGTGGCTCTGAAACTCAATCCCCCTACTGATAAAGGCTAGCACACCATATGCCTTCTTAACAGCCCTATTAACCTGGGTGGCAACTTTCAGGGATTTATGTACCTGGATGCCGAGATCTCTCTGTTCATCGACATTACCAAGAATCTTGCCATTAGCCCAGTACTCTGCATTCCTGTTATTCCTTCCAAAGTGAACCACCTCACACTTTTCCGCATTAAACTCCATCTGCCACCTCTCAGCCCAGCTCTGCAGCTTATCTATGTCCCTCTGTAACCTATAACATCCTTCAGCACTATCCACAACTCCACCGACCTTCGTGTCATCTGCAAATTTACTAACCCATCCTTCCAGGTCATTTATAAAAATGACAAACAGCAGTAGCCCCAAAACAGATCCTTGCGGTACACCACTAGTAACTGAACTCCAGGATGAACATTTGCCATCAACCACCACCCTCTGTCTTCTTTCAGCTAGCCAATTACTGATCCAAACCGCTAAATCACCTTCAATCCCATACTTCCTTATTTTCTGCAATAGCCTACCGTGTGGAACCTTATCAAACGCCTTACTGAAATCCATATACACCACATCAACCGCTTTACCCTCATCCACCTGTTTGGTCACCTTCTCAAAAAAACTCAATAAGGTTTGTGAGGCATGACCTACCCTTCACAAAACCGTGTTGATTATCGCTAATCAACTTGTTCTTTTCAAGATGATTATAAACCCTATCTCTTATAACCTTTTCCAACATTTTACCCACAACCGAAGTAAGGCTCACAGGTCTATAATTACCAGGGTTGTCTCTACTCCCCTTCTTGAACAAGGGGACAACATTTGCTATCCTCCAGTCTTCCGGCACTATTCCTGTCGACAAAGATCAAGGACAAAGGCTCTGCAATCTCCTCCCTGGCTTCCCAGAGAATCCTAGGATAAATCCCATCTGGCCCTGGGGACTTATCTATTTTTACACTTTCCAAAATTGCTAACACCTCCTCCTTGTGAACCTCAATTCCATCTAGCCTGGTCGACTGTACCCGAGTATTCTCCTCGACAACATTGTCTTTCTCCAATGTAAACACTGACGAAAAATATCCATTTAACGCTTCCCCTATCTCCTCTGATTTCACACACAACTTTCCACTACTATCGTTTATTGGCCCTAATCTTACTCTAGTCATTCTTTTGTTCCTGATATACCTATAGAAAGCCTTAGGGTTTTCCTTGATCCTATTCGCCAACGACTTTTCATGTCCTCTCCTCGCTCTTCTTAACTCTCCCTTTAGGTCCTTCCTGGCTAACTTGTAACTCTCAAGTGCCAGACAAATGTGAGGTAATGCATTTTGGTAGGTCTAACAGTAGGGAAATATACCGTAGATGATAAAACTCTTAGGAATTTATAAAGTCGAGAGATCTGAGCGTGGATGTCCACAGATCTTTGAAAGTGGCAACATAAGTGGACAAGGTAGTCAAGAAAGCATACGGAATGCTTGCCTTCATTGGACGGGGCATAGAGTATAAAAACTGGCAAATTATGCTACAGTTGTATTGAATCTTGGTATGGCTGCACTTAGAATATTGCGCACAATTCTGGTCGCAACACTACCAGAAGGATGTGGAGGTTTGGGAGAGGGTGCAGAGGAGGTTTACCAGGATGTTGACTGGTCTGGAGGGTGTGAGCTACACGGAGAGGCCGAAAAGACTCAGTTTTCATCAGAAAGATGGAGGTTGAGGGGTGACCTGATAAGAGTTCTACAAGATTATGAAGGGCATGGATAGAGTGGATGGGCAGGCACTCTTTCGAAGGGTGGAGGGGTCAGCCACCAGGGGGCATAGGTTTAAGGTCCGTGGGACAAAGTTTAGAGGAAACGAGCAAGTGCCCTAACTGAGCCTTCATGTCTCATCCTAACATAAGCCTTCTTCTTCCTCTTGACAAGTGCTTCAACTTCCTTAGTAAACCACGGTTCCCTTGCTCGACAACTTCCTCCCTGCCTGACAGGTACATACTTATCAAGGACACGCAGTGGCTGTTCCTTGAAAAAGCTCCACATTTTGATTGTACCCATCCCCTGCAGTTTCCTTCCCCATCCTATACATCCTAAATCTTGCCGAATAGCATCATAATTGCCTTTCCCCCAGCTATAATTCTTGCCTTGCGGTATATACCTATCCCTGCCCATTGCTAAAGTAAACATAACCGAGTTGTGATCACTATCACCAAAGTGCTCACCTACATCTAAATCTAACACCTGGCCGGGTTCATTACCCAGTACCAAATCCAAAGTGGCCTCGCCCCTTGTTGGCCTGTCTACATACTGTGTCAGAAAACCCTCCTGCACACACTGCACAAAAACTGACCCATCTATAGTACTCGAACTATAGTATTTCCAGTCAATATTTGGAAAGTTAAAGTCCCCCATAATAACTACCCTGTTACTCTCGCTCCTGTCAAGAATTATCTTTGCAATCCTTTCCTCTACATCTCTGGAACTATTCGGAGGTCTATAGACAACTCCCAACAGGGTGACCTCTCCTCTCCTGTTCCTAACCTCGGCCCATACTGCTTCAGTAGACGAGTCCTCAAGCGTCCTTTCTACCACCGTAATACTTTCCTTGATTAACAATGCCCCCCCTCTTTTACCATCTTCTCTGTTCTTACAGAAACATCTAAATCCTGGAACCTGCAACAACCATTCCTGTCCCTGCTCTACCCATGTCTCCGAAATCGCCACAACATCGAGATCCCAGGTACCAACCCATGCTGCAAGCTCACCCACCTTATTCCGGATGCTCCTGGCGTTGAAGTAGACACACTTCAAACCAGCGTCCTGCTTGCCGGTGCCCTCTTTCGAACTTTTAACCCTATCCCTGACCTCACTACTCTCAACATCCTGTACACTGGGACTACTATTTAGGTTCCCATCCCCCTGCTGAATTAGTTTAAACCCCCCCCGAAGAGCACTAGCAAATCTCCCCCCCCAGGATATTGGTACCCCTCTGGTTCAGGTGAAGACCATCCTGTTTGTAGAGGTCCCACCTAACCCAGAATGAGCCCCAATTATCCAGGAAACCAAAACCCTCCCTCCTGCACCATCCCTGTAGCCATTAGGGCAGCATGGTAGCATGGTGGTTAGCATAAATGCTTCACAGCTCCAGGGTCCCAGGTTCGATTCCCGGCTAGGTCACTGTCTGTGCGGAGTCTGCACGTCCTCCCCGTGTCTGCGTGGGTTTCCTCCGGGTGCTCCGGTTTCCTCCCACAGTCCAAAGATGTGCGGGTTAGGTGGATTGGCCATGCTAAATTGCCCGTAGTGTCCTAAAAAAAAAGTAAGGTTAAGGGGGGGGGGGATTTGTTGGGTTACGGGTATAGGGTGGATACGTGGGTTTGAGTAGGGTGATCATGGCTCGGCACAACATCGAGGGCCGAAGGGCCTGTTCTGTGCTGTACTGTTCTATGTTCTAAACCAAAACCCTCCCTCCTGCACCATCCCTGTAGCCACGTGTTCAACTCCTCTCTCTCCTTATTTCTCACTTCGCTAGCACGTGGCACGGGTAACAACCCAGAGATAACAACTCTGTTTGTTCTAGCTCTCAGCTTCCACCCTAGCTCCCTGAATTTCTGTCTCAAATCCCCATCTCTCTTCCTACCTATGTCGTTGGTACCTATGTGGACCACGACTTGGGGCTGCTCCCCCTCCCCCTTAAGGATCCCAAAAACACGATCAGAGACATCACGAACCCTGGCACCTGGGAGGCACACACCAACCGTGAGTCTCTTTCGTTCCCACAGAACCTCCTGTCTGTTCCTCTAACTATGGAGTCCCCAATGACAAGTGCTCTGTTCCTCTTCTCCCTTCCCTTCTGAGCAACAGGGACAGACTCTGTGCCAGAGACCTGTGCCCTATTGCTTACCCCTGGTAAGTCGTCCCCCGCAACAGTATTCAAAACGGTATACATGTTATAGAGGGGAACGACCACAGGGGATCCCTGCACTGCCTGCCGGTTCCCTCTCCCTCCCCTGACGGTAACCCATCTACCTTCTTCTTTTACCTGAGGTGTGACTACCTCCCTATAACTCCTCTCAATAACCTCCTTCGCCTCCCGAATGATCCGAAGTTCATCCAGCTCCAGGTCCCTAACGCGGCTCTTGAGGAGCTGGAGTTGGGTCCACTTCCCGCAGATGTAGTCAGAAGGGACACTAGAGGTGACCCTTTCCTCCCACATTCTGCAGGAGGAACATTCAACTGCCCTAGCCTCCATTCCCACTGAACTAACTTCCCAACTACTTAAAAATAAAAAACTTGTTAGTTTAGCAATCCAACGGACAGAACTTTTTTTTTGGTTAGAGGAGGAGGATGGGAGGGAGACACTACGTAAGTAGTGTTTCGGGTAAAGCTGTCACTCGAGAACAGCCCCTTCACAAACCACCTTCAACTTACGCTGACCCCACTGCACGTATGCAAATCTCCCCAGAACAGCCAATCAGAAGCTCTGCTCTGCTGCCCTCTGCTGGATGCTCGCCTTCCGTCGAACTCCTCGGGTCACTGATGCAGGTGCACCTTCAACTTACGCTGGCCGCACTGCACGTATGCAAATCTCCCCAGAACAGCCAATCAGAAGCTCTGCTCTGCTGCCCTCTGCTGGATAGTAATGATGTGGAACTTGCTACTTATAAGGTTTGTAGAAGGGAAGATGAATGATTTTAATATAAAATTGGACAGGGACTTGAGAGAAATAAGTATGTGGGTTACAATGATACAGCAGGTGGATGGGACGGATTCGATTGATTGCTTTACAGAGAGCTGGTGTAGACCTGATGTGTTGAATCCGTATAATCCACATATTTGTCAAACTCCTCAGTCTGTCTGCAGCCAATATATGAAATTCAAAATCCTTCTCTTTGTTTATAGATTGCTTTATAGCCTTGCTATAATCTTCTATAATCTTCTGCAATTGCAAACACCCGGATCTGGTCTTGCCTCCTTCTGTGCTATAATATCACTCTGACTCCATGTGGGACCCCATCACCCCTGCTGTCATGCAATCGATGCCAAAGCAGGAATAAAATATGATGAGGTGCTGTGTGAAAAAGTCACAGAAAGGTAGACATACTTCTGGAAGTTTCCACACAATATCAGATCCCCCTGCTCCCAATGGAAGGGTAAATATTGACACCTTAATCTCATTAGGCCCAAATTCTTGTCAGGAATTTTTACTTGCTTGAAGATTTTTGACATGAATTTTCATTTTGTTGACAGCCCAGTTATGTGAGCAACATACTGGATGTTTTACCAAATTACATGGGCCATCTATTTGATTACATTGTTTTTTTATTTTGTCTTGGCTTTTGTCTAGTTTTGAAATGAAAATTCTGGAAACAAAGATTGGTCTATCTGACGTTGCCTTACTCCAAGGACATGTTGTTTTTGAAACACTCATTACTATCCTTCTCTGGTTCGTTTCTGCTGGATGAAACGTAATTAAACCTTGATTAGAATGATTAACCTGCGCAATATCATATTTCTTTTACCAGTTCTTTATACTGTTCATCTCATATTTTGTATCTTCAACTGAAAATGAGCTTAAGGAATGGCCCTTCTCATTTAGCTGTACACAGGTCTGTTGGAAACACAAATCTGGTTGATTGAGCTCCGCTTTTGGCATTTATATGTTTAATGTTGGTGTTGGAAGGAAAATAATCACTTAATATGTGGATAATAAATAAAACAAGTACAGAATGAGCAATCACTTTAGTAGAACATGTGCAACTACAGTGCTGTGAATTCCCCCATTTGGCAAAGTGGTCTTGCAGAGACTCAGAACTCTGTGATTGATCGTTGGCTCAAATCTGTGTTGTGTTGTGTTGCATGGCCTATTACTTCTGGCTATGCTATGCTATTTTGGATCCCTCAAGTAACTATTGGTCATCTAGTTCCATGCCCCCCCTCCCCTTATATACTTATACCCTATATAATACATATCTTTGTCAAGCTTTACATTCTATCTGCACCCAACACATTAAATTCAAAATCTTTGTATTGATTTGTATGGGCGGCACGGTCGCACAGTGGTTAGCACTTCTGCCACACAGTACCAAGGACCTAGGTTTGATTCCAGCTTTGGGTCACTGTCTGTGTAGAGTTTGTACATTCTCTCCTTGTCAGCGTGGGTTTCCTCCGGGTGCTCCAGTTTCCTCCCACAGCCCAAAGATGTGCAGGTTTGGTGGATTGGCCAGGCTAAATTATCCCCTAGTTTCTAAACGCTACTGGGTTACGTGGTTACGTGGTGGAGTTGCAGATAGCGAGGAGGACTGTCAGAGAATACAGCAAAATATAGATAGATTAGAGAGTTGGGCAGAGAAATGGCAGATGGAGTTCAATCCAGGCAAATGCGAGGTGATGCATTTTGGAAGATCTAATTCAAGAGCGGACTATATGGTCAATGGAAGAGTCCTGGGGGAAATTGATGTCCAGAGAGATCTGGGAGTTCAGGTCCATTGTACCCTGAAGGCGGCAGCGCAGGTCGATAGAGTGGTCAAGAAGGCATACAGCATGCTTTCCTTCATCGGAAGGGGTATTGAGTACACGAGTCGGCAGGTCATGTTACAGTTGTATAGGACTTTGGTTCGGCCACATTTGGAATACTGCATGCAGTTCTGGTCGCCACATTACCAGAAGGATGTGGATGCTTTAGAGAGGGTGCAGAGGAGGTTCACCAGGATGTTGCCTGGTATGGAGGGTGCTAGCTATGAAGAAAGGTTGAGTAGATTAGGATTGTTTTCGTTAGAAAGACGGAGGTTGAGGGGGGACCTGATTGAGGTCTACAAAATTATGAGAGGTATGGACAGGGTGGATAGCAACAAGCTTTTTCCAAGATTGGGGGTGTCAATTACAAGGGATCACGATTTCAAGGTGAGAGGGGGAAAGTTTAAGGGAGATGTGCGTGGAAAGTTTTTTATGCAGAGGGTGGTGGGTGCCTGGAACACTTTGCCAGCGGAGGTGGTAGAGGCAGGCATGATAGCATAATTTAAGAATGATCTAGACAGATATATGAACGGGCGGGGAACAGAGGGAAGTAGACCTTGGAAAATAGGAGACAGGTTTAGATAAAGGATCTGGATCGGCACAGGCTGGGAGGGCCGAAGGGCCTGTTCCTGTGCTGTAATTTTCTTTGTTCTTGTTCTTTGTACACTAATCCCATTTTCCAACACTTGGCCCATAGCCCTGGAGGTTATGGCAGCGCAGGTGAATATCTAACTTAGTACAATACATCCACTACTTTCTCAAAAAAATGCAAGCCATAATGTTCCTTTCACAACACCATGTTGACTCTGCCTGATTACCTCAAACTTATCTAAGTGCACTGCGATAGCTTCTTTAATAACAGCTTCTAATATTTTCCCTATGACAGGTGTTAAGCTAACTGGCCTGTATTTTTCTGCTTTCTGTCTTCCTCCCTTTTGGAATAATCGAGTGTAATAAGTCCACAGAGGCAGAAGTCCCGTCACCAGAATTCCTTTCATTTACAAAACCAACAGCCGAACAACCATTGAGCTTGCTGAAGAGGATCTGACACTCCTGTTATATACAGAGAAAGGGGTTCCCTGTGATGCACGTCAATTACCACAAGACGAGAATGGTGGAACAATCGAGGCTTTATTGAACAAGATATTGTGCCTCCTGTAGCTGGAACCAGAATGGCTGCAGCGCAGGAGAGAACACACTTTTATACGCCGCCTGCTGGGCAGAGCCATTGTACCTCTAATATACGGGCAGTGCCGTAATACATATAATATACCAGTAGGTGGTGTTCACCACATTCACTCCTGTTAAAAAAGAGTCCGGCGGTGGAAATTAAGTCTGTTGGGGGCCTTGACCCTCCTCCGCGACTGCCTCAGTCCTGGTGGTGATGTGGGCGCCGACTTGGTCACCTGCTCCTCCGGGAGCATGTTGTCCTCGCCTTCGTCACCCCTGGGTGGATCTAGTGGGAGGTTGAATCCTGCTGGGGTGGGGGCTACGGTGAGATTCGCTAGAGGGAGGGTGAGTGGCGCAGGGATGAATAAGGCAACAGGGGGAGGAGGAGTGGTGTCAGGACGAGGGTCATGGGTGGAGACCCAGCGGGTGCCAGGTCCCCGAGGGAGACGGGCCTGCCCACCTGGTTGAGGGTGTCGGCCAGAGCTACGTCCAATGCATCGCTCTCCACCTGAAAGGGGAGGGACTCGTCAACCGCATGCATCGTGTCCTTGGCGATGTCCGCCTTGATGCGGTTGAAGGCCTGGCGGGCCACAGCCGTCAGGGGATAAACTGTGGACTGAATGAATGGGTAGGCCTTGTCCACATAATTCCAGACCCACTGAGTGTACTATGAGAAAAACCCCAGGCATCGTTTCAGGGCCTAGGGGCAGTGGGAGTTCCATGAGGGAGCACATGCGGTCAGGATCTGGCCCTAGGACTCCATTTTCCACTACATAGCCAATGATGGCTAAGCAGTTGGTGCGGAACATGCATTTCTCCTTATTGTATGTGAGGTTAAGGAGTTTGGCGGTATGCAGGAATTTTGAGGTTTGCGTTGTGGTCCTGCTCATTGTGGCCTCAGATGGTGACGTTATCTAGGTACGGGAAGGTGGCCCGCAGTCCCTACCGGTCAACCATTCAGTCCCTTTCTCGCTGGAAGACCTAGACCCCATTAGTGACGCTGAAAGGAACCTTAAGGAAGTGATAGAGGTGGCCATCTGCTTCAAACGCAGTGTATTGGCGGTCCTCCGGGTGGATGGGGAGCTAGTGGTAGGCAGACTTCAAGTCCACTGTGGAAAAGACTCGATACTACATAATCTGATTGACCATGTCAGATATGCGTGGGAGGGGGTACGCGTCGAGCTGCGTGTACCGATTGATGGTCTGACTTTGTCAATGACCATCCTGTGCTTCTCCTCAGTATTCACTACCATTACTTGAGCTCTCCAGTGGCTATTGGTGGCCTCAATGACCCCCTCCCGCAGAAGCTGTTTGACCTCCGACCTGATGAAGGTCCTGTCCTGGGCACTATACCGGCTGTTCCTCGTGGCGACGGGTTTGCAGTCCAGGATGAGGTTCGCAAACAGGGAAGGTGGATCGACCTTAAGGGTCGTGAGGCTGCAGACGGTGAGGGGGGTAGGTGTCCGCCGAATTTTAAAGTCAGGCTTTGGAGATGACACTTAAAATCCAGGTTGAGTAACAGGGCAGTGCAGAGGTCGGGGAGGACGTAGAGCCGGAAGTTGCTAAACTCTACGTCTTGGACGGTGATGGTCGCGATACAGTACCTCCGGATTTCAACGGAATGGGATCCGGAGGCCAGGGAGATATTCTGGGTGACGGGGTACCGGGAGTGAGCAGCGCCTTACCGTAGTGGGGTGGATGAAGCTCTCTGTGCTCCCAGAGGCAAAGAGGCAGGTCGTCTCGTGCCCATTGATGTTCACCGTCGTTGTTGCGGTCGCGAGGCCAGAGCTGATCCACAGTGATAGAGGCAAGCTGCGGACGATGCTGGGGGGTCCCGGTCTGGTTAGCAGTGGTGGAGGTAGCGGCAGGCAGACAAGCAGAGGTCCTGAGGCACGTCCAAAATGGCGAAGATAGCGGTGCCCACCGAGCACTCATGGCGGGCGGCAAAGATGGCGGCGCCCACGGGCCGCACGTGGCTTGCGAAGGGGAAAATGGCATCGCCCCTCGGTCGCACGTGGGGGAGAGTGTAGAAATGCCGGGCCTGGAAACAGCGGCGACTGACCGGGTCTGGCAAACAGAAACAAAGTGTCCTTTCTTCCCACACCCGTTGCAGGTCACGCTTCGTGCCGGGCAGCGCTGCCTGGCTGTTTGTTTTGTCCGCAAAAATAGCACTTGGGCCCCCCAGAGTTGGCTGGCTGCCGTATGGCGCAGGCTTGCGGTGAGCTGGAGTCGGCAGCTGGTGGGGCCCATGATGCCCACAAGGGTGCCACGTGGTTGGGGGGCATAGGACTGAATTTTACAGGAGGCCACTTCTGACGAATTAGCGAGCTGCAAGATTGAGTGTACCCCCTTCCAGTAGCTGCTGGCGGATGTACGCAGACTTCATGCCTATGACGTAAGCGTCTCTACTTAAAAGTTCAGTGTGCTGGGCTGCCGAAATGTCACGGTTCCTATCTAAGATCTGCAGGGCACGCAAGAAATCGTCCAGAGTCTCCCCGGGGAGTTGCTGTCTCGTGGCCAGGAGGTGACTGGCGTACACTTGATTCACCGGTCGAAAGCAATGTCCCTTCAGGAGCGTCATCGCTTTGGAGTAGGTGGGCGCATCCCGGATGAGGGGAAAAATGTCAGGCCTCACCCGTGAATAGAGGACTTGGAGCTTCTGCGCGTCCGCGGGTTCTTCAGCGGCTGCTCTGAGGTAGCCTTCGAAGTAGGCTAGCTAGTGGTTGAAGGTGGACGTGGCATTGGCTGCTTGAGGGCTCAGCTGCAGGCGATCAGGCTTGATGCAGAGATCCATCGTTTAAAAAATCTTGTTCAATAAATTGATACACCATCGATTTCCACAAGACGAGAACAATCTAGTCTTTATTGAACGAGATGTTGTGCCTCCTGTAGCTGGAACCGGGGGAGCACACACTTTTATACGCCGCCTGCTGGCCGGAGCCAGCAGGCAGGGATTTACCTCTAATATACGGGCAGTGCTGTAATAGATATAATATACTACCAATGGTGTTCACCACACCCTGATTGGCCAATTAGAATACGAGTTTGAGTTCCCTGATTAGTGCCCAATCTCAAAGGCCTGGCCTAAGTCATTACACCCAATCCCACTAAAGTCTGAGGAGCCCCTGTGGCCCTCGTGACTCACGATTCTCCTGCTTTGTTTCAGCACCGGGTCCGGATTCTCCACTTAGGCCTCTGACGTTGGGGGGGGTATAACGGCTCGGCGCCCATCTCTTCCAATGTGAGCGCCTGAGGGGCGGTTCGCCCCTTTCCTCCGGGGACAGCCGCGGCATCATCCATGGTATCCATATCAGAGTCTAATGTCCTCACCCGTGGTGCCGGAGGAGCGTTAATAGTTTGTTGGGGAGGACTCTCCACGGTCCTCAATATGCTGGTCTGAGTCAGCTCCGGGGGAAAAAGGAATCTGAGGCCTGCACCTGGTCCAGGTGTTTTTTTTACGTGTTCTCCCATACGCATCTCATACGACACAGGTCCTATCCTGGCCTTGACAGTTTCTGCTACCCATGTGGGGCCATTCGCATACTTTCTGACCATACTTTTTCATCCATGTTGAGCTGCCTTTCTCGGCGAGTGTTGCATTGGCCCCTGCATTGGGCGTCTTGGTGTCGTTCCACTCTTCCGCCTAAATTTGGTAATAGTAGGCTCAGCCTGGTCCAGAGTCGTCTGCCCATGAGTAGCTCCACCAGTGCTATTCCTGTTGTGGCATGTGAGGTTGTCCTATAGTCGAATAGCCAGCGCGACAGTTTAGTGTCTAATGATGCTGCCGACTGTGTTTTTTCAACCTGACTTTTTGGGTCTGGATGGCACTCTCCACCATCCCATTTGATGGCGGGTGGTATGGTGCCATCCTTATGTGCTGAGTGCCATTTGACTTCATGAATTTTGTGAACCCTGGCTGGTGAAAAATCGATCCATTATCTGAAACTAACACCTCCAGGATACATACCATGGGCGGGATTCTGCGACCTCTCTCTTGGGCAGAGGAGAATCGCTGGGGCGAGTGGGGGGGGGGGGGGGGGGGGGGGCGCGGGCGTGAATCACACAACGCTGGTCCGCCGACCGGAGAATCGGCAGCAATGGCGCGGCGCCGGTCGGGGGCCACTCAATACATCCCCCCCCCCCACTCTGATTTTCCGCACTAGATGGGCCGAATGGCTGCTGGGTTCCGCTGGTGCCGTTCGCGTGTGGTCCTACCTGACGAGACCTCGGTGTTCATGCTGCAGGGGCTGTCCTGGTGTTGGGGAGGGGAGGATCTGACTCCGTGTGGCCTGGTCCACGATCGCGCATGCTGATCGGTTGGTCCCCGAGAAGGCAACTCACGCACATGCGTGAACTCACGCTGGCCTTGCTGGTGCCCGTATTAGCAGCTGGAGCTGTGTGAGGCGCTCCAGTACCATGCTAGCCCCCTGTGCGGCGCAGAATCGTTGATCCTAGGAGCCAGATGACGCTGTCGTAAAATGCTCCGGCATTTACGGCGGTGTCAACACTTAGCCCCAGGATTGGAGAATCTCGCCCCATGTGTTGCAAACGAAATGTAAAGTTTTGCAATGGTTGCTGTTGTATTTGTAGAGTTCATTTTGTAGACATCCAGCCATTTATAATGGCCGTCTATTATTACAAAGAATATTGAACCCTATAAACGGACTTACAAAATATTGATTGATTTATTGTCAGTGGCTGGGGGAACGTACAGAGTAGACAAAAGAATAATCAGACAACATTGACAAATGGTGCATTGACAAACAGTGATTGGTTACAGTGTGGAACAAGGGGCCAAACAAAGCAAATACATGAGCAAGAGGGCGTCGTGAATAGCATTCTTACAGGGAACAGATCAGTCCGAGGCGGGGAAGTCGTTGAGGAGTCTTTTAGCTCCGCATGTCTGGATATGCGGGTCTTCAAACTTCTGTACCTTCTGCCTGATGAAAGGGTCTGGAAGAAGACAATGTCTGGGTAGGAGGGGTCTCTGATAATGCTGTCTGCCTTCCTGAGGCAGTGGGACGTGTATACAGAATCAATGTGTGGGTGGCAAGCTTGTGTGATGCGTTGGGCTGAGTTCACCACACTGCAGTTTGTTGCAATCTTGGACCGAACATCTGTAGAAGTTTGAGAGAGTCGATGCAGACATGCCGAATTCTTTTGGCTTCTGGAGGAAGTAGAGACGTTGTTGGCCTTTCTTGACAGTTGCATCAACGCGAGTGGACCAGGACAGACTGTTGGTGATGGTGACTCCCAGGAACTTAAAGCTATCGACCATCTCCACTTTGGAGCCATTGATGCAGACGGGAGTGTGTGTCGTGCTCCGCTTCCTGATGTCGATGATCAGTTCCTTGGTCATTCCAACATTTAGAGAGAGGTTGTTTTCGGTACACCATGCAACCAAGTGATTTATCTCCCTCCTGTAGTCTGACTCGTTGTTTGAGATTCACCCCACCACAGTCGAATCATCGCAAACTTTTTGATTGAGTTGGAGTTAAATCTTGCCCCACATTCGTGTGTATATAGGGAGTACAGTAGAGAACAAAGAAGAAAGAAAAGTACAGCACAGTAATAGAGCCTTCGGCCCTCCAAGCCTGTGCCGACCATGCTGCCCATCCAAACTAAAATCTTCTGCACTTCCGGGGTCCATATCCCTCTATTTCCATCTTATTCATGTATTTGTCAAGATGTCCCTTAAACATCACTATCGTCCCTGCTTCCACCACCTCCTCCGGCAGCGAGTTCCAGGCACCCACTACCCTCTGTAAAAAAAAAAAAAACTTGCCTTGTACATCTTCTCTATACCTTGCCCCTTAAACGTATGCCCTCTAGTAATTGACCCCTCTACCCTGGGAAAAAGCCTCTGACTATCCACTCTGTCTATGCCCCTCGTAATTTTGTAGACCTCTATCAGGTCGCCCCTCAACCTCTGTCTTGTGGGTCCCGGTGTCGAGGACTATTGTGGAGGAGGTGCTGTTGCCTATCCTGACAGATTGCGGTCTGGTGGTGAGGAAGTCAAGGATCCAGCTGCACAGGGAGGGGTCAAGTCCAAGATTGCAGAGTTTGGTTATTAGTCTTGTCGGGATAATGGTGTTGAAGGAGGAGCTACAGTCTATGAACAGCAGACTTACGTAGGTGTCCTTGTTGCTGAGGTGTTAGAGTGTTGATTGTAGTGCCAGGGAGATGGTATCTACTGTGGACCGGTTGCGGTGATAGGCAAAGTGCAGCGTATCGAGACCGTCTGGGAGGCTGGCAGTGATCGGTCTCATGACTAGCCGCTCAAAGCATTTCATGATAACAGACATGAAATCGACATGAAGCCGTGACCATGGTCTACCTGGCCATTCCCATGGGTGCAGCGGGGCTGCCGGTGGCACATTCTGCCCTTGTTGGCATTCTTGACACCAACCTACCAATGCCGCTATGTCTGTGTCCAGGCCTGGCCACCAGATATAGCTCCTGGCTAGCATCTTCATTTTTGAGACTCCAGGGTGCCCATGATGTAGTTCAGCAACTATGGCTCGACAGCCTCGACTTGGAACTATTACTCGAGCTCCCCACAGCAATATCCATCTTCCACAATGATCTGCTCCCTTCTGCTCCAGTAGTGGTGGAATTCCACCTGGACTGGTCTTTCCATCTTCCCCGTTAGCACTATGTGTTTTATTTTTGCTAAAACCAGGTCTCTTTGTGCCCACAGACGAATGTTTTGTGTGGCCACTGGAAGGGTGTCCAGGAAATGTAATGTCATCACAGTTCCTCTAGTCTGGGTACCAATGGCGGGTTGTCCAATAATGGTAGCCTGCTTAGTGCATCGGTATTTGCCACCCGGATTCCCGGCCGATGCTCCAGTTGATATTGGTACACTGCCAGTAGTAGGGTCCAGTGTTGGATCCGGGCGGAAGCTATTGGTGGCACTGCTTTTGTTTTCTTTCAGCAAGCCCAGCAATGGCTTGTGGCATGTGATTATAGTGAATTTCTGCCCATATAAGTACTGGTGAAATTTCTTCACTGCGAAGATCACAGCCAGTCCTTCTTTTTCCAATTTAGGCGTACTTTCGCTCTGCTGCTGCTGATGTCCTGTAGGCCGTTCCCGTCCGTTTTGCCCTCTGTGTGCCAGAACTGCACCATGGAAGCCATGGAGACGCGTCGCAAGTGAGCATCAACTCTTTCCTGGGGTCGTCATGTGCCAAGACGTTTTCTGAGGAGAGCTGTTGTTTGATCTTCTTGAATGCTCTGTCTTGGCAGGTGGACAACTCCTCGGCTTTCCCCTTTTTTAGTAATTGGTGCAGGGTGTCCAGAATGGAAGAACAATATAGCAGAGGGTCAGGCCCTTCAGCCCTCCCAAGCTGTACCGGCCATGCTACCAATATTTGCCAAACCCCTCAGCACTTTCTTGTGCCATATCCCTCTATACCCATCCTATCCACGTGTTTGTCAAGATTCTTCTTGAACACCGTTATTGTATCTGCTTCCACAACCTTCCCTGGCAACGCGTTCCAGGCATTCACCACCCTCTGTGTAAAAAAAACCTGCCTCGCACATCTCCTCTAAACTTTGCCCCATGGACCTTAAACCTATGCCCCCTGCTGACTGACCCCTCCATCCTGGGAAAGAGTGCCTGCCCATCCATTCTATCCATGCCCCTCATAATCTTGTAGACCTCTATCAGTTTATCCCTCAACCTCCCTCTTTCTAATGAAAACAGTCAGAGTCTATTCAGCCTCTCCACATAGCCAACACCGTCCAGACCAGGCAACATCCTGGTAAATCTCCTCTGCACCCTCTCCAAAGCATCCACATCCTTCTGTATGAACTTTCCGTAGTACATCACCAGTTGTAAAAAAGATATTAACTCTGGGATTGTGGTGGGGACAGGGGAATCTTTAATCACCCTCACCTGATTCTCCAAAGGGTGTAGCCCTGACTTGTCAACCTTTTACCCCAGATAAGTTACTTGAGGTGCTGGAGAAACATATTTCTCCCTCTTTAAGCGCACACCTGGTTTTGCAGGTGCTCTGCCCTTGTTTTTCTCGTAATGAGGACATCGTCCAACTAAATGGCGACCTGTGGTAGCCCTTGTAATATATTCTCCATTGTCTTCTGGAATATCGCACAGGTTGACGATACCCCAAAGGGTAATCTTGTGTACTGAAAAAGGCCCTTCAGGGTATTTATCATTGAGAATGTTTGCGACTCTTTGTCCAGCTTCAGCTGTAGATATGTGTGGCTCATATCCAGCTTTGAGAATAAGAGTCCTCCTGCCAGCTTTGTATACAAATCCTCAATCTGTGGGATTGGGTATGTGTCCAGTTGTGAGTAGCAGATTAATCGATTGTTTGAAATCCGGTTTAAGGATAGGCACACTGGGTGCCACCCACTCTGCAAACTGGACTGGTTTTATTATTTGACTGGTTTTATTATTCCTTCACGCTCCAATCTTTTGATTTCCGTATCAACTTTTTGCCTAACCAGGAAGGGTACCAGTTGGGCCTTGTAGAATTTTGAGACTGCCTCTGGATCTACACTTAATGTCGCCTTTGCTCCCTTTATTGTTCCGAGCCCTTCTCGGAAAACCTCTGGGTATCCGCACCAGACTTCGCTTAGGCGGCCATTTTCCAGCTGGAAAATGTTTACCCAATCCAGCTGGATCTCTTTTAGCCAGTTTTGTCCCAATAAGCCTGACCCCACACCTTTCACTGCCTTTAAAGGCAGCCTAACCAGTTGCTCTCCATAAACCACAGGTACATGTGTTGTGCCCAACACTCTCAGTGGTTCCCCTGTGTACATCCTCAGTTTTGCTGAGGTCCTAGTTAGGGATAAGGGTTGGAGTCCAGTGCAAATTTTATTAAATACTGTTTCCCCTATCGCTGATATGGCTGCTCCCGTGTCGACTTCCATTAATGTTGGTCATCCATTCAACCTTATGATTAATTTAATTGTTTTTGATTTAACCATCGTTACACAATTTAGTTGTTCCTCGTTGGAGGTAGGTGGGGCTTCTAGGGCGTGCATTCTCCTGTACCCCAGCCTACGTGTTCTTCTCCAAGATGTTGGTTTTGTGCTTCTATTACTTCTCTCTGGCTCTGATCTCTGGCAACAACTACAATATTTTGCCAGGAGAAAGGCTGCAGGGGCTGCCATCTGTCTACTCCTAATTTTTCCTTTCTTAAGAGCAGTTGTGCAAGTGGGCCTGGTTAACTTAGTATCCGGGTTGTTCCTGAGGGTGGCTATGCACTTGCCTATCCCCCAGCGGTAGTCCCTTAACTCAGTTTCACTGGTATGGGTGTCTACCTCCATCGGAGTACCCTGTAACTCATGTGCTCTGCTTGCCGCTTTTTCCAAGGACAAAGCCAGCTGCAATGCTTGTTTGCAATCCAGCTCAGCCTCTGCTAGCAAATGTTTTTGTGTTGCTAAATTATTTATTCCGCACACCAACCGGTCTAGGAGCTTCTCATTTAGCGTCAGGCCAAATTCACCTTAGTTTTGTTAAAAAGCTAGTGATGATTCCCCAGTGTCTCGGAATGCTGAGTAAAACCGGTACCGTTGCAGGATCAGAGGTGGCTTAGCGTCATAGTACTCTTTTACTAAGTCTGTCAATTCCTGGAAAGCTTTTATGTCCAGTGCCTCCGCAAAGCTGAGACTGTGCCTAATGGCAAAAGCTGCCAGCCCACACATGGTCAGCAGAATGATCCGTTGCTTTTCATCCGGAACTATATCGTTTGCTCAAAAAAAAGTACTTCAGGTACGGGGTCTATTTGGGAGCGGGTGGAGGCGGCTTCGTGCAGGGGCTCCAGCTTGGAAGCCCTGGTCACGGCTCCTCTACCGCTGCCGCCGGCCAAGTACACCACCAGCCCGGTAGTGGTGGCGACCCTGCGGATATGGGGCCAGTGGAGGAGGCATGTGGGGGAGATGGGGGCGTCTGTCTGGGCGCCAATCTGCGACAACCATCGGTTTGCCCCCGGCAGTATGGATGGGGGGTTCCGAGTATGGCGGCGAGCAGGGGCGGGAAGGGTGGGTGATATGTTCCTGGAAGGGAGCTTCGCGAGTTTGAGGAGCTTGGAGGAGAAATTTGGGTTGGTAAGGGGAAATGATTTTAGATACCTACAGTTGCGGGACTTTGTTCGTAGACACGTCCCATCTTTCCCGCGCCTCCCGCCAATGGGGATCCTCGACAGAATAGTCTCTAGGAGGGAAGAAGCGGAGGGCAGAGTCTCGGGTATATATAAGGTGCTCATGAGGGAGGAAGGGTCCCAGACAGAGGAACTGAAACTTAAATGGGAGGAGGAGCTAGGCGGGGAAATGGAGGATGGGCTGTGGGCAGAGGCTCTGAGTAGGGTAAATTCGACCGCGACATGTGCTAGGCTCGGGCTGATCCAATTTAAGGTCGTTCACCGGGCCCATATGACGGTGGCTCGGATGAGCACATTTTTCGGGATAGAGGACAAATGCGCTAGGTGCGCGGGAGGACCAGCGAACCATGTTCACATGTTTTGGGCATGCCCTAAGCTGAGGGGGTACTGGGAGGGATTTGCGGGGGTCATGTCCCAGATGCTAAAAACAAGGGTGGTGATGAGTCCAGGGGTGGCAATTTTTGGGGTTTCGGAAGACCCGGGCGTCCAGGGGGAGAAAGAGGCCGATGTGTTGGCCTTTGCTTCCCTGATAGCCCGGCGACGAATATTATTGGCGTGGAGGGACTCAAAGCCCCCGAAGACTGAGTGGTGGCTTGCGGACATGTCGAGTTTCCTGGGGATGGAAAAAATTAAGTTCGCCTTGAGGGGATCTGTGCAGGGGTTCACCCGGAGGTGGCAACCATTTATTGACTTCTTTGCGGGAGAGTGAGCGTCAGCAGGGGGGTGGGGGGGGGGGGGTAAGAGTAGGAGGGAAAATATGGCGGGTAGTACCGGTGGGAGGGGAGCGGGCTTGTGCAATATGTTACGATGGAAGTATTGAAAGTACGTGGATGTTTGCACATTTTTGCCTTTTTTGCTTTCTTTCTGATGATGTCTGTAACTGTTTATAAAGCCAAAAACTACCTCAATAAAATTGTTTATTTAAAAAAAAAGTACTTCATCTGCTCCACATATTGGGCCCAGTCTTCCACTGCAGGATCAAAAGAGTCCAACTTCCCGAATAAAGGCATTTTGCCTGTCAGTGGCTTCACCTCAATATGTGGTGGCTGCTAATGAGCAGGTTCCTCTGGGCCATTCCGCTTTCCTCATCACTATTGTAATATGTCCACGGAAGCGGAAATCCCATCACCAGAATTCCTTTTATTTACAAAACCAACAGCCCAGTGCATTCCGCATTGGGAGTGTCAAGGATCTGACACTCCCTGTTATATACAGAGAAAGGTCGGTGAGCGATGGTGGTAAGGTGGTGAGCATAGCTGCCTCCCAAGCAGTTGACTCGGGTTCGATTCCCGGCCATCGCAATAAGAAATTGGAAAATATACAGAGAAAGGGGTTCCCTGATTGGGCCACTAATCAGGCAACTCATATTCTAATTAGCCAATCTCAAAGGCATTAGATGGAGTTCCACTTGTTATCTTCCAATGGAACCCCGGTCCCTGAATTCTCTGCCACAGCCATTGTTGAAAAAGGGTCCACAAATTATTTGAAAAGATAGATTCTTGAAAGAAGGAGATATAATGATTAGGAGGAGTAAGCAGATAATGGCAGCACGGTAGCATTGTGGATAGCACAATCGCTTCACAGCTCCAGGGTCCCAGGTTCGATTCCCGGCTGGGTCACT
Organism: Scyliorhinus canicula; assembly: GCF_902713615.1. Classification (NCBI taxonomy): domain Eukaryota; kingdom Metazoa; phylum Chordata; class Chondrichthyes; order Carcharhiniformes; family Scyliorhinidae; genus Scyliorhinus; species Scyliorhinus canicula. The sequence continues at coordinate 169,825,012 of NC_052146.1, forward strand.
GTCTGTGTGGAGTCTGCACATCCTCCCTGTGTGTGTGTGGGTTTCCTCCGGGTGCTCCGGTTTCCTCCCACAGTCCAAAGATGTGCAGGTTAGGTGGATTGGCCATGATAAATTACCCTTAGTGACCAAAATTGCCCTTAGTGTTGGGTGGGGTTATGGGGATAGGGTGGAGGTGTTGACCGTAGGTAGGGTGCTCTTTCCAGGAGCCGGTGCAGACTCGATGGGCCGAATGGCCTCCTTCTGCACTGTAAATTCTATGAAATCTATGAAATTGAGATTGTTTATGTGGCTTGCATGGAGAAAAACACAGGTGCAGATATAAATGGGTCAAATTAACCCGCAGGTGCTTCTGATTCTTTACTTCCCTCCAAAGAACAAGGGCAGATTACCTGCAGCTCTGTGAAAGTACTGCTCGATAGAACTGTATATGAAACTGAAGCTGTGAGCTATCCTTCTACTTTTGTTCCTGTGAGGAAGCTTCTTGTTTCTGCTAGTTTCCCCGCCGTCAGCCAGGCTCTCAATGGAATCAACTTTGGGGAGATGAGGATAGCAAGCTTACATCTAATATCCTGAAGTGTGGGTGCTGTCACAACTCTTTAATATTTATTTCCAGGTTTGTACTTCATCAAATTTGGAAGATAACTTTTGTAATGACTAATGTCTGAATAGCCTTATTATCATAATCTTCCGGTTGTTTTCAATGTCACAGTGACTGAAATTGTCTGGAGCTACTCATAATGCAAGGTACTTTTCTCTAATCTCTTGAATATGGGGATGAGGAGAAATTGAGCTGTTGCTAAGTGGCTTATCGTCCAAATCTGTTCTTGAGCAGGATTTGGCTGAGCGGATAATTGCATCAGTTGAGTTAATGTTTATGCAGAGCCTAATCCAATGCGTCAGGTACAGGTGCATATGACAAGTCACAGTGGGTATAAAGGCAGCAAGATCCAGTCATGCAACAGCTTACGACAGCGGAGGACAGCAAAGGTAGAAGGACCGACAAAGCATCATCTCAACCAGCTGCACCAGGCTACCGACAAATTACAGAACAGGACAATGGTGAGCGGCACACTGACTTCCTTTTTATAGCTTGTTTGTTCAAACAAATCTTATACCATGGGCTGGATTCTCCGTCGGTGGGACCCTCTGCTTTGCTGGCAGCGCACTCAACCCCGCGGATTTTCTGACGGCATAGCGGTGCCCACAATGGGATACCCCATTGGCCACCTGCCGGGATGGAGGATCCCACTGCCGATGGGGGTGCGCTGCATCAGAAAACGAATGCGGTGGGACGGAGAATCTCGTCCATATCTTCAGTGAACTGAAATAATGGCATAGTGTTAGTAATATCAAGCACGATCTACCGGCCATGCTGCGCCCTAAAAGTAGCTTGCTGCGGCGCAGTGTGGCCGATAGAAGTCGGGGGGAACCCACTCACCACGCCTCACGAGATCTAACACAATCTCATGGGACATCGTGATGTGAAGCCCACCCATTGTGGGTGGGATCACGTTTTGGCATATCTGCATATTAGAGCAAGACAGCTAGTCTCACTCTAATATGCAGTTCCCTGAGGTACCCGAGGCGTGGGATCTAACCCCTTGGCCTTGGAGACCTCAGGCGAGCGGCGTTCAGTATTGGTCCCCACAAACAGGTAGCAGATGGAATGGCACTCGTTGGGGTCCCCCAGGTGCATGCCCTTTGGGCAGGGTTTTACTCTGGCACTGCTGTTGCCACCCTGGCACGCATTCCCTGATGAGACTTAGGGGCTTTTCACAGTAACTTCATTGAAGCCGACTTGTGACAAAAAGCGATTATTATTATTATGTTACCAGAGTTGTGTTAGATGGCGTTGTGTTTCTCGGCGTTGCGAATGCCGGGAAACACGTGGCTAAACGTGCTCGCTATGGGACATAGTTCCCATTTGGTTTGATCACGCCATTATGTTTGCTGGGTATATAACACAATACATACATTAATTATCCTTTATCAGAGAAAATTAGCGGAAGAATTCTACAACGATGCCAGTTCAGATGTACAAGATACTTTGATAGTATTTACACCAATTCCATTTTCACATTAAAGTCTCACACAGCAATTTAGTTAATACCACTTTAATTTCTCAATCAGAATGTTGTGGGTTCAAGTGTCACAACAAATTTCAACACAAGGAATGATTCTTAGTGCACAATAAGGGGATGCTGAATTGCCGGATGTGACATCTTTCAGATGAATGGTTGCACCAAAATATTGTCTGTCTGCTCAGTTGGAATTCTGAAAGAAGAGCAGAAGCTTTCCCAGTGCCGTCACAGAATTGTTATAACACAGGCGGTCATTTGGCCTTTTGTGTCTGTGCCGGCTCTCCAAATGAGCAATGCACCATTGCCATTCCCTGCCTTCTCCTTGTATCCCTGTAAATTCTTCCTTTCCACATAATGATCTGATTCCCTCTTGAATGCCTGTATTGAACCTGCCTCCAGCGCACTCTCAGGCAGCGCGTGCCAGATTCTAACCACTCGCTCTGTGAAGAGGTTTCTCCTCATGCTGGCATTGCTTCTTTTGTCAATTACATTGAATTTGTGCCCTTGTGTTCTCCATCCTTACACCAGTGGGGATCAATTTTTCCCTTTCTACTCAGTACAGGTTCCTCATGAGTTTTGATGCCTCGATCAAATCTCTTCTCAACCTTCTCTTTTCCAGACCCTTTCTCCAATCTGAAGATGTAAATTAAGTTTTCATCCTGGAAACTATTCTCGTAGAGCTTTCTTACACCCTCCCGAATGCCTTAACATCTTTCCTAAAGTGTGGCACCCAGGACCGGACTACAGTTGATGGCAAGCCAATGTTTTGCATAAGTTTAACATAACCTCTTTTGCTTTTGTACCTTATGCCTCTATTACTGAAGCTATGATATGCTTTAATATCTGCTCTCTGAACCTGCCCTGTCACTTTCAGTGATTTGTGCACATGTACACCCAGGTTCCTCTTCAGACTCAAACTCTCTGTTTTATATTGTGATAGATTCACAATACAGAAGGGGGCCATTCAGCTCATCGAGTCTACACTGACCCTCTGAATGAGCATCCAATCTCGGCCCACTCCACCACCCTATCCATATAACCCCACCTAACTATTGGACATGAAGGGACAATTTGGAATGGCTAATCTACCTAATCTGCACATCTTTGGACTTTGGGAGGAAACTGGAGCACCTGAGTAAACCCACGCAGACAAGGGAGAATGTGCAAACTCCACACATACCAAGGACGGAATTGAACCTGGGTCTCTGGTGCTGTGAGGCAGTAGTCCTAACCACTGTGACACCATTCCACCCCACTCTCTCTGTTCTCCCCACCAAAATGAATCATTTCACACTTGTCTGCATTGAATTTCAACTCCCATTGTTCATCCCATCTACCAACCTTTCCTACCCCTCTGAAGTTCTGAACTACCCATCTCAGTTTACCATGCTTCCAAGTTTCGTATCATTCACAAATTTTGAAATTGTCCCCTGTATACCAAGGGCTAGGTCATGAATATGTATCTGGAAGTGCAAGGGTCACAACACCAACCCCTGGGGTACTCCACTACAAACCTTCCTCCTGTAATCTGATTCTGATTTGTTAATGATAACATAATTGATTTCAGCCACCCTAATTTGCGAGCGATATGTAAGTGCCTTAATAAATTAATTTTGTTTTTTACAGCACTTAACTAATTAAGGTGAGACACGATTTTCTGTGAAAGGTAAAAGTATACTTAATAACTCCGGGCAATTACTTTTACAACTTCATGTGGATGGTAAGTCGTTGTAATGTAACCTTCAAGGCTTGAACTTGATCTCATGGCTTTTGCCTCAATAGTCTTGAGTACTCAGCTAGCAATAAAACATTACAGAACCCTGGCTTTTAACCCTGAATGACCATCACCCTGTTACCACACCCTGGGCAAGTACAGCCACTCACATCCTGGAGTCACAACACAAGTGAATTAACCAATGATTCCTCTAAACATTCCCAAAGTCTTTGGCCCTTAGCTGCCCAATAATTACAATCACCAATGGCCGTGAAGGCCAAAAGATAAGGGGCGAGATTCTCCGCAAATGCGGAGAATCGTAAAGGCTGCCATGGGACAGGGTGTGACCCACGGCTGCCTTCACGGCCACTTCCGGGGCCGATTCTCCCCCCCGGGCGGGGCTAGGAGCACGGCCCCATGCGTCACGGCGGTGCGGCCTTGACGACGGTCGTTAAGGCCACACGTCAAGCGTCACGGTGGCTGACGCGGCCGATGACGTCAGCCGCGCATGCGCAGTTGGCGTCTTTCTCCTCAGCCGCCCAGCAAGACGTGGCGGCTTGATCTTGCTGGGCGGTGGAGGGGAAAGAGTGCATCTGTTTTGGACGCTGGCCCGACGATCGGTGGGCACCGACCATGGGCCTGTCCCCTCCCGAGCACAGTCGTGGTGCTCCCGTGCCAATCGGGCCTCTAGATGCCCCAAACGGACATCTGGCGCCCGTTTCACGACGGCAGCGAGCAGGTGTGTTTGCTGCCGTGTTGAAACGGGCGTGAAGGCCCGGCCGCTCGGCCCATCGGCCTCGGAGAAACGCCGCTCGCCGTAAAAAATGGCGAGCGGCGATTCGTGGCGTGGGTCAGGCGTGGGGGGGGGGGGAGAATAGCAGGAGGACGTGAAAAATGTCAGGAGGCCCTCCCGCTATTCTCCCACCTGGTGTGGGGGGTGGAGAATCGCGCCCACGAGTCTTTTCTTCAGATGGTGGCTCTTTAGCACACTTTCTTCACAGTACGCTTGCTGATTAAAGTCTCTGACTTTCAGCTTGTAATAGTCTTCTTTGCAGAGTAATTCATTCAAGATCCATGTAGTATAAAAATGCAGTATTCACTGGCAGCAAGCTTTCTGGAGAAATACTTCATTCCTTATCAAACAGGGCCTTCAGCTCAAGGTTCACCTTCAAGCCTGTACCTTTTTGAGAGACACTTGATTTGCTTCTAGCTCATGGTTTAACTTCAAACCTCTGCAGTCTCAGCAGAACGGCACCCAGACTTGCTGGAGAAAGAGTCAATCCCGACAGTAGCCTTCTGGAGAGGATTAGTTAGATCTCTTCATCCAGGCTGCCAGCATCAAAACTGAAACCAAACTGAACCTTGTGACACTGAAAACATTCCAGTGGGATCAGAACCAATCACCACCTGTTACCGGGCAGAATACAGCCTTTTGGGTCAATTCATTGGCCATCAGCCAAATCAATCAAACTAAGTCCCAGCCAATCTCTGTCATTGGTGCTGAACAGTCCACAGCTGTGGTTTGAACAACACAGACAAATACAGTGGTCTCTCCTGCTGCTGAAATCCTCTGCTTCAGCTATTGTTTTCTTTTGCTTGAATTAAAGGCACAGGTTGCCTTAAAGGCACATGACGGTAAATCATCCATAGATCAAAAATGTAACGCCAAAAATAAAAAGGTGAAATAAGGGAGTAAACAAGAAGGACCCTTACAACCCGATGTCAGTCAGGATGTTTCTACTTTAATAATCATCTCTTCCAGATGCTAGGTTAATTTGATTGGTTTTTGCTCACAGTGGCCACCTGACCTTAGTATAGCAGTCAGAAAACAATGGAGTAATTTCACAAAGTCTTCTCCAGTTAGTCCTCACTTAATATTGAGTCATTTAATGTTGCTTCACATTAACATTGTTCAGAAATGAGTTCCAGTATATCCATTTAATGTTGCTACTTTAAAGTTTTTTGTCACAGACTCCCTTTTCATCACAGAATTTACAGTGCAGAAGGAGGCCATTCACCCATCGAGCCTACCCAAGCCCACACCTGCACCCTATCCCTGCAACCCAGTAACCCCACCCAACTTTTTTGGACACTAAGGGCAATTTAGCAGGGCCAATCCACCTAACCTGCACATCTTTGGACTGTGGGAGGAAACCGGAGCACCCGGAGGAAACCCACGCACACACGGGGAGGATGTGCAGACTCCGCTCAGCCAGTGACCCAGCCGGGAATCGAACCTGGGACCCTGGAGCTGTGAAGCAACTGTGCTAACCACTATGCTACCGTGCTGCCCACTTTTCTGTGACCTACCTGCTAAGTTTTTTTTGTATAAATTTAGAGTACCCAATTATTTTTCTTCCAATTAAGGGGGCAATTTAGCGTGGCCAATTCACCTAATCTGCATATCTTTGGGTCGTGGGGGTGAAACCCACGCAGACATGGGGAGAATATGCAAACTCCACACAGACAGTGACCCACGGCTGGGATTTGAACCCAGGTCTCAGCGCCGCAGTCCAAGTGCTAACCACTGCGCCACATGCCGTCCCTTACCTGCTAACTTGACTTTCCCTGCAGCCCTTCTCTTCTTGTTGTCCGTCCCTCTTCATTCTGCTTTCCAGCCTTGCATTCTGGTATGACCCCCAGCCTTCGATTCAAACATTTTCCTCCTGCTCTTGCCTCCCATCCTCTGTCCTTCTATTAGTCCCTGGGGTCCGATCTTGCACCATCTGGCTTCACGCCTAGCTTCACTGCTGAACTCTTACATCCTGGGCTCCATCTAGAGGTATTAGTTGGTCCTTGCAGGTAGTTGAAACTTCAGTCGTTCCTTGGGTCCTTTACCAGTGATCCAAAATGTTTCATTGCTAAAACAGTTTGCCTCAAACTGCACTTCCTCACAAAAATAGAGAATTACAATAATTGAGCTCATATAAGCGTCCATCCTTTGTATCCCCGTTTATTCCCTTATTTTCCTCGTTCTTTTATTTTTATTTTTGCCGTTACATTTGTGATCCATGGATGTTTAATGGACCTGTGACTTTATGGCAAAGCTGCCTGCAGAAGCCTGTGCCTTTAATTAAAACTGATGGTTCCAGAAGGCTGTGCTATTTTAGACTGATGATTGCAGATTGCCCAGTGTCAGTGATTTTAAAAAAATGGTTTTATTGATTTTCACGTTTTATATTACATATTTCAGTTCAAACATTGAGTCACAAGTGTCTTATCCACGTGCAGGAGGACTTTCCGAGGGGGGACATGCTCCCGTTGTCACTGGCGGGGAGGGTATAGACCGTAAAAATGACGGTCCTCCCGAGATTTTTGTTTGTTTTCCAGTGCCTCCCTATTTTTATACCAATGGCGGGTGACTGGGCTGATATCTGAGTTTGTGTGGGTGGGTGGGTGGGGGGGGTTGCTGGCACTGCCGAACTTAATGAACTAGTACTGGGCGGCAAATGTAGCCATGATTAGGGAGTGGGTAGTGAGGGAGTGGGTGGAGGAGGGCACACGTTTTGGGGCATTGGTAATGTCTCCTTTGTTGTTTTCGCCGGCCCGGTACTCCACATGCCCAGTGGTAGTGGCAGCCCTGAGAGTCTGGGGGCAGTGGCGGAAGCATATGAGAGTGGAGGGAATGTCTGTGTGGGCTCCAATTTGTGGTAATCACCGGTTTGTCCCGGGGAAGATGGATAGGGGGGTTTCTGAGGTGGCAGAGAGCAGGGATTGTGAGGCTGGGAGGACCTGTTTATTGATGGGAGCTTTCCCTGTTTGGGGGATCTGGAAGTGGAGTTTGAATTGCCAGGAGGGAATGAGTTTCGGTATCTGCAGGTAAAGGATTTTGTGCGAAGGCAGGCTTCGCCCTTTCCGCTTCTACCGCCGCAGGGGACACAGGACAAGGTAGTTTCTAGAATGGGGAGGGGTAGGTATCGGAAATCTATAAAGAACTTATGGAGTGGGGCGAAACCCAGATAGATGAGCTAAAGCGTAAATGGGAAGATGAGCTGGGAAAGGAGTGAGAGGCAGGTCTGTGGGAGGATGCCCTGAGCAGAGTTAACTCGACCTCATTATTTGCCAGGCTCAGCCTGATACAATTCAAGGTGGTTCACCGGGCATACGTGACGGTGGCCCGGATGAGCAGGTTTTTTTGGGTGGAGGACACGTGTACGAGATGTTCAGGAGGGCAAATCATGTCCACATCTTTTAGGCATGCCCGAAGCTTAGGGGATTCTGGCAGGAATTTGAGAATGTCATGTCCACGGTGCTAAAAATAAGGGCGGTGGCGAGTCCAGAGGTGCGATTTTTGGAGTGTCGGAAGACCCGGGATCTAGGGGGCGAGAGAGGCTGACATTTTGGCCTTTGCCTCCTTGGTAACCCAGAGATGGATCTGACTAGCGTGAAGGGACTTGAAGGGTATGAGTTAGCGACATACCTGGGTTTCTCAGGCTTGAGAAACTTAAGTTTGCCCTGAGAGGGTCAATGTTAGGGCTTGTTTGGAGGTGGCAGCCATTTATTCTCTTTGGAGAAAACTAAACTGTCGGCAGATTCAATAAGGGGGGTTTGGAGTAAGGGGGGGTAGGGGGCGTTAGGCTACTTTTGTCTAGCTTAGGCGGGAACAGTGGGAGATGGAGGGGTATGTTACGCACTGAATTATGTTACATCTGTACTTGTAACTTTTGTTGTTATAAAACCATAAATACCTTTATAAAATGTTTGTTTTAAAAAAAAGGAAGACTATTACCAGCTGTAAACCAGAGACTGTTCAGTGGGATGTGCAGCAAGATGGCTGCTTCCCTGACACCCCCGTCCCGGGGGGTTTACCCCGACCCCATGACCCAACCCCTTGTTACCCCCCCTCCCGTCATTCCCCACTACTCCCTGACGACTCTGGCAGACGTCCGCCATCCCCCCCCCCCCCCCCCAGCCATGCCAGCGGGATGATCGGCAGCCCACGGGCATGCCTGTGGGAACATTTCCTTACCTCCTCTCTCTCCCTCAGCAGTCACGGTGCCTGTTTCCTGATTTTTAAAACCACAAGTGAACTTCGCCATCGGTAATTCCTCCTCATGGAGGCGGAGCATCATGGGTGCCCCGGGGTTCTACTCGATGGACGGGGGACATAAAATGCACAGTGTTAGACTGTCCGACGCATGCATCCCAGGGGGTGGGTAGCTGGTAGCTTCAGTGGCCAGGGCACTTGGCCGTGTGCCTGTGATGCAGGGTGGAGGATCGGCCGCCCTCCGGGTGGGATGGCTGGAGTAACGGGTGTGTGGGATGGGAGTTGGTGCTGGAGGCACAGTGCTGCCTTCTCACCCTGGCCACCCTGCGGAGGTTCTGCAGTTTTTTACAGCACTCATGACCTCTGCCACCTGTGTCCAGGCACGGTGAACGACGGCGGCTGGCAGCCTCCTACCCACCCCAGGGTACAGCGTCACTTGCCTCTCCTCCATAGCGTCTAGCAGGGGTTCCGGTTCAGTGTCTGTAAATCTTGATGCCACTCTCCTTGCTGCCATCTTGTTGGCTGGGATGGTGTGTGTGGGGAGTGAAGTGTGTATATGCGGCTGCAGTTGTGAGCCTCCCGAGGGTCAATCGCGAATCCGGCGAATCCAGCACCGTTACTCATTGGAATCAATCGTGGTCCTCGTGGCGCCGTTGCTAACCCCTGAACAGTCAGTTGTCATAGAATTTACAGTGCAGAAGGAGGCCATTCAGCCCATCGAGTCTGCACCGGCTCCTGGAAAGAGCACCCTACCCAAACTCACACACCCACCCTATCCCCATAACCCAGTAACCCCACCCAACACTAAGGGCAATTTTGGACACTAAGGGCAATTTAGCATGGCCAATCCACCTAACCTGCACATCTTTGGACTGTGGGAGGTAACTGGAGCACCCGGAGGAAACCCACGCACACACGGGGAGGATGTGCAGACTACGCACAGACAGTGACCCAAGCCGGGAATCGAACCAGGGACCCTGGAGCTGTGAAGCAATTTTGCTATCCACAATGCTACCGTGCTGATGCGGTGCCAATTTTGCTGTTCTCGAACTCCACTAACCCTGCCCTGGCGTCAACACAGGACGTCTCACGGATGGAGAATCCAGTCCCTTGTGTTTTAGCACTGCTTCGTCGATCGCCTCGCAATATAATAATGAGACTTATTACAGCCAATATTTGAGCGGTAGAAATTTACAAAGTAAAAATGAGAATGATATTACCCATTGTTGTCCTTTGGGTCGAAAGCATGGCCCATTCCCCATTTCTCCTACTCACATACATTTGCATATATATAAATTGGTGCCCCTCATGAACCTACTGGACTGAGAATAACCAAACGTTTCTGGAATAGAAGAATTGAAACTGCCAAAATCTCTATCCAATCATGTCTCTTTATGCTCTATTCTACCCAATTATGAGCCGGGCAAGTTCTGTCTCATGGTGATGGTCATGCAACTCAGGATTTTGATGATAACAAGATTTCAAACTGCATTAGAGGTTCGTGCATGGAAATGAATCAGAATGATTTACAATTGATTATGTTTCAACAGTTTACAAAAGCTTTGTTTCTTCTAACATTCAGAAGAGAGTTTCCCTTGTTCTTAGGTAGAAGTTTAATTTTTTAACACCAATGCCATGTCTGATGCACTCAAACCATGAGCCAGCAGAAAATCAAAGGCAGTATGTTTTTGCGCAAATTAACTTTTCAGCTAAATGTTTGGGGTCATTTAGCTCTTGCAATGTCTAACCCCTTTAAATACCTGTAAATGTCCATATTCTTACTGTTAAAATGCCACAAACAGTAATGTAATGGCAGGGGCGGCACAGTGGCACAATAGTTAGCACTGCTGCCTCATGGCGTTGAGGACCCAGGTTTAATCACGGCCTCGGGTCACTGTCCATGTGGAGTTTGAACATTCTCCCCGTATCTGCTTGGGTCTCACCCCCCACAACCCAAAGATGTGCAGGGTAGGTGGATGGTCCATGCTAAATTAGAACAAACTAAGAACAATGAAAAGTACAGCACAAGAACAGGCCCTTCGGCCCTCCAAGCCCGTGCCGACCATGCTGCCCGTCTAAACTAAAATCTTCTACACTTCCTGGGTCCATATCCCTCTATTCCCATCCTATTCATGTATTTGCCAAGGTGGCCCTTAGATGTCACTATTGTCCCTGCTTCCACCACCTCCTCCGGCAGTGAGTTCCAGGCACCCACTACCCTCGGTGTAAAAAAAACGTACCTCGTACATCTCCTCTAAACCTTGCCCCTCGCACCTTAAACCTATGCCCCCTAGTAATTGACCCCTCTACCCTGGGAAAAAGCCTCTGACTATCCACTCTGTCTATGCCCCTCATAATTTTGTAGACCTCTATCAGGTAACCCCTCAACCTCCGTAGTTCCAGTGAGAACAAACCGAGTTTATTCAACTGCTCCTCATAGCTAAATTCAACCGCCCCTCATAGCTAAATTCAACCACTCCTCATAGCTAATTCCTCCTTCCAAAGTGCATAACCTCACACTTTTCCACATTATATTTCATTTGCCACTACATTGCCCGCTCTCCTAGCTTGTCCAAGTACTTCTGCAGCCCCCTTGCTTTCTAAATACTACCTGTCCCTCTACAGATCTTTGTATCATCTGCAAACTTAGCAACAGTGCCTTCAGTTCCTTCTTCCAGATCATTAATGTATATTGTAAAAGGTTGTTGTCACAGCACAGACTCCTGAGGCACACCACTAGTCACTGGCTGCCATCCTGAAAAAGACCCCTTTTTATCCCCACTCTTTGCCTTCTGCCAGTCAGCCAAACCTCTATCTGTGCTAGAATCTTACCCTGAACACCATGAGCTCTTAATTTATTTAACAGTCTCCTATGCGGCACCTTGTCAAAGACCTTCTGGAAAACTAAATAAATCACGTCCACTGGTTCTCCTTTGTCTAACTTCTTTGTTACCTCCTTGAAGAATTCTAACAGATTTGTCAGACACCACCTCCCTTTGACAAAGCCGTGCTGACTCAGTCCTATTTTACCATGCACTTCCAAGTGGTTCGCGATCTCATCTTTAATAACAGACTCTAAAATCTTACCAATAACCGAAACCAGGCTAACCGGCCTATAATTTACCATCTTCTGCCCCCCTACCTTCTTAAGTGGTGTTACATTAGCCACCTTCCAGTCCTCTGGTGATTCCTGAAAGATCATCACTAATGCCTCCACATTTTCCTCAGCTATCTCTTTTTGGGGTGTAGTCCATCTGGTCCAGCTGGCTTATCCACCTTCAGACCTTTCAGTTTCCCTGGAACCTTCCCCTTCATAATGGTCACTGCACTCACCTCTGCCCCCTGGTTCTCCTGGAGCTTTGGCATCCCACTGGTGTCTTCCACCGTCGAGACTGATGCAAAGTAACTATTCAGTTTGTCTGCCATTTCATTGTTTCCTATTATTTCTTCTCCAGCCATATTTTCCAGTGGTTCAATGTCTATTTTTGTTTCTTTCTTACCTTTTTATATATTGAAAAAATCTCTTCCTATCTTCCTTTATATTACTAGCTAGTTTGCACTCACACTTCATCTTCTCCCCCCTTATTGCTTTTTTAGTTGTCCTCTGCTCGGTTTTAAAGGCTTCCCAATCCTCTGGTTTCCCACTAATCTTCACAACTTTGTATGCTTTTTCTGCCCTTGACATCCCTCATCAGCCATGGATGTCTTGTCCTCCCCTTCGCATGTTTCCTCCTCCTTGGGATGAATCTCATGGGGAGATAATTTAGCGTGCCCATGTGGGCTTCATACAGGTGGTGAGCAATCATGTCAAGTCATTATGAATCACAGAATTGTTACAGCATAGAAGGAGGTAATTCGGCCCATCTTGTCTGCACCTGGCTCACCAAATACACAAAATGATTTAGTACCATTCCCCTGCTTTTTCCCCGTATCCCCTGCACATTGTTTCTGTTCAGATCATCATCTCATGCCCTCTTGAATCCCTCAATTGAACCTGCCTCCACCTCACAATCAGGAAGTGCATTTCAGACCCCAACCTCTTGTTATGTGAAAAAGCTTTTTCTCAATCACATTTACTTCCTTTGCAAATCACTTTAAATCTGTGCCATCTTGTCCTTGATCCTTTTTTGAGCAGGAACAGTCTCTCCTCGTCTGTTCTGTCCACCCCGCGCATGATTTTAAACATTTTATCAAATCTCCTCTCGGCCTTCTTCTCTCAAAGGAGAACAGTCCCAACTTCTCCAAACTATCTTCATAACTGAAGTTTCTCATCCCTAGAACCATTCTTTTAAACATCTTCTGAACTCTGTGTTCACATCCTCCTAAAATGTGACACCCAGAACTGCACACAATAACCCAGCTGAGGTCTAACAAGTATCTTGTATAAGTTCAGCATAACCTCCTTGTTCTTGTATTCTATACCCCTATAAATAAAGCCCAGGATACTGTATGCTTTATTAACTGCTCTCTCCACCTGTCCTGCTACCTTCAATGATTGATGTACATACACACCCAGTCCCTCTGCCCCTGAACAGTTTTAAGAATTGTATCCCTTATTTTATATTATGTTCATGTCCATGTTCTTCCGACCATAACGCATCAACTCACACTTCTCGGCACAGAACTTTAGCTGCCACTCACCTGCCCACTCCATGTCCTTTTGAAGTTCTATACTGTCCTCCTCACAGTTTACATTATTTCTCAGTTTTATATTACAAGTTAGCCAGGAAGGACCTAAAGGGAGGGTTAAGAAGAGCGAGGAGAGGACACGAAAAGTCGTTGGTGGATAGGATCAAGGAAAACCCTAAGGCTTTCTATAGGTATATCAGGAACAAAAGAATGACTAGAGTAAGATTAGGGCCAATCAAGGATAGTAGTGGAAAGTTGTGTGGGGAATCAGAGGAGATAGGGGAAGTGTTAAATGGATACTTTTCGTCAGTGTTTACACTGGAGAAAGACAATGTTGTCGAGGAGAACACTCAGGTTCAGTCGACCAGGCTAGATGGAATTGAGGTTCAAAAGGAGGAGGTATTAGCAATTTTGGAAAATGTCAAAATAGATAAGTCCCCTGGGCCAGATGGGATTTATCCTAGGATTCTCTGGGAAGCCAGGGTGGAGATTGCAGAGCCTTTGTCCTTGATCTTTATGTCGTCTTTGTCGACAGGAATAGTGCCGGAAGACTGGAGGATAGCAAATGTTGTCCCCTTGTTCAAGAAGGGGAGTAGAGACAACCCTGGTAATTATAGACCTGTGAGCCTTACTTCGGTTGTGGGTAAAATGTTGGAAAAGGTTATAAGAGAAAGAGTTTATAATCATCTTGAAAAGAACAAGTTGATTAGCGATAGTCAACACGGTTTTGTGAAGGGTAGGTCATGCCTCACAAACCTTATTGAGTTTTTTGAGAAGGTGACCAAACAGGTGGATGAGGGTAAAGCGGTTGATGTGGTGTATATGGATTTCAGTAAGGTGTTTGATAAGGTTCCACACGGTAGGCTATTGCAGAAAATAAGGAAGTATGGGATTGAAGGTGATTTAAAGGTTTGGATCAGTAATTGGCTAGCTGAAAGAAGACAGAGGGTGGTGGTTGATGGCAAATGTTCATCCTGGAGTTCAGTTACTAGTGGTGTACAGCAAGGATCTGTTTTGGGGCCACTGCTGTTTGTCATATTTATAAATGACCTGGAAGAGGGTGTAGAAGGATGGGTTAGTAAATTTGCAGATGACACGAAGGTCAGTGGAGTTGTGGATAGTGCTGAAGGATGTTATAGGATACAGAGGGACATAGATAAGCTGCAGAGCTGGACTGAGAGGTGGCAGATGGAGTTTAATGCGGAAAAGTGTGAGGTGATTCACTTTGGAAGGAGTAACAGGAATGCAGAGTACTGGGCTAATGGCAAGATTCTTGGTAGTGTAGATGAACAGAGAGATCTCGGCATCCAGGTACATAAATCCCTGAAAGTTGCCACCCAGGTTAATAGGGCTGTTAAGAAGGCATATGGTGTGCTAGCCTTTATCAGCAGAGGGATTGAGTTTCGGAGCCACAAAGTCATGCTGCAGCTATACATAACTCTGGTGCGGCCGCTCCTGGAGTACTGCATGCAGTTCTGGTCACCACATTATAGGAAGGATGTGGAAGCTTTGGAAAGGGTTCAGAGGAGATTTACTAGGATGTTGCCTGGTATGGAGGGAAGGTCTTACGAGGAAAGGCTCAGGGACTTGAGGTTGTTTTCGTCAGAGAGGAGAAGGCTGAGAGGTGACTTAATAGAGACATATAAGATAGTCAGAGGGTTAGATAGGGTGGACAGTGAGAGTCTTTTTCCTCGGATGGTGATGACCAACACGAGGGGACATAGCTTTAAATTGAGGGGTAGTAGATATAGGACAGATGTCAGAGGCAGTTTCTTTACTCAGAGAGTAGTAGGGGTGTGGAACGCCCTGCCTGCAACAATAGTAGACTCGACAACTTTAAGGGCATTTAAGTGGTCACTGGATAGACATATGGATGAAAATGGAATAGTGTAGGTCAGATAGGCTTCAGATGGTTTCACAGGTCGGCGCAACATCGAGGGCCGAAGGGCCCGTACTGCGCTGTAATGTTCTATGTTCTATATCTTCCACAAACTTTGAAATTGTCCCCTGCACACCGATATCTAGAACATTCATGTATCAGGAAAAGCAGGGGTCCCATCACTAAAAACCTTCCTCCCATCCTAAAAATATGCATTGACTGTCACACTGGTTCCTATTATTCAGCCAATTTTGTAACCATGTTGTTACTGTCCCTATTATTCCCTGAGCTATAACTTTCAAACAAGCCTGTTTGTGTGGCATCGTGCCGAATGCCCTTTGAAAGTCCATGAACAACACATCAACAGCATTACCCTCATCGACCCTAGAGGTGGACCTTATGGACAGAATCATCTCGGAAAGATCACAAGGAGAGACAGAAGAGAAACTAAAGCAAGTTATGGATTCAGGATGAGGGCATTGGAATCTTGGGTGAAACATGATGATGGTACAGTGGAATCAAGGACTGGTTGGTCGCAGAGGCAGCTGAACAGAAATGGCTCAGTTGATTTGACAATATAATAATACTAATTATTTGTAATGATTATTGTTGTTTGTGTTTCAGCCCGTGTACAGGATGGCCCGCTACATGAAGTATGGTGGACTGGCTTTTGTTGTTCTTCTCGTGGTAGAACAGGGTGTACGTACCTTTCCTGAAGTGGAGGCTGCAGCACCGGGTGAATATCACATTGGGTTTACAGCACCAGCAAGTGATTGTGTTTAAACCACCACTTGGAGGGAAGATATGGTGTACAATACCAGGAAAGAAAGCAAAAGAATACTAACACCGATAAATCCTGTAACTGTTAAAAATTTAAACAATGCTATCCCGACCAATTGTCATTTTCAGGATAGGTAACATTTATAGACTATATAGCAAATCTCCTGTGGTGATGCTGACATTTAAGGCATAGGTTATGCTTGTGTACAATGTACAGTGGTTAGCACTGCTGTCTCACAGTGCCAGGGACCCGGGTTCAATTCTAGCCTTGGGTGACTGTGTGGAGTTTTCACTTTCTCCCTGTGTCTGCGAGGGGTTTGCTCCGGGTGCTCCGGTTTCCTCCCACAGTCCAAAGATGTGCAGGTTAGGTGGACTGGCCATACTAAATTGCCCTTTAATGTCAAAGGTGACAGGGGTGGGGGGGTGGGAGATGGTCTAGGTAGGGTCGCTGCAGGACCGATGGGCTGAATGGGATTTTATGGTTCCATGTAAGAGAATAATAGTTCGACAAGTCAAATGTTGTTAACATGACATACAATTTTGATGGCACATTTTGATATGACTCACATCAGGATACCATTTTTGTAGAGAAACAGAAAATTTGCAGCATGTCTTTCCATGTAGTTTCTGCCAAATCCAGTGTTTGGGAGAATGACCCAATCTGTTCTCTCTCTGTTTCTCTGTGAAGGATGTCCAGACTGCAGACTGAAGGAGAACACACGTTTCTCAAGAACAGGAGTGCCCATCTTCCAGTGTAAAGGCTGTTGTTTCTCCCGTGCTTACCCCACACCAATGCGGTCCAAGAAAACGATGCTGGTTCCCAAGAATATCACTTCAGAGGCAACATGTTGTGTAGCTAAATTATTTTCCAGGGTAAGACATTTTGGATGAAGTAGAAAATCTTACGACAAGATGAGACTGAAATTGTACTCCTTTTGTTCACCTAAACAATAGTGCGCTGAATCAAATACATTTCAGGGATAGTTTTGCCAGACTATGTTACTAACCTGGACCCTTCGTAATTGGAAGAACAGGCTAAAGGTAAGTATTTTTATATAGGATAATGTTATATATCCTAATGAAAGTTTATACATTATTGTCAATCATCCTTTACCTCTGTGACAATATGAAGGGAAGCACTGAAAATGAGGAATATTTATTCAATTGAGCATATGAGATAATAAATGTCAGCACATATGAGACATAGGTATCAATAATATTCACACACTTCATGGAATATCTTTTCTCCTTGTGTTAGTCTCCGAGAAAATTGAAGAGCTCTCCTCTTAGGCTTTCAGTTGACAGCTTTCACTATGTCGGACAAATGCACGGAAAAGTTGCCATCATTGCTACCCTGTGTGTGTCCTGTTCATGCAGCTGCTGTTATCCTTTCTTATGTCTGTGTGTTGTTTCTGATCCCCTCTTATTTTTATTGCAAAGGAAATGTCGGGGTGGATTCTCCAGTCACGCCGCTGGCAGCACATTTCCTGATTGGCCGAGAATAGAGTGTCGGACGAAATAATGGGATCTGCACCAATCCCATTTTGATGGCTCCTGTGTTCCAGCGCCGTCCCTGTGGGAGGCGTCAGGATGGGCCCCATCACTTCCTCCTACCTCGGGGTGCTCAATGGCCTCCAGGCTATTCGATGGGGCGACAGGGAAGCCGAAGTGAGCTCCGGAGGTGTCACCTCACCTGGCGCTGCCAATCCTCGAGATCCGCTCTCATCTGAGCCATTGTCTTGATGTCCTCAGACAAGGGGTGCTGAGACTGAGCCATGTCGCTCAGTGTCTCTGGTTCACTCAGTCAGCCTGTCATGTCCTTCAGCGCCTTGGCCAGTGTCCTCTGGCCCGCTCATGCATCCAGCCAATACTCTCAACATCCCCAGCCATGACCCTTTGTGACTGCACCAAGCTCTGGAGCACTGCATCAATGTCCATCTGTGCCTGGGACATGTCCGCCTGAGACTGAGTCATCCTGTCCTCTGTCTCGGACATGGACAGCACAGTGTCCGCCAGCCCTTGAACATCCTGACACATGGATTTGACGCCTTGCCCCAGGCTTCCATTGTGGCCGCAACCCTTTCAGTGTTGGACTAGGTGCCACGCATTACCAGAAACATCTCCTGTGACTGAAGGCGAGTGGAATCCTCCAGCTGTCTTTGTAGGTGCTGGAATGTCGCTGACTCTAAGTCTGAATCTGCACGAGTGCTGGGATCATTTGATGGCTGGGCGGCAGCTGTTCCCTGAGCTCGGGTAGCCCTCCCAACTGTCCGTGCCCTCAGGTGTCTCTGCCTCCACTGAGCCACCGTGCCGCCCGTGGTGACCCAACAGCCTCATAACTAACAATATCCACCAAGGTGACAGTCTCTGTGATGGTGTAGGTGACAGCAGTGCCGAAATGTCAGTGTCTTGAGTCCCTGGATGGCCCATCCATCGTCTGATAGCGATCCTGCAAGACAAAAGACAAGGGTTGAGATCTTGGAAGGACAGGCCGATGGGAGATGATAGACTCACTTGCTATAGGGACATCTGTGTTGCATTAACCTCTCTCTTGTTTGCCTCATGCTGAACTGGACTCCAGAAATTGCCCTCTCCTCAACCTCCCCGATGATTTGTGAAGCCCTTTCCTCAAACGGGTTGTGGACCCATAGGTCCGGGATGCCCCGTCCCACGAGCCGGGGGGGGGGGGGAGGGTTGTAGCTGTTGGCATGTGTGTGCAAGCCAAGGAGGGCAATACATGTGGTGGGGGTCCGTGGAGGGCAGGTCGTAGGGAAATTCAGGCAGGTGAGGTGTTGTTGGCCTCTAAGGGATTGGGAACAGGAGTGAGGGACGGGAGCATCTAAGCTGCTTGAAGGAGGCATTGTATGTCAGTCCTCTTGGATAGGCCAGCATCATTAGACCATAAAACCACAAGATATAGGAGCAGAATTAGGAGGAAAATGTCGCTGGTCTGATTAATAAGTTTGCAGACGACACAAAGGCTGGTGGAGTTGCGGATAGTAAAGAGGATTGTCAGAGGATACAGCAGGACATATATTGGTTGGAGATTTGGGCAGAGAGATGGCAGATGGAGTTTAATCCAGACAAATGTGAGGTAATGTATTTTGGAACGTCTAATACTGGTGGGAAATGTACAGTAAATGGCAGAAACTTTGGGAGTTTGGCAGGCAGAGAGATCTGGGCATACAGGTCCTCAAGTCACTGAAAGTGGCAACGCAGGTGGATAAGGTAGTCACAAAGGCATATGGCATGCTGGCCAGGGCATATAGGATAAAAATTGTCAAGTCATGTTGCAGCTGTACAGAATTTTGGTTAGGCCACATTGCGTACAATTCTGGTCGCCACACTACCAGAAGGATGTGGAGACTTTGGAGTGGGTACAGAAGAGGTTTACCAGGATGTTGCCTGGCCTGGAGGGCATTAGCAATGAGGAGAGGTTGGATAAACTCGGTTTGTTCTCACTGGAACGACAGAGGTTGAAGGGCAACCTGAAAGAAGTTTCCAAAATTATGAGGGTGATGCACGATTAGTTGTACAAAGACTAAGGTTGGATACAACTGTGGCTTTATTGCAGTAAGGTGTGTGGCCTCCCACAGCAGCTGGCGAAATGGCTGCTGAATAGACGACACGCTCCTCCTACTGGGCGGAGCCAGCAGGCAGGAGCTACCGGCGAACCTGTAGTACAGGTCCTACCTTACACCACCTAATACAGGTGTAACAGTGGTTTACCACATTCACCCCCTGTTAAAAATGAGTCCGACGGGGGTGGCAGAGAACTACATACAGTAGTGATTTATGTACAGTGTTTTATCAGGGAAAAGAAAAAAAATGTCCTTTGAAAGTCCGGTGCTAGTTAGAGATTTAACCGGTCTGGTGCCTTGACGTTCCGCTGGGAGCGACATAGCGGTGGCAGCGATGTCGATGCTAGCGATGTCGATGCTAGCCTGATATAGGATGACTCTGGGAGTGTGCCGAAATCCTCTGGCGTGGGCAGGGGAAGGAGGGATGGTCCTGGTGGGGTTAATGTTGGGAGCGCCGGGGAGGGGAGGGTGGCGCCAGACCAGAGAAGTGTGTATGGGTGGAACCTGCTGGTGCCAGGTCATTGAGGGAGACAGTATCTTGGCGGCCATCGGGGTACGCCACATAGGCATACTTGGGAGTTGGCATGGAGCAAGTGCACCCTATCCACCAACGGGTCCGCCTTGTGGAGCCGGTCGTGCCTACGGGGCAAGACCGGTCCTGGAGCTGCGAGCCAAGTGGGGAGCGACACCCCGGATGTGGACTTCCTGGGGAAGGCAAAAAGACATTCATGGGGCGTGTTATTCGTAGCGGTGCACAGTAGTGACCGGATGGAGTGCAGTGCATCAGGGAGGGCGTCCTGCCAGCGAGAGGCTGGGAGGTTCCTGGACCGTAGGGCCAGTTGGACGGCCCTCCATACCGTCCCGGTCTCCCTCTCTACCTGCCCATTTCCCTGGGGATTATAGCTGGTCGTCCTGCTGGAGGCGATACCCCTGCTGAGCAGGAACTGACGCAGCTCATCACTCATGAATGAGGATCCCCTGTCACTGTGGATGTAGGCGGGGAAACCGAACAGAGCGAAGATTGTGTTTAGGGCTTTGATGACCGTGGCAGACATCATGTCGGGGCATGGTATGGCGAAGGGGAATCTGGAGTACCCATCGACCACACTGAGAATATACGTGTTTCGGACTGTGAAGGGGAGGGGGCCTTTGAAATCAACGCTGAGTCGTTCAAAGGGGCGGGAGGCCTTCACCAGGCGCGCACGGTCCGGCCGGTAGAAGTGCGGCCTGCACTCCGCACAGACCTAGCAGTCCCTGGTGACTGTCCGTACTTCCTCGACGGAGTAGGGCAGATTGCGAGCCTTGACAAGATGGGACAACCGTGTGACCCCCGGGTGACAAAGGCTGTCGTGCAGGACCCGGAGTCGGTCTATTTGTGCGCTGGCACACGTACCTCGGGATAGGGTGTCTGGAGTTTCGTTGAGCTTGCCGGGGCGATACAAAATCTCGTAATTATAGGTGGAGAGCTCGATTCTCCACCGCAAGATTTTATCGTTTTTGATCTTGCCCCGCTGCATGTTGTTAAACATGAAGGCTACCGACCGTTGGTCAGTGAGGAGAGTGAATCTCCTGCCGGCCAGGTAATGCCTCCAATGCTGCACAGCTTCAACTATAGCTTGGGCCTCTTTTTCGACGGACGAGTGCTGAATTTCTGAGGCATGAAGGGTGCGGGAAAAGAATGCCACGGGTCTGCCTGCCTGATTGAGGGTGGCGGCAAGTGTGATGCGTGATGCGTCGCTTTCTACTTGGAAGGGCAGTGTCTCGTCTACTGCGTGCATCCTGGCCTTGGCTATATCAGCTCTGATATGGGCGAAGGCCTGTTGTGCCTCGGCCATAAGAGGAAAGTGGATGGACTGAATGAGTGGGCGGGCCTTGTCCGCATAATTTGGTACCCACTGGGCGTAGTAGGAGAAGAACCCCAGGCAGCGTTTGAGTGCCTTGGGGCAGTGGGAGAGGGGAAGCTCCATGAGGGGGCTCACGTGGTCGGGACCGGGCCCCAGAACTCTGTTCTGGACCACATAGCCGAGGATGGCTAAGCGGGTTGTGCTGAACACGCACTTCGCCTTGTTGTAGGTGGGGTTGAGGAGAGTGGTGGTGTGGAGGAATTTAACAAGGTTGGCGTCGTGGTCCTGCTGATCGTGGCCGCAGATGGTGACGTTGTCTAGGTGCGGGAAGGTGGCCCGCAAACCATACCGGTCGACCATTCGGTCCATCTCCCTTTGGAAGACCGAGACCCCGTTAGTGACGCTGAAGGGAACCCTGAGGAAGTGATAGAAACGACCGTCCGTCTCGAAAGCAGTGTATGGACGGTCCGATTTACGAATGGGGAGCTGGTGGTAGGCAGATTTGAGGTCTATCGTTGAGAAGACCCGGTACTGCGCAATCTGATTGACCATATCAGATATGCGTGGGAGGGGGTACGCGTTGAGCTGCGTGTACCGATTGATGGTCTGGCTGTAGCCCACGACCATTCTGTGTTTCTCCCTAGTTTTAACGACTACCACTTGGGCTCTCCAGGGGCTGTTGCTGGCCTCGATGATGCCTTCCCGAAGCACCCGCTGGACCTCGGACCTGATGAAGGTCTTTTCCTGGGTGCTGTACCGTCTGCTCCTGGTGGCAACGGGTTTGCAATCCGGAGTTAGATTGGCAAAGAGGGAGGGTGGGTCGATCTTTAGGGTCGCGAGGCTGCACACAGTGAGGGGTGATAGGGGCCCACCGAATTTGAGGGTAAGGCTCAGGAGATTGCACTGGAAGTCCAGGCCTAGTAGTAGTGCAGCGCGGAGATTAGGAAGGACATAGAGGCGGAAGCCACTGAATTCTACGCCATGGACTGGGAGAGTGACCGTGCAGAACCCCTGGATCGCAACGGAATGGAATCCGGAGGCCAGGGAGATTCTTTGATTGGCGGGGTGGACCGCGAGGGAGCAGCGCCTTACCGTATCCGGGTGGATGAAGCTTTCGGTGCTCCCGGAGTCCAGCAGGCAAGAGATCACGTGATCATTGATTCTCACACTGGTCGAAGCGGTGGCCAGGTTGTGCGGACGTGACTGGTCGAATGTTACTGAGGCAAGCTGCGGTCGGTCGTCGCTGGCGTCAGAAGATGGAGAGCGTGGGGGGCCCAGGTCGTGGAATGCTGTCAGCGTCCTTGCCCCGTGGGGGAGACAAGATGGCGGCGCCTGAAGAGCCTGCGTGGGACAAAATGGCGGCGCCAATGGGCCGCATGTTGCGGGTGCTGGACAAGATGGCGGTGCCCATGGGCCACACGTTGCGGGGGCTGGACAAGATGGCGGCGCCCACAGGCCGCACGTGGACTGAGGGGGGAAGATGGCGGCGCCCACTGGGCGCTCACGGCCCCGGGAGGTGAAGATGGAGGCGCCCACTGGCCGCGCGTGGTCCCGGGAGGCAAAGATGGCGGCGCCCACTGACTGCACGTGGTCCGGGGAGGTGAAGATGGCGGTGCCTATTGTGTGTAGGTCAGGGGAGAGGGGGAGATAGCAGCGACTGCGCGGGCCTGGCACACCCCGGTGAAGTGCCCCTTTTTGCCACAAGCCTTGCAATTGGCAGTGCGGGCCGGGCAGCATTGGCGGGGGTGCTTCTGCTGGCCGCAGAAGTAACATCGGGAACCCCGGGGTGCATGGGTTGGTGTGTGGCGCAGGCGTACTGGCTGGGTGAAGCCCTGGCTGGAGCGGCCGTCTGTGGGGTCCACGAGGGATAGGAGGGGTGGGCCGCGCGGCCGGAGGGGTAGGCCTGAGCATTACGTGAGGCAACTGTCATGGAGAGTGCTAGCTTTTAGTCTCAGCTAGGTCGAGTGTGGCCCCTTAGAAACATAGAAACATAGAACAGTACGGCACAGAACAGGCCCTTCGGCCCTCAATGTTGTGCCGAGCCATGATCACCCTACTCAAACCCACGTATCCACCCTATACCCGTAACCCAACAACCCCCCCCCCTTAACCTTACTTTTATTAGGACACTACGGGCAATTTAGCATGGCCAATCCACCTAACCCGCACATCTTTGGACTGTGGGAGGAAACCGGAGCACCCGGAGGAAACCCACGCACACACGGGGAGAACGTGCAGACTCCGCACAGACAGTGACCCAGCCGGGAATCGAACCTGGGACCCTGGAGCTGTGAAGCATTTATGCTAACCACCATGCTACCCTGCTGCCTTCTATCAGTCTTTGGCGTATGAGGTCCCACCCAATCCCCGTTACAAATGCATCACGCATAGGAAGGTTGGAATGTTCGGTGGCCGTAACGGCCTGACAGTCACAGTCCCGGACGAGTGGGATTAGGGCCCGCCAGATGTCTTCGATGGACTCACCAGGGAGTTGAGAGCGAGTGGCGAGTACGTGCCTGGCGAAGAGTGTGTTCGTTTTCTGTGCGTAGTTTTCTTTGAGGAGCGTCATGGCGTCTGCGTAGGTCGGGGTGTCCTGGATCAGCGGAAACACGTTGGAGCTCAACCTTGAGTACAGGATCTGTATCTTCTGAGCCCCCGTCGGAGGGGTGGCCGCTGAGTTGATATAGGCCTCGAAGCAAGCTACCCGGTGATTAAAGTCCTTTTTGGCGACGCTTGAGTGCGGATCCAGCTGCAGGCGATGTGGTTTGATTCGGAGGTCCATCTTTTAGAAATTGATGCACGACCAATTGTACAAAGACTAAGGTTGGATACAACTGTGGCTTTATTGCAGTAAGATGCGTGGCCTCCCACAGCAGCTGGCGAAATGGCTGCTGAATAGAGGACACGCTCCTCCTACTGGGCGGAGCCAGCAGGCAGGAGCTACCGGCGAACCTGTAGTACAGGCCCTACCTTACATCACCTAATACAGGTGTACAACATCTGTACACCTGTACAGGGGGGGCAGCACGGTAGCATGGTGGTTAGCATAAATGCTTCACAGCTCCAGGGTCCCAGGTTCGGTTCCCGGCTGGGTCACTGTCTGTGCGGAGTCTGCACGTCCTCCCCGTGTGTGCGTGGGTTTCCTCCGGGTGCTCCGGTTTCCTCCCACAGTCCAAAGATGTGCGGGTTAGGTGGATTGGCCATGCTAAATTGCCCGTAGTGACCTAATAAGTAAGGTTAAGGGGGGTGTTGTTGGGTTACGGGTATAGGGTGGATACGTGGGTTTGAGTAGGGTGATCATTGCTCGGCACAACATCGAGGGCCGAAGGGCCTGTTCTGTGCTGTACTGTTCTATGTTCTATCTTCCGGTTAGGCACTCTACAGCCTTCCGGCCTGAATATCGAATTCAACAACTTCAGATGATCAGCCCCACCTCGACCCATTTGTTTTCATTTCATTTTAACTGTCTTTTACCATTTCTTTCTTTCCTGCACCTTTCTCCTCTTTGCGTCCCCCTTCCCCTCCCCCCACACCTACAGTTCATCCTCTGATAGTTTCCCTGCTGTTTGACCTTTCACATCTTTTGTCCTCTCTGGGGACTGCCATTAACACTCCTTCCCCTTGGTTTCTGTGGCCATTAGCACCAAGTTTCCCTGGGTTTCTGTGGCTATGACTCATCTTTCATTCTCACTCCACAGTATAAATATTTCCCACTCTCTCTGTCTGTTAGCTTTGACAAAGAGTCATCGGACTCGAAACGTTAGCTCTTTTCTCTCCCTGCAGATGCTGCCAGACTTGCTGAGATTTTCCAGCATTGTCCCTTTCGTTTCAGATCCAGCATCTGCAGTAATTTGCTTTTAACAGGTGTACAGTGGTTTACCATAGAGGGACACGGACAGAGTGGATAGTTAAACACTTCTTTTTCCCAGGGTGGAAAAGTCAATTAAGATACAAGGGGGAACGTTTAGAGGAGATGTGCAAGGCAGGTCTTTTATACAGAGGATGGTGAGTGGCTGGAATGTGCTGCAGCGGAGGTGGTGGAAGCAGAAACGATAGTACCGTTTAACTGGCAACTTGATGAATATATGAATAGGATAGGAATAGAGGGATTCGGATTCTGAGGAGCAAACATAAAGATCATATTTGGGGAGGGTGTGAGGTGTGAGAGTGTGAGGTGCTAGTCAGGATTTGGAGGGGGATTGGTTTGAGAATCTGAGGGGTGGCAGGCGGAACTGATGCCAGGAGAGAGGTGGTAACTTAGCCTTGCATCTCGTTGGAGGTCGTTGGTCTTCTGACATTGGACGGTTGTCCACCTGATCCTGCTGCCCGCACTGACAGCTGCTGCCACTGCCTCGCTTGCAGCATTGCTGCTGGCCCTCCAACCCCCTTGGGGGAACAGGATGCCCGCCTCTCATTCACAGCATCCAGAAGCCTGGTCAGGCATCCCCAAAGCGACGAACAGATCTCTTGCTGCCATGCTTGTGTGTTGACTGGGAGTGGGTGGTGAGGGAGCATTTAAAAGCAGCTCTCCCCTGTTAGCGGCGAGCTGTGGGGGGGGAGGGGGGGGGGGGTGAGTTGGGCAAATCAGACGGCAAGGGAGCAAGTAATGTTGAGAATCTCATGGGGGCTCATTTTTGGCACAATTGAATAAGGGCCTTAATCTCGCCAACCCGACCAACATTAAACTCCCCGCCAAACATGCCCAACACCGGACTTTCAAATCGCACCCATAATAATTAATAGTCTGCATGGATTTCAAAGGGGAAAATGTTGACCAACTTTATTAATGTCTTTGGAGGAGGTAATGGAGAGAATGCAATGGCAATGTTGTAGATGTTATTTATGGGCGGCACAGTAGCACAGTGGTTAGCACTGTTGCTTCACAGCACTGGGGATCTGGGTTCAATTGCCGCTTGGGTCACTTTGCGGAGTCTGCACGCTCTCCCCGTGTCTGTGTGGGTTTCCTACGGGTGCTCCAGTTTCCTCCCACAAGTCCTGAAAGACATGCTTGTTAGGTGAATTGGACATTCTGAATTCTCCCTCAGTGTACTCAGACAGGAGCCAGAGTGTGGCGACTAGGGGATTTTCGCAGTAACTTCATTGCAGTGTTAATATAAGCCTACTTGTGACACTAATAAAGATTATTATTTATCTGTATTTTCAAAAGGCTTTCAATAAGGTGCTCCATAATCGACTAATGAATAAGGTTGGGGGACCAGTGGCAGAATGCATTGCTAGCTGGGTTCAAGCAGACTGAGAGTAAATGGTAGTTATTCAGTGTGGCTGAAGGTGTAAAGTTGTGTTCCATAAGTATCACTACTAGCATCACTGCTGTACACAGATTACATTGACAATTTGGATTTTGGAATCAAAAACAAGATTTCTAAATTTGAGGATCAACCAAATTGGTGGTGGGGCGGGGAAGTGGGGGGTGAGGAGGTGACAGGTTGGGGTGGGGAGGGGTGGCATGGGGGTAGTGGTGCGGGGGTTTGGTGGGGGGAATAGATAATCCCGAGGAAGACTGCAAAAAATTACAGGACAACATGAATAAATTTATCGAATGTGAAAATAATTGACAGATGATGTTTAATGCAGACAGTACATTTTAGCAGGAAGAATAGGGAGGTCACTTATTACTGGGAAGGTCTAGGTTTGGTTTGGAGCAAAGGGATCTAGGAGTACAAGTACATCAATCACTAAAAGTTGTGCCATGGGTTAATAAATCTTTAAAAAATCAAACCAATGCTGTGGATATATTTCTGGAGGGTAGGGAAGTTATGTTCGACCAGAGGGACATAGATAAGCTGCAGAACTGGGCTGGCAGGTGGCAAATGGAGTTTAATGCAGAAAAGTGTGAGGTGATTCATTTTGGAAGGAATAACAGGAAGACAGAGTACTGGCTAATAGTAAGATTCTTGGTAGTGTGGATGAGCAGAAAGATCTCGGTGTCCCTGTACATAGATCCCTGAAAGTTGCCACCCAAGTTGATAGGGTTGTTAAGAAGGCGTACGGTGTGTTAGCTATTATTGGTAGAGGGATTGAGTTTCGGAGCCATGAGGTCATGTTGCAGTTGTACATAACTCTGGTGCGGCCGCATTTGGAGTATTGCGTGCAGTTCTGGTCGCCGCATTATAGGAAGGATGTAGAAGCATTGGAAAGGATGCAGAGGAGATTTACCAGGATGTTGCCCGGTATGGAGGGAAGATCTTATGAGGAAAGGCTGAGGGACTTGAGGCTGTTTTCATTAGAGAGAAGAAGGTTAAGAGGTGACTTAATTGAGGCATACAAGATGATCAGAGGATTAGATAGGGTGGATATTGAGAGCCTTTTTCCTCGGATGGTGATGTCCAGCACGAGGGGACAAAGCTTTAAATTCAGGGGAGATAGATATAGGACAGATGTCAGAGGTAGGTTCTTTATTCAGAGAGTAGTAAGGGAGTGGAATGCCCTGCCTGCAACAGTAGTGGACTCGCCAACACTAAACGCATTCAAATGGTCATTGGATAGGCATATAGACGATAAGGTAATAGTGTAGACGGGCTTTAGAGGGGTTTCACAGGTCGGCGCAACATCGAGGATCCGAAGGGCCTGTACTGCGCTGTAATGTTCTATGTTTTATGCTCTAGTATCAAACCTTGGTTAGACCCCTCTGAGAGGACTGTGCGCAGTTTTGCTCGTCATATTAGAAATAAGGTGCAGAGGCACTGGAGCCAAGGATGTCACCAGAGATGTGTGGATCTACATATCAAGATTTATGAAAACAAGGCTGAGGGGTGATCCAATAAAGCTCTTTAAAATTACAAAAGACTTTGATAGAGTGGATGCGATAATAATGGGAGTGATTCAACAACCCCGTTGCGTCTGGTGCAGGTGCAGGCGCAACGGGTGAATTACTCGCGAGCCCCAAATCGGCTCCCTGCCAGGCCTCATCTGACTCGCTCCGCCCGGTACGATCTGGATCTCACCCTCACCCGGAGCCTAATCGCTCATTCAAATACCCGGACAACAAATTCACCCGCAGTCTGGGACCTATCGGCTGCGTCTGGGAGACCTCGCACTGACAAGAGGTTGGGCCCAGGGAAGCCTTGCCAAGTAGAGTGAGGGTGAGGGTGGCGGCTCCCTGGGTCTCCTCAGGGTTGAGGGGGACCAAAAAAAAGCAGTGAAGGTGTGAACATTGTGGGGGTTCAGGGAGATTGTGGCTGCCGGACAAAATGGTGCCCCAATCTGCGAGAAGCCTTTTGAAGCTCACCAGCAGGAAATCCCTCGAAATGTGGCTTTGGCGGGGAGAAACTTTCCGAGGCCATAAAAATGTCAAAGTGCTGTTGGATAGCGGGATGTTTCTAGGCACTGCAGCCACTGAGAAAAACCCCGCTAAACACACCCAATAATAGCTTGACATTAACTTTGGTCCGCTGAAGCATGCCCAATGTTTTGTCCTGTGGGAATCAATGTGAGAGTCACACAAAAACACAATCGAGAATTCAGAAGAAACTTCTTTACCCAAAAAGAGACGTAAATGTGGAACTCATTGCCACAAGAAGTGGGTGAAGTGAATAATATAGCTGTATTTAAGGAGAACTAGACAACATAGGAGTAAGAAGGAAATCCATACTGATGATGGTATATTAAGATGGCACGAGTCTCAAGTGGAGCAATAGCTCTGGCAAGGTCTATTTGGGATAGTCTCCTGTGCTGTGTATCCAATAAAATCCTCCAGTCCCCCAGCTGTGTGTTTCTCGATGACATGCCATTCACTGGCAGCAGGATTCTCTACTCACGCTTCTGGTCAATGGGATTTCCCATTGAAGCCATCCCACATCACCGGGAAACCCATGGGCGGGGGTACGCTGCCAGTGGGAACAAAGAATCCCAACCGTCGGAAAATTCCATCCTGTATAATCTTTCAAGCACTCAAAATGTATTCTCTATAATGCCAATTAGCTTATTTTATTTCACAATCTATACATGCTTACCTCAAAACATTATTGCGTAATTCTCACGTTGTACTTTTTGATCCCTTTGATGCCAGGTTAATGGGGTCACAGACGCTCCACCACCAATGAACACTGGCAGCTGTATGCGTCATCTACAAGATGCACTGCAGTAACTCAACACGGTTCCTTAGACAGCACCTTCCAAATGCACGACCATTACCAACTAGGAGGACAAGAGCAGCAGATCCCTGGGAATCCCACCACCTGGAGGTTCCCCTTTAAGTCACTCACCACCCTGACTTGGAAATATATCGCTGCTCCTTCACTGTCACTCGGTCAAAATCCTGGAACCCCTTCCCTAACAGCACAGTAGGTGTACCTGCACCTCAAGACCTGCAGCAGTTCAAGAAGGTTCCACCTTCTGAAGGGCAACTAGGGATGGTGAATAAATGCTACTCTAACCAGTGACGCCCACATTCCATAAATGAATTAAAAAATATATGCATAAGGCTGTTTGAATATCCTGCTGAAATGAAACGCACTTCTTTGGCACTGAGACATATAGACTGGAAGTCCAATGCTCATTCTGTGCTAGTTTTCTGATCCCTGTGATAGGAAAGCCACAAAGTACAAATAAGGTAACGAGGCAAAAAATCAGCCAGGTTTATAATTCGTCATCCCCCTCCCCAGAAAACTGGTTCATTCAGAAACTCATCTGACAAGAAAAATGACCAATCATCTCAGAATATCATGACCACAGGACTTCCCAAAACACTTTACAGCCAGTTTTGAAGTAATGTGGGAAACATAGCAGCCAATTTGTGCACTTTGAACTATATTGTTGTTCCTTCACTGCCGTGAGCTCAAAATCCTAAAGCTCCCTTCCTAACAATACTGTGGCCGTAGCTAAACCAGACACACTGCAGCGGTTCGAGAAGATGGCTCACCACCAACATCTTGAGAACAGTTACGGATGGATAACAAATGTAGGCTTTACCAACAATGCTCACGTGAAAAAATAATTTTAAATAAAAGAAGCTATGTGGTAATGACCAGATAATCAGTTTAGTTTTAGTGATGTTAGGGGTTAAGGGATAGATATTGTTTTTATTTAATTCACGGGGTGAGGGTGTTTATTACCCTTGAACTGAATGGCTTGCTCGGCCATTTCAGAGTCGACCACATTGCTGTGGGAATAGAATCACATGTAGACCAGATCAGGTAAGGTCAGCAGATTTCCTTCCTTAAAGGACATTGGTTAACCAGATGGGCTTTCACAACAATCAACCATGGTCATCACTAGACTTTTAATTCTAGATTTTTACTGAATTCAAATTTCACCATCTGCAGTGGTGGGATTCGAACCAGGACTCTAGAGTTATCCTGGGTTACTGCATTATTAGCCAAGGACAATTGCAGAACTTCCCTTTTCTTTGGTGAAATAATTGAATTATTTTATGTGCATCTGAGATGAAAGTTGAGACCTCAGTTTAACCTCACATGTTAAAATAGAACACAACCTATGACAGTACAGCATTTCCTTACTACTGCACTGGAATGTTGGCCTAGATTTGGGCTCACTTCTCTGGAATGGGATTTAAATTCATAGCCAGATCAGCAAACAGTATGAGGGGACAGAGCTAAGCAATCCATAATTGATGGATCAGATCACGTCCTATGGTCCTCTGGTGGATGAAACTCAACAAACATTGTCAATTGTCCATTGTCAATAATGGTGAAGCCTAGCACATTTGTGCAAAAGGTAAGTGTGAGTGGCACAGTGGTTAGCACAGATGCCTCACCGGACCAGGGACCGGGGTTCAATTCCAGCCTTGGGTGACTCTGTGTGGAGTTTGCACGATCTTCCCATGTCTGTGGGTTTCCTCCGGGTGCTCCGGTTTCCTCCCAGGTTAAGTGGATTGGCCATGGTAAATTTCCCGTTAGTATCCAAAAGGTTAGGTGGGGTTACTGGGTTATGGGGGTAAGATGGGGCCTGGGCCTAGGTAGAGTGCTCTTTCCAAGGGTTCTTCAGCGTTGTAGGGATTCTATGATTCTATAAGGTGGAAGCAACAGTCCTCAATCAGATGTGCCAAGAGTATGGTCCAACTTTGGTTCCGGAGGACCCCAACATCACTGATTCCAGTCTTCAGACAATTGGATACACTCCATACAATATCGAGGGATATCTGAAGTCACTGGATAGAGCAAAGGGTTTGACATCCTAACTGTAGCACTAAAGACATGTGTTCCAGAGCTGGCTTTATTCCTAGCCAAAATGTTCCAGTAGAGCCACAACACTGGCATCTACCCGACAATGTGGAAAGTTACTGAGATATGTCCTGATAAGAAAAAGCAGGGCAAATTCAATCCAGCTAAATACAGCCAGATCTGTCTGCACTCAATTATCGTAAATATGATATAAAGTATCATTGACAGTGCTATCATGTGGCACGCATTCAGCAATTACCTGCTCAACGATGCTTAGTTTGGGTTCCACAAGTGTCACTTGCTCCTGAACTCATTACACTTTCCAAAAGTGAAAAAAACCTTCTCTCACTGAGGCTAGAATGCTGCTATAAAGCCTGGCATTTAACATCATGGATTTCTCTCAACAGATGGAAAACCTGACCAAAAATGCAAAAGAAAACAGTGAAAGCAAGTGTGAAAACAGTAGCAGTCAACACAAGGGCAGAGAAACAGACAACAAACAGACAAACTATGAGTAATCTGGGTTTGGCAAAAAATGAGACCCAAGAACTGAGCTTTAGGATGTTTCCTTATCGGGTTCTGTCAAATGGCTTGCCAACGTCAACAGGTTATCAGAATTGTTTTTGAAGTTCTCAAGATTTGATTCTGAGTAGACACATTGGCCGGATTCTCCTCTTTGGGGACTAAGTTCCCACGCCCGCCGGAAAATGGGCGAGAATCACTCTGGACTTTTTCCTCGAATGTCCGGGGTGATTCTCCATTTTCCAGGGGGCTAGCAGGGCCCCGGCGTGCGTCCCGCAGCTCTGGCTGCCGGTGGGGCCCTGCTGTCCAGACCGCACGGCCATGCATGCGCACGGCAGCCGCAAGCGGGTCTGCGCATGTGCGCGACGGCCCACTTCAGCACGGGCGCCACCGACCTGGCGGAGCCACACAGCAGGCCTGCGCGGAGTAAGGTAGGCCCCTCCCACATTGCAATAGCCTGCTGATCGGTGGCCCCCGATTGCAGGCATAGCCACCGCTGAGGCCCCCCCCGGAGTCAGATTCCCCCCCCCACCAAGACCGCAGCCGGGGTTCCAAGCTCCCGCCGGGCGGTACCAGATGTAAACCACGTCGGTGGGAGTTTGGCCGGTCGTCCGCTGAGAATCGGCGCGGGGACCTATTTCAGTGATTCCCGACCAGCGCCGCGGCAACCCCGCCGGTGCGATTGGCGCTGATTCTCTGATGGCCGGAGAATCGACGGTCCGGCGTCAGGAGTGGCATGGTGGGAATTTCCCATGCCCCCAGCGATTCTCCAACCCGGCGCGGGCACGGAGAATCCCGGTCATTCTGTTCCCCTTTGTATGTTCTTCATGTGATTGGTTTCTGCAAGCCATCAGCTTCACAATGGGGGATGTCACAGAGCCTCTGATGTCTTTTCTCTGCTTCATGTTGAAATAACTTCGAAATCATGCACATAGAAAAGACAAAAATACTTGCTGGTGATCAGTTTTGTGGAAAGTTCATAAAAAAGTTAAACAATTAAAGTAAACTTATATTTTAAGTTAATTCCTGCAATGAGTTCCTGAATTGACTTGTACTAAGCACCACTGCCTCCACTCCTCCGCCCCCCCCCCCCCCCCCCCCCCCCCCCCGCCGCCGCCACCTTGGGGTTCCTGGAAGCCTTTGTAAATGCTTCACAACTTTTTTTTTACATTACGCTCTGTTCATGACACCAGTGAATTTTTCAAAGGGATTTCTTAACTGTAGAAAATCAAAAGATATTTTATAATGACATAAGGACCAAAAGAACAACTAAAGAAAGAGTAGGTCCAGTTAGAGACCAATGAGATTACCAGTTTGTGGAGGTGAAAGACATGAGCATGGTTCTTAATAAATAATTTGTGTTGTGGGGGTGAGACCCACGCAGACACGGCGAGAATGTGCAAACTTCACATGGACAGTGAGCCGGAGCAGGAAGCGAACTTGGGTCCTTGGTATTGTGATACAGCAGTGTTAACCACTGCGCCACCGTGCTGCCCTTACATCACCAACCCTTAATATAACATATGCTAGTATTGTCCGAATGAATTAGAATAAAATCTACATGTGGTCGATATTTTCAAATGTTTACATGAGCGATCACCTATAAGTGCTTATCGATAGTAGTTGTCTACCACACCATGGGGCTGATTTTGAGACCCCACTAGCTGTCCGCAGAATCGGTGGCGTGGGCAGAAAATCCTGCAAGAATCGGAAAATGCGATCATCGCCGGGTCATGAATCTAATTTGAATACATTTGCGCCAAGTTGAATCTTTATTAGCGGGCCCACTGCCACATGTGAATATTCATTCCTCGCCATCACGTCAGCGAGGTTCACAACAGGTTTGGTCATAAGACCATAAGACATAGGAGTGGAAGTAAGGCCATTCGGCCCATCGAGTCCACTCCGCCATTCAATCATGGCTGATGGGCATTTCAACTCCACCTACCAGCATTCTCCCCGTAGCCCTTAATTCCTCGCGACATCAAGATATAAGGCAGTCGAGGTCATCCCTCCAGGGGGTCAAGGGTAAGTATATCCCCAGGAGGGAGAGGGACATGCCCGGGTAGTGCCCTGACACTGGTTAGTACTGACAGATTGGCAAAGTGGCAACCTATACCAGGGGGCAGTGCTAGGGGTGGGCCCTATTCCCATGGGGAGGGGGTGATTGATGTGTGGCGGCGGGAGAAGGTGGACACTGAGGATGGGGGAAGTGATACTTCCACAGTGTTGGTGGGGGGAGGGGGGGTTGGAGTGCTGGCGAAGATTGTTGTGGCGGTGGTGCTGGAGGGGCGAAGAGCCCTCAATACCTCTGTGATGAGGGCTGGGGGCCATTGGGCTGCAGTTCTGATAGGGGTGCCCTGTAAAGATGAAGCCTCAATCTCTATGGAGCTGCTAGCCAATTCTATAAGGCCAAGTCGCACCAGAGTGACGGCATAAGCCATGCCCACTCATTTTTTTCTCTCTAAGGTGTTAAATATCTGGAGGGAAAACTGGTCTTTGCAACTGAAGAGTTACACACCAGTTTTCAGTCTGAGTCTGACAATTTGCCAAATTTGGGTTAAATTCTGCCTTGTGTTTGTGAAGTTTTCCTGATGACTCGAGTTTATCCAGTGAATAATTGACTCTCAGACTAGGAAGATGCCAGGACTGTATTGAATCATGGTTATAGTAGGGAAGATGCAAATATCTTTGATATTCCATGAGGGGGATAGGGGTGAAGAAGGTTTTCCAGGTTTCCTATTCCTGATCGATGTCCGGTGAGCCCTGCTGTAAATCTCCATGTGTAGATGCTACCTGTGAATAGAAAATAGTTTGGCTGTGATGTCTCCTACAGTTTAGTAGCTTGCTAGACTCCATTGCTATGGCTTACATATGAATGATTACCAATTGAGTAAGGTACTGAAAAGGGAGGATTGCTCAGTGAAGGAGGCAACCACTGATTGACGAAGATGGATGAACTTTAGTAATGAGATATGTATGTTGATGCTACTGTGATACTCTTATTTCTTAATATTTTAGGTGACATTAATGGGAAACCTGAAGATTGAAAATCACACAGAATGTCACTGCAGCACTTGTTACTATCACAAGTCCTAAGAACCTGAGAAAATAAAACATATGAAAGTGTATTTTCTCTTAATTTCTTCATATACCTAATTTACCCAATGTAACTTTATGCATTTAAACTATGTACTGCTATGTAACCAAAATACCTTAACAAATAAATATACCTTCTCAGAGATGTGTCATTTCACAACATTGCCAACAATTGAGTTTCTGTGTTTCAGTTAAACTCCTCATGTAGGATTTTCCACGCAAACAGCTATGTATTTAATGGCGGAGGAGGTGGCCCAATGGTGGCAGGATCTTCTGATCCCACCGTTGTCAACGGGGTTTCCCGCTGAATGTACCCCTCGCTGCCGTGAAACCTGTGGCGTTACCGGCAGAACCAGAAGATCCTGCCAGTGTGAATGGCCGGAGCGTTCCGGCCCTCATGTTTGAGAAACTGCAAGAAAACAAGAAATATAAATAGGAATAGATCATACAGCCAAGCGAGCCTGCTTTGCCAGATGTTCATGCTGATCTTGGGCATCAACTCCACTTTCACACCCACTCCCCAATCCCTCGATTCCCTGGGAGACGAAAACCTGCAGCTTCATTTCAAATTA
Organism: Scyliorhinus canicula; assembly: GCF_902713615.1. NCBI lineage: Eukaryota > Metazoa > Chordata > Chondrichthyes > Carcharhiniformes > Scyliorhinidae > Scyliorhinus > Scyliorhinus canicula. The sequence goes on from NC_052146.1 coordinate 169,860,842, forward strand.
ATCCCAAATGATATACTTCAGTCTTAGAAATATTCATCAGGTCAGGCGACAGCTGTGGAGGCAGAGGGCAGGATTTAACAAAGAACAAAGAAAAGTACAGCACAGGAACTTGGGCAGCAGGGTAGCATGGTGGTTAGCATAAATGCTTCACAGCTCCAGGGTCCCAGGTTCGATTCCCGGCTGGGTCACTGTCTGTGTGGAGTCTGCACGTCCTCCCCCTGTGTGCGTGGGTTTCCTCCGGGTGCTCCGGTTTCCTCCCACAGTCCAAAGATGTGCGGGTTAGGTGGATTGGCCATGCTAAATTGCCCGTAGTGTCCTAATAAAAGTAAGGTTAAGGGGGGGTTGTTGGGTTACGGGTATAGGGTGGATACGTGGGTTTGAGTAGGGTGATCATGGCTCGGCACAACATTGAGGGCCGAAGGGCCTGTTCTGTGCTGTACTGTTCTATGTTCTATGAACAGGCCCTTCGGCCCTCCAACCCTGCGTCGACCATGCTGCCCGTCTAAACTAAAATCTTCTACACTTCCAGTGTCCGTATCCTATTCCCATCCCATTCATGTATTTGTCAAGATGCCCCTTAAATGTCACTATCGTCCCTGCTTCCACCACTTCCTCCGGCAGCGAGTTCCAGGCACCCACTACCCTCTGTGTAAAAGACTTGCCTTGTGCATCTCTAAACCTTGCCCCTCGCACCTTAAACCTATGCCCCCTAGTAATTGACCCCTCTACCCTGGGAAAAAGTCTCTGACTATCCACTCTGTTTATGCCCCTCATAATTTTGTAGACCTGTATCTGGTCGCCCCTCAACCTCCATCGTTCCAGTGAGAACAAACCGAGTTTATTCAATTGTTCCTCATAGCTAATGCTCTCTATACCAGGCAACATCCTGGTAAATCTCTTCTGCACCCTCTCTAAAGCATGCTAGGATCGCAAAGACGGTCCTACAAAAAACAAAATCCGGGGGGGGGGGGGCGGCTAGCCCTCCAAACGTACAATTCTACCACTGGGCGGAGACGGCCAACCGAATAAGGGGGACGAATCAAGGAGCCAGAAGCCGAGTGGGTGCGCGCAGAAGAAGCCTCCTGCAAGGCAACCTCCCTCTGGGCCCTCGCCACGGCGGCACTCCCATCCCCACCCAAAAAACACTCCAGCAGCCCGGTGGTGATAGCCACCCTCCAATCCTGGAACCAACTACGGCAGCAATTTGGCCTGACCAAAATGTCAGACAAAGCTCCCATCTGCAACAACCATAGGTTCACACCAGCGCTGACTGACGCCACCTTTAAAAAGTGGGGACAGGACAGGGACATTGACTGTCAGGGACCTATACACGGACGGCAGGATCGCAACAATGGATGAACTGACAGAGAAATTCCAGCTAGCCAGGAGGAATGAGCTAAGGAACTGCAACTCAAAAACTTCCTACGAAAGGAGACAAGAACGTACCCACAACCGCCACGACAGACATTACTGGAAGAGTTACTGTACGCAAGCATTCTAGATAAAGCGAACTGTAGCGACATGTATGAACAACTGGTAGAAAGTGCCGACACCATACTGGATGCAACAAGAAAGAAATGGGAGGAAGACTTGGGGATTGAAATAAGGTGGGGACTCTGGAGCGAAGCACTGCATAGGGTCAACTCCACTTCCACGTGCGCAAGACTCAGCCTGACGCAACTAAAAGTGGTACATAGAGCCCACTTAACAAGAACCCGTATGAGTAGGTTCTTCCCGGGGGTGGAGGATAGATGCGAACGGTGCCAAGGAGGCCCGGCCAACCACCCGCCCACATGTTCTGGTCTTGCCCCAGACTTGCAGGGTACTGGACAGCCTTCTTCGAGGCAATGTCCAATGTGGTGGGGATGAGGGTGGAGCCACGCCCGAAAGTGGCGGTCTTCGGGGTTTCAGACCAGCCAGATCTATTCTTGGGGAGGAGGGCGGACGCCCTTGCCTTTGCCTCCCTGATCGCCCGCCGTAGAATCCTGCTCGGTTGGCGGTCAGCAGCACCGCCCAGAGCTGCAGACTGGCTGTCCGACCTCTCGGAATCTCTCCAAATGGAGAAAACCAAATTCGTCATCCGAGGGTCAGACGACGGCTTCCACAGAACGTGGGAGCCATTCATTTAATTGTTCCGCGACCTGTTTGCGGCCAACGAACAAGCAGAAGAATAGCCAGATAGCCAAGAATCAGGGGAAAGTAGCCAAGGCATGAGAGGGAGGGACATGAGAGAGGGGAGGCGATGACTGCTAAACCTAAGAGGAAAGAAAGGCGAACCACAGGAGAAGGGGAGAGGGGAAGGGGGCAGAAGGGGGGGGGGGGGAAGAGGGGAACCAGAAAGGTGGGGGGGGGGGGGGGGGGGGGGGGGGAGCCAGGGGAATGATAGCTGGAAGGAGGGCACGGGAAATGATAATAAACTTGGCATCTACAGGGACAGAGAACAAGGAAAATCTGTGCGAAAGATGGGACGAACAGCTGAAGCGGAGGTGAACGCGAGACAACGGCAGCAAAATCCATCCGGGAGAAGCAAGCGACAACACCAACACCAGACCCATTCGCGTATTGCCCTCTGTAATTTTTCTCCGGCACCCAAATGTATATGTACCTCCCCAGTTTGCCCCCCCTCTCACCGCAAACAGATACCGACTTATGTATCAAAAATAATATTGCCAATTGTAAAGAGTTGCTGCTGTTGAGCTGGTGCATAATACCCTACCAGTTATTTTATTTTATTTTATGTTTGTTCTTTTTGTGGTATGTTTGTGTGTGCTCTTCTCTTCTATAAATACATCTTATTCTGTGTACATCACGGTAAATTTACTTTGTTCAAAAACCCAATAAAAAACATTTCTAAAAAAATAGAAAGCGAGAAAATTATTGAGGAACTCCGGGAGAAGTTAGCCGCTAAAGACAGGGAAATCGCCGATGTTAAATGTGCCCACCAGTCCTGTAAAGTATACCTTAGCATCTTCCAGACCCAGTACAGCAAGGCCAATCAAGACACATAGCTCTCAGTCTTGGTCAAAGAGGAGACTGAACACCAGGTCACTCAGTTAACAAAAAAATGCACCGATTTACAGGCAGCTTTGAGAGCTCTCCACCAGTCCACTAAAGAACAAAGGCAGAGCACCGTTGACCACGCTAAATGCCAGCGAAAGATAGATAAGCTCCAGTCGTTACTTTCTGTTCAGAATGGTTTTATGTGTACAGATGAGACAGCTCGGTAGCACAAGGGGAAGCACAGTAGTGCAAGTGGCTAGCACTGTGGCTTCACAGCGCCAGGTTCCCAGGTTCGATTCCCCGCTGGGTCACTGTCTGTGCAGAGTCTGCACGTTCTGCCCTTGTCTGCATGGGTTTCCTCCGGGTGCTCCGGTTTCCTCCCACAGTCCAAAGACGTGCAGGTTAGGTGGATTGGCCATGATAAATTGTCCTTAGTGACCAAAAAGGTTAGGAGGGGTTATTGGGTTACGGGGATAGGGTGGAAGTGAGGGTTTAAGTGGGTCGGTGCAGACTCTATGGGCAGAATGGCCTCCTTCTGCATTGTAACAAAAAAAAATGAGGAAGAGATGGCAGATTGGGAAGAGTTAAATGAAAGCACGCACATGTATGTAGAGAGAGCGGAGAGTCAAAAGCAGCCGCCACACATCCCAAAAAGAAAGGTACCAGCAGCACCGGCTGCACAGGTCGCACCAACCCCCACAACTGCCCCGACACCCATGAATCCGGTCACTACAGAAAGAAGGATAAGGGATCAGGCAGGTCCAGATATCACCTACACCACCCCACTTTCGGTAACCCAGTTAAGGGACACTTGCAGTAAAATCACTCCATTTCAGCCCACTGCAGGCCCCCACAGCGTCTTTGAGGAGATGCGCCAACAAAAGGTTATGTACGGTTTGGATGAGAGGGAGGAGGTAAAATTGATAGTAATGAGCCTCAGCCAGTCGGTACGGTCAGCTTTGCCAGACCCCCAAAGCGTAGGAGGAGGAACCCTAGAGGAAATGAAGGCCGCAATATTCGACGCTATCGAATACAACAAAGGGGGTGCAGTAGAGGGTTTAAACAAATCAGACAGAAGAAAGGGGAACACCTGACCGCCTTTGCCGGTCGCCTCTGGATACATTTCAAGCAGGGTAGCATGGTGGTTAGCATAAATGCTTCACAGCTCCAGGGTCCCAGGTTCGATTCCCGGCTGGGTCACTGTCTGTGTGGAGTCTGCACGTCCTCCCCCTGTGTGCGTGGGTTTCCTCCGGGTGCTCCGGTTTCCTCCCACAGTCCAAAGATGTGCGGGTTAGGTGGATTGGCCATGCTAAATTGCCCGTAGTGTCCTAATAAATGTAAGGTTAAGGGTTACGGGTATAGGGTGGATATGTGGGTTTGAGTAGGGTGATCATGGCTCGGCACAACATTGAGGGCCGAAGGGCCTGTTCTGTGCTGTACTGTTCTATGTTCTATGTTCTATGTTCTAAGGCAGTATATGGAAAATAAACCACGCTCACTTAGATGACAAAGAAACCACTAAATGGGCCGGTACTTTAGTTTTGCATGCCACTGAAGCAGGTAAAAGGGCTTGCACAAATTGCAACCTGGCAGATACCACACACAATGGGATTTGGGTACTCAGAAGCCTTTCTAGGGCATGGGAACAGTCCCTTCAGGATCAGATGGATCAGGACAGGTTAGAAGCCTGAATATACTCAGTTAGAACTAGGTAGGAACCCGCATGGACAAATGAGGGCAGAAGAGAGGAACACTACCCCTGAGAACAGCACCTCAGAGCACAAGGCCCAATTCACGCACCACGAGGTTCACGTTACACTTGTGGACAAGTAGGACATTTCGCCCGCGATTGCAGACAAAACCCCCCACACAATCAACAACCCCAACAGCCTAAACCCCCACCCAGAAACAATAGGCCAGACCACGATCACCAGCCACGACAGCTAGAAGGCAATGTTCGCCCCATGCACACCGTAAATGCCCGCTCAGACAACCCCGCTTATAACCCTTTAGATTGATGGTGTCTGGAGTCTCCAAAATGGGTCTGTGACACACGCTGGGATAATGTCAGACAACCGATAGTCACAGGCACAGTCTGGGGAACTGCAGTTGATTTTCTCTGGGACACAGGAGGGTCCCGAACCACATCAAACTCCTCAATCCTGTTCCAAAAAACACCCTGGCCAACCACAGATACCATCGCACGCAGTGGATTCACAGGGCACATGCAATGAGATACAAGAGAGATACCAGGGTCCCAGGTTCGATTCCGGCTTGGGTCACTGTCTGTGCGGAGTCTGCACATCCTCCCCGTGTGTGCGTGGGGTTCCTCTGGGTGCTCCGGTTTCCTCCCACAGTCCAAAGATGTGCATGTTAGGTGGATTGGCCATGATAAATTGCCCTTAATGTACAAAATTGCCCTTAGTGTTGGGTGGGGTTACTGGGTTATGGGGATAGGGTGGCGGTGTTGACCTTGGGTAGCGTGCTCTTTCCAGGAGCCGGTGCAGACTCGATGGGCCAGGTGGCCTTCTTCTGCACTGTAAATTCTATGATATTCTGCGATAATCACAGCCCCTATACCTGTCCAGATAGGAAATGTAGCCACTAAACACTCTGTTGTTTTAGTTGACCTACCCCAACCGCAGAACACATCCTAGGCATAGACTTTACGAACTCTCATAACCTCTCCTTTGACCCCGTAAACAAGTGTGTTTGGCAGATGTCCAAAACCGCCAGAGCCCCCGCCACGCTCTCAGAAGGAGAATTCGAAAACAGGATTTGCTCAGTAGGCGACTATTGGTTTAACCCTTCGGCAATTAGCACAGACGCCACCATTAGACGGGTATTAGCCACACACAAAGGTGCGTTTGCCCAGCAGATTCCTGGCACAATTGTGATTTCAGGTCCCGACCCCAAACAGCAGAAACAGTACGGATTCCCACAGTAGGCTGAGAACGAGATTTTAAAAGTCATTAACAGTCTGTTAAAACAAGGAGTGATTCGACCCATAGCTTCCACTAATAATGCCCCGATTTGGCCAATAAAGAAACCAGACAGTTCATGGCGACTCAGAATTGACTATCGCGAACTAAACAAAGTTACCCCTTTAACAGCACCCACCATAGCCACGAGTCCTGTGACAATGCTTAAGCAGGGATTGCAAGCAAAGTATTTCACCGTGCTGGATATCAGCAATGGGTTTTGGTCCATTCCCCTATATCGGGCTTGCTAATATAAAGTTGCATTCACCTTTCAAGGCAAACAGTACATGTGGACGTGTCTCCCCCAAGGATTCCATAACTTCCCCTCCATTTTCCACAGACAGCTAGCTGCTGGTCTCTCTAAATTCTTCCGCCCCGAATGCCTAGTTCAATATGGAGACAACCTGCTCCTGCAAACTGACACCAGGGAAGAGCACGTGGCTCTGCTAGCCGAATTACTGACCCTGCTCCAGTCCATCGGATGTAAGGTAAACCCCAAAAAGGCACAGATACTGAGGGAAAAGGTACTCTATTTAGGCACCATTATCACCCACGACAAACAAGAGATTGAACAGAAGCGAATTGACTCTATTGTGAAATTGCTCCTGCCCTGTAATGTAAGTGCACTCCGTTCATTCCTGGGTTTAGTGGGATACTGTAGGAATTACACAGACGGTTTCACCACCAAGGCCGCCCCACTCTCAGAGCATCTGAAAAAGAACACCCCAAGGAATTGGCTTCCACAGCATACAGACGCCATATACGATTTAAAACGCACGCTAGGCACAGCTCCCGCTGTACAGGTTCCCGACCCCGACTTGCCCTACACCATAGAAGTAGCAACCACCGACCGAACTCTATCAGCAGTGTGCTCCTACAGGAACGGCACAACCAATTAGGACATGTAGCCTATGCTTCTAGAGTTTTAGACCCTATAGAACAAGGATTTTCCGCCTGTGAACGACACTTGCTTGCAGTCTTTTGGGCAGTTCCGTATTTTGCTTATATTACAGGTCTCAACCAAGTCACGATCTTGAACGAGCACACCCCCACCCAACTTTTGTTAGACGGCAAACTAAAGGATGGTTCAGTTAGCCAGATCAGAGCAGCTCGCTGGACACTCTTACTGCAAGGCAGGGATCTTTCTGTGAAACGTACTAAGACCTACACATTTTTGGCAATTTGCAGGGACCCCACATGAATGCCAGATAATTGCAGCCCACTCCCCCACAGGACCCTTTGTTCCCAGGTCACCGCAACCACGTGTAAGCTGTGAGACACAAAGTTCCCAAGACACAGGGGACACAGCAAAATCTATGTAGATGGCTTCTACACTGTTGAGGATGGTGTAAGAATCACTGGATGCGGGATTTATATGGAGGATTCACAGGGACGCCCACGAGAAGAGGTATCTTTAAAATTACTTGGCCACTTAGGTTTGCAAGCAGCAGAACTTGCAGCCATAGCTTATGTAGTTAATCACACAGACACCTTCCCAACGCCTGCGGATATACACTCAGACAGCTTGTATGTTTGCAACAGTTTGACCGAATTCCACCCCCTATGGGAATCTCGAGGTTTTGTATCCGCTGACGGAAAACCCCTACCCTCTGCTCCTTTACTGAAACACATTCTTAAAGAAGCCTCTGGTCTTACCTACGGCGTAATTAAAGTAAAGAGCCATCACTATACCTCCCCACCCAGTAATCGCAAGGCCGACGCCTTAGCTAAAGTGGATCACGCAATGATCACTTTTGGCAACCCCCTGAGTGTGAACAGATGCATTCAATCCAGGTATCCCAAACCAATATTGAAGATGTATCCCAAGCCCAGAAAGCAGATGACTCCCTCAAACAGGTCCTGAACGGCACCTACCCAGCCCCCTATGATAAATGGAAGGGCACATTCAAAATACAGGACGGAATTGTTTTAAAGGATGGAATTTCTGTGATCCCCACTCAAGACAGAAACCAGTTAATCTACCAATTTCATGACGGACACGGACATCAGGGAATAGACACCACTATTGCCCATTAAAGATCTTTGTGTTGGTGGCCCAAACTGAAAAGTGATGTCACACATTGGGCGCGATTCTCCGCTCCCCACGCCGGGTGGGAGAATCGCGGGAGGGCCGGGCGACTCACGACACGCCGCCCTGAACCCCTCCCCCGCGATTCTCCCCCCCCCCACCCCGCTCGCCGAATCGCCGTTCGCCGTTTTTCACGGCGACCTGTGATTCTCCGGCCCAGATGGGCCGAGTGGCCAGCCGTTCCCGACCAATTCACGGCGGCGGCAACCACATCTGGTCGCGGCCATCGTGAACATGGGTGCCAGATACTCGTTTGTGGCTTGTGGGGGGGGCGGAGAGGGGAGTGAGCACCACGGCCGTGCTCGGGAGGGGACTGGCCCGCGATCGGTGCCCACCGATTGTCGGGCCGGCGTCTCAAAGGGACACACTCTTTCCCCTCCGCCGCCCCGCAAGATCAAGCCGACATGTCTTGCGGGGCAGCAGAAGGGAAGACGGCAACCGCGCATGCGCGGGTTGGAGCCGTCAGCCGTCATGACGTCAGCCACGCATGCGCGGGTTGTGGCTGGCCAACCTGCGCATGCGCGGCTGACGTCACTTAGGCGTCGCCGTCGTGCCATTCTCGACGTGCCGCCTTGACGCAAGCATCAAGGCCCGGCGGCCGAGAATAACGGAGCGCCGCTCCTAGCTCCCCGGGTGGGGGTGAATAAGGTGTGAGGAGCGGCCTCCGAGGCCGTTGTGAAACTCGGCCGAGTTCACAACGGCCTTCCCGATTTATCGCGGGAGCGGAGAATTACGCCCATTATGTTGAGAATTGCCTCATTTGTGCTCAGAACAATCCAGAACATTATGCAATGAAGGGACAATTAAGACACACCCGACCTGTAGAAGGCCCCTGGACAAATCTGCAAATCGATTGCATTGGTCCCCCTCCCCCCTTGCAGAACTAGTTTCAAGTACGTGCTGGTTGTTATAGATACATTTACAAAATGGGTCGAGGCATTCCCTACACGTTCAAACACAGCAAAGGCCACCACTAAAATTTTAACCCAACAGATATTTACACGTTGGGGTCTTCCACGCAGCATTGAGTCAGACCAAGGTTCCCACTTCACTGGCAGGGTAATGCAAAATATTGTGACTATTTTCGGCATCAAACAGAAATTCCACATAGCACACTACCCCCAATCCAGCGGCATAGTAGAGCGCATGAATCGCACTTTAAAAATGACCATTAGGAAAACGGTACAGCAGAATAACAACACTTGGGACACAGTTCTCCCCTTCGCTCTCATGTTTATCAGGAACACAGTTTCCAGCTCCACAGGTTCCCCCCCCCCCCCCACCCCCCCCCCCCGCGCCCCACACCCTTATGATAGGGAGACCCATGAAAGGCAGTAAATATTTATATTCACTGGGGCAGCACGGTAGCATTGTGGGGCAGCACGGTAGCACAGTGGTTAGCACAATCGCTTCACAGCTCCAGGGTCCCAGGTTCGATTCCGGCTTGGGTCACTATCTGTGCGGAGTCTGCACATCCTCCCCGTGTGCGCGTGGGTTTCCTCCGGGTGCTCCAGTTTCCTCCCACAGTCCAAAGATGTGCAGGTTAGGTGGATTGGCCATGATAAATTGCCCTTAGTGTCCAAAATTGCCCTTAGTGTTGGGTGGGGTTACTGGGTTATGGGGATAGGGTGGAGGTGTTAACCTTGGGTAGGGTGCTCTTTCCAGGAGCCGGTGCAGACTCGATGGGCTGAATGGCCTCCTTCTGCACTGTAAATTCTATGTAATCTATATGGGCTTGATTTGACAAATCCCGCAGTAACCGCTCTCACCCAAGAGAAAGCAGTTCAACAGGTGACAGAGAACATTAAATCGGAACAGCTAGCTGCTGCTGTCTGATTAGATGCTAGAAAGAAGCAGAGTAAAGCCAGCTTCGACAAAAGAGTTCACCCCATAGAGTACACAGTCGGACAGCAAGTTATGATCTCGGTGTACACCCCCAGTTCCTTCCTAGCCCCTAAATTCGCAGGCCCCTACTCTATTGCGGACAAAGTCAGCCCCTCCGTGTACAAAATAGCGTATCCTAATGGTAAGACTGGTTGGTTCCACATCAACTAACTCAAAGTCCACGGATCACAATGTAGCCATGCCCACCACTTATCCTTGGCAGTGGGAAAGGATGAGGCTTGACCCACTGATGATTCATGCCCACTCCAACCCTCAGCCCCTCATGGCGACGATTATCCCTCGACTCTGCCCACACTCGCAGGTTTCAACCTCGCATTTGACTCTGATGAGAGCCCCAGGATCTGACTGACATCCCTGACAATTGGCATGATCTCTCCGTCATCAGCTGCCCTAGCCCCCGGAATGACACCCTGAATCTCTTAGACCCTTTCAATGTCAATCCCCACCCATCGACTGCTCCTCTGCCCACCCCCAGCAACACTGCTTCCACTTCCAGTTCACCAGTCCCCAACTACCCTCCACCACGCCAATACCCCGAAACTCCTCTTTGGCACTGTGACAATTCCTGCAGGCCGGTAAGACATGACGAATCAGGCTATCCGCACGCCTACGCTCAAAATCTGCAGACACAAGTCTGGCAACCATGAGAAGAGAGCACTGAGCCCCCTTTGGGAAACGATTTAATGCAACTGATGCATGCAAATATCTGAGGTGTCCAGATGATGAGAAATGGACATCACCTAAGAATTAAGGTTTCCTAATTTCTGATGGAGCCTGCCCGTATTCTTTTTCTACCTTATCTTCCTTCCCAACACATGGTTTTAACTGATGTCGGCCTGACACCTGACTTCTTTATACAGTCATAGTTACTCTTCTCACAGAAACACAGACCCGAGCAACTGACCAATGGCAGTTAAATGCACACTTGTTCGATCTCATATGACTACGAATACTTACCGCTCATTTCGGTCACCCAGTTAGGGAGTAACGGCACTAATCCCCGCCCTACCTGAGGGCCCCAGAACTATCTGGTCAAGTCAAGCTCAGGTAGTGGAGTCGCGACACTAACCCCCGCCCTACCCGGGGATCCCACCCATGCTTACTCCGCAGCGGCCTGCACGCACCACATGTTCCCTTCATGCCCCTGGATTGGTTTACGACACACTACAATGACCTGGGCGGGTCTTGAAGCTTCCTTTCGCTCCACAGTCTAAACCCTTACTTCTTCCACTTTTCTTTAGACATCTTTGGGTCGCTTCCAAATGCTACTTACACTTTAACACAATGGTTGTTGATCACTGCTGCTACCCCTGAGCCCCTGGACGAAACATTATGAAACTGGCCGCCCTAAAATTCGGCTGGTTAAGCAATGCCTCAACCTCCCATGGTTGTTAGTAAAGATGGAGATTGGTCGAAGAAAACATCCATCCACTCCTAGCATCGACCACACACGTTGTGAGACATTTGAACGATTGCATTGCAGCACTTGAATTAGTACCTCTCAAATTTAAAAATAAAATAAAATGAGGGAGTCACACATGATGCAAAATGGAACCCCCTCTCCTATATAGTCCAGACCCTCCTCCTGATTGCGATAATATATATTGTCATCCTCACACTCCGACTCCATAAATGGAAGGCAAAAGCCCCCCCCCCCCATATACACAGTTCAAACCCCCTTCTTAGTACTTCAATAAAGCTATCATAAGAATGTATAACTTACAATCAACTGTAACAACCGCAGCTAAAATGTGCCATTTGTGCCTCTGTACTAATGAAATATGATAAGGAGAAGGAATGTGGTGCTGCTGTTTTAAACTTGGTGTTGTAAATAAGTTCATTATATAGAAACAGCAGCATGAGTGTAGTTTAGAAAGTTTAGTTAGAAACCAACTGTTTTATGTTAATTTAAGTTAAAAATGTTTATATGAATCCAATGTTAAAAATGAAAGAGCCATTAGTGAATTGATTTAATGAATGTATGTAATAATGAATTAGGTAAGATTGTGCAATAACTTTAGGACAGAGCAGCGTAGGACCTTTACTGACAAGGCAGATATGGGATCAATACTGTGATCCACCACGCTTCGCGTTCAGGATCAAGAGGACGGAATGTAGCCATCTAAAATGGCCACCTGCAAAGGACCATGGGAATTGTGGTCAGCTTGGACACAGACAGGTGCAAAGCTTCTGTGTATTGTGCAAAGAAGCCAGACCTGACTGAAACTTGTATCCATTAAGAGTCAATCACCATTTCCCCCAGGACAATAGTTTGAATCAAGGGGTTACAACAGTAGCAGACTAACCGGCGCTACTTCCCCTTATTTGGAAAGGCCTACGTGCCTATGACAATGGTAGCTAGGACACACCCAAACGTTGAGGTATCCGCCTCCTAATTGGCCAGGATCAATGAGGGTGATCGAAACCCTATCAATCCATTGGATCTGGAGTTAGGACCGCTCCTAAAGGTACGAAAGCCCTGAGAGATAAGAAGAACTGCAATCCGAAGGATCGGCCTCTTTTGGACCGGCCTGTGTGCGACCAACTGCAGCATATCAACTAGCCAAGTTCAAGTACCCGCGATCGCTACCTGAAGGACGAGCCCAGCCGAGACGAACCTGAAGACTTCCAACCGACCCACGTGGACACAGATAAAGGCCTTATCTCCCACACAGAACCGGTCACCCCGAAGTTAAGTAAAGGTCATCTTAGTTATTAGGTCTAGTTTTGTGCGTAGTCGCGTGTATTATTGCATATTATAATAAGTCTTGTGTTATTAATAAACTCTCTTTGAACTAATACACTAGTTGTGTGGTCATTCGGTCAATATAATAAACAGCTCAAAATAAAGAAGTCAATGGTTCTTGTGGTTACTAGGACCATCCTTACACCCTTTCTTGAAGAAATGTCTCATTTGTCACTTTCCAAGTCTCTGGCACCTCCACCCCCCTATCAAGGGAAGAGTGGAAGATTATAGAAAGTTCTTTTGCTATTCCACTGCCATTTTCATTAGCAACCTGGATCCCCAGCCAACTGGACCAGACAACTTGCCCTTTCCGGTACATCTTCAGTACATCAATTTTTACCTTACCTTTGACATCTTCACTTCTATCAATATTTAGTCAGAAAACATTTACTTAGTAAACATTAATACAATGTACTCATTAAGTATTTTAGCTTTGTCTCACCTCTAAACATATATCACCCTCTTTGTCCCAGAGGCCCGAGCCCACCTCTTCCTACCCATTTACTAATTCCGTGGCGATAGAAGATATTTGGGCTAACTTGCATGTTCACATGTTCATAATTTCCTGATCAGCATGGGAAAAAAGCAAAGCAAAATGGGAAGCACGGTAGCATAGTGGCTAGCACTGTGGCTTTGCAGCGCCAGGGTCCCAGGTTCGATTCCCTGCTGGGTCACTGTCTGTGCGGAGTCTGCACGTTCTCCCCGTGTCTACGTGGGTTTCCTCCGGGTGCTCCGGTTTCTTCCCACAGTCCAAAAGACATGCGGTATAGGTGGATTGGCCATGATAAATTGCCCTTAGTGACCAAAAACAAAGTTAAGAAGGGTTATTGGGTTACGGGATAGGGTGGAAGTGAGGGCTTAAGTGGGTCGGGCAGACTCGATGGGCCGAATGGCCTCCTTCTGCACTGGATGTTCTATGTTCTAATAGCAGTAACAATTCTTCTGGTCCAAAGTAGAATTGGGAGGTCACAGCAAAGCAGCCACCTTAGACGATTGTTACTGGATCTTGCAGCAGGGGGAGCTCCAAAGCAGCTGAAGAGACAGAAATGTCTAAGTTTGGCCAGTATTTCAGACAAATAGATGACACTTTAGCTTCACGGAATTGGATTAAATGGTATTTATTGCTCATGATGGAAATCGTCATGTCTTATGCCGAGGGAGGCTTGTTGCTTATTCTTGGGGGAAATCTATAAATGTTTGACAGCAGAACTTAACTGGACCTGAGTATAAGACACGGATTCTCTGACCTCCACTTCCATTTGTCAAGTCTTTAGTGTCATGGAGGAGGACGTTGCAATTTCTACTTTTGACAGAAAGCCATTTGTCAATGTTTAGGGAGTTCCCATGGCAACTGTTGCAACAAAGGATTGTTTATTATTAGGTTAGTGACAATAACCACCACTCAGATTGAGGCCCAAGTAACTTTTAGACATACAAACTTTATTATCCATTGACTGATAAAAATTTTGGTTTTATATAAATTCAACAGGACCATATTATATGTTGAACAATTTGTGCAACCTGTTTAGCTTTACAAAGGTGTCACTCATTTTGATCAGCCTTGAAATGTGCCACAGCTGGGCTTCCGGATATGCTTCAGAGCTACGTTACCATTGAAGAGAAATGTGTTACATCCTTATGCTATTTGGCTAGCTTGGACAATGCCAATAGACACGCATGGCATCAACGTGGCCTCATGATCAGCAATTGTGACCCCTACAGGGGGCCAGCACGGCACTGGAGCGACCCTCACCACTCCAACTGCTGATCCTGACATCAACTGGGTGCCGCGGGGTCCGAGCATGCGCAGTAGCACCGGCGGCAATGCGCGCATGCGCAGTGGCACTGGTGCCAACGCGTGCATGTGCAGTGGTTCCCTTCTCCGTGCCGGCCCTGATGCAACATGGCGTAGGGCTACAGGGGCCGGCGCGGAAGAAAGGAGGCCCCCAGCCCGAGAGGCCGATCACAGGTCAGGCCACAACGGAGGCCCCCCCAGTGTCGGACCACCCCCCCCCCCCCCCCCACTCGGCCCATCCTGGGGTGAGAATTGGCGGGGGGCCGCATAAAGCAGCCTACTGACCGGAGGCGCGCCGACCACGCTGACACCAACGGTACCGATTCTCCGCTCTGCGGGGAATCGCGTCCCGGCATCGGGGTGGTGTGGCGCGATTCACATCGGTCGTGGCGATTCTCCGGCCCGGCCCCTGGCTGAGAGAATCCCGCCCCATGTATTTACATATTGATAATTTGGCCTTAATTTCTGTATTAGCAGCTTAGGTCCATGATGAAATCTACCCGTGGTTAAGTGTAGTCTCGTATACACTCAACAAGGTAGAAATCTAAGCTACACGTCTCAGGTGCGAAATGAAATCTTTATTGTGTCTATAGATTATAATTTTTTAAAATATAAATTTAGAGTACCCAATTCTTTTTTCCAATTAAGGGGAAATTTAGCGTGGCCAATCCACCTAGCCTGCACATCTTTGGGTTGTGGGGGGGGGGGGGGGGGGGAAACCCACGCAAACATGGGGAGAATGTGCAAACTCCACATGGACAGTGACCCAGAGCCGGGATCGAACCTGGGACCTCGGCGCTGTGAGGCTGCAGGGCTAATCACTGCTCCGCCGTGCTGCCCTGTCTATTGATTATAATTGAGAGTTTGAAATCTTCTTGTTGTTATAAATTAAATGTGCTCAAGAAAGCCCCTGCAGAAGGCTTTAAGAGATAGAATTAAGCTTAGTAGCTAACAAACAAATTGAACTTTCAAAATACAGTAATGGTTTCTTGCTCAAAACAAACAGCTTGCGTGGACTTAACAGTTATAATAGAAATATGAAAATACGAAATAAGGATAGCGAGTAGTTAGATAAATGATACAGACAGATCCCGGAATGAATATGGACCGCTATCTTTAAGGAAAATGTTATCAATCTGACTCCATCTGTTCCTACCCTTGTAATGTGCTGATTGGCTTGGATGAGACTCAAATGCATTTGATTGGATGGTTAGTTGTCAATCATCAATGTGCAACATAGATATGACTATGTTGTATCTTTGGGTGTTTTCTGTGTGTTGGAATGCAACTTACACTTATTATCAGATCTGGTTTTTGCTGACTGCTATACTATTCACATTTTGAACAATGGTAGATTCATGTTAACTATGGTGCACATTTTGACCTTCAGTAGAATTGTTCCATTTGCTTATAGTTAGACTGCAAATGTTTCAAATCCATGCTTTGCAGATTTCTCTGTAAGCTATGTGGTTTTTTAAAATTGTAATGGAGTTGATTCAATTCTGTGGGTTAGGACAGAAACCATTTTAAAATGGTTTTAAAACTGGGTTGTATTTAAAACAAAATGGTGAAATCAATGATCAGACTCTCGGCGGTTGTGGCAAGGACTAAACAACATAACGGGCTACAAAGCGAAGCCGAGCAGTATCTCTGGCAGCAGCGCACCGCTCCCCGATGAACTTAATGCATTCTATGCTCGGTTTGAACAGGTAACCAACAATCCGCTGTCGAGTGCCCCAGCAGCCCATAATTCACCCATACCCACCATCACAGTTTCCGAAGTCAGATCGGCCTTCCTGAAAGTGAACCCACAGAAGGCGACGGGCCCGACGGGTGCACTCAGAGCCTGCGCATACCAGCTGGCAGAGGTATTCACAGACATCTTTAACCTATCCCAACTCCACTCCGAGGTCCCCACCTGCTTCAAGAAGACCACCATCATACCGGTACCAAAGAAGAACCAGGCAACATGCCTCAATGACTACCGCCCGGTGGCCCTGACGGCAGTTGTAATGAAGTGCTTCGAGAGGCTGATCATGAAGTGCATCACCTCCATACTCCCGGAACGCCTTGACCCACTTCAATTCGCATACCGTCGCAACCGGTCCACATCAGACGCCATCTCAGACCTACACTCATCCCTGGAGCATCTCGAAAACAAGGACTCCTACATCAGACTCCTATTTATTGACTACAGCTCCGCCTTCAACACCATAATCCCAGCCAAGCTCATATCAAAGCTCCAAAACCTAGGACTTGGCTCTCCACTCTGCAACTGGATCCTTGACTTTCTGACCAACAGACCACAATCAGTAAGAATCAACACCAACACCTCCTCCACAATAGTCCTCAATACCGGTGCCCCGCAAGGCTGTGTACTTAGCCCCCTACTCTACTCCCTGTACACACACGACTGCGTGGCAACTCCATCTACAAGTTTGCTGACGATACGACCATAGTGGGCCGGATCTTGATTAACGACAAGTCCGAATACAGGAGGGAGATAGAGAACCTAGTGGAGTGGTGTAACGACAACAATCTCTCCCTCAATGCCAGCAAAACTAAAGAGCTGGTCATCGACTTCAGGAAGCAAAGTACTGTACACACCCCTGTCAGCATCAACGGGGCCGAGGTGGAGATGGTTAGCAGTTTCAAATTCCTAGGGGTGCACATCACCAAAAATCTGTCCTGGTCTACTCACGTCGACGCTATCACCAAGAAAGCACAACAGCGCCTATACTTCCTCAGGAAACTAAGGAAATTCGGCATGTCCACATTAACCCTTACCAACTTTTACAGATGCACTATAGAAAGCATCCTATTGGGCTGCATCACAGCCTGGTATGGCAACTGCTCGGCCCAGACCGCAAGGAACTTCAGAGAGTCGTGAATACCGCCCAGTCCATCACACGAACCTGCCTCCCATCCATGGACTCCATCTACACCTCCCGCTGCCGGGGAAAGCGGGCAGCATAATCAAGGATCCCTCCCACCCGGCTTACTCACTTTTCCAACATCTTCCATCAGGCAGGAGATTCAGAAGTCTGAGAACACGCACAAACAGACTCAAAAACAGCTTCTTCCCCACTGTCACCAGACTCCTAAATGACCCTCTTATTGACTGACCTCATTAACACTACACCCTGTATGCTTCAACCGATGCCAATGCTTATGTAGTTACATTGTATATCTTTTGTTGCCCTATTATGTATTCTCATGTATTTTCTTGTATTTTCTTGAATTTTGTTTAATTCCCTTTTCGTCCATGTACTGAATGTTCTGTTGAGCTGCTTGCAGAAAAATACTTTTCACTGTACCTCGGTACACGTGACAATAAACAAATCCAATCCAATCCAATCCTTTTACCTATCAGAAATAGCTGGTTTCCTTCAGTCCTCCTTTTTATAAATCGGAAGATTAAGTGAGATGTATCATAATAAAATAAAAGGATGGAGAAATGCGATCGGATAGGTCAAAGTGCGAAGTGGAACTCATTCACATTGTCATTGATGGTTTCTTTGTTTGAAAACAACCTTCAACAATAGAGCGGGCAAGCATTGCATTTCAAGCATTACAGCAAAAATTCTTAAAATTCTTAAAGAATTATTATTATACAAGAACAATTCATCAATTAATTGAATTTGATTCTACTGATTCAGTATTAATCTTTTAGCAATACATTAGTAATACAGTCAAATAATCGATAGGTTAGTAACGGTTCAACAATAATATTTTAGTTCTATTTCATTGAATGGTGGTGCAGTGGGATTACTGCGAATCATTCTGATTAGTGGGGCCCTGCGTTTAGTGAATAGTTGATCAACAGGAATGTCATGTAGGTCATGAATCCTGCTACACAAAAGAAAAAGATTGTCTGTACAATGGATATTCCTGTGGTTCCCAACCACCCGCAAAGTTTCTCCCAGATAGGGTGTGTCAAGCTTTCTGACTTCTTTTTGAATGTGTGCTGCCAGATCTTTAACTTCTTTTGAATTATCTGGAATAAAAATGCAACACTCCGCACAAATCAGGGTGCAGGTGCCACCTTTTTCGGCTAGCACATAGTCAAGTGCCATTCGATTTTGTAGTGCCACGGTTCAAATTGTTCGCATTTCATCAGAGATTTTATTTAGGGCATCGGCAGTATAATCAGCTACTATGTATGATGTATGATGTATGATGGCTGTTAATTTATTTAATTCGTTGGCCACCCTTATTTCCCAATAAAAAGGAATAATTTTAGCATAGATTGCATCTTGTAATGCAATAGCACATTTATTTCTTCGAGTGATTGGTTCTGATAGATAAGGGAGATGAGGGAGGAGACGGATAGCAGGCACTACATATCCTAAATAGCATAATTTGACCAAACTTTTGGAAGCCAGGACTATGCTCCGTCATTACAGATAAATAAGTTCCATTATAAGCCGAATATTGGTAAATATCCTCCAAGTACCAATGGTCTGAGAATGTTTTATTACTTATGATATTGTGTAGACCTGTCATTGTTGAGGATCGATCAGCTCTTTGTGATAAATCATGGGTACATTTACAGGCTGTGTTAAAATATCAAAATAATTAGTACAAATACTATGACCCACCTTCATCCCTTTGGGGTGGTTACTGGTGAGCCATATTGACCCTTTTTGTTTTAGAGTAGTTGTTATATTTTCCTTTTGATACGATCCAGAAAAAGTGTTTCGTGGATAACCTGCAGATTTTCATAATTTAACAAATGTCTTACAATAAACCTTGTACCTTCCTTTCTGACATGAAACTGCTCCAGGATGGGATACTGCAGAGCGAGGGGTGCTTTGGTAGATGTACCATTCTGCTGTTTCTGAAGCATTAAAAGGGATAGGAGTGCCTTCTCCTGAGTGAGTGGGAGTTGCAATGCATACCCAACAATTGGAAATGTTGAAATTTTCAGCATATATCTTAGATGTGTAAAGAAATGTATTTTCATTTAACTCTGTGTCAAGGTTTACAAGGCCAATTATATAACTGAAAATGAATATTATGCAAACATTTTTACAGATCTCAATACTTATACGCACGCTTCACATGTGACGCGTGGATCCAATTCTTCTTTCCTTTCAGTTTTACAGCAGACTGGGTGGGGAGAAGGATTAGGTAGGGTCCTTCCCACTTTGATCCTAGAGGCTCCTTTTTTACGTACACTACCTCGCCAGGTACGAGGTCGTGTCCACCTTCTGGGGGATCTCCCCAAGCTGCCAACACCTGTTGAGAAGCAGAACTAACAGCATTTGTAAAATTTTGACAATAAGTCAGAAAAGTATCACTTATTAAATGACAGTCTGCCTTTCGTCAATAGTCCCTGGCAGAGATATTGGTCTGCCTGTGATTATCTCAAATGGACTTAGGCCTGTTGTTCTGTTTGGGGTTGCTCTGATACTGCACAATACTATTGGCACGGCTTGGACCCAATTCATGCCTTCTTGGTTGTGATGTGTTAGGCAGGTTGGGTCGACGTGGACTGCACTTGATGCAGTGTAGCGAGAGACAGACCTCTGACACTGGAGAAGATCCAACACGATTTTATTTAACGTATTAACTAATATACATGTTGTACTGTGGGTTGATACTACACTGAATTGACTGGAGACCTAGTACTAGCCTGACCAGACTTACTAGCTACCGCATGGTGTTTGCACTGGCTAGCTCATGGACTCTGACTGTCTCAGTGGCTGGGTCCAGAGAGAGCGGGAAACCTAGTGCCCACTGGCTTTATAGTGGTAGTGTCCTGTCTGGTGATTGGCTGCTTTGTTCTGTGTGCTTACTGGTCATCCTGTGTGTCAATCACTGCCTGTCTGCACCTCATTATATACATAGATGTATATTATGACATCTCCCCTTTTTTTTTAGATAATAAATATTAAGGTGCGTGTGCATATGGATATGTATATGTGCCTGACTATATACAAAATGTGTCAAAATGAACTTATATACATAGGAAGGTGTCGCTAGTGCAGATATAAGGCAGATGAAACGATATTTACAGAGGTCAAAACGATGAGGTCACAAAATGTACAAAAGTTCAGTCTGTAGATTTAGTCTTTGTGGCGGGCGACAAATTCTTGTTGACCGGCGCAAGGGTGGATCAGGGGCCGCCTGCACTTGGATAGGCGGGATCGCTGCCATCGCGGTGGTCGCAGAGGCCCGGTAGGATTGCTGGCAGATCGGTGGCCTCGTGGTAGGGTACGTCTGGAGGAAGCATTGTAGGCGGCGGGGCACTTCGGTCAGGTAGCGGGCGTGGAACTCTTCGCAGCGCCCTTCTGTTGCACCGTAGCAGGGAGCCATCAGCCATGCGGACAAGAAACGGTCTTGGGGCCACTTGCTTGATCACCACAGCTGTGGCTGACCAGCTGCCTTCAGGCAACTGTACATGAACACGATCAGTTGGGACCAGCTCAGGTAGATCTGTGGCATGAGCATCATATGTGGATTTCTGTTGGGCCAGAGACTGCTGCATTTTCTGTACGACCGTGAGGTGGTCAAGGTCTGGAACATGGATGGCTGGAACTGTGGTCCTCAGAGTGCGATTCATGAGCACCTGCGCCAGAGACAACCCAGTGGTCAGTGGGGTTGCTCTGTATGCCAGCAGTGCCAGGTTGAAGTCGGAGCCTGAGTCTGCAGCCTTGCATAGCAACCGCTTAACAATATGGACCCTTTTTCGGCCTTCCCGTTTGACTGCGGGTAGTCGGGGCTGGAGGTTATGTGACGGAAGTTGTAGGACTGTGCAAAATCATACCATACCTGGCTGTAAAAGCAGGGACCGTTGTCACTCATCACCGTGAGCGGTATCCCATGCCTGGCGAACGTTCCTTTGCAGGCTTTGATCACCGCCTTTGACGTGAGGTTGGGCAGTTTCACCACTTCTGGGTAACTGGAGAAGTAGTCGGCGAGGAGTACGTAGTCACGCCCTTTGGCGTGGAAAAGGTCTACACCTACTTTGGACCACGGAGAGGTCACTATCTCATTTGCTGCAAAGTTTCTTTGGGTTGAACTGACTGAAATTTCTGACATGTAGGGTAGTTGAGGACAGTGTTGGCAATGTCCTGGCTGATGCCCGGCCAATAGACTGCCTCCCGAGCTCTTCGTCGGCATTTCTCGACCCCAAGGTGACCCTCATGGTGTTGGTCGAGCACCATGGCTTGCATGCTCTGAGGAATCACAATCCTGTCGAGCTTCAGGAGGATGCTGTCCACCACCGTCAGGTCGTCCTTTACATTGTAGAACTGGGGACACTGTCCCTTCTGCCAGCCATTTGTAAGGTGCTGCATCACACGCTGTAGCAGAGGATCCCTGGCTGTTTCCTCACGAATTTGGATCACCCGCTCGTCAGAGGCCGGAAGGTTGATGGCACACAATTATACTTGCGCTTCTATGTGGCAGATGAAGTCAGTTTGTTCACACGGTGTGGTAATGGACCTGGATAGGAATCTGCAACAGTGAGCTCGCTGCCTGGCGTGTAGACAAGTTCAAAATCATAGCGGCGTAGCTTAAGAAGAATTCGCTGTAACCGAGGTGTCATGTCATTTAAATCCTTCTGGATTATGTGGACTAGAGGCCTGTGGTCCATCTCTACTGTGAATTTTGACAGGCCATAAACATAGTCGTGAAACTTGACTATTCCCGTTAGGAGGCCCAGACATTCCTTCTCAATCTGAGCGTACTGTTGCTCAGTGGGTGTCATGGCTCTGGAGGCATACGCCACTGGAGCCCAGGACGAGGAGTCATCTCGTTGGAGGCGCACCGCCCCAATGCCATCCTGGCTTGCATCAGTGGATATCTTGGTTTCCTTGGTTGGGTTGAAGAACGCCAGAACCGGGGCTGTGGTGAGCTTCGCTTTCAGCTCACGCCATTCCTCTTCATGCGCGGGCAGCCACTGGAATTCCGGCGACCTTTTGACGAGATGGCAGAGGGCCGTGGTGTGGGTTGCCATATTGGGAATGAATTTCCCAAGGAAGTTGACCATCCCGAGAAAGCGGAGGACCGCCTTCTTGTCCTCCGGGGGTCTTCATGGCGTTGATCGGCGAGACCTTGCTGCGAGATGTGGTCACCAAGGAATTTGATGTCTGATTGACCGAATGAGCACTTGGCCCTGTTGAG
Organism: Scyliorhinus canicula; assembly: GCF_902713615.1. NCBI lineage: Eukaryota > Metazoa > Chordata > Chondrichthyes > Carcharhiniformes > Scyliorhinidae > Scyliorhinus > Scyliorhinus canicula. The sequence goes on from NC_052146.1 coordinate 169,883,491, forward strand.
CTGGAGACCAGGCTCATGGATTCTCTGGAATACCTGCTTGAGGCGAGCGATGTGTTCTTGGGGAGTTGTGGACCAGATGATAACATCGTCAACATACACTCGCATCCCCTCGATACCCTCCGTCATCTGTGCCATGATGCGGTGAAATACTCTGAGGCAGAGATGATGCCAAAGGGCATTCGGTTGTAGCAGTAGCGACCAAACGGTATGTTGAATGTGCCCAGCTTGCGACTGGATGCGTCCAGCTGTATTTGCCAGAACTCTTGGAGGCGTCCAGCTTCGTAAAGAATTTGGCATGAGGCATCTCGCTGGTTAGCTCTTCTCGTTTTGGTATTGGGTAATGCTCCTGCATGATGTTGCGGTTTAGATCCTTGGGGTAAATGCAGACCCGAAGCTCCCCTGACGGCTTCTTGATGCAGACCATGGAGCTGACCCAGTCTGTGGGCTCTGTGACCTTCGATATGATGCCCTGGTCTTGGAGGTTCTGTAATTGCTGCTTGAGGCGATCCTTGAGGGGTGCCGGCACCCGATGTGGTGCATGAATTACAGGGGTGCCGTTCGGCTTGAGCAGGATTTTGTATCGGTATGGGAGTGTGCCCATTCCGTCGAACACGCTGTGGTACTGCATGATGATGTCATCTATATCAGCTTGGAAGTTTTCATCAGGTGAGGCCGTCGCCTGTGAGGATGACATGGTGTGGACTCGTTGAACCAGGTTCAGGAGTTTGCAGGCCTGAGCACCGAGCAGGGATGCTCGGTCAGGTCCTCCGATCTCAAACCGCAGAGTCGCTTTAATCGCTTTATTGGAGACCCCTAGTTGGCAGGAGCCACTGGCAGGTATGGCATTGCCATTGTAGTCAAGGAGCTGGCAGGCCGGTGGAAGAATACTTGGTCTGACGCGGATGGTGTCAAGATCGGATTTCGAGATGAGGTTCGCCGTTGCGCCGGTGTCCAGTTTGAACCGGATGTGAGCCTTGTTAACTGTGAGGACAGCACACCACTCGTCATCGGGATCCACGCCGAGGATGGAGAAGTGCTTTGCTATCTTGGACAAAGGCAGCGCATGCTTCGTTACGATGCCCACCCGGTATGGGGACGTGAGGCAGTCAGCATTAGGGTCCGTTGGGCTGTCGGGATCGGAATCTGGCATGCCTTGCTGTATTGAACGGATACTTCTGCGCCAGGGCTGGGATCGCTGGCTGCTGAGCGGTGGAGCAGATCTGCAAAGGGCTGCGTAGTGACACCGTTGTCCTTTTGCCGGACATTACCGCTTTAAATAGGCGGAGCCACAATTCGGACACGTCATGACGCCAACGTCAGCGCATTCCGTGCGCCATCGCGCATGCACAGTGCGGTCGAATGACGTACGCACCTGCGCAGTCTGGTCGTTGGTCTCATCGTCCCCTCGGTGGTGGCGCCCATGCGCAGGGGCCCGGGAAAAGCGTGCAAAATGGCCACTCTCGTCGATGCTTAGGCCCTGCATTTGTGCGATAGCCTGCACCCGTTCCACCTCGTGGGAGGCTAGCTTCGCAGTCTCTGCTGCCCTGATGTGGGAGTACCGATTGTTAGCATGCTCGTGGACAACGCACGTCTCGATAGCGATGGTGAGGGTGAGCTGCTTGACTTTCAGGAGCTGCTGGCGAAGGGAATCTGAACGGAACCCAAAAACGATCTGATCCCGGACCATGGAATCAGCTGTCGAGTCATAGTTACATAACTGCGCGAGGATGCGGAGATGGGTCAAAAAGGACTGAAAAGGTTCATCCTTACCCTGAAGCCTCTGCTGGAAAACGTACCGTTCAAAGCTCTCATTCACCTCAATGTCGCAATGGCTGTCGAACTTCAGCAGGACTGTTTTAAATTTCGTCTTGTCTTCGCCTTCAGCAAACGTGAGGGAGTTGTAGATGTGGATGGCGTGGTCTCCCGCTGTGGAGAGAAATAGTGCGATCTTCCTGGCATCCGATACGGCTTCGAGGTCGGTGGCCTCGATGTATAGGAGAAACGTTTGCTTGAAGATCTTCCAATTTGCGCCGAGGTTGCCGGAGATGCGGAGCTGCGGAGCAGGTTGGACGTTTTCCATGTCACCAGATGGCTGTTTGCTGGTCAATGCTGATTCACTTGAGGTAGGTCCTTCAAATTTCAGCATCACTCCGTGGTACCATGATGTGTTAGGCAGGTTGGGTCGACGTGGACTGTACTTGATGCAGTGTAGCGAGAGACAGACCTCTGACACTGGAGAAGATCCAACACGATTTTATTTAACGTATTAACTAAAATACATGTTCAACTGTGGGTTGACACTACACTGAATTGACTGCAGACCTAGTACTAGCCTGGCCAGACTTACTAGCTACCGCATGGTGTTTGCACTGTCTAGCTCATGGACTCTGACTGTCTCAGTGGCTGGGTCCAGAGAGAGCGGGAAACATGGTGCCCTCTGGCTTTATAGTGGTAGTGTCCTGTCTGGTAATTGGCTGCTCTGTTCTGTGTGCTTACTGGTCGTCCTGTGTGTCAATCACTGCCTGTCTGCACTCCATTATATACATAGATGTATATTATGACAGGTTGTATTTAGACAATCTTTCTTTCAAAGTTCAATTCATACGTTCCACTTGTCCTGATGATTGGGGACAGTGTAAATTCCAGCCAATGTTTAATCATCTACACACTTTCTTACAAACAGCACCTGTAAAGTGGGTTCCATTATCTGAGTCAATGCTAGCTGGTACTCCCCATCTGGGGATAAAGTCTTTGCATAGCACTTTGGCTGTATGGGTGGTTGTGGCTCTCCTAGCTGGAGCAGCTTCTATCCATCTGGAGAATTTATCCACTATTACAAGGACGTCACTGTACTTTTGGCATTTAGGAAGGATGATGTAGTCTACGTGTATATCCTGGAACGGTCCTATAGGAGCAGGAGCTTTTAATTAAGGCATTGATCTTATAGGTCCCAAGTTGTTCTTTTGACAGGTTACGCAACGGTTTGATATCAATTGTGCATGTTTTTTGAATCCTTTACCACACCAACTCCTCTGGAATCGATCCGTCATTTGTTGAGGTGATAGATGTGCCCATGAATGTATTTGTTGGGCCAAAAAGGGCATCTGTGCTTTGGTGCTACGGGTTTATCAGTCTGAACTTGTCTCCAAATATCATTATCATGCAACTGAATACCTGATTCTAACCATGTCCATTTTTCTTTCTGTGTACAATCACGTTGCATTTCACGTAGATCCTGTAATAAGTTGGTCACTCCCAATTTGTAAATGTGATTGGATTCCTCATCCCATTGAGAGGCAGCTTCCCTTGCTGCTTGGTCTGCAGGAGTGTTTCCTTTTGCTTCCATGGTGAATTCATGAGTATGGGCTTTGCACTTTAGAATTGATACTTCTTTTGGCAAGGCCATGGCTTCCAGGAGGCCTCGTACTTCCTTTCCATTTCAGATAGGTTTACCTGCTGTTGTGAGAAATCCTCTTTTTCTCCATAGGTGGCCAAAATCATGTGCCACTCCAATACCATATCTGGACTTAGTATAGGTGTTAGCAGTTTTATCTTTTGCCACATGACATGCTTCTGTTAGTGCTTTTAATTCGGCCTGTTGAGCTGATGTTCCTAGGGATAAACTTCCTTCAGCTAATACTTCATATGGAGTTGTGACCGCCCACCCAGCTTTTCTGACACCCTTGTCAATAAAAGAGGAACCATCTGTGAATAGGATTAAATCTGGGTTCTCTAGTGGATCTTCTTCTAAGCGTACCTCTTCAATCATGGCTGATATTTTCTCATCCCCATTCTCCTGCCTTCTCCCCATAACCACTGATCTCCTTATTAATCAAGAACCTCTCTATCTTTATCTTAAAGTCACTCAATGATTTGGCCTCCACAGCCTTCTGCGGCAAAGAGTTCCACAGATTCACCACCCTCTGGCTGAAGAAATTCCTCCTCATCTCTGTTTTAAAGGATCGCCCCTTTAATCTGAGATCGTGTCCTCTTGTTCTAGTTTTTCCTACAAGTGGAAACATCCTCTCCACGTCCACTCTATCCAGACCTTGCAGTATCTTGTACGTTTCAATAAGATCCCCACATCCGTTTAAACTCCAATGAGTACAGACCCAGAGTCCTCAAACGTTCCTCAAACGACAAGTTCTTCATTTCCAAGGCCAGCACATCCTTTGTAGATATGGGGCCCATAACTGCTCACAATACTCCAAATGGGGTCTGACTAGAGCCTTATACAGCCTCAGAGGTACATCCCTGGTCTTGTATTTTAGCCCTCTAGACATGAATGCTAACATTGCATTTGCCTTCTTAACTGCCGACTGAACCTGCACATTAATCTTAAGAGAATCGTGAACAAGGACTCCGAAGTCCCTTTGAGCTTCTGCTTTCCGAAGCATTTCCCCATTTAGAAAATAGTCTATGCCTAGATTCCTCCTTCCAAAGTTTTTCTACCTCACATTTTTCCACATTGTATTTCATTTGCCACTTCATTCAGTCCAAAGATGTGCGGGTTAGGTGGATTGGCCATGCTAAATTGCCCGTAGTGTCCTAATAAATGTAAGGTTAAGGGGGGGGGTTGTTGGGTTACGGGTATAGGGTGGATATGTGGGTTTGGGTAGGGTGATCATGGCTCGGCACAACATTGAGGGCCGAAGGGCCTGTTCTGTGCTGTACTGTTCTATGTTCTATGTTCTATGTTCTATTGCCCACTCTCCTAGCTTGTCCAAGTCCTTCTGCAGCCCCCTTACTTCCTCAATACTACCTGCCCCTCTACAGATCTTTGTATCATCTGCAAACTTAGCAACAGTGCCTTCAGTACCTTCTTCCAGATCATTAATGTATATTGTAAAAGGTTGTGGTCCCAGCAGAGACCCCTGAGGCACACCACTAGTCACCGGCTGCCATCCTGAAAAAGACCCCTTTATCCCCACTCCCTTTCTTCTGCCAGTCAGCCAATCCTCTATCCATGCCAGGACCTTACCCTTAACACCATGAGCTCTTAACTTACTTAACAGTCTCCTATGCGGAACCTTGTCAAAGGCCTTCTGGAAACCTAAATAAATCACGTCCACTGGTTCTCCTTTGTTTATCTTGCTTGTTACCTCCTCAAAGAACTCTAACAGATTTGTCAGACACAACCTCCCCTTGAACAAGCCGTGCTGACTCAGTCCTATTTTACCATGCACTGGGGGCTGGTTTAGCACAGGACTAAAGAGCTGGCTTTTAAAGCAGACCAAGGCAGGCCAGCAGCATGGTTCATTTCCCGTACCAGCCTCCCCAAACAGGTACCGGAATGTGGCGACTAGGGGCTTTTCACAGTAACTTCATTTGAAGCCTACTTGTGACAATAAGCGATTTTCATTTCATTTCATCTCATTTCACTTCCAAGTGCTTCGCGATCTCATCTTTAATAACAGACTCTAAAATCTTCCCAATGACCGAAGTCAGGCTAACCGGCCTATAATTTCACGTCTTCTGCCTCCCTCCCCTCTTAAACAGTGGTGTTACATTAGCCACCTTCCAGTCCTCTGGGACCCTTCCTGCCTCCAGTGATTCCTGAAAGATCATCACTAATGCCTCCACAATCTCCTCAGCTATCTCTTTTAGGACCCTGGGGTGTAGTCCGTCCGGTCCAGGTGACTTATCCACCTTCAGATTTTTCGGTTTCCCCAGCACATTCTCCTTAGTAATGGTCACTGCACTCACCTCTGCCCCCTGGTTCTCCTGGAGCTCTGGCATCCCACTGGTGTCTTCCAGCGTGAAGACTGATGCAAATTAACTATTCAGTTTGTCTGCCATTTCTTTGTTTCCTATTATTACTTCTAAAGCCACATTTTCTAGTGGCCCAATGTCTATTTTTGCCTCTCTCTTACCTTTTATATATTGAAAAAAATCTTTTCCTATCTTCCTTTATATTACTAGCTAGCTTGCACTCGTACTTCATCTTCTCCCCCCCTTATTGCTTTTTTAATTGTCCTCTGCTCGCTTTTAAAGGCTTCCCAATCCTCTGGTTTCCCACTAATCCTCGCCACTGTGTATGATTTTATTTCGCCTTTATGCAGTCCTTGACATCCCTCATCAGCCATGGATGCCTTGTCCTCCCCTTAGCATGTTTCCTCCTCCTTGGGATGAATTTCTGTTGTGCCTCCCTAATAACCCCCAAAACACCTGTCATTGCTGTTCCACTGTCTTCCCTGCTCGGCTCCTTCTCCAATCAACTCTGGCCAGCTCCTCCCTCATGTCTTTGTAGTTACCCTTATTTAATTGCAATACCGTTATATCTGATTCCAGCTTCTCCCTCTCAAACTGCAGGGTAAATTCTATCATATTGTGGTCACTGCTCCCTCAGGGTTCCTTCACCTTAAATTCTCTAATCAAGTCTGCTTCATTACACATCTTTAAATCCAGAATTGCCTGTTTCCTTGTAGGCTCTGTCACAAGTTGCTCCAAAAAAACATCTCTTAAACATTCCACAAATTATATTTCTTGGGATCCACTACCAACCTAATTTTCCCAGTCCACCTGCATATTGAAGTCCCCCATCATTATTGTAAAATTGCCTTTTTTACATGCCTTTTCTATCTCGTAATTTATTTTCTGCCCCACATCCTGACTACTGCTAGGGGGCCAGTACATGACTCGCATCAGGGTCTTTTTACTTTTGCGATTCCTCAACTCCACCCACAGAGATTCTGTGTCTTCTGATCCTATATTGCTCCTTGCTATCGATTTAACTTCATCCCTTACTAACAATGCAACCCCGCCCCCTTTGCCCATCTGCCTGTCCTTTCGATAGGATATCCTTGGATATTTAGATCCCAGCCCTGATCTCCTGGCAGCCATGTCTCTGTGATGCCCACAACATCATATCGGCCAATTTCAATGTGCGCAACAAGCTCATTTACCTTGTTCCGTATACTGCGCGTATTTAGGTACAACATCATCAATCCTGCATTGACCACCTCCCTTTTCACACTCTCCTCAGTCACTGTACCCTGTACTGTCGCCCTTTTTGGTTTTTGACTATGGCTTCTCTGCCTTACACTCCTCTTTACTGCTTTTTGTTTCTGGCCCCGTTTTACTTCCCTCCGACTTCCAACATCGGATCCTACCCCCCTGCCACATTAGTTCAAACCCTCCCCAACAGCTCTAGCAAACACACCCCCTAGGACATTGGTTCCACTCCTGCTGAGGTGCAGACCATCCGGTTTGTACTGGTCCCACCTACCCCAGAACCGGTTCCAATGCCTAGGGAAGTTTAATCCCACCCTCATGCACCATCTTTCGAGCCACGCAATCATCCTATCTATCCTGACATTCCTACTCTGACTAGCTCGTGGCACTGGCAGTAATCCTGAGATTACTACCTTTGAGGTCCTACTTTTTAGTTTAACTCCTAACTCCCTGAATTCAGCTTGTAAGACCTCATCCCCCTTTTCCTATATCATTGGTGCCTATGTGCACCATGACAGCTGGCTGTTCACTGTCCACTCTCCCCCCCCCCCCCCCCCCAAGAATGTCGAGAAGCAGGAGCAAAGATGATGGGTTTACCGGACTGGCTTTGTGAAAATAAAGGTTGGGTGCTTCTAAAACTGCTGTACATCTAGTCCATCTAGCTGATGTAACCTGTGATACTCTGTTCATGGATAGTAGAGATTGGACTGAATATGGGCATTTAATGGTTAACTGTTGGTCTAAGACAAGGCCTGATGTTGCCATTACAGCTGGACATGTGGCTTCCATGGCTCTTAAGCAGCTGCCAAATGCTTGTGCCACGTTGTCAAGTTTAATGGAGTAGTATCCAACTGGTCTTAACTGATCACCATGTTCTTGGGCTAGTACTGTGGTCATGTAACCTTTTTCATGAACAAAAATGGTAAAAGGTTTTCCATTGTTTGGAATTCTTGGAGCTGGTGCTGAACATAGGGCCTTTCTCAGATTTAAAAATTATTCTTTTTGTTCTTTGTTGAGGTTAACTGTGTCTTTTGATTTTCTGTACCTTTCAAAAAATCATCAATGGCTGAGCTATCTGAGTGAAAGAATCAATCCAATTTCTGTTAAAATTACACAGTCCCAAAAACGATCTTACTTCCTGGACAGTTGTAGGTTCCTTTGCAGCTTTGATGGCAGCTGTTCTGTCCTGAGTGAGTTCCCGTTTTCATTTGGATAGTTTCTGACCTAAGTAGACAACTTCATCCTGGGAAACCTGTGCTTTGGCAAAACTAGCTTTATGTCTATTATCACTAAGGTGATCGAAAAGTAAACGTAAGTCTTTTTTGTGATCATCCTTATTAATAGATGCCATCAGAATGTCATCTACATATTGGATAATGGTGGAAGGCAGAACAGACAGTTGCCTGAGGTGGGCCTGTAGAGCCATGTGGTAAACAGTAGGGCTATTGTGAAAAGCTTTGGTTATCTAATCCATGTGTATTGTTGTTGATTGATGGTGAAAGCAAACACTGGCTGCACATCCTTAGCTAGTGGTACTGACCAAAAACCATTTGCCATGTCAATGACTGAAAACCATTGAAGGTCTGGTGTTAAAGAGCTAAAGAATGTAGATGGATCTGCTACTAAAGGAGCTTTCCTGACAATGAATTGGTTGGCTTTTCTATAGTTAATAGACAGGCGCCATGTGCCATTAGCCTTTTTGACAGGCCATACTGGACTGTTTGATGGACTGTGAATTTGCACTAATATTCCCCTTTCTTCAAGTTGTTTCACTATAGGCAATATTCCCTGAATTGAAGTTTTGTTAATAGGGTACTGTTTGGTCGAAGGCGGTGCAGATCCAATGAAGGTGACCGGTTCCATTTTTAATAGGCCACAATCATTTTTGTCTTTAACCCAAATTGAGTGATTTTGTATCTCGCTTTTTTTGAGTTGTCTGATTGACCAGGTGATTTTCCCGTTATTAAAATTAAGGGAAGAATTTAGTTGAGATAGAATGTCCATACCTAGAAGTGCTTGTGTAACTGGATCTACCCAAATTGATGCCATCAGTTGATGTGGTCCAAATTCTAACAGCATTGGATCAGTCTTTCGAAGGGTAGGACAATCTACTCCTGCTGCAAAAATCTTTCCTGAATTTAAGGGAAATAAATCAGCATAGTCTTGAGTGACACAGGTTAGTTCTGCTCCAGTATCAAAAAGAAAATCGATATGATATCCTCCCACTCTCAGTGAAATATAGAATCCATCCTTTTTCTATTCAAGCAATGCATGCAATGAAATATGAAACGATGCACCGAGAGTGGGGTCCATTAGTTTTTTGAAGCTTCAAGCAGAGCCTGTCTTTGTGGTGGGGCTAAGCTGTTGAACGTGTCAGTCATCTCATTATCGTCATTGCGTGCATCCCTACGTGGCAACGGCTGGAGGGGCCTAGGTTGTTCCTGTCATGATATCCAAAGATGTGCGGTTTAGGTGGATTGGCCATGCTAAATTGCCCGTAGTGTCCTAAAAAGTAAGGTTAAGGGGGGGTTGTTGGGTTATGGGTATAGGGTGGATACGTGGGTTTGAGTAGGGTGATCATTGCTCAGCACAACATCGAGGGCCGAAGGGCCTGTTCTGTGCTGTACTGTTCTATGTTCTATGTTCTATGCCAGGGGTGGGCAAACATTTCCGTGCAAGGGCCACATTCAGAAATTCACAATTTTAAAGGGCCGCATAGTATATTAAGTAAAATAATTACTTCACCCGGTTATGATTCTGGGCGCCTCATATAGAACATAGAACAGTACAGCACAGAACAGGCCCTTCGGCCCTCGACGTTGTGCAGAGCAATGATCACCCTACTCAAGTCAACGTATCCACCCTATACCAGTAAGTAACCCAACAGCCCCCCCATTAACCTTAAAAAAAAATTAAAAATTAAAAAAAAAATTAAAAAAAAATTATTATTTTTTTTTTAATGACTTGGTGGGCCGCATAAAGACCTTTGGTGGGCCGCATGCGGCCCGCGGGCCGTAGTTTGCCCACCCCTGTTCTATGCAAGCATGCAGCTAATGAACACATAGAATAGGACACGACCAATGAGCAGTCAGGACACTCAGCGGTGGTATCTGACTAGAAAAGGGATGAGGCACTCACACCCCGCCCCTTTCCACAGACCAACATCTACAGAGTGAGACAGGGTGTATCCTCAGCATCACACCCCAGCACGTGGCTTAGAACAAGGCTGGTTCAGTTAGACTGAGTTACTACATTTAGATTAGCAGAGAGTCGAACTCATTGAGAACTGTGCCAATAGTTCAATAAAACACATTGAACTCACTTCAAAGTCTGGAGCATCTTTTACTCAAAACTGCATCAAGTGGCAGCTTGTGTTATTCCAAATCACAGAACACAAAAGTTCCCTGTATGTGTCTTGTTGGTACACAACCCTGGGCGTGTCCTGTCTGTGCGGGTGACGTGACTGGCCACGGGGCGGAAACGTATTGTATGAGCTATACGACATTTCACTCGGCGGATTGTTACCAGAACTATTATTTCTTGTTCGTCCTGTTGTTTGAAACATGTTTTCATCCAATGTCCTGTTTTACCACAATAAAGACATTGTGAAGGTTTCCTATTTTCTTTCAATGGGGCAAGAAAACATGAGGAACCCGATGCTTCTGGACAGGTTGTATTTACGGCTAATATCCCTGCAGCAGTTGCAGCAACCGCCATTGGAGCGGCAGCTGGCACAGGATGAATTCAGCCAGCTGGAGGGTTGTTGATTGTCTAACTATGCATGCCTTGATCTACCTGAATACATCGGTCAACTGTTCCTCGGTATGTACCGGCTGATGCCCAATTAGGTAGGATCAGGTTTAAAGCGTTAGATATTTTGGGTTTAACACCAACAACAAAAGCAGTTTTGATCAGTCCTAAAGTACTTGCATCCCAAGTATCTGCTTCGTGTTGGAGATTGATCCCTGAATGTACGATCCAGATATGTCTAAATCTGTCCTCGAAATCTTGGATATCTTCACTAGTTTTTTGAATACAGGATGTAATTTTTGACCAATCGATCTTCGGTGGACGGAATCTTTTTTTATAAATGTTTTTTTTATTGAGTTTTCATATTTTATATATGACAAATTACAAGTTATTAGAGAGAGAGAAAAAAAAAGGAAAACACAAAAATTTTTTACATGAATATTTACAGGTAAGCATCTTCATAACAATAATTGTGGCCGCCCCCTTTGGCCAGCATACATATTTTACATTCCCCAATATGGCCGAGGCACATGTTTATAGGCATTTATTTATAGTTTGGTTTTGGGCCTTGGCTTGCCATCAAACCCCCATACCGAGCCCGTAGCCCCCCCCCCCCTCCCCCCTCCCCCCGGCTACCTTCCCCCGATTCCCGCCCATTTTCCCCTGGTTCTTGGCCACCCGACTATTCTTCCTCATGTACGTTGGCCACAAACAGGTCCCGGAACAGTTGCATGAATGGCTCCCACGTTCTATGGAAGCCGTCGTCCGACCCTCGGATGGCGAATTTGATTTTCTCCATTTGGAGAGATTCCGAGAGGTCGGACAGCCAGTCTGCAGCTCTGGGTGGTGCTGCTGACCGCCAGCCAAACAGGATTCTACGGCGGGCAATCAGGGAGGCAAAGGCAAGGGCGTCCGCCCTCCTCCCCAGGAATAGATCTGGCTGGTCTGAAACCCCGAAGACCGCCACTATCGGGCATGGCTCCACCCTCACCCCCACCACTTTGGACATAGCTTCGAAGAAGGCTGTCCAGTACTCCACAAGTCTGGGGCAAGCCCAGAACATGTGGGCGTGGTTGGCCGGGCCTCTCTGGCACCGCTCACATTTGTCCTCCACCTCCGGGAAGAACCTACTCATACGGTTTCTCGTTAAGTGGGCTCTATGTACCACTTTTAGTTGCGTCAGGCTGAGCCTTGCGCACGTGGAGGTGGAGTTGACCCTATGCAGTGCTTCGCTCCAGAGTCCCCACCCTATCTCCATCCCCAGGTCGTCCTCCCATTTCCTTCTTGTTGCATCCAGTACGGTGTCGTCCCTGTCTACCAGTCGGTCATACATGTCACTACAGTTCCCTTTCTCTAGGATACTTGCGTCCAGTAGGTCTTCCAATAGTGCGGTGGACGGAATCTTAATAGCCAATTCTTAATTGCTACCCAACCAGCTTCCAAATTTTGCATATCACCTCCAAGGGCAACATTTACTTCATCTGTGAGAATTTGACGGTCACGGGTGCCACCATAATAGATGGTAAGGGAGGTGGTGTAGCTCTGTTATTTAAGGGTGACAACTGGGCAATAGTAAGGGATGACATCGGTGCTGGGGAGGATAAGGTTGAATCCATTTGGGTGGAAATCAGGTATATTAAGGTGAAAAAGTCACTGATAGGAGTAGTCTATAGGCCACCAAATAGTAACATTATGGTGGGGCAGGCAATAAACAGAGAAATAACAGATGCATGTAGAAATGGTACAGCAGTTATCATGGGGAGTTTTAATCTACATGTCGATTGGTTTAACCAGGTAGGTCAAGACAGCCTTGAGGAGGAGTTTATAGAATGTATCCGCGATAGTTTCCTAGAAGAGTATGTAATGGAACCTACGAGCGAACAAGCAGTCCTAGATCTGGTCCTGTGTAATGAGACAGGATTGATTCATGATCTCATAGTTAGGGATCCTCTCGGAAGGAGCGATCACAATGTGGTGGAATTTAAAATACAGATGGAGGGTGAGAAGATAAAACCAAACACTAGTGTTTTATGTTTAAACAAAGGGGATTACAATGGGATGAGAAAAGAGTTAGCGAAGGTAGACTGGAAGCAAAGACTTTATGGTGAAACAGTTGAGGAACAGTGGAGAACCTTCCAAGCGATTTTTCACAGTGCTCAGCAAAGGTTTATACCAACAAAAAGGAAGGACGGTAGAAAGAGGGAAAATCGACCGTGGATATCTAAGGAAATAAGGGAGAGTATCAAATTGAAGGAAAAAGCATATAAAGTGGCAAAGATTGGTGTGAGACTAGAGGGCTGGGAAATCTTTAGGGGGCAACAGAAAGCTACTAAAAAAGCTATAAAGAAGAGTAAGATAGATTATGAGAGTAAACTTGCTCAGAATATAAAAACAGATAGTAAAAGTTTCTACAAATATATAAAACAAAAAAGAGTGGCTAAGGTAAATATTGGCCCTTTAGAGGATGAGAAGGGAGATTTAATAATGGGAGATGAGGAAATGGCTGAAGAAAGGAACAGGTTTTTTGAGTCGGTCATCACAGTGGAAGACACAAATAACATAGCAGTGACTGATAGAAATGAGGCTATGACAAGTGAGGACCTTGAGATGATTGCTATCACTAAGGAGGTAGTGATGGGCAAGCTAATGGGGCTAAAGGTAGACAAGTCTCTTGGCCCTGATGGAATGCATCCCAGAGTGCTAAAAGAGATGGCTAGGGAAATTGAAAATGCACTAGTGATAATTTACCAAAATTCAGTAGACTCTGGGGTGGTCCCAGTGGATTGGAAATTAGCAAACGTGACACCACTGTTTAAAAAAGGAGGTAGGCAGAGAGCAGGAAATTATAGGCCAGTGAGCTTAACTTCGGTAGTAGGGAAGATGCTGGAATCTATCATCAAGGAAGAAATAGCGAAGCATCTGGATAGAAATTGTCCCATTGGGCAGACGCAGCATGGGTTCATAAAGGGCAGGTCGTGCCTAACTAATTTAGTGGAATTTTTTGAGGACATTACCAGTGCAGTAGATAACAGGGAGCCAATGGATGTGGTATATCTGGATTTCCAGAAATCTTTTGACAAGGTGCCACACAAAAGGTTGCTGCATAAGATAAAGATGCATGGCATTAAGGGTAAATTGGTAGCATGGATAGAGGATTGGTTAATTAATAGAAAGCAAAGAGTGGGGATTAATGGGTGTTTCTCTGGTTGGCAATCAGTAGCTAGTGGTGTCCCTCAGGGATCAGTGTTGGGCCCACAATTGTTCACAATTTACATAGATGATTTGGAGTTGGGGACCAGATGCAATGTGTCCAAGTTTGCAGACGACACTAAGATGAGTGGTAAAGCAAAAAGTGTAGAGGATACTGGAAGTCTGCAGAGGGATTTAGATAGTTTAAGTGAATGGGCAGATGGAATACAATGTTGACAAATGTGAGGTTATCCATTTTGGTAGGAATAACAGCAAAAGGGATTATTATTTAAATGATAAAATATTAAAACATGCTGCTGTGCAGAGAGACCTGGGTGTGCCAGTGCATGAGTCGCAAAAAGTTGGTTTACAGGTGCAACAGGTGATTAAGAAGGCAAATGGAATTTTGTCCTTCATTGCTAGAGGGATGGAGTATAAGACTAGGGACGTTATGCTGCAATTGTATAAGGTGTTAGTGAGGCCACACGTAAAGTATTGTGTCTCAGTTTTGGTCTCCTTACCGAGAAAGGACGTACTGACACTGGAGGGTGTGCAGCGGAGATTCACTAGGTTAATCCCAGAGCTGAAGGGGTTGGATTATGAGAGGTTGAGTAGACTGGGACTGTACTCGTTGGAATTTAGAAGGATGCGGGGGGATCTTATAGAAACATATAAAATTATGATGGGAATAGATAGGATAGATGCGGGCAGGTTGTTTCCACTGGCGGGTGAAAGCAGAACTAGGGGCATAACCTCAAAATAAGGGGAAGTAGATTTTAGGAGGAACTTTTTCACCCAAAGGGTTGTGAAGCTATGGAATTCCTTGCCCAGTGAAGCAGTTGAGGCTCCTTCATTAAATGTTTTTAAGGTAAAGATAGATAGTTTTTTGAAGAATAAAGGGATTAAGGGTTATGATGTTTGGGCCGGAAAGTGGAGCTGAGTCCACAAAAGATCAGCCATGATCTCATTGAATGGGGGAGCAGGCTCGAGGGGCCAGATGGCCTACTCCTGCTCCTAGTTCTTATGTTCTTATGTTCTTATGTGGTTTTCCCCCAAACCCTTTTGATGTCGTCCATGGACCACTGTCCTTTGGGATATCATATTTTGATTCAATTTCCGTAGCTACTTTAGACAATCCAAAATGCCTATAAATTAAAGATCTAAGATCTCCCAATATATCGTCGATAGAGACTTCCGGTACAGCCCGACCTCCCTTTGAAGTTGTGGGAAGTTGTTCTCTGCCCTTTGAAGGAACTAGGTCTATTTTAGGACTGTCAACCGCCATATATCTTGCCTTAAATCCGAATTTTCTGGTCATAAACAAGTTTGTGTAATTTGAAGATTAGACAATCACAACTATCCAGTCGTATTTCATTTAGTTATACGGCCTTCACCCGATTGAATAGCTATTTCTTTAAAGGTCCTTTCTAGAGGGGTCGAAACGCTAGCCGTTGCTCTTTAAGATTTTTAATGGGTGAAAAAAGATTTTCTTACCCCAGTCTAGCCGTTCTTCGGACAGATATCTTTGGGTCTTCCGTCCTTCTAGCCTTTCACTAATGGTATGATCTTCGGTCTTCCGATGTCCTCCAAATCCTTCTGATCGTCTCTGACTTGTTCTGATCGTCTCCGACTCGTTCCGATTTTTCCCGACTCTCTCCGATTGTCGACTTTGCGCTCCTCCCCTTTGCCGTACTACGCAATTGATGAAATCATCATGGTTAAGTGTAGTCTTGTATACACTCAATAAAGATTTCATTTTGCACCCGAGACGTGTCGCTTAAATTTCTACTTTGTTGAATGTATACGAGACTACACTTAACCACGGGTAGATTTCATCAGTGCAATAAATTTATTTGCATGGGTGGGATAGTCGTAATGTTGCTCGACTAGTAATCCAGAGACCCAGGCTAATACTTTGTGGACATGGGTTCAAATCTCACCATGGGTGGCACGGTGGTACAGTGGTTCGCACTGCTGTCTCAGCGCTAGGGACCCAGGTTCAATTCCAGCTTGAGTCACTGTCTGTGTGGAGTTGGCACCTTCTCCCCGTGTCTGCGTGGGCTTCCTCCAGGTGCTCGGGTTTCCTCCCAAAGACCAAAGATGTACAGGTTAGGTGGATTGGCATACTAAATTGCCGCTAAATGTCCAACGATCTGCAGGTTAGTGAATTGGCCATGTTAAATTGCCCCTGGTGGGGTTATGGGGATAGGGTGGAAGTTTCCCTAGGTAGGGTGCTCTTTCAGAGGGTCAGTGCAGACTCGATGGGCCGAAGGCCTACTTCTGCATTGTAGGGATTCTATGCTTCTATTCTATGATTCTATCATCTGCATGGGTCTGATCTCCAGGTACCTTGGCTGTCACTTGCTTCACCAGCTGTGGACGTGTATTAGTGAAATGCTTACCAGATTGTTACCCCGAGTCAACTCTAGAACGTGCACCCACCAAGGTGGATCTCTTTGTGCTGGTGGAAAGTGCAGGTGTACGCTGAGGTGGTGTTGGCGCTGGGGTTAGGCTGGGGCTGGTTGTTGTCCTCCCCTGATTCTTGCTGGTACCTGGAATGCAGAAAAATATTTCATGCTCCTTAATTTCTCCTTAAATCTCTCACCACAACTGACAACAACAGACAGGGGGCATCCTTGCGATGATATGCCACGTGAGTTGGGGGTGATGGATTGGGAAATGTTACTTATAGGCAATGGCTAAACATTCAAAGAGTGCAAGGCTGAACGACAACAATTGTTCATTCCTGTGTGGCGCAAAAGTAAAATGGGAAAGGTGGCCAAACCATGGCTTTTAAGGGAAATTAGAGATAGTGTCCAAAGAAGAGGCATATAAATCAGCCAGAAAGAACAGCAGATCTGACGATTGGGAGCAGTTTAGAATTCAGCAAAGGAGGACAAAGAGATTGATTGAGAGGGGGAATATAGAGTATGAGAGTAAGCTTTCGGGAACATAAAAACTGATTCTATAAATGTTTCTATAGGTTTGTGGAGAGAAAAAGATTGGTGAAGGCAAATGTCTTCACAGCCAGAAACAGGCTAATTTATAATGGGGAACAAAGAAAAGGATGACCAGCTAAATACACACTTTGTGTCACAAATGACACAAATTACGTACCAGAAATGTTGGGGGGCACAGTGTTTAGTGAGAGGAAGGAACTGAAAGAAATCAGTAGTGAAGTGGTGTTGGGACTAGTGATGCGATTGAAGGTCGATAAATCCAAAGGACCTGATAATGTACATCACAAAGCACCTAAGGAAGTGGACCTAGAAATAATGGATGCATTGCTGGTCATCTTCCAAGATTCTACAGACTCTGAAACAGAAAATCAATTGGAGGGCAGCTAATGTAACCCCACTATTTAAAAAGGGAGGCTGAGAGAAAATAGGGAGTTATAGACCAATCAGCTCGACGTCGGACGTGGGGAAAAATTTAAAGTCCATCATAAAAGATGTAATAGCAGAGTACTTGGAAAACAATGGCAGAATTGGACAAAGTCAGCCTGGATTTACGAAAGGAAAATTATGCTTGATAAATCTACTGGAATTCTTTGACGATGTAACTAGGAGAGCTGATGACGTGGAGCCAATGGATGTGGGCTTTCAGAAGGCTTTCGATAAAGTCCCACAGAAGAGATATATATGTAAAATTAAAGTGCATGGGTTTGGGGGTAGTGTATTGGGATGGATAGAAAACTGGTTGGCAGACACAAAACAAAGAGTATTAATAGACAGGTGTTTTTCCGAATTGCAGGCAATGATTAGTGGCGTACTGCAGGGATCGATGCCAGGACCCCAGCTATTTACAATGTATATTAGATGAGGGGACTAAATGTAATATCTCTAAACTCTGCTTCGACCTCTGTCTAGGCTACCGAGGTTAGATGGGAGAACCTCCTCCTTCTAGCCTGGGGAAACCTTTCCTGGTTGGGTGTAGGAGAGTCTCCAGGGAGGCTTTGCTGAAGTATTGGGCCACATGGTGTTTGTATTTTTGTGACATTCTGGATGAGTATTCTGAAACTCCTGGCCTGCAGTAAGTGAAAGGCTCTCTGGCTCCTCTTTGAATATGACGCCTGAAACGTCTACCCCTGAGGTAATAGTGGGGAGGGTGACTTCCTACCTGCCCTGCCGCGATTCTCAATGCTAAGCATGGGTGCATAAGTAATGAGCTGAGCGTTGTTGCCACATGTGTTTGTACATCAGTAAGGGGAACACGTTTCACAAAATTACCAGTCAATTAATTCTTCTCCTTCTGCACCAATCACTTGCTAACGAGTATGGTTGTCCACCAGAAAAATCTGTGTTACTGGTTATGGGTTCTGTGGATTTTTGCATGGCTGATGTGCCGGATTTTAGAGCCACATCTTCGACTACACGCTTGGCAGGTGCTTTCGGGAGATGGGATCAACCCTTGGACACTAGATCGCTGGTATTCCTTTCTCAGGCTCCTCTTGTTGTCCGGTGTCCTCAAAGAATTCCTCAATCAGGAAGTTAATCCAAGTAAGTCTTTGCTGGCAAGGATCTCCCAGGCATTGACGTCCATGTTCCATTTCTTGAGGTAACCCTTCAGGGTGTCTTTGAAGGGCTTCATTTGCCCTCCTCTTGTGCGGGAGTCTTCTTTGAGCTGGATAAAAAAGATTTGCTTTGGCAGTCGGGACTCTGACATCCTGAGCACATGGCCTGCCCAGTGGAGTTATTGTTGGATGTTCATGGCCTCACTGCTCTTGCTCGTTCAAGGAAACAGATATTAATATACCTGTTCTCCCAGCTGATGTGGAGAATCCATCTCAGACAGCATTGATCGTACCTCTGCAGGGCCTTGACATGACGTCAGCTCATAGTCCAAGTTTCTGAGCTGTGTAGAAGAGTTGGGAGGTCGACTGCCTTTTACAAGAGGACCATGGTGTCAGCATTGATGTCACAGTCATTAAACACCCTCATCCTTAGGCATCAGGAGGAGATGTTTGTGGATTGGATGCAATGTTGGATCTCCACATCAATGTCAGCCTTAGAGGTTGCTCTCCAGCTATGGGAAATGTTCCACGTTTGGTAGGATTTCTCCATTGAAATTGAGAGAGGGAAAGGATGGATTTTGCCCTGGGGCAGGTTGGTAAATAACTTGAGGTCTTCTTGAGGTTGAGGCTGAGAGCGAATCTTTGGTATCCTTCCGCGAAGATGTCAAACATGGCTCTTCTGAGAGAGTGGAGATGGTGATGTCACCCGCATACTGAAGTTCCATGAGCAATATCAGTGTTGCTTTCTGCTTATATTTCAATCAGTAAGGTTGAAATGTTTTCCATCCATCCTGGAGATGATGTCCACTCCACTGTGAAGCTCGCCCTTGACCAGGTGTAGGATGGTGGTGATAAAGATGGAGGAAATGGTGGGGGTGATGACACTTCCCTGTTTGACTTCAGTCTTGACCTCAAAGATTTATGTCTTATTTCCGTTGGTGAGGTTCACCGCTGACTTCTTGTCATGGAGGAGTTGGAGAATATTGATGAATTTTTCTGGGCAGCCCAAGTGACTGAGTCAGAAGCCTTGGTCGGATCGATGAAGGCCATGGAGAGTGGTTGATCATGCTCCTGGCATTTCTCTTGAAGTTCTTGAGCAGTGAAAATCATGTCAGCATAGACAGAGACACAAACATTTCCAAAAGAACGCTATCGAACTATTTGCACCTAAGGAAAGGTTGATTAGAGTGCAGGACAGACATGTCCCTGTGAAAATGAGAGATAGAAATGGCAAGATTAGGGAACCATGGATGACGGGTGAAGTTGTGAGACTAGCTAAGATGAAAAAGGCAGCATTCATAAGATCGAGGCAACTCAAAACTGATGAAGTTTTGGAGGAATATCGGGAAAGTAGGACGAATCTCAAACGCGCAATAAAGATGGCTAAAAGGGGTCATGAAATATCTTTGGCAAACAGGGTTAAGGAAAATCCCAAAGCCTTTTATTCGTATGTAAGGAGCAAGAGGGTAACTAGAGAAAGGATTGGCCCACTCAAAGACAAAAGAGGGAATTTATGCGTGGACTCAGAGGAAATGGGTGAGATTCTTAATGAGTACTTTGCATCGGTAGCCACAAAGGAGAGGGACAAGACGGATGTTGAGGCTAGGGATGGATGGTTAAATACTCTAGGTCAAGTTGTCATACGGAAGGGGGAAATTTTGGATATTCTAAAAGACATTAAGGTGGACAAGTCCCCAGGACCGGATGGGATCTATCCCAGGTTACTGAGGGAAGCGAGGGTCGAAATAGCTGGGGTCTTAACAGATATCTTTACAGCATCCTTGAGCATGGGTGAGGTCCCGGAGGACTGGAGAATTGCTAATGTTGTCCCTTTGTTTAAGAAGGGTAGCAGGGAAAATCCAGGGAATTATAGACCTGTGAGCTTGACGTCAGTGGTAGGCAAACTGTTGGAGAAGATACTGAGGGATAGGATCTATTCACACATGGAAGAAAATAGACTTATCAGTGATAGGCAGCATGGTTTTGTGCAGGGAAGGTCATGCCTTACAAACCTAATAGAATTCTTTGAGGAAGTGACAAAGCTAATTGATGAGGGAAGGGCTGTAGATGTCATATATATGGACTTAAATAAGGTGTTTGATAAGGTTCACGGCAGGTTGATGGAAAAAGTGAAGTCGTATGGGGTTCAGGGTGTACTAGCTAGATGGATAAAGAACTGGCTGGGTAACAGGAGACAGAGAGTAGTGGTAGAAGGGAGTGTCTCAAAATGGAGAAGGGTGACTAGTGGTGTTCCACAGGGACCACTGTTGTTTGTGATCTACATAAATGACCTGGGGGAAGGTATAGGTGGTCTGATTAGCAAGTTTTCAGATGATACAAAGATTGGTGGAGTTGCAGATAGAGAGGAGGACTGTCAGAGAATGGAACAAAATATAGATAGATTGGAGAGTTGGGCAGAGAAATGGCAGATGGAGTTCAATCCAGGCAAATGCGAGGTGATGCATTTTGGAAGATCAAATTCAAGAGCAGGCTATATGGTCAATGGAAGGGTCCTGAAGAAAATTGATGTACAGAGAGATCTGGGAGTTCAGGTCCATTGTACCCTGAAGGTGGCAACGCAGGTTGATAGAGTGGTCAAGGAGGCATACAGCATGCTTGCCTTCAGCGGACGGGGTATTGAGTACAAGAGTCGGCAGGTCATGTTACAGTTGTATAGGACTTTGGTTAGGCCACATTTGGAATACTGCGTGCAGTTCTGGTTGCCACATTGCCAGAAGGATGTGGATGCTTTAGAGAGGGTGCAGAGGAGGTTCACCAGGATGTTGCCTGATATGGAGGGTGCTAGCTATGAAGAAAGGTTGAGTAGATTAGGATTGTTTTCGTTGGAAAGACAGAGGTTGAGGGGTGACCTGATTGAGGTCTACAAAATTATGAGAGGTATGGACAGGGTGGATAGCAACAAGCTTTTTCCAAGGGTGGGGGTGTCAGTTACAAGGCATCACGATTTCAAAGTGAGGGGGGGAAAGTTTAAGGGAGATGTGCGTGGAAAGTTTTTTACGCAGAGGGTGATGGGTGCCTGGAATGCTTTACCAGCGGAGGTGGTAGAGGCAGGCATGATAGCATAATTTAAGAGGCATCTAGACGGGCATATGAACGGGCGGGGAACAGAGGGAAGTAGACCTTGGAAAATAGGAGACAGGTTTAGATAAAGGATCTGAATTGGCGCAGGCTGGGAGGGCCGAAGGGCCTGTTCCTGTGCTGTAATTTTCTTTTCTTTTCTTTCTTTCTACACCTTGACATTTGCTAGAAATTGTTACCACATTGAATTGTGGTCCAGTGATTTGTTCCAATTCAGTGTTTCCATCTTATATGAAAAATGAAAATGAAAATCGCTTATTGTCACAAGTAGGCTTCAATTAAGTTACTGTGAAAAGCCCCTAGTCGCCACATTCCGGCGAGGCTGGTACGGGGATCGAACCGTGCTGCTGGCCTGCTTGAAAAGCTAGTGATTTAGCTGAGTGAGCTAAACCAGCCCCAGATGGAATCAGGTTGATAACATTTTCCTTAAAGATAGAGGTCCGGGCAGCCATATTCATTCCGGGATCTGCCTATATCATTTATCTAACTACTTGCTATCCTTATTTCGTATTTTCATATTTCTATTATAACTGTTAAGTCCCACAAGCTGTTTGCTTTGAACAAGAAACCATTACTGTATTTTGAAAGTTCAATTTGTTTAATTCTATCTCTTAAAGCCTTCTGCAGGGGCTTTCTTGAGCACATTTAATTTATAACAACAAGAAGATTTCAAAGGCAGCCAAGAATTTGGGAAATTTTATAAGAATTATTTGTTAATTCACTTGTGTTGCGACTCTGGGGCATGTGGGCCTGGAATTGACTGTGCACAAGCCAGGTTGTTGTAACAATTGGAAAATTATACTTATGGCTCCACTATTTAAGGAAGTTGATAGCGAGAAGCCTATGGATTATAGACTAGTGAGCTGAACA
Organism: Scyliorhinus canicula; assembly: GCF_902713615.1. Taxonomy (NCBI): domain Eukaryota; kingdom Metazoa; phylum Chordata; class Chondrichthyes; order Carcharhiniformes; family Scyliorhinidae; genus Scyliorhinus; species Scyliorhinus canicula. Next base: position 169,905,866 of record NC_052146.1, read on the forward strand.
CTTGTAAGGAAATTTTTAGAGTCAAAATTAATGACAGGGCAACTGAAAACCTTGAAACTTTTCAGCTGATCAGAGAGAATCAGCATGGATTTCTTAAAGGTCGGCCATTCCTTACAAATCTGATTTAAGAGGTGAAGAATAATTGATTGTATGGAAGTAGTGGACAGGGGAATGTATATCAATGTTACTTATACCAGCTTCCAGAAGGCATTTGGTAAAGTATCTCATAATAAAACTGTTAGCTAAAGGTCAAGCTCATGGAATTGAAGGCAAATAATTGACCAGTTATGAAATTGGCTGAGCAGACGAAGACAGTGAGGAGTGATAATGGGCAGCCACTCTGATTCATTAATTACTTATGATGTGGAGATGCCGGCGTTGGACTGGGGTGAGCACAGTAAGAAGTCTTACAACACCAGGTTAAAGTCCAACAGGTTTGTTTCAAACACGAGCTTTCGGAGCACGGCTCCTTCTTCAGGTGAATGGAAAGGCTTGTTCCAGAAATGTTTATATAGACACAGTCAGGGATGCCCGGAATGCGAGCACCTGCAGGCAATCAAATCATCAAAGATGCAGAGAGAGAGGTAACTCCAGGTTAAAGAGGTGTGAATTGTCCCAAGCCAGTTCAGTCGGTAGGCCTCTGCAAGTCCAAGCTTGTTGGTGGGGGCCGAATGTAATGCGACATGAATCCCAGATCCCGGTTGAGTCCGCATTCATGCGTGCGGAACTTAGCTATAAGTTTTTGCTCAGCAATTTTGCGTTGTCGCGTCTCCTGAAGGCCTCCTTGTAGAATGCTGACCCGGAGATCAGAGGCTGAATGTCCTTGACTGCTGAAGTGTTCCCCAACTGGAAGGGAACAGTCCTGCCTGTTGATAGTCGCACGATGCCCGTTCATTCGTTGTCGCAGTGTCTGCATGGTCTCGCCAATGTACCACGCTTCGGGACATCCTTTCCTGCAGCGTATGAGGTAGACTACATTGGTCGAGTCGCACGAGTATGCGCCGCGTACCTGGTGGGTGGTGTTTCCACGTGTAATGGTGGTGTCCATGTCGATGATCTGGCATGTCTTGCAGAGATTACCCTGGCAGGGTTTTGTGGTGTTGTGGTTGCTGTTCTGAAGGCTGGGTAATTTGCTGCAAACAATGGTTTGTTTGAGGTTGCGCGGTTGTTTGAAGGCCAGTAGTGGGGGTGTGGGGATGACCTTGGCAAGATGTCCATCCTCGCTGATGATGTGTTGGAGGCTGCGAAGAAGATGTCGTAGTTTCTCCGCCCTTAGATGATGAGATGGAAGCCAAATATGCAAATTTGCAATGCCACAAAAATGGATGGTATTGTAAGCAGTATAGGTGGAAACATAAAATTACAAATTATTGATATGTTAACTGAATGGACAAAACTATGACAAATGGATTTAAATTTAAACAAATGTAAGATCCTCCACTTTGGACCAAAAATGACAGAACAAGGTACTTTAAAAATCCATTTATTGGATATAGGCATCACTGACAAGGCCAACATTTGTTGCCACCCCTAATTGCCCTTCAGAAGATATTGGTGAGTCACTGTGGGCTGCGGGTTTCATAGCATGAGGTCAGCATGAGAAAGGAAGTCTCCTGCTGATGACCACCCTGTCAGCTGATCAATCAGTATTCCTCCATGTTGAATACCAATTGGAAAAAGCACTGAGGGTGGCAAGAGCAAGAATGTACACTGGGTGGGGGATTTCAATGTTCTTCACCAAGAGTTTCTTGGTAACACCATTAGTGACCAAGCTGAGCAGGCCCGAAAGGACATATCTGCCCAACTGGGTCTGCGGCAGGTGGTGAACAAACCAACACGAGGGAGAACTACTTGACCTCATCCTCGCCAATCTACCCATCACAGATGCATCTGTCCATGACAGTATTGGTAGGAGTGCCCACCACATAGTTCTTCTGGAGGCAAATTCCCATCGAGGTCCCTCCATCGTGCTGTGTGGCACGACAATCATGCTGGATGGAATAGATTTCAAACAGGTCTAGCAGCTCAAGACTGGCCATCAGCAGCAGCAGAATTGGCCAGTGAAGCAGTTGAGTCTCCTTCATTACATGTTTTTAAGGTAAAGATAGATAGTTTTTTGAAGAATAAAGGGATTAAGGGTTATGGTGTTCGAGCCGGAAAGTGGAGCTGATTCCAAAAAAGATCAGCCATGATTTCATTGAATGGGGGAGCAGGCTCGAGGGGCCAGATGGCCTACTCCTGCTCCTAGTTCTTATGTTTTATGTTCTTAATTATACTCCGCCACAAATCTGCAACCTCATGGCCTGGCATATGCCCCACTCTACCATTACCACCAAGCCAAGGGATCAACTGGTTCAACGAAGAGCGCAGGAGAGCATGCCAGGAGCAATATAGGGCATACCTAAAAATGAAGTGTTAACTTTGTGAAACATCGAACAATACTACTTGCCAAGCAGCAAAACCTATATGGAGCTGAGCGATCACGCAATCAAATCTATGCATCACATCCATTCATGAATAGTGGTGGATATTTAAATAATAATAATCTTTATTATTGTCACAAGTAGGCTTACATTAACACTGCAATGAAGTTACAGTGAAAAGCCCCTAGTCGCCACATTTGCCTGTTCGGTTACACACAGAGAGAATTCAGAATGTCCAAATTACCTAACAGCACATCTTTGGGACTTGTGGGAGTAAAGTGGAGCACCCGGAGGAAACCCACTCAGACACAGGGTGAACGTGCAGACTCCTCACAGACAGTGACCCAAATCGAGAATCGAACCTGGGACCCTGGAGCTTTGAAGCAACTATGATAACTGTCATGTGAGAGTACCCTTTAAGAAATGGGTGTTTAAGAAATGTACCTTTACGAAATGGAGCTGCTCATGTTACTGGAGTGATGCCAGAGTGTGGGTGGAGCTGAGCTCCACTTCTGTTTTCTTTTAGTTTCAGTTTGAGAAAAGCTTGGGTGTGTCTGTGAGCCACACTGCTGTTGATCTCTGTCATCCAAAAACCATCTATGGATCATTTGGTGAATTCAGAAGAAGTATAAATGTTTTCAGTCTTGAATGTAAACCCTAATGTTCTCCTGTTTGGAGGCTTGTTCAGTTTTTTGGATGTTAAAAGAACAGCATACAGATTACTTAGTGTTGGATTCTTTGAGGGGGGGGGGGGTATATTTGAATTAATGGTTGCTAAGATGTTCACTGTGTGTTTTAAAAAGGTTAACTTGAGTTCATAGAATAAACATTGTTTTGTTTAAAAAAATACTCGTCCATTTAGGGCCTCACGGTAGCATGGTGGTTAGCATCAATGCTTCACAGCTCCAGGGTCCCAGGTTCGATTCCCGGCTGGGTCACTGTCTGTGTGGAGTCTGCACGTCCTCCCTGTGTGTGCGTGGGTTTCCTCCGGGTGCTCCGGTTTCCTCCCACAGTCCAAAGATGTGCGGGTTAGGTGGATTGGCCATTCTAAATTGCCCGTAGTGTAAGGTTAATGGGGGGATTGTTGGGATATGGGTTACGTGGGTTTAAGTAGGGTGATCATTGCTCGGCACAACATCGAGGGCCGAAGGGCCTGTTCTGTGCTGTACTGTTCTATTTCTGCTGTACCACACGTGTGGAGCGGGCCGTGTGCTCCCCATACCACAATCTATTGAAAGCTGTGGGTCATGTGAACTCCATGATACACTTTGGGATTCTCTCAACCCTGACCCATAACATAACCACTGTGCTAAATAACTCACTGAGGAGGAGGCTGCACAAATATCCCTATCTTCAATGATGTGGAGCTCAGCACATCAATGCAAATGACAAGGCTGAGGCATTTGCAACAATCTTCACCCAGAGGTACCGAGTGAATAATCCATCTAAGCCTCATCCTGAGGTCTTCCCAGCATCTCAGGTCTTCAGCCAGCTCTATTCACTTTGCCCTTGTGATATCAAAAAACGGCTGAAGGCACTGGATATTGCAAAGGAAACAATCCGGCAATAGTACTGAATACTAATGCTCCAGAACTAGCTGTGCCCCTAATCAAATGTTCCAGTACAACTGTAACACTGGCATCTCAAAGCAACTCACAGCAACTCCTTTGGCAGCGCCTTCCAAATGCAGGACCTCTACCATCTAGAAGGACAAGGGCAGTAGATGCATGGGACACCACCACTTTGCAAGTTCCCCTCCAAGTTACGCACCATCCTGCCTTGGAACTGTTCCTTCACATGCACTACGTGAAAATCCTGAAACTCCCTTCCTACCAGCACTGTGGTGTTCCTGAACCACAGGACTGCAGCAGTTTAAGAAAAGAGCACACCATCCCCTATTATAGAAAGGATGTTATTAAACAGAAAGAGTGCAGAAAAGATTTACCAGGATGCTACCGGAACTTGATGGTTTGAGTTTTAAGGAGAGGCTGGATAGACTGGGACTTTTTTCCCTGGAGCATAGGAGGCTTAGGGGTGAACTTATAGAGGTTTATAAAATAATGAGCGGCATAGATAAGGTCAACATCTTTTCCCAAAGATAGGGGAGTCTAAAACTAGAGGGCATATGTTTAAGCTGAGAGGGGTGAGATTCAAAAGGGTCCAGAGGGCAAATCTTTCAGACAGAGCATGGTGAATGTCTGGAACAAGCTGTCAGAGGCAGTAGTAGAGGCGAGTACAATTTTGTCTTTTAAAAAGCATTTCGACAAGATGTTTATGGAGGGATGTGGGCCAACTGGGATTAGTTTAGTGGTAAAAACTGGGTGGCAGGGACAAGTTGGGCTGAAGGGCCTGTTTCCATGCTGTAAACCTCTATGACTCTGACTTTATGGCCCAAGCATGGACAAAAGAATTGAACTCAAAAGGGGAGGCGGGAATGACTGCCGTTGACATGAAGGCAACAGTTGACTGAATGTGGCATCAAGGAGCTCACGCAAAAGTGTAGTCAATAGGTATCAGGGACAAAACTGTCCACTGGTTGGAGTCAAACTGGAACAAAGGATGGCTATGGTGGTCGGAGGCCAATCATCTCATTCCCAAGCCATCACTGCAGCTGTTTCTCAGGATAGTGTCCGAGGCTCAATCATTTTCAACTGCTTCATCAATAATCTTCCCTCCATCATCAGGTCAGATTGGAGATGTTTGTTGATGATTCCACAAATTCAGCTCCATTCGTGACTCCTCAGATACTGAAATAGTCTGTGTCCATATGCTGCAAGATCCAGACAACATTCAGACTTGGTCTGGTAAGTGGCAAGTAGTCACAAGATCAGTCACATTCGTGCCACACAAGTGCCAGTCAATGACCATCTGCAATAAGAGCTACCCTAACCATTTCTCCTTGACATTCAATAACATGTCCATTGCAGACTCTTCCACTATCAACATTCTGGAGGTTACCATTGACCAGAAATTGAACGAAATCTACTATATTATGGCTATGAAAACAAGTCAGAGTTGGAAATTTGCAGCAAGTAACTCACCTCTTGACTCCCCAAAGCCTGTGCACCATCTATAGGGCACAAGTCAGGAGTGTAAAGGTGGCTCATCACCTTCTCAAGGCCATTAAGATGGGCGACAGATTCTGGCCCAGCCAACAATGTCCACATCCCATTAATTAATAAATAAAGAACAGCTACACCTATGGTGCTGTTAGGGAGGGAGTTCCAGGGTTCTGTGTGACTTGGATGGTAACCTGCACAGTAACTATAGCAACATCTATAAGGGCAGCACGGTAGCATTGTGGATAGCACAATTGCTTCACAGCTCCAGGGTCCCAAGTTCGATTTCGACTTGGGTCACTGTCTGTGTGGAGTCTGCACATCCTCCCCGTGACTGCGTGGGTTTCCTCCGGGTGCTCCGGTTTCCTCCCACAGTCCAAAGATGTGCAGGTTGGGTGGATTGGCCATGATAAATTGTCCAAATTTCTATGATTAACCTAGGACAAAAGTTCGGCGCAACATCGTGGGCCGAAGGGCCTGTTCTGTGCTGTATTTCTCTATCTATCTATCCTCCTCATGCCTGCCCCTGAGTATTCTGCAGTATCAGTGATCCAAACTGTAATCACTGGTGTTACACAGCTGAGCTGCAGCATAAATCGAAGGTAATGACATGAGGAGCACGCTTCTGTAGCTCAACAGTTACTGAGTAAATCTTTAGGATAAATTCTATATTTAATTCAGCATTAACAGTGTTCCTATTTGGAAGAAAGACTTAAATTTCCTTAGTACCTTATTATCTAAAGGATGTCCTAAAATGCTTCAAAGCCAGTGAAATTCTTTTGAAGTCTTGTAATGTAGGGAAATATATTCATTCTTTATAACAACATATATTCAGTCGCTGTTCAAACTCATTCTTGCGTTAAAGCCCAAATAATCCCTACTTTCAGATTGTTTGCACGTTCACCAGGATGTTGCCAGGAATGTAAAATTTACAGAATTGGGTGGGCGAGGATTTTTTTTCTTTAGAACAGAGGAGGCTGTGGGAATATGAAATTGAGGTGTATAAAACTATGAGGGGCTTGGATTTCCGTTAATATAATAAATATAATATAATAAAATAATTGGTGGAAAGATTAAGGGGTGTTTGATCTGAGGGTGGTAGGGTCTGGGTGTCTTTCTGTGAAAGAGTGGAAGAGGCAGAAACCTTTTTGGTATTTTGACATCCACTTGAGGTACTGCAACGTACTATGGACCACAAGTTGGAACGTGAGTTTAGACTGGATAGTTCTTTCTCTGTGGGCATGTACCTGATGGACTAAATTAATTCCTCCTGTGCTGTTACTTACTCTGTGTTTCTATGATGAGAAGAGTATCACTGATTTGAGGTGAGAGCGACAGTCCTTGACATAAATGCAATATTTGACTGAGAGCAACATCAAGGGAATCTACCAAAATTGAAGCCAATGGAAATCGACTGCTTGGAGTCCTATCCAGTGCAGAAGAAGATGGTTATGGTGGTTGGAGGCTAATCATCTCAGTTCCAGGACATCACTGCAAGAGTTTTTCAGGACAGTTTCCTCAACCCAACCATCTTAGATCATAGATCATAGAATTTACAGTGCAGAAGGAGGCCATTCGGCCCATCGAGTCTGCACCAGCCCTTGGAATTAGCACCCCACTAAAGCCCACACCCATAACCCAGTAACCACACTTAACATTTTTGGACACTAAGGGCAATTTAGCATGGCCAATCCACCTCACCTGCACATCTTTGGACTGTGGGAGGAAACCGGAGAACCCGGAGGAAACCCACGCACACACTGGGAGAACGTGCAGACTCTGCACAGACAGTGACCCAAGTCGGGAATCGAACCTGGGACCCTGGAGCTGTGAAGCAACTATGCTAACCACTGTGCTACCGTGCTGCCCAAAAAATCAAAATGTTGTAGGAAGGATTGTGTGAGTTCCCCAATCTTTTTTAGTCCTGCGGATTACATTTAATACTTTTAGTACTAGATATTATATTTTGAGTCACTGCTGTGCTGGGATTTGAACCCAGGTCTCCAGATCATTAACTTGGGTCTCTGGGTTACTAGTCCAGCGACAACACGACTACGCCACCACCTCTCCATCATCAGCTGCTTTATCAATAGTCTTCCCTCCATCATAAGGCCAGAATAGTGAGTTTGCTTGCAATGTCCTGTCCTATTCATAACTCCTCAAATGCTGAAGCTGTCCATGCCCTTGTACAGCAAATTGTAGACTGTAAAGCAGCCAGTAACAATCCCGCCATGTAATTGTCAGACAATCACCATCCCCAACAAGAGAGAATCTACGCATTTTCCCTCGACATTCAACGGCATTACCATCACTGAATACCCCATCTTCTCGGGGTTAGCTTTGACCACAAAATTAACCAGACAAGCCTCATAGATAGTCTGACTACAAATGCAGGTCAGATTGTGGGAATTGTGTGGAGTAACTCACTTTTTCATAGATTCCATAGAATTCCTATCGTGTAGAAGGAGGCCATTTGGCCCATCAAGTCTGCACCGATGCTCTGAAAGAACACCCTACCAAGGTCCGTTCTTTCCCCATAACCCTGTATCCTAACCAGCACATACCTGGACACCAAGGTACAATATAGCATGGTCAATCCATCTAACCAGCACATCTATGGGTGGAAACTGCAGCACCCGGAGGAAATCCACTCAGACACGGGGAGAATGTACTAGCTCCACACAGTCACCCAAGGCTGGAATAGAACCCGAGTCCTTTCTGCTATGAGGCCACAGTGCGAACAACTGTGCCACCATGTTGCTCCAAAGCCTGTCCACCATCTACAAGGCACAGGTCAGGAGTGTATTGGAATACTCTCCACTTGCCTGGATGAGTGCAGCTCCAACAACACTCAAGAGGTTCGACACCATCTGAGACAAACCTTGATCAGCACTCAATTCACCACCCAATCCCTCCCCACTTTCACTCCCTTTACCACCAGCACACAGTGGCAGCAGTTAGTTCCATCAATGAAACACACAGCAGCAAATTGTCAATGCTCCTTGAACTTCACCTTCCTTACCCCTAACCATTTACAGCCTGACAAACAAGGGAATATAGGAACACTGCCACCTGTAAGTTCCCCTCCAACCTATAAATTCGAGCAGTACACTAACAATGTGACATATATCCAACCCTTGGATGATCAGTCCAGCATGGCTTGTAGGCCCTTGTAGGTGAGGTGACAGGTCAGGCCACCTCTTTCGAGTGCAACCCTGATATCCATTTGCCACTAGCTTTTATCCAGTTCTTGTTAAGCTCATTCCCATCTTACAGAGTCTGTAAGGGGCAATCCTCTTCCCCATCCCCACCAATGGACTTATGTTGTCATTTGAATTGCCAATCTTTCAAAGCTACACATCCTGTGTGTACCGATGATGTGCAATGCTATCTAGCTTTATCAGATCCACAAGTTGCAAAACTCATTAACTGTGCCCTGTGTTACAAATCTCCTCTCAGCTGCAGATGTCGAGTTTCATGACCTCTGTAGTGCCATCTAAATTATTTACATTTTTTGCTTTACCAACATTTCAAATTATTTACATTGCCTGGCTTTATTAGTCATTCATTCTGATTACATGATCTACAGCTTTGTAGTACATTAACTTATCCAAAATAAACTTCATCTTGAGCATTGCATAACACTTCTCAAAGCTTGCTGGTGAAGTTTGTTGAGGTTGTGGTCTTTGTCCATCAAGGTTTGTTACCTGCCTCTGTTAAAGAGCAAGACTTAAAGAATGCTCTTGTTCTACTTTTATCAACAAAAGGCAGATTGTTACATTCAGCAGCTTCATTTTACTTCAAAACATCTTTTGAGCTTGTAATATTCTTGTCGGATGGCCTGATTTATACAAGAACACATGTAGCTAAAGATATAAATGATATAGAACATAGAACATAGAACAGTACAGCACAGAACAGGCCCTTCGGCCCTCAATGTTGTGCCGAGCCATGATCACCCTACTCAAACCCACGTATCCACCCTATACCCTATACCCAACAACTCCCCCCCTTAACCTTGCTATAGGACACTACGGGCAATTTAGCATGGCCAATCCACCTAACCCGCACATCTTTGGACTGTGGGAGGAAACCGGAGCACCCGGAGGAAACCCACGCACACAGGGGGAGGACGTGCAGACTCCACACAGACAGTGACCCAGCCGGGAATATATTAACCTTATCCGTGGGTAAACTGTATACAAGACAACAGATGAATAACAGTAAGACCAAGCACAAGCAACCTCTCTCTTCAGCTTCCTCCAGCCAGTCTGCGGTCAGCTGACTTTAACATTCACTTGTATACTAGTAAGACTCCTAGTGGTCAGTTGGTGATATCACTACAGACCTGATGAAGCATTTTAATATCCACAAGAGCTAAGAGTGTGCACATCCCTACAGTCCACCTTCAGGTTTCTGTACACCCAGATTTAAGGTTACAGAAACTTACTCGAGAGTATCCTGCTGTTTCTCCTGCAGACTGGCTGTTTCTTGTTACTGACACAAAGTTTTGGCAAGTTGATGTTAACACATATAACAAAATAGCCAACTGAACAATGACCAAAGTATGGGATATGATTCTTATCCTTGGATGGATATTGATATGCAAACCATATCCCACCAAGATAAATCATCCTGTTTCTTATTTCCTGATTAATATGTAATTAAATCTACCAAGTGCTTGGGCAGGGTTAGTATGCTGTATCCAACGTACTAATATCTTGTTGCAACTGCTTTTCTAACTTATCTTTTACACTAATAGACAGTTTGTCTTGTGAATTATTTAGTATTACCCGCATTCCAATCAAATCATTACAGATCAAATAAAGTAAAACAAAATGGCCCACACAAAAGGTCAGGTCTCGATAATGACAATCTCAGGGGCAGGGTATTATGGCCATTCCACCCCCCACTCCCTCCACTTGATGCTGGGTGTAAAATACAGGGCATGACTTTCTCATCAGCCTCCCACCCATCCCCAACCTGCCTTCCATTTTATGGTGGATGGGGGAGGTTTCAGGCAGCTCACCCACCCTTGAACTTATTGAGACCACTTTAAAGGGCTTAATTGCAGCACAGTGGTTATCACTACTGCCTCACAGCGCCATGGAATTGGATTTGATTCCGACCTTAGGCTATTGACTGTGGTGTTTGCACGTTCTCCATGTGTCTGCATGGGTTTCCTCCAGGTGCTCCAGTTTTCTCCCACAGTCTAAAAATGCACAGGTTACTTGGATTGGCCATGCTAAGTTGCCCCTTAGTGTCCAATGATGTACAGGTTAGGTGGATTGGCTATGACCAATGTGCGAAGTTAAGGGAACAAGATCTCGGTAGAGTGCTCTATCGGAGGGTAGATGCAGACTCGATAGGCCGAATGGCACTGTAGGGATTCTATGGATTGTGCCTCTGCCACTATTTTACCTGCAGCAGGGGAAGACCCTGCCAAGTGGGTCGCCTGGCACTTTCCAGCTTTCACTGTTTGTGCTGGTGTCAGGCCAGAAATGGGGAGGGAAGGAGGTTCTTCGGGGTGGTGAGGGTGGCGGGGGTAACTACGCCATTGAAGGCACGCACCTATCTTCCCTCTTTGGCCTCTTGAAACTAGCCCCATGACCCCTCACTCCCTTCTTTGGGGCTTACCAATACCTTGGACTTATCTGACAGTCTGATTCCTTAACCTCTTCTTCGACTGGACTGCCTGGAATTCCATAAGTGGCTTCTGCCTGAACCTGTCACTGCTGGGACTGCAAAGCTGTCAGCTAATCTGATTGCCTGGCAGCTCTCTCAGGCAGGACTTCCTCTCCAGATGGCGGAGGGGGTTGGGGGTGAGGGGGCGGAAATCTCATCTCAAATACAATTAACACCCTGCTGAGCATATTATGGTCTGCAGGGCAGCCATCGTTTTGATGCATGGGTTGACAACTGAGGGGGAGAAGTGGTGGGAATTTTAACCTATGAGGAAATGCTTCCTGGAGTAATCTTCATGGTGGAATTAAATGTCATAGAATTTACAGTGCAGAAGGAGGCCATTTGGCCCATTGAGTCTTCACCGGCTCTTGGAAAGAGCACCCTACCCAAGGTCAACACCTCCACCCTATCCCAATAACCCAGTAACCCCACCCAACACTAAGGGCAATTTTGGACACTAAGGGCAATTTATCATGGCCAATCCGCCTAACCTGCACATCTTTGGACTGTGGGAGGAAACCGAAGCACCCGGAGGAAACCCACGCACGCACGGGGAGGATGTGCAGGGTCCGCACAGACAGTGACCCAAGCCGGAATCGAACCTGGGACCCTGGAGCTGTGAAGCAATTGTGCTATCCACAATGCTACCATGCTGCCCTGTCATGTGATGCCATTTGAACCCAAAGCAATGAAGAGATTTATACCCATTTGGAAACTAATGCCTCATCAGCGATAGACAGCATGGTTTTCTGAAGGGGAGATTGTGTCTCACTAACTTGATCGAGTGTTTTGAGGAGGTGACAAAGATGATTGATATGGGGAGGGCGGTGGATGTTGTTTACACAGACTTCAGTAACGCGTTTGACAAGGTCCCCCATGGCAGACTGGTACAAAAGGTGAAGTCACACGGGATCAGAGGTGAGGTGGCAAAATGGATACAGTTCTATAGCAGTAGAAGAGTGTTCTGCTGAATGGAAGGTTGTGACTAGTGGTGTTCCACAGGGATCTGCGCTTGGGCCTTTGTGATTTGTATATACATAAATGATTGGGAAAAAAAATGTAACGGATCTGATTAGTAAGTTTGCAGATGACACCAAGGTTGGTTAAGTGGCAGAGAGTGTTGAGGATTGTCAGAGGATACAACAGGACATAGATAGGTTTGAGACTTGAGCAGAGAAATGGCAAATGGCGGTTAATCCAGACAAATGTGAGGTAATGCATTTTGGTAGGTCTAACATAGAAGGGAAATATACAGTAAATGGCAAAACTTTTAGGAATATATTAAGTCAGAGAGATCTGGATGTGCAGGTCCACAGATCTTTGAAAGTGGCAACACAAGTGGACAAGATAGTCAAGAAAGCATACGGAAAGCTTGCCTTCATTGGACGGGTATCAAGTATAAAAACTGGAGGCTGCACATGGCACAGTGGTTAGCACTGCAGCCTACGGCGCTGAGGACCCATGTTCGAACGCAGACCTGGGTCAGTCTGTGTGGAGTTTGCACACTCTCCCCATGTCTGCGTGGGTTTCAACTGCGCAACCCAAAAGTTGTGCAGGGTAGGTGGATTGGCCACGCTAAAATTGCCCCTTAATTGGAAAAAAATGATTGGGTACTCTAACTTTATTTTAGAAAAGTATAAAAACTGGCAAGTTATGCTACAGTTGTATAGGTTAAGCTGCACTTGGAATATTGTGCACAATTCTGGTCGCCACGTTGCCAGAAGGATGTGGAGGCTTTGGAGAGGGTGCAGAAGAAGTTTATCAGGATGTTTCCTGGTCTGGAGGGTGTTAGCTATGCAGAGAGGCTGAATAGACTTGGACTGTTTTCATTAGAACGACGGAAGTTGAGGGGTGATAGAGGTCTACAAGATTATGAGGGGCATGGATAGAGTGGATGGGCAGGCACTCTTTCCCACAGTGGAGGTATCAATCACCAGGAGGCATAGGGTTTAAGGTCCATGGGGCAAAATTTAGAGGAGATGTGCAAGCTAGGGTTTTTACACAGAGGGTGGTGAGTGCCTGGAACACGCTGCCAGGGGAGGTTGTAGAAGCAGATACATAAGCGGCGTTCAAAAGGCATCTCGACAAATACATAGACAGGATGGGTATAGAGGAATACGGCACTAGGAAATGCTGAGGGTTTTGGCCAAGGGTAGTATCATGACTGGTACAGGCTTGGAGGGCCAATGGGCCTGTTCCTGTGCTGTATTGTTCTTTGTTCTTTGTTCAGTGGCTGTACGCGTTCCTGGTCATTTGTCCGGACACCGAGATAGTTTATATTTGATGAGTATTAGAAATAGGGTATGACTTTAAGTAAGTTTAATCTTGTGTTTTCCTATTTGAAAGGTTGAATGACCAGGTTGGTTTAGATGCAGGCATGTAATGAGGGTTTATGATGTGAAAACAAACAGGGTTTAAAAGAAAACTAAGATGTTGCTCAGCAACCAGGGCCATGCTAGGATAAAAAGAATTTTTGAGGTAGTTGTAAGCTAGATCCAGCAGAAGCTCGGCAGGACCATGGAGCTGCAAAAAGCAAACATCCCAAAGGAGCAAAAGAAAGTCCAAAAACCAGGGGGTGATGACAAACATATGTTTCAGGAACACAGTTAAATTAAAGGAACAAAGAACATGAAGTTGAACAAGGTCCTGGTTGGGATAAGTTAAAGTAAAAAGCAGAGAAATTGCTCTCGGTTAAAGAGAAAGCTGCATGAACCAAATTTAAAATTGTTTTGGTGAAAAGCGAAACATCCGAGGTAAATCAAAAGTTTGGTGATGTCTTAATGGTGTTCTGTTGGCATGGCTTGGGGCCTGAGAGATTGTGTGGATGCTTGAATGCACGTGGCATTCCAAGACAGAGGATTACTGAAAGGAGAGATTAAAATCCTGGAGGTGGATCCTTGGTGAAGGCATCCGAGAAAAAGAGTTGTTTGGGATAAGATTCCAAAATGTGATTTTTCGAGAGTGGAGTTTGGAAATACGCGTGTGGAAGTCAGAGTTCCAGTAAGACCAGTTGTCTCACAGTATGATCAGCATCTGGGGGGATTTGATGACAAATCCACAGAAGTTGTATTGGGTGGCAACTGCCACATAGTTTCAGAGTGTGATGTGTCTGACCATATTTGGCCTGCTGGTTTACATGGACTGTGTACTTACTGAGAACATTCAAGTATAAGAAACATCTTGGAACTTGTGTTATTCTTACAAATCTCTGTTCATCTGTAAATATATAGGTAGGGTGAATGAGTCTTCTTCTTTGGCATGATTGTCCAGCAAAGAAACTCTGTGTTACTGGTCATGGGTTCTGTGGGTTCTTGCATGGCTGATGAGCCAATCCTGGAACCACATCTTTGACTGCACACTTGGCAGGTGATTCCAGGGGGAGGGATCTATCCTTGGATGCTAGGTCGCTGCTATTTCTTTCTTAGACTCCTTTTCCGGGCCTCCTCTTGCAGTCGGGTGTCCACGAAGAATTAAGTCTCTTTAAGCTGGAGGTTCCTCCAAATAGGTGTCTTCTGTGCAAGGGTCTCCCAGACATTGATGTCTATGTTCTATTTCTTGAGGTAAGCCTTCAGGGTGTCTTTGAAGTGCTTCCTTTGTCCTCCTCATGTTTGGGAGCCTTCCTTGAGCTGGGAAAAGGAGATTTGCTTTGGTAGTCGGGGCGCTGACATCCTAAGCACATGGCCGGCCCAGCGGAGTTGGCCTCCATGCTGGTGCTCTTGGCTCCTTCAAGGACACTGATATTAGTACACCTCTCCTCCCAGCTGATCTGGAGAAACCATCTCACACAGCGTAGATGGATCTCTCTAGGGCCTTGAGGCGCCGTCAGCACAGAGTCCAATTTTCTGAGCTATATAGAAGAGTTGTACATGAGGATCTTGGTGTCAGCGTGGATATCGCGGGCATCAAAGAATCTTGTCCTTAGGCATCCAAAGGAGGTGCTTGCGGATTGGATGCGATGTTGGATTTCTACTTCCATGTTAGCCTCGGAGGAGAGGTGGCTCCCCAAGTATGGGAAATGATCCACGTTTGGTAGGGTTTCTCCAGTGATTGTGAGAAAGGGAGAGGACGGATTCTCCCTGGGCAGGTTGGTAAAGGACTTTAGTCTTCTTATTTTGAGGCTGAGACTGATTCTTTGGTGTGCCTCAGTGAAGGTGTCAAGCATGGCTTGGAGATTCTCTTCTGAGGGAGTGGAAATGCCAATGTCATCCGCATACGATGCCACTGTCGTTTTCCATCCATCCTGTAGATGATGTCCATTCCACTGGGAACCTTGCTCTTGATGAGGTGAAGGACGGTGGTGATAAAGATG
Organism: Scyliorhinus canicula; assembly: GCF_902713615.1. Lineage (NCBI taxonomy): Eukaryota > Metazoa > Chordata > Chondrichthyes > Carcharhiniformes > Scyliorhinidae > Scyliorhinus > Scyliorhinus canicula. The sequence continues at coordinate 169,921,342 of NC_052146.1, forward strand.
GTGAAAAGGGTGAGGGCAATGGCACATCCCAACTTGACTCCAGTCTTGACCTCCTATTTCTGAGGGTGAGGACTGTCGCCAATATCTTCTGGTGGAGGAGTTGGAGGATGTTGATGATGGACAGCTGGCTTTTGAGAGGATCTTCCACAGCACTTCCCGATTGACGGAGTCCTTGGTCAGATTGATGAAGGTCATTTAGAGTGGTTGATAATTCGCCTGACATTTCTCTTTAAGTTGCCAAGCAGTGGAAATCATTCCCACTGTTCCATGGTTTTGTCGGAAGCCACACTGGCCTTCTGGGAGGATTTCCTCAGAGACTGGAATTAGGCAGCTAGCGAGGATTCGGACGATGATCTTCCTGACAATGGAGAGTAGGGAGATTCCTCAGTAGTTCGCAAAGTCCACTTTGCTTCCTTTCTTGAAGATTGTGGTGATGACGGCATCCCCAAGGTCAGCAGGAGTTTCTTCTTTGTCTCAGATTTTCAGCTGATTGAGATGATGGGTGATCTCTTCTTGAAAATCTCTGCTGGGACCGCATCCACTCTTGTGGCTTTTCCATTCTTCATCATTGATGTCAAGGGTTGGGCACTCATGATCATTGTTCGTTGGTTCTTGGCAAGCTGTGGATGGAGGGTCATGAGGCACTCGCTGATGCGAACAGGGAGTTCCGTGAGTCGGTTGGTAACTTTGTTCTTGTTGACAAAACCAATTCCATGCATCCTGGGCTGATCCTCGGGTTTTCCTCTCCAGAAGAAGGTGTAACCGCCGCCATCTTTTCTCAGTTGCCTTTCCCCTCCGTACTCTGTGGCTTTCTTGCAGGACAGCAACATCAATGTTGAAGTGCCTGAACTCACTGGTAACAAGGGCAGTTCTCCATTCCAGTCGATTATTTTACTTATTATCCATGAAGGTTTTGTACATTCCAGGTTCCAAAATTCAGATTAACATTGATTTTCTGACCGCAGGTAGATGAGCTGCTGGATGTGATTTTCCAGCCAGGTTAGGGGTGGGACAGACTATTTTAGTGCACCTTTCCTAGACCATCCTGAAGAGGGCTGCTCAGTTGTGAAGAAATCAGCTGAAATGCTCTCCTGTTCCTATTCCAAGAGCGAGACAACTGAACTAAACTCCACCGCCTATGTGACAGTCTGAAGCGCGAGACTTCCAGATCTGACGGTCCTGTCCCTGTCACCTCTCATCAATCTCTGCAGTGCTTGTCTGTATGGTTTCTCTAGGTAGACTTCTCATGCGGGACATCTCTTAACGTGGGTATGCTGTTGCACATCAAGCGATACACAGTTCTTGACAGGGGATAGATCCAGTTCCAGTGACAAGAAAACCTTGACAACTGGAGATCTCCCTACTGCTGCAGCCTTAATCCGCCATCGCAACTGCTGATACCATATGAGTATCTTCCACCTGACCGCCGTTGAGGACATGTTTTTGATTGTGCTTTGACTGATTGCTTCCCCCGACCTTACCGCCATGGGTCACCCTGCCATGGAGCTTAAGACTCCTGACAACAATGCTCTGGGGATCAATGGGATGTTCAAGCCTCTCCATCATGGCAATGTGGCAATCCAAGGAATGAATAGCGCATTATAGTTAATCTTTTCATGTTCAATAAAGGTTTTATTCCTTTGTTAAAAGTTAATCAGCAGTTCTGAGACTCTGTTCATCCATGCTTCTAAAACAATAATTAAAACTTATGGTGGACAGGCTTTGGGGTAGCGCGGTGGCACAGGGGTTAGCACTGCTGTCTCACAGCACCAGGGACTCGGGTTCAATTATGACCTTGGGTGACTGTGTGGAGTTTGCACTTTCTCCCCGTGTCTGTGTGGATTTCCTCTGGGTGCTTCGGTTTCCTCTCAAGAGTCCAAAGATGCAGCTTCGGTGGACTCACCATACTAGAAATTTTCCTTAGTTTGTAAGGATGTGCCGGTTCGGTGGGTTTATGGGAATAGGGCGGGGGAGTAGGCCAAGGTGGGATGCTCTTTCAGAGGGTGCAGAATGCTGTCCTTCTGCACGGTAGAGATTCGTGATTCTGTGATGTGTTGAGGATAGGTTCCACTCTGGGGCCTGACTGTCCAGTATTAACAGAAGCTGGGATCGTAATAGGGGCAAATGAATGCATTTTGGACTTTGCTGCATCTTGCCATTTAGTAGGGCTTAATGAGTACCCAATGTATTGTTGCCTTCTTTACTTTGGAGTGAACCACAAGCTGTTTCTTATATCGACCAAATGACCACACAGCCAATATGTTAGTTCAAAAACACAGTTTATTAATAACAGAAGACTTGTATCTCTATGCAATAATACATGTGGCTCCGTACTAAACTACACCTAACAACTAAGATGACCTTTACTTAACTTCGAGCGACCGGCACTGTGCGAGATAAGGCCTTTATCCGGGTCCACGTGGTCGGTTTGGAAGTTGGTGGGTTCGTCTCAGCTGGGCTCGTCCTTCAGGAATGGGCACGGGTCCTTGAACTTGGTTGTTCTGCTGCAGTTGGTCGCACACAGGCCGTTCCTAAAAGACATTGACCTCTAGTGCGTAGGGCATTTTATCCTTCATATCTTTTGCGCCCTTTAGGGCAGTCCTTACTCCAGGTCCGATGGATCGAAAGGGTTTTCGATCACCCTCATCGATCTCAGCTAATTAGGGGGCGCATACCTCGATAGCTGGGCAGGTCCGAGCTATCATTGTCCCAGGCACGTAGGCCTTTCCAAATAAGGGGGGGGGGGGGGGTGGCGCCGATTAGTCTGCTACATTTGTAACTCCTTGATTCAAACTCTATTGTCCTGGAGGAAATGGTGATCGACTCTGAATGGACACAAGTTTCAGCCGAGTCTGGTTTCTTTGCGCAATACACAGAGGCTGTGTACCTGTCTGTGTCCCAAATTGACCACTTTTCATGGCCATTTTTCATGGCTACAGTATGAATGTATGGGATCACATGGATGATCCCAGACCTTATCAGATGCAGCTGAGTCCAAAATGAGGCTTACCCGGTGTGGAAGTAAATGGTTGCCTTGGTGGGCCCTTCCAATATCGTGGGTGGTTCCCAGACACAACTCTCTCAGGATCTTTCAAAAGCCATCTAGCACCTTATACTGGTTACCTCTGATCTGTTTCTCTATCCTCCTAGGAAGCAACACGTATTGAGGGGTTTTCATCAGTCTCCCTAGAACCAACTCATGGGGAGAATGTCTTGATCCTTTCAACTCTGGACTGCCCAAAAGCTTTCTATAGGTATGTCAGGAATAAAAGAATGACTAGGGTAAGAGTAGGGCCAGTCAAGGACAGTGGTGGGAAGTTGTGTGTGGAGGCTGAGGAGATAAGCGAGATACTAAATGAATACTTTTCGTCAGTATTCACTCAAGAAAAAGATAATATTGTGGAGGAGAATGCTGAGACCCAGGCTATTAGAATAGATGGCATTGAGGTGCGTAGGGAAGAAGTGTTGGCAATTCTGGACAAGGTGAAAATAGATAAGTCCCCGGGGCCGGATGGGATTTATCCTAGGATTCTCTGGGAAGCCAGGGAAGAGATTGCTGAGCCTTTGGCTTTGATTTTTAGGTCATCATTGGCTACAGGAATAGTGCCAGAGGACTGGAGGATAGCAAATGTGGTCCCTTTGTTCAAGAAGGGGAGTAGAGATAACCCCGGTAACTATAGGCCGGTGAGCCTAACGTCTGTGGTGGGTAAAGTCTTGGAGAGGATTATAAAAGATACGATTTATAATCATCTAGATAGGAATAATATGATTAGGGACAGTCAGCATGGTTTTGTGAAGGGTAGGTCATGCCTCACAAACCTTATCGAGTTCTTTGAGAAGGTGACTGAACAGGTAGACGAGGGTAGAGCAGTTGATGTGGTGTATATGGATTTCAGTAAAGCGTTTGATAAGGTTCCCCATGGTCGTCTATTACAGAAAATACGGAGGCTGGGGATTGAGGGTGATTTAGAGATGTGGATCAGAAATTGGCTAGTTGAAAGAAGACAGAGAGTGGTAGTTGATGGGAAATGTTCAGAATGGAGTTCAGTTACGAGTGGCGTACCACAAGGATCTGTTCTGGGGCCGTTGCTGTTTGTCATTTTTATAAATGACCTAGAGGAGGGCGCAGAAGGATGGGTGAGTAAATTTGCAGACGACACTAAAGTCGGTGGAGTTGTAGACAGTGCGGAAGGATGTTGCAGGTTACAGAGGGACATAGATAAGCTGCAGAGCTGGGCTGAGAGGTGGCAAATGGAGTTTAATGTGGAGAAGTGTGAGGTGATTCACTTTGGAAAGAATAACAGAAATGCGGAATATTTGGCTAATGGTAAAATTCTTGGTAGTGTGGATGAGCAGAGGGATCTCGGTGTCCATGTACATAGATCCCTGAAAGTTGCCACCCAGGTTGATAGGGTTGTGAAGAAGGCCTATGGTGTGTTGGCCTTTATTGGTAGAGGGATTGAGTTCCGGAGCCATGAGGTCATGTTGCAGTTGTACAAAACTCTAGTACGGCCGCATTTGGAGTATTGCGTACAGTTCTGGTCGCCTCATTATAGGAAGGACGTGGAAGCTTTGGAACGGGTGCAGAGGAGATTTACCAGGATGTTGCCTGGTATGGAGGGAAAATCTTATGAGGAAAGGCTGATGGACTTGAGGTTGTTTTCGTTAGAGAGAAGAAGGTTAAGAGGTGACTTAATAGAGGCATACAAAATGATCAGAGGGTTAGATAGGGTGGACAGCGAGAGCCTTCTCCCGCGGATGGAGGTGGCTAGCACGAGGGGACATAGCCTTAAATTGAGGGGTAATAGATATAGGACAGAGGTCAGAGGTGGGTTTTTTACGCAAAGAGTGGTGAGGCCGTGGAATGCCCTACCTGCAACAGTAGTGAACATGCCAACATTGAGGGCATTTAAAAGTTTATTGGATAAGCATATGGATGATAAGGGCATAGTGTAGGTTAGATGGCCTTTAGATTTTTTCCATGTCGGTGCAACATCGAGGGCCGAAGGGCCTGTACTGCGCTGTATCGTTCTATGTTCTATGTTCTATGGGTATCTTCATCAAAGTTAAAGCAATATATCATCCCACTTGGCAGGATTTTCATTCAGTTTTTTTTACATAAAACCAGTTTTAGGATATGGTTCATTTTTTCCACAATTCCTGATGGCTGTGGGTTATGGTTCCATCCATTGGGTGGGATTCTCCGATTGCTGACGTCAAAATCGCGGTTGCCGATCGGCTGGAGAATGCCTTTTTACGCCGAAATTGGGGGCTGCGCTGTTTCTCCGATGCTCCGCCCCCTCAAAATCGGCGTAGTTGAGGAGTACACCGTGCGCCATTGGAACGGCCTCAGGGTGTCACCTGAGGCCCTCCCCTGATGCTCCGCCCCCAATGGGCCGACTTCCCGGTGTCCAGTGCCGCCACAGTCAGGGAGCCGTTCCGCTGACAGGGAGGCTTTCAGCGAAGCTGGTGGGGGACTGGAGGGGGGTGGTCCAGGGGTGGCGATGGGGTGCGTTATGGTGGGCAGTTTTGTGGCAGGCTGGGTCCTCACACGGCCGGCGCCATGTTGTACGCGCGGCACCGCAGTCCGCCGCTGAGCGCATGCGCGGCCATGTACCTGGCCATTCTGCGTCTGCATCGGCAGGTAAAGCCAGGGGGTTTATGTGGCACAGCTGCTATCCCCCGACCGGACGGAGCACCGACTTTTTGGCCGGACAAAGCTGCGGAATCGGAGAATCCAACCCATTTTCTTTCAATCCCTGACGTTTTAAGCATGGCCTGCATCATCTCACCTGTGAAATGACTCCCTTGTGAGGGAGCCCCATCTAGAAATCACGGACAGGATTGTCCATAGGCGGGATCATCCGCTTCGCCAGGAGCGCACTCCCGCCAGCAGATATCCCAAAGGTGTGGGGGTGGTCACAATGGGAAAGCCCTTTGGCCGGCTGCTGGGTCAGAGTAGTGGGATATGAGTGCACCATGCCAGAAAACGGGTCTGGCGGAACGCAGGATCTCACTCCACGTCTTTACCAGTGTTTTTGCTGTTTATAATATCATGCATCCACCCACCTGGTGAAATTGGCCACTAACGCCAGACAATATTTATTGCCCTTCTTAGTCGGGGGTCAGGCTCTAATAAAGTTAATCCAGGCACATTTCCATGGTCCTTCAGACCTTCAGGCATGGCTTTTTCATGTGGGGGCCAGGATTATGGCAGAAATTTTTACAAAAATCTACCACATCACCTCAAAGGTGTGGCCAGTAACCTACTTCTTCTACTCTCCTCCAGGTGGCATCAGGTCTTGGATGTCCCATCCCTGGATCTCTATGTGTATAGTTGAATGAATTCCTCTTGCTATCTGTCTGGAACTATCCACTTACCACCTTCAGCTAGGGCTACCAGCAAGGGATAACGTGGGAAAGGAAAAGAAAGATGGAAAACACACAGATGGACACTATTGAGCTTGGAATGTTCAAATGATAAGGGTATAGTTGCAGAGAGTTCCAGAGAAAGTATGCTAGACCATAAGACTATAAGACTCACGAGTCAAAGTAGGCCATTCAACCATCGAGTCTGCTCCACCATTCAATGAGATCATGACTGATTTGATATGATAATCCATAACTTCCCTTTCTCACCTTATCCCCATAACCTCCCATACAGGGAGGTAGAGAGAAAACGGGGAATTATAGACCAGTCATTTGATGTCATTAGTGGGGAAAATGTTAGAGTCCACTGACAAAAATTTAAAAGCAGAGCACTTAGAAAACAGTGGCAGGATCGGACAGAATCAGCATAGATTTACGAATCAAATCTGATTCACAAATCAACTGGAATTCTTTGAGAATGTAACTAATAGAGTCAACAAGGGGGAGCCAGTGGATGTGGTTTATTTGGACCTTCAGAAGGCTTTAAAGAAGCTCCCACACAATAGAATTTACAGTGCAGAAGGAGGCCATTCCACCCATCGAGTCAGCTCTTGGAAAGAGCACCCTACCCAAGGTCAACACCGCCACCCTATCCCCATAACCCAGTAACCCCACCCAACACTAAGGGCAATTTTGGACACTAAGGGCAATTTATCATTGTCAACCCACCTAACCTGCACATCTTTGGACTGTGGGAGGAAACCGGAGCACCCGGAGGAAACCCACGCACACACGGGGAGGATGTGCAGACTCTGCACAGACAGTGACCCAAGCCGGAATCGAACCTGAGACCCTGGAGCTGTGAAGCAATTGTGCTATCCACAATGCTAGCGTGTTGCCCTCAGATTAACCTAAGAGATTAGCCTGTAAAATTAAAGTGCATGGGATTAGGGGTAGTGGATCTGGATGGATAGAAAACTGGTTGACAGACAAGAAACAAAGAGGAGGAATCAATGGGATTTTCCCATGTGGCAGACAGTGACTAGAGGGGTACTGCAGGGATCGGTGCTGGGACCCAGCTATTCACAAATTATATATTAATTATTTAGATGAGGGAACAAAATTTAATATCTCCAAATTTGCAGGTTACACAAAACTAGGTGGGAGGAGGATGCAGAGATCCTTCTGTGTGATTTGGACAAGTTGAATGAGAAGGCAAAGGAATGGCAGATGCAGTAGAATTTGGGTAAATGTGAGGTTATCCACTTTGGTAGCAAAAACAGGAAGGCAAACTACTATCTGAATGGCTATAGATTGAGAGAGGGGAATGTGCAACAAGACCTGAGTGTCCTCATACACCAGTCACTGAAAGTAAGCTAAAAGCAAATTACTGTGGATGCTGGAACCAGAAACAAAAACAGGAAGTACTGGACAATCTCAGCAGGTCTGACAGCATCTGTGGAGAGAGAAAGGAGCTAATGTTTCGAGTTTGGATGACTCTTTGTCAAAGCTGGAGCGAACTGGAAATGGGGTCAGATTTATACTGTTGTGGGGGAGGCATGAAGCAGTAGGATTAGATAGAGGGCCAGCTGTGGTGATATAATCACTGTAGTGATGCATACTTGCAGTAGGGGGATGTATGGCTGTACCTGTAATACAGGTTCCTCCGGTAAGCCCCTGCCGGCTAGCTCCGCCCACAGGGAGCTTGTGTATAAATATGCGTGTGAGTCACTCAGACCCTAGTCTACAGTTGCAGATGGAGGAATAGCATCGCACAGCAATAAAGCCTCTATTGTACTAGTCTCTCGTCTTTGAGTATAATTGTTAGCGCTACACCAGCGAAACATGGAGATTGACAAAGATGTCATCACCAAAAGGAAAAAGGGAATATACTAATGACTAAGAAGGCTGCTCATAGTGGCACATTAAGAGATCAGGGCCGGGATTCTCCCCTACCCGGCAGGGTGGGGGTCCTGGCGTGTCGGAGTGATGTGAACCACTCCAGCGACGGGCCGCCCCAAAGGTTCGGAAGTCTCTGCACCTTTAGGGGCCAAGCCCTCACATTGAGGGGCTAGGCCCGCGCCGGAGTGGTTCCCACTCCGCCGGCTGACATGAACGGCCTTTGGCGCCACGCCAGCCGGGGCCGAAAGGACTTCGCCGGCTGGCGTAAGTCCGCGCATGCACTGGGGCATCAGCCGCTGCTGACGTCATACCAGCGCATGCGCAGGGGAGGGGGTCTCTTCCGACTCCTCCATGCTGAAGACCATGGCGAAGGTGAAAGAAAAAGAGTGCCCCCACGGCACAGGCCCGCCCGCCGATCGGTTGGCCCCGATCGCGGCCACCGTGGGGTCAGATCGCCCCCCCCCCCCCCCCCCCCCCCCAGGACCCCGGAGCCTGCCCGCGCTGCCAATCCTGCCGGTCAGGTAGGTGGTTTAATCCACGCCGGCGGGAGAGGACTGTCAGCGGCGGGACTTCGGGGCTGGAGAATCGCCGTGGGGGGCCCATCGACCGGCGTGGCGCGATTCCCGCTGAATCTCGGGGGGCGGAGAATTCGGCACACGGCGGGGGCGGGATTGACGCTGGCCCCGGGCGATTCTCCGACCCCCCCGGGGGGTCGGAGAATCCCGCCCCAGGATGTGTTAATGGCAAGACAACTTGGAACAGGGAACAGATGGCCCGAATGGGGTGGGGTCGGGGGGCACAATGATGATGGGAAAACAGAAATGAAAGTAGATTGAAATAAATAAAAATGGGGTGAAGGTGGAGGAGAGAGTTCAGTCTGAAGTTGAACTCAATATTAAATGAAGAAGGCTGTAATGTGCCTAATCAGATAATGTGGTGCTGCTCCTCCAGTTTGTGTTGGGCTTCACTGGAACCTGAGTTGAAATGGCAGCGACAGGAAGGTCTGGGTCCTGCTTGCAAACAGACCGAACGTATCCTGCAAAGTGGTTACTGAGTCTGTGTTTAGTCCCTGCAATGTAGAGTACAGCGCATGGGAGCAGCAAATGCAACAGACCAGATTGAAGGAGGTGCACATGAAGTGTGCCTCACATGGAAAGAATGTTTAGGCTGTTGGATGGTGAGCAGGGAGGAGGTAAAGGGGCAGGGGTTGCACGTTCTCCGATTGCATGGGAAGGTGCCATGGAAAGGAAACATGTGGGCACAGCAGGTGGTAAAAAAGGCAGATGGCATGTTATCCTTCATAGCGAGAAGATTCATGTACAGAAGCAGGGATGACTTGCTCCAGTTCTACAGGGACTTGGTGAGACCACACCTAGAATATTAGTGCAGTTTGGGTCTCCTTATCTGAGGAAGGATGTTCTTGCCGTAAAGGGAGTGCAGCAGAGATTTACAAACCTGATTCCTGGTCGACGGAGCTGACGTACGAGGAGAGATTCATAGAATCGTAGAATTATAGATTTTACAGTGCAGAAGGAGGCCATTCGGCCCATCGGGTCCGCACCGGCCCTTGGAAAGAGCATCCTACTTAAGCCCACGCCTCTACCCTTTCCCCGTAATCCATTAACCCCACCTAACCATTTTGGCCTGCATATCTTTGTACTGTGGGAGGAAACCGGAGCAGCCGGAAGAAACTCACGCACATACGGGGAGAAAGTTCAACCTCAACACAGACAGTCACCCAAGGCCGGAATTGAACCCTGGCCCCTGGAGCTGTGAGGCAGCAGTGTTAACCACTGTGCCACCACACCACAGAAATCGTGGGCGGTATTCTCTGGCAGGGTTCTCCATTGCGCTGGCAGTGCACCCACACCCACGGGTTTCCTGGCAGTGTGGGGTGACCACAATTGGAATTCCCATTGGCAGGTGGCGGAAAGGGAGCAACTGTCGTGGACGCGCCGCCGAGGAAGACGTAGTTGGCAGATGGGAAAATCTCGCCCTGTATGTCTTCAATATAGCTCGTGGGGTTAAAGGGAACACAGGATATGGGGGGAAAGAGGGAACAGGTTACTGAGTTGGATGATTAGCCATGATCATAATGAATGGCGGAGCAGGTTCGAAGGGTCGAATGGCCTCCATCTGCTCTTATTTTTTATGTTCGGAACTCTTGACCCTTACTGATTAAAAGCCTGCTTATTTCAGCCTTGAACATACTTAACGACCAACTTCTACAGCCCTCTGTGTTAAAGAATTCAACAGATTCCACAGATTCACTACCCTTTGAGAGAAGAAATTCCTCCTCATCTGTTTTATTGGGCGACCACCTATTTTGAGATTATGCCTTCTGGTCCTAGACTTTCCCACAACGGCGGTATGGCGGCACAGTGGTTAGCACTGCTGCTTCACAGCGCCATGGACCCAGAGTTCAATTCTGACCTTGGGTGACTATGTGGAGTTTATACATTCTCCCCGTGTGTGCGTGGGTTACCTCCGGGTGCTCCGGTTTCCTCCCACAGTCCAAAGATGCGCAGGTTCGGTGGATTGGCCGTGATAAACATTGCCCCCTGGTGTCCAGGGATGTGAAGGTTAGGTTAAGGGGTTATTGGGAAGTGGATTTGCGTGGAATGTTCTTTCAGATGGTCAGTGCAGACTCGATGGGCAGAATGGCCTCCTTCTGCACTGTAGGGATTCAATGATTCTATGATTCCATGAACCTCTCAGCATCAACCCTGTTAAGCCCCCTGAGAATCCTATATGACTCAATAAAGTCATGTCTAATTCTTCTAAATGCAGTGAGTCCAGGCCCAACCCATCAACTCTCCTCATAAGAAAATCTTTCCATAGGTGAGATTAACTGAGTTAACTGAGTTAATCTTATCCAAACTGCATCCAATTCCCATATATTTTTCCTTTGATAAGGGGACCCAAACTAATCACAGTATCCCAGGCATGGTCCAACTCATGCCTTGTATAGTTTTAGTAAGGTTTCCCTATTTTTATATTCCACTCCCTTTGAAATAAAGGTCAATATTCCATTTGCCTTCCCTGTTACCTGTTGAACCTGCATGCTATCTTTTTGCGATTTATGCACAATGAACCTCAAATCCCCCCGCACTCTTTCTCCTTTTAAATAATACTCAGCTCCTTTATTCTTCCCACCAAAGTGCATAACCTGTCTGTAACCCTGTGTAGACTCCTTGTGTCATCCTCCCCACTTGCCTTCCCACCTATTTTTCTGTCATCCGAAAACCTGGCGATAATATATTCACTTCCCTTGTCCAAGTCATCAAAATATATTGTAAATAATTTTGGCCCCTGCACTGACCTCTGGGCACTCCACAAGTTACAGGTTGCCATCCTGAAAATGCCCCTCTAATCCCAACACTCTGTCTTCTATTGGTTAGCAAATCCTTTATCCATGCGAATGTGCTACCCCCAACACCATCGGCTCTTATTTTATTAAGCAGCCGTTTGTGTGGTACCTTATTGAACACTATTTGGAAATCCAAGTATATTGCATCTACTGGTTCCCCTTTATCCCTCCTATTCATTACCACCTCAAAGAATTTTACTACCTTTACCAGGCATTATTTACCCTTCATGAAGCTATTCTGACTTTACTTGATTAAATTATGCATTTCTAAATGCTCTGCTTTTACATCCTTTGTAATGGACTCTAATATTTTCCCGATGACAGATGTTAAGCTAACTGGCCTATAGTTACCTGTTTTTGTCTCCCTCCCTTTTTGAATAAGGGTGTTAGACTGCCAGTTTTCCAATCCTTTGGCTTTTTTCCAGAATTTTAGGATTCTATCAGTGTATCCATTACCCCTGTAGCTACTTCCTTTAATATTCTCGGATGCAACCCATCAGGTCCAGGGGATTTATTGGTCTTTAGCCCCATTAGTTTCCCTGGCACATTTTGTGTAGCGATAGTTGCAGTCATTTCCACCTCCCCTTTTGCCCCTTAATTATTTGGTATTTTTGGAATGTTTTAAGTGGCTTCCACCGTGAAGACTGATGCCAAGTATTTAGTTAACTCCTCTGCCATTTCCAGGTTCCCCATTATTATTTCCCCATCCTCATTCTCTATGGGGCTTATGTTTACTTTGGCCTCTCTCTTTCTTTTTGTATATTTAAAGAAGCTCCCAATCCTCTGGCTCACCAGCAATCTTAGCTGCATTGTGCGTTTTTTCTTTCGGCTGAATACTATCCTTAACCTCCTTGGTTAACCATAGTTAACTTACCCCCTTCCTAGAATCATTCTTCCTCGCTGGGATATATCTTTGTTCTGAGTTATGAACTATTTTCATAAAGATCTGTCATTGTTGGTCACCCATCTTTTCTGCTGAAGCTTTTTCCCAGTCCACTCCAGTGAACACTGCCCTCATTCCTTTATAATCACCCTATATAAAACAAAGATGTGCGGGTTAGGTGGATTGGCCATACTAAATTGCCCGTAGTGTAAGGTTAATGGGGGGATTGTTGGGTTACGGGTATACGGGTTACGTGGGTTTAAGTAGGGTGATCATTGCTCGGCACAACATCGAGGGCCGAAGGGCCTGTTCTGTGCTGTACTGTTCTATGTTCTATTATTTAAGATGAGCACAGTTGTTTCTGACCCACGTTTCTCACTCTCAAACTGAATGGTAAATTCTACCATGTTATGGTCACTGTTTCCTAGGAGTTCTTTTACTCTGAGATTGTTTATTAAAGCTATCTCATTGCACATTAATAGATCCAAAATTTCCTGATCCCTGGTTGGATCCACAACATATTGTTCAAAGAAACTGTCTTGAATACACTTGATGATTTTTTTCCTCATCGCTACTTTTGCCAATTTAATTTTCTCAATCCACATGAAGATGAAAACATTCACGATTAAGGCACTACCTTTTCTTACATGCCCTCATTATCTCCTGATCTATTCTCCATCCTACAATATAGATACTGTTAGAGAGTCTGTAGACTACACCCACCAGTATCTTCTTGCCCTTGTTATTTCTTACCTCCACCCATTTAGATTCTCCAGCTTCTGATCCAAGATCATTTCAAGCTAATATACTTATTTCATCTTGTACTAACAAAGTTGCCCTACTACCCTTTCCTTCCTGCCAGACCTTACGAAAAGTCACATAAGCCTGAATATTTAGTTCCCAGCTTTGATATCCCTGTAACCATGTCTCAGAAATGGCTATAGGATCAGAGAATAGAATCCGTACAGCGTAGAAGCAGCGCCGGCCCTAGGGTTGCTGGCGCCCCGGGCAAGCTGAACTTCAGCGCCCTTCCGGGGGTGGGGGGGGGCCGAGGCGGGGGTGCGGGGCCGAGGCGGGGGGCGGGGCCGAGGGCGGGGCCGAGGGTGCGGGGGGAGGGCGGACGGAGGGGGGGCGGCCGGAGGGGGGGGGGGCGGCCGGAGGGGGGGGGGGGGGGGGCGGGAGGGGGCGGGGCGGAGGGGGCCGCCCTGGGGGAGGGCGGCCACCGCGCATGCGCTGGTTGGCACCGGCCCAACTGCGCATGCGCGGGACCCGAGTCTCTGGCGCCCCCGAGAACATGGCGCCCCGGGCGACTGCCCGAGTTGCCGGTACCTTGGGCCGGCCCTGCGTAGAAGAAGGCCGTTTGGGCCATCGAGTCTGTACTGATCCTCCAAAAGAGCACCCTATCTAGGCCCACTGCCCTGCCATGTTCCCGTAACTCCACCGAACCTTTGGACATTAATGGGCAATTTAGCAAGGCCAATCCACCTAACTTCACGTCTTTGGACTTTGGGAGGAAACCAGAGCACCCGAAGGAAACCCACACAGACATGGGGAGAACATAAAAACTCCGCACACACAGTGACCCAGGGTGGGAATTGAACCCAGCTCCCTGGTGCTGTGAGGCAGCAGTGCTAACCACTGAGCTACTGTGCCACCCCATTAATCCATTAACCTCAATTTGAGCCATGAATTAATTTATTTTGTGCTTTTTACCATTTTTCCCCCTTTGATGCTTTTTGCTGCTTTTTAAATGTTTGTACACTCTATCCCTTCATGTCACATTCTGGCCATCATTATTTAAACAGCTGCCTATATCCTTTTGCTTTGTGAGCCTGCATTATCCTCTCACCAGAAACATCCCCTCCTCTATTAACTTTAAAGCCTCCTCTGCTTTCTTAGTTATGTGGTTTGCAAGAATACTGATCCCAGCACAGTTCAGATGTAGGCCCTCCCAATGGTACAGTCCCCACTTTCCTCAGTACTGATGCTAGTGCCCCACTTCTCCCACACCAGTCTTTGAGTCACAAATTAATCTCTCCAATTTTATGTAACCTATGCCAATTTGCACACAGTTTGGATAATAATCCAGAGATTATAGCTGTTGTTTAATTTATTGCCTAGCTCCTCACCACTCCATGCAGAACCTCTTTCCTCATTCCACCTATAACGTTGATACCTACATGGACCATGACAATGAGACCCTTCCCCTCCCACTGCAACATCCTTTCCAGCTAAGAATAGGGGCGGGATTCTCCGACCCCTTGCCAGGTCGGAGGATCGCCGGGGGCCGGTGTCAATCCCGCCCCCGCCGTGTCCCGAATTCTCCGGCACTGGGGATTCAGCGGGGGCGGGAATTGCGTCGCGCCGGCCGGCGCCCCCCCCCCCGGCAATTCTTCAGCCCACGATGGGCTGAAGTCCCGCCGCTGTCAAGCCTCTCCCGCCGGCGTGGATCAAACCACCTACCTTACTGGCGGGAGCAGGCGGCGCGGGCGGGCTCCGGGGTCCCGCGGGGCGATCTGGTCCCGGGGGGTGGCCTGGCCCACGATCAGGGCCCACCAATCGGCGGGCGGGCCTGTGCCGTGGGGGCACTCTTTTCCTTCCGCCTTCACCATTGTCTTCATCATGGCGGAGGCGGAAGTGACCCCCTCCCCTGCGCATGCGCGGGGATGACGTCAGCAGCCGCTGACGCTCCGGCGCATGCGCGGACTTCCGCCGGCCGGCGAAGTCCCTTCGGCCCCGGCTGGTGTGGTGCCAAAGGCCTTTTGCGCTGTCCGGCGGGGTGCCAAACACTCTGGCGCGGGCCTAGCCCCTCAAGGTTAGGGCTTGGCCCCTAAAGGTGCGGAGAGTAAGATTGATTAGGAGAGTAAACTAGCTCAGAATATAAAAGTTCATAAAGGGCAGGTTGTGCCTAACTAATTTAGTGGAATTTTTTGAGGACATTACCAGTGCAGTAGATAACGGGGAGCCAATGGATGTGGTATATCTGGATTTCCAGAAAGCTTTTGACAAGGTGCCACACAAAAGGTTGCTGCATAAGATAAAGATGCATGGCATTAAGGGTAAAGTAGTAGCATGGATAGAGGATTGGTTAATTAATAGAAAGCAAAGAGTGGGGATTAATGGGTGTTTCTCTGGTTGGCAATCAGTAGCTAGTGGTGTCCCTCAGGGATCAGTGTTGGGCCCACAATTGTTCACAATTTACATAGATGATTTGGTGTTGGGGGACCAAGGGCAATGTGTCCAAGTTTTCAGATGACACTAAAATGAGTGGTAAAGCGAAAAGTGCAGAGGATACTGGAAGTCTGCAGAGGGATTTGGATAGGTTAAGTGAATGGGCTCGGGTCTGGCAGATGGAATACAATGTTGACAAATGTGAGGTTATCCATTTTGGTAGGAAGAACAGCAAAAGGGATTATTATTTAAATGATAAAATATTAAAGCATGCCGCTGTGCAGAGAGACTTGGGTGTGCTAGTGCATGAGTCACAAAAAGTTGGTTTACAGGTACGACAGGTGATTAAGAAGGAGAATGGAATTTTGTCCTTCATTGCTAGAGGGATGGAGTTTAAGGCTAGGGAGGTTATGCTGCAATTGTATATGGTGGGCGAGATTCTCCGGACTCACGACGGTTCGGAGAATAGCGGGCGTCGGAAATTTTTACGGCGACGCTGTTCCGACGCCCTCCCGCTATTCTCCGAACCCCGCAAAATGTCGGAGTCGCCATTCCCGACAAACGCCTCCTTCCCGCCCCTGACACGACCAGAATCGCCACTGATAGCCCCCCCCGCTATTCACCGGCCCGGATGGGCCGAAGTCCCGACGTCATGGCGCCCTGTTTGCACGTCGTGAAACACACCTGCTTTTTAAATTCGTCAACCAGTCGGCCTGGCTGACGACAGCTTGGAGGAGGTCAGGGCACCACTCTGCGCACCGCTCAGCGCACCGCTCAGCGCACCGCCCAGCGCACCGCTCGAGTCTGGCCACAACGGGGAAGGCATCCCTGAGAATGGGAGGGGGTCCAGAGCGGGGGGAGTGTGGGGCGACGGGCGAGGCAGTGGGGGAGACGGGGGAGGCAGTGGGGGAGACAGGGGAGGCAGTGGGGGGCGACGGGGGAGGCAGTGGGGGGCGACAGAGGGGGGGGGGGTTAGGTAGAGAGTGAGCCGTCCAACCCCGTAACAAAATGTCTGCCAGCATGCCATGGTGTGCCGGTGACGAGGACACGGCCGCTGGTTCCCCTGTGGCTTCCGGACACAGGCCACTGACGCACCCGTGAGGAGGCCATAGTTTACTGGCCGTTGGATGCAGAAAGTGACCAGGGGTTAGGCTGACCGCGTGTCAGCAGCGCGACCAGGCCACCGGGACACACTGGTATCCCATGGCTGGCGGCTGCCGAGGTGTCGACTAACCTCCGTCTAACATGTCCCGTTTCTCTGCCTCCCACCACCCTTCTGTAGGTTAGCACGATGTATGGGAACAGAACGGCGATGTTCTGCGCAGTGGTTGGGGCCGCTCTACTGGATTTGGAGATGCAGCAGCGTCCACAGCCACAACCCGCAGTGGCTGCAGGGCCAGCTGCAGCAGCAGAGGGAAGGGCCGAGGAGATGCCAATCGCGAGCAGCATGGGGGGGGGGGGGGGGGGGGGGGGGGGGGGAGGAGGAGGAGGAGGAAGAGGAAGAGGAGAGAGTGAGGGTGCAGCCACGGCGCCAGAGGCGACGACCAAAGCCGAGGGTGTACCGTGTCCGGGTCTCTTTCCTAACAATGCCGGACATCACCTGCAGGAGAAGACTCCGGCTGAGTAGGCAGACGGTGATACATATCTGCCAACTCTTGTCGCACCTCGCCCCACGTGGAATGGGGGGAGGACACGCGATCCCGGTTGCCATCAAGGTGACGGTCGCTCTGAACTTCTATGCTATCGGCTCCTTCCAGTCTCCGAGCGGGGACGTCTCCGGGATCTCCCAGTCATCGGTGCACAGGTGCATCCGGGATGTGACCGACGCCCTCTATGCCATCGCGGACCGCTACATCACCTTTCCCGAGGACCAAGCAAGTCAAGACTCACGAGCCCGTGGATTTGCCAGTGTGGCCGGGATACCGAGGGTTCAGGGGTCAATCGACTGTGTTCACGTCCCCATGCGCCCGCCTGCTGTGGACAAGGAAGTGTTCACAAACAGGAGGGGGACATACTCCATTAATGTCCAGGTGGTATGCGACCCCCACATGAGGTTCATGAATGTCTGTGCAAGGTTCCCAGGGAGTGTGCATGACTTCTACATACTAGTGCAGTCGTTCATCCCTGCGATATTTGAGGGGCGTCCCCCCCGGCTGAGGGGCTGGTTGCTAGGCGACAGGGGTTATCCGCTGAGGTCTTGGTTGATGACGCCTATACGGAGGCCTCAGACCAATGCGGAAACACGATACAACGAGGCCCATGCAGCAACCAGGGGTGTGGTGGAGCGCTGCCTTGGCCTCCTGAAGATGAGATTCAGGTGCCTGGACCGCTCCGGAGGGGCCCTGCAGTACCAGGCCGACAGGGTCGCTCGCATTGTAGTGGTCTGCTGTGCGCTGCACAACATCGCGATGCAGAGGGGAGATGACCTGTTGCAGGAGGCGGAGGGAGAAGCTAGTGGCAGTGGTACCAGCACAGAGGAGGAGGAGGAGGAGGAGGAGGAGGAGGCGAGGGAGGAGGAGGAGGAGGAGGAGGAGGAGGAGGAGGAGGAGGAGGAGGAGGAGGAGGAGGAGGAGGCTGGCGGAGTGGCGGGCGCAGAACGCAGACACGACCCAGGTGCTGGTGATGTCCAGGAGGCGGCACGACGGACCCGGCAAGGACGGCGGGCACGCGACGCCCTGGTGGCAGCACGGTTCACGCATCGCATGTGACGTCCCCGATGAACACCAAACCACCACCTGCATCGCTAGTCATGCAGAGGGTCACCACACAACTGCCACCAACACAACCCCCCCCCCCCCCCCCCTCAGTGTACACTGCTCCACTTCGACATGACGCTTATCACAGGGTGCAGACGGAATGGCACAACATTGATGGCTGTGTCAGCGGGTGTGATCAGTGCCATGTGGAATGATGACAGCCCGCTCTGCGAAGAGCTGTGAGCTCAGAATCGTTAGAGAGAGTCTGACCCATGGCAATAGCTGAACCATCCACCTTGGTGGCCGCTGAGTTCGTCACTGACACTCCATCACGTGCCCGCGTGGGCTAGCTGTGGGAGGGGGTAGGGGCAGGGACTGCACACCCGGCACCGAGGTTTCACCACCCGTCACCCCCAGCGACACTCGGTCACCATCACGATTCCTGTGGCTGTGGAACAATCATACGGTATTACAAGTAAGGTGGAACAGTGCGTTTAATATTAACAATTATTTACAGGTGCCCTAGCCCCTACAACTAAACTGTGCCCTTCACCCGTGCCAACTTACTCAGTGTCTATCTTAGTTGCCTTACGGGCCCTACCACTACGTCTAAGTGACTCCCCAGATGATACAGCAGGAGTGGAGGAGGATTGCTGCGAATCGCCCCCCTCGACTCGTTTCTCCTTGGCTAAGCGTTTCCTGGGGCGACCAGGCCTTGATGGGCCAGGCTGCTCTGCGGGCGTCTCGGGTGACATTGTGCCACCCTGCTCTGCCTGCTGCCCACCCGATGCACCAGGGATGGGACGGGGGGAGGCCGAGAATTCCGGGACGTCCCGTGATGGAGTTAATGGGGCGGGCCCCGAAACCTCCTCCTCCCTCGGGGAGCCTGGTGGCCCCCGGGCCTCACTTTGGGACAGAGGTGCGAGCGGGGAGGTGCCCCGTCGCACCACCGACACCTGGCGCTGCCAGTCCTGGAGGCCTGCAACGGTATCCACCAGGATCCGAAGGTTTGCAGAGACGGAGTCCAGGGAGTTAGACATTCCTGCCAGGGACTTTGCGATCTCAACCTGTGTGTGCACGACGCCATCCAGCACATGTGTCAGGCGGTTGATGGTCTCCGCGACCGACTGCTGCGACTGGGCTATGACCTGCTGAGACTCGGCCATGGCCCGCAGGGCGCCGGCAATGTCGTTTTGGCTCTGGCACATTGCTGCCTGTGAGAGGGCAACCCTGTCCAGGGCCGAGGATGACGCGTGCACATTAACCCCAACGTCTTGCATAACCTGACCCATTGCCTCCACCGCGGATGCCACCCGTGCGGTGTCGGACTGGGTCTCTGCCATGAGCGGCACCACTCCCTGCTCTTGGACGCAGTTCGACTCCTCTAACAGCGTCTGCAGAGCCAGGAAGGCTGCCCTCCTCCCGCCATTGTTTCCCTGGGTTTCCTGAGGCATCGGCTGTGCGGGTGGGTTGATAAACTCCAGGAACTCAGAAAATGTCTGGGAGCCAGCTGCATCCTGGGCCTGGTCTGGCCTCCGCGAGTCCGGGCCCTCTGTTGCTCAGACCTCCACCTGCTGTACCTGCTCAGCTGTGATGTGCCAACCAGACTGTGCCCCAGGAGACTCATCACTAAATAGGCCCGCCGGGGTGTGTATCTCTGGGATGATGGATGTGGTGGGAGAAAGCAGTGCCGCAAGCCCGACGCTCTCAATGTTTAGGGCCTCCTCCAGGGTGTGGGGCTGCTCAGCGACAGGAGGGTTGTCCCTGGCCATTTCTGGTGGTGGTGGTGGACTTCGAACCCTCTGTGCGTCCTGGTCCGCAGATTGGGTTGGGGCGGATAGGGCTGCCCGCTGATCGGGCACCCTCTGTTGTGAGGCCCCGGGTGAGGTGGCGGCAGATTCCTGTCTCCGTCTGGAGGCAGACGCCCTGGTCGTTCGGCATCACGTCCTAGGGAAGAGAATGAGACGGGCTATTTCGATTTGCTCGGCAGGCCGCTGGACGGTCCCAGTGGGCAGGGTTTGTGAAGGGACAGAGGATGGGGGAGGTGTCCCAGTGGGCAGGGTGTGTGAAGGGACAGAGGATGGGGGAGGTGTCCCAGTGGGCAGGGTGTGTGAAGGGACAGAGAATGGGGGAGGTGTCCCAGTGGGCAGGGTGTGTGAAGGGACAGAGGATGGGGGAGGGGTGAGTGTTTGTCAGGGAGGGTTGTCTCACTTGCTGCAGTTCCGCCAACCTCGCATTGCGCGATATCGCGGGTGGCAGACCCCCCAACAAGGTCCAGGGCCCTCTGTTCAAAGGTACTGAGGGGGTGCAGGTTGGGCGAACCCCCTCCAGTCTTGTGCCGCTCACGGTGGTTATGAGCGGCCTTGGCCTGTTGGGGGAGGGAACATAGGTAGATCATTACAAAACGGTAGGTATCAGCAGTCCGTTCAGATACTGGCACAGTTTGGGGGGGGCAAGTTGTCATAAGACGATTGCATCTCTCCTCGGGGCCAGAGCGCTGGGTCTGTGACAACTTTGTGAACCACCCTCAAATAACTCTGCCCCAATCCCTCTCCCTCCCCCCCCCTCCCGTGCCGGGGGGGGGGGGGGGTGCTTAAGTTAAGGGGGAGGAATGGTTGTGACTAGGGGGCACCCTCATGGCACTTACCCTGGCAGACCTGGTGAGGTCGTGTAGCTTCTTCCTACATTGCTCTGCTGAGCGAGGGGTCTGCCCCACAGCACTGACGGCAGCAGCCACGTCACGCCAGGCCTGGCGTACCGCGCTGGCAGGTTGGCAATGCCCTCTCCGCGGGCGGATGATGCCCCTCCTCTGCTCCACGGCATCGAGCAGCGCCTCGACGTCAGCATCTACAAAGCGAGGAGCAGCTCTCCTCGGCTCCGACATCCTGCCCGACAGATTCTGTGGTCGCCCGCGCCTTTTTACGGCGTCGGGCGGCGTCACGTGGGCGTGATCGTGTCGTCGTCGCGTTCCGTCGTCATCACGCACGTAATTGACGCGGCCGCGCTACTAGCCCATTTCCAGGAAGTGAATCCGTCGGGAAATGAAGCCTTCGCGACCGTCGTAAAACGCTCCCGATTTTTACGACGGTTTTACGACTTTCCGCGGGTGCGGAGAATTTCGCCCGGTGTTAGTGAGGCCACACCTGGAGTATTGTGTTCAGTTTTGGTCTCCTTACTTGAGAAAGGACGTACTGTCACTGGAGGGTGTGCAGAGGAGATTCACTAGGTTAATCCCAGAGCTGAAGGGGTTGGATTACGAGGAGAGGTTGAATAGACTGGGACTGTACTCGTTGGAATTTAGAAGGATGAGGGGGGATCTTATAGAAACATTTAAAATTATGAAGGGAATAGATAGGATAGATGTGGGCAGGTTGTTTCCACTGGAGGGTGAAAGCAGAACTAGGGGGCATAGCCTCAAAATAAGGGGAAGTAGATTTAGGACTGAGTTTAGGAGGAACTTCTTCACCCAAAGGGTTGTGAATCTATGGAATTCCTTGCCCTGTGAAGCAGTAGAGGCTCCTTCATTAAATGTTTTTAAGGTAAAGATAGATAGTTTTTTGAAGAATAAAGGGATTAAGGGTTATGGTGTTCGGGCCGGAAAGTGGAGTTGAGTCCACAAAAGATCAGCCATGACCTCATTGAATGGCGGAGCAGGCTCGAGGGGCCAGATGGCCTACTCCTGTTCCTAGTTCTTATGTTCTTATGAGACGTCTGCACCTTTGGGGCGGCCCGACGCCGGAGTGGTTCACGCCACTCCATCACACCGGGACCCCCCGCCGGGTAGGGGAGAATCCCGGCCCAGATGTCCCAAACCCTGGCACTGGGCAGGCAACACAGCCATCTGGACACTGGCTCTTTGCTGCAGAGAACAGTGTCAAATTCTCACTATACTGTCCCCTAATACCAATGCATTATTGTGTGATTTCCCCCCACTTGAATGGTTTTGTGTTCCATTGCGCCATGGCCAGTCAGAAGCCCCCCACTCTCATCAAAACTATCTGAGAGAATCTCAAGCCTGTTCCTGCACCTCTGGCTCCCCACACCTGTCTAAGCTGCAGTCACCTCCCCTGTTCCTGACCACCTTCCAAACCAGAAGGTCTGATCTGAAAGGTTGAGTCTGCTTCCTGAAATAAAGTATCCAGGCAACTCTCTTCACCTCCATGTGTCACAGTGTCTGCAGCTCAGGCCTCCAGCTCGATGACTCTGAGCCGAAGCTCTTCAAGCCGCAGTCTCCGACTGCAGACATGTTTGCGCAGGATCACATTGCTATCCAGGAGCTCCCACATGCTGCAGCCTGGACCAAAGAGACCCCAGAGTGCACAAGGAGGCCATTTGGGCCATTCTGTCTGCACCAACCCTCTGAACGAGCCCACTTCCACATCTAACCTGCACTTATTTGGTGTGTGGGAGGAACCCGGAGGAAACCCACACAGACACGGGGAGAAAGTGCAAACTCTACACTGAAGTTGCCAAAGTCGGAATTTAACCCGGGTCCCTGGCATTGTGAGGCAGCAGTGCTAACCCCTGTGCCACCTTGCCGTCACGACACATCATCTGTCCTGCCATCCTTAATGTGTTTGAACTAATTACTTAACTTTATTTTTAAATTATTTATGGTAGTTTAAATATATTTTATTAAATAACCACCAAGTTGTGCACTGTTTTAAATCCTAGTCATGATGTGGAGATGCCGGCATTGGACTGGGGTGAGCACAGTAAGACGTCTTACAACACCAGGTTAAAGTCCAACTGGTTTGTTTCAAATCACTAGCTTTCGGAGCGCAGCTCCTTCCTCAGGTGAAAGAAGAGGTATGTTCCAGAAACATATATATAGACAAATTCAAAGATGCCAGGCAATGCTTAGTACGCCAGCTTTTGCAGGTAATTAAGTCTTTACAGATCCAGATACAGGGGTAACCCCAGGTTAAAGAGGTGTGAATTGTCTCAAACCAGGACAGTTGGTAAGATTTCGCAAGCCCAGGCCAGATGGTGGGGGATGAATGTAATGCAACATGAATCCAAGGTTGAGGCTGTACTCATGTGTGCGGAACTTAGCTATCAGTTTCTGTTTGGCAATTCTGCGTTGTCGCATGTCCTGAAGGCCGCCTTGGACAACGCTTACCCGGAGATCAGAGGCTGAATGCCCTTGACTGCTGAAGTGTTCCCCGACTGGAAGGGAACATTCCTGCCTGGTGATTGTCGCACGATGTTCGTTCATTCGTTGTCGCAGTGTCTGCATGGTCTCGCCAATGTACCACGCTTCGGGATATCCTTTCCTGCAGCGTATGAGGGAGACAACATTGGCCGAGTCGCACGAGTATGTACCGCGTAGTGGGTGGTGTTCTCATGTGTAATAGTGGTGTTCATGTTGATGATCTGGCATGTCTTGCAGAGATTGCCCTGGCAGGGTTGTGTGGTGTCGTGGTCGCTGTTCTGAAGGCTGGGTAGTTTGTTTCAAACAATGGTTTGTTTGAGGTTGTACGTTTGTTTGAAGGCAAGTAGTGGGGGTGGAAGGATGACCTTGGCAAGAAGTTCATCTTCATCGATGATGTGTTGAAGGCTGTGAAGAAAATGTCGTAGTTCCTCCGCTCCGGGACGATGAAGGGTACTCTGTCGGTTGTGTACTCTGTGTTGTAAGACTTCTTACTGTGCTCACCCCAGTCCAATGCCAGCACCTCCACATCATGACTAGGATTTAAAACAGTGCACAACTTGGTGGTTATTTAATAAAATATATTAAAGCTACCATTACTAAGTAAAAAATATAATTCAGTAATTATTTCAAACACATTAAGGATGGCAGGACAGATGATGTGTCGTGACGGCAAGGTGGCACAGGGGTTAGCACTGCTATCTCACAGTGCCAGGGACCCGGGTTAAATTCCGACTTGGGCAACTTTCAGTGTAGAGTTTGCACTTTCTCCCCGTGTCTGTGTGGGTTTCCTCCGGGTTCCTCCCACACACCAAATATGTGCAGGTTAGATGTGGAAGTGGGCTCGTTCAGAGGGTTGGCGAGACCATGCAGATGCTGTGACAACGAATGAACGGACATCGCACGACAATCACCAGGCAGGAATGTTCCCTTCCAGTCGGGGAACACTTCAGCAGTCAAGGGCATTCAGCCTCTGATCTCCGGGTAAGCGTTCTCCAAGGCCGCCTTCAGGACGCGCTACAACGCAGAATCGCCGAGCAGAAACTTATAGCCAGGTTCCACACACATGAGTGCGGCCTCAACCGGGACCTGGGATTCATGTCGCATTACATTCATCCCCCACCAACTGTCCTGGCTTGAGACAATTCACAGCTCTTTAACCTGGGGTTTCCCCTATCTCTGGATCTGTAAAGACTTAATTACCTGCAAATGCTCGCATTCTAAGCATTGTCTGGCATCTTTGAATTTGTCTATATATATGTTTCTGGAACATACCTCTTCATTCACCTGAGGAAGGAGCAGTGCTCCGAAAGCTAGTGTTTGAAACATACCTGTTGGACTTTAACCTGGTGTTGTAAGACTTCTTACTTAAAACCTAGTGAAAGAGTAGAACTTGGGGCGGCATGGTAGTGCAGTGATTAGTACTGCTGCCTCACGGCGCTGAGGACCCAGGTTCGAATCCCGGCCCTGGGTCACTGTCCGTGTGGAGTTTGCACATTCTCCCTGTGTCTGCGTGGGTTTTGCCCCCACAACCCCAAAGATGTGCAGGTTAGGTGGTGTTGCCACTCTAAATTGTCTCTAAATTGGAAAAATAAATAATTGGGCACTCTAAATTTATTTAAAAAGAATAAAGAGTAGAACTTACCCACTTACCAGATTCCCACCAACCAAATTCTCTTTTCCCTGCCGTAGAATAATAACTAATCCAAACTCCAAGCTTCCACTTTGATCCCTGGTGCACTCCGTTTACTTATCTTATGTTAACTCTGTTCTGTTTTGGATTACTTGTATCCCCTTACTTTATTAGGCTCTTGTAGTGATCTTTGCATATGTATATACATAAAGTGTTAATGTGTAGTCAGTACAGTCAGGTGATCACTAGAGAGCAACACTAACAGGGGGTATAAATACAAGCTCAATTTGTTTTCCCGCTCTCTTCGGGTGTGTTGTGACGAGAGAACAGAAGTTAGCTCAGGTTTCAAGTATAATATTCATAGTTTAATCTAATTCTATCTTGTTTAATTTAACTGCTCGTAAAAGTATTGAAGAATCAAACTCACAAGTTAATTGATCCGTTGGGCAGCAAAGTAGCATAGTAGTTAGCACAATTGCTTCACAGCTCCAGGGTCCCAGGTTCGATTCCCGGCTTGGGTCATTGTCTGTGCAGAGTCTGCACGTTCCCCCCGTGTGTGCGTGGGTTTCCTCCGGGTGCTCCGGTTTCCTCCCACAGTCTAAAGATGTGCAGGTTAGGTGGATTGGCCATGCTAAATTGCCCTTAGTGTCCAAAACTGCCCTTAGTGTTAGGTGGGGTTACTAGGTAATGGGGATAGGGTGGAGGTGTGGGCTTGGGTAAGGTGCTCTTTCCAAAGCTGGTGCAGACTCGATGGGCCGAATGGCCTCCTTCTGCACTATAAATTTTATGAAATTAATCTATGAAATCAATAAATTATTTGTCATCACTGGATGACTTTGAGTATTCATCATCATCAAAGTTAAAACTTGTCGGCATAAACAAATGAGTAACATATTTTACTTCAAGTAATATAACAGCCCAATCTTTCCTTTATTTCAGACGCAGGTTTCTCATGCTTCGCCCCTGACATCGAGCACTTACCGGCCAATCAAGTTACCAGTTTCTTGTGAATTCTCAGTTGTCATTTTGTTCCCCTGTTGGTGCCTCACAGCAGCTGAAATCCTCACCAAATAACTCACCTCTTCGCTTGCAGCAGTGGAAGACCACTTTTCGAATAGTTCGATTCGTCAATACAGGATAAGGCCTCTCCCACTGCTCGTGCGCCCACTTACTGATCATTTGATTACATCAAGACACCATGCAAATATGAAAAGATGTTGTTTTGCACAGAGAAAAAGTTGTTTTTATATTTTTAAATATACTTTACAGATACTTTATGAAGATTACTTGAGTATTGCTGAAAAAAGAGAAATGTTGTCAAAGCTTTTTGTCTTGCACTCATCAGGACAGATTGCAAGGTTGCCGACAGTAAAGGGAACAATAATAATGATAGTAACAACAATATGCATGCAGTATGAATTGTTGGATTGTTGGGTGGCATTGCGGCGCAGTGGTTAGCACTGCTGCCTCACGGTGCCGAGACCCGGTTTAGATCCCGGCCCCATGTGGAGTTTGCACATTCTCCCCGGTTTGTGAGGGTCTCACCCCAACAACCCAAAGATATGCAGGCTACGTGAATTGACCATGCTAAATTGCCCTTAATTGGAAAAAAAGGAATTGGGTCCTCTAAATTTATATTTAAAAAAATTCTTACATCTGTTTTGATGAGTCCAAGATGAAAAAGCTTACACAGCATGTCTCTTTTTTCAGCAATACTTAAAGTCTGTACTACTATAAATATTACTTGTTCAAAGAAAAATATCACTGATGTTCATGTACTCAAAAAGGTAATTTATTATTTTTACAAGAATTGCAAAAATGGTTTCAGATCATTAAATGCACAATTTGTACAGCTGACAAGATAGGTCTCCTCCCATTTCAGAGGGTGTTTAACCGTGCTTCCTGCATCTTGTAAGCTTCCGGAAGGCTAACTTGAAATCTTCATTGAAACTTGTGTACAAGAGAGGGTTAATTAAAGAATTGACATAGCCCAGCCATGTTAGACAATCAGCCACCAGGGCAGAAGCGGCCCAAAGGCGAAGACCCACAAGAAGCTCTTTGATGAAAAAGGGCAACCAGCAGATAATGAAAGCCCCGAGTATGAGTCCCAGGATGCGAGCTGCTTTCCGCTCCCTTGAGCTGTAGATCTGCTGGCGCTCGCACGTGCTCCCCGCCCCGTTGTCGAGCGTCGGGATCCTGACTGTCACATGATCATTTTGAAACTTCAGTGCAGGCTCAGAGCTGGGTAGATCGGACACACAGAAGGTGTGAGTCTGTTTGTAGCTCATATAAGTGGAGGTTTGGCTGTCGCTATTGCGACCACTGAACTGGCGGCTGGAGCCACGCTTCTGGTAAAGGTTCTTGGCTGCGTGGTAGATGCGGTAGTAAAGAATAAGAATTAAAGCTAATGGAACATAGAAGGCGCCAAGGGTTGAGTAAATGGTGTAGATCACGTGGTCGTGCTGTATGATGCATTTCTCCCCAGTACTGTTAACATTGTGGCTCCTCCAGAACAGGGGAGGCATGGATATGAAAACAGAAATGGCCCACACAGCCAGGATCATGACTCCTGCACGCTTTGCAGTTCTTTTTCTAGTATATTCTATGGCATCTGTGATGGCCCAGTATCTGTCCAGAGCAATCACGCACAGATGGAGGATTGAGCATGTGCACAACGTCATGTCCAAGCTCAGCCATGCCTCACAAACAATATAGCCCAGAAACCAGGCCTCAGTAGTAATGTACATAATACTGACAGGCATTACTAACATGGCAACAAGGAGGTCTGTCAGAGCTAGGGAACATATGAGATAGTTTGCAGGTTGGTGCAGTTTCTTTGTAATACAAATAGCAGCTATTACAGCAGAGTTCAACAAAGTGGCCAATATTGTAATCAAGGACAGGACCAAAGCAATGACACTCCTTTCAGTGAATGTTTTTGTTTGTCCTGCACAAGATTCATATGAGCAGTTTGTGTAGTTCATTGTTTTAAATGTCCAGAACGCGAATGTTTACAATTTCCAAAACATAACAGAAACTGCCACTTTCTCAATCGACTTATTCTTTGAAGAGTAGGATTTATTATTATTATTGCTATAATGCCAAGTCACAGAATCAAAATCCTGGGTGTTCATCTCAAACAATCTTGCTGTTTTTTAAGATCGATCCAATTATTTTCCTAAAAGAGAGAAAGAAAAGAAAATCAGTCTAAATCTCTTTCGGGATAAAATTATCACACTATTTCCTCAGGGTTTTGATGCTGGGTGTCCACCCAAAACCAGACTCCTTTGTTCTCTCCACAGATGCTCAGTGATTCCAAGTGAGGTGGAACACATGACCACGCATGGACATATTGAGCAACTTTTGTGAATTTGAGCATGTCATCAGAGGTGCAATCTCCAACAGGTCGACCTTGTGCATGTGTGCAGATTGGGTAGTTCTCTTGCAGATGTGCACATCTGTAAACATGTACAATGACACTATCGAGCATGTCCCCTTGTGATAACATCATCAGATGTGGGCATATGAACCTACATTTGGAGGGAGTTCCAAACTCGATCTTGCACACTCAACAAAAAGATTGCACGCGAGAGGCTAAAAATGTTTAAAGCATGATTACTTGAGCATTATCTTCTCTTTATTGTGCATCTTTACCTTCCCTTATTTTACTTATTTTCAGAACGTTTAGTGCTCTTGCAAGAGGTTGCATAACTGCGCCTGCTGTGTTCCTTTCCTGTAAACGTGAGTCCTCCTCCGCTCTATCTCTCTTCTCTTTCATTGCCTAAGTTCCTCTGCCTCTAAAAATGAATGTATTTTAGCCAAACAGCAATTTGAGTTTAATGTTAATTGTGCCTTCTCCCAACTATACTTAAATATGTCTCTCAGCCCTGCCAATCTTTCACCATGCTTACATCTGAGTTCAAAAATGAAACATTGAGGATCCTCTTAAGTCTGAAATAGAAACAAAAAATATTCAGTAGGTCAAGTGGTTTCTGTGGGAAGAAGAACAAAGCTAACTTTCAGATTGAAGATACTTCATCAGAGCTGAAATTTCCAATCTGTATGTTCCATTGTCTTTTCTACTTGACTGTAATACAGTATATCAGTTATATTTTGCTGGTATGTTTCCTGGTCAGGAAATGACTTTCTTGCAATGTAATCTATTTCGCTGTTCCCTCTGAATCTTGGTGACCTCCAAACATTAGCATTGTAGTTTTGTTACTGGATTAGTCATCCACAACACTGGCCTAATGATCTGGTGACATAGATCTGTATCCACATGCAGAAAAATCTATTTAGGCATGAGCTGGTAAGTGACAAGTAACATTGATACCAACCACTAACACACAATGGCAGCCATGTGTACCATCTACAAGGTGCACTACAGCAACTCACCAAGGCTCCTTCGACATAGTACCCAGCATTAGTTATGGCACTGGACATGATAAAGGCAAACCCAACACAGATGACCCTGCAAAGTCTTCCTCACTAACATCTGGGGATCTGTGCAAAAACTGGCAGTTGTCCCACAAAACTAATCAAGCCACAGATTGACATGGTCATAATCATTGCATCATATCTTTCAGACAATGTCCCAGACATCTCCATCGCTAGAACATAGAACAGTACAGCACAGAACAGGCCCTTCGGCCCTCGATGTTGTGCCGAGCAATGATCACCCTACTTAAACCCACGTAACCCGTATACCCGTAACCCAACAATCCCCCAATTAACCTTACACTACGGGCAATTTAGCATGGCCAATCCACCTAACCCGCACATCTTTGGACTGTGGGAGGAAACCGGAGCACCCGGAGGAAACCCACGCACACACGGGGAGGACGTGCAGACTCCACACAGACAGTGACCCAGCCGGGAATCGAACCTGGGACCCTGGAGCTGTGAAGCATTGATGCTAACCACCATGCTACCGTGAGGCCCATAGCTCTGGGTATGTTTTGTCCTACTGGCAGGACAGACACACTATGGTGTATGGTCAAGAGAGACGGTGAAGTTGGGGCAGTGTGTTGAATAGTAAATAGGATGTGTGAGAAGAGAACGAATGGGACAACACGCGAACGTCGTCGGTGGGTCTCGGCCAAACTCGGGGGCCATTCGGTCCGTCGAGTGCGGAGAATCGCCGGGGGGGGGGGGGGGGGGGGTGCGTTGAGCAGCCCCCGACCGGTGCCATGGCAACCGTTCTGGCGCCATTGGCGCTGATTCTCCAGTCGCCGGAGAATCGACGGCCCGGCGTCGGAGCGGCGTCACGGGAATCGCGCCTACCCCGAACGAATGGGACGTATGAGAGGAGAGAGGTAATCACAAGTGTAAGAGAGAGGAGGAATAGACGTGCAGAAGGAGAGAGGGAATGGTGCATATGAAGTCATGGAGAATGAGATGCGTTTGAAGAGTGTTTAGAGGAATGACATGACCAATGTGAGAGAGGGGTCAGAGGATAATCAAGGATCCTGAGTAACAGCGATGTCAATGGGAATTGTGGGAAAACTCTCCACTGTTTGGATTCATATCTAGCACAAAGAAATATAGTTGTGATTGTCAGCCGAAGGTAGTGTGCTTGGTCCTGTCATCTGCAACTGATTCAACAATGATCTTCCTTCCGTTATAAGTTCAGGAATAGGGGGCGGGATTCTCCTACCCCGTGCCGGGTCGGAGAATCGCCGGGGGAGGCGCGATTCCCGTGACGCCGCTCTGATGCCGGGCCGCCGATTCTCCAGCGACTGGAGCATCAGCGCCAATGGCGCCAGCACGGTTGCCGTGGCACCGGTCGGGAGCTGCTCAACGGGCCCCCCCCCCCCGGCGATTCTCCGCACTCGATGGGCCGAATTCCTCCCGAGTTCAGCCGAGTCCAGCCGGCGTCGTTCGCGTATGGTCCTACCTGGCGGGACCGCAGCGTTCTGGCTGTGAGGGCCGTCCTGGTGGGGGGGGAGGGAGGAACTGACTCCACGGTGGCCAGGCCCACGATCGGGGGTTACCGACCAGCGGGCGGGCGAGCTAATTCCGGGGGGCGGGGGGCTATGTTCCAACGCGCTGGGCCCCTACAGGGCTTTGCCATGTTACCCGGGGGCCGGCGCGGAGGCGGCAACCCACACGCAAGCACGGACCCACGCCGTCTGTGCTGCCGCCCGTATCGGCAGCTGGAGCTGCCTGAAGCGCTCCAGTGCCGTGCTGGCCCCCTGTGCGGCGCAGGATCACTGCTCCTAGCGGCCAGGTGACACCAGCGTAAAACGCTCCGGCGTTTACAACGGCGTCAACACTTAGCCCCATTATTGGAGAATCCCGCCCATGGATTTTTGCTTTGAACACGGCCTTCATTCAGTTCAGTCATTTAGTTTATTGCAACTTCTCACAAAATGAAGCAATTTGTGCCTAGAAGCACCAAAACTTGGACAATGTATCAGCAAATAAGTGACAAGCAACGTTTGTGCCGCACAAGTGCCAGGCAATGGTCATCTGCAGCACATCAACTGCAACAGTTCAAGAAGGCAGCTCGCCACCATCTTCTCAAGAGTTATTAGTCATGGGCAATAAATGTTGTCATTCCAATAACGTTCACATCTGTTGAGTGAATAAATAAAAAATTAGTTTATTCCCAGTGATCAATTCTGCGCACCTCCTTATAAGGGTCAAAAATGATGAATGTGCATGTGCAAGTTGCATCTGTATTTCACTGACTCATCTCACTCATATTCTCAATGATTCACCTTCTCTTTCCCTTAATTTGATGCTTTAATTTGATGATTAATTTTCAGCCTTCATGAGGTGCTAATATCTACGATGGTTCATTTTGCCTTGTCATTTTCACATCTTTGGACCCCAAAAGTTATAAGAATTTCAGCAGTATGTGTTTCAGGAGGGTAACCTGGTCTGCAGCATACCATTAAAGTATCATTAGAGGCTTCACTATATTAAGGGAACTATGTTGGTTTAAGTTGTTGTTACAGGCAAAGGGTTGTCTGTTTAAGACATGCTCCACTGACACACTTGTGATGAAGAACAAGGATCGGAGGATCCAAATATTTAGCCACGTCAGATATGCCTGATTGAAACGAGCAGTTTCATAACATAGATAACATAGAACAGTACAGCACAGAACAGGCCCTTCGGCCCTCGATGTTGTGCCGAGCAATGATCACCCTACTTAGAACATAGAACATACTTAAACCCACATAACCCGTATACCCGTAACCCAACAATCCCCCCATTAACCTTACACTACGGGCAATTTAGCATGGCCAATCCACCTAACCCGCACATCTTTGGACTGTGGGATCTAGGAGCAGTGAAGAATCCACTTCACTGCGATGAGACCAAACCAGCAGTACATGCTGCAGTTGCCGCATCTTCCAATATTGCCGTGAGTCACCCATATGATGGTTGAATGGTTGTTCGAACAGTGGACTGACAAAGGACAAAAGAAATAATGATTACTGCCCGAATAGCAGGCACTCGCCTGCATGATGAGCTGGGTTTGTTATGCATCGATGACACATTGTATGAACATGGGCGGCACAGTTTCACAGTGGTTAGCACAGTTGCCTTAAAGCATCAGGGACCTGGGTTCGATTCTGTCCTCTGGTGACTGTGTGGAGTTTGCACGTTCTCCCTGTGTCTGCGTGGGTTTTCTCCGGGTGCTCCGGTTTCCTCCCACAGTCCAAAGTTGTGCAGGTTAGGTAGATTGGTCATGATAAAATTGACCCTTAGTGGGGGATAGGGTGGGGGAGTGGGCCTAGGTAGGATGCTCTTTCAGAGGGTCGGTGTAAACTCGAAGGACCGAATGGCCCCTTTATGCACTGTAGGGATTCTGTGATTCTGTGTAAAGTGTAAGGATTCTTCCTCTTTCTGTTATTTTGCCGTTATGATTTCTGTATTAATGTATCTTTAAGGCAAGCAGCAGAATTCAGACGTTAATGGAGAGTGTACTAATTCCTGCTAGTTTGAACAGGAGGCTCAGAGTTGTTGGCACCAACAAAAGGGATGGGCTGGGACTCCATTTGATTGATTGCCTGATAGTTAATGAATAGTCCTAAAGGCCGTCCTTTGCCCTGTAACGTGTGGTGATTGGGTCCTATCCCAGTGGCATGCTTTTCAGAGTGCCAAGGAGTTTCCATTTGACTCCTGGCATCTTAGAGAGAAGATCCCACTCTCTTTCCTCTGTGTTTCTCTCCAGAAAGGCTGTGAGTGCTGTATTTCTGAACTTGAATGAATCTATCTAGAGGGAAACCAGTACAGGCTGCAAAACAGGGACCAGAACTTGCTAATCTCTCTCTGGAAAGGCTGTAACTGCTGTACTTCTGAAGTTGCAAAGAATCTACAGCACGGTAGCATTGTGGATAGCATAATTGCTTCACAGCTCCAGGGTCCCAGGTTCGATTCCGGCTTGGGTCACTGCCTGTGCGGAGTCTGCACTTCCTCCCCGTGTGTGCGTGGGTTTCCTCCGGGTGCTCCGGTTTCCTCCCACAGTCCAAAGATGTGCAGGTTAGGTGAATTCGCCATGCTAAATTGCCCTTAGTGTCCAAAATTGCCCTTAGTGTTGGGTGGGGTTACTGGGTTATGGGGATAGGGTGGAGGTGTTGACCTTGGGTGGGGTGCTCTTTCCAAGAGCCGGTGCAGACTCGATGGGCCGAATGGCCTCCTTCTGCACTGTAAATTCTATGAAAACCATTGCAGGCTGTGGACAAAGACTTTCACTAGAAACATTGCTGTGAAGGAAAGCAGGGCTAAAAACCATCATCTGAAGCAAATTCCACCCCTCTGTGTTTGTCTGTCTTATGTGTGTGCGTCTGTGTGTGTGGAGGCTGGTGGGCAAGGTAAAGTGGGGAGTTAGGAATTAGTTAATAGTTAACCAGTTGTATTTGCTGCATAGTTCATTTTAGTTCTTGTTATGAATAAACAGTAACCGTGTTTAAACTTACAAACCAGGTGACTGTAATTATTGGGTGGCCAAGGGCCAAAGACTTTGGGTATTTTTATAAGAATTATTGATGAATTCACTTGTGTTGTGATCCGGAGACAAGTGGGGTTGGAATTGACTGCCAACTTGCTCCAGGTGTCATAACAATGGTAATCGTTGTGGTTCTGGTACATCTCAGCATTGAGTTATGGAACTGGCAAAGCCAACATATGTGCAAAACGTTGTCCTGGTGTAGAGAGCCTCTGTCACCTCCCAAACATAGCAATCGATAGCAAACTGAAATTCAGGCTAATGTGCCCGTTGCACATGGGATGCCGATCCTGTTTACTTTCAGCACACGCCCATAACACTCGCACGAACACCCATGTGAAGGTAGAGTGATGCAGGACCAAGCTGGAAGTGCTTCTAAACCAACACTCACAGAGCTGGGACAACATGAGTGTGATTCAACGGCCCCGTTGTACCCGACACAGATCCGGGTGCAGCGGGTGAATTGTCCGGAAGCCCCAAATCAGCCTAATGGCTCATTTAAATACCCGGACGCCAGATTCACCCAGCACCCGGTACTCAATGGCCGTGCCTGCGAGCCCTCGCCAGGGCACCATTTAGTACTGATTCACACAAACATGAACAAGGCGTAACAGCATCTCGGTGGGGAGGGGGGGGGGTCTCGCAGGCCACTACAGACCCCTGGGTGTTTGGGAACAGGGCAGGTTAATACCCTGGCACTCCCTTTGCCACCTGAGCACCTTGGTATGCCAGTCTGGCACCCTACCAGTCCCACCTGGGCATGACAGCATACCCAGGTGCCAGGTTGCAAATGCCAGGGTTCGGCCTTGCCAATTGGAGGGAGATGCTGGATCAGGGGTTCCCAGGGGCCTCCCCTAAGTTGGGGGAATGAGTGGGGGTGGGGTGCAGAAAGTGGGTGGAGGGGACCATAAAGGGGAGGGGGAGAGATCGGGGCTGCTGGTCAAATTGGCGTCCCGATCTGTGAACAGCCCTTCCTGCTTGTGAGGGTCGCTCACCGACAGGAAATCCACTAATGTGTGCCTTGGTCGCTAGAAACTCCCCGAGGTCCAAAAAACCGGCAAAGTGCTGTTGAATAGCAGAGTGTTTCTCGGCGCTGCAGCTTCCAAGAAACACACCACTAAATGCGGCCAAAAGAGGGCTTTAGCATTTGTGCGCCGAATCGCGCCTCTTGTGTACAGAGCCAAGTTTGCATCCTTTCAGTGTTGAGTGGGAGATAAGCCTGAAGGAGTCACAAGTTGAGTGTACCTTTCAGCTGCCTGATGGTCTTAAGCATGAATCCAAGGTGCTAACTCCACATCTAGCTCATTGCAGAACCAATCACAAAAGCTTCTTGTGATGGGGCATTCCACAGTATGGATGAGTGGAGACTATGAGGGGAGCATCAGGAATGTCACTGCCTTGCTGATGATGCAAAATATCCCATCACACATGCTACCCATCAACTATTCTCCTCGAGGCTGCCACCATAAGGGCAGCACAGTGACACAGTGTTTAGCACTGTGGCTTCACAGCGCTAGGGTCCAAGGTTCGATTCCCGGCTTGGGTCACTGTCTGTGCGGAGTCTGTGCGTTCTCCCCGTGTTTGTGTGGGTTTCCTCCGGGTGCTCCGGTTTCCTCCCACCGGGTCGGAGAAAACCCGGGGGGAGGCACGAATCCCGCCCCGCCGCCCTGACGCCGGCTGCACTATTCTCCGGCGCCGTTTTTCAGGGACCAGCGGGATTTGCCCCATGCCGGTTGGGGGCCGTTGACAGCGCCCCCCCCCCCCCCCCCCCGGCGGATCTCCGGGCCCCGATGGCCGAGTGGCCGTCCAGTTTTGGCCAGTCCCTCCTGCATAAATTACTCACCCCACGCACGGCAGGACCTGGCAGGTAAGTGTGTGGGGGTGGTCCTGGGGAGGGGCGTGGGCGGATATGACCCCGGGGGGGGCCCAAGGTGGCCTGGCCCGCGATCAGGGCATACCGATCCTGTGGGTGGGCTGTTTCCATGAGGGCCTTCATTCCTCCACACGGGCTGTAGCCACCGAAGCTGGCCACTTCCCAACATAAAATGGAACATTGAGTTGCATGCAGGGAAAATTGGACAATGACAGAGAGGCAAGCAGGTTGCAGAACCTCTCTGTGGATTCTGTCTGTGAAGAAACCAGACAGCATAGAAACTAACAAGCTGCGCATATTAAGTGAGCGATTCCCGGTGATTCCCAGGCACAATGGACACAACAATTAGAAGAGATTGAAACATTCTATAGCAGGTCAGACATCCCGGCGCAAGTGGAGTCTGAAACAAAAGGACACAAGCAAGGTGGAAAGAACCGCCCAGTGATCGAGGAACAGCCCCGTTATTGGAGAAATTCAAATCAATCGATTGGGAAGTTTATAGAGGGTCCGCCCAGATGGACGCGAAACCAAAAACAGTATAAGACAGAGACCCCGACCCCAGCTCTCTCTCTTAGCCAGGCGCTCTTAGCCAGCCCTCCGCTCTCTTAGCCGGCCCTCCCAGCAGAACACCTTTGCAGCAGCTCTCCAGGAACTTGGACATGAGAAGGAGAGGCCTGGCCAATTGCTACACCGACAAGTAAGTGTCATACAACGCACGCTACGAGAGTAGACATTCCTGACCCCTTTAGTTCACACCAATTGGAAGCCTGCGGATCCACGACAAAGCAAGAGGCCATTGTTCCCTGATCCGGCAGTTCCCTTATTTCAGATAAGTATTGGCCTAGTATTGGTAGCATCAGTTTAGCCTTAGTGTTATATGCATGAGTAGTAAATAACTGTGTAATAATAAACGTGTCTTGTTTGAACTTACTAACTGGTGTATTGAGTCATTGATCTGAACTTGAACTTGAATCTTGTGGCGGTATCATAAGGATACCTGGCGACTCTAGAGCTAAGGAATAAAACAGAGCCAATTGAGTGTAAAGCACACTCACCCAGAACGAGCAACAGGCTCCGCCATATTGGCCGGGGGCCAGCGAGGAGAAGCGAACCCCTGCGCATGCGCGGAAATATGCTGGCCGTACCGCGCATGCGCGAGATCACGGCGGCCGTTCCGCACATGCGAGAAGTCGCGCCAGCCCTTCAGCCCCGGCTGGAATAGTGCCAACCACTCCTGCAGCAATCTAGCCCCCGAAAAGTTGGAGAATTCCTCACTTTCGGGGGCTGTTGACGCCGGAGTGGTTGGTGCCGGTTTTCCAGCCGGCATGGGGACATGGTCCCCAGATGGGAGAATCCCGCCTGTGCTGTTAGGTTATTTGAATATTCTGAATTCTCCCTCTGTGTACCCGAACAGGCGCTGGAATGTGGCAACTAGGGGCTTTTCACAGTAACAGCCTCAACTTTGATTCCACACCCAAGATCTAAGGCCTGACAGGATCCAGGTTAGAAAGCAGCAGCAGACCAGGCCCCGTCACCCCCACTCTAGGGGACAGCATACCTTGAGAACCTCCCCAGACCGACAGTTCTGTGATTCACTGACATTTATTTTCCAGCAATGCCACCATGGGCTGGGCTGCAAGACCGTCATCACATTGAGCTTTTTAAACAATAAATTTAGAGTACCCAATTATTTTTTTCCAATTAAGGGGCAATTTCATGTGACCAATCCACCTACCCTGCACATCTTTGGGTTGTGGTGGTGAGACCCACACAGACACAGGGAGAACGTGCAAACTCCACACAGTCAGTGACCCAGGGTCGGTATGGAAACCGGTTTCCTCAGCACCGTAGGCAGCAGTGCTAACCACTGCGACACCGTGCCGCCCACATTGGGCTTCAATGTGACTGAGAACAGGGTGTGTGTCAGCTCGTAGAAGCTTGTGAATACTCGCTGAGTCCTGATTCTGAAATATTTACGTTTCCAATGTAGAAGATGACAACTCCACCAGGATGGGATGAAGAAAGTGAAGAACTGGAGTCACAAAGAGGACAAATACATCTATTTATAACACACCTACCAGGACTCGTTTAGCTCACTCGGCTAAATTGCTGGCTTTTAAAGCAGACCAAGCAGCACAGTTCAATTCCCCCAGCCTCCCCGAACAGGCGCCGGAATGTGGCGACTAGGGGCTTTTCACAGTAACTTCATTGAAGCCTACTCGTGACAATAAGCGATTTTCATTTAATTTCATTACAAGGAATATCTGGATATCCCAAAACACCTCATGGCCAGTTGAGGCCAAAAAATTCACTATTGTAATGTAAGGTATTTATAAATGTAGTATTTTATCATGCAGGGGCTGGTTTAGCACATTGGGCTAAATCGCTGGCTTTTAAAGCAGACCAAGGCAGGCCAGCAGCATGGTTCGATTCCCGTACCAGCCTCCCCGAACAGGTGCTGGAATGTGGCGACTAGGGGCTTTTCACAGTAACTTCATTTGAAGCCTACTCGTGACAATAAGCGATTTTCATTTTTCATTTCACTTTAATATAGGGAATTAATCTATGTTTTGGATGTAG
Source organism: Scyliorhinus canicula (assembly GCF_902713615.1). Taxonomy (NCBI): domain Eukaryota; kingdom Metazoa; phylum Chordata; class Chondrichthyes; order Carcharhiniformes; family Scyliorhinidae; genus Scyliorhinus; species Scyliorhinus canicula. The sequence continues at coordinate 169,959,933 of NC_052146.1, forward strand.
TAATGAAATGAATATCTGCCAGCCTATTTTCAAAGCCTTTAAATTATTTTGTTGTTGCTGAGCCTACATAAAAGCAATGGAATGATTTACATCCATGTGTCCCCGATGAATGCAAACCCAATACTAGCTGCTGTGTCAAAGGGAAATTATATTTTCTCACTGAGTTACCTGACCAGTTGTCTTGTTTCACTGTCCAGTAATACTGAAATGTTTGGTGCTACATAATTGTGTTTTCAGCTGGTAAAACACAGTGAAGCAATTAAAGTTTGCCACTAAGAACAAGGAACAGACCCTTCAGCCCTCCAAGTTTGTGATGACCATGCTGCCCATCTAACGTGAAACCTTCTACACTTCCAGGGTCCATATCCCTCTATTTCCAGCCTGTTAATATATTTGTCAAGGTGCCCCTTAAACGTCACTATCGTTCTGGTAGTGTAGCGAACACTATATTCCAAGTGTGGCCTAACTAAGGTTCTATACAGTTGCAGCATGACATGCCAATTTTTATACTCAATGCCCCGGCTGATTAAGGCAAGCATGCCGTATGCACCTTGACTACCTTCTCCACCTGCATTGGCACATTCAGTGACCTGTGGACCTGCACACCCAGATCCCTCTGTCTGTCAATACGCTTAAGGCTTCTACCATTTACTGTATATTTCCCACATGTATAAGACCTTCCAAAATGCATTACCTCACATTTGTCCGGATTAAACTCTGTCTGCCATCTCTCTGCCCAAGTCTTGAACCGATCATTTGGAATACTGCGTGCAGTTCTGGTCGCCACATTACCAGAAGGATGTAGATGCTTTGGAGAGGGTGCAGAGGAGGTTCACCAGGATGTTGCCTGGTATGGAGGGTGCTAGCTATGAAGAAAGGTGGAGTAGATTAGGATTGTTTTCGTTGGAAAGACGGAGGTTGAGGGGGGACCTGATTGAGGTATACAAAATTATGAGAGGTATGGACAGGGTGGAGAGCAACAAGCTTTTTCCAAGAGTGGGTGTGTCAGTTACAAGGGGTCACGATTTCAAGGTGAGAGGGGGAAAGTTTAAGGGAGATGTGCGTGGAAAATTTTTTACGCAGAGGGTGGTGGGTGCCTGGAATGCTTTACCAGCGGAGGTGGTAGAGGCGGGCACGATAGCATCATTTAAGAGGCATCTAGTCAGGTTTTTTTTTTTTTCAACAGTACAGCACAGAACAGGCCCTTCGGCACTCGATGTTGTGCCGAGCAATGATCACCCTACTCAAACCCACGTATCCACCCTACACCCGTAACCCAACAACCCCCCCTTAACCTTATGAACGGGCGGCAACAGAGGGAAGTAGACCTTGGAAAATAGGAGACACGTTTAGATAAAGGATCTGGATCTGGATTGGCGCAGGCTGGGAGGCCGAAGGGCCTGTTCCTGTGCTGTAATTTTCTTTGTTCTTTGTTCTTTGATCTGTATCCTGCTGTATCTTCTGACAGTCCTCATTGCTATCCGCAATTTCACCAACCTTTGTGTCGTCCGCATACTTACTAATCAGACCAGTTACATTTTCCTCAAAATCATTTATATAGACTACGAACAGCAAAGGTCCCATCACTGATTCCTGTGGAATATCACTAGTCACAGCTCTCCATTTAGAAAAGCACCCTTCCATTGCTACTCTCTGTCTTCTATGGCCAAGCCGATTCTGTATCCATCTTGCCAGCTCACCTCTGATCCCATGTGGCTTCTGTACCAGTCTGCCATGAGGAACCTTGTCAAAGGCCTTACTGAAGTCGATGTAGACAACATCCACTGCCCCACCTTCATCAACCATCTTCATCACTTCCTCAAAAAACTCGACCAAGTTAGTGAGATATGACCTCCCCTTCACAAAACCATGCTGCCGTTTGATAATACGTCCACTTGCTTGCAAAAGGGAGTGAATCCGTCTCGAATACTCTCCAATAATTTCCCTATTTTCCCTGATTTAAGGCTCACTGGCCTGTAATTGCCTGTATTATCCTTGCTACCCTTCTTAAACAAAGGAACATTAGCTATTCTCCAGTCCTCTGGGACCTCACCTGTAGCCAGTGAGGATATAAAGATTTCTGTCAAGGCCTCAGCAATTTCCTCTCCTGCCTCCCTCAGTATTCTGGGGTAGATCCCATCAGGCCCTGGGGATGTATCTACCTTAATGTTTTTCAAGATGCCCAACACCTCCTCCTTTTTGATCTCAATGTGACCCAGACATTCTGCACACCCTTCCCCAAACTCATCATTCTCTTTGGTGAATATTGATGCAAAGTAATCATTTAGCACCTCACCCATTTCCTCTGGCTCCATGCATAGATGCTCTTTATATACGTGTAAAAAGCCTTGGGATTTTTCTTAGTCCTGTTTGCCAGTGACGTTTCATGACCTCTTCTATCCCTCCTGGCTCATTGTTTAGATTCCTTCCTACTTTCCTTATATTCCTCATGGACTTCATCTCTTCCCAGCCTTCTCGCCCTTACAAATGCTTCCTTTTTCTTTTTGACAAGGCTCACAATATTCCTCGTTGTCCATGGTTCCCAAAACTTGCCATACTTATCCTTCTTCCTCACAGGAACGTGCCGGTCCTGAATTCCTATGAACTGACATTTGAAAGCCTTGCACATGCCAGATGTTGATTTACCCTCAAACATCCGCCCCCAATCGAGATTCTTCAGTTCCTGCCTAATATTGTTATAATTAACCTTTCCCCAGCTAATTTCCTCTTTAGGAAATAGAAATAGAATGCCGTGATGATTTCAAATTTCTTTCTCTTGCGTTTCAATTCTTTAATTTGGCATTCATGAGGTGATGACTAAATTAGCAACGTATTTTCTCATCTTCAGGTTTCCAGTTAATGTTCTCCCAGGGAGTGCATCCAATTTTCTGCCAGTTTCCCAACCCACATTCCAGTGTTACTGACCCATTATCATCATCACTGCTCATATATAGTGGTTCCCAATTCACCAATATCTCAGATTTATCATTGTCGTCCTCATGTTGAAATAATTTAATAGTCCCTCCCCATCTCTGTAATCTCTTCCAACCTAGAATCCTCATTCATACCCCTTTGAACAGTCCATTTCTTTGACTTTAGCCTCTTATGCATTCCCCCCACCTCCTTTCTTCCACCATAGTCGACTGTACCTACATCTGCATAGGCCGCATATTCCAGATATGGTTGCCAAAAAAACTCCCCAATTTCTCAACCACTTTTTTTTATTTGACGTCTTCATTAAAACTATTCTCTTTATCCACAAGCTTTTGATCACTGCTCCTAATATCTCACCCTTTGTTTTTGTATTCATTTTTTTAATTATGCCTCTCTGAAGGAGGGTTTCCCATGTTAAAGGCAGTATATAACTGCAAGTCATTGTTGTCACATTAAGCACTGGGTTGCATTGCTTTCTTGGGCTGTTATGTGCCGTGCTGCTGAACGTAAATTTAACAATAAATGGTCCAAAAAATGTAATTTAATATAACTTAAAAATGACCATTCTAAACTCTTCAATATATTGAACCCAAAAGTGCCATTAAATTTGTTCAATTAAGCCTAATAGTCAGAAAGTAAAGGAAAGATGTTGAAGTTGTAAAAGGCAATAGTTAGAGGCTTCAGCTTGTTTGACAAGACTGCGTTTCTCAAAGGGTTCTGATTTCCACTGTTCAGAGGTGGACTATACTTTTGGGGGGCCTCGCATTTCCTTCTTTGCCCATGCCATATCCTGCCTCCTGGTGATGCAGCAGCCTGCCCCAGTAATGTTGAGCCACACTTTATTTGACATCAATGTCCTCCTGCCCACCCTCAGCTCACACAATGTAAGGCACAGAAACCCAAACTCTCGCCCATGCTGCTCAGTCCGTCTGCTGCCCAATCTGTGGTGATATGCATCACTGTACATACACACGGGGTTAATGTAAATACACTAAGACTAAGTAAGCACTAGAGGGAGCACCAGAGACATCATGACATGCAGACATACAGCTAATGAACACATAGAATAGGACACAACCAATAGGCAGTCAAGCCATCCAGAGGTGATGCTACCACAAGGGGGCAACCCATATAAAAGGACAGGGCACACATGCTCTTCCTCTTTCCACAGGCGACACTCAGAGAGAAGCACAGGGGCAGATCAGAAGCATCACACCTACCGCATGGCTTAGAGCAGACTGGTTAGTTAGACTGAGTTACGACAGCAAGATTAGCAGGAGAGTTGAACTCAAATAGGAGAATTGTTAATTGTTCAATAAATGCATTAAACCCATCTCCAAGTCTGAACCTTCCTGTGTCATACATCAAGGAATCAGCTTATGCTACATGAAGAAGCATAACACAACACAATCCTCTCTTCTTCTCAGTGTTTCTCTCTTGCTATTCTCTAGTTCTGGTCAAGCCACCCGCTCCCTCTGGTCGCTGCTCCCCGATTCCCCGAGCCCTGATGCTGGTGCTTGTTCGCCTTCTTTGAACCTTCCTACTGCTGCTCTGCTCACCTCTTGGCTCTTGCTTGGGTGGCTGGGTCTCAAGCCCCAATGCACGATGAGCACATGTGCTCATGGCTGGCTGGATGCTGCTGCTGACTCTCTGGCCCGGTGGCCTCTGCTCGTTTTGGTTGGTTGCTCGGCAGCCCACCTCAGCCCTCACCTGGAGGTCGAGAGCCCCACTGCTCCTCTCGATAGGTATTGGCCAATGCCTCCTGCATGTCTTGCTGAAGGCTTTGCAGCAAAGGCAGACTTACACTTTTGTGAGTACACACAGACACCTCTCAGTATGGGGCCCACTATGGACCCACATGTGGTCCATGCTGCAGCGCTGTACAAGTTCGCTTTTGGCCTCATCATAGCTGTCATAATCCATCACGTTATCATGGAAAGTGGAGATCACACTGAGAAGCTTCATAAGACAGCCAATTGTCTCCAGCATCTTAAATAATCCACCTCTGCTCACATGGTCAAAGCCTCAGTGAGATCGCTGAAGGCAGTATGTAGCGGTCTTCGTTGTTCACAACATTCCCTTACAACTATAGGACTGAGAAGATCATGTCAATTGTAAACCTTCTCATCCTGAAACTATACAAGGAGATACCCCTATAGATGTTGAAATTGCTGCATTGCCCGTTGTTCTTGTACAGGGTCACAATGTTTGCATCACGCATATCCTGGAGCACTGCCACCTCCCTCCAGGAGAGACACAGAAGAAAATGTTGTAGGAATGCCTGTTTTCCATGCTTATTGAGTTCAGCCAGTATAGCATCAGCATATCAACTTTGCTCATATTAAATGAGTAAATAAGTTTGATAAGATCCTCCATTGTGGATTTGATGTTGTAAGGGTCCTTCCTGTTTTGTTCCTGTTTATTCCCTTATTTTCCCTTTCATTTATTTTTGCAGTTACATTTTTGATCCAGGAAGATTTATGGACACGTGTCTTTAAGGTAGCCTGTATCTTTAATTTATGCAGAAGGAAGGAGCTGCCTTCAAACAGGTGCTGTTTTAGACTGGTGAAAGCAGACTGGCCAGTGTCAATGATGACTCAGTTTGATTGATTTGGCTGGTGTCCAATGAATGGACCGAAAAGGCTGTGCTCTGCCCGGTAATAGGTGGTGATTGAATGTGATCCCACTGAAATATTTTTATAGTCAAGAGGCTCCAGTTTGGCTTCACTTTTGATTCTGCAGCCTGGATGGAGGGATATAACTCTACAAAAAGATCTAAATAATCCTCTCCAAAAGACTACTGTGCGGACCGACTTGCTCTCCTGCAAGTTTGGATGTTGTTCTCTTGAGACTTCGAAGGGCTGAAGTCAAACCGCAAGCTGGAAGCAAGGTTTGATGTGAAATAAAGTGTCAATACAGAAAGATATAGGCCTGAAGGGGAACCTTGAGCTGTCTCTCCAGGAAGCTTGTTGCCTCTAAGTACTGTGTGTTCTAATCTGTGGCGACCCTGAATGAATGACCCTGTAAGGAAGACCATTACCAGCTGTAAGCCAGTGACTTTGATCAACCAGCATGCTATGAGTAAAGCATGCCAAAGAATCACCAGTTAAAGCAAAGACTCGTATCTTTTGACCAGCATCCATATTATTTTTACCCCTTTCTGTCTCTCTGTGTTTGTCGTCTTGTGTGTGTGGGTAGAAGGTGGCACAGTTAAAGGGGCTAGTAGGTGTTAGCTTGTTGTTATCCAGTTGTATTTCCTGCATATTTCATGATAGTTCTTGGTATGAATAAGCAGTAATTGTGTTTCAACTTACAAACCTGGTGATTGTAATTATTGGGCAGCCAAGGGCCAAAGACATCAGGGACAGGATTCTCCGGTCTCTGACTCCGAAATCACGTTCGGCGATCAGCCGGAGAATCCATGTTGGCGCCGGATTCGGGAGCGCCGCCGATTTTGCGATGCTCTGCCCCCTCCAAAATGGCGTACTCTAGGAGTACGGCGCACGCTGTTGGGATGGCCTCAGGATGTTACCTAAGGCCTCCCACTGATGCTCACCCCACCGATGGGCCAAGTTCCTGTGGCGTCGGCATTTCTTTTGGGAACTCAACATGACGGCTGCAGACTAAGTCCAGCGCCACCACTGTCTGGGGGGGGGGGGCGATCTGCGGGCAGTGGGTCTTTGGTGGGGGCTGGGGGCACTGGTGGGGGGTGGTCTGGGGGTAGCGAGCCTGGCCAAATGGGGTCACTATTTGGCAGACTGGATTCGCGTGCGGCCGGTGCCATGTTGCACAACGCGGCCGCTGTAGGCCGCCGCAAGCACGGCCACGGAGCCGGCAATTCTCCGGCCGTATCCGCAGCTCGAGCCGGGGGCTTTACACTGCGTACCTGCTAGCCCCCCCCCCACCCAGATGGGGGATCGGTGGCCTTTTTGCATTGTTTCTTCGGTGGTAAAACACCACCATTCCCATGCTGGCATCAGCACTTTGTCTCAGAATCGGAGAATCTAGCCCCAGGTATTTTTATTTTTAATTTTTAAAAAAAAATTTAGATTACCCAATTATTTTTTCCAATTAAGGGGCAATTTATCGTGGCCAATCCACCTACTCTGCACATTTTTGGGTTGTGGGGGCGAAACCCACGCAGACACGGGGAGAATGTGCAAACTCCACACGGACAGTGACCCAGAGCCGGGATCGAACCTGGGACCTCAGCGCCGTGAGGCGGTTGTGCTAACCACTAGGCCACCGTGCTGCCCTCCCAGGTATTTGTATAATAATTATTGGTCAATTTACTTGTCTTGTGACTCCAGGGCACGTGGTGCTGGAATTAACTGCACACTAGCTCAGAGTATCATAACAATATTAGTTTCCCTCACGACAGACAGGCTTTCTATGTTATCTAGAGTTTCCTTGGTGACAGTGTTCTTCTTTGCATATAACTCATAGAGTATTCCACTCATTTGTCCAACTGTTTATTACTTACAGGGATTGAAAGGACTGAAACAGGGTCAATGGAGCCCCAGTTCTGGTTACCCTATTGGTCCCAATATATGGGTTCTGACCAGTTAGAGTAGCTATTTACAATATTTCCCAATAAACTCACTTTTGAACTTATGAGTATAATACAAGACATCCTTTGGCCAACCGATCCTGGGTCCTATTGCCATCTCGTGAGCAGTTTTCTGAATGTTTGGCTTTGTTAGCTGCCCTAGTCTATGTGAAACATAAGAACATCAGAACATAAGAACTAGGAGCAGGAGTAGGCCATCTGGCCCCTCGGGCCTGCTCCACCATTCAATGAGATCACGGCTGATCTTTTGTGGACTCAGCTCCACTTTCCGGCCCGAACACCATAACCCTTAATCCCTTTATTCTTCAAAAAACTATCTATCTTTACCTTAAAAACATTTAATGAAGGAGCCTCAACTGCTTCACTGGGCAAGGAATTCCAAAGATTCACAACCCTTTGGGTGAAGACGTTCCTCCTAAACTCAGTCCTAAATCTACTTCCCCTTATTTTGAGGCTATGCCCCCTAGTTCTGCTTTCACCCGCCAGTGGAAACAACCTGCCCGCATCTATCCTATCTATTCCCTTCATAATTTTAAATGTTTCTATAAGATCCCCCCTCATCCTTCTAAATTCTAACGAGTACAGTCCCAGTCTACTCAACCTCTCCTCATAATCCAACCCCTTCAGCTCTGGGATTAACCTAGTGAATCTCCTCTGCACACCCTCCAGTGCCAGTACGTCCTTTCTCAAGTAAGGAGGCCAAAACTGAACACAATACTCCAGGTGTGGCCTCACTAACACCTTATACAATTGCAACATAACCACCCTAGTCTTAAACTCCATCCCTCTAGCAATGAAGGACAAAATTCCATTTGCCTTCTTAATCACCTGTTGCACCTGTAAACCAACTTTCTGTGACTCATGCACTAGCACACCCAGGTCTCTCTGCACAGCAGCATGCTTTAATATTTTATTGTTTAAATAATAATCCCGTTTGCTGTTATTCCTACCAAAATGGATAACCTCACATTTGTCAACATTGTATTCCATTTGCCAGATCCTAGCCCATTCACTTAACCTATTCAAATCCCTCTGCAGACTTCCAGTATCCTCTGCACTTTTCGCTTTACCACTCATCTTAGTGTCATCTGCAAACTTGGACACATTTCACTTGGTCCCCAACTCCAAATCATCTATGTAGATTGTGAACAATTGTGGGCCCAACACGGATCCCTGAGGGACAACACTATCTATGGAGCACTATGGAGTAAATGGAGTTGAAATCAACCATGATTGAATGGTGGAGTGGACTCGATGGGCCGAATGGCCTTACTTCCACTCCTATGTCTTATGGTCTTATGACAGAAATTGATAAATCTACTGATCGCCAACCAGAGAAGCACCCATTAATCCCCACTCTTTGCTTTCTATTAATTAACCAATCCTCTATCCATGCTACTACTTTACCCTTAATGCCATGCATCTTTATCTTATGCAGCAGCCTTTTGTGTGGCACCTTGTCAAAAGCTTTCTGGAAATCCAGATATACCACATCCATTGGCTCCCCGTTATCCACTGCACTGGTAATGTCCTCAAAAAATTCCACTAAATTAGTTAGGCACGACCTGCCCTTTATGAACCCATGCTGCGTCTGCCCAATGGGACAATTTCTATCCAGATGCCTCGCTATTTCTTCCTTGATGATAGATTCCAGCATCTTCCCTACTACTGAAGTTAAGCTCACTGGCCTATATTTTCCTGCTCTATGCCTACCTCCTTTTTTAAACAGTGGTGTCGCGGTTGCTAATTTGCAATCCACCGGGACCACCCCAGAGTCTAGTGAATTTTGGTAAATCATCACTAGTGCATCTGCAATTTCCCTAGCCATCTCTTTTAGCACTCTGGGATGCATTCCATCAGGGCCAGGAGACATGTCTACCTTTAGCCCCATTAGCTTGCCCATCACTACCTCCTTAGTGATAACAATCATCTCAAGGTCATCACCGGTCATAACCTCATTTCTATCAGTCACTGGCATGTTATTTGTGTCTTCCACTGTGAAGACCGACCCAAAAACCTGTTCAATTCCTCAGCCATTTCCCCATCTCCCATTATTAAAACTCCCTTCTCATCCTCTAAAGGACCAATATTTACCTTAGCCACTCTTTTTTGCTTTATATATTTGTAAAAACTTTTGCTGTCTGCTTTTATATTCTGAGCAAGTTTACTCTCATACTCTATCTTTCTCTTCTTTATAGCTTTTTTAGTAGCTTTCTGTTGCCCTTTAAATATTTCCCAGTCCTCTAGTCTCCCACCAATCTTTGCCACTTTGTATGCTCTTTCCTTCAATTTGATACTCTCCCTTATTTCCTTAGATATCCACGGTCGATTTTCCCTCTTTCTACTGTCCTTCCTTTTTGTGGGTATAAACCTTTGCTGAGCACTATGAAAAAACGTTTGGAAGGTTCTCCACTGTTCCTCAACTGTTCCACCATAAAGTCTTTGCTCCCAGTCTACCTTTGCTAGTTCTTCTCTCATCCCATTGTAATCTCCTTTGTTTAAACACAAAACACTAGTATTTGATTTTACCTTCTCACCCTCCATCTGTATTTTAAATTCCACCATATTGTGATCGCTCCTTCCGAGAGGATCCCTAACCATGAGATCATGAATCAATCCTGTCTCATTACACAGGACAAGATCTAGGACCGCTTGTTCCCTCGTAGGTTCCATTACATACTGTTCTGGGAAACTATCGCGGATACATTCTATAATCTCCTGCTCAATGTTGCCTTGACCGACCTGGTTAAACCAATCGACATGTAGATTAAAATCCCCCATGATAACTGCTGTACCATATCTACATGCATCAGTTATTTCTTTGTTTATTGCCTGCCCCACCATAACGTTACTATTTGGTGGCCGATAGATTACGCCTATCAGTGACTTTGTCGCCTTACTATTCCTGATTTCCACCCAAATGGATTCAACCTTATCCTCCATATCATCCGATATCATCCCTAACTATTGCCCGGATGTCATCCTTAAATAACAGAGCTACACCACCTCCCTTACCATCCACTCTGTCCTTCCGAATTGTTTGATACCCTCGGATATTTAACTCCCAGTCGTGACCATCCTTTAACCATGTTTCAGTAATGGCCACTAAATCATAGTCAGTTACGATGATTTGTGCCACCAACTCATTTACTTTATTCCGAATACTACGAGCATTCAGGTAAAGTACACTTATGTTGGTTTTTTTACCTCTGTTTTGAATCTTAACATCTCCAGTTTTATTCCTTTTAGTATTACTGGGCCTAAGAGATTGACCTAAATTCAATGTGGAATATTAACTTATTTCCATTCCATGCTTGAATGAAGTATGGCAGCACAGCGGCACAGTGGTTAGCACCGCTGTCTCACAGCGCCAGGGACCCGGGTTCAATTCCAGCCTGAGGTGACTGTCTGCGTGGAGTTTCCACTTTCTCCCCGTGCCTGTGTGGGTTTCCCCCGGGTGCTCCAGTTTCCTCCCACAGTCCAAAGATGTGCAGGTTCGGTGCGGTTACGGGGATAGGGCGGGGGAGTGGGCCTAGGGAAGGCGGTCTTTCAGAGAGTCGGTGCATGCATGATGGGCCGAATGGACTCCTTCTGTACTGTAAGAATTCTATATTTCTGTAATCAGGGAAAGAGTAGGACCCATTAGTGACCAAGGGGATAATGTCTGCGTCGAGCTGGATGATATTGGTAGGGTGTGAAATGAATAGTTCACATATGTCTTCACTTTGGAGAAGGAGGATGTGGGTGCAGAATTCAGACAGAAGGACTGTGGAGTTCTTGAGCAGTTTGACATAGAGAGTGAGGAAGTACTGGAGGTTTTGGTGGGCTTAAAAGGTTAGGATGAGTTGTATCCCAGGCTGCTGTGGGAGGCGAAGGAAAATAATTACAGGAGCTCTGACTCAAATTTTCAACTCCTCTCTGGCCACAGGGGAGGTACTAGAGGATTGTATGACAGCTAATGTGGTTCCACTTTTCAAAAAGGGTGATAGAGATAAACCAGTGAATTACAGACCAGTGAGTCTCGGTGGTAGGGAAACTATTGGAGAAAGCTCTGATGGAGAGGACCAATCTCCACTTGGAGAGGCAAGGTTTGATCAGGAATAGTCAGCATGGCTTTGTCAGAGGGAGGTCATGCTTAACAAAATTGATTGAATTTTTGAGGAGGTGACCAGGTGTGTAGATCCCCCATCTACACACCTGGTCACCTCCTCAAAAATTCAATCAATTTTGTGCAGTTGATGTAGTTAAAATGGGTTTCAGCAAAGCCTTTGGCAAGGTCCCACATGGGAGACTGATAAAGAAAGGAAAAGCACATGGGATCCCAGGTAACTTGGCAAGTTGGATCCAAAACTGGTTTTGTGATAGGAGACAGAGGGTGCCAGTAGAAGTGTGCTGGAGGCCGGTGTCCAGTGGTAAATCACAGGGATCAGTGCTGGGTCCCTTATTGTTTGTGACATTTATAATATAAAATAAAATGTTTGCGGGTGGGGGGGGATGTAAGTTTGCAGATGGCACAAATATTGGCCGGGTGACAGTGAAGAAGAATGTTTTAGGTTACAGGAGGATATGGACAAATTGGTCATATGGATAGATCAGTGGTAGATGGAATTTAACCCTGAAAAGTGTGAGGTAATGGACTTTGGAAGCAGTAACATGACAAGGGAACACTCAATGAATGGCAGGACCTAGAAAGCTCAGAGGAATGTTGGGGTGCGTGTCCGCAGATCCCTGAAAGCAGCAGGACAGGTTCATAGGGACACTTGCCTTTATCAGTTGTGGCATAGATTTTAAGAGCAGGGAGGTTATGTCGGAGCTGTACAGGAGTTTGCTTTGACCACAGCTGGAGTACTGTATTTAGTTCTAGTCATCCCACTATAGGAAGGATGTGATTGCACTAGAGAGGGTACAGAGGCAATTCACCAGGATGTTGCTTGGGATGGAGCATTTTAGCAATGAAGAGGGGTTGGATAGCTCAGGTTGTTTTCTTTGGAGCAGAGAAGGCTGAGGGGGGACCTGATTGAGGTGTGGAAGATTATAACATTTTCTGGTGAAAGGCAGGAGGAGAGGAGATTTGATGAAAACGAATTTCACCCAGATGGTGGTGGGAATCTGGAATGCACTGACTGGGAGGGTAGTAGAGGTGGGAACCCTCACAATCTTTAAAAAGTACTTGGGCGAGTAATTGAAATGGCATAATGTTCAAGGCTATGGGCCAAGTGCTGGGAAGTGGGATTAGTGTAGGTTTGGAGTAGTTTCTTTGTCTGTGCAGACCTGATGGGCTGAAGGGCCTCTTCTTTATTCTATGATTCTAAGTGTGCATAAGGCAGATGTCAGGCAGAAAACAGTGGAGAATCAGGCTGATTATAGAAGGACCAGAGGAGAAGTGAAAAAAAACTAATACGAAAAGCAAGGAGGGAGCATGAAAGGAGACTGGCAGCTAACATAAAAGAGAATCCCAAGATCTTCTACAAGCATGTAAATAATAAAGGGGTGGTAAAAGAAAGAGTAGGGCCGATCATGGATAAAAAAAGGAGACTTGCAGGTGGAGGCAGGAGAAATAATGGAGATATTAAACGTGCACTTTGTATCTGCCTTTACAAAGGAAGAGGATGCTACCCAGGCTGATGTGAGAGGAGAGATAACAGTACATTTGAGGAATTTACAATTGAGAAAGAGGATCTATTAAAAAGGCTAACTTTACCTAAAATTGATTAGATACCAGGATGCATTAGATGCATCCAAGGGTATTGGGGGAGGTGAGAGTGGAAATTGAAGAGGCACTGGTGATGCATAGATACATAGAAGATAGGAGCAGAAGGAGGCCTTTCAGCCCTTCGAGCCTCCTCCACCATTTATCACGATCATAGTTGATCATCCAACTCAATAGCCTAATCTTCCAGTCTTCCTGAGACACAGCGGTGGTCCCAGAGGACTGGAGAATTGAGAATGTTACACCCTGATTCAAAAAGGAGTGTAAGGATAATGGCAGCAACTATAGACCAATCTGTTTGACTTTAGTGGTGGGGAAACCTCTGGAAACTATAGTTTGGGACAAAATCAATTTTCACTTAGACAAGTGCAGGATAATTAAGGTAAGTCAACATGGATTCATGAAGGAACAATCATGTTTAACTAACTTGGCTGGAGTTTTTTGAGGCCTCCTGTGGAGAACTGCTTCCAGTTCTGGGCACCATACTTGAGGAAGGATGTGCTGGCATTGGAGAGAGAACAGAGGAGATTCACAAGAATGATTCCAGGGATAAACAACTGTAGTTATGAGGACAGAATGGAGAAGTTCCATCTGTTTGCCATGGAGAAAAGAAGGCTGAGAGGAGACTTGACAGATGTATCCAAGATCCTGAGGGGAATGGACAGGGTAAATAGTGAGAATCTGTTCCCGTTCGAGAGCATCAAGAACTAGAGGCACAGATTCAACATAATGGGCAAAAGGAGTACAAGTGATTTTAGGAAAATGTTTACACCCAGAGGGTAGTGCGAATCTGGGACAAACTTCCTGAGAGGGTGGTGGCGGCAGGTTTGATTGAGGTATTCAAAAGGGAATTGATTGTTATGTGAAAAGAAAGAATGTGCAAGGTTACAGGGATAAGGCAGGGGAGTGGGAAGAGGTAGAGTGCTCCTTCAGAGTCAGTGCAGACTGGATGGGCTGAATGGTCTCCGTCTGCACTGTGAAGATTCTGTGATTCTGTGAAGTTGCAGTTACCAGACATGAAATTTGATTTTCGGTGAAACCAATGAACCAATGCAATTGTGAATTGCCCATCGTACACTGGGCTCCATTTTCTTTCCGCTGACTTGCAAAGAAAATCAGGCCGGATGTAACTTGGGCTGCTGATTGTCTATTTCCCACACCAATTGTAGCTCCATCACCTCTTGCAGTACTTCACATAGGGCAACACTTCAGTGCAGTTTTGAAGAAAAACTGCAAAAGTTTTACAACTGAGATCCAGAGAATCTTGTGTGAGGTATCAAGAGATATGGAGAAAAGACGGCTAAGCAGCGCTGAGATAAAGATCAGCCAAGTTCTAATTGAATGGCAGAATAGAACTGAGTGTGAATGACCAACTCCTTTCCCTATGATCCTGACGATGGAAGAGATTTAAATTGGCAGGAGTCCTGCGTTTGCCAGCAGAGGTCCATTACTGTGATGTACGAGAGAATTCAGAGGAATTTTAATTTCACCCCTATCGCCACTTGGCTTTGCATGATCAATGTCTTAATTCAGCTCTGATTGTGATGTGTTCCTTGGAGGAAGAGAAGGAGGAGGAATCTTCAATTCCAGGAAGGTAAAGTATGATTGCAGGAGAATTTCCTATTTCAGGGACCATCCCAACACCTTTATTTGGATCTTATAGAGTATCAATTGCTTCACAAATTCAGGTCATCAAGGCTTTTAGGGATTAGGCATGCTACTGACTGCAGGACCAGTCAAACAGCAAGGCAGGTGAAATGAAGCCAGTGACAGTCAAGGTGACAGCAGTCTACCCATAGGTTGTAAAGAAAGCATATGGAATACTCTCCTTCATTGGCAGAGGTATAGAATATAAAAGTAAGGATATAATGTTGGAATTGTGTAAAACACTGGTTAGGCCACAACGGGAGTATCGTATGCAATTCTGGTCACCATATTACAGGAAGGACATGATACCACAGTGGTTAGCACCATTGCTTCACAGCGGCAGGGGGCCAGGTTGAATTCCTGCCTTGGATCACTGCCTGTGCGGACTCTGCATGTTCTCCCTGTGACTGCATGTGTTTCCTCCGGTTTCCTCCCAGAAGTCCTGAAGACGTGCTGTTAGGTGGATTGGACATTCTGAATTCTCCCTCTGTGTACCTGAACAGGCGACTCGGGGCTTTTCACTGTAACTTCATTGCAATGTTAATGTAAGCCTACTTGTGACAATAAAGATTATTATTACTGGGGCATTATTGCTCTGGAGAGAGTGCAGAGGAGGTTTACAAGAATGTTGCCAGGGCTAGAAAAGTATAGCTACGAGGAGAGATTGGATAAGATGGGGTTTTACCTTTGGAACAAAGAAGGCTGCGGTGTGACTTAATTGAGGTGTACATAATTCTGAAAGGAAGAGATAGGATGGACAGGACAAAATTGGTAGAGAATTCAAGAAACAGGAGGGGACATAGATTTAAGATAAGTGGCCGAAGGTGTAGAGGGGACATGAGGAAGAACATTTTTTTACACAGAAGGTAGTGGGAGTCTGGAATTCGCTGCCCAAGGTGGTGGTGGAGGCAGAGACCCTGAACTCTTTTAAAAAGTACCCGGATCTGCACCTTATGTGCTGTAAAATACAGGGCTATGGACCGGATGCAGAAAGGTGGGATTAGAAAGGGCAGTTGGGTGTCCTCAGGCTAGAACAGACAGGACGGGACAAATGGCCTCTTCCTGTGCTGTCACTTTTCTATGATTCTACGGTTCTATAAAAGTTTGTTTTTGAAATTTTGAGGTTATGTGGGCTATTTATCTCATCGTTTCCCCTGATAATGTGGTTCTCATTAACCTTTGAATTCTCTCAATGAGATGATCATACAAAGGCTGTGGTGCTTAAGAGATATCAGGTGGGATCTACGCATGAGAACAATTCCATTCTAGTTGCAGGTTGTCACTTTTTACCCTGCTCATACCCCTGGGATTTCCGACCACATTCCAGGGGTTTCTGATTTTCAATGGAACCTTTTAAGGGTGTGGACTGGTTTGGGTTGTGTGCCTGTACCATGCAATCCCGACCTGACCGGCTCCATTGTGGAGGAATGCATGTTCTAGTCCTTTATCATTTTCTTGGAGTAACACCAGAACCTGGTAGTACATGCAAGCCATACTCTTCAGATAGAAGTGATTGGCCTTGCTTTGAAAATAATTTAGTATTGTGGAATTCCAACTTTCCAGTAGTTATGATGAACAGAATAATGACACAGATATGTGAGTATACCTGAGTCACTGCTGTTATGACAGCTTAGGCTAGGGCACGGTCAATTCTAGCCCCCCTGACCCAGAGTTGCAACATGGAACATAGAACATAGAACATACAGTGCAGAAGGAGGCCATTCGGCCCATCGAGTCTGCACCGACCCACTTAAGCTCTCGCTTCCACCCAATCCCCGTAACCCAATAACATCTCCTAACCTTTTTTTTGGACACTAAGGGCAATTTAGCTTGGCCAATCCACCTAACCTGCATGTCTTTGGACTGTGGGAGGAAACCGGAGCACCCGGAGGAAACCCACACAGACACGGGGAGAACGTGCAGACTCCGCACAGTGACCCAGCGGGGAATCGAACCTGGGACCCTAGTGCTGTGAAGCCACAGTGCTATCCACTTGTGCTACCGTGCTGCAACGCAATTGAATTAATCAATAATTCTTCAAAAAATACCCAAAGTCTTTGGTCCTTGGCTGTCCAAAAATTACAGTCACCAAGTTTGTAAATTTAAACACAATGGCTTGGATTCTCCTTTGTCGGGATTCTCCTTTGCGCCGGCAGCCTGCCCACACCCTGGGATTTCCCAATGGTGTGGGCTGCTCACAGTGGGAAACGTCACTCACCGGCTGGTGGAATGGAGAATCCCACTGCCGGCAGGGGCATGCCGCACCAGAAACCTGGTGCGGAGGGAAGAAGAATCCCGGCCAATTACTCATAATTAATAAGAATAACTACAATGAAATAAGCAGCAAACACAACTGGTTTATTATCATCTAATTCCTAATCCCCCACTTTAACTTGCCCCCACCCTCCACACACACACAAGACAAACAAACACAGAGGGGAAGAGAGGGATGAAAAATAACAAGTAAACGGATAAAGAATCTTTCTTTCAGATGGTTGTCTTTAAGCAGATCTTCCTTCAAACTAGGCTTTCAGGCTGAGGTCTCTGTTTTCAGCCTGTAATGGTTTCACTGCAGATTCATTCATTCAGGTTCTCTGCAGGTTCTGAAATACAGAAGCTCATAGCATTTCTGGAGAGAGAGAGAGAGACAGAGAGAGAGCGAGAGACAAACAGACATCCAGGACCCAACCTTGGGTCTCTAAAATCATCCAACTCAGGTAGGACCTAATCACCAGCTGTTACCAGGCAGAATCTCAATTTATTGCCACTAGCCAACCAATCGAACCAAGTTCTACCAATCTCGAGCACCATATGTTATGTTGCGACTTCTTTAATTCCTCATTCTCTCTGCTGCTTGACTTAAAGATACATGTCCATTAAAGCCACATGGTGGCACAGTGGTTAGCACTGCTGCCTCACAGCACCAGGGGCCTGGGTTCAATTCCAGTCTTGGGTGACTGTGTGGAGTTTTTACTTTTTCACATGTCTGCGTGGGTTTCCTCCGGGTTTCCTCACACAGTCCAAAGATGTGCAGGTTAGGCGGATTGGCCATGCTAAATTGTCCCTTGGTGCCCAAAAGTTAGATTAAGGAGTTATTGGGTTAGGGCGGGGTGTAAGCTTAGAGGGTGAAGCTTAGTGCTCTTTTAGAGGGTTGGTGCAGACTCGATGGGCTGAATGGCCTCCTTCTGCACTGTTGGTATTCCAAGATTCTATGAAAGCATCCATGGATAAAATGACAACGGCAAAAATAAAGAAATGAGAAATAAGGGAATCAACTCACACTGCTGACATAGAACATAGAACATAGAACAGTACAGCACAGAACAGGCCCTTCGGCCCTCAATGTTGTGCGGAGCCATAATCACCCTACTCAAACCCACGTATCCACCCTTTACCCGTAACCCAACAACCCCCCCCCCCCCTTAACCTTACTTTTATTAGGACACTATGGGCAATTTAGCATGGCCAATCCACCTAACCCGCACATCTTTGGACTGTGGGAGGAAACCGGAGCACCCGGAGGAAACCCACGCACACAGGGGGAGGACGTGCAGACTCCACACAGACAGTGACCCAGCCGGGAATCGAACCTGAGACCCTGGAGCTGTGAAGCATTTATGCTAACCACCATGCTACCCTGCTGCCCCTGGATAGTTCTTCAGAAGCATCGCAATGACAGCATGGCCAGATTGCACAGGTATTGCGTGAAATAAGCTGTGCCACGGTGATAAATAAACTATACATGAGGATCACCGAACAATGGGACACACACCATTTTACAGACAATTAAATATTGTTGAAATAGTCATAGTTGGAACACAGCAGGATTAGAAGAGGAATGAGTGACTGACAGGAAGAGATGGAGAAGGTTGATCAGCCAGCATTGTGGAAACCCCAAATGAAATAGGAGAAAGGAAAAAGAGAAACAGTCACTGGTCTAATGAGGGAAACTAAGGACAGCATGGTTCCACAAAAAATAAGTTGATTGAGGGATAAATGTTGGTCAGGTCACCAAGTGAATATCTTTTGGTGACTTTGAAATATTGCCATCTGAGCTTTTCCTTCCACATGAGAGGTTAGATAAGGCCCTTTTAATAAGGGGTCTCATCAGAAAGACGCCACCTTTGACAGCACAGCTCCCTCAGTACTGTACTGAAAGTCAGCCTAGTTTGCGGACTGAATTTTCATGGAGACAGGGAGACTTCATGGAGGGTTGAAAATTGGGTCCCGGAATCAATTCTGGGATTCCCAAACCCATTTCATGGATTTCAACTGAGCCTTTTAATGGTGTGGGCTGGTTGGGGTTGCGAACCTATACCCTGCACTGCCAACCTGACAGGCTCCATTATGGAGACGTGCAAGTTCTAGTCCTTTGTAATTTTAATGGAGCCGGGCCAGCTTTTAAAGAGTTGTGGTTCACAGCACCTCAGAGGTATCATGAAACACAGTTTGCTTGAGGGAATCATTTGAAAGCAAAGTTCAAAAGGTCCTCCTCATGTCTCTCCCCCCATGCCAAGATATGCCTTCCACCCACCCCCCATGGTTTCTTAAGACCCTCATACCAAGCCATAACCCTCAACCTACTCCTACTGCACCTCATGCATGACTCCCTCCCCATGCCAAGTTACAGTACTCCCATATTCATTTACCCAAATGCACTGTATGGAACCAAAGGACCGTTGGTGATAATATGCTGTGTAAAGAAAGCTTTAAAAAGTAGTTATTCTGTGATAACTTTACATTTTCTTAAAAACAAATTCCTTTTTACGACAGCACAATAAAACTGTCATTCAGCTAGACTCTTTAAAGTATCACTGGCTGAAACTGGCAATCGCCCTAAACCTCTTTATCTTGTGTAAGTAAAGATTATAAGAATGACAACAGAGTGAGTTCCAGAGCTGTTAATCAAGCAGGGTCTCAGTATTCTAATGTTTGCCAAAAATATGTCATGATCTTGGCTGAGAGCCTAGAAATCCATTAGGCTGTTGGCACAGGGGTCATGAGGGGCCATAGGTGTTGTTGGGTACTGTGCTGTCAAAGGTGGCGTCTTTCTGATGAGACCTCAATATTAAAAGGGCCTTATCTAACCTCTCATGTGGAAGGAAAAGCTCAGATGGCAATATTTCAAAGTCACCAAAAGACATTCTCTTGGTGACCTGACCAACATTTATCCCTCAATCAACTTCGTTAAATGAGATGATCAAATATCTCATCCTGTTTTGTGGAACCATGCTGTCCTTAGTTTCCCTCATTGGACCAGTGACTGTTTCTCATTTTCCTTTCTCCTATTTCATTTGGGATTTCCACAATGCTGGCTGATCAACCTTCTCCATCTCTTCCTGTCAGTCACTCATTCCTCTTCTAATCCTGCTGTATTCCAACTGTGACTATTTCAACAAATATTTAATTGTCTGTAAAATGGTGTGGGTGGCGTATGTGGCATACCTTCGCATGGAGGCATGAGGGGGCATAGGTGGGGGTCATGTGGTGGCATGGGATATGGGAAGTGTGTGGGGGGGGGGGGTGTGAGTGGTGTGGGTTGAAGGGCCTTTATGATTTTATTATAACTGGGGCAAAGTCCCACAGCTCCGATTGGCCCATTTAAACAGCCTACCCCTGCAACGGGCAGACTCTGTGGCTACTTCTGAGTTATCTCTGGAGTTAGCTGACCCAACTGCTGCCTGTACCCCAACCCTGGGAATGAAAATCCCCCCTTTCCTGGCATCTTCAACCAATGGTGGTCGGTCTTGGAATTTTCCTGCAGCCACTTGCCGCCTCAAGGATGAAAATCTAGCGCTATGTGTTGAAATGTTTTATATTACTATGTGACCACCTAGAAATTGCTGACTGAAAGGTGATGGAAGCAGAGAGGAATGATTTCAAAAGGAATTGGGCTCGGATCTGAGGGAAATAAGCTAACAAAGCGATTGGGAGAGTGCAGGGAATGTGACTAAAAGTGCTGCGGACTGGTGGGAGAAATAGTTTCCTTTTGTGCTGTAATGACTCTAGGTCTCTGAAATGGGACTTTAACCCACAATCTTTGACTCAAAGGTGGAAATGCTTCATGGTTGATACTTGCAAAGGCTGAATGGTTGCACCCAAAATGCAATCAACTATATTTGTCAATACTGATGCACCTACCTGGCAAGGGTTATGGGCAACTGTCTTCACAGGTTCCGGGTCAGTGGAGAATCTAATACAAAGTAGTGTAATCTGCTGTAAGTTTGTCTTCTGCCACAATGCATGTTAGGCCAGCACAGCCAGTGCGAGAATCAGAAAACTGCTGCCTTACGTCTGCACATCGGGTTTTGTTTTGTTTCATTTTTGTCTATTAGAAAGAAGGAAAAACACTGTATTTAGATATTGTTTTTCACCTTGTTAGAACGTTCTTGGTTTTTAAGTTGCAATGTGGAGGCACAATCATTTTAGATCCCACAAACTGTAATGACCAGATACATGGTCAGCCAATCTGCTTTAGTGCTAAAAGCAAATCACTGAGGATGCTGGAATCTGAAACAAAAAACGAAAATACTGGACAATCACAGCAGGTCTGATAGCATCTATGCAGAGAGAAGGAAGCCAATGCTTTGAGTCTGGATGACTCTTTGTCAAAGCTGTTTTGGTGTTGTTATTTAAGTTGTGTGCATAAGAACATAAGAACATAAGAACTAGGAGCAGGAGTAGGCCATCTGGCCCTTCGAGCCTGCTCCGCCATTCAATGAAATCAGGGCTGCTCTTTTGTGGACTCAGCTCCACTTTCCGGCCCGAACACCATAACCCTTAATCCCTTTATTCTTCAAAAAACTATCTATCTTTACCTTAAAAACATTTAACGAAGGAGCCTCAACTGCTTCACTGGGCAAGGAATTCCAGAGATTCACAACCCTTTGGGTGAAGAAGTTCATCCTAAACTCAGTCCTAAATCTACTTCCCCTTATTTTGAAGCCATGCCCCCTAGTTCTGCTTTCACCCGCCAGTGGAAACAACCTGCCCACATCTATCCTATCTATTCCCTTCATAATTTTATATGTTTCTATAAGATCCCCCCTCATCCTTCTAAATTCCAACGAGTACAGTCTCAGTCTACTCAACCTTTCCTCGTAAACCAAACCCTTCAACTCTAGGATTAACCTAGTGAATCTCCTCTGTACACCCTCCAGTGCCAGTACATCCTTTCTCAAGTAAGAAGACCAAAACTGAACACAATACTCCAGGTGTGGCCTCATTAACACCTTATACAATTGCAGCATAACCTCCCTAGTCTTAAACTCCATCCTTCCAGCAATGAAGGACAAAATTCAATTCGCCTTCTTAATCACCTGTTGCAACTGTAAACCAACTTTTTGCGAATCATGCACGAGCACGCTCAGGTCTATCTGCACAGCAGCATGCTTTAATATTTTATCATTTAAATAATAATCCTGTTTGCTGTTATTCCTACCAAAATGGATAACCTCACATTTGTATTCCATCTGCCAGACCCTAGCCCATTCACTTAACCTATCCAAATCCCTCTGCAGACTTCCAGTATCCTCTGCACTTTTCGCTTTACCACTCATCTTAGTGTCATCTGCAAACTTGGACACATTGCCCTTGGTCCCCAACTCCAAATTATCTATGTAAATTGTGAACAATTGTGGGCTCAACACGGATCCCATAGGCACACCACTAGCTACTGATTGCCAACCAGAGAAACACCCATTAATCCCCACTCTTTGCTTTCTATTAATTAACCAATCCTCTATCCATGCTACTACTTTACTCTTAATGCCATGCATCTTTATCTTATGCAGCAACCTTTTGTGTGGCACCTTGTCAAAGGCTTTCTGGAAATCCAGATATACCACATCCCCATTATCTCCTGCACTGGTAATGTCCTCAAAGAATTCCACTAAATTAGTTAGGCACGACCTGCCCTTTATGAACCCATGCTGCGTCTGCCCAATGGGACCACTTCTATACATAACCAACAATCTGTCCTGGTCCACCCACGTCAGCGCTATGACCAAGAAAGCACAACAGCGCCTATACTTCCTCAGGAAACGAAGGACATCCGGCATGTCCACATTGACTCTAACCAACTTTTACAGATACACCATAGAAAGCATCTTATCTGGTTGTATCGCAGCCTGTTATGGCAACTGCTCGGCCCAAGACCGTAAGAAACTACAGAGAGTCATGAACACCGCCCAGTCCATCACAGAAACCCATCCATTGACTCCATCTACACCTCCCTGCTGCCTGGATAAAGCGGTAAGCATAATCAAAGACACCTCCCACCTGGCTTACTCACTCTTACAACTTCTTCCTTTGGGCAGGAGATACAAAAGTCTGAGAACACGCACGAACAGACTCAAAGACAGCTTCTTCCCCACTGTCACCAGACTCCTAAATGACCCTCTTATGGACTGATCTGATCTCTTCACACATCTTCTCTACTGAGTGGTACCACACTCCTGTATGCTTCACCCGATGCCTGTGTCTATGGGTTTACATTGTGTATTTTATGTTTGCCCTATGTAGTTTCTTTTCATGTACAGAATGATGTGCCTGAACTGTATGCAGAATAATACTTTTCACTGCATCTTGGTACATGTGACAATAAATCCAATGCAATCCAATCCAGAAATAAATATTGGCCGGTACAGCTTCTTTGAATAGTGCCATGAGATCCTTTATGTTCAACCAGTGTTACAGTACACGGACAGTGTCCCAACTGATATTGGGAAACCGGATGAGATCCCAATGATTTTTCAGCTTGTAAACTGTGAGGAAAGGATATTTTGCTCCAGGATTGATTCCACTGACAACTAGGGATCTTTTATATTCAAACAAACTTTATTATTAACACAGGATTAATCCCAATAACATTCAAGAGGAATAAAACAGCTTTTCAATCAACAGTTCTTACAAAAAAAAAGGTCTTTGAGCTTACTTTCCCATCTACTTCTTAACTTTCAATTAAGCAAAATCCACATCAGATCAAAAGCCGCTTATTAATACAGCTAACAGTCGGTTGCTTACAGATTTATTCACAAAGTCCTTGTGAGAGAAGCTTTCAGAAGTCAGTCTGAGAAACACACCTTTCCTCAGAACCCAGAACAGAACTTTAAAACTAAAACAGACTCAGCCTCAGCCATGAGCGACATCACAGCCTGCCTTGCTATTAATCTCTTAATCACAGCTTTAGCAGACATAGAGCGGGATTCTTCGGATACCAGTGGGGCAGGCAACTCCGGCGCGAAGGAGTGGCGTGGACCACTCCGGCATCGGGCCGCCCCGAAGGTGCAGAATCCTCCACCCTTCAGGGGCTAGGCCGGCGCCGGAGAGGTTGGCGCCACGCCGTCTGGCGCGGAAGCGTCATGCCAGCCGGTGCTGTAGGGCCTCCTCTGGCCGGCGCGGGTTGGCGCATGCGCGGGAGTGCCAGCGTGTGCACAGAAAATACCACCATGGTTACAAGGTGATCTATTTTGGGAAATAGATATTCCAGGGTATGCAATATTTTGGAATAATGGACAGATTAACAAATAAGGAGGACCTGAGAGTGACTAATTGCTTTATGATATGAATGTGATCTGGCCTCAGAAGATCATGATGTGTAATCAGTATGGGTGGATATTGGGAATAGCGAGTCAGAAACATTGGTGGAAGTAGTTTATAGGCTCCCTAACTATAGTTATACTATTGGGCATAGAATTAAACAAGAAATTATCAGAACCTGTAACCGAGGAAATGTTTATTTTTATAAAGGAAATATAGACTGCAGCAATAAAATTGGCAAGAATGATCTAGAAGATGAATTTGTAGAATGCTTTTGTGACAGTTTCTTGCAGCAATACATTGTGGAACAGCCTAGCGATAAAGTTATCTTAGACCTAGCATTGTGCAGTGAAGCAGGGTTAATTAGTAGTGTCACAATAAAACATTCATTGGGAAATAGTGATCATAATATCATTGAATTCCATGTTAAGCTTGAAAGTGACATACTCCAATCACAAACAAGAATCTTAACCTTAAATAAAGACACTTACATAAGTAAGTGGGGAGGATAGTGGGTAAATAGAATAAATGTATGAAGGCAAATGAACTGTGGAAACATTTAAAGAAACACCCCATTGAAGAATAAAAACTCAGTGAGAAAGACTCATCTCTCGCTCACTCAAGAAGTTAAGGATAGTATTAGATGAAAAGAAGAGGCTTGCAATGTTGGAAATATCAAACCAGCAGCAAGTCTGAGGTTTGAGAATGTTTGAGAAGCCAGTAGAAAGCCACCTAAAAGTTAATAAAAAGGGAAAAAATAGAACAAGTGAGTAAATTAGCCAGACATATAAGAAATATAAGAAAGATTGCAAGAGGTTTAATAAGGAATGAAAAAGGGAAACAGTTGCCAAAGTAAACATTTATCCGTTAGAATAAATTATCAGATTGTTGTCTGTTTCTATAGCGAGTTATTCCTGGAACAGGTTGCTAGTCTGTCGCCAGAGGTTTATAGCTTGAGTTAACTTACAGCTATACCACTCCGCATCAAACATGACTGACCAGGAATCCTGAAGAGGGACTCAAACCCGGAACTTCTGGTTCAGAGATAGCGGCGCCACCCACTGTACCACAAGATCTCCTACAAAAGGTAAATAGGCAAGATGAAGACTCATTGAGCTGGGGATAATATTTTAACATGGATACAGGATTAGTTAATGGATAGAAAGCAGAAAGTGGGCATAAATGGGCTTTTTACAAGTTGGTAGGCAGTGAATAGTGGAATGCTTAAGGATCAGTGTTGGGCTTCAGATATTTACAATTTTTATTCATGACTTAATAATAATTATCTTTATTATTGTCACAAGTAGGCGTACATTAACACTGCAATGAAGTTACTGTGAAAATCCCCTAGTTGCTACACTCCGATGCCTGTTCGGATACACTGAGGGAGAATTCAAAATATCCAATTTACCTAATAAGCATGTCTTTCGCGACTTGTGGGAGGAGACCAGAACACCCGGAGGAAATCCCCGCAGACACGGGAGAACGTGCAGACTCCATCAGACAGTGACCCAAGCCGGGAATAGAACCTGGGACCCAGGCGCTGTGAAACAACAGCACTAACCATGAAGAGATAAGAGTAATGTATCAAGATTTGCTGATGATACCAAGCTAGGCGGGAAGATAAGCTCTGGAGAGGGCACAGAGAAGCTGCAGGAGATATAGACTGGTGAAATGAGTGGAAACAAGATGGCAGATGGAGTATGATGTAGAAAAGTGAAATTATTCACTTTGGTCATATGACAAGAAAGACAGATTATTCATTTTAACAACATTAAACTTTTAAGTGCTGATGTTCAACAGAATGGGTGTGCAGATATAAGGAAGGCAGAAAGTTAGTAGACAGTTGCAGCAAGCAATTAGGAAGCAAATGACATTTTGGCCTATACTGCAGGGGCATTGGAGTACAAGAATAAGAGGTTTTGTTACAGCTGTGCAGGGCTTTGGTAAGACCACATCTGGAATATTGTGTGCAGTTTTGGTTGCTAGATTTAAGAAAGTATATTGTTAAGACACTAGACCAGGCTCCAATTTACGTTAGGATACTGGATGAGAAGCACCAACAATTTGCAATTTGTCAAACTGTGAGGAAAGGATACTGTGCTGTGAGGAGGATGCAAAGAGGCTGCACGGTAACTTGGACGGGTTGGCTGAGTGGGCAGATACTTAGCAAATGCAATATAATGTGGGTAAATGTGAGGTTATCCACTTTGGTGGCAAAAACAGGAAGGCCGGTTATTATCTGAATGGTGGCTGTTTAGGAAAAGATAAGTGCAATGAGACCTGGGTGTCACGGTGGAACAGTCACTGAAGGTTGGCATGCAGGTACAGCAGGCTGTGAGGAAAGCTAATGCCATGCTCACCTTCGTAGTAAGAGGGTTTGAGTATAGGAGCAGGGATGTCTCGCTGCAGTTATACAGGGGCGTGGTGATCCCACACCTTGAGTATTGTGTGTAGTTTTGGTCTCCTAGTTTGAGGAAGGACATTTTTGCTATTGGGGGTGTCCAGCGAAGGTTCACCAGACTAATTCCCGGGATGGCAGGTCTGACGTATGAGGAAAGACTGGGTCAACTGGGCTTGTACTCACTGGAGTTTAGAAGAGTTGAGAGAGGATCTCATAGAAAGATATAAAATCCTGATGGGGTTGGACAGGCTAGATGTGGGAAGAATGTGGGAAGACGTCCAGAACTAGGAGTAACAGCCTAAGAATAAGGGGGAAATCATTCAGGACTGAGATGAGGAAGAACTTCTTCTCTCAGAGAGTTGTGAACTTGTGGAATTCTCTATCACTGAAAGCTGTTGGGGCCGGGTCATTGGATATATTCAAGAAGGAGCTGGACTTGGCCATTGTGGCTAAAAGGGATCAAGGGATATGGAGAGAAAGTGGGAGTGGAACACTGAATTTGCATGATCGGCCACGTTCATATTGAATGGTGGTGCAGACTCCAAGGGCCGAATGGCCTACTCCTGCACCTATTTTCTATGTTGCTATGAAATTAAAAAAGAAATGCTGGAACATTCAGTTGGTCAGTCAGATCTGTGGGCAGAGACGGTGAATAGTGTTATGTTCTGTACTCTCAGCACAAAAGAACATGAAGTAAACCCACGTGGGGTTGTTTGCAAACAACAATGCAGGTTTACTGAAGAGCTGTTAACTCTATAAAGGCTTGATCTGGAGTGAGGCAAAGCCTGAAGCAGCCGATGACATCACAAATTATACATCTGACTCGACTCTTAAAGTGCCCATGCAACAATACAACAACAACCCCACATATAAAACAAACTGAGATTTCAGGTGAAGGCTATCAGAATCTTAACCAATCTGCAAAGCGCTTGCAACACTTTCTACTTTCCCCCCCCCCCCAGATTTCCAGATTATATGCCTATGAAAAGATAGAACAGGGGGAGGGGCGGTTCTATTGGGAAAGGAGAGCCTTGCAGTGCTAGAGAAAGAGGCTGTCCCAGAGGGTTCAAGGATAGAATCAATTTGGCTAGAGTTCAGTAACAAAAAGGGTGCAATTACATTGCTGGGTGTTGTCTATAGACCAGCAACTAGTGAGAAGGATGTAGCAGAACAAACCTGAAGGAAAATTGCAGAGAGGTAGAAACATTATAGAGCAGTTTCATTACCTGAAATTACTGAGGGGGTGAAACTTCCTGGATTGTGTTCAGGTCAATTTTCTATAGCAGTATGTGCCCAGTCCAACAAGAAAAGATGCACTGTTGGATCTGGTTCTTGCAAATGAGGTGGGTCAAATGGACCAAGTGTCCATGTGGGGAATATTTAGGAGACTGTGATCATTGTATCATAAGGTTTAGGATGATGATAGAAAAGGATAATAGGCAATCCAGAGTAAGAATAATTAACTGGGGAAGATCTGAATTCAATGGGCAAGAACTGAGCTGTGCCAGTTAGGTTGGCATGAAAGGTAGGTGGGAAAAACTGTAGATGAACAATGGCGACCTTCAAAGAAGTAATGGCCTGGACACTATGAGGGAATATTCCCTGAAAAGGGAAAGGTAGGGCAAACAAATCCAGAGCTCCATGGATGAAAAAGGAGAGGGAAATTAAGACAAGGAAGAAAAAGTGTGCTTATGACAAATGTCAGGCACCAGGGCCGGATGAGATGCATCTAAGGATGTTGAAGGAAGTGAGAATGGAAATTGCAGAGGCACTGGCCATATTCTTCCAGTCTTTTCTAGAGGTGGTGCCAGAGGACTGGAGAACTGCAAACATTTTGCCCTTATTTAAAAAGCATTGGAAGGATAACTCTAGTAATTACAGACCAGTCGTTCAAAATTCAGGCTAGAATTTGCCACCGCATGGAAAAATGTGGGTTGATTAGGAAGTTCTAGCATGTATTTCTGAAGGGGAAATTGTGTTTAATTCGCTTTCTGGAGTTTTTTGAGGACGTAACAGAAAGGGTTGATGTGGGTAATTCTGTTGATGTGGTGTACATGGAAGGCACTTGATATAGTGCCACATGAACAAACTTGCGAGAAAAGTTATAGCTCATGGATTAAAAGGGACAGTCACAACGTGGATACAAAATAGGCTGAGTAATAGGAAGCCGAGTGTAATGGTCAATGGATACTTTGTGGGCTGGAGGAAGGTTTGTAGTGGTGCTCCCCAGGGAACAGTATTGGGACCCTTGCTTTGCCTAATATACATTGATGGTCTAAATCTTAGCGTGCAGGGAACAATTTCAAAGTTTGAGGATGATATAAAACTAGGAAGTATTGTAAACTGTGAAGAAGACAGTGTAGAACTTCAAAAGGACAGAGAAATGTTGGTATGGGCAGATAGGTGGCAGATGAAGTTTAACGCGGAGAAGTGTGAGGTGTACATTTTGGTCTCAAGAACTTGGACAGACAATATACAATAAGATATAACATTTATAAGTGGTGCAGGTGCAGAGGAAAAAGGGTGTTTATGTGCCTAGATCATTGAAAGTGACAGGACAGGTGGAGAGAGAAGTTAATAAAGAACAAAGAACAATACAGCACAGGAACAGGCCTTTCGGCCCTCCAAGTCTGTATCTGTCATGATACCAACCTTTGCCAAAACCCTCAGCACTTCCCTGTCCCGTATCCCTCTATACCCATCCTACCATGTGTTCGTCAAGATGCCTTTCGAACGCCATTAATGTATCTGCTTCAACAACCTCTCCTGGCAACGTGTTCCAGGCACTCACCACCCTCTGCGTAAAAAAACTACCTGACACATTTTCTCTAAACTTTGCCCCATGGACCTTAAACCTATGCCCCCTGGTGACTGACCCCGCCACCCTGGGAATGAGTGCCTGCCCATCCACTCTATCTATGCCCCTCATAATCTTGTAGACCTCTATCAGGTCACCCCTCAACCTCCGTCTTTCTAATGAAAACAGTCCGAGACTATTCAGCCTCTCCACATAGCCAACACCGTCCAGACCAGGCAACATCCTGGTAAACCTCCTCTGCACCCTCTCCAAAGCCTCCACATCCTTCTAGTAATGTGGTGACAAGAATTGTGCGCAATATTCCAAGTGCGGCCTTACCAATAAAGCATACAGTATCCTGGGTCATAGAATACAAGAGCAAGGAGGTTATGATGAACTGATGTAAGACACTAGTTAAACCTCACTATTGTGTAGTCTGGGGGCCACTCTTTAGGAAGGATGTGAACACATTAGAGAGATTGTGCAGAAGATTGCAAGAATGGTTCCAGGGATGAGAAACTTCAGTTATGAGGATAGATTGGAGAGGTTGGAACTGTTCTCCTTGAAGAGAAGAAAGTTGAGAGGAGATTTGAGAGAGATATTCAAAATCATGAGGGGATTGACAGGGTAGATAGGGAGGAACTATTCCAGCTCGTAAAATTATCAAGGATGAAAGGACATAGATTTAAAGTGATTTGCTAAAGAAGCAAATGTGATGTGAGAGAACCGTTTTCACACAGCGAATGGTTCGAGTCTGGAATGCACTGCCTCGAAGTGAGGTGAAGGCAGGTTCAATCGAGGCATTCAAGAGGGCATTCGATAATTATTTGAATAGGAACAATATGCAGGAATATAGGGGAAAGATAGGGGAATGGCACAAAGTCCTCATGTTCATTTGAGAGACAATGCAAACATGATGGCTTCTTTCTGCGTCGTAACTATTCTTTGATTCTGTGATTCTGAATACTGAACCCTTGGCTTAGATACAAGATGAATCCAGAAGTTAATGGACAAGAGGTGAGAAGAGAAAGTCCGAAAGATCGAACAATATACTGATCATCATGGCATGCAAAGCTTTTTTGAAGCCACCAAACAGACAAAATCCCCATCACCCACAGGACTGTATCTCTCTTCTGAAGGATGACAATTCCATCTGTCAATTCTCAAATGAACATTTTCAACAACTCCTCAACCGTGAATACACAGTGGCAGCTGACACACTGCAGGTTATCCCCAGTACCCTGTGGTAGAACCATGGGCAAACACCCATTGATGGGGGAGCTACAACAACAATCGGATGCAAACAACAAAGCCTCTGGCCCTGATGGTATTCAAGAAGAAGTCTTCAAACCTGCTGGCCCTTTGCTCACATCAAGATTCCATATACTCATCCAGTGGATTTGGGAGGAAAAGAATTTCCCTCAATTTCAGGAATGTGACAATAGTAACTATGAATGTTGCTGAAAAGAGAGGCATGTGTGTTTGTGGTGAATGTATTCACCATATTGCATGCATGATACCATAACCTGTGACCTTTGACCTGGAAGTGGTGATATGAACTGATTCCAGGTACTGTACTGTAACCCCGGTATGGCTCCGCCTCTGGCTCCGCCCACACCGGGGCCATATATAGGCCGGTCTCTTGTGGGCGGCATTCATCTGTACAACTGAGTCTGGCTAGGCAAGTTCATGACTAATAAAGCCTACTATTCACTTGCTCTCTCTGCCTCACTGTGAATTGAAGTTATATCAGTGTTGAAGGTTTTCACCTTGCTTCATCAGGACAAGTACAAGAATGTCAAATTTCAAACAATCACAACAATTTATACTGCCGGAGAAAAGAGTGCTGATTGGTTGACTCTGCTGGCTGAGGCATTGTGAGCGCAAGAGGAAATATTTGAGCCACATGTCTCTGTTTTGAGTAATCTTTAAGTTCTGTGCCACCAAGTGACAATTGTAACTATATTCAAGAATGGAGATAGTTCATGTTGTGGGAGCTAATGAGCAATGCCTTCCACCAGATTCAATGGGAGGACTGGATTGGCCATGATAAATTCTCCTTAGTGTCCAAAATTCCCCTTTATGGTTATGGGGATAGGGTGGAGGTGTTGACCTTGGGTAGGGTGCTCTTTCCAGGAGCCGGTGCAGATTCGATGGGCTGAATGGCCTCCTTCTGCACTGTAAATTCTATGACTGCCAGACAAATATCAATGTCCTTCTTGAAGACAACTCCAAAAATAACAAATAAACAAAAAAATCAACTTTGATGGGCTGGTCACTGTATCTAGATACTACCCTGCCAGGTCCTTTTTTCCTCAATTTTCAAACAGTCGGTGTTTGAAAATTGGACTCTCTAAAGCTCTCCTAGCAGTGTGGCAGCATTGACATCCATGACTGGGCGGAGCTTGTTGCCAATCATTCAGAATGGTGACAGCTCGTCCATCAGCTGCATCAAGCTTTGAATCTAAGCATCGTAATGATGAGACAGTGCAGTGGCAGGAAAGAAAAGGAAATTGCCGAATCGCCATTGTCCGCCCCCTCGACAGTGGCATCAATGCGTTCCACTGCGCACGTACAGTAAACGGCATTGGCGTATCATTAGCGGGCTTGGCCCTGTATTCTCAGGTGCCTCTTGCACTGGAGGGAATTCCCGACGGCGAGGTTCACTTTGAGAAACAGGCACTCTGGCTGCTGAGGGATATGGATAGTATCCAACATCATTATAGTGTGCTGGCACTTGTGCCGCTGGCTGAGGGGCTTCTGCCAGGGCCTGGGGGGAGTAGGGGGGGTGGTGGGAAGGGGGGGTGGCCGGGGTAGACTCTGGGGTCGGGGTGGACGGACACGGAACACCATTGCCGCAGCCTTCAAGGCAGCCATGCAGCTGTGCGCACCGCTGACAGCCCACTGTGAACTTAGTGCCACGGGTCGTTTGGATGCCCCCCCCAGGCTATCCCCTCCCCCACCCACCCAGGTATCCTCTGGCACCAGCCGACCCATCAATGGGACACGTGCACTCCAGTATAACCAGTGCCATCTTGTTGGCTGGGATGAGTGTGTGTGGGGAGTGCTAATTGCTAATATAGCGGCTGCAGCTTGCGTGCCTCTCGAGTGCCAATCCTGACCCCAGCAAATCCGACACCATTTTTCATTAGAATCGATCATGTTCCATGTGGTGCCAGTGCTAGCCCTTCAACAGTCACTGAATCGGTCCAGGTGCGGCACCATCTTTGCAGTCGTAGAACTCCATGAATCCTGCCTGGCCGTCAACATTAGTATCAGGAATGGTGAATCCCGATGAAGGTATCACCCAGTTAGGACATGATGTGGAGATTCCGGCGTTGGACTCGTGAGTGATTCCTGAGGAAGGAGCAGTGCTCCGAAAGTTAGTGATACCAAACAAACCTGTTGGACTTTAACCTGGTGTTGTAAAAGTTCTTACTGTGGGACAGGGATGAGGTTTTTTTCTCTGAGAGCGTTGTG
Organism: Scyliorhinus canicula; assembly: GCF_902713615.1. Classification (NCBI taxonomy): domain Eukaryota; kingdom Metazoa; phylum Chordata; class Chondrichthyes; order Carcharhiniformes; family Scyliorhinidae; genus Scyliorhinus; species Scyliorhinus canicula. Next base: position 169,993,015 of record NC_052146.1, read on the forward strand.
AGAATTTGGAACTCTCTTTCTCAAAAGGTGGTTGCGGCAGAATCTGAATATCTTTAAGGTAGAAATAGATAGATTCCTGACAAGGAAGTGATGAAAGGTTAAAAGGTTATCAGGGGTAGACCAGCTGCCGGAACCCCTGACCCTCCACCCCTTGGGTGGGCCTTGTGGTGCCCCGCTGGCAAGTGACACCTGGTTTTGGGAGGGAGGGGAGGGGGAGGGGGCTTGGTGAGGTGAAGTGTGGGGGTTGTGGGGTGGGGGCACCCATTCGGCCGGTGATACTCTGTACAACCACAGGCCATGGTGGGTGGTCAGTGGGGTGCGCAGTAGGATGGCTGCCTTGCCCCATGGCCCTGGCACCCCCCAACCCCCCAGCCTCCCCACCCCAGGCCCCTCAGCCTGCCCTGCTGGTCATATGAGGTGCGGTTGAGGACTCTGGGGACATACTCTTTGGAGTATAGAAAGATCAGGGGGCCTCTCATTGAAACTTACAGGATACTAAGAGGCCTGGATAGTGTGGACGTGGAGAGGATGTTTCCACTAGTAGGGAACTAGTAGGTCACATCCTCAGACTGAAGGGACGATCCTTTAAAACTGAGATGAGGAGAAATTCCTTCAGCCAGAGGGTGGTGAATCTGTGGAACTCTTTGCTACAGAAGGCTGTGGAGGCCAAATCACTGAGTGTCATTAAGACAGAGATAGATAAGTTCTTGATTAATAAGGGGATCAGGGGTTATGGGGAGAAGGCAGGAGAATGGGGATGAGAAAATATCAGCCATGATTGAATGGTGGACCAGACTCGATGGACCGAATGGACTAATTTTGCTCCGATGACTTATGATCTGCAAGCAGCAGGACCGGCAGCCCACGGTCAGGCCTCTGGGAACATGACCTACCTCCTCTCTCTCCCTCAGCAGCCCCAGCACTTCTTTCCCGATTTTCTCCTGGCAGAGGCGGAGCATCGCGGGGATCCTGGAGAATACCGGATCGGGCCGGTTAATAGTGTGCGAACGGCGTTTACTATACGTGTGGAGTAGAACGCATTGACGCTACTGTCGAGGCACCGGAGCATGGTATTCCGTCGGGTGCCCGGCGCGGGCCACAATTTGCGGCTCACACGTGATTCTCCGCCCGACTGTGTTCCGCTATTTTGCCGTTGCTGGACAGAGGATCCGGCCCATGGATCGGTTTACTGCTCAGCCCTTCCAAAAAATATGTTCATGGTAACAGATGTCCCTTCAAGAATGCTGTTATTCAATTTGTGTTTTGCTTTCCTGGATGCAGGCTGGAAAGCTTCGGGAAGCAGATTGCACAGGAGTAAAGAGGACAGACACTCTGAATCTCCAAAGGTTTACTTGCTCATGGTACAGTGACTGGTTAGGATAATCCAGGTCAACGAAAATTCATTTTTGCTTTTCATCCACAGAGAATGGACTAATTCTATGTTGAATAAATCTGAATGAGATCAGCAGCTGCAGGTTGATGGCACTGATAGCTTCTGAACGTTGCTATTATCTGAACGATGGGAAAACAACTACCTGACAAAAGATGTACACACATATATTTAATTTGCAAATTAAGACGGCGGACCTTCTGTTTGAAAGAGAATAGGTTGGTATGAAAACCTAGGAAACATAGGTTTGTGATTAAAAAGATTATATTCAGAAGCTCTTCTGGACTGAAATCAAACTCTGTAACTAGCAATGTGCACTGTGTCTGATTGAGTGAATTGAAGTTGCTTTATTGGTGGATAAATTCAAAAGTAGAGCACCGAGATATTAATCAGAGTCAGAGAGGTCTACAGCACAGAAAAGGCCCTGTGGCCCATGGCGTCTGCATCGGTCAAAAGCAACCACCTAAGCATTCCTGTCCCCCTTTTATACCACTTGGCCCAGAGCCTTGTGTGCCTTGGCATCACAAGTCTTGTCTTCCATACCTGTTGTTTTCTCTTCAGCATTAGTGTGTTGTGCCAGCCTTGACTTAGTGGCAGCATTACTGTCTCCGAATCAGGAATCGGGGGTACAAGTCCCGGGCCAGAGACCTGAACACAGAGGCTGGAATGTTCTGACTTTTCCAGTCTGCAGGATCTTCTAGGGTGTCCCACCCACAGTGAACCCCCACCACAGCTTTCTCAGTGCATATAGGAGCATATAGACTGGGAAGCCCTGTTGATGGCGGCAGGACCTTAATGGTACTCCACCTCCGCTGCCGTGAAACACGCTGCGGAAAATCCTGCTCAATATCTATACTAACATTTCTGTACAGCACTGAAACACGCAGAGTTGGAAATCGTGGACGGCGCCGGTGCCTGATGGAATACCACGTTCCAGTGCCTTGACAGTGGCGTCAATGCATTACCCGTGGCATCGGGGTGACCCCCGGGACCAAGATGTCCTGGCACAGACCGCCTATGCCGCAACCTTGCTGCGCACCCCACTGGCCGCCCACCGAGGTTCGTGGTTGCGTAAAGTGACACCAGCCGAATGGGTGCACCCACCCCATGACCCCCCATCCCCCTCCATCCCTTCACCACACAAACCCCCCCACCCCAACCCACAACCGGACCCCACCTGCCGGGGGGGCTTCACGTGGCCCACTCAGGGCGAAGCCCAAGGTGACCCCTATAGGCGAGCGACAGGTGGGAGCCGCGGAGCCTATTGCTGGCATGGGTAGTACCAGCCACTGTTACCCCTGCTGGCAGGGATGGGTACCGGGGCTAGAGGACCTTTCAGTGCCAGAAACCAACAGGGCCAGGGTTGCGATGTGGAGGTCAGAGTGCCGGCAGGAACGGCCAGGGATGGGTGTGGGGATGGAAGGCGGAGGTGGGGGGGGGGAGGGGGGATAGGCGGGGGTAGGGGCCCACGGTGTAGTCTGTTGGACCTGGTTGTACGCACCATGCTAACATGTCTGCCTTTCACTTCCTACAGACAATGGATTTCGGAATCCAGCCACGAATGGAGGTCTTCATCCCAGCTGCTGCCTTGAGGCTGTAAGAGCAGGAGCTGCCCGGGAGGAACCAGACTCCTTCCCACCTCATTCTGTTTGGCGGCCAGTTCTCCATCCTCAGCGGTTGCCTCCTATTCCTCTGGGGCAGGCCCTGCTGCTGTCTGTGCCTGGCACCGCGGGGGCCTCTGGCCCGGTCATCAGCCCCTGTTGACAGCATCTGCCAGCAGGTATACCAGTGGCTGGCCCTACTTATGCCAGAGGTACGACCTGCGGCCCCCATCCGGCGACCTCCTGTCGGGGTTACAGTGGGCTTTGCCCTTGGGTGGGCCGTGTGATGCTCCGCTGGTGGGTGACGCACAATGTGGGGGCGGGTGGGGGTTGGTGGGGTGGAGAGGGGGTGGAGTGCGGTGGTGGTGGGATTGGGGAAACCATACGGTAGCACAGTGGTTAGCATGGTGGCCTTACAGCGCCAGGGTCCTAGGTTTGATTTCCCACTGGGTCACTGTCTGTGCAGAGTCTACACGTTCTCGCTGTGTGTGCGTGGGTTTCCGCCGGGTGCTCCGGTTTCCTCCCACAATAGAAAGACGTGCAGGTTAGGTGGATTGGACATGCTAAATCGCCTTAGTATCCAAAAAGGGTTGGGAGGGGTTATTGGGTTGCGGGGGGAGGGTGGAGGTGAGGGCTTAAGGTGGATCGGTGTGGACTCGATGGGCTGAATGGCCTCCTTCTGCATTGTATGTTCTATGTTCTATATGGTCGGTGTCACTCTGCTCAACCACGGGCCACGGTGGGTGGTCAGTGGGGTGCGCAGCAAGATGATTGGCTGCTTTGCAGGCCGCGGCAAGGGTGGTCCGTGCCTGGATGCCCCGGTCCTGGGGGGTCACCCCAATCCTATAGCCCACCCCCTGGTCGCTCCTCACTACTTCCACCCCTGGCCATGGCAGATGCCTCTCCCCGCTCCACACTCCTCCTCCCCTCAGCCAGCCCCCTTTCCCTAGCCAGCCTTCCCAGCGGCAGGACCGGCAGCCCATGGTTGTGCCTCTGGGAATGTGTCCTGCCGCCTCTCTCTCCCTCAGCAGCCGCGGTGTCTGTTTCCCAATGTTTAAAACCACAAGTGAACCTCGCTGTTGCCAATTCCCTCCGGCGGAGTTGGTGCATCGCGGGAGCCTCTGAGAATACCGGATGGGGGCCGTTAATAATTTCCCAACAGCATTTATTGTGCTTGGGGAGTAAAATGCCTTGATGCCACTCCTGGGCATTCCGTCAGGCACCCGGTGCCGGCCTCGATTTCAGCCTTATGCACGATTCCCCACCTAACCGCGTTTCGCGATGCTGTCGTCACTGGTCGGAGAATCACACCCAGTTTTCAAACTAAAATCCCGTCCCCACATCTCCTCTCCTTAATATAGTGCAAACTTTGATTAAATCACACTTTAAACCTTGCAATATAACCTGAGTTTTTTTGATTGTACAGTTATCGTGCTGGTTAATTTATGCTGCGCCCCCACCATAGCCAATATATCTTTCTGAAATGTGGTGCCCAGAACCCCAGCTGTGGCCTTACTCATGCTTTGTATAGCTGAAGACCAGAAGACAATAAGAAATAGGAACAGGAGTAAGCGATTAGGTCACTCGAGCCTCCTTCAAAAGTCAATAGGATCATGGCCCTTTCCCCGCAACACTTCATTTCCCTACAGATCAAGAATCGATCTCAGCCTTAAAGATAAACAAGGAGTCTGTCTCACAGCTTTCTGTGGCAAGGAGCTCCAGAGACTCACAACCCTCTGAAAGAAGAAATCCCTCCTCACATCAGTCTCAAATTGGCATCCCCTTATCTGAAACTATACCCTCTGGTCCTAGACTCTCCCAGATAGGCAAACATCCTCTCAGCATTCACTCTATCAACCTCCTTGAGAATCTTGGGCGGGATTCTCCGACCCCCTCCCCCCCCCCCACCGCCGCCGGGTTGCAGAATCGCTGGGGGCGGCGAGAATCCTGCTCCGACGCCGGCTGCCGAATTCTCTGGCGCCGGTTTACGGGCGGAGGCGAGGATCACGCCGCACCGGTCGGGGGCCGTTGGCAGCGGCTCCCCCGGAATTTCTCTGGTCCCCAATGGACCGAGCGGCCGTCATTTTCGGCCAGTCCCGCTGGCGTGGATTAGACATGGTCCCTACCGGCAGGACCTGGCTTGGAGGACAGCTAGCGGAGCCCTCGGGGGTGCGCGAGGGGAGCCGGCCCTGCGTGGGGGGGGGGGGGGGGGGCACGGTGGCCTGGCCCGCGATCAGGGCCCACCAATCTGTGGGTGGGCCTGTGCCGTGGGGGCACTCTTTCCCTCCGCGCCGGCCTGTGTAAGGCTCCGCCATGGCTGGCACGGAGAAGAAAACCCCTGCGCATACGCAGGAAAAACGCTGGCGGTCCTGCGCATTGGCCAACTTGCACCGGCCGGCGGAGGCCCTTCGGTGCTGCTTGGGGCGGCGCCAACCCCTCCAGCATTGACCTAGCCCCCGGAAGTGCGGAGGATTCCGCAACTTCCGGGCGGCCCGACGCCGGAGTGGTTCACGCGGCTCTTTGGCACCGGTACGGCCCACCCCGCCGCGGGAGAATCCCGGCCCTTACATCTTTCAATGAGATCTCCTCTCATTTATCTAAATTCCAATGAGTAGAGTCCCAAACTGTCCAACCTGTGCTCATAAGACAATCCCTCCATACCAGGGATCATCCTAGTGAACTTTCTCAGAACAGCCTCCAATTAAATAATGGGGCGAATTCTCCATCTGAGAGACTAAGTGCTGATGCTGGGACTGAATCACGAGAGTTCTACGTTGACAAAAGCGTTGCCAGTCTCAGAGCGATTCAGGATGTTTTAATGGGCTAGCACTGGTGCCACGTGCAATTATTTTTTTTTAATTAAATGTTTTTTATTGGGTTTTTGAGCAAAGTATATTTACAGTTATGTACACAGAATAAAACATATATATAGATAGAAGAGAAGAAAAAGAAAACAAAAAAAAAACTGGTAGGATATTGTGCACTAGCTCTGTACAGTTAGCAATATTATTTTTAACACATATGTAGGCACCTGTTCGTGGGGAGGGGGAACTGTGGAGGTGCATATACATTTGGGTGCCAGAGAAACAATTACATTAGTTACGTCCAATACAGAGAAGGCAATACGCGAATGGACCTGGTGTTGGTGTTGTCGCTTGCTTCTCCCGGGCGGCTTTCGCTGCCGTTGTCGTCTCGCATTCACCTCCGCTTCGGCCGTTCGTCCCGTCTTTCACCCGTATTTTCCTTGCTCTCTGTTACTGTATTTGCCAAGTTTGTTATCGCTTTCCGTGCTCTCCTTCCGGCCTCTATTCCCTTGCCCCCCCCCCCCCCCCCCCCCGCTTTGGTTCCCATCTATTGTTCCCTGACTCCTCCCCATTCCCTCTTCCCGCCCCTCTCCCCCCTTCCATCCTCCCCAACTCCTGTGGTTCGCCTTTCTTTTCTCTTAGTTTTAGCTGTCCCCCACTTCCTTCCCCCGCCCCCCACCCTGGTCCATCCCTCCCTCCCACAAACAGGTCCTGGAACAGCTGGGTGAACGGCTCCCACGTTCTGTGGAAGCCGTCGTCTGACCCTCGGTTGGCGAATTTGATTTTCTCCATTTGGAGATATTCCGAGAGGTCGGACAGCCAGTCTGCAGCTTTGGGTGGTGCTGCTGACTGCCAGCCGAACAGGATTCTACGGCGGGCGATCAGGGAGGCAAAGGCAAGGAAGTCCGCCCTCCTTCCCAGGAATGGATCTGGCTGGTCTGAAACCCCGAAGACCGCCACCTTCGGGCATGGCTCCACCCTCATCCCCATCTCTTTGGACATTGCCTCGAAGAAGGCTGTCCAGTATCCTGCAAGACTGGGGCAAGACCAGAACATGTGGCCGTGATTGGCCGGGCCTCTTTGGCACCGTTCACATCTATCCTCCACCTTCGGGAGAAACCTACACATATGGGTCCTTGTTAAGTGGGCTCTATGTACCAGGCTGAGCCTTGCGCACGTGGAGGTGGAGTTCATCCTATGCAGTGCTTCACTCCAGAGTCCCCACCCTATTTCAATCCCCAGGTCTTCTTCCCATTTCTTTCTTGTGTCCAGTACGGTGTCAGCACTTTCTACCAGTCGGTCGCTACAGTTCGCTTTATCTAGGATGCTTGCATCCAGTAACTCTTCCAGTAGTGTCTGTCGTGACAGTTGTGGGTATGTCCTTTTCTCCTTTCACAGGAAGTTTTTGAGTTGCAGGTACCTTAACTTGTTCCCCCTGGCTAGCTGGAATTTCTCTGTCAGTTCGCCCAGTGTTGCGATCCTGCCGTCCATGTATAGGTCCCTAATTGTCAGTGTCCTTCCGTCCTGTCTCCACCTTTTGAAGGTGGCGTCAGTCAGTGCTGGTGTGAACCAATGGTTGTTGCAGATGGGAGCTTTGTTCGACATTTTGGTCAGGCCAAATTGCTGCCGCAGTTGGTTCCAGGACTGGAGGGTGGCTGAACTAATGCAATTCTAATGCATGATGGCGGGTGACCAGCACTCGAGAGCCTGACAAGTTGTAGCAGTGTATAAGCACTCCACCCCCCCACACACGCTCATTCCAGCCAACAATAATAATAATAATCGCTTATTGTCACAAGTAGGCTTCAATGAAGTTACTGTGAAAAGCCCCTAGTCACCACATTCTGGCGCCTGTTCGGGGAGGCCGGTACGGGAATTGAACCCGCGCTGCAGGCATTCTTCGGCATTACAAGCCAGCTATTTAGCCCACTGTGCTAAACCAGTTCATCAAGATGGTATCCCAAAGAGCGGCACCTCACTTCACCCAAGCGGACCTTGAGACTCGGCTGGAAACTGTGGAGGAGAGGTGGAGCACCTTGTTCTCTGGGGTGGGAAGGTAGCTGTTGTCTGCGGATGCAACCGGGCCTGGACGCAGGTGGCAGAAGGCATCAGCGCATGTGCCCCAACGCCAGGGCTGGCCAGCAGTGTTGCAAGAAGCTGCATGACCTTCGCAAGGTGACCAGGGTGAGCAATCAGCCTCATGTCCCTGGCACCACTCCCATCCCACACCCTCACACCCATAGCCTTGCCCCCACTCCAGGCAGAACCCACCAGGTGGACCGGTGGGCAGTGCTGGGAACGGGTGGGTAACCAGACAGGTATTGGGTCCAGATTTGCCTCTTATGGTCACACATCAGCTGCATGTTAATTAAATGGAGTCCCTTTCGGTTTGTGAAGACCACCTGTTCATGCGGTGGTGCTCGGAGGGGGACATGCATCTTGTTGATCACCCTTGGCGATGGTGGTGAATCCTGCTGCCTGGGCAACCTATTGGACTTGATCCACGCTGAAGGTAATGTTTTGTGCCGACTGGGCATACAGAGCCTCCATTACATGCAGATGCTCCTGTGTACCGAGGTCTGTGAGATCCCACATAGGTCCCCACTTGGCGTCTGGAAGGAGCACGTGGCCTTGACGGCCCACAGGAGTGATTGTCCTCCCCATAACCCTGTGGTGCCAGATGCGCCATGATCTGGCAGGGATGTTGCACGGTCCATCTGCTCAGCCAGAGTCTTCGGCAACGCACTCAGTCCGGCAGGTCCTCGAATGACAGGCGTTGCCGATATACACGAGGCCTGATGCAACGTCCTGCTGGATGGCCGGCTCTCCATCCTCACAGCTGCTCCCTGTTTGTCTAGGGCAGTCTCCGATTCTGCGGGGCCCTTCCTGAGCAGGTCCTGCACATACAGCCTCCTGGCGTCCACCAGGGCTGTGACAGCTAGGATGATGGCAACCATATCTGGAATCCATTGTCTGCAGGGTGTAAAGTGCTGACATGTTAGCATGGCAGGTACCCCCCGTGCCCGATCAGGCCCAACAGTCTACACTGTGGCCCTGGCCTGCTTTGCAGCCCTGCCCCTGCATGTCTCCCTCCCAATCTCCCCTCCCCATACCCACCCCCGGCCATTCCCCTTGCACTCTGCCCTCCGCACTGCCACCGAGAAACAGCCTGCTAAACGCGCCCCACAATGGACTTTGTTTTAAGTTTGCTGAATGGTGCCCATGGGTTTGACCAGTACCTAGTACAGTTACAGCAAGACTTCCCAACTCACATTCTCCAATCCCCTTGAAATCAGCATTAACATTCCATTAGCCTTCCTGATTACTCGCTGCACCTGTGTGTTAGCTTTCTGTGTTTCCTGCACAAGTCTCCCCAAGTCTCTTTGTGCTGCAGCTTTCTGCAGTTTTTCTTCATTTAAATAATACTGTGTTCTTTTGTTCTCAGTTCCATCATGAGCCATCTCACATTTTCATAAAGCATAAGCTTCTACCCACTTGATATCCAGTCCTAGAAATCAAAAGGCCAACACTCCTGTAACTTTTTTGATTATTTTCTATGCTTGCCCATGACATGTTTTAACGTACATCTCCAAGTTTCTTTAGACTATGTGTTTCTAATGTTTCAACATTTAGAATCAACTTATTCCGTCCATTTTAGGTACAAATTGATAACTACATACTTGTTTGTATTAATATCTTTATACTTGTATGCTTCCATCTGCAATGGAACCTATTGATGTGTCGTTGGCAAACTTGTGTATGCAGCTTTTTAATGCATCATCCAAGTCATCTGTAAAATGCATTACAGCACCATGTCTCTTTCGATAGCATCTTCCAAACTAGCAGCCTCTGGAAGGAAAAGGCTGCACACATGGGAACACTACCATCTGCAAGTTTTCCTCCGATCACATCCCACCCTGTCTGAGAGGATTGAGTGCGTGAGCTCGCGTCCATCATGGCTGCAAAGCTGATTGGCCTTTTCTCGGATTCAACATTTCCTTGCACGATTATTATGAAAGGTCACAGTGCAAAGTGAGGTTCGCTCAGAACACATAGAAGAACGTCAGTACTTCTAAATTGCTAGGCTTGAATATTAAATAATTTTGGATCACTCTTCTTGTGCCACTGGTCGCTCATCCTGATGGTTTTGGATGTGAAATATGTTTCAAAACAAAAGAGCCAAGTAATTTATTTAACGTGTTCTCTGACCACTCAGAGTTCATAGAATTATAGAATTTACAGTGCAGAAGGAGGCCATTTGGCCCATTAAGTCTGCACCGGCCCTCGGAAAGAGCACCCCACTTAAGCCCGCGCCTCCACCCCATCCCCGTGAACCAATAACCCCACCAAGTGTTATTCCAGGCTCTTAAATTTCCTCTCTCTGAATCATTTCCTCTCCCTTCAAGCCACTGTGTGAAGAATCAATAAAAACTGATTGCTAAAGTTGTTCTGCTATTAGTTCCCTTATCCAGCCATTTCTTTGCTGACAATGACCTGCTCTTAAAGACAGATTAAAAATAAATTAGCAGCCTATCTGGACAGCTTGAAATGATCACATCATACTCAATTCAATCCATCATCCTCTCCTTCCAGCCAGCGTCTCAAGTCAAGAATCGGCAATTCAAATTCAGGATCAGGTTCAGATCCCTGCTATCAGCCAAAGTTTGAGTCTAATATTTAGCACATTTTCTTTCTTACCCAATGTAAGAGTGGTTGTTTCCACGGTATAAAGCAGCCAGTTCTTGTTTTCAGCGAGGTTGCTGTTGTTCATCTAAAATCAAATGCTTTGACTGAAAGACATGGGGTGGGTGGGGGTGCATTTATTTTTTTGGATACAAACAGGAAATTGCACCCAAAATGCTCTTGAGGTTGAGCCAGTTAGATTACATTTCAAGTTGCCAATAAAATTATTTGTATCATTGCAAACTTACAGTTTTTAGTTTAAAATTGTGTCATGCTCAAGACGGGAAGAAATATGTATATATATCTCCATAAGCTGGTCTACTTTATATCATCATTTTTTAAAACAGGTTTTTCAAAATGGACAATTGCTGAGCAGCCAAGATAGCTCCAGCTAGTTATATGCTGGCTTCTGGAAGTTTCAAAGCGTACTAAAGCTAACACCTCAAACGTCCTGCATGCAACACTCATTGCATAAACATTCCAACCAAGCCAACGTAATGGCCTAGCAGACAAGCAAAGGCAGTTCGCAAGTCCTAATGTCCAATAATGTCAGCAGCCATGGTGCCTGTTTCCCGATTTTTAAAACCACAAGTGAAACTCACTATAATTCCTTTAGGCGGAGACACAGCATCGCGAGGCCCCGGAGAATACTGGGTCAGGCCCGCTAATGATATGCCAATGGTGTTTACTGCACATGTGGGGTAGAATGCCTTGACGCCGCTCATGAGGTACCGGAGCATGGCATTCTGTCAGGTGGCCTGTGGCCTCACACGCGATTCTCCGAAATTGCATTTCGCAATTCCGGCATAGCTGGACGGTGAATCCTGGCCATGGTCACTTAAACTCCGCCCTTTGTCTTTCAACAGAAGGTGACACAGAACAGTAGCAAACTCACAGGACAGATAAATGGCAGCATGTCTGCATTCCCTACTGCTCCCTCAAGGAAACTGCCGATAGGGTTAATGAGGCCAATGGCATAAAGTTAATGGAATCTATTGCTGCTGAGGCCATTCAGGATGATGCCTTAAGGCTTGCTGCCTTATGCACCTTCTCCAATCACTCCTCATCCTCATCCCAAAAGGTGCCACAACGTGGAAACTGCAGATGGCGTGAGTGTGGACTTCCTGCTTTCCTTCCCACTCACCCTTTTCCACCTCTATCCTTCCATTATGCTTTTATGCTTCCAAATAATTAAGGACTGCAACCTCATGAGAACTGAAGAAGCAACACTGTTCACTTGACCTTACAGTCAGAGGCACCAACATAGATACAGGCAACATGTGTACCTTAGAGGGTAGCATAGAGTGATGAGTTACCCGGGCACAAGTGGATTGCAGCCAAGCCAAAGGGATGGCAGGAGTCGTTGGCAGTGCTACCAAGCAGCACCTCCTCACAGATGGTCATACAATTATACATACCAACACACAAATTAGGAACAGGAGGTGGCCATTCAGCCCCTTGAACCTGTTTATCCATTCAATACAATCATGGCTGATCTGAGTGTAGCCTCAACTTCACATTCCACCTCTCCTGATACCCTGCAAGAAACAAATCACTCTGTCCAGAAAACAACATACTTACCATGAGATCTTGGATGTAAATTGTGTAAATAATTCGTTTTAGAAAACCTAACTACTGACTATCTCCAAGTCACACCTCGAGTAAGATACCAAGTTGCGGTTGCTGGAGGTCAATCACCTCAGTCCAAGGACATCACTGCAGGAGTTCCTCAGTATAGTGTCCGAGGCCCAACCATCTTCAGCTTCAGTGACCAGTTCCATCATAAAGTCAGAAGCGGAAATAGTCGTGCAAGATTGCACAATGTTCAGCACCATTCGCAACTCCTCAGATAATGAAGCAGTCCATGTCCAAATGCAGCAACAATATCCAGGCTTGGGCTGACAAGTGGCAAGAAACATTCATATCACATTGTACTAGGCACTGACCATCTCCAACAACCCAGAAACTAATCATCTTCCCTTGACATTCAATGACATTGCCATCGCTGAATCCCACATGATCATGATTCTGGGGGTCATCATAGACTAGAAATGAAACAGGACTAGCCATATAGATATTGTGGCTATGAGATCAGATGTTGGGAACTCTATGGCAAGTAACTCACCTTTTGATTCCCCAAAGCCTGTCCACTATCTACATGTTAGGAGTGTAATGGAATACTCTCCACTTGCCTGTGTCATTGGAATGCCACTTTAAGAAATGCTTGACTGCTCAATTGGCTGCAGTGATGTCAGAGTGTGGGTGGAGCTGAGCTCGAGCTCTGCTTTTTAGTTTCGCTTTGAGGAAAAGCTTGGGTGTGTCTGTGATTTTTAGTTTCGTTTTTAGTGTTGGAGCTGCAACCAGCCAAAGAAGGTGTAATTTTGATCTCTCTGCAATCTAATGACTACCTCTAGATCATTTGGTGAATTCAGAGTGCTGACTGCTCTCAGTAGAGAATTCAAACCTGATCTCTGTGTTAAAAAGGGTCTTTTGTCTTCCGGATGTTGTTTGGGAATTTATTAAGGGTTATCTATAGAGTGCTGTATTCTTTGAGGATTTATTGGTGTTGATAGTTATTAAGATGTTTACTGTGGGTTTATAAAGTGTTCACTGGTTTCATAAATAAACATTGTTTTAATTTAGAAGTACTGTAGATTTCTGGTGCATCACACTTGCAGAGTAGGCCCGTGTGTTTCCCCAGAACCACAATCTATTCAAAGTTGTGGGTCAGGTGAACTCCATGATACACGTTGGGGCTCTCTAAACCCTGGCCCATAACACCTGGATGAGTTCAACTCCAACAACACTGAAGAAGCTCAACGCCATTCAGGATTGCTCCCCTTCCATAAACATTCACTCCCTTGACCACTGATTCACAGTGGCATCATTGACAAGATGCACCCTAAGAACTCACTAAAGCTCCTTCGCCAGCACCTTCCAAACCCATAAACTCTACCACCTAGATTAACAAGAGCATGGGAACACCACCACTTGTAAGTTCCCATTTAAGCCACTCACCATCCTTCAGTTTACTGCGTCCAAATCGTAGAACTCCTCCCTAACAGCACTGTTGGTGTACCTACACCACTTGGACTGGAGCGGTTCAAAAATGTGCCTCACCACTACCTTCTCAAGGGTAATTAGGGATGGATAATAAATACTGACCTAGCCAGCAACGCCCACATCCTATGAACATGTAAATAAAAAAGGGCTAGGTCAACTGGTGCGTGAACTTCCCAGAGGATGTGTTCATAGACGGATTCTGCTACAGGGGCTCAGATGAGGAGCCTGTTGGGCATAGATCAGAAACCTGATAACGGTGTCCACTGACATGCTTGTTGTACTAGTACGCCTGCCAGGCAGCCTCCAGTCATGACTAGGAGCATGGAGGAGTCAGCTTTCCCCATGGCCCAAATTTTGGTCCATCCTCTCCACCATGGGAAGAGTTTGGCAGCTCCATAACAGCATTGCCAGATCAACCCATGATAGAGCATCTGCGGTTTCTGTCTCTGTATCACAGACGGCTCTCCTTTTACATTAGTGATGCAGTGGCCTCCTACTTTGCTGCAACTGTTCTATGATCCTATTGACGGATTCAGGAGATATATGGCTGGATACCAGGCCTCTGCATCCAGATGCCTGTCTGAGGAGCTTCCACAATTGGGAACCCATGATCTTTCCTGTGAGATCTGTGATTGTGCTCTCCGGCCTCTCCCCAAACCTCTGAATTATCCTCCACTCAATTGGTATTTGATAAAATTGATGCCCTGATCGACCCCTTTGCTCGCCCCCTGTTTAAAGTTCCCCCTCCACTTGTCCCTGTTTCTTACCAATCAAAGGTGGGTGAGTTGCTCTCAATAATCTTTTCAAAGGGATGGCAGGAGTCGTTGGCAGTGCTACCAAGTTTGTGTTACCAAGTGAAAGTTTGTGTTAATTGTTAGATTGGATGGAATCGGTTCATTTTTAATCTGGATTTGAAGTTGCTATTTCTCCTTGAATGAAAGTGAGAGGAATATTCATAATGAATGACTGCTTCTATTAGCCGCTGAACTGGGAATAAAGGGCATAGATTCAAAACTGCCAACACAAGAGGAAAGTTTGAAGAAATGTTTTCACACAGAGCTATTAGTAATTGGCATGCTTTATCACAAGTTTCCATTGAAAGAGAGTTTGCTGGGCTCTATGATTTAAAAGGAAATCTGGCCAATAAAAAAAGGCATTAAAGTGAATATGGGGAAAGTGTGAAGATTATCCTCTCCCTGGCATCCAGCAACACCGTTGTTAACACTGAGCAATCAGCAGGGCCAGACTGCTCTGGTTGACACTGAGATGCTGAGGTCTGATTGCTTGAGACTACCCGCCACGATGATCTGAAATACATTCAGTGGACATTCAGCAGTCATTCACCTCTTGAGCCACAGTCACTGGGGGAAGGAGCGGTGGAAAGAAATAAACAAAACAGAAACGAAAGGAATTCTCAAGGGTGGTTTTCAAAGTTTGTGTTAATTGTTAGATTGGATGGAATCGGTTCATTTTTAATCTGGATTTGAAGTTGCTGTTTCTCCTTGAATGAAAGTGAGAGGAATATTCATAAAGCTATACTGAAGGAAGGGACTCTGATGGTAAGAATGGTGAAAAGGATTGTGGGACAGTACTGGCAATGGGAGGGCTGATTTAGGTGAAGCACTCAAAGAGCTCTGTCAGTTAGGACTCTGGTGATTGATGCCTCTTCTGCTCTTCCTTGTTTTCATACCTGTTTGGCCCTTCCCTTGTTGCTGCCTTAAAACCTGTCCCTCGTGATGGAAAATGCTGGGAAGTCAACTGGATGCACTACACATCTCCACTGCAAAGGTCCAGATAGCAGAAGCATTACTTTAGTATGGTGACTGTCTGTCTGATCTTTATCTTGTGGTGGTATGGCTCTCTGTTATAGGTCAACTCTGAAGCTGTGTGTGGGTTCCTGACATGTTCAAAGATAATTTGCCTCACCACCTAGTAGCCAGCCTGTAACTTGGTTGGAATAAAGGCAGCACAAAGGAAAGGTGAAAGATCAAGGTCAACAATATTTTTTTGAAATCTTTGGTGAACCACTGTACACCTGTATTAGGGGATGTAAGGTAGGACCTGTATTACAGGTTCGCCGGTAGCCCCTGCCGGGCGGCTCCGCCCAGTAGGAGGAGTATAAATATGCGTGTCCTCCATTCATCTGCCATTTCGCCAGGTGCAGCAGGAGGCCACGCATCTGACTGCAATAAAGCCACAGTTGTATCCAACCTTAGCAATTGATCGTGCATGAATTTATTGCAGTAAGATTTTCAACAAGATGGATATCCGAATCAAACCAGATCGCCTGCAGCTGGATGAGCACTCGCCCGACACCAGAAAATACTTTAATCACTGGCTAGCCTGCTTCAAGGCTTACATCAACTCAGCGAACCCCACACCGACGGAGGCTCAGAAGATACAGGTCCTGTACTCTAGGTTGAGCTCAAGCGTGTTCCCATTGATCCAGGACGCCCCGACTTACGTGGAAGCCATGGCACTCCTCAAAGAGAACTGCGCGCAGAAAGCGAACATGCTCTTCGCCAGGCACATACTCGCCACTCGCGCTCAACTCCCTGGTGAGTCCATCGAAGACTTCTGGCGGGCACTAATCCCACTCGTCCGGGTCTGTGACTGTCAGGCCGTTACGGCCACTGAACATTCTAATCTCCTCATGCGCGATGCGTTTGTAACGGGGATTGGGTCGGACCTCATCTGACAACGACTGCTGGATGGGACCACGCTCGACCTAGCGGAGACAAAAAATTAGCGCTCTCCATGACGGTCGCTTCCCGTAATGTTCAGGCCTACCCCTCCAGCCGCGTGGCCCACCCCTCCTATCCCTCCTGGACCCCGCAAATGACCACCTCAGCTGGGGCCCTGCCTAGCCAATACGCCTGCGCCACACACCAATCTGGGCACCCCGGGGGTCCCCGATGCTACTTCTGTGGCCAGCAGAAGCACCCCTGCCAATGCTGCCCAGCCTGTGCCGCCATTTGCAAGTTTTGTCGCAAAAAGGGCCACTTTGCCGCAGTGTGCCAGGCCTGCGCAGTCGCCGCTATTGCCCCCTCCTCCCTGACAAATGCACAATCAGCGCCGCCATCTTCTTCCCGTCAGTCCACGTGCGGCCCATGGGTGCCGCCATCTTGTCCAGCTCCGCTAACATGCAGCCCATGGGCGCCGCCATCTTGTCCCGCCCCCTCAATGTGCGCCCCATGGGCGCTGCCATTTTGTTCCCCGCAGGACCTCCAGATGCCGCCATCTTGCCTTCCCCTTGGGGCAGGGATGCCAACGACATCCCACAACCCGGGCCCCCAATGCTCTCCGTCTGAAACCTCTGACGATCATCCGCAGCTTGCCTCGATGACGCTGGACCAGTCTCGTCCACACAACCTGGCCACCGCTTCGACAACGGTGAAAATCAACGGCCACGTGACCTCTTGCCTGCTGGACTCCGGGAGCACCGAAAACTTCATACACCCGGATACGGTAAGGTGCTGCTCCCTCGTGGTCCACCTCTCCAATCAAAGGATCTCCCTGGCCTCCGGATCCTATTCTGTCCCGATCCAAGGGTTCTGCACGGTCACTCTCACAGTCCAGGGGGTAGAATTCAGCGGTTTCCGTCAATACGTCCTTGCTAACCTCTGCGCTACACTATTGCTGGGCCTGGATTTTCAGTGCAATCTCCAGAGCCTCACCTTCATATTCGGCGGGCCCCTACCACCACTCACTGTTTGCGGCCTCACGACCCTAAAGGTCGACCATCCCTCCCTCTTTGCCAATCTGACTTCGGATTGCAAGCTCATTGCCACTAGAGGCAGATGGTACAGCACCCAGGACAAGACCTTCATCAGGTCCGAGGACCAGCGGCTGCTTCGAGAAGGTATCATCGAGGCCAGCAACAGCCCCTGGAGAGCCCAAGTGGTAGTAGTTAAAACTGGGGAGAAACACAGAATGGTCGTGGACTACAGCCAGGCCATCAATACGCAGCTTGACGCGTACCCCCTCCCACGCATATCTGATATGGTCAATCAGATCGCGCAGTACCGGGTTGTCTCAATGATTGACCTAAAATCCGCCTACCACCAGCTCCCCATCCGTAAATCGGACCGTCCATACACTGCCTTCGAGGTGGACAGTCGTCTCTACCACTTTCTTAGGATTCCCTTTGGCGTCACTAACGGGGTCTCGGTCTTCCAAAGGGAGATGGACCGAATGGTCGACCGATACGGTTTGCGGGCCACGTTTCTGTACCTAGATAACGTCACCATCTGCGGCCATGATCAGCAGGACCACGATGCCAACCTCGCTAAATTCCTCCGCACCGCCACTCTTCTCAACCTTACGTATAACAAAGAGTAGTGTGTGTTCAGCACGACCTGCTTAGCCATCCTCGGCTATGTGGTCCAGAACGGAGTTCTGGGGCCTGATCCCGACCACATGCGCCCCCTCATGGAGCTACCCCTCCCCCACTGCCCCAAGGCACTCAAACGCTGCCTGGGGTTCTTCTCCTACTACACCCAGTGGGTCCTAAACACTGGGGACAAGGCCCGCCCACTCATGCAGTCCACCGAATTTCCCCTCACGGCCGAGGCACAACAGGCCTTCGCCCGTATCAGAGCAGATATAGCCAAGGCCGGGATGCACGCAGTAGATGAGACGCTGCCCTTCCAAGTAGAAAGCGTCACATCAGATGTTGCCCTTGCCGCTACCCTCAATCGGGCACGCAGACCCGTGGCATTCTTTTCCCGTACCCTTCATGCCTCAGAAATTCGGCACTCGTCCGTCGAAAAAGAGACCCAAGCCATCATTGAAGCTGTGCGGCATTGGCGGCATTACCTGGCCGGCAGGAGATTCACTCTCCTCACTGACCAATGGTCGGTAGCCTTCATGTTCAATAACACACAGCGGGGCAAGATCAAAAACGATAAAATCTTGCGGTGGAGAATTGAGCTCTCCACCTATAATTACGAGATTTTGTATCGCCCCGGCAAGCTGAACTAGCCCCCAGACGCCCTCTCCCGAGGTACATGTGCCAGCGTACAAGTAGACCAACTCCGGGTCCTGCACGACGGCCTTCATCACCCGGGGGTCACACGATTGTACCATCTCGTTAAGGCTCGCAACCTGCCCTACTCCGTCGAGGAAGTACGGA
The DNA here is from genome assembly GCF_902713615.1 of Scyliorhinus canicula. NCBI lineage: Eukaryota > Metazoa > Chordata > Chondrichthyes > Carcharhiniformes > Scyliorhinidae > Scyliorhinus > Scyliorhinus canicula. Next base: position 170,011,690 of record NC_052146.1, read on the forward strand.
CAGTCACCAGGGACTGCCAGGTCTGTGCGGACTGCAAGCCGCACTTCTACCGGCCGGACCGTGCGCGCCTGATGAAGGCCTCCCGCCCCTTTGAGCGCCTCAGCATTGATTTCAAAGGGCCCCTCCCGTCCACCGATCATAACACGTATATCCTCAGTGTGGTCGATGAGTATTCCAGATTCCCCTTCGCCATCCCATGCCCCGATATGACGTCTGCCACCGTCATCAAGGCCCTCAACACAATTGTTGCGTTGCTCGGTTTCCCCGCCTATACCCACAGTGACAGGGGATCCTCATTCATGAGTGATGAGCTGCATCAGTTCCTGCTCAGTAGGGGTATCGCCTCCAGCAGGACGACAAGCTACAACCCCCAGGAAAACGGGCAGGTAGAGAGGGAGAATGGGACGGTATGGAGGGCCGTCCGACTGGCCCTACGGTCCAGGAACCTCGCAGCCTCTCGCTGGCAGGAGGTCCTCCCTGATGCACTACACTCCATCCGGTCACTACTGTGCACCGCTACGAATAACACACCCCATGAATGTCTTTTTACCTTCCCCAGGATGTCCACATCCAGGGTGTCGCTCCCGACTTGGCTCGCAGCTCCAGGACCGGTCCTGCTCTGTAGGCACGTCCGACTCCACAAGGCGGACCCCTTGGTGGACAGGGGCCTTCACTTGCTCCACGCCAACCCACAGTATGCCTATGTGGAGTTCCCCGACGGCCGCCAAGATACTGTCTCCCCCAGGGACCTGGCACCATCAGGTTCCACCCAAACACACTTCCCCGCCCATGTGCCACCCTCCCCTCCCCCGGTGCTACCAACATTAAACCCACCAGGCCCATCCCTCCTTCTCCTGCCCATGCAAGAGGACGAAGAAGATTTTGGCACACTCCCGGAATCATCTGACAGCAGGCCAGCACCAGCACCGCCAGCACTGACACCGCCGCCACCGCTACGTCGCTCCCAGCGAAACGTCAAGACCAACTCAACCTCTAACGGCACCGGACCTTCAAAATGGACATTTTTTTTCCCCTCACTTCTTTTCTAAGACACTGTACATAATTTGCAACACTGTATATAGTTCCACACCACCCCCACCGGACTCATTTTTAACAGGGGGTGAATGTGATGAACCACTGTGTACACCTGTATTAGGGGATGTAAGGTAGGACCTGTACTACAGGTTCGCCGGTAGCGCCTGCCGACTGGCTCCGCCCAGTAGGAGGAGTATAAATATGCGTGTCCTCCATTCATCTGCCATTCCACCAGCTGCAGCAGGAGGTCACGCATCTGACTGCAATAAAGCCACAGTCGTACCCAATCTTAGTCTTTGTGCAATTGATCGTGTAACAAACTTTTTAATAGCATTTCTCATATTTATAAACAATTGTATATATACATCACATTTTTCTTACCTGCGTTAATTTATTTTATTCTACAGAAAGGTTTACAGAAACGTCTTTAATTTAATTGACCTTACATACATTTTGCCGTCGTCTGGATCGGTCTATAGTCCCTCCCCCCCTCCCGCTCCCCCCTAGCCCCCCCCCCCCCCCCGTCCCTTTTTCCCCTCCCCCCTCCCCTTAGGCTTCAGTTGTGTTTTGCTTTTATTTTCAGGGAAGCTTCCTCTTCTCTTCTTTTGTGATTTCCCCATCTCCTTCCGTCTTTCCCCCCTTCCCCTCCTCCCCCTGGGTTGCGCAGTCCTTTGGTTCCTCATAAGAACATAAGAACATAAGAACTAGGAGCAGGAGTAGGCCATCTGGCCCCTCGAGCCTGCTCCGCCATTCAATTAGATCATGGCTGATCTTAATCTTGATCTATCTTGATTTTTTATTATCAACTTATTCCTCGTTGCTGGCCTCAAACAGGTTTTGGAACAGGCTGACAAACAGCCCATAAGTATCCAGGAAGCCTTCCTCTGACCCTCGGATGGCATACTTAATCTTGTCCAGGTGGTGAAATTCCAACAGGTCAGCGAGCCAGTCTGCAGCTTTGGGTGGTGCTGCCGATCGCCAGCCGAGCAGGGTTATCCGGCATGCAATTAGGGAAGTGAAAGCACGGGCGTTGTCCCCCTTCCCCATGTGCAGCCATGTGCAGCCGCTCCGATACCCCGAAGATTTCCACTATCGGGCATGGCTTCACCCTCACCCCCACAACTCTGGACATTGCCTCAGAGAAGGCTGCCCAGAACCCAGCAAGCTTGGGGCAAGCCCAAAACATGTCGGCGTGGTTGGCCGGTCCCCTCTGGCACCGTTCACATTTGTCCTCCACCTCCGGGAAGAACCTGCTCATTCGGGTTCTGGTCAGGTGCGCTCTGTACACCACTTTGAGCTGCATTAGGCTTAGCCTTGTGCAGGTGGAGGTGGAGTTAGCCCTGCTCAGTGCTTCGCTCCAGAGTCCCCACCCTACCTCTGTCCCAGGTTCGTCCTCCCATTTCTGTCTGGTCCCATCCAGTGGTGTTCGAGCTGTATTCAGTAACTGTCCATACATTTTCCCTCCTTGCTGTTTGTGCCTATCAGGTCCTCTAGTAATGTGGTTTCTGGGACCCCGGGGTACCCTACAGTCTCTTTGCGGAGGAAGTGTTTTATTTGGAGTTGTCTCATTTCCTGTCCTTTTACTAATTTCCACTTCCTTGTCAGTTAGTCCAGTGTCGCCAGTCTGTGCCCTATATAGAAGTCCCCGACCGTCAGTGTGCCCCCGTCCCGCCTCTATCTTTTGAAGGTGGTATCTAGCACGACTGGGGGGAATCTGTGATTTTTAAAAAATGTTTTATTTAAAAAAAAATTTTTTTTTAGAGTACCCAATTATTTTTTCCAATTAAGGGGCAATTTAGCGTGGCCAATCCACCTTCTCTGCACATTTTTTGGGTTGTGGGGGCGAAACCCGCGCAGACACGGGGAGAATGTGCAAACTCCACACGGACAGTGACCCAGAGCCGGGATCGAACCTGGGACCTCAGCGCCGTGAGGCGGTTGTGCTAACCACTAGGCCACCGTGCTTCCCTGGGGGAATCTGTGATTGCTGCAGATGGGGGCCACGGGGGACATTTTGGTTATCCCAAAGTGCTGTCTCAGCTGGGTCCACATTCTCGGCGTGGCTGCTACCACTGGGCTTGTTGTGTACCTTGTTGAGGAGGATGGGAGTGCTGCTGTGGCCAGGGCCCAGAGGGTAGTTCCTTTACAGGATGCCTCCTCCATTTGTACCCAGTCTGTGTTGGGTTCTTGTACCCATCCCCTCACTCTTTCTGCCGTTGCTGCCCAGTGGTAGTATTGTAGGTTCGGTAGAGCCAGGCCCCCTTTGATTTTACTTCTTTGCAGTGTTGGTTTGGGAATTCTCGGGTCCTACCCCCCCCCCCCCCCCCCCCCCCCAACACAAGCATCATTATTACACTGTCCATATTTGGGTTAAAGATCGTTCTGGATCTAAATAGGAAGAGGAACCTTGGCAGTACGTTTATCTTGATCATCTGCACTCTCCCCGCCAGGGAGAGTGGGAGTGAGCCCCACCTTTGAAGGTCTCTTCTTACTTCCTCCACCAGGCTGATCAGGTTCCACTTGTGGATCTGTGTCCAGTCTCTGGCTATCTGGATCCCCAGGTAACGAATCTGTTCTGGGCCATTTTAGAGGGAGCCCTTCCAGCTCTGCCCCTCCCCCAGTTGGGTTCACTGGGAATGCCTCACTTTTGCCCACGTTACGTTAGTAGCCCGAGATTCAAACTCTTTCAGTATTTGCAGTATTGCCTTCAGTCCCTCCTGTGGCTTTGCGACAGCGAGGAGCAGGCAGGTCATCTGCATAGAGTGAGACTCTGTGCTCTCTGTCTCCTCTCCGGATTCCCTTCCAGCTTTTCGCTCCCCGCAGGGCTATCGCCTGGGTTTCGAGCACGAACAAGAGTGGGGACAGGGGGCAGCCCTGTCTTGATCCTCTCTGTAGCTGGAAGTATTCAGAGCTGGTGCTGTTAGTTCAGACACTTGCTTTGGGAGCGTTGTACAGGAGCCTCACCCAGGCGGTGAATCCCGCTCGTAGCCCAAACCGTTCCAGTACCTCGAGGAGGTATTTCCATTCGACTCTGTCGAAGGCCTTTTCTGCATCCAGGGAGACGATCATCTCTGGTGTTCTCTCCCCGGGCGGTGGCGTTTGGGGGATCATTATTACATTCAACAGCCGCCTGATGTTCGCTGTGAGCTGCTTACCCTTGCCAAAGCCCGTTTGGTCCGTGCAACCTCCGGTACTCAGCCCTCCAGCCTTTTGGCCAGGACCTTTGCGAGTATTTTCGCATCCACGTTCAGCAGTGAAATGGGTCTGTGTAATCCACAATCCGTCGGGTCTTTATCTTTTTTGGGTATCAGCGAAATTGTGGCCTGCGTTAGCGTGGGAGGCAGAGTGCCCCTTGCTAGTGAAGGGCCAACAATTTACCAGAAATGGAGTTGTTCCCCATGGAGCACATGAGATTTAATTTTCTTTTTCCAATTAAGAGGCAATTTACTGTGGCCTGCACATCTTTGAGTTGTGGGGGTGAGACCCACACAGACAAGGGAAGAATGTGCAAACTCCTCACTGACAGTGACCCGGAGCCGGGATCGAACCTGGATCCTCGGTGCTGTGAGGCAGCAGTGCTAATCACTGCGCCGCCGTGCAGCCCTGGAGCAAATGAGATTAAGGGGAGATTTGATTGAGGTGTACAAGATGATGACAGCTTTAGATGAGGTAGATAGGGGCAGCAGGGTAGCATGGTGGTTAGCATAAATGCTTCACAGCTCCAGGGTCCCAGGTTCGATTCCCGGCTGGGTCACTGTCTGTGTGGAGTCTGCACGTCCTCCCCCTGTGTGCGTGGGTTTCCTCCGGGTGCTCCGGTTTCCTCCCACAGTCCAAAGATGTGCGGGTTAGGTGGATTGGCCATGCTAAATTGCCCGTAGTGTACTAGAAAAAGTAAGGTTAAGGGGGGGTTGTTGGGTTACGGGTATAGGGTGGATACGTGGGTTTGAGTAGGGTGGTCATGGCTCGGCACAACATTGAGGGCCGAAGGACCTGTTCTGTGCTGTACTGTTCTATGTTCTATGTTCTATAAGAAAGAACTGTTTCCATTAGATTATGGTACAAGGACTAGGGGGCACAGACATAAGAGTTTGGTCAAGAGATACAGGTGGAATGTGACTGGTAATGACCTGGTCGCCCTCGCTGCCCAGAAAGGTGATGGAAACAGAGATAATCAATGATTTCAAAAGGAATGGGATGGGAACTTCAAGGAAATAAACTTGTTGGAGCGAGACTGACTTGTTTGCACCGTAGAGAGCTGTCATTAGCATGATGAACTGAATGATTCCATTTTGCCATGGTGATTTCTAACAAATCCGTTGAAATTGGTTGCCCAGAGATCTGTCTTCCACCAGACCGGGCAGGCACGGTGGTAGTGGTTAGCAACTGCTGCTTCACAGTGTCAGTTCAATTCTGACCCCGGGTGGCTGTCTGTGTGGAGTTTGTAATTTCTCCCCATGTCTGCACAGGTTTCCTCCGGGTGCTCTGGGGATTGAACCTGAACCTGTTTTTACACAACTCATGGAATAAAAGGGACAATAACAACAGGGACACAAATGAGATTGAATGACAGAAAACAGAGGGTGGTGGTTAATGGATGCTTTTGTGGTGGGGAAAGGTTTGGAGTGGATGTTCTCAAGGGTTAGTGTTGGAAACCTTGCCTAGACCTTGATGTACGCACAAAGTTTGCGGATGATACGAAACTTGAAAGCATTGTGAATAGCGAGGAGGTTAGTGCAAAACTGCAAAAGGATACGGAGAAGTCGGTGGAGTGGGCAGGCAGATTGCAGATAAAATTTGATGCAGAGAAGTTTGAAGTGATTCATTTGGTTGGAAAAAACAGAGAGGCAATGTAAAATAAGACCATAAGACATAGGAGCAGAATTAGGCCACTTGGCCCATCGAGTCTGCTCCGCCATTCAATCATGGCTGATATTTTCTCATCCACATTCTCCTGCCTTCTCTCCATAACCCCTGATCCCCTTATTAATCACGAACCTATCTATCTCTGTCTTAAAGACACTCAGTGAATTGACCTCCACAGCCTTCTGCGGCAAAGAGTTCCACAGATTCACCACCCTTTGGCTGAAAAAATTCCTCCTCATCTCGGTTTTAAAGGATCGTCCCTTTAATCTAAGATGGTGTCCTCTGGTTCTAGTTTTTCCTACAAGTAGAAACATCCTCTCCACGTCCACTCTATCCAGGCCTCGCAGTATCTTGTACGTTTCAATAAGATCCCCTCTCATCCTTCTAAACTCCAACGAGTTCAGACCCAGAGCCCTCAAACGTTCCTCATACGACAAGTTCTTCATTCCAGGATCATTCTTGTGAAACTCCTCTGGGCCCTTTCCAAGGCCAGCACATCCTTCCTTAGGTACGGGGCCCAAAACTGCTCACAATGCTCGAAATGAGGTCTGACCAGAGCCTCATACAGCCTCAGAGGTACATCCCTGGTCTTGTATTCTAGCCCTCTTGACACGAATGCTAACATTGCATTTGCCTTCTTAACTACCGACTGAACCTGCATGTTAACCTTAAGAGAATCGTGAACAAGGACTCCCAAGTCCCTTTGTGCTTCTGCTTTCCGAAGCATTTCCCCATTTGGAAAATAGTCTATGCCTAGATTCCTCCTTCCAAAGTGTATAACCTCACACTTTTCCACATTGTATTTCATTTGCCACTTCATTGCCCACTCTCCTAGCTTGTCCAAGTCCTTCTGCAGCCCCCTTGCTTCCTCAATACTACCTGTCCCTCTACAGATCTTTGTATCATCTGCAAACTTAGCAACAGTGCCTTCAGTACCTTCTTCCAGATCATTAATGTATATTGTAAATGGTTGTGGTGGCAGCACAGACCCTTGAGGCACACCACTAATCACCGGCTACCATCCTGAAAAAGACCCCTTTATCTCCACTCTCTGCCTTCTGCCAGTCAGCCAATCCTCTATCCATGCCAGGATCTTACCCTTCACACAATGGGCTCTTAACTTATTTAACAGTCTGCTATGCGGCACCTTGTCAAAGGCCTTCTGTAAATCTAAATAAATTACATCCACTGATTCTCCTTTGTCTAACTTGCTTGTTACCTCCACAAAGAACTCTAACAGATTTGTCAGACACGACCTCCCTTTGACAAAGCCGTGTTGACTCAGTCCTATTTTATCATGCACTTCCAAGTACTTTGCGATCTCATCTTTAATTACAGACTCTAAAATCTTACCAATGACCGAAGTCAGGCTAACCGGCCTATAATTTCATGTCTTCTGCCTCCTTCCCTTCTTAAACAGTGGTGTTACATTAGCCACTTTCCAGTCCTCTGGGACCCTTCCTGCCTTCAGTGATTCTTGAAAGATCATCACCAATGCCTCCACAATTTCCTCAGCTATCTCTTTTAGGACCCTGGGGTGTAGTCCATCTGGTCCAGGTGACTTATCCACCTTCAGACCTTTCAGTTTCCGCAGAACCTTCTCCTTAGTAATGGTCACTGCACTCACCTCTGACCCCTGGTTCTCCTGGAGCTTTGGCATCCCACTGGTGTCTTCCAGCGTGAAGACTGATGCAAAGTAACTATTCAGTTCATCTGCCATTTCTTTGTTTCCTATTATTACTTCTGCAGCCACATTTTCTAGTGGTCCAATGTCTATTTTTGCCTCTCTCTTACCTTTTATAAATTGAAAAGATCTCTTCATATCTTCCTTTATATTACTAGCTAGCTTACACTCGTACTTCATCTTCTCCCCCCTTATTGCTTTTTTAGTTGTCCTCTGCTCGCTTTTAAAGGCTTCCCAATCCTCTGGTTTCCCACTAATCCTCGCCACTTTGTATGATTTTCTTTAGCCTTTATGCTGTCCTTGACATCCCTAGTCAGCCCTGGATGCCTTGTCCTCCCCTCAGCATGTTCCCTCCTCCTTGGGATGAATTTCTGTTGTGCCTCCCTAATAACCCCCAAAACATCTGCCATTGCTGTTCCACTGTCTTCCCTGCTAGGCTCCTTCTCCAATCAACTCTGGTCAGCTCCTCCCTCATGTCTTTGTAGTTACCCTTATTTAATTGTAATACCGTTACATCTGATTGCAGCTTCTCCCTCTCAAACTGCAGGGTAAATTCTATCATATTGTGGTCACTGCTCCTTCACCTTAAGTTCCCTAATCAAGTCTGCCTCATTACACATCACCAAATCCAGAATTGCCTGTTCCCTAGTCGGGTCTGTCACAAGCTGCTCCAAAAAATCATCTCTTGGACATTCCATAAATTCCATTTCTTGGGATCCACTATCAACCTGATTTTCTCAGTCCCTCTGCATATTGAAGTCCCCCATGATTATTGTAATGTTTCCTTTTTTACATGCCTTTTCTATCTCGTGATTTATTTCTGCCCCACATCCTGACTACTGCTAGGGGGCCTGTACATAACTCCCATCAGGGTATTTTTACCTTTGCGATTCCTCCACTCTACCCACAGAGATTCTATGTCTTCTGATCCTATATTGCTCCTTGCTATCGATTTATCTTCATTCCTTACCAACAATGCAACCCTTTGCGTATCTGCCTGTCCTTTCAATAGGACATATATCCTTGGATATTTAGATCCCAGCCCTGATCCCCTTGCAGCCACGTCTCTGTAATGCCCACAACATTGTTCCGGCCAATTTCAATGTGCGCAACAAGCTCATTAACCTGTTCCGTATACTGCGTGCATTTCAGTAAAACTCCCTCAATCCTGCATCGGCCACCTCCCTTTTCACACTCTCCTCAGTCACTGTACCCTGTACTGTGGCCCTTTTTGATTTTTGACTATGGCTTCTCTGCCTTACACTTCCCCCCTTACTACGTTTTGTTTCTGTCCCTGTTTTACTTCCCTCCGACTTCCTACATTGGATTCCATCCCCCTGCCACATTCATTTAAACCCTCCCCAACAGCTCTAGCAAACATCCCCCCCTCACCCCCCAGGACATTGGTTCCAATCCAGTCCTGCCCAGGTGCAGACCATCCGGTTTGTACTGATCCCACCTCCCCCAGAACCGGTTACAATGCCCCAGGAATTTGAATCCCTCCCTCTTGCACCATCTCTCGAGACGCATTCATCCTATCTATCCTGACATTCCTACTCTGACTAGCTCTTGGTACTGGTAGCAATCCTGAGATTACTACCTTTGAGGTCCTACTTTTTATTTTAACCTCTAACTCCCTGAATTCAGCTTGTAGGACCTCATCCCATTTTTAAACCTATATCGTTGGTGCCTATGTGCACCATGGTAGCTGGCTGTTCACCCTCTCCCCCCAGAATGTCGTGCAGCCGCTCCGAGACATCCTTGATCCTTCCACCAGGGAGGCAACATACCATCCTGGAGTCTCGATTGAGTCCACAAAACAGCCTGTCTATTCCCCTTATGATTGAGTTCCCTATTACTATAGCCCTGCCATTTTTCTTCCTGCCCTGCTGTGCAGCAGAGCCAGCCACGGTGCCATGAACCTTGCTGCTGACTTCCCCTGGTGAGCCATCTCCCCAACAGTATCCAAAGCGGTATATCTGTTTTGCAGGGAGATGTCCGCAGGGAGCACCTTCACTGCCTTCCTACTCTTGCTCTTTCTTTTGGTCACCCATTTTCTATCTCCCTCGGTAACTTTGACCTGCGGTGTGACCAACTCGCTAAACGTGCTATTCACGACGTCCTCAGCATCGCGGATGCTCCAAAGTGAGTCCATCCGCAGCTCCAGAGCCGTCAAGCGGTTTAACAAGAGCTGCAACTGAACACACTTCTTGCACGTGAAGGAGCCAGGGACAGTGGACGTGTCCCTGAGCTCCCACATCGCACACAAGGAGCATGACACGGGTCTGGGATCTCCTGTCATGCCTTAAGCCTTAGGTTAACTTATACAACTACAATTCCAGAAAACAAGTTGCTCTTTTTAAATTGGCGTGAGTTGACTCCCCCCTCCCGACCTTCTTTTACATCAAAGCAGTGACTGATACTTAACTTCCAACCAGTTATAAAAGGGTACAATGTGAAAGAGGGCATAGGAACATAGGGAGCTGGGTGTTTATATGGATAAATCATTGAAGGTGCCAGGGCAGGTTGAGAGAGTGGTTAATAAAACATACAGCATCTTTTATTAATAGGGGCATTGAATATAAAACCAAGGAAGTTGTGTTAAACTTGTCTAGAACATTGGTTTGGCCTCAACTGGAGTATGTGTCCAGTTCTAAATGTCACACGATAGCAAAGGTATGAAAGCATTGGAGAGATGCAGTAAAGATGAATGAGAGTTGTTCCAAGAATTATAGATTCCCTACATTGCGGGTTGTGATTGCGATAAATAATTAAGGTGGAGAAATTATGGCTGAAGGAGTGATGTGGAACAAAGGATTCCAACACCTTGGTTTTTGAATGGGAATACAACTGGCTGTGTTTGAGTGACAGTTTTATATCAGCTTGTAAGAGGAGCAAATTCTTTTCATGGGAATTTTGAATGGTTGATTGTTTATTTCGACAGTTTAATTAGAAATTCAAAGACTTGCCAGTGTTATTTCATAGAATTTACAGTGCAGAAGGAGGCCATTCGGCCCATCGAGTCTGCACCGGCTCTTGGAAAGAGCACCCTACCCAAGGTCAACACCTCCCCCTATCCCCATAACCCAGTAACCCCACCCAACACTAAGGGCAATTTTGGACACTAAGGGCAATTTATCATGGCCAATCCACCTAACCTGCACATCTTTGGACTGTGGGAGGAAACCGGAGCACCCGGAGGAAACCCACGCACACACGGGGAGGATGTGCAGACTCCGCACAGACAGTGACCCAGCCGGGAATCGAACCTGGGACCCTGGAGCTGTGAAGCCATTGTACTATCCACAATGCTACCGTGCTGCCCTTCTATGGTTATTATATGGTTCAGCAGGAGGATCACAGACCTGAAACACTGGGCGTGATTCTCTGGCCGCGTTGCTCCCATCGCCAATGCCGCTATGTTAGGAGAATAGCGGGAGAGCCCCGAAACGGGTTTCACGATACGCGCTAACCGATCGAGATGCTCCTGACCCTCGCTGGCCGTGAACCAGGCTTGCATATTTAAATTAATCTTTAATCTCTTTAAATACACACAGTCCGTTCGAGGTTGGACTGGCGTAGAGTGCTGCTGGCGTGAATCAGGACTGGTTTCCCAAAACGCAAACCAGACATGAAGACCATGCCGGGGGGGGGGGGGGCTCGGAGGCCACTGGAGCCCCTGGATGGTCGGTAACAGGGTGGTGCCAATGTGGCAGTGCGAACCTGGCATCCTAGCAGTGCCAGTCCGGCACATGGCACAGTAGGGGCGCCAGGTTGGCACTGCCTAGGTGCCAGCGGCAGTGCCGGGTATCATGGGGCACAGCTACAGTGCGGGGTCTGAGGGGAGCCATGGCCATGAAAGAGGGAGGTAAAGGCAGGCATGAAGGGGATGCATCAAGGGGAAGGCCTGAAGGCGGAAGCCTGAAGGGGTGTATGATGGGTGGGATGTAAATCGGAGGTATGAAGGGAGGCTATGAAGCAAGGGGCTTGAAGCGGGTGCGGAGAGGCTGATAGGGCGGATAGCCTTAAAGGTGAGGGGACCACAGTGACCCTATAGTGTGGAATCGTTCACTTGGGGGTGGTGGCCTGATGCCCTGATGCCGGCATGGATGGATGGCGGAGGCAGAACACCCTTTAAAACGAGCGTCAACAAGACCGGCTTCTTCTCTGAGACGTCTGACATCTTTATGGCCCCACTAAAGATCTCAGTGTGGGAGAATTCAGTGAGATTCTCCCCAAGCAACAAAAAAATGACTAAGGGTGTGATAATGTCAAAAGGGAAGAAAGTCCCCGTGCGAGTATGTTTAGCTGCGTGTTCCCCGGCATTCGCAGTACCAAAAGTCACATGGCTATTCAATGCGACTCACTTTGAATAAGGGGCCAAAACGGGAAATATGCGACCGAGACAGCCCCATCCATTTTCTACAATGGGGAGCTCCGCTTGCCGCAACTCCCCGTTGTAGCGAGAGATCGGGACGCCATTTATTAATGGCGCTCCTATATCCGTGACCCACAAAAAAAATCTCCGACCTACCCCAAGCCCGAACGCAACATGAGAGGGTCCCTTGCCCCCACCCTCCCAACACCCAAAGCAGGCAACCCCAGCCCAATTGCATGCATGCAAAAAATGCCAGATTTGCCGTACCAAACTGCAGTGGGCAGCACGGTAGCACAGTTGCTTCACAGCTCCAGGGTCCCAGGTTCAATTCCTGGCTTGGGTCACTGACTGCACGGAGTCTGCACGTTCTCCCCGTGTGTGCGTGGGTTTCCTCCGGGTGCTTCGATTTCCTCCCGCAGTCCAGAGATGTGCAGGTTAGGTGGATTGGCCAGGCTAAATTGCCCTACATATTCAAAAACGTTGGGTGGGGTTACTGGGGGAGGGTGGGGGTATGGGCTTGGTTAGGCTGCTCTTTCCAAGGGCCAGTGCAGACTTGATGGGCTGAATGTTCTCCTTCTGCACTGTAAATTCTATGGAAATAAAATCTGGCAGTGCCACTTGGGCACTATGGCAGTACCAGGATGGCACCCAGGTGGCACAACCACAGTGGCAGGCTGGCAGTTCAAGGTGCTAGGCTGGTACTGTCAGGGTATCCAGGTGGCACTCGCAGTGCCAGGGCACCGCCCTGCCCAAAGGGCATGCAGTTGGGGCCTCCGATCCCCTGGAAGGCTCCCACAAGTGCCATTCCACCTTGTCTCCATTTCTGGGGACCAATTTCAAACAGCACTTGCCCAAGGTCTCCGAGGTGAAGGGATTGAATCCCAAAGCCTCAGGTACCTCTGGAATCTGCACATTAGAGTGAGGCTTGCTGCCAACGGTCCCACCCATTGTGGGCAGGATTCCCCTTGCAACATCTCACGAGATTGTGTTGAATCATGCGAGACGGTTCGACCTGGGCATGGCCGGAAGGTCGCGCCCTAGGTATGGATGGGGGCGGTGGGGGGTGGGGGGGGGGGCACTTCTGGCAGGAAATGAGAATCCCAATGGCAAAGAGAATTCTGGAGAATTGCCTCAATAATAGCGGGGATCTAATCCACTACCGAAGTTTAATTTTCTTAACTGGGGGAATCTATTGTTGCAGTAGTGATGACTCATTGTTCAGGGGCATGATTCAATGGACTGAAGCTAGCTTCACATCGGGAGCCTATCGCTCAGCTTAGCTTCTTGATTTTCTCAAGCTTTGGGACATCTCGCCGCAGTTCACCCGGGCATTTTTTTTTACTTAAAGCACCGCTTTCTATCTGCTCTTTTAAATAAACTTTGAAGTGACTCTTGTTTTCTTTAACTTAAGTTATTTTTAAAAACTTAAAGCCACAACTCTTGCTTCGCAGGGTTATTTTACATAGAACATAGAACAGTACAGCACAGAACAGGCCCTTCGGCCCTCAATGTTGTGCCGAGCCATGATCACCCTACTCAAACCCACGTATTCACCCTATACCCATAACCCAACAACCAACCCCCCCCCCCCCCCTCCCCCCCCCCCCCCTCCCTCCCTCCTCCTCCTTAACCTTACTTTTTTTTAGGACACTACGGGCAATTTAGCATGGCCAATCCACCTAAACCGCACATCTTTGGACTGTGGGAGGAAACCGGAGCACCCAGAGGAAACCCACGCACACAGGGGGAGGACGTGCAGACTCCACACAGACAGTGACCCAGCCGGGAATCGAACCTGGGACCCTGGAGCTGTGAAGCATTTATGATAACCACCATGCTACCCTGCTGCCCCATTTTCTCTTAATATTTTTTCTCTATACGTTTCTTTCTAAACTTTTGACTCTGCGACCAATTTAGGTTCCATCTGCACCTGCCCCTGAACTATCACCAGTGCACTGAGCCACCCAGACCGTCTCTTAGTCTACAATGTGGGCGTACGTGTCTGCATTTTGTTCATTCTTCTTGTGGATTCTGACCAAGGGGTCTTGCCGTTTTCTATTCCTTGCTCACTCATGTTGTAATTTCTGATTTTACATTTCTCCGGCAATATTCACCCAAAGAGAGACATTCTGATGAGTATTTCTTTTAGATTTCCATTAAAACAGGATCCTCGCAGGTGTCGGACCAGAGGCAGTACCATGATAATATTTCCTCCTTGCCAGGCATAAAGATGCACTTTCAGAGGCTCGATTAGCAGACACAAAAAGGTGTCTATTAATAAGAATTGTTCAGTAGCCTCTGACCCCTTTCTGCTGCATTGACCTTAAAGAGACAATTGCCACACTCTCCCAAAAATGCATGTAGTCTCAGTCAATTAAACTGTAAGTGACACATTTTAGTTAGGTGATGGTATTAAGGGATACAGAATCAAGTTGAATAAATGGAGCTGAGATACAGATTAGCTAAGATGTCATTGAATAGTGTAATAGATTTGAGGGGCTGAATGGCTTGCAGTTGCTTCTGTATTCTTATGCTCCTGACTTACAGACAATGTACATGCACTAACTGATCTACAATTTATACTTCTTTGCTTCCTTGAATGCCAACAAAGCAGTTACCCCCAGTCCCCAGCTATAATCAAAACCCACAATTTTTAAAACTGACTTCCTCACCAATTCCTTGAGGAATTTGGGCTGCAGCCCAACAGGACAAGTATCTTTTGTGAGGGCAACACAAATAATCCAGTTTTTGTAGAGTCAAGCAGAAAGTAAACTTTGTTTACAACAATATTTACACATCACCAGTAGTTCACTACTGGTTCCCTCTCTAGCTGGTACCGCACTGGGCAGCACGGTAGCACAGTGTTTAGTACTGTTGCTTCACAGCGCCAGGGACCCAGGTTCGATTCCCGCTTGAGTCACTGTCTGTGAGGAGTCTGCATGTTCTCCCTGTGTCTGAGTGGGTTTCCTCCGGATGCTCCGGTCCTCCCACAAGTCCCGAAAGACATGCTTGTGAAATTCTCCCTCCGTGTACCCGAACAGGCGCTGGAGTGTGGCGACTAGGGGATTTTCACAGTAACCTCATTTCAGTGTTTATGTAAGCCTACTTGTGACAATAATAAAGATTATTATTATACTGGCCAGCTCTATTTATACAGCTGCACTGCTAACGATTGCCCCCCCTCTTATTGGGGAGCTCATGAGCTGTATTCTCCGGCCCGCCGCGTCACATTTCTGCCCTGACCCGCTGGCGGTATTCTCTGGTCAATGGAGTTTCCCATTGTGGGGCAGCTCCACAACGTTGGGAAATCCCGGGCGCCGGCAAAACGGAGAATCACGCCGGTGGAGAATCCCACCCCATATTCCTCAAGGACCATGGGCAACCAATTCTCCCCAACCAATAGGATTCGAGCAGGTTATAACACATCCTATTGACACAATCTATTTAAAAAGGTCTCTACATATTCCTGCAGAGATAAAATGCAGCAAACACATAAACGGCACAATGTCATTTATTAGAGTACTAAAAAGAAACATTAAATGTAATTAGGGCTAAGGATTACCAATGACATTAAGCAGTGTTTAGTAACTGACAGTTCTTCAAAAAGAGACAATATAATTATGAGCTGTGTTTAAATTTGAAAAGGTATAGCGTAGTACATTGCCTGTACTTGTTTACTCTGTGGCCACCATTCTATGAATAACATCAAGAGAACAAGAATCAATTAACAATTGGATATGACTCAGATGCAAACAGGCTTTAATATATTACTAGCATAGTGCAACTTGATTCAAGGTAAACAAATACCCATCAGAGCAAATTAGCAGCTGTCATGCCCAGTAAAGGCAGGTCATATTCATTACTATGAACATGATGGACTTTCGTAAGTAAAGAATTTTCTGAAACCACCTTTTCTTTTCAAAACAGACATGACAAGACTGTCAAGATGGCTGCTGAGGGTCAGGTGACTTTTGTCATTCCTGCATCGACATAGAAGTGTCGCCAGTCTCCAGAAAGTTTCTAATTGAAAGAGCATGGGCAAAATGCTTCCATTGAATGGACACACCTAGATGAACCCATGTGTGGAATTCACACCGCCTATTGTTTGGGGACTTAGCCAAAACTCAAAACCTATGGACCCTGGACTCACTGGCCAGAATTCTGTTTCCCGCTGGCAACACACCCGCTGTTCCCCGGCAACATGAATAGACTTCAATGAGAAATCCCATTGACAAGTGGCAGGAGTAATGAATCCCACCTCCAACAAATGGAGTATTGCTGAGGAAGACCCAGGGCTGGGGAACCAGAGAATCCAACCCACTGCCTCCGATTTCAAAATTTAACCGAGAGCTGTAGCAAAACCAGTTAACTCATAAATAAGTGTAAATGGTGCCATCCATTCCCCCATTATGTAGCAATGGCTTTGAACTACAAATCGTTCCGGATGGATAATAGAAGTATTAATCATGTGGTCACTTGATTAGAACTGTTTTTAATCTGACTCCAAGCAGCGGGGAGAAAGCAGCCAGTCTGTAAATAACACACAAAGTAACAACGGGAAAGGCAGAAACATTTATGCCTTAAAACTGAAGACTGCTAAATCATGAGGTCTCCGAGCCTGTTCCTCTTCAAGTCCAGTAGTACAGTACAGAAAGCCAACCTCCCAGTAATTAGATAACATGCAACTAACTTAGTAATGACCTGAAAATCCTCCAAGAGAGAATCCTTCAATTATATATGCCTTTGGGTATTGAATTCGCCTAGTTACACTTCAAGAGTGGGAAAGAGCATCTTCATCTACAGGCATGGACATATAGGAGCCAATCATGTGACAAATTAACTATTCTTATGTTTGTAATGTTCGTAAAAGTGCACTATCTTCTTTAACTGATTTTTCCTGAAATGTGTGGGTGGGATTTGCTGGTCCCACCACCAGCGGGCATCACCATGGGTGGAATGGGAAAATCTGGGTAGGCGTTAAAAGTCAATAGCTCTCCAAATGTTCCCATCCCACTCCTGATGCTGCCCGAATGTGGTGGGGTTGTAAAGTCCTGGCCTGTGAGTGTAGGAGTGGTGAGTGAGTGATGAAGCATCAGAGTTTCAGGGTGAACACGTGAATAAATAATCATCTTTCTCTAAACCCATGAAAGCTTACTGCTGATTATTCAAATTGTCCACACTCTCAGGAATTAGGAAATAGCCACATCTTCCTTTTCAAAAACACATTACTTTGGAGAGTAAACATGCATTCCCTCTCATCCTTCATGATAATAAAGCTCTCCAGCTAACAAAGAAACTGGTAAACTCCCATGCGACTGAGTCTCTTCTGATTTTATAAGATACTCTCTGATCAGCATGATACTCCAGCTTCAGCTATAATATCCCATCATCTGAACTAATTATGGACATGCTGAGTTTATGCATCTGGTTGAAATTGGCCCAACTACATGAAACATTTTGGAGCATCTATGGAAAATGTTCAGCAACAAAAGTACACTTGAAGGAAGAAAATTTACATTTTCTGGTACATTTAGGGGCAGCAGGGTAGCATGGTGGTTAGCATGAATGCTTCACAGCTCCAGGGTCCCAGGTTCGATTCCCGGCTGGGTCACTGTCTGTGTGGAGTCTGCACGTCCTCCCCCTGTGTGCGTGGGTTTCCTCCGGGTGCTCCGGTTTCCTCCCACAGTCCAAAGATGTGCGGGTTAGGTGGATTGGCCATGCTAAATTGCCCGTAGTGTCCTAATAAAAGTAAGGTTAAGGGGGGGGTTGTTGGGTTACGGGTATAGGGTGGATACGTGGGTTTGAGTAGGGTGATCATGGCTCAGCACAACATTGAGGGCCGAAGGGTCTGTTCTGTTCTGTACTGTTCTATGAAGCACTTTAACAGGAATAGAATGTACAATCTGTGTTTGGCCACCATCGATAATTAGGTGTGCCAAGTAATTGGCAAGAATTGCTGAAAAAAAGAGACAAACAGTCAAAGCTTTTGGTCTTGCACTCGTCAGGACAATTTGCACGAATACCAATAGTAAAGGGAACAACAATATATATTGCATGTGAAGTGTGTGCTGATTGGTTGGCAAGTGGACTCTAATAGCTTGCCATGAAAAATGCAACAGGAAACAGTTAACTGCCAAACTTCTTTTCAAATTTGTGCCAAGCAGGCTGACTCTGATTGGTCAAGACATTGAAGCCATGGAAAATTAAGCAGGCAATGGCTATCCATCAAACCTTTCTAATTTATTTTGTTTGAGCATAAGCTGGGACGTATGTTGTTCCTTGGTGTGCTCTCCATGGCAACACCTCTATAATCAGAGTAAACCTACCAGCCAATCAGCACTCTCTTCTCATGCCGTATTAATTGTTATGATGTGGAGATGCCGGCATTGGACTGGGGTGAGCACAATAAGAAGTCTTACAACACCAGGTTAAAGTCCAACAGGTTTGTTTCAAACACGAGCTTTCGGAGCACTGCTCCTTCCTCAGGTGAATTAATTGTTGTTCACTTTACTACTGGTATTCTTGCAAACTGTCCTGATGAGTGCAAGATGAAAAGTTTCAACAGGATGTCTTTTTTTTCAGCAATACTCAAGTTCCGTCCTACCAAATGACTAATTGGCAAGAATGATATTCAGCCTGTGAACTGGTTGTTTGACCTTAGGCAAAATGAAGAATTGAAGGCAGAGGAAGAAGTAATAAAGTTTTGGGTTTGGCCATTTATACTCAAAAGAGATCTGGATCTGAGATGTTACTTTAATCAGTCTTTTGTTTCTCACGCACTGTAGAACAATTGACCAAGGAAACAAACTGTTTAAACATATATTGCTAAATCACTAGAGTGCAAGTCAGGGAAATAAATGTTAAATTGTAATGCAGTCTGGCAAACCTCATCTTGTGAACTATGTCCAATAGCAGGCTACAAATACACTGGGGATACCCTTAACTCATGAAAATATAAATATATATATGCATGACACTTAAAAAGAGAAATGTGAAATTGTATTAAAACTATATCCTCTGAAATTGAAGAATTTAGGAACGATTCTAATTGGTTTAGAATCATAGAATCACTACAGTGCAGAAGGAGGCCATTTGGCCCATTGAGCCTGCATCGACCCTCTGAAAGAACCCCCCACCCTATCCCCATAGCCCAGTAATTCCACCTAAACGTTTGGACACTAAGGGGCAATTTAGAACGGGCAATTCACCTAACATACACATCTTTGGACTGTGGGAGGAAAGTGGGAGGAACAGCTATTAGATTGTAACGGGATGATTCATAGTTTGAAATGACAACTTTAACTGACAAAGACAGGCAAACCACTCGGTTTTAGTGACTAAAAGATAGTCATCACAGCAAACATCACAGAAAACTGCCATGAATTAATATATATGACATTTGATAATAGTAGCAATGCTTTTTTTATTTTTTGCCGTTTCATTTTCTGGACTTTATTGATTCAACCATTTCCCAACCAAAGTATGTATCATTCTTCAGCTTTTGAGAGTTCACGAGCTACCTGGCCCCTGGCCTTTGTGAATGCAACTCAGTAAATAATTGTTATGAAGTGTGGTCCAGCACAATGTATCCCTTGGGACATCTTTCATGCACATAATTCATCCACTAAAGCTCAGATTCTCATCAGAAAAATGACAGATAAATGAAAGATCATTGGAGAGAATTGGACAGTTTTGCATTATGCGTGTGGAATGCTTATTGAAAACAATTTGAAGATTTAGGGCAAGATTCTCCGTCCAGCGACTCCAGAATCGCGAATTGTGATCGGGTGGAGAATCGGGCATCAGCCGAAAATCATGGTCAGTGCTGGGTGCCCACTGGAGCGCCATGCTCCGGTGCCTCAATTATGGCGTGAATATGTTCAATGCCCCATGCCAGCATGGACATGCAAAATGTGCAGTAACACTCATTAATATATTATTAACAGGCCTGACCTGGTAGTCCTCAGCCTCCCGCGATGCTCTGCCTCTGCCAGGTGAACGTGGCGCCGAAGCAGCTCACTTGTGGTATTTAAAACTGGGGACCGGGCACCAAGGCTGCTGAGGGAGAGAGAGGAGGTAAGGAAAGTTTCCAAAGGTGGAACAGTGGGCTGACGGCTGTGCTGCTGGCTGTGCGGTGACTGTCAGGATCGGGGGCAAATAGCGAGGGGCAACCAGGAGATGGGCAGTACGTCTGCAGGAAGTTTAAGCAATGGCTGATCCCCATAGACTGCGTGGTTCGATTGGAGACGCAGTTGGAAGCACTTAGGAGCATGCAGGTGGCGGAAAGCGTCATAGATAGGAGTTATAGAGACATGGCTTGGCTCGCAAATTAACCCACGGTGGCTTGGCTCGCAATTGGGGCCTACCGATCCTGGGGGTGGGCTGTTTCCGTAGGGGCCTTCTTTCTTCCGCGCCGGTCCCTATTAGGGCTCCGCCATACTGCCCGGGGGCCGGCGCGGAGAAGATAACCCCCCCCGCATGTACAGAAATACTCCAGCTGGTCCACGCATGTGCGAGATCACGCTGGAGTTTCCACGCATGGGCGAATTCGCTTTGGCGCCGGCTGGAACGGCGCTAACCACAACGGTGTCAAACTAGCCCCCGAAAATTTGGACAATTCCTCACTTTTGGAGGTTGTTGACGCCGGACTGGTTGGTGCCGGTTTTCCCTCCGGCGGGGGGATTAGTCCCCAGAACGGATCATCCCACCCAAGGTTGGTGGAATTGCGGATAGCGATGAGCACTGTCAGAGGATACAGCAGGATATAGGTCAGTTAGAGACTTGGCTGGAGAGATGGTAGATGGAGTTTAATCCGGATAACTGTGAGGTAATGCATTTTGGAAGGTGTGATGCAGGTGTGAAATATAGAGTAAATGGCAGAACCCTTAACAGTATTGACAGGTAGAGGGATCTGGGTGTACAGGTTCACAGGCCGCTGAAAGTGGCAACACAGGTGGGGAATGTAGTCAAGAAGGCATACGGCATGCTTGCCTTCATTGGTTGGAGCATTGAGTATAAGAATTGGCAAGTCATGTTGCAGCTGTATAGAACTTTAGTTAGGCCACATTTGGAATATGGTGTTCAATTCTGTCGCCACACTATCAGAAGGATGTGGAGGCTTTAGAGAGGATACAGAAAAGTTTTACCAGAATGTTGCCTGGTATGGAGGGCATTAGGTATGAGGAGAGGTAGGATAAACTTGGTTTGTTCTCACTGGAACGACAGAGGTTGAGGGGCGACCTGATAGAAGTTTACAAGATTATGAGGGGCATGGACAGAGTGGATAGTCAGAAGGTTTTCCCAGGGTAGAAGCGTCAATTACTAGGGGGCATAGGTTTAAGGGTTTAGGGTGTGAGGGGCAAAGTTTAGAGGAGATGTGCGAGGGAAGTTTTTTTACACAAAAGGTTGTGTGTGCTTGGAACTCGCTGCTGAGGAGGTGGTGGAAGCAGGTACAACAGTGACGTTTAAGGGCCGTCATGACAAATATATGAATAGAATGAGAATAGAGGGATATGGTCCTTAGAAGCGTAAAAGGTTTTAGGTTAGACTTGCAGCATGGTTGGCACAGGCTTGGAGGACCAAATAGCCTATTCCTGTGGCGTACGTTTCTTTGTTCTTTGTTCTTTGTTCTTTTTAAGACCATCACAAACAGTAAACCACAGGATTTGATCAACCTATGCTGTACTGTTCTATGTTCTATGTTCTATGTGTGAGGAGGAAAGCCTGCTGCAAAGAACTCTAAAGCCAGGACTCTTATTTTCTTTGCCCCAACCCTTATTATTTTTACCCCTTACCACCCCTCTGTGTTTGTCTGTCCTGTGTCTGTTGGTAGAGGGTGGAACAGTGAAAGGGGGGGGGGGGGGGGGCTAGTAGGTTAGTTTGCTTGTTACTGGCTTAAATTACTGCATATTTCATCTTTATTTTTGTTATAAATAAACAGTAATTGTGTTTCAACTTACAAACCTGGTGATTGTAATTATTGGGCAGCCAAGGGCCAAAGATTTGGAGAATTTTTATATGAATAATTGATTGATTCTCTTGTGTTGGGACTCCAGGGTCTGTAGAGCTGGAATTGACCATGCACTAACCCAGGATGTCACAATAATACCTATCTAAACTCAAAACTGTCTAAGGAAGCGATATTCATAGAATTTACAGTGCAGAAGGAGGCCATTTGGCCCATCGAGTCTGCACCGGCCCTAACAAAGAGCACCCTTCTCAAGCCCACGTCTCTACCCGATCTCCATAACCCAGTAACCCCCACTTAACCTTCTTGGACACTAAGGGGCAATTTAGCATGGCCAATCCACCTAACCCGCAGATCTTTGGACTGTGGGAGGAAACCGGAGCACCCGGAGGAAACCCACACACACACGGGGAGAACGTGCAGATTCTGCACAGACAGTGACCCAGCGGGAAATCGAACCTGGGACCCTGGTGCTGTGAAGCAATTGTGCTAACCACTATGCTGCTGAGAATACAAACTACTGGATATTGAAATCATGGTGCTCATCCACTAGAGAGAGATTGCAAGTGATGTAGGCAGTGTAAGGAAAGTTTTCGGGGGTGGCACAGAGGGGCAGTAGTTAGCACTGTTGCCTCATGGCGGCGAGGACCTGGCTTCGATCCCGGCCCCGGGTCACTGTCCGTGTGGAGTTTGCATATTCTCCCTGTGTCTGTGTGGGTCTCACCCCCACAACCCAAAGATGTGCAGGGTAGGTGGATTGGCCACGCTAAATTGCACCTTAATTGGAATTTTTAAACAAAATGTCTTCAGTGGAGGAAACAGATTGAACGCTGCTCTCTCTCCCTTGGAGTAGGAATGTTGCCCAGTTCAAGAAGCCAACTCCACTAGAAACCAGTGAATTGAGGTCTCGTAATAACGGCACCATCTTCTACTTCTGACCACAGCCTAGAACATAAGAATATAAGCACAAGAACTAGGAGCAGGAGTAAACAATTTAACCCCTCGAGCCCTCTCTGCCATTCAATACAATTGTGGCTGATCTCATATTGGCCTCAATTCCACGTCCCTGCCCATACTCCATAATCCTTCAACCCATTACTAATTAACATCTGTTTATCTCCTCCTCATATTTACTCAATGTGCCAGCATCAACTGAACTCTGGTGCAGTGAATTCCACGACCCTTTGAGAAATAATTTCTCCTCATCTCTGTTTGAAATCTGCTACCCTGCTTCCTAAAACTGTGACCTCTCCTTCTAGATTGCCCCACAAGAGGAAGCATCCGCTCTGCGTCAACCTTGTCGATCGCTTTTATCATATTGTACACCTCAATTAGACCTCCCTTCATTCCTCTAAACTGGAGACAGTATAGGCCTAAACTGCACAATCTCTCTTCATTCTTTTTTTGAAAATCTTTTTATTGGCTCTTCTCATATTTACAAACAGTTACTGTGGAGATACATTATATTTTTCTTGCCCGCGCTAATTTACTTTGTTTTAGAAAGGTTTCTTTTGTCCTTCATTTAACTAACTCTATGTACATTCTGTTGCCCTCTGGATCGGTCTATGATTCCCCCCGCTTCCTTCCCCTCCCCCCCAATTGGCTTCAGCACCCGTCCTCTTCTCTTGTGGTTTCCCCAACTCCCTTCTGCACCCCCCCCCCTCCCCCCCCCCCCCCCCCCCCCCCCCCCCACCCCCCACTCAGGTTGCGCAGTCCTTTGATTCCTCATCTAGCTTTTTTTTTCTTAGCTTACTGGCCTCAAACAGGTTTTGGACCAGGCCGACAAACTGCCCCCAAGTATCCAGGAAGCCTTCCTCTGACCCTGGATGGTGTACCTTCTCCAGATGGAGAAATTCCGAGAGGTCAGCGAGCCAGTCTGCAGCTTTGGGTGGTGCTGCCTATCGCCAGCCGAGCAGGATTCTCCGGCGTGTGATTAGGGAAGCGAAAGCGAGGGCGTTGGCCCCCTTTCCCCATGTGTAACTCTGGCTGCTCTGATATCCCGAAGGTTGCCACTATTGGGCATGGCTTCACCCTCACCCCCAGAACTATATGGTAAATTAAAAAGCCCAGGGAAAATTGATGTACAGAGAGATCTGGGTATTCAGGTCCATTGTACCCTGAAGGTGTCTCCGCAGGTTGATAGAGTGGTCAAGAAGGCATACGGCATGCTTGCCTTCATTGGAAGGGGTATTGAGTACAAGAGTCGGCAGGTCATGTTACAGTTGTATAAGACTTTGGTTCGGCCACATTTGGAATACTGCGTACAGTTCTGGTCGCCATATTACCAAAAGGATGTGGATGCTTTAGAGAAGGTGCAGAGGAGGTTCACCAGGATGTTGCCTGGTATGAAGGGTATGGAGGGTGCTAGCTATGAAGAAAGGTTGAGTAGATTAGGATTATTTCCATTAGAAAGACGGAGGTTGAGGGGGGAACTTCATTGAGATCTACAAAATCATGAGAGGTACAGACAGGGTGGATAGTAAGAAGCATTTTCCTAGAGTGAGGGACTCAATTACTAGGGGGTCACGAGTTCAAGGTGAGAGGGGAAATGTTTAAGGGAGATATGCGTGGAAAGTTCTTTCCACAGAGGGTGGTGGGTGCCTGGAACGCACTGCCGGCGGAGGTGGTAGAGGCGGGCACGATAGCGTCATTAGACAGATACATGAATGGGTAGGGAGCAGAGGATACAGAACCTTAGAAAATAGGCAACGGTTTTAGATAGAGGATCTGGATCGGCGCAGGCTTGGAGGGCCGAAGGGCCTGTTCCTGTCTGTAACCCCGGTAACTATAGGCCGGTGAGCCTAACGTCTGTGGTGGCTAAAGTCTTGGAGAGGATTATAAAAGATACGATTTATAATCATCTAGATAGGAATAATATGATTAGGGATAGACAGCATGGTTTTGTGAAGGGTAGGTCATGCCTCACAAACCTTATCGAGTTCTTTGAGAAGGTGACTGAACAGGTAGACGAGGGTAGAGCAGTTGATGTGGTGTATATGGATTTCAGTAAAGCGTTTGATAAGGTTCCCCACGGTCGTCTATTGCAGAAAATACGGAGGCTGGGGATTGAGGGTGATTTAGAGATGTGGATCAGAAATTGGCTAGTTGAAAGAAGACAGAGAGTGATAGTTGATGGGAAATGTTCAGAATGGAGTTCAGTTACGAGTGGCGTACCACAAGGATCTGTTCTGGGGCCGTTGCTGTTTGTCATTTTTATAAATGACCTAGAGGAGGGCGCAAAAGGATGGGTGAGTAAATTTGCAGACGACACTAAAGTCGGTAGAGTTGTAGACAGTTCGGAAGGATGTAGCAGGTTACAGAGGGACATAGATAAGCTGCAGAGCTGGGCTGAGAGGTGGCAAATGGAGTTTAATGTGGAGAAGTGTGAGGTGATTCACTTTGGAAAGAATAACAGGAATGCGGAATATTTGGCTAATGGTAAAATTCTTGGTAGTGTGGATGAGCAGAGGGATCTCGGTGTCCATGTACATAGATCCCTGAAAGTTGCCACCCAGGTTGATAGGGTTGTGAAGAAGGCCTATGGTGTGTTGGCCTTTATTGGTAGAGGGATTGAGTTCCGGAGCCATGAGGTCATGTTGCAGTTGTACAAAACTCTAGTACGGCCGCATTTGGAGTATTGCGTACAGTTCTGGTCGCCTCATTATAGGAAGGACGTGGAAGCTTTGGAACGGGTGCAGAGGAGATTTACCAGGATGTTGCCTGGTATGGAGGGAAAATCTTATGAGGAAAGGCTGATGGACTTGAGGTTGTTTTCGTTAGAGAGAAGAAGGTTAAGAGGTGACTTAATAGAGGCATACAAAATGATCAGAGGGTTAGATAGGGTGGACAGCGAGAGCCTTCTCCCGCGGATGGAGGTGGCTAGCACGAGGGGACATAGCCTTAAATTGAGGGGTAATAGACATAGGACAGAGGTCAGAGGTGGGTTTTTTACGCAAAGAGTGGTGAGGCCGTGGAATGCCCTACCTGCAACAGTAGTGAACTCGCCAACATTGAGGGCATTTAAAAGTTTATTGGATAAGCATATGGATGATAAGGGCATAGTGTAGGTTAGATGGCCTTTAGTTTTTTTCCATGTCGGTGCAACATCAATGGCCGAAGGGCCTGTACTGCGCTGTATCATTCTATGTTCTGTGTTCTATATACGCAGAGGGTGGTGGGTGCCTGGAACGCTTTACCAGCGGAGGTGGTAGAGGCGGGCACGATAGCATCATTTAAGAGGCATCTAGACGGGTATATGAACGGGCGGCAACAGAGGGAAGTAGACCTTGGAAAATAGGAGACAGGTTTAGATAAAGGATCTGGATCGGTGCAGGCTGGGAGGGCCGAAGGGCCTGTTCCTGTGCTGTAATTTTCTTTGTTCTTTGTTCTTTGTTCTCCCTTGCCTCGTTAAAGGTCCGGACCAACAGGGGACCCAACAGGTCCGCATACATTTTATAAAATTCGTCCGGAAACCCATCCGGCCCCGGCGCCTTCCCCGACTGCATGCTCCTTATTCCTTTAACCACCTCCTCCAACTCAATCGGCGCCCCAGTCCCTCCACCTGCCCCTCCTCCACCTTCGGAAATCGCAGCTTGTCCAAGAAGCCCCCCCCCCCCACCGGGGGTTCAGCCGGTACAGTTCCCCATAAAAGTCCCTAAAGACCCCATTAACGTCTACCCCCCTCCGCACCACCTTCCCAACTCTATCCTTCACTCCCCCAATCTCCCTGGCCGCGTCCCGCTTTCGGAGCTGGTGTGCCAGCATCCTGCTCGCCTTCTCCCCATATTCATACACCGCCCCCTGTGCTTTCCTCCACTGAGCTTCCGCCTTTCTGGTAGTCAGTAGATCGAACCTGGCCTGAAGGCTACGCCTCTCCCCCAGCAATCCCTCCTCCGCAGCCTCTACATATCTCCTATCCACCCTCACCATCTCCCCTACCAATCTCTCCCTCTGCTCCCCCCTCTCCCTATGGGTTCGGATGGAAATCAACTCCCCTCTAATCACCGCCTTCAATGCCTCCCAGACCGTCCCCACTCGGACCTCCCCGTTATCATTGGCCTCAAGGTACTTCTCAATACACCCCCGAACCCACCCGGCCACCTCCTCATCTGCCAGCAGCCCCACTTCCAAGCGCCAGAGCAGACGCTGGTCCCTCTCCTCCCCAGCCCGAGGTCCACCCAGTGCGGGGCATGATCCGAAATGGCAATGGCAGAGTATTCCACATCCTCCACCCTCGAAACCAACCCCCTGCTCAGGACAATAAAATCAATCCTAGAATAGACTTTATGCATGTGGGAGAAATACGAGTACTCGCTGGCCCTTGGCCTCGCAAACCTCCAGGGATCCACCCCTCCCGTCTGATCCATAAACCCCTTCAACACCTTAGCTGCCGCCGGCCTCCTACCCGTCCGGGGCCTGGATCGATCCAATGGGGGATCCAACACCGTGTTGAAGTCCCCCCCCCCATGATCAGGCCCCCCACGTCCAGGTGCAGAATGCGGCCCAACATGCGCAGCATAAACCCCACATCGTCCCAGTTTGGGGCGCAAACATTCACAAACACCACCCGCTCCCCCTGCAGCTTACCACTCACTATCACGTATCTCCCGCCACTGTCAGCCACCACATTTAACGCCTCAAACGACACTCTCTTTCCCACCAAGATCGCCACCCCCCGATTCTTCTCATCCAGCCCTGAATGAAAGACTTGACCCACCCACCCCTTCATCAGCCGATCCTGGTCCGCCACTTTCAGGTGTGTCTCTTGGAGCATGGCCACATCCGCGTTCAGCCCCTTCAGGTGCGCAAATACCCGGGCCCGTTTGACCGGCCCATTCAGCCCCCTCACATTCCAGGTTATCAGCCGGATCAGAGGGCTCCCTGCCCCCCTCCCCTGCCGACTAGCCATAACCCATCCCCTGCCCGCCACTGGCCAGCGTCCCCCGCTCGGCCTGCTCCCCACGGCGGCACCTAACCCCCCCCCCCCCTCCCCCGCCCCCCCAGCACCCCCTGCCTCCTCCAGCTCCTTCCTGGCCCTTTCAGCAGCAACCCGGTACCACCACCCCCCCCCCCCCCCCCCCGCGCCCCTCCCTCCGCAGCATTCCCGTGAGCCAGCTAACTTCTGCTGACCCCGGCGACTCCCGCCCCGCCACACCTCCGACACCTCCCCACGTGGGACTGCTCCTCCTCCTTCGTGCCCATCAACTGGCCCTCCTCCACCCCCCCGCTCTTGTGCGGGAAAATAACAACCAGCAAAGGCCCATGCTTCTCAGCCCCGACCCCGCCCCCCATCATCCCGCAGTGCGGGAAACCAGAGAAAAGCCCGCGCTTTCGCCCTGCCCAACCCCGCCTCCTCTAGGGCAACTCCCATTGCCAGTCCCCACCACCAGCTCCCCGCACTCCCAGTTTACCCCCCCGCCTGAACCCGTCCACCAGACCCATACAAAAAGACATAACGACATCGCCCCACCCACCCTAAAGCCAACACACATCCTGCATTAAACAGAGAACACCCTCCAGAGAAAAAATTAAACACAGTTACATTTTCATACAAAACCCCCTCCTTGACCCTCAGTTTGAGTCCAGTATCTCGGCCTGTACAAAGACCCGCGCCTCCTCCGGGGACTCAAAATAATGATGACGGCCCTTGTAGGTGACCCACAGACGCGCCGGCTGCAACATGCCAAACTTCACACTCCGTCTGTGGAGCACCGCCTTCGTCCAGCTGAACCCGGCCCTCCGCTTAGCCACCTCCGCACTCCAGTCCTGGAAGATCCGCACCTCGGTGTTCTCCCACTTGCTGCTCCGCTCCCTCTTGGCCCACCGGAGCACGCACTCCCGGTCAATGAACCGGTGGAACCGCACCAACACCTGCCCGCGGCGGCTCATTCGGCCTGGGCCTCCTAGCCAGTATTCTGTGGGCCCCCTCCAAATCCAGGGGCCCCTGGAAGGACTCAGCTCCTATCAACGAGTTCAGCAAAACGACCACATAGGCCGCCAGGTCCGACCCCTCCGTGAGGCCCAGGATCTGTAAATTCTTCCGCCTCGACCGGTTGTCCAGCTCCTCGAACCACTCCTGACACTTTTTATGGAGCGCCTCGTGCATCTCCACCTTCCCCGCGACGGCCATGGCCTCATCCTCCCTTTCGGAGGCCTGCTTCTGCAGCTCCCAGATCGTGGCCCCCTGGGGTGTCTGAGTCTCCATCAGCTCTCTGGTGGTAGCCTTCAGCGACTCCAGCAGCTCCACCTTAAGCTCCTGGAAGCATCGCAGAAGAGTCGCCTGCTGCTCCTGCGCCCACTGCCTCAATTCCCCGAGGGCTCAGCCGGCCGCCATTTTGTTTCCCTTCCCCCGCTTTTCCAGGGGCGCTGCCACCACTTTTCTGCTCACCCCACTCCTGGCCCGGACCATAGAACCTTGGGGATCTACTGCAGACCACTTCCCACGTCGGGAATCGCCGAAAAAGCTCCGTTGGGGGCCCTGAAAAGAGCCCCAAAGTCCGTTTCGAGCGGGAGCTGCCGAACATGCGGCTTAGCTCCACATAGCCGCAACCGGAAGTCGCCAATGGGGAGTTTGCACCAAGCCCTGGAAGCAGGACCCCGGGCAGTGTTGAAGAGTAAAGACCTGTTGTGTAGTGCTCTGTGCCTGTTATTGATCTGCCTTCGCCTTTCATCAATAAACTATTTTATTTCCTACTGGAAGCCTCCAGTGTCTTGAGCCACCACATTGGTGACGAGGAAAAACATTCTGATTGCAGCAGACAGAAGTTGTGCATCGAGGGGGGAAGAAAAGATCGGTTAAGAAAACAGAAGCTCCAGCAAGATTTGGAATCATTAAAACTGTGAGTGGAAATGCCTATCATCCAGAACCCAAAGACTGGGAAGGAATTGGTGCGGCAAACTGAATCCGAGTGGGACTGCTATCGTTGCTAGGGTGGACCATCCCCAAGAGACCTGCCATGTTTGGGAGTTCATGTGCTTTCATTGCAACCAAAGGGGGCACATTCAAGCACGTTGCCGTGTGGCAAAACGCGCCAATGCAAAAACAAAACAGCAGCAACAGCAGTCCACAGCGCCACTGACCATAAGGGAGAAGAATTCTGGAGAAGAGAATTTGATGCATTGGTTGAATGCAGTGCCATTGAGTAAAACAGTTCCGATTGAAATTGTCTTAAGGGAGACTCCTTAAAATGGAAGTCGACACTAGGGCTTCAGTGACCATAGTGAATGAACAGACCTTCTGATATCTCCGTGCAGGAGCACAGTCTTTAAGCTGATAAATATTACAACCAAATGCCCGAGAGATTTTGAAGATCCTTGCTTGAGTGATTGGAATGTATTTGCCTCTCTTTGATGTGGTTAATGTTTGTACACATTGGGGTTTCAGCACTTAAGAGTCACTGATCCATGAAGGGAGATGAATGAATCAAGGCTGCAGCTGTTTTTTAGAAGCTGTCAATCACAGCCCACTGCTGAAAATGAATGAATGACTTGCAGCTAATGGATCTGAGGGGTTGAAACACAGGTCACAGTTGTTCTCTTTCCAGGAATGGACACGTGAAGCTGCCAGGTAAGTGTTACAGCTGTAATTTCTTTCACTGCTCCTGTGTGAAAATTAAAGCGGGTGGGTTTAGGGGTAGTACATTGAGAGGGATAGAAAACTGGTTGGCAGACAGGAAACAAAGAGTAGGAATTAACAGGTCTTTTTCAAATTGGCAGGCAGTGACTAGTCAGGTACTGCAGGTATAGGTGCGAGGACAATATACATGAGTGATTTAGATGAGGGCAGCACGGTAGCACAGTGGATAGCACTGTGGCTTCACAGCGCCAGGGTCCCGGGTTCAATTCCCTGCTGGGTCACTGTCTGTGTGGAGTCTGCACATTCTCCCCGTGTCTGCGTGGGTTTCCTCCGAGTGCTCCGGTTTCCTCCCACAGTCCAAAGACGTGCAGATTAGGAGGATTGGCCAAGCTAAATTGCCCTTAGTGTCCAAAAAGTTTAGAAGGGGTTATTGGGTTATGGGGATAGGATGGAAGTGAGGGTTTAAGTGGTTCGGTGCAGACTCGATGGGCCGAATGGCCTCCTTCTGCACTGTATGTTTTATGTAGAACAGTATGTAATGTAATGAGGGAACAAAATGTAATATCGCTAAATTTGCAAATGACACCAAGTTGTGTGGAAGGGTGAGCTGTGAGGAGGGTGCAAAGATCATTCAGCATAATTTGAGTGGCCAAATGAATGGCAGATGCAGTATAATTTGGAGAAATGCAAGTTTATCTACTTTGGTAGCAAAAATGAGAAGGCAGATTATTATCTGAATGGCCATGAATTAGGAGAGGGGAATGTGCAATGAGACCTGAGTACTCCAGTCACTGAAGGTAAGAATGCAGGTACAGTAGGTGGTAAAGAAGGCAAATCTTATGTTGGCCTTCATAGTGAGAGGATTCAAGTACAGGAGTAGAGATGTCTTGCTACAATTATACAGGGCCTTGGTGAGGCCACACCTGGAGTATTGCATGCAGTTTTGGTCTCTTTATCTGAGGAAGGATCCTCTTGAGGGAGTGCAGCGAAGGTTTACCAGGCTGATTCCTGAGATGGTGGGACTGCCGGATGAGGAGAGATTGAATCAGTTAGCATTGTATTTGCTGGAAGCTAGAGAGCAATCCAGACATAGAAACATAGAAAATAGGAGCAGGAGAAGACCATTCAACCCTTCAAGCCTGAAGAATGAGGAGGATCTCATAGAAACCTATAAACCTAAAGGACTAGGCCGAGTTGATGCAGGATGTTCCTGATGGCGAGTGCATCCAGAACCAGGGGTTACAGTCTGAGGATGCGGGTAGACTATTTAGGATAGAGATGAGGAGAAATTTATTCACACAGAGAGTTCTCGGCCTGTGGAATTTGTTACCACAGGGAGTAGTTGAGGCCACAATATTGCATGTTGTCAAGTAACAGTTAAATATAGCACTTAGGGCGAAGAATATCAAAGGATACGGGGGGCGGGGCGGGGGGGGAGAGCGGGATTAGGTTATTGAGTCGGATGATGAACCATGATCATAATGAATGGTGGAGCAGGCTTGAAGGGTTGAATGGTCTTCTCCTGCTCCTATTTTCTATGTTTCTATGTCTGGATTGCTCTCTAGCTTCCAGATAGGGCTCTCTTTTCTAGTGGGGGGGGGGGGAAACGTCTGTAGGTGGGGCAGTGGAGGGGGTGCCTTTGGTCAGGGGGTCCACATGGGGATCCCTTTAGTTAGGGGGTCTTTATTCGTGGTCCCGGTAATTAGGGGATCTCTGTGGAGGATTCCTTTAGATAGGGGTCCCTGGGGAGGGTCTCCCTATTCAGGGGGCTTCTGGGGGCTTCCCCCATTTTGAGAGTCTCTGGCGGGTTTGGTAAAGGAAGGCTGGGCCGGTAGTGTATAGTGTGGGGTGAGGGTAGCCCTCGGATGGACTTTTCCCACCACGAGGTCCACCATGTCAGGCTCGCGTTCGGTGAGACCTGTAGTAATGCCCGGCCAGGTGATTCCCAGCCCGGGGGCCTGGAGCATCACGGAGAGCAGGAGAATAGAGCGGCGGGCCTGCTACGTAGATGCAAATTGGTCATTAAGACCTATTTGTATTCATTTACATCCTCCCCTGGCGCACAGACGTGAATTCCGATCCCACCGCCAGTGGGATGCCGGAGCATCACGCTTGGATTGGCGCCTGCCGATGCCGATTTTTCAATTCTCCATCCCGTCGGGAAATACGCTTTGGGCATCACGGGTGGAAAATCCACTATATGATCTCTTGACTGTCCCCACTTATAGTGCGGGTATTCAGGAAACAAAATTTATTCACTACACATGATGACCGCGATTTAATGGAAAAAAAAGCAGAAACCGGTTTTGGGTGCGTTTAACGGGGTGTTTCCTGGTGCTTGCAGTGCCGAGTTTGATTCCACTATTAAGTGGGACTCTGCTTATTTTTTGAGGAATGCCACGCCGAGGATGCACTTAGATTAATTTCCTGCAGTAACAAACTCAGCTCGCCAGTGCAGGAAGAGATCAGAGCACCAGTTTCAAACACCACCCTGATCTCTTGAACCCCCTCCCCGCGGTCTCCGGACCCCGCCCCCCCCTCCCATGCTCTAGCTTACAATTAGGGAGTCCTCGAGCCCCCACTTCATAAGAACAGGGCACCCCGAAGCCCGTGGACAACTGGCACAATGGCACCTTGGCAGTACCAGGTTGCTGGGAATGCCACAGCGCCCAGAGCCTGACCACCCGGGGACTGCTGTTACGCCTCGTCCACGTTTGTGGAAACCAGTGCTGAACGGCGCCATGGTAGGGTCTCCAAGACAAGGCTCTTGGGTAACTCGACTAACTAGTCACTTGAATATGCAAATCTGGATCCCACCCATTTAGGGCTAGATCCAGATCCCGACATCTCGTTGGATCTCGTGAAGGCGTAACGAGCATCGTAAGTCTCTCATGCGATGTAACGGCCTCGTCGCTTGACTGGGTCGGGCGGGACGAGGCCAGTCAATCGCGTACGATGTCTTGCCTAACATGGCAGCCTCAGCGAAATGAGAAATAATTTTGGTTGTCGTGCTCTGCACTTTTGTGGAAAATAAACAGCGTGGTAGCTTTTGTGCACTTCCAGAGGGAGGACAGTTAAGATTCATGCTGCAGCAAGTGCTAAAGACACATCAATAAAAAAGGAAGAAATATAACAAGAAAACAAGAAATAGCGTGGGATAATGAGTCATAACTAGTGCTTGGGAACAGCTGTTTGTACCTGAAATAAATGGAACACTTAAAACGCTCCAGTTGACAATTGTGAAATTGACGTTAGTTCTTTCAGGGCAATATAAGTAAGTGACCATTTTAAATGTAGACGTTTTCAGTAATGGGCACTGCACTTCAATCTTTACAGGAGAACCTTTCAAGAACTACCAATTGATGCATCATAAAAGGGGATCAGGGGAAAATTTGATTTGATTTGATTTATTATTGTCACATGCATTAGTACACAGTGAAAAGTATTGTTTCTTGCATGTTGTACAAACAATGCACACGGTACATGGGGAAGGAAGGAGAGACTGCAGAATATAATGTTACAGTTATAGCAAGGTGTAGAGAAAAGATCAACTTAATACAAGGTAGGTCCATTCAAAAGTCTGATGGCAGTAGGGAAGAAGCTGTTCTTGAGTCGGTTGGTACGTGACCTCAAACTTTGGTATATTTTTCCTGACGGAAGAAGGTGGAAGAGAGTATGTCCAGGGTGTGTGGGGTCCTTAATTATGCTGGCTGCCTTTCTGAGGCAGCGGGAATTATAGATAGAGTCAATAGATGGGAGGCTGGTTTGCGTGATGGACTGGGCTACATTCATGACCTTTTGTAGTTTCCTGCGGTCTTGGGCAGAGCAGGATCCACACCAAGCTGTGATACAACCAGAAAGAATGCTTTCTATGGTGCATCTGTAGAAGTTGGTGAGGGTCGTAGCTGACATACCAAATTTCCTTAGTCTTTTGAGAAAGTAAAGTCGTTGGTGGGCTTTCTTAACTATAATGTCGGCATGGGGGGACCAAGACAGGCTGTTGGTGATCTGTACACCTAAAAACCTGAAGCTCTCGAACCTCTCTACTTCGTTCCCATTGATGTAGACAGGGGCATGTTCTCCATTATGCTTCCTGAAGTCGATGATAATCTCCTTCGTTTTTGGAGAAGGCAGGAGAATGGAGATGATTGAATGGCGGAGCAGATTCGATGGGCCAAATGGCCGAATTCTGCTCCTATGTCTTATGGTGTAAAATAAAATTCTCACTCATACTTTTACAAATTGAGCCGCATGAGAACTGCATGTTTTGCAATACATTTTAAAGTCTAAATTAAGTCTGAGTAAAGTCTTTTGAAGTTAGCACATCACCAGAGCCTTTTCATACACATCGTTTGACAAACAAATAACTCCACAATCTGGGTAGAAAATGTATTTCTCGGGAATTAAGAATAAACTCCATTTGGCGATGTCAGCTTTATCAGGTAGTGAGATTACTCTGCATCACAGCAGATTGAAGACATTGATGGACTGATGTTGAAATGGAAGCAGAGGATGGATTGATGGATTGTTGTCAGCGGACCAAGCAACAACCCAACCTGAGATATTTTAAAATGGCATTTAATCTGTCATCAAAATATACAGGCTTAATGCATTTGTTGCAATCCCATTTATCTTGTAGCATTAGTTAGATCAGTTATTTTCTTTGGTGTGCACTTCCACTACAGTTTAAATTCTATGAGCATTTCAGAGAATGGAATCTTACAGCACAGAAGGAGGCCAATTTGGTCCTTCACACCCATGTTGGCTCATTGAAAGAACTACCCAATTAGTCCTGAACATCCATTCTTTCCTCATAGTCCTGCGGATTTTTCCTGTTCACCTTTATTTCCAGTTCTTATTTGAAAGTCACTTCATCTACACTTTCAGATTCCAGGTTGGAACGACTGTACTAGAACAAATCTCAATTTCTTTCTGCTCCTTTGGCTGAATACCTCTGGATCCTATGATTATACATCCTTCTGCCAGTGGAAACGATTTCTACTTACTTATTCTATCCAAACACTTTGTAATATTAAACCCTTCATATTCCTGAACACATCTATTAAATCTCCCACTAGTTCTGTTCTGGGGAAAGAAATCCCAGCATCTCCATTAAAGTAAGTTTTTCAACCCCGATATATTCTAACGAGTAAAAACATTGGGCAGAATTCTCCGTTACCCGACACCGATCTCGTAATC
The DNA here is from genome assembly GCF_902713615.1 of Scyliorhinus canicula. Taxonomy (NCBI): domain Eukaryota; kingdom Metazoa; phylum Chordata; class Chondrichthyes; order Carcharhiniformes; family Scyliorhinidae; genus Scyliorhinus; species Scyliorhinus canicula. The sequence goes on from NC_052146.1 coordinate 170,047,391, forward strand.
GCCGATTGGGTGGAGAATTCCTTCCGACGCCCAAATTGGGGTCGCTGCCGGTTTGATGCCAGTTTTTGAGTCTCCACCCCTCCAAAATGGTGTCATCTATGTTGCGCGCCGCACGTTGGAACGGCGTTGGTACGTCTTTGGGAGGCCCTCTCCTGATGCTCCGTCACGATGGGCTGGGTTCCACGTTTTACCTGTGGTCTGAGCGGTCGGGAACCTGGCGTGCGGCTGCAGTCTGTGTCGGGCAGCGCCACAACCATCTGGGAGCCATGCCGCTGGCCAGGGGTCTTCCGCGAGAGGTGGGGAGAGTGGTGGAGGGTGGTCAGGGGTGTCCTGTGGGGCCGTATTTGGCAGGTCGGGTTCTCGCACGGCCGGCACCATGTTGTGCGGCGCGAGCGCTGCAGGTAATCGCCGTGCACATGCGTGGATACGTACCCGGCCGTTTTTGGCGTGGGAACAGTGAGTTTTACCCGGCGCTGCTGCTAGCCCCTCACCGGCCCCGGAATCGGTGAGGGTTCAGCGCTGATTTTGACGATGTAAAATGCCTGGGAATTCTCCACTTCAGTCCATTAAACGCTGGAAATCCTCAGCAGGTCTGGCAGCACATGTGAAGAGAGAAAGAGTTAACTTTTCAGGTCAATAATCTTCTATCATCATTCTGTTTTTCTCCCTGGAGAGCCTGTCAGGACTGCTGATTATTTCCATCACTTTTTGTTTCTATTTTAATTCTCAGCATCCACGGTGTTTTGCTTTTGCAATATTCGTGGAGGCGGCGCCGTTGAATATGTTTAAGGGAGAGGTAGATAGATTCTTGTTCGGCAAGGGAATCAAAGGTTATCGGGGTTAGATGGGAATGTAAAATTCGAAACACAATCAGATAAGGGGCCTACTTCTGCTTCTGTTACATATGTTTGACTGTTGGTATGTAAATCTCTTTTGCACCTTTTTCAAGGTCTTGACATCTTTCCTAAAATGCAGTACCCAAAATACTCCAGCTGAGGTCTAGCCAGTGATTTATAATGGTTCAATTATCTGAATACTAATTACAGTAAAGGACTGTAATACTATTTCTAAAATTGGTCCTCTGCTGATGTGTTGTGAGCGCCCTGAATGAGGCACAGTGGCCCAGATTATCTGTTCGCGAGGCAGGTAATGCGAGTTGGCAAATTTCATGACGCGCCATACCTGCCTCAGGGGAAACACCCCTGGTTAACGCCATCTTTGTTTCGGGAGGGTGGCAATGGGATAGAATTGGGCCTATTACCCCATCAGATGCAGATCATAGGGGCTGTCTGGTGCCAAGGCGGCATGTTTAAAAGATCTACCTTTGTTCTCTAGGGCTTTGTCCCAGTGTTTCATTAATTTTTAAGCGCTTCAGCCATCACACCCCATTGCAACATCCACACTCTGTCCCGATGCCTCCTCTACATCCCCCTTCCAACTTAAAGACAACTCACGCCAACCCACCCATTACCCTTACAGCCACAATGCCACCCCATATCCACTGATAGCATACCTCAGGAACCAGGTTGAGGTGAATAAAATGAAGGTCTAAATACCCGATACAGCCTTCACTATAGAAGTCATAGAAGCTTACAGCATGAAAACAGGCCCTTCAGCCCAACTTGTCCATGCCGCTCAGTTTGTATCATTGAACTACTATATTTAAAAAAAAATTCTCGCTCATGAAATTCCAATTCTGTTCCTGCACCGAGTGGTGCTCTAAGACAGACTTTTGTCTGTTTCCAGAGCTAGTAATTCCCTTAATAGGTCGCTAGTCCATCACTAGGGGCGTAGAGCTTGAGGGGCACCATTCCACATGACTGACCAGGAGTTTCTCCTGCTCTGATTGCCAGCCATTGGTGTGTTTGCAATGCTATGCAGGTTGACACACTCAATCTGTTTGACCACTTGATTTGATTTGATTTGATTTATTATTGTCACATGTATTAGTATACAGTGAAAAATATTGTTTCTTGCAAGCTAAGCAGCCAACACATACCGTACATAGGGAAGGAAGGAGAGACTACAGAATGTAATGTTACAGCCATGGTTAGGGTGCAGAGAAAAGATCAACTTAATGTGAGGTAGGTCCATTCAAAAGTTGATGGCAGCAGGGAAGAAGCTGTTCTTGAATCGGTTGGTACACTACACTAGTAATCCAGGGGACCGGGATTATTCCCCAGGAAACACAAATTTGAATTCCATTACAGGAGCTGGTGAAATTCCAATTCAATTAATTAATCAGGAATAAAATGTCAGTCTCAGAGTTAAATGGTAACCATGAAACATCAGTTTTACATAAATTCCCATCTGACTCAGCAATATACTTTAGGGAAGGAAATCTACTGACCTTAGCTGGTCTGGCCTGCATTTGACTCCAGGCAGCAGCGATGTTATCGACTCTCAGCTGCCCTCAGAAACGGCCGAGCAAACTTGTATAAACTTGTACAAAACTGCAACAGAAGAGTTGAAAAAAAATAAAACCAGTTGTAACACCTGGCATTGACCTCTTTGTTAGTATATGGGGATTTGTGCTTAAATTTGGACAGCTGTCCCACAGACTAGTCAAGCAACATCCTGAAATAGTCATACTCATAGAACCATACCCACGGTAGCACGGTAGCATTGTGGATAGCACAATGGCTTCGCAGCTCCAGGGTCCCAGGTTCGATTCTGGCTTGGGTCACTATCTGTGCGGAGTCTGCACATCCTCCCCGTGTGTGCGTGGGTTTCCTCCGGGTGCTCCGGTGTCCTCCCACAGTCACAAAAATGTGCAGGTTAGGTGGATTGGCCATGATAAATTGCCCTTAGTGTCCAAAATTGCCCTTAGTGTTGGGTGGGGTTACTGGGTTATGGGGATAGGGTGGAGGTGTTGACCTTGGGTAGGGTGCTCTTTCCAGGAGCCGGTGCAGACTCGATGGGCCGAATGGCCTCCTTCTGCACTGTATTCTATGATAATGTAAAAGCTTTTCTATGATACCGTACAGAAAATGTCCCAGAATCTTCTATCACCATCCTTGGTTATGTCTTGTCCCACCAGCAGGACAGGCCACCAGATATGGTGACACAGTGGTTGTACTGTTGGAAGGGAATGGCACTGGGAGTCTGCAACATTGACTCTGGACCCCAGGAACTCTCATGGCATCAGGTCAAACATGGGCAAGGAAACCTCCTGCTGATTACCACATACTGCCGTCTGGTGAATCAGTAACCCCCGTGCTAAACACCACTTGGAAGAAGAAGCAATGTGGGTTGCAAGGTCACAGAAATGAACTCTGAGTGGGGATTTCAATCCAATCACCAGAAGTGGCTCAGCAGTACCACGACTGACTGAGATGACCACGTCGTGGAGTCATAGAGGTTTACAGCATGAAAACAGGCCCTTTGGCACAACTTGTCCATTCTGGCCATGTTTTTACCACTACGCTGGTCCCAATTTTGCGCATTTGGCTCATACCTCTCTATACCCAGCTTTCCCATATAACTGTCCAAAAGTTTTTTAAAAGACAAAATTGTACCGTTGCTACTACTGCCTCTGGCAGCTCGTTCCAGACATTCGCCACCCTCTGTGTGAAAGAATTGCCCCTTTGGACCCTTTTGTATCTCTCCCCTCTCACCTTAAACCTCTAGTTTTAGATTCCTCTACCTTTGGGAAAGGATAGACTATCTACCTTATCTATGCCCCTCATTATTGACCTCTATAAGATCACCCTGTGGAAACTCAGTCATTATAAATAATGAGGCAAATAGTAAGATTCAGAAAAATCACAGACAAGTGAAATGAGCAGACACATGGCAGGTGAACATTAACATAGAGAAGTTTACACAGAAATGTGCTTGACTCTCAACTGCTGTTGAAATGACCGAGCAGTTGTTTCAAATCATCACGAGACCTTAACCCATCAACCCAGGAACCAAAAGTGGCAAGGGCACATCCAACACTTTTGACCCTGCAAATTCCTCCTCACTAACATCTGAAGGCTTGTGTCAAAGTTGGGAGAGCTGTCTCTCAGACTAGTCAAGCAACAGACTGACATAATCATAGTCACAGAAACATACCTTACAATGTCCCAGACATCACCATTACAATGTCTGGGTATTTCAGAAATGGCGGCACACTGGTGTACAGTCGAGAGGGAATTGCCCTGGGAGTTCTCAACATCAGCTGTCAAATATGCACAAGAAAACCTCCTGCTGGTTACCACCTATCGTGCATCCCCTCCTACAGGACATAGCTGCTTGACTGGGTCTGCAGCAGGTACTAAGAGAACCAACAAGAAAAAAGAAACCTCGTTCTCACCAACCTGCCTGCTGCAGGTGCACCTGTCCATGACGGTATCGGTAGGAGTGACCACCGCACAGTCCTTTTGGAGACAAAGTCCCATTTTCACATTGAGGATACCCTCCAATGTGCTGTGGGGCACTACCACCTTGGTAAATGGGGTAGATTTAGAACAGATCACAACTCAAAACTGGACATCCATGAGGCATTGAAACAGACACACTTTAACCCATTCCACTGAGTGCAACTTTGCCCTATCAACTGTCTATCCTTCCTCAGAGACTCGCTGCATACTATTTCTGCCTGTTCAACAGCTACCCTATCCTCTGATCCATAGCTCTGGTTCCCATCCCTCTGCCAAACTTGTTTAAACCCTCCCGAAGAGCTCGAGCAAACCTCCCACCCAGGATATTGGTGCCCCTCCAGTTTAAGTGCAATCCGTCCTTCATGATCCACATGTCTGAAACCTTCCCTCCTGTACCAGCCCTGTAGCCACGTATTCAGCTGCACTCACTCTCTGTTCCTTGCCTCACTTGCACATGGCACCAGTAGCAATCCTGAGGTCACTACTCTGCTTGTCCTGCTCTTTAGCTTCCAACCTAACTCCCTAAAATCACTTTTTAGATCCTCATTCCTTTTCTTAGCTATGTCGTTGATGCCTCTGTGTACCACGACTTCTGGTTGCTCCCCCTCCCCCTTAAGAATCCTGTAGACTCGATCCGAGACATCCCTGGCCCTGGCACCTGGGAGGCAACATATTTTCGAGGAGTCTCGCTCGCGACCACAGAATCTCCTATCTATTCCCGTAACCATTGAGTCTCCTATCACTATTGCTTTTCTATTCTCCCCCTTTCCCTTCTCAGTCACAGAGCTAGACTCGGTGCCAGAGACCTGGCAGCTAGGGCCTTCCTCCGGTAGGTCATCCCCCCCAACAGCAACCAAAACGGTATACTTGTTTTGCAGGGGAACGGCCACGAGGGATCTCTGAACTGTCTGCCCATTCGTTTTCCTTCCCCTGACTGTAACCCAGCTACTCTTGTCCTGTACCTTGGGTGTGGCTACCTCCCTGTAACTCCTCTCTATCACCCCCTCTGCCTCCCGGATGATCCAAAGTTCATCCAGCTCCAGCTCCAGTTCCCAAACACGGTCTCTCAGGAGCTGGAGTTGGGTGCACTTCCCGCAGGTATTGTCAGCGGGGACACCGGTGGTATCCCTCACCACCCGCATCCTACAGGAGGAGCATGCAACTGCCCTAGCCTCCATCCCCTCTTACCTTACAGAATATAGCTGCCCTGTGGATCAACTGGAACTCCGCCCTCCGACTCTGCTCCCAGTCAGTTGCATTCTCTGTAAACTCCCGATTCCCTTCACGCTCTACCCTATCTAAAAATAAAAACAATCTGTTACATATTTTCGAGCTTGATGTTAAGAAAATGAAAATGAAGAGAGATGGATATAGCAAGCAACTGATTCAATGTTACCCATTTTATATGACCAGCCAAAGTCACAATTACTCCGGCCTTTCAGCTACATTGAGCTCCAGCTGGCCATCTCTGGAGCACACAACATTGCAGCTCTGTATTTTTTTAACTAATTAGTGTGACGGCTGGACTAATGGCAGCCATCAGATACTGTAAACATCGAGAAGTAACTCTCTGAGGAGTGAATATGTCGGGTATTACTTAATCTGTCATCTGCCACCAAAGCAGCAGCCTGTTATGTCTGTGGAGAGGAGGCATCAACCCTGTTCCAGGTCACTGCTTAGGTAAACGGCTGTTGTGGAATCCAATGAAGTTTCATTGATGTCTGAACCAAGTTAAAAGCCTCTGTGATTACCTGCTAATGAAAGCTGTCTACTTAAACGCCACTCCTGTTGGAAGCTGATTGCACAGCCTGCATTGCAGGTGTGATGTTTCTGGGCAAGTACCCAGCAGATCTTCATCATAGAACTTCAGTCACTGGATGCTTACTGCTCTGATATTTGAAAAGGTGGCACATCCTCAACCCTCTTGTTCTCAATGAGTCACCAGTGCAAGATCCACACTGATACTAAGCTAATCATTAGCCACACCCTTCCCCACCCACTGGATGATAATATCTACGGGAGTGCGTGGCACTGACAAGCTAGAGATGAAGGAGGTAAATTTGAGATGGTTATAGCAAAGGAACCTGGAGGGAGGAATGTGTCATCAACATCTTCTTCTTCTGTATCCTCATTATTTTCGGTGATGAAGAAGAATCTTCTTCCTTTCTGCTTCTCCTTAACACCAATATTGTTTTCCACTTCATCTTTCTTATTCCTCTTACCCACCCATGGTTGTTACAATAATCTTTATTAGTGTCACAAGTAGGCTTACATTAACACTCCAATGACGTTACAAACACAGATCCAAATAATTGTTATGGGCCAGGGTTTAGAGAACATCAAAGTATATCAAGGAGTTCACCTGACCCACAACTTTTAATAGATTTTGGTTTTGAGGAGCACAAGGGCCCACTTTCCGGGTGTGATGCAACTGAGACCTTAAGTATTTTTAAACAAAACAATGTTTATTCTATGAATCCAGATAACATTTTATAAACCCACAGTAAACATCTTATCAACTATCAACACTGATAACTCCCCAAAGATACAGTACTCTATAGGTAACCCATAGTAACTTTCCTAACAACATCCATAAGCCAAACACCTTTTTTTCCTACAAAAACAGTAGGTTTGCATTCCTTACAGAAACAGGTATTACTTTGAAATTATCAAGTGATCTGGAGACATTCTTTAGCACGCAGAGAGAGAGACCAAAATACACCTTCTTGGTTTGGATGCAGCTCCCCAACTGAAAAGCGAAAGTAAAACTCAGCGGTAGAAACAGCTCAAAACGAAAGTGAAAAGCAGAGCCAGAGCCCAGCTCCGCCCACACAATGACAGTACTGCCGCCACTTGAGAAGACAAACATTTCTTAAAGTGACATTCCCGTGCCATAATCTTTACTGTCACAAGTAGGCTGCAATGAAGTTACTGTAGAAAAGCCCCTAGTAGCCATATTCCGGCACCTGTTCGGGTACACAGAAGGAGAATTCAGAATGTCCAGATGACCTAATAGCACGTCTTTCGGGACTTGTGGGGGAAAACCGGAGCACCCAAAGGAAACCCACACAGACATGGGGAGAACGTGCAGATTCCACACAGGAAGCGATCCAAGCCGGGAATCAAACCTGGGACCTTGACGCTGTGAAGCCATAGTGCTAACCACCATGCTACCGTGCTGCCCTGTTACTGTGAAAGTTACTGGGAAAATCCCCTAGTCACCACACTCTGGCACCTGTTTGCGTACACAGATGGAGAATTCAGAATGTCCAATTCACCCTATAGCACGTCTTTTGGGACTTGTGGGGAGAAACCGGAGCACCCGGAGGAAACCCACACAGACACTGGGAGAATGTGCAGACTCCACACAGTGACCCAAGTGGAAATCGCACCAGGGATCCTGGTGCTGTGCAACAACAGGGCTAACCACTGCACTACCGTGCCGCCCATAGATCCACGGGAAAGGAGAACATAAACTAAAATTGAGTCAGGATCAACTCTTTGGGATTAAGGAGACAGTGAGAAATTTTGCTGGATGTTTGCTGCTTCAGACGGATGCCATGGAGGCTATATAAATGTGCACTCTGGGGGTAGGCAGTGTTGTTATGGATGAGCAATCTGGAGGTCTATAATAATAATCTTTATTGTCACAAGTAGGCTGACATTAACACTGCAATGAAAATCCTCTAATAGGCTAATGCTCTGGGGACATGGGTCAAATCCCAACACAGCAACTGGTGGAATTTAAAACCCAATTGGTAAATCCAGAGTTAAATGATAATCTCAGTAATAGCGACCGCAAAACTATTCTTGTGAAAACCATCTGGTTTATCAATGCCCTTTAGGGAAGGAAATTTGACATCTTTTACCTGGTCGGCCTACGTGTGACTCCAGACCCACAACAATGTTGACTCTTAACTGCCCTCTGAAATGACCCAGCAAGCCACTCGGTTGTTTCAAATTGCTACGAGTCCTGAAAAAAGGAATGAAACTGAACATACCAGCACCGACCTAGGCACAGGAAGTGACAAAGACACACCCAGCAGGACAGGCAATGCAATATTCCAGGGTATAGAAGCTTCAGGTGTGATGGGGAGATACAAGAAAGGAGGGAGATTGCATTATTGATAAAAGAGACCATCACTGCAGTAACAAGGAAGGATGTCATAGAAAGCTCTTCAAATGAGGCCAGATGGGTGGAGTTTAGAAATAAAAAAGAGGCAATCATTTTGCTGGGATCATACCGCAGGACTCCCAGCAGTTAGAGGGAGATAGAGGAGTCGACTTGGAGGCAAATCACAGAGAGGTGTGAGAGGAATAGGCGTACAGTAGTAGGGGATTTTAAATTCATCAATATTATCTGCAATCACCTTTGTGTGAAAGGATTAGATGGGGCGGAATTATTAAAGTGCATCAGGAGAGCTTTTGTGTCAGTATGTGGATAGTTCAACTAGAGATGGAGCAGTGCAAGACCTAATTCTAGGAAGTGTCGTTTGGCGAGCATTTTGGGGTTAGTGACCAGAACTCTGGAAGTTTCAAAGACATTACAGAAAGGATAGTCCAGAAATCAAGGATGGAAAAAGGCTAAAGTGCTGGTTCAGATGGGTTTGGCGGGGGTGTTTCTCGGCGGCTGCAGCACAGAGAATAATAGTTCATAGAATATGGGAGCAGAGAGGCCTTGGTTCAACTTTATAAAACATTGGTTAGGCCACAGATGGAATATGGTGTGTATACCTTGTGGTCCAACACTGGAAACTGGCTTCCAGTCATTAAAACAGCCATTTGTCATCACCCTCTGTTTCGTACAGCTAAGCCAATTTTGGATCCACCTTACAAAGTTACCCTGTATCCAATGTGCATTTGCCTTCTTTCTAAGTCTCTCATGTGGAACTTTGTCTAAGGCTTTGCTGAAATCTACGTAAACTACATCAACTGCACTACCCTCATCTACACACCTGGTCACGTGCTCAAAATTTCAATCAAATTTGTTAGGCATGACCTCCCTCTGACAAAGCTTTATCTTTAAGGCAAGAAGTTACATGAGAAGTTGCTCTGCAAGTCTCCGCAGGTTTAAGCCGGAGCTCCGGACTTGTTGGCACCAGAGAAAGAGATGGGGTGGGACTCAGTTTGATTGATTGGCTGATGGCCAATGGATTGACCCAAAAAAGCCGCACTCTGTCTGGTAACAGGTGGTGATTAGATCCTACGCAGTGGAATTATTTTCAGAGTCCCAAGGAGTTTCCGTTTTCATCCTGGCATCCCAGAGCCGTGGGGGCATTCCTTCATTCCGTGCTGGCCCCTGTAGGGATCCACCATGGACGGTGCGGAGAGAACAACCCCCGCGCATGCGGCAGAATACGCCGGCTGGTCTGTGCATGCGTGGAACCACGCCGCACCTTCGGCGCATACGCAAACTCGTGCAGTCCCTTTGGTGCCGGCTGCCGTGGCTTCAACCCCTCCGGCATCCACCTAGCCCCCGGAAGTGAGGAGAATTCCGCACTTTTGGGGCTGTTGATGGCGGAGTGGTTCGTGCTGGTTTTCCCGCCGGTGTGCGGACTTAGTTCCGCAAAAGGAGAATCCCGCCCCCCGATATAGAGAGATAGACTCAAAGGCAGCAATCAGGTTTACCTCGGCATCTTGGAATCTAATTACATTATTGACATCTGCCGCTAATAAAGAGAAACAGTTGGATTGATTCAGCTCGCCAACCCTCTTTCCTGGTCAACTTGCTGTGGCAATTGCCCATAGTGACATTGGCTTCCGTTGCTTGCATGGAAAATTACTGACCCCATTTTGACCTGGGTACATCAGCAAGGTCAAGAGCAGAGGTCATTAACTCTCCTTCTACTGAACTGCTACCAGTGGAATGGGCTTGAATTATTTTTAAACCCAGGGCCAGAATCCTGGAGTTCGGACTTGGGAGCTGGGGAATATCTCAACATCATAATCCTTCCTCCTGACCAGCAGTACCCGGTGAAGCTATTTTCATAGTGGGGAGTTGAGCTCACTGTCTTTTGCTTGAGCATGGAGGTGGAAATCATGGGTGGTACTATGTCTGGTGTGGAGGTGAGCCACTTTCTCTTGGGTGTGATAAAAGGCCTACCTTTGCTGTAACACTGAAATGGTTGGCTGAATTCTGACCTCATGAGTCAAAATTTGACCTCCTGTCATTGCTGGTTAATAGATTATTGCTTCTGAGAAAATTGACGCTGGACAAAGGAACATTCAACAAACTCAGTTGCTATCTTGATCTGTTGCCTGTGAAGGTCTGTACTATGTTGCAAGTAGTTGCATTCTGCCAAGTGAGCATGCAGCAGGTCAAAGCACAGCTCTACAAATGGACACAACAGCCCAGTTGAGGGCAGCTTCCCAAACTCAAATTTCAACTCTCCAGTGCCTTACACTACCGCGTTCCCTACAACCACAACAGAGGAGGCCTAACACTAATTATTCCCCTTGTTCTCCCCAGCTTTACCTCACCCCAGGGCATGTGAACCCCTCAGGAAGCTGTGTCCATTAACGATGTTGCTGCATCGTGTCAGTGCATGCCACCCTGGCATTCACACAAAGCAACAGTGGCTAAACCTCTGTACATGACAAACTCATCACTGGCATTCAGACCATAGAATACTATCTCCTCGCTATCAGGTCATCAATCCAAGCTGATGATGCATGGCACCCATGGGCAACACAGAAACTTACCCATGCACTTTATCTATTCCGCTGTCAGGATGGCTGAAACAGGATGCAACCAGGAGAACCGTAACTTACCAACTCTGCTTCTCAATGACCACAACCATCAGTGCTCAGAGGAGCAGGCATGAAGCTGGGTGAAGTGCTAAAGATCAGTGATCTGTTACCTTCCAGCAAGGTAAATGAAACTTCGGCCTGAGATCAAAACATATAACTCACAAAGCATTTTGGGGGGACGCAGAGTACATGATGCTCCCCTGCCTTGGAGGAGTGTGCGCTCAGGTCACTAATACAATGCCAAGTGCTGATAAGTATGGCTGCTAAATAGGAGATGCTGTTTTGGACCATGTGGAGACGATTTCCTTCTCCATGCAGTTTCCAAGCCAGTTGGTGAAGTCAAAATCAAGACAGTGTTTGTTTACTGAGAAGATTCATTGACTTTGCTTTGTCTCATAGTTCTCTTCTCACATGTCCTAGCTGTCCCCTATTTATATGTGCTTTGCTCAGATCATAAGGCCATAAGATCATAAGAGCAAAATTTGGCCACTTGGCCCATCGAGTCTGTGCCGCTCTAGTTTTTCCTACAAGTGAAAACATCCTCTCCACGTCCACTCTATTCAGGCCTCGCAGTATTCTGTAAGTTCCAATAAGATCCCCCCTCATCCTTCTGAACTCCAACAAGTACAGCCCCAGAGTCCTCAACCATTCCTCATATGACAAGCTTTTCATTCCAGGGATCATTCTTGTGAACCTCCTCTGAACCCTTTCCAAGGCCAGCACATCCTTCCTCACAGGGCCCAAAACTGCTCACAATACTCCAAATGGGGTTTGACCAGAGCCTTATACAGCCTCAGAGGTACATCCCTGGTCTTGTATTCTAGCCCTCTTGACATTAATGCTAACATTGTATTTGCCTTCCTGGCTGCCGACTGAACCTGCATGTTAACCTGAAGAGAATCATAAACAAGGACCCCCAAGTTCCTTGTGCTTCTGATTTCCTAAGCATTTCCCAATTTAGAAAATAGTATATGCCTCCATTCCTCCTTCCAAAGTGCATAACTTCACACTTTTCCACATTGTATTGCATCACGGTAGCATAGTGGTTAGCACAGTTGCTTCACAGCTCCAGGGTCCCAGGTTTGATTTTGGCTTGGGTCACTGTCTGTGTGGAGTCTGCACATCCTCCCCGTGTGTGCGTGGGTTTCCTCCGGGTACTCCGGTTTCCTCCCACAGTCCAAAGATGTGCAGGTTGGGTGGATTGGCCATGATAAATTACCCTTAGTGTCCAAACTTCTATGATCTATGATTAATCTATGATTCCCGGCTGGGTCACTGTCTGTGCGGAGTTTGCACGTTCTCCCTGCATGTGCAAGGGTTTCCTCCGGGTGGTCTGGTTTCCTCCCACAATCCAAAGATGTGCGGGTTAGCTGGATTCGCTATGCTAAATTGCCCTTAGTAATACTGAGCAAAGTGGTGGTGTAGTGGCATTATAGAGAAATACAGCACAGAACAGGCCCTTCGCCCCACGATGTTGTGCCGAACTTTTGTCCTAGATTAATCATAGATCATAGAATTTTGGACACTAAGGGCAATTTATCATGGCCAATCCACCCAACCTGCACATCTTTGGACTGTAGGAGGAAACCGGAGTACCCGGAGGAAACCCACGCACACACGGGGAGGACGTGCAGACTCCACACAGACAGTAACCCAAGCCGAAATCGAACCTGGGACCCTGGAGCTGTGAAGCAATTGTGCTATCCACAATGCTACCGTGCTGCCCTTAAGAACAAATTAATCTACACTCCATTATTCTACCCTAATCCATCTATTGTCACGGGACTAGTAATCCAGAGACTAAGAGTAATGCTTAGTCCACTGCAGGTGGGGAAATTTGAATTCAATATAAATTTGGAATTCAAAGTCCAATGATGACCATGAAACCATCGTAGATTGTTGTAAAAAAACAGCTGCTTCACGAATGTATTTTATGGAAGAAAAGCTGCCACCCTTATCTGGTCTGACCTACGTGTGACTGCAGATCCACAGCAATGTGGTTAAATCTTAACTGGCCCTTCAAGGGCAATTAGGAATTGGAAATAAATGCTGACCGAGCCAATGATGCCAACATTCCATGACAAATAAAAAAGGTGGGCGCGATTCTCCGCAAATGCGGAGAGTCGTGGAGGCTGCCGTGAAACCAGCCGTGTTTCCCGGCAGCCTCCGCGCCCCCTCCTGGGACCCGATTCTGCTCCCCGGTCGGGGCTAGCAGCGGGGCCCCGTGAACCTCGGCATCGCAGGCTTAGCGAAATTCTCCAAAGTTAACGCCGGCTGACGTGCACGATGACGTCAGCCGCGCATGCGCGGATTGGACGGCTCCAACCTGCGCATGCGCGGATGACGTCATCGCGTATATGCGTGAAACCCCCGCATGCGCGGGCCGTCATGCCCCTCAGCCGCCCTGCGGACTGATTCAGCGGGGCGGCGGAGGAACAAAGAATGCGCGGGGTTCGGACCCGCTTCCCGCGATCGGTGCCCACCGATCGCGGGCCCATGGCACCCTTACGGCCGTGCCAATCGGTGCCATTGTCACCCAGAACGGCACTTTGCGGCCGTTTTCACGAACGGTGAGAGCAGGTGTGTTGCCGTTCGTGAAAACGGCCGTAAAGGCCTGGGAAATCGTCCCATCGGTTAGGGGAGAATCGCTGCTCACCGTAAAAAAACGGCGAGCAGCGATTCGTGTCGGGGAGCGGGCGTGGGGGGGGGGGGGGAGAATAGCGGGAGGTCGGGAAAAATTTGGGGAAGGCCCTCCCGCTATTCTCCGACCCGTCGTGGGGGGCGGAGAATCGCGCCCGGTATCTTTTATGTTAAAACCAACTTTAATTTAAACACAGAATTAACCACATTAACATCAAAGAAATAGCTTTATAATCATCAATTAAACAGTTCTGAAGTAAAAGTAAAAACTTTAACTTACTCCCTACACCTGCCATTATATATTCCAATTAAACAAATCAATATAGTTCAAATACCACTCATAAATAAGTTAACAATTAGGTTTACTTGTTTATCTCTGATGAGTTAAATCGCATATCTATTGCTCCAACGAGAGCTAGTGGGCGTGATTCTCCGAGTCGAAATTGCGATCGACGCTGGGGCGGAGAACAGGTGTTTACTCCGAAATCCGGTCCGACGCCGCAAATCGAGCGTGTGCGGTCTACGCGGCGCAGGCAGGGGGCATTGACAGAGGCCCCCTCGGCGATTCTTCCAGGAAAACTGGCCGAGTTCCTGATGGCGTGGTTCGAACCACGTTTTGCCTGTTGGGAATGGCCGGTGGCGGCTGCGACTCAGTTCGTGAGGGGGCCTCACAGACGGCCATGCAAGTGATCGGGCGGCACCAATCCGCAAGCTCATGCAATCTCAGGGGGACCTACTTCGTTCATCATGGTGTGAGACCGCCATGTCGCACGGTGTGAGTCCGTCGTGCCGCATGCTCGGACACCCGACTGGAAGTGCAGGGTCCTGTATCTGCAGCCAGAGCTGTGGGTGCACTCCGGGGCCCTGCTCGCCCCCTGCAGGAAGGGGAATCACTCTGGGCTTTCTTCAGGAAAGTCCAGAGTGAAACACCCGCGTTTTGGCGCTGGCGTGGGGACATAGCCCCATTTTTGGAGAATCCTGCCCAGTGTTCCTACAGCTAAGGTGCTTTTATTTTCTTTGCTATCCACGATGATAGGCAACAATTATTATTCGTTCCCATCAATATGATAAACCCTGCAGTGCTAGAATATCCATCTGGAAGATTTGCATGTGAAGCATTGCTAAAAATGACTAAGTTCAAATCTTCAAGAGCTCTTAAAGTCCCTTCCAAGGCCAGGGAATGATCCCACACATCATCAAAGGTATTTTTGGATTTCTCCCCTAAATTAATTGACAGGGATTACGGCCACCAACCATTTGAAGTGAATTTTTCATATGGGGTTGCTCACGCTAGGGGTCATGTGCATTTAATAGATCATCTCTCTTACAAATGTTGTCCACACATTTTAAGAGATTATCCTTTTTATCTAAATGATGGGCCTCTAGCTCTGAAAATACTTTGTGTCTCATCCTGCGCCTGGTGGGAAGTGAAAGTTCTTTGCTTTTCCTTTGGTAAGGACATAACCCATGTCCATATACGCTATCACCCAGAATTCGGCATGCTAAGGGACTAGACCAGGGGTGGGCAAACTACGGCCCGCGGGCCGCATGCGGCCCGCCAAAGGATACGTTGACTTGAGTAGGGTGATCATTGCTCGGCACAACATCGAGGGCCGAAGGGCCTGTTCTGTGCTGTACTGTTCTAGAACATAGAACAGTACAGCACAGAACAGGCCCTTCGGCCCTCAATGTTGTGCCGAGCCATGATCACCCTACTCAAACCCACGTATCCACCCTATACCCGTAACCCAACAACCCCCCCCATTAACCTTTACTTTTTTTTTAGGACACTACGGGCAATTTAGCATGGCCAATCCACCTAACCCGCACATCTTTGGACTGTGGGAGGAAACCGGAGCACCCGGAGGAAACCCACGCACACAGGGGGAGGATGTGCAGACTCCACACAGACAGTGACCCAGCCGGGAATCGAACCTGGGACCCTGGAGCTGTGAAGCATTTATGCTAACCACCATGCTACCCTGCTGCCCCTCTATGTTCTATATGAGGCGCCCAGAATCATAACCGGGTGAAGTAATTATTTTACTTAATATACTATGCGGCCCTTTAAAATTGTGAATTTCTGAATGTGGCCCTTGCACGGAAAAGTTTGCCCACCCCTGGACTAGACTATCTTTGCCGATTCAATGCCACCCTTCCACCATCCAGCACACCCCCTCAATCAACACGACCATTACTTAATATCCACCACCGTGGCAACCACCACCACATCATTCCTGAAAACACTTCATCCATAGTCCTGTGGACCTGGAGTGGGGGATTTGCCATCACCCATACATCCTCTTGATGGGCACAGTGATATCCATTGATCATAAGGTTCAGCTTCGCAGAACAATGGTACTTTACACTTAGTTCAGACATTTTTCTCCAAAGTAACACCAATTGCAACCTTCTCTCTGAAAATTAATCTCAGTTTCCGGTTTTTAGGCCCCATCCTCTGTAACTAATGCTAATGGGATCCAAGCCAATTGTTGAATTTAAAACACAGAACCTTTCTTTACTGAGAGGGTTTATCGACATTTTCTATCTCAACGCTCTCCTCTCACACATCTCATGTCCCAGCTGTGCCATTTATGCACTCTTTTCAGGAACATGAAACAAAAATAAATGATCAGTAACTGTCCCATTGAGATGTGTTTATTAAACATTGCACTTCACTTGTGTATCATAACAATATGATTGACATACTATTAACACGCCTCATCTCCCTCTCCCTACTGTCCTTGCAGGAGAAACAGTGCACAACTCCCATGAAAGGGTAGGGCCCCAATGTTGATGTCCATACAGGTCGTGGAGAAGGGAGCCATGGATATCACTGTGCCCAATCAGGAAAATGTGTGGATGAAGGCAATTCCCCCATTCCAGGTCCGCAGGAATATGGATGAAGTGTTTCCAGGAATGGTGTGATGGTGGATATTAAGGAATGGTTGTGTTGGTTGAGGGGGTGAGCTGGATGGTGGAAGGGTGGCATTGAATCTGCAAATAAAATCTAGGCCCATAGCATGCCGAGCGCTGGGTGTAATGTATAAACCCATCAGTGAGGGATGATCTCTTCCCCTCATTGTGATCCCCCCACCAGGAGGTGGGATGTGCCTCGAACAGCAAGAGAATGGAAACATATCCGAGGAAGCAGCAGTGCACCAGACTAACTGGCCAGGCTGGCTCATAGAACTCTATCAGAGCAAGTCTGTTTAATGAGTGCTCTGATGTGTAGGTGGCTCTTGTATCGGCACTGGGGGGTTGAGGATGCCACAGTGGGATTAGAAGTAACCTCCCCAGCAGTATCCTCTGTTGCCTGGAATCCATCCTCCTACCTGGAGGGGAGGGGGTTAGAAAGCTTTGACTCGTGGAAGTTTCCTGGAAAGCATGCACAGGCAAGAAGAAAATTCTTCCTCTGGTCACAGACCACTGAGACATTAATGTCAGAATGAGTAACTTGCCTGGTGCCATTTCTCCACCTTCCAGTCACAACTCTGCACATTCTTCCTTTAAAGAGAACAGTCTCATTCCTTTTTGAATGTTTCAATTGACCCTGTCTCCACAACAATCTCAGGGAGAGCATTCCAGACCTTAAATAGTCTCTGTGTGAAGAGGTTTTTCCTCATCATTATTATTTCTTTTACTAATTACTTTGAATCTGTGCCCCCTTGTTCTCCTTTCATGAGTGGGAAATTTCTCCCCATCTACTCTGTCCAGACTCCGTGTTATGACATACCTCTGGCAAGTCACCACAGCCTTTTTCTGCATTCTCACATTTTATCCACTGCTTGTCTGCCCACTCCACCAACATGTCCACACACCAACTATCCTCCTCACAGTTCACAATGCTTCCCAGTTTGGAATCATCAGCAAGCTTTGTAATTGAGTCTGTAAACCAATGTCATTAAAAATAATCAGGAAAAGCAACGGTCCCAACATTGACCCCTGGGGAACTCCAAAAACAATCCATTAACCACTACACTCTGTTTCTTGTCATTCAGCAAATTCTGTATTCGTGTTGCTACTTACCCTTTTATTCCATGAACCAAAACATTTCTCACAAGTCTGTTGTGTGGCACTGTATCAAATCCCTTTTGTACACTGTGTACTCCACATCAACAATGTTGCCCTCATCAATCTCTCTTATCTCAACAAACAAAACAGCAAGTTAGGAATGATTTTCCTTTAACAAATCCCTGTGAGCTTTCATAAAATAACCTGCATTTGTCCATGTGACTATTCAGTTTGTCCCAAAGTATTCTTTTTAGATGTTTCTGAACCACCCAAGTTAAACTAGGGCGTCACAGTGGTTAGCACTGCTGCCTCACAGTTCCAGGGACCCGGGTTCAATTCCCGCCTCAGTTGACTGTTGCCGTGGAGTTTGCACTATCCTCCCGTATCTGTCTAGGTTTCATCCGGGTGCTCCGGTTTCCTCCCACAGTCCAAAGATGTGCAGGTTAGGTGTATTGGCCATGATAAATTGCCCCGTAGAGTCCAAAAGGTTAGGTGAGGTTACTGGGTTACAGCAATAGGGTGGAAGCATGGGCTTAAGTAGGGTGCTCTTTCCAAGGGCCAGTCCTTGATGGACTGAATGGCCTCCTTCTGCACTGTAAATTCTATGATTCTAAACTGATTAGCTTGTCATTGCGGGGCTTATCTCGATATCCTATTTTGAACTAGGTATAAAATTTGCAATTCTCCAGACCTCCAGGACAACCCCTGAGCCGAAGGAAGATTGACAAATTACAACCAGCACCTCTGCAGTTTCCACTCTCTCTTCCCTTAGTATCCCTGGATGCATTTCATTCGCTCCCAGTGCCTTATCGGCATGAAGTACAGTAGCTTATCCAATACCTCCTCCATTTCAATTTTAAATCTATCTAGTGTCTGCATTACTTCCTCCTTCACCATGGCTTGAGCAGCATCTACTTCCTCAGTAAAAACAGATGCAAAGTATTCATTTATTATCTCAGCCATGCCTCCTTCCTCCATGTGTAAATCCCCGTTTTGGACCCTAATCAGCCATAGTCTTCCATTTACCACTTTTTTCTATATTTATATGCCTACAGAAGACTTTGAGATTCCTTTTCATGTTAGCTGTCAGTCTCTTTTCACGCTCCCTCTTTGCTTCTCTTATTTGTTTCCTCACCTTCCCCCTGAAACTTCTATATTCAGCTTGGTTTTCAATTGACTGAAGTTGGCTTTCCCTCAGTTAATTATTCTCACTCTGGACTGTTCTTTGTCCTTTTCCATAGTCAGCCTAAATCTTGCAATGCAATGATCACAGTCCCCTAAATGTTCTCCTACTGACAATTGATTTATTGATCGACTTGGCCCACCTGGTTTCCAAGAATCAGGTCTGTCATTGTCTCATCCTCGTTGGACTGGGAACAGACTGCTGAAGAAATTTTCCTGAACACACGTGTGGTGCTTCTTCTCCTCCTGACTGCTGACGTTGTGCTTCTTGCTGCCTGGTGGTCCTCGGCCTGCCTGGCTGTTCCAGCAGCTGCTCTGCCTAATTGGCCTGCAGGTGTGAGGGAGCTGTCCCTATGTCCCGTAGCAGAATTATTTTCTGTAGGATAGGCTGAATGCCCTGTTGATGGCAGAACTTTGAATCATAGAATAGAATCATAGAATTCCTACAGTGCAGACGGAGATATTCTGCCCATCAAGTCTGCACCAACCATCCAAAAGGGCACCCTGCCTACTCCCACCCCCTCCCTATCCCTGCAACCCCACGTTACCTATTTTTGGAACTAAGGGACAATTTAGCATGACCAATCCACCTAACCTGCACATCTTTGGACTGTGGGAGGAAACCGGAGCACCCGGAGGAAACCCACGCACACACGGGGAGAAAATGCAAACTCCACACAGACAGTCACCCGAGGCTGGAGTTGAAACTGGGTCCCTGGTTCCGTGAGGCAGCAGTGCTAACCACTGTGCCTCCGTAGTCCAGGTGTTGTTTGTTCAGGAACTACACCCCTGTTACCTCTCCTCTCCCTGCAGTAAATCCCGATTTACACCATTTTGAAATCTTGTGTCCCCGAACAGTGGTGACTAGGGGCTTTTCACAGTAACTTCATTGCAATGTTAATGTAAGCCTACTTGTGGCAATAAAGATTATTTATTTATTTATTTCGATCCTTGAGGCTTTTCTGCTCAAGGTTCTCTAAGACTTTCTTTATTTGGGCAGTTTTCAGGGCTTTTCCACATTCTGAGAAACCTACGGCCACTGCAGGGTTTAGACAGGCTTTCCAAAGACTGCATGACTTTGGGGGCAGCAGGGTAGCATGGTGGTTAGCATAAATGCTTCACAGCTCCAGGGTCCCAGGTTCGATTCCCGGCTGGGTCACTGTCTGTGTGGAGTCTGCACGTCCTCCCCCTGTGTGCGTGGGTTTTCTCCGGGTGCTCCGGTTTCCTCCCACAGTCCAAAGATGTGCGGGTTAGGTGGATTGGCCATGCTAAATTGCCCGTAGTGTCCTAATAAAAGTAAGGTTAAGGGGGGGGTTGTTGGGTTACGGGTATAGGGTGGATACGTGGGTTTGAGTAGGGTGATCATGGCTCGGCACAACATTGAGGGCTGAAGGGCCTGTTCTGTGCTGTACTGTTCTATGTTCTATGACTCCTTCAAAATAGTGAGATGACTGTTTCCGCGCTCTTTTCAAGTCACGTCCGATGTCCCCTTGCTGTGCATGTCAACTCGAGATCCGCCCCTTTTCCCATGCCAGTGATAAATAGCGGCCAGAATTCCGGACTGGCCGACATAATTCAGCCCCACATCAGCATGGGAAAAACACTTCAGTGTTCAAGAATAAAATAGAACAAATATTTCTCTGAACATAAACATTAAAAAAAGCCTGACTATTGGAAGTTGGATGTAAAATGTTAAAGTAGTAAATCCTGGAAATATTCAGTAGGCCAGGGAACATCAATACATAGGGAAAGAGGTTAATATTTTAGGATTTCCAGGATCAGCTGTATTTTGCTTTTATAAAAGCTAATATTGTGGAATAAACAGCACTGAGACCTGAAAAAGAGTCTCTGCCCAAATAGTTAACCTAAGGCTTCTCTTTACAAGTACTGATGTGTATTTCCACATTTTGTTTCCTTAATATTGGAAAACATGTAAAATTAACTTATTTTGAACAAATCCACTCCTAAATGTTTACCCTTTCTAAAACTCATTATCTTGGCTACTCATTTAGTGTTGAAACAGTTTGTATTTGAACTATAAATATTTTTTCTCTGCCTTGCTCTGACACTGTCATTCCACTTACCATCTACATGTCTATGTTTACCATCAACATCACAAAGTAAAAAATTATGCAGCCTGAATTTGTGACAGAAAGTCAATCGAGATAATTAATGTTGCATTAAGCTGAAAGTTTAAACACTGTTTCCTCACATTCGCTTCACAGTTCAATGGAAATAATTAGTTTAATATTTCAAACTTTGGAAATACACTGCAATTTTGAGTGGGTGCAGTTTCTGCTTTGAAGCTGGGTTACCAAGTTCAGAAATCCAGCAGGAAATAACTGACTACATTTTTTTATTCTTTGTCTACACATGACATTTTGAAGTGTATTTGTACTAGACTCTTAAGAATACAGAAATATGATTGATATCTGGTTTAGCACACTGGGCTAAATCACTGGCTTTTAAAGCAGACCAAGGCAGGCCAGCAGCATGGTTCAATTCCCGTACCAGCCTCCCCGAACAGGTGCTGGAATGTGGGGACTAGGGGCTTTTCACAGTAACTTCATTGAAGCCTACTCGTGACAATAAGCGATTTTCATTTCATTTCATTTTCATTTCATCTATTCTATATCCTCCCTTCCATCTTTACTCAGCATTCTTGTCTGCTCTTCTCTCCTGAAGGTACTAACTCTTCTGCAAAACTCTTTTGCATGTGTGCCACGGTAGCACAGCGGTTAGCAATGTTGCTTCATAGCGCCACGGTCCCAGGTTCGATTCCCGCTTGGGTCACTGTCTGTGCGGAGTCTGCAAGTTCCATCGTGTCTGCGTGGGATTCCTCCAGGTGCTACGGTTTCCTCTCTCAAGCCCCTAAATACATAAGAACATAAGAACTAGGAGCAGGAGTAGGCCATCTGGCCCCTCGAGCCTGCTCCGCCATTCAATGAGATCATGGCTGATCTTTTGTGGACTCAGCTCCACTTTCCGGCCCGAACACCATAACCCTTAATCCCTTTATTCTTCAAAAAACTATCTATCTTTACCTTAAAAACATGTAATGAAGGAGCCTCAACTGCTTCACTGGGCAAGGAATTCCATAGATTCACAACCCTTTGGGTGAAGAAGTTCCTCCTAAACTCAGTCCTAAATCTACTTCCCCTTATTTTGAGGCTATGCCCCCTAGTTCTGCTGTCACCCGCCAGTGGAAACAACCTGCCCGCATCTATCCTATCTATTCCCTTCATAATTTTAAATGTTTCTATAAGATCCCCCCTCATCCTTCTAAATTCCAACGAGTACAGTCCCAGTCTACTCAACCTCTCCTCATAATCCAACCCCTTCAGCTCTGGGATTAACCTAGTGAATCTCCTCTGCACACCCTCCAGCGCCAGTACGTCCTTTCTCAAGTAAGGAGACCAAAACTGAACACAATACTCCAGGTGTGGCCGCACTAACACCTTATACAATTGCAACATAACCTCCCTAGTCTTAAACTCCATCCCTCTAGCAATGAAGGACAAAATTCCATTTGCCTTCTTAATCACCTGTTGCACTTGTAAACCAACCTTCTGTGACTCATGCACTAGCACACCCAAGTCTCTCTGAACAGCGGCATGCTTTAATATTTTATCGTTTAAATAATAATCCCGTTTGCTGTTATTCCTACCAAAATGGATAACCTCACATTTGTCAACATTGTATTCCATCTGCCAGACCCGAGCCCATTCACTTAACCTATCCAAATCCCTCTGCAGACTTCCAGTATCCTCTGCACTTTTCGCTTTACCACTCATCTTAGTGTCATCTGCAAACTTGGACACATTGCCCTTGGTCCCCAACTCCAAATCATCAATGTAAATTGTGAACAATTGTGGGCCCAACACGGATCCCTGAGGGACACCACTAGCTACTGATTGCCAACCAGAGAAACACCCATTTATCCCAACTCTTTGCTTTCTATTAATTAACCAATCCTCTATCCATGCTACTACTTTACCCTTAATGCCATGCATCTTTATCTTATGCAGCAACCTTTTGTGTGGCACCTTGTCAAAGGCTTTCTGGAAATCCAGATATACCACATCCATCGGCTCCCCGTTATCTACTGCACTGGTAATGTCCTCAAAAAATTCCACTAAATTAGTTAGGCACGACCTGCCTTTTACGAACCCATGCTGCGTCTGCCCAATGGGACAATTTCTATCCAGATGCCTCGCAATTTCTTCCTGGATGATAGATTCCAGCATCTTCCCTATTACCGAAGTTAAACTCACTGGCCTATAATTTCCTGCTTTCTGCCTACCTCCTTTTTTAAACAGTGGCGTCACGTTTGCTAATTTCCAATCCACCGGGACCACCCCAGAGTCTAGTGAATTTCGGTAAATTATCACTAGTGCATCTGCAATTTCCCTAGCCATCTCTTTTAGCACTCTGGGATGCATTCCATCAGGGCCAGGAGACTTGTCTACCTTTAGCCCCATTAGCTTGCCCATCACTCCCTCCTTAGTGATAACAATCGTCTCAAGGTCCTCACCTGTCATAGCCTCATTTCTATCAGTCACTGGCATGTTATTTGTGTCTTCCACTGTGAAGACCGACCCAAAAAACCTGTTCAGTTCCTCAGCCATTTCCTCATTTCCCATTATTAAAACTCCCTTCTCATCCTCTAAAGGACCAATATTTACCTTAGCCACTCTTTTTGTCTTATATATTTGTAAAAACTTTTACTGTCTGTTTTTATATTCTGAGCAAGTTTACTCTCATACTCTATCTTACTCTTCTTTATAGCTTTTTTAGTAGCTTTCTGTTGCCCCCTAAATATTTCCCAGTCCTCTAATCTCCCAGCAATCTTTGCCACTTTATATGCTTTTTCCTTCAATTTGATACTCTCCCTTATTTCCTTAGATATCCACGGTCGATTTTCCCTCTTTCTTCCGTCCTTCCTTTTTGTTGGTATAAACCTTTGCTGAGCACTGTGAAAAATCGCTTGGAAGGTTCTCCACTGTTCCTCAACTGTTCCACCATAAAGTCTTAGCTCCCAGTCTACCTTAGCTAGTTCTTCTCTCATCCCCTTGTAATCTCCTTTGTTTAAACACAAAACACTAGTATTTGATTTTACTTTCTCACCCTCCATCTGTATTTTAAATTCCACCATATTGTGATCGCTCCTTCCGAGAGGATCCCTAACTATGAGATCATGAATCAATCCTGTCTCATTACACAGGACAAGATCTAGGACCGCTTGTTCCCTCGTAGGTTCCATTACATACTGTTCTAGGAAACTATCGCGGATACATTCTATAAACTCCTCCTCACGGTTGCCTTGACCGACCTGGTTAAACCAATCGACATGTAGATTAAAATCCCCCATGATAACTGCTGTACCATTTCTACATGCATCAGTTATTTATGTGCTTGTTCGGTGAATTGGACATTCTGAATTCTCCCTCAGTGTACCTGAACATGTGCCGGAGTGTGGCGACGAGGGGATTTTCACAGTAACTTCATTGCAGTGTTAATGTAAGCTTACTTGTGACAATAATAAAGATTATTATAAATACAGAGCAGTGGTCAATATTCTTTCAAATGTACAATCTGTGAATCGGGTTAGGTACGTTTGGGCGCGGCCGTTGTGGCGCGGCCGTTTTGGCGCCAGCCGTTTTGGCGCCGGCTGTTTTGGCGCCGGCTGTTTTGGCGCCGGACGTTTTGGTGCCAAAATAACATTTCTTTATTTGTGAATTAGCCTCAGTTGAGTTGGCTGCTGGTGCGGGTGCGTTGAGTTGGGTGCTGGTGCGTTCTATCACCGTCTTTTTATATATTTTTTAACTAAACCAATTCGCATATCCATATGATGGCTGAGGCAGTATCAACGAAACGTGGTAAAGAAAAATTTGTTCATAACGGATTCCTTTACATCTTTGACAAAACAAGCAAAGGTGACAGCGAAGTGAAATTTTGGCGTTGTGAGCAAAAAAACCGGTGCAAAGCACGTCTCCATACTAAAGCTGCAAACGTGGTGAGGCAGCTGAACAGCCATTTGCATGATGCTTCTGCTGCACAAGTAGAAGTTGCACTCGTGAAAACTAAAATAAAAAAGAGAGCACAGGAAACCCTTGAGGCACCGACTGTAGTTGTTAATGAATGTTTGACAGACATATCCCAAGCTAGTCTACCAGCCATTCCTAATATATCTGCTTTGAGGAGAATGATAAGCAGAAAGCGTAATTATGTATTGAATGCCCCCACCAATCCAAGTGATTTACAACAATTGATTGTGCCAGAATGCTACAGGATATATGTCCCTCAACCAGGAGTGGAAGAAAATTTTTTACTTTGTGATAGCGGACCAGGTCACGACCGGATATTAATCTTCGGAAGACAGAGCTGGCTACAGCACTTATTGACATCTGATATGTGGTTTGCAGATGGCACACTCAGTATTGCTCCCAGCCTCTTTTCTCAGATTTATGTAATTATGGTAAAAAAAACACGGAGGAGTTACTCCTACGGTTTATGCTCTTTTGCCCAACAAGCAACGCACCACATATGCGAGAATGTTCGCATTATTGAAAGAAATCGAACCCAACTTGAAACCCAGTTCAATCGTCTGTGATTATGAACAAGCTGCGCACAGTGCTATGAAAGACATATTCCCTGATGTTCAAATAAAAGGATTTTTTTTCATTTAGCTCAAAATATGCAAAAACATCTAGCTAGTATGGGGTTCCGTAGTTTGTATAACACTGATCCAGATTTCGCGTTAAAAGCTAAAATGATTATTGCCATTGCCTTTGTACCTTTGAACAAAATCGATGAATATCTGGATGCTTTAGCGACCCAACTGCCGCAAGAACTTCAAGATTTACTCAACTGGTTTGAAGATACATATGTTGGTCGTCTGAACAGACGAGGAAATGGTAGATGAACACCTTTATTTTGCCCTGAGATTTGGAACCTTTATTAGAGAACATTAAACGGGGAAGACCGCACAAACAATAATGCGGAGGCAGCCCACCGTCGATTGAAATATGAACTTGGCATCCCACCATATGGAAACTAATTGATGGCCTGCGTAAAGTACAGAAAGGTAGAGATGCATATTATGAAAGGTTACTAGCCGGCCATGAACCACCACAAAAACTAAAAAAGTATAGAGATGCAGATAAAAGAATACATGAAACTGTTCTTAAATTTGAAAACATGGATGCTATCGAGTACTTGAGGAGCCTTGCTCATAATTACCAAATGAACTAAACTAAATTAACTAATTTAAGGTTTTTAACTAAATGAACTAATTTAAGGTTTTTAACTAAATGAACTAATTTAAGGTTTTTAATTTACAATAAAGATAAAAGAATACATGAAACTGTTCTTAAATTTGAAAACATGAATGCTATCGAGTACTTGAGGAGCCTTGCTCATAATCACCAAATGAACTAAACTAAATGAACTAATTTAAGGTTTTTAAATTTACTTGCAACAATTTGCAACAATTTACTAGCCACAAAAACTAAAAAAATTTCTGTCGTCTGCGCCCAAACGGCTGCGTCCAAACGGCCGCGCCAAAATGGCCGCGCCCAATTGTCCCATACTGCTGTGAATCTAAGCAATGAGGGTCAATAGGCATCACAGCCACTGACTAAAGCTGATCCTATCCCCACAAAACAGGGGCAATTTTGAGCAAAAAACAAAGATTAAACAAAGCGATTCTCTCTGACATAATTGGGTTTCGCAATTTTCACACCCCCCTCTCCGGTGGAGTAGGGCGAATCATGCCACGCGAGCCCGGGTACCTCATTTTAATACATTAACACGTTACCAGTGAGCGCGGGCTCCAGACCTTCCCCCCTCATGAAATATTCACTGGGAACACTGACGTCATTTACAACAGGTTCACAAAAGCTTGAACCTTGCGGCCTCACCTCTGAGAGGGATATTGGAAGAGATTCCTCAGGCAGCTGAAGGGGATGTGAGGGACACAGATGTTCAACGTGGGGCAGGGGCTGGGGTTCAGTCACTCATTCTCGGGACGGGGGGGGGGGGGGGGGGGGATTGCTGGGAGGCCTTACTTTCCATTAATTTCAGGCTGCCTCTTGTTCTAGGGGGGTCTGGAGGGTGGCATGCTGGTATTGCTTCCTATTTCCTCCTTGCTGGGCTTGTGACTTAATCACTGCTGAGGGAGTGCCTATTCTTATTGTGAGCTGGAAAGTGAGTGGGAGGTGGTGAATACTGAGGGTCAGGACTGGGGGTGTCTATGCAGTTCCTTGGTGGGGTCCCTTCAGAGGCTAGACTCTGCTACGTCGCTGCTTCATAAGGAATGAAGACCCTCTCACTTGGGAAAGCACAACTGAACAGTGAGTGGAATCCCACACTCAGGCAGCACTCCGAAACCAAGGGTTAAACTCTAACAAATTTCAATTCCTTTGTCTCTCAGGAATTAGTGTGCAGGGCTATGAAATGGGAAAATGAGGGTGCCCTCTAGATTTATGCTTATCATGCTAATTTCAGGCTTCATTCTAATGAGATATGCCTCATCTGTCTCAAGAGGCAGTCATTTTCTTGATATGCTATTTTGCCCTTCATTGACAAGTCAATTGTGTCAATTAAATATGCAGAGCTAAAGTTCACTGTCCCTGATTAGAGTCCCAAGCATTGAACCCCAATGCTCAGACAAGAGTTTACATAACACAGGATACACTGATGTGGACCCCAATGTAAGGCTTCATGGTGAAGTCTGTCATCACTCACCGCATTACAGGTCCTGATAGGGAGGTTCTTTAAGGTGCCCCACGAGGATGCAGATGCTGGTCGCATGCACCCACTCAATTGCCCTGTCACCTAATGCAAGGATTGGGGAGGAGATGGGTTGGGAATGGCCGGAAGAAATGTGTCAGTGAGACTCGAGTGCCCAGCTGCATAATCCTGATGGACATGCGAGGGACAGGTGTGGGGATATTCCAGTGTGAGAGGGGAGGGTGTGAGAATCAGTGGCGAGCCCTCGTTAAAGGGGGAAGCACATGATGGAGGTCCCGAAGGAGTAGAGGGTTGAGGGGAAGGGCTTTCTCAGGAAACCTCACCACTCACTTTGGTTTTCTTTTCAAAGAACAAAGAAAATTACAGCAGAGGAACAGGCCCTTCGGCCCTCCCAGCCTGCGCCGATCCAGATCCTTTATCTAAACCTGTCGCCTATTTTCCAAGGTCTACTTCTCTCTGTTCCCGCCCATTCATATACCTGTCTAGATGCTTCTTAAATGATGCTATCGTGCCCGCCTCTACCACCTCCACTGGTAAAGCGTTCCAGGCACCCACCACCCTCTGCGTAAAAAACTTTCCACGCACATCTCCCTTAAACTTTCCCCCTCTCACCTTGAAATCATGACCCCTTGTAACTGACACCCCCACTCTTGGGAAAAGCTTATTGCTATCCACCCTGTCCATACCTCTCATAATTTTGTAGACCTCAATCAGGTCCCCCCTCAACCTCCGTCTTTCCAACGAAAACAATCCTAATCTACTCAACCTTTCTTCATAGCTAGCACCCTCCATACCAGGCAACATCCTGGTGAACCTCCTCTGCACCCTCTCCAAGGCATCCACATCCTTCTGGTAATGTGGCGACCAGAACTTCACGCAGTATTCCAAATGTGGCCGAACCAAAGTCCTATACAACTGTAACATGACCTGCCAACTCTTGTGCTCAATACCCCGTCCGATGAAGGCAAGCATGCTGTATGCCTTCTTGACCACTCTATCAACCTGCGTTACCACCTTCAGGGTACAATGGACCTGAACCCCCAGATCTCTCTGCACATCAATTTTCCCCAAGACCCTTCCATTGACCATATAGTCCGTTCTTGAATTTGATCTTCCAAAATGCATCACCTCGCATTTGCCTGGATTGAACTCCATCTGCCATTTCTCTGCCCAATTTTGTTGTATTCTCTGACAGTCCTCCTCGCTATCTGCAATCCCACCAATCTTTGTATAATCTGCAAATTTGCTAATCAGACCACCTATACCTTCCTCCAGGTCATTTATGTAGATCACAAACAACAGTGGTCCCAGCACGGATCCCTGTGGAACACTACTAGTCACCCTTCTCCATTTTGAGACACTCCCTTCCACCACTACTCTCTGTCTCCTGTTGCCCAGCCAGTTCTTTATCCATCTAGCTAGTATACCATGAACCCCATACCCAAAACCCCATTTCAGTGAATGATTGTGGAGAATCATGGAGCCTGTCGAGTTGGCAATTCAACTACTTGTGATAGAGCAATAGCAGAGATAGAGATGTTCCACTGCACGTGGCCAGGGGCAGCATGGTGCTGAGGAGGGGGAGGCTGTGCCCTTAGCTGTACAGAGAGCAGCACCATAGAGGGAGCATCCCCGTTTCAGACTGTGCCCCATTTGAGACTGCAAAGTGTCTTCCGAATTCAGACTTCATTGTGAGGATTCTTCATTCTTGAGACTAAGTGTTGATCCCGGCACAGGATTCATGGAGTTTCATGACAGCAAAACTGGCGCATCACCTGGACTGATTCAGCAACCATGGAGGGACTATCGCCGGTGCAATGTGGAACACAATCGATTCCAATGAGAAATGGTGGGGATTCGCCGGGTCCGTGATTGACACTCGGGAGGCTGACAAGCTGCAGCCGCATAGACACACTTCACTCCCCAGGAAAACCATCCCAGCCAGCAAGTTGGCATTGGTTGCACTGGAGCACATCCATCCACTGTTGTGTTGGCTGGGGCCAGAGGACATTGATATGAGTGCCCTGGGAGAACACCCATAAAACCCATGGCCCTAAGTTTGCAGTGGGCTGTTAGCAGTGTGCGCAGCTTCATGGCTGCCTTGCAGGCCATAGCAATGGTGTTCTGTGGCCATCCACCCCGACCACACAGTCCACCTCCTGGCCACCTGCCTTTACTCCCCCGACCCTTGTAGAAGCCCCCTGGCCAGCGGCATGACTGTCAGCAAACTATAGCAATGTTGGACAATTTCCGTACCCCCTCTCTCTCCCTCATTAGCCAGGACGCTGGTTTAACGATTTTTAAAAGCACAAGTGAACCTCACCATTGGGAATTCGCCCCATTGGAGGCCCCGGAAAATACCGGATCAGGCCCGCTAATGATATGCCAACGGCTTGTACTGTACGTGCGTTCTAGAGCGCATTAACGCCGTTGTCGAGGCCCCGGAGAATTGCGATTTGCCGTGAAACCGGCGTGCGGTACGGTTTTGGGGTCAAAAGCGATTCTCCGCCCAATCGCATTTCCCGATTCTGCCATCTGCTGATGGAGAACCCCGCCCCATATATACCGATGTCGGCGATACAGTGCTGCAGAAGGTGCCTTTCCATGTCCAGGGGGACGGTGGACCACTTTTGCCATGTCCAGCAAGAGCTGACACCACATGAAATGGAAGGATGCCCACTGCCCTTAATATCCCCACCACTCTGAATTTCTATATGAGCAGCTCGTTTCAGGGCAGTATCGGTGATAAAGAACAAAGAACAAAGAAAAGTACAGCCCAGGAACAGGCCCTTCGGCCCTCTAAGCTTGTGCTGACCATGCTGCCCGACTAAACTACAATCTTCTACACTTCCTGGGTCCGTATCCCTCTATTCCCATCCTATTCATGTATTTGTCAAGATGCCCCTTAAATGTCACTATCGTCCCTGCTTCCACCACCTCCTCTGGCAGCGAGTTCCAGGCACCCACTACCCTCTGTGTAAAAAACTTGCCTCGTACTCTAAACCTTGCCCCTCGCACCTTAAATCTATGCCCCCTAGTATTGACCCCTCTATCCTGGGGAAAAGCCTCTGACTATCCACTCTGTCTATGCCCCTCATAATTTTGTAGACCTCCATGAGGTCGCCCCTCAACCTCCGTCGTTCCAGTGAGAACAAACCGAGTTTATTCAACTGCTCCTCATAGCTAATGCCCTCCATACCAGGCAACATCCTGGTAAATCTCTTCTGCACCCTCTCTAAAGCCTCCACATCTTTCTGGTAGTGTGGCGACCAGAATTGAACACCATACTCCAAGTGTGGCCTAACTAAGGTTCTATACAGCTGCAACATGAATTTCCAATTCTTATACTCAATGCCCCGGCAAATGAAGGCAAGCATGCCGTATGCCTTCTTGACTACCTTCTCCACCTGTGTTGCCCCTTTCCGTGACCTGTGGACCTGTACACCTAGATCTCTCTGACTGTCAATACTCTTGAGGGTTCTACCATTCACTGTATATTCCCTACCTGCATTAGACCTTCCAAAATGCATTACCTCAAATTTGTCAGGATTAAACTCTATCTGCCATCTCTCCGCCCAAGTCTCCAAACGATCTAAATCCTGCTGTATCCTCTGACAGTCCTCATTGTTATCCGCAATTCCACCAACCTTTGTGTCGTCTGCAAACTTACTAATCAAACCAGTTACATTTTCCTCCAAATCATTCATACATACTATGAATAGCAAAGGTCCCAGCACTGATCCCTGCGGAACACCACTAGTCACAGCCCTCCAATTAGAAAAGCACCCTTCCATTGCTACTCTCTGCCTTCTATGACCTAGCCAATTCCCGTGTGACTTCACCTTTTGTACCAGTCTACCGTGAGGGACCTTGTCAAAGGCCTTACTGAAGTCCATATAGACAACATCCACTGCCTTACCTGCATCAATCATCTTTGTGACCTCTTCGAAAAACTATATCAAGTTAGTGAGACACGACCTCCCCTTCACAAAACCGTGCTGCCTCTCGCTAATACGTCCATTTGCTTCCAAATGGGAGTAGATCCTGTCTCAATGAATTCTCTCCAGTAATTTACCTACCACTGACGTAAGGCTCACAGGCCTGTAGTTCCCTGGATTATCCTTGCTACCCTTCTTAAACAAAAGAACAACATTGGCTATTCTCCAGTCCTCCGGGACATCGGGCGGCATTCTCCCCTACCCGGCATGACGGAGGGTCCCGGAGTAGGGGAGTGGCGCCAACCACTCAGGGGTCGCGCCTCCCCAAAGGTGGGGAATTCTCCCCACCTTTGGGGGCCAGCCCCGCGCCGGAGCGGTTTGCACCAGAAGACTGGCGCAAACACCCAGCGCCCCCACAAGCGGGGCTGGCCGAAAGGCTTTCGACGGTCGGCGCATGCGCCGGCAGTGATGTCAGCGGCAGCTGGACGCTGACGTCGCTGCCGGCGCATGCGCGATGTGGTGTTCCCTTCCGCTTCCGCCATGGCGGAGGCCGTGGCGGTCGCGGAGGAACATAGTGCACCCAGGGCACTGGCCCGGCGTCTGAGCGGGGGGCCCCGATCGCGGGCCAGTCCACCGTGGGGGCACCCCCAGGGGTCCGATCGCCCAGCCCGCCCCCCAGGACCCCGGGGGCCTGCTCGCACCGCTGAGCCCGCCGTTCCAGAGGTGGTTCAAACCTCGGCGGCGGGAGAGGCCTCCCAGCGGCGGGACTTCGGCCCATCCGGGCCGGAGAATCGCCGCAGGGGCCTCTCCGATCGGAGTGGCGAGATTCTTGCCCCCGCCACTTCCCGGGTGGCGGAGAATCTCTGCCACGGCGGGGGCGGGATTTTAGGCACCCCCAAGCGATTCTCCGACCCTGCTGGGGGTCGGAGAATTTCGCCCATCACCTGAAGACAGTGAGGATCCAAAGATTTCTGTCAAGGCCTCAGCAATTTCCTCTCGAGCCTCCTTCAGTATTCTGGGGTAGATCCCAGAATCTATGAGGTATCTCCCAGTCAGCCACACACAGACACTGATGCATTAGGGAGGTTACACATGCACTTGGAGAGCCAAGATGCCTGGGCCAAGGGCTTTGCCCGATTAGATGGCATGTCCCGAGTACAGGGTTTGATAGACTGCACTGGCGTGGCCCTGTGATTTCCAAGGCATCACGGAGCCATGGGCAGAGCCAAGTGTGAAGCCCTGTACAAGCTCCTCATCTCCCCCTGTGGGCAGAGCCGTGCAATGGCTCACAGACGGAGCCCACAGGGACACAGTGATACACAGTGTGAATTATGCATTATACATTCACCACATGAACACAGCTTCCCTCTGGGAACACAGCTTCCCTCTGGGAACACAGCTTCCCCCTGGGAACACAGCTTCCCTCTGGGAACACAGCTTCCCCCTGGGAGCACAGCTTCCCTCTGGGAACACAGCTTCCCCCTGGGAACACAGCTTCCCTCTGGGAACACAGCTTCCCCCTGGGAGCACAGCTTCCCTCTGGGAACACAGCTTCCCCCTGGGAACACAGCTTCCCCCTGGGAACGTAGTTACCTCCTGGGAATACAGTTTCCCTCTGGGAGCACAGCTTCCCCCTGGGAACACAGCTTCCCCCTGGGAATACAGTTTCCCTCTGGGAACACAGCATTTCCCCCTGGGAACACAGCTTCCCTCTGGGAGTGCTGAATTGCGGAATCACTTTCACAAGAGAACTTGTAAGTCCCAATATCGTGAAGTTGGTGTCAGGCCTCATAAGGGGAATGCAGGCATTTTTTTTGTATAAAGCGGCTCGGTCCCCTTCAAGTGACACAGCGTAGCTGGGATCTATTTCCACATCATTTCATTGCCACCCAGTCAGTATGCCTGAATTCTTTCAGCGTGGAAGCAGCATCACTACATGGATTGCAGCAGGTAAAATATCCACTGTCACCTTCTCCAGAGATTTTGAATAAAGGACGGCCAATAAAAAGTAGCCTTGTCAGTGATGTGTGAACCTGAGAAGCAATTTTAAAAGGTCATAAGGCACTCCAATTTAAAAGAGCTGACCGAACTGTAGTTTTGTTGCTGGGTCATTTCCGACTCCTTGGAATGGTTGGACCATGGTAATATTTATTTATTTTTTGTTACGAATTTAGACTGCTCAATTCATTTTTTTCCCATTATGGGGCAATTTAGTATGGCCAATCCAACTACCCTGCACATCTTTGGGTTGTGGGAACACAGCCACGGAGAGAATGTGTAAACTCCACACGGACTGTTACTCGGGGCTGGGATCGAACCCAGGTCCTCGGCGCCGTGAGGCAGCAGTGCTAACCACTGCACCGCCGTGCTGCCCTTGCCCATGGTAATAAACTCTCTTGTTGAAATGAGAAATATTTTTTCACAGTCCACCCCAGCACAAACCTCCCTCTGATAAAGTGGTGCAACATTGGACTGGCTTGCTAAAGTAGACTTTCCAAACCATTCCTAAAGTTGACTCGAAGTTAATATAGAAGTGGTAATAACTCAGGTAGTCTGACTATCCAATTCCCCAGTAAATCTCATGTTGTAATGTTCATGGGCATTGCAATGGCTCGCATTATCAATACTCATGTGTCAGGAGTTCACAGACCACTGCAATTCAGTAAAATTACTAAAGCAATGATTAACACAACTGAAATGGGTACAAATATTGCACATTGCTAATACTGACATGTATAATTTCACATACGCTTCCCAAAATTCATTTCACATGTGAGTAATCCATCCCCAAAGCCTCCGATTGCTGATTATTTACATTATGGGCTGTATTTTGCTGTGACAGTAATTGAATGGCATCAGCCTCTTCTCTAACCATGGCTTTGCCTCTTCACCTGCTACAACTGCCCTCTTGGGGGGTTGTTGGGTTACGGGTATAGGGTGGATACGTGGGTTTGAGTAGGGTGATCATGGCTCGGCACAACATCGAGGGCCGAAGGGCCTGTTCTGTGCTGGACTGTTCTATGTTCTATGATTCTTGGAACTTGAAACACAACAGTTGCTGGAGAGAAACTAAAAGCAAAGACACTGCATAGAATCCCTGTAGCGCAGAACGAGGCCATTCGGCCCATCGGGTCCGCACCGACGCCACCAAGAGCACCCCACCTGGGCCCATTCCCCCACCCAATCTCCGTAACCTCACCTAACCTGCACTTCTCTGGACTGTTGGAGGAAGCCGGAGCACCGGAGGAAACCCACGCAGACACGGGGAGAACGTGCAAAGTCCGCACAGACACCCGAGGCTGGAATTGAACTCGGGACCCTTGAGCTGTGAGGTAACAGTGCTAACCACTGTGCTAAGCACTGAGCCACCATGCATGCCCACAACTACAGGGGTCCTAAAGTTTAGGCATCGTGTGGCTGAATGGCACATGGTTAGAATGCCACAGAATCAAACCTTCAGCCAGAGTTGGCAAACCGAAGGAATGCTGTCAATGGAAGTCGATTGTTGTCCACAGAGCACCTAGATAGATAGATAGAGAAATACAGCACAGAATAGGCACTTCGGCCCACGATGTTGCGCCGAACTTTTGTCCTAGGTTAATCATAGAATTTTGGACAATTTTTCATGGCCAATCCACCCAACCTGCACATCTTTGGACTGTGGGAGGAAACCGGAGCACCCGGAGGAAACCCACGCACACACGGGGTGGATGTGCAGGCTCCACACAGACAGCGACCCAAGTCGAAATCGAACTTGGGACCCTGGAGCTGTGAAGCAATTGTGCTATCCACAATGCTACCGTGCTGCCCTTAAGAAGTTAACCTACACTCCATTATTCTACCCTAATCCATGTACCTATCCAATAGCCGCTTGAAGGTCCCTAACTTTTCCGGCTCAACTACTTCCACAGGCAGTGCATTCCATGCCCCCACTACTCTCTGGGTAAAGAACCTACCTCTGACATCCCCTCTATATCTTCCACCATTTATCTTAAATTTATGTCCCCTTGTAATGGTGTGTTCCACCCGGGGGAAAAGTCTCTGACTGTCTACTCTATCTATTCCCCTAATCATCTTATAAACTTCTATCAAGTCGCCCCTCATCCTTCTCCGTTCTAATGAGAAAAGGCCTAGCACCCTCAAACTTTCCTCATATGACCTACTCTCCATTCCAGGCAACATCCTGGTAAATCTCCTTTGCACCTTTTCCAAAGTTTCCACATCCTTCCTAAAATGAGGTGACCAGAATTGCACACAGTACTCCAAATATGGCCTGACCAAGGTTTTGTACAGCTGCATCATCACCTCACGGCTCTTAAATTCAATCCCTCTGCTAATGAACGCTAGCACACCATAGGCCTTCTTTACAGCTCTATCCACTTGAGTGGCAACTTTCAAAGATCTATGAACATAGACCCCAAGATCTCTCTGCTCCTCCACATTGCCAAGAACCCTACCATTAACCCTGTATTCCGCACTCATATTTGTCCTTCCAAAATGGACAACCTCACACTTGTCAGGGTTAAACTCCATCTGCCACTTCTCAGCCCAGCTCTGCATTCTATCTATGTCTCTTTGAAGCTGACAACAGCCCTCCTCACTATCCACAACTCCACCAATCTTCGTATCATCTGCAAATTTACTGACCCACCCTTCAACTCCCTCATCCAAGTCGTTAATGAAAATTAAAAACAGCAGAGGACCCAGAACTGATCCCTGCGGTACGCCACTGATAACTGGGCTCCAGGCTGAATATTTGCCATCCACCACCACTCTCTGTCTTTAATCGGTTAGCCAGTTTGTTATCCAACTGGCCAAATTCCCCACTATCCCATGCCTCCTTACTTTCTGCATACGCCTACCATGGGGAACCTTATCAAATGCTTTACTAAAATCCATGTACACTACATCCACTGCTTTACCTTCATCCACATGCTTGGTCACCTCCTCAAAGAAGTCAATAAGACTTGTAAGGCAAGACCTACCCCTCACAAATCCGTGCTGACTATCCCTAATCAAGCAATGTCTTTCCAGATGCTCAGAAATCCTATCCCTCAGTACCCTTTCCATTACTTTGCCTACCACCGAAGTAAGACTAACTGGCCTGTAATTCCCAGGGTTATCCCTATTCCCTTTTTTGAACAGGGGCACGACATTCGTCACTCTCCAATCCTCTGGTACCACCCCTGTTGACAGCGAGGACGAAAAGATCATTGCAACGGCTCTGCAATTTCATTTCTTGCTTCCCATAGAATCCTTGGATATATCCCGTCAGACCCGGGGGACTTGTCTATCCTCAAGTTTTTCAAAACGCGCAACACATCTTCCTTCCTGACAAGTATCTCCTCAAGCTTATCAGTCTGCTTCACGCTGTCCTCTCCAACAATATGGCCCCTCTCGTTTGTAAATACTGAAGAAAAATACTTGTTCAAGACCTCTCCTATCTCTTCAGACTCAATACACAATCTCCCCCTACTGTCCTTAATCGGACCTACCCTCGCTCTAGTCATTCTCATATTTCTCACAAATGTGTAAAAGGCCTTGGGGTTTTCCTTGATCCTACCCGCCAAAGATTTTTCATGCCCTCTCTTAGCTCTCCTAATCCCTTTCTTCAGTTCCCTCCTGGCTATCTTGTATCCCTCCAGTCTGAACCTTGTTTCTTCAGCCTTACATAAGTCTCCTACTTCCTCTTAACAAGACATTCAACCTCTCTTGTCAACCATGGTTCCCTCACTCGACCATCTCTTCCCTGCCTGACAGGGACATACATATCAAAGACACGCAGTACCTGTTCCTTGAACAAGTTCCACATTTCACTTGTGTCCTTCCCTGACAGCCTATGTTCCCAACTTCTGCACTTCAATTCTTGTCTGACAGCATTGTATTTACCCTTCCCCCAATTATAAACCTTGCTCTGTTGCACACACCTAATCCTCTCCATAACTAAAGTGAAAGTCACAGAATTGTGGTCACTACCTCCAAAATGCTCCCCCACTAACAAATCTATCACCTGCCCTGGTTCATTACCAAGTACTAAATCCAATATGGCCTCCCCTCTGGTCGGACAATCTACATACTGTGTTAGAAAAGCTTCCTGGACACACTGCACAAACACTACCCCATCCAAACTATTTGACCTATTGGATGATTTTATCTAACTCATACACGGAAACTGCTTCATTGTGCATATCACTTATTGGCAGAATGGTGGAAACAAAGCCAATGTTACATTAATAACTGTTACGCTACTCAAGAGAGGGGAATGGGGGAAAGGCAATGGTTATGTCACAGCTACAACTGCCCTTGTTATCAGATGCTTCGGACAGATCAGGGATAACATTCAAGACCTTTCAGCCTGTATGGTTCACTGGTGCACAGGAAGACAGAGATAGTTAGGTTCTTGATTAATAAGGGGATCAGGGGTTGTGGGGAGAAGGCAGGAGAATGGGGATGAGAAACATATCAGCCATGATTGAATGGCGGAGCAGACTCGATGGGCCGAACGGTCTAATTTTGCTCCTATGTCTTATGGTCTTATAAGATGTGTTTACTTTGCTGAACCATTTGGGGAGCTTTGTCAATGTTCTTTCCATTATCATTCTAATCCTGCAACATGTTACACTGAATACAATAAAATTCTGAGGGCATTGGATATTCCCCCAGGGGTAGAAAGCAGAAGTTGGAACTATTACCAATTCCTGAATCGGGCCTTGGGGTGTAACGGTCACTCATTGAGATTTTCAGAGGAACACCTCCAATCAGCATTTTCCAATCAATGGTGGGCTCTTGAAACTGGAAGACCAATCAGAAACCTTCCAGCTTCAGAGGAGCAGCAAGCTGTAATGTATGTAAAAGGAATGGTGCTTCAACATGGAGGTGCACTTTCTTCAATTTAAAAAACTTTTTAAAGTGGAAGGTAGATTCAGCAGCCAGATGACCTCTGACACCGGAGGGCATGGAGGGATGGGGCAGGGGAGTGACTCCCTCTACAGGGCAGCTTGTGACTGCCGCCACACCCTTTCTGGCCTGCCACCGGGGGCTTGTCTCCAATGTCTAAACTGTGGCCCCTGTCACTGCTGGAAACTGGAGACTGACTGGAAACTCCCAGTAAATCTCCTTTCATTGGCCTTAATTAGGCCCAAGTGACTACAATTGTCATGGGGGTAGGTATCTTTACTGGCCCTCAATCACCTTTGTAAAAATGGACAGGGCCAGGAATTATTTTGAGAGACTGGTATGCTGGTTGTATCATAAAGGGTTAACAGATGGGATATGCTAATATATGGGATAAATGATGGTGTGCCACTGACACTAGTCAGTCATGTGTTAGACTGTTAGTAGAGGGGTTGGAATCATGCCAAAGAGCTACATCGTACTCTGTAACCAGTCTCCGTGTAGTACTAACAAATGAGTGCTGAATAAATATCGGAGTATGTCAACAGTCTGTCTAGGAACCAGATCCCATGCCTGGAGTCCAAGGCAGAGGACCCAATCTCAGAATATGGTGGCAGCTCAGAACATCAGCTGGCGCCAGTATTTCCAAGTCCTGTCCACCTCTATTTCCACCTCCAGTAAGGACAGCTAATTCACCCCACAGTGTCTGCTGTGGCTCAGAGTCAGAGGTTCATGGGTTCAAGTTCCAATCCGGAGTCTTGGGTGCAGAATCTCGGCTGTTGCTTCAGCGCAGCAGTGAGGGAGCAGTACTGAGGGCAGTGCTTCTATGAGATGAGCCAGCAAACCAAGGCCCCTTCAGAAGGGCATAAAAGATTGTATGACACTTTTTGAGGAAGAGCCTGATATTCTGGCTAAAGTTCACCTTGACTGACACCTAAAACAGATTAACTGGTCATTCATTGGGATCTTGCTGTGCACAAATTGGCTGGTACATTTCCTAGTTTAAAACAGTGACTACAGTGTAAAAACAATTAATTGGCTGAAAGCACTTTGGGACATCACAAATCATCTACATCCCAGTGTGATGAAAGAGGTTGCTATGGGGATAGAAGTTTCATTGGTGATCATTTTCTGAAATGCAATAGATTCTGGAATGGTTCCTGCAGATTAGAAGGTAGCAAATATCACTCCATTATTTAAGAAGGGAGGGAGAGAGAAATGGGGAACTACAGACCTATTAGACGTATATCAGTGGCAGGGAAAATGCTAGAATCTGTTATAAATGATCTGATTTGGCACAGTCAGCATGAATTTATGAATGGGAAACCATGTTTAACAAAGCTGTTGGAGCTTTTGAGGATATTACTAACACAATTAATAAAGGGGAGGCAGTGATGTCTATGGGTAATATCATAGATGGATGGTGTGCGACCTCCAACCAGCAGGTGGCGGTGCAGACACACCATTTGCTGTCA
The DNA here is from genome assembly GCF_902713615.1 of Scyliorhinus canicula. Classification (NCBI taxonomy): domain Eukaryota; kingdom Metazoa; phylum Chordata; class Chondrichthyes; order Carcharhiniformes; family Scyliorhinidae; genus Scyliorhinus; species Scyliorhinus canicula. The sequence continues at coordinate 170,087,405 of NC_052146.1, forward strand.
AAACCATGGTCAGGTGACCATCGGAACCGATTCTCTGCCCAATCGCATTTACTGATTCCTCCATCAGCTGACAGAGAATCCTGCCCCATGCATTTTGAACTCCTTGATCTTGAAAGTAGGGTCTTGGAGCTTAGACATGCATAGATATTAAGCAACAGAGATAAATTTAATCTGATACACCAATTCTAGATATGTAGGGCAAGTGGACAGATGCTTGAACTGGTGTGTGGCTTATATAAGCCTTGAGATGGACTTTTATGAAAAGCCATGATGGCTATGTAATTTGCCAAACAGGTTCATTATCAACTTGTAAATCCTTTTGATGTCGGAGATTGTCCGAGTTCATTTATGGAACCATCAATTCTACGGACACGTGCTTGTAGGATTAGAATAGCGGTTTTAATATACTTACAACAGAGCCAGCCTGTTCGCCGTTGAACTTTCGATGAACTGGCCAGCTGGCTCTGTGACACGGCTCTTTATACAGCAGCTCCAGGGGGAGGAGTTCTGGGCGGAGCCAAGGGGGGAGCCCAGTACACACTCTCGAGTACTCCCAGAGCTACTCCCCCTGGTGGTCAGGTAGTACAACTGCACTTACAATATCGGTACATATATACAATGGGAACAGCGTGACATTGGTAACTTATAATACCGTGTGAATCTCATTCACCACATTCATAGAATCATAAAATCATAGAATTTACAGTGCAGGAGGAGGCCATGCAGCCCATCAAGTCTGCACCGGCCTTTGGAAAGAACACCCTACTTAAGCCCCCGCCTCCACCCAATCCCCATAATCCAGTAATGCCATCTAACCTTTTTGGACACTAAGGGCAATTTAGCATGGCCAATCCACCTAACCCGCACATCTTTGGACTGTGGGAGGAAACCGGAGCACCCGGAGGAAACCCATCACACACGGGGAGAACGTGCAGACTCCGCACAGACAGTGACCCAAGCAGGTAATCGAACCTGGAGCTGTGAAGCAACTGTGCTAACCACTGTGCTGCCGAGTTAGCCATGCTCAATGCAGAGTGGTGCCCATCAAGCGAAAGCTACCCTTTCGAGGGAAAAAACTAGCCATGGAAGCTAACAGAAACATGCGTTTTGTCTGCTTCATTGTGCTGTATTTTTCTATGTTCTTTGTGGAAAGAATACACCTAAGCATCTAGAAGAATCTATCAAAGACAATCACCTTAGAGAATTGTGAATGACCTATTCATGAAACATCCAGGCCTGACCTGTGTATTCAACTGGTTGGAGAACAAGCCATGTAACCACCTTGGAAAATGGACTCCCCTGGGAAGGAGTCCAGTAATAATCTAATCATGTTTAACTCCTGAACCTGGAATTGACTTGTTAAGACCAGGTCTGTCATAGCTGGTCCATTGGCGAGAGGGGAATCATGTGATAAGCAAACTGACGCTCTGGTGTTTTTAAGAAACGACCTTTCCGAAGACAAGGGGTAGAAGAAGGAGAGAACACAAGAAGCAGGAACCTGAGTGGTTACTCTCTCGCTCTCTCTTTCTCACTCTCCATTCGGCCAGCAAACCTGAGCCCTGTCTGTTGTTTGACCATCCACTGCAGGCAGGGTTTCAAGAATCAACGCAGCAGTTGCTGGTTCCAGAGGTAAAGATGTCCATCAATGGGCACGGTTTAACGGAAACATTTCAAACTCTGGTTTGGCGGGGTGTTTCATGATGGCCACATTAGCGAGATCAACATCTTTAAACTGTCTTGTCACTGACTCCGAACGACCACGGGGCCCAGCCTGAAACCATCCGAGTCATCAGTCGACAAGATCCGTCTGCCAGTGCCATTGATTAAAAACTGCTTCATCCATCCTCCTACTTTGCAACTTATTTGTATACATGTGTGATTCCTTGAATGCACGTGTGTGTGAGAGAGTTGGAGCATGTTTTGTTGTTTTTATTTAAACTGGATGTTAAGTACTATAAATACAATTCTCTTTTCTTTTTGAAAACTTACAAGTAAGCCTGTCTTGTGTGTGTGTGTTTTTTCACAGGGACAACAAGCGAACAGTTAAACACTCACACAACTGGTAAGCATATTCGTTAAAAAACAAACCTGTTGTGGGAAACAAGAGTGGGAGGAGTCATCCTACCCGTCTTCACCTAATCATGTCACATTTGAGAGGCATTAAGATGCTGTGTTGGGGCACTGTAGGCTTTTCTGGATGAATGAGTTCTGCTGAATCAAATGGTTCGCTCATTATCTTGTGATGATGGGTACCAAGGAACTATCGCACATTTGTATCAAGTCTTTGTTTGAACAGATGTTTCCTCCTATCATAAAAGGGATTTTGTGAATTCATGTGACAAAGCAGTGAGATAGATTTAATCAGTCCAAGTGAAAGTACAGGTGAATGCTAATCAGGCGTATTCTCCGACTGACTGAAGATAAAGATTATATTTGAAGAGTTATATTGTAACCTTTACATTACTAAATGGTTAGGATTGAGTCAACACCTTTTCTCATTATGGATTAGTGTTAAAACACTAAATGTACTAAAACTGATCACAGCAGTCACTTCAACTGAGGGCACATTGGCACCGTGGTTAGCACTGTTGCCTCATGGTACCAGGGACCTGGGTTCAAATCCAGCCTTGGGCGACTGTCTGTGTGGAGTTTGTACTTTCTCCATGTGTCTGCGTGGGTTTCCTCCGGGTGCACCGGTTTCCTCCACAGTCCAAACATGTGCCGGCTAAGTGGATTGACCATGCTATAATTCCCCCTTCATGCCCAAAGATGTGCAGGTAAGCTGGTGTTACAGGGATAGCCTCAGGCCTCTGTGCTTCTACCTTCAACAGAGACCCGCCCAGTCCCCATCCTTCACCATCCTCTTCCACCTGGCTGAATTTGTTCTTAAATTGGACAATATCTCTCATGTCCCTTTAATAAAGATGAGGAGAGTCAGAAGAGTAAACGAAGAAGACATTTATTTATAATGCATACTATTTACAAAGGGGCCCAGTTGAACATCACTGGGTCCTCTCTCTCTCTCCTGGTGGTTGGTTCCTATCTGGCTGAACTTATATACAACATGGTTATTAGCCCCGCAGTTAGCGGGAGAACTCATACTCCTCGAGCCCTGCCCGTGTGTCCTGTGCAGGTTATAGTACCCCTCCCCTCCCAGAGTTCAAAGGTCCGCAGAGGGAATGATGAGGATGATGATGAAGAAGAAGAGGTTAAGAATACCAATGATGAGGAAGGAACAGAAGAAATGTTGCAGTCCCGGCGGATGGCGCAGGCGCTTTAGCTTCTGCACATCGCTGCCTGGTGGTGGGACTGGATTAGCCAGAATATAGAGAGCCGGAAACAAAGCTTGCAGTTGGACCGTCTGGGCGGAGCGCCCTCCGAAGGCGGTTGTATAACAGCGTCCGAGTCAAAGACCCCAGAGATCTATGCCTCCATATCGGAATCAGACGACAGATATCAGGCATCTCGGTATTACAAGACAAAGATGATGGAGCCAGATGCACAGGCTTCGGAATTGGGCAGGAGTGGGGAGGAGTTCCCTCGAGGACAGGGCCGGCTCAAGGTACCGGCAACTCGGGCAGTCACCCGGGGCGCCATGTGCTAGGGGCACCATCAAGGAGTGCGTGACCGGCGTCAGAGACCCGGTGCCGCGTAAAAGACCCGGGTCCCGCGCATGCGCAGTTGGGCCGGTGCCAACCAGCGCATGCGCGGTGGCCGCCCTCCCTCAGGCCGCCCCGCACAAACATGGCGGATGGATCCAGGCTCGCCGGTGGTCACTCTGGCCCCCCCCTCTCGGGCCCCCTCCGCCCCCCCCTCCGCCCCCCCCCCCTCCGGCCCCCTCCGGCCCCCCCCCCCCCCAAGGGCGCCGAAGTTCAGCTTGCCCGGGGCGCCAGCAACCCTAGGGCCGGCGCTGCTCGAGGAGCCTCCCGAGTGGCAGTCCGCCGAGCTCGGAGGTGATCTAGGTGCTGCCTCATGACCTCAAACACGGACTTGGTATGATACTGGCCAGTTTGATGGCTGACAACGCCTGGAATACAGCGAGGACCTTCACCAAAGTTACGGGTGTGGACCATCTCATCAAGTGTGAAGCGTCGTAGAAGACGATGCCGAGTCGGGCTTGTAAATCATGTGTGCGGCTACTTTTGCACCAATGCTGGGGAGCAACAAACCCAACCGAGTCCCGAATCAGTAACCCATCAACATTTTGGCCAGGGCCACCCTGGTCTCCGCGTGAGTCGTAGTTCCATACAAGAACAGAAAACGTGCCTGCTGGGTATCCAAGGAACCTGCGGTTTGTTTCTCCAAGCCCCGGCTTCACTGTCTACATGGCATGCTCTTCCAATCCATTCGATGCTGGGTGATAAAGAATGGTGTGAACATGGCGAATGCCTTTCATTTTCGCGAATTCAGCAAACTCCTCACTAGTAAATGAGGCCCCGTTATCTGTAAGGAGCACGCATGGTAAACCATGGGTCATGAAAGAGTTGCACAACCTTACGCTGTTGCGTGGGAGGTGATGGACGCCATTTTGTGGACCTTCAGCCACTACGAGTGCGCTTCCTTGAAGATGAGAAACATGGATCATAGAAATGGGCCAGCGGGAACCGTGTGAAACCAAGCCATGGGATGTCCAGGTCACTTCCATGGGTGCAGAGGCGCTGCTGCCAAAGGCTTCTGATGGTCTTGTCGATCGGGACAGTGCTTGGCAACAACTCAAGGTCTGGAATTCCCAGCCACCAAGTGTAAATCCTGGCCAGCATTTTCAGCTTAGAGACACCTGGATGTGTCGCATGTAGGTCCTTTAGAACTGTTATTTAGTGGAATTTTTTGAGGACATTACCAGTGCAGTAGATAACGGGGAGCCAATGGATGTGGTATATCTGGATTTCCAGAAAGCCTTTGACGAGGTGCCACACAAAAGGTTGCTGCATAAGATAAAGATGCATGGCATTAAGGGTAAAGTGGTAGCATGGATAGAGGATTGGTTAATTAATAGAAAGCAAAGATTGTGGATTAATGGGTGTTTCCCTGGTTGGCAATCAGTAGCTAGTGGTGTCCCTCAGGGATCCGTGTTGGGCCCATAATAGTTCACAATTTACATAGATGATTTGGAGTTTGGGACCAAGGGCAATGTGTCCAAGTTTGCAGATGACACTAAGATGAGTGGTAAAGCGAAAAGTGCAGAGGATACTGGAAGTCTGCAGAGGGATTTGGATAGGTTAAGTGAATGGGCTAGGGTCTGGCAGATGGAATACAATGTTGACAAATGTGAGGTTATCCATTTTGGTAGGAATATCAGCAAATGTGATTGTTATTTAAACAATAAAATATTAAAGCATGCTGCTGTGCAGAGAGACCTGGGTGTGCTAGTGCATGAGTCACAGAAAGTTGGTTTACAGGTGTAACAGGTGATTAAGAAGGCAAATGGAATTTTGTCCTTCATTGCTAGAGGGATGGAGTATAAGACTAGGGAGATTATGCTGCAATTGTATAAGGTGTTAGTGCGGCCACACCTGGAGTATTGTGTTCAGTTTTGGTCTCCTTACTTGAGAAAGAACGTACTGACACTGGAGGGTGTGCAGAGGAGATTCACTAGGTTAATCCCAGAGCTGAAAGGGTTGGATTACGAGGAGAGGTTGAGTAGACTGGGACTGTACTCATTGGAATTTAGAAGGATGAGGGGAGATCTTATAGAAACATTTAAAATTATGAAGGGAATAGATAGGATAGATGCGGTTCGGTTGTTTCCACTGGTGGGTGAAAGCAGAACTAGGGGGCATAGCCTCAAAATAAAGGGAAGTCGATTTAGGACTGTGTTTAGGAAGAACTTCTTCACCCAAAGGGTTGTGAATCTATGGAATTCCTTGGCCAGTGAAGCAGTTGAGGCCCCTTCATTAAATGTTTTTAAGGTAAAGATAGATAGTTTTTTGAAGAATAAAGGGATTAAGGGTTATGGTGTTCAGGCCGGAAAGTGGAGCTGAGCCCATGAAAGATCAGCCATGATATCATTGAATGGCGGAGCAGGCTCGAGGGGCCAGATGGCCTACTCCTGCTCCTACTTCTTATGTTCTTATTATGTTCTTATGTTATGGGCCAAGGTTTAGAGAACCCCAAAGTGTATCATGGAGTTCACCTGACCCACAACATTTAATAGATTGGGGTATGGGGAGCACATGGCCCACTCTACAGATGTGGTACAGCAGAAATGGAAAAGTATTTTTTAAAGCAAAGCAATGTTTATTCTATGAACCTTTTTAAAACATACAGTGAACATCTTAGCAACCATCAATTCAAATACAAACCCCAAAGAATACAACACTAAGTAATGCTTACACTGTCCTTTTTACATCCAGAGGATATAAAAAAAATAACCTTTAACAGAAGCACATCAGGTTTGCATCCACTACTGAGAACATTTATAATTCTGAATTCACCAAATGATCAAGAGATAGTCTTTTCATGGCAGAGAGATCAACAGTACACCTGATTTGTCTGGCTTCAGCTCCAACACTGAAAACAAAACCAAAAAGACACAGACTCACCCAAGCTTTTCTCAAAGTGAAACTAAAAAGCAGAGCTAGAGCTCAGCTCCACCCACACTCTGACATCACTGCAGTAACATGGGCAGCCAAACTTTTCTTAAACACCCATTTCTTAAAGGTACTCTCACTTGACAAGAAGCAAAGCTTGCCCTTTTGTAGGGATGACAACCCTCATGCCCCACAGAAGGACACCGTTCTCGACGGTCAGCTCTGACAGCTTGGTAAAAAATACCTTTAACTCCACTGGAAGCTATCGTCGTGGTCCACCAGACAAAACCAAATTTTGCATCTTAACCAGCACCCGATTGTACTGCGTCCACTCGCGGATGCAGGTAGTGATCATGGGCTAAGTACATGGAATTTGGGATTGCCACAATTTAATGGAAAATGGGTGGATTCACCGTAACTAGGGGAAGACGACTCAACATGTCTGTATTCCCTCTCAGCGTTCCTGGGTGGTGTTCGAAAGAATTCTGGGACGCAGCCAGAAGCAGAGCCCACCTTTGGATTTGGGTTGCGCGATTGGTGGAACTGCCTTATCTTCGGTTTAGCTTCTGGGGCTGTTTAGCTCACAGGGCTAATCGCTGGCTTTGAAAGCAGACCAAGGCAAGCCAGCAGCACGGTTCGATTCCCGTAACAGCCTCCCCGAACAGGCGCCGGAATGTGGCGACTAGGGGCTTTTCACAGTAACTTCATTGAAGCCTACTCGTGACAATAAGCGATTTTCATTTTTCATTTCATGAAACAGAAAATTTATGATTAGTAATGATGAAACAATGGTGGCCTTAAAAGTACTGGGAAAATGTTTGACTCCGAATACGACCGTCAGACCCTCTTTCTCTATGTGCGCATAGTTATGGTCCGTATCATACTCCATGGGTGCTAGCTATGAAGAAAGGTTGAGTAGATTAGGATTGTTTTCGTTGGAAAGACGGAGGTTGAGGGGGGACCTGATTGAGGTCTACAAAATTATGAGAGGTATGGACAGGCTGGATAGCAACGAGCTTTTCCCAAGAGTGGGGGTGTCAATTACAAGGGGTCACGATTTCAAGGTGAGAGGGGGAAAGTTTAAGGGAGATGTGCGTGGAATGTTTTTTACGCAGAGGGTGGTGGGTGCCTGGAATGCTTTGCCAGCGGAGGTGGTAGAGGCGGGCACGATAGCATCATTTAAGATGCATCTGGACAGATATATGAACGGGTGGGGAACAGAGAGAAGTAGACCTTGGAAAATAGGCAACAGGTTTAGATAAAGGATCTGGATCGGCGCAGGCTGGGAAGGCCGCAAGGGCCTGTTCCTGTGCTGTAATTTTCTTTGTTCTTTCGTTGTTCTTTTGTAGCCATTACCATCCTGGAGTCAAACTATTGGATGGTCGTGGCTGTCACCCATCCAATGGGAGAGGTGCCACCGATGCCGTATGGTGACGTGTCGCACATCAGATACAAAGGCCTTAGTTTCGTCAAAATGGGTCAGTGTTCGTGACAAACCAACGTCTGCCTCACGCGCCGTAACGCAGCCTCCAGTTCATCACCCCAAACATGGGGCAGGCTTTTCTGCAGAAGAAAGTGAAGGGGAGCCAGGACTGTCAACAAGTTTGGAGTAGAACAGCCACAATAATTGACCAGGCCTAAGAAGGAGGGAAGTTCTGTAACATAACGTGGCAGAGGGGCCATCTTGATCACCTGTACTTTGTTGGCGACTGGACGCTGGCCATCCCGGTCGACCCGGTAGCCCAAATGTACCACTTCTTTAGCATTGAAAGCGCACTTCGCCTTACCCAGGTAGACGCATATTCTGAAAGTCTCTGCAATACCGCATCAAGGTTTTGCAGGTGCTCAGCCTCTGTGGCTCCCCTGAACAACACATCATCAACACATCATTGGGCAGCAGGGTAGCATGGTGGTTAGCATAAATGCTTCACAGCTCCAGGGTCCCAGGTTCGATTCCCGGCTGGGTCACTGTCTGTGTGGAGTCTGCACGTCCTCCCCCTGTGTGCGTGGGTTTCCTCCGGGTGCTCCGGTTTCCTCCCACAGTCCAAAGATGTGCGGGTTAGGTGGATTGGCCGTGCTAAATTGCCCGTAGTGTCCTAATAAAAGTAAGGTTAGGGGGGGGGGGGTTGTTGGGTTACGGGTATAGGGTGGATACGTGGGTTTGAGTAGGGTGATCATGGCTCGGCACAACATTGAGGGCCGAAGGGCCTGTTCTGTGCTGTACTGTTCTATGTTCTATGTTCTATAGACAGCAGCATGTGGAAGACCACGTAATATCCCTTCCATTACACGTTGAAACATTACACAAGCCGAGGATATGCTGAATGGAGGCTGGTTGTCCTCGTAGAAACCTTTATGAGTATTAATAGTAGTATATCTTCTTGGAGAATTTAGAACCATCTGTCAGCGTGGTGCGGAGATGTTTAATTTGATTTAGCGAACGTGAGGCCGTATTGACGGTTAACTTTCAATTGCAGTAAAGGCGGACAGTCCGATCCAGATTCATCACCGGAACCACCAGCGGGGCCAGTCAATGAAACAAACTGACCAAATTATACGGAGGCTCCCCAATCACTGCAGTCCGGCCTCGATCTTACCACCAATAACATAAGGAACCGATCAAGCACGAAGAAAACAGGGCCGGGGCTGCGATCCACGTGGATTTCTGCCACGGCCCCCTTACTTTTCCGAAGGCTTGGCCTGAAAACATCTGGAAGCATTCGCAATGTAATATATAAGTGCCCCCCCCCCGGTATCCCCTTGGAGGATATGTTGCCAGTTGATCCATAAATGGTGCAACCAATTCTGACACAGCAGACTGGGACTTCTCCCTGAACCACGATGAGGGGAAGGTGTAAGGATTGACAGCTGTAGACAACCGAGGTGAGCGTGGAACCTAATATAGTCAAACATTCCCCTGTATACGTGGCGAGGCAGGTGGCTGAATCAGCCAATGGTAATTGACTTGCTCCGTGTCGGATCCGGTCGAACATGTGGTTTGGCACCACTGGGACGGCAGCACCTGTATCCAACTCCACGTGGATTAAGTGTCCGTTGACCCACACATTGATACGTATAGGGGCTGTCCATGGTTTAGCCACACGGTTCAGCTGCATTTCTGACTCGTCTCCAGCTTCTTCAGGGTTGTCCAAATGTAGGGCCTATCACGGGGTCTACCTCGTCCCAAGTAGTCAGTTTGCTGTCCGGTGGCCTAGGTGACCTCCCGAATCGGCACCTCTCAAATCTGAAGCGGGTGTGTGCCGTGGCCCAGGGGCTTGAGACCTCGGGCTGATAGCATCTCGGCGGTCCGCTCTAGTCGCTGTAGGGTAGCGACTTCACCTCCATTTCTGGATTTCCTTGGGTACTCTAAATTTTAAATAAATAGATTGGCTGGCAATCTCAATGGCAATTCTCCCCAGATGGGATTGTAACCACCTAAGATGGACACTGGGCTAACAAAATGGAGAACTGCTAAGACTGTAGGGAGAAAACAGTTTTAGCCAGGACAAGCAGTAACGAAACTAGTTTATGGCCAGGTGAAAGATCTCAACCAAAGGTGTAAATAGCAAAACGCTTTGCATAGTAATGAGGCAATCCAGATCTGGGCACACACAATAGCAACATTTGGGTTTGAATGGATACTTTGAGTGGACGCCCAGACGAAACGGCACCAGAAGTATCCATCACAAAAGACCCTAGAGACCGCCCCACCCATCGAGAAGAGACCCTCAGATTGGGGGATTTGTAAGACATCGATTGGGAAATGACCCAATCGATACATGGCAGGTAAAGGCCCGCCCCGAAAAGGCACGGACATTGGGGGACCTATAAAAGATAGACCCCGCACATGGTTCTGTCTGTTTTTGCTCCGGCTCCGCTGTTGACTCCGGCCCAGATCTGCTGTTGTATCCTGACTCCGACTCCAGCCGTTGATCCTGTCTCCCATCACCAGCCGTTGAGCACCAGCCATCGTTCAGTAAGTGCCAAAACGACGCTCGCTACGTGAACCCGGCATTACTTATACATTATTCGACTATTAGCGAACAGAAGGTGCAGCCCAGAAAGGAACAAAGGCCTTGTCCCCTGACCTTGCTGGTTCCTACTTAGATAAGTATTTAGTTGTTTAATAGTAGAAATAAGTATTAGTCTTTAGCGTATGCATGCGTATTTATTATATTTGTATAATAAATATTGATCGTTTGAACTTACTAATCGGTGTATAGTTTTATTACTTTGAACCTGACCTTGAAATACTTGTGAGGTGTCTAAATACGGCACCTGGCAACTCCGAACTGAAAATACACACACAGAGCTGTAGCAGTGTTAAGCACACGGCCTTTAAACGGAGGTGTGTTAATACACTCCAATAAACGCGTAATACACTCAAGTAAAACGTGCAACATTTAGTGGCGACTCCGCCGGGACGCGGTTACAAGTGGCACCCCCACTTCGTCGAGGACCCTGAAATTTGAATTAGAAATCTGAGTAACGAAAAAGGAAAGAAATCACAAGTATTCAAGGTGTTCAAACGAATAAACATAATTCGGAAGTGTGTTTAGTGCATGCGGACTAACAGGGTTGTAAGGAAAACCTGAAAGTATTTTTGTTGCGACAAACTTTCGGGAGTTTTGTGAACGGAACATAGCGTAAGCCTTACCCATTTCGTGAGACATAACCTCAACACCCCCTGTTCCAAATTAAAGTGAGTCAGAGAAAATGGCCATGCAGGCAATGGAATGCCTCATGAATCCAGAACGGTTTGTGGTCGCAGCGACCAGCAGTAGCCGAGTAGGTCAGTGTCCCGTGTGGGAGCTGGAACTCCGCAAGTATCTGCAAGGAAAGGGATGGCCCCTTTGGAAAGAGTTCTGTATGAATGAGGAGACAGGTCCCGGAAGTATAGGACATACTTGGTGGGAGAATCTCTCTCAAATTCATAAGAAAAATATGAGTAAAGCACGCAAGCCGATGGCAATCGTGTCCTGTTTGGCACAATTGCGAGGCACAGAGGAGGTCGTTCAGACGCTCCGGGCAGAATTAGAAGAGAGAAATCGGATGAGTAAAGTGGATGCCAGGGACATCGAGAAGGAAAATATGGATCTTAGAGGGAAGCTGGCAGAGAAAGGTAGAGAGGTGGATGATGCCAAGAGGGCACATCAGTGTGGTCTAGCCCATCTCAGCAGTTCTCAGACCCAGTACGAAAAGGCCTATCAGGACGTGCAACGTGCCGTCCTGATAAGAGAAGAATCAGAGAAGCAGGTAGAGGCTTTGCAGAGGCAATGCTCTGACCTAAAGGCAGCTTTAAGAGCACTCCATGCTGCCACCACAGAACAAACACAGAACAAAATGCAGGAAGCAGATTGCGGAGCTGCAATCGCTGCTTTCAGTGCAGTATGGGTTCCAAAGCACCTTTGGAACGCAGTTAGATGAGGAGAATGCCCCAGACTGGAAGGAATTAAGCGAAACAGCGCAGCGTTATGTTCAGGGAACATGTGCGCCAGCAGCGCAGCAGAAAAGACAAGCTCCCCAACCCCCCACAGATCAGATAGTTACCGCACCAATGAATCCAGTCACCACCCAAAGAAAGGCTACCACAGAAGGCGCACCCAATATCACCTACACCACCCCCTTAACTGTAACCCAACTCAGGGACGCGTGTGAGAAGATCACTCCGTTTCTCCCCACCGCAGACCCCCACCAATTTTTCGCAAAAGTAAAGCAACAGGCAACCATGTACGGCCTGGACGAGAGAGAGCAGGTTAAGCTCACGGTTCTGAGTTTAGACCAATCGGTAGTAGCAGCCCTCCCCGACCCACAGAACGTTGGCGGAGGCACCCTAGAGGAAATGCACACCTCCATTTTAGATGCCATAGGGTATAACCGAGGTGACCCAGTAGAAGGACTTAACAAGTGCCAACAGAAGAAAACCGAGCACCCCACAGCATTTGCAGGAAGGCTGTGGATCCATTTTAACGCAGTTTTTGGCGATTTAAATAGAGCCCATTTAAATAGAGCCCATGAAAACATGGTTAAATGGACGCGCACCATAATTTCCCATGCCACAGATGCAGGACAGAGTGCTTGCAACAGCTATGACCCCTCAGAAGAGGCCCATAATTAGAAGTGGGTCCTGAAAAGATTGTCCCGTGCTTGGGAGCAATCAGTTCAGGGCAGAGGCAAAGTGAAGTCCCCAGAAGAAGCTCAGGCTGCAGCGGACATTCAGGCAGTGAGAGCGCTCCAAAACCCCGCGTGGGTAAATGAAGGAAGGAACAGCCCTCCACAGAAGTCGCAGGAATGCTACAACTGTGGCCAGTTAGGACATTGGGCTAAGGAATGTAATGCACCCCAAAGATCACAGAGAGGCCAGCAGACAGGCACTCTGAATAGGAATAAAGCCAAACCAATCCATAGTATAGGGATACAGTCAGGACAGACCAATGTGGACGGGACGGACTGACGGTGTTCGCGCTCCCCCACTTGGGTCTGTGACACACTTTGGGATCAATCCGGAAGACCGGTAGTCACAGCTAAGGTTAGAGGGAAGCCCATAGAGTTACTTTGGGACACAGGAGGGTCCCGCACCACGATTAGTTCCACCACCACGGCACAGGCAGACATGTGGCCGACCACCTACACCATCACACTTAGCGGTTTCACAGGACACTCGCAGCAGGGACACATTACAGCACCCGTAGCAATCCAGCTAGGGAACATTTCCACCAAACACCCCGTCGTTCTAGTAAATCTTCCCCGGACAGCAGAACACATCCTGGGGATAGATTTTATGAATGCCCATAGCCTGTCGTTCGACCCAGTTAACCAGTGTGTCTGGCGAATGGCAAGATCAGACAGAGCACCCGCTACTCTCACAGTGGGAGAGTACGCTAATCGGATTAGCGCAGTAGGAGACTATTCATTTGACCTGACTGCACTAAACACGGACAGACAAGTAAAGGCAGTATTACACAAACATAGGACAGCATTTGCCAGCCACCGGCACGACTGTGGCAGAATGACTGGACAAATTCACATTACCGGACCTGACCCCCGACCACAGAAACAATACAGATTTCCCCTAGAAGCAGAGGGAGAAATAGAGAAGGTATTAGGTAGCTTATTGGAGCAAGGTGTGCTTAGAACAGTAGCCTCGACCAATAATGCCCCTATTTGGCCAGTGAGAAAGCCCGACGGATCATGGCGTCTGACCATCGATTATCGGGAGCTCAACAAAGTAACCCCAGCAGTAGCCCCCACGGTAGCAACAAGTCCCGAGACCATGCTCAAACAGGGACTCAACTCCAAATTTTTCACGGTATTGGACATTAGCAACGGCTTCTGGTCAATCCCATTGGCAAAGGCGTGCCAGTACAAATTTGCCTTCACTTTCAAAGCACAACAGTATACGTGGACATGCCTTCCACAAGGATTCCACAATTCCCCCTCCATTTTCCACCGACAGCTGGCGAATGGTTTAGAAAAATTTTCCCGCCCCGAATGTCTGGTACAGTATGTAGACGACCTACTACTGCAGACAGACACAAAGGCAGAGCACATTACGCTTCTGGCCGAGCTCCTGGAACTTTTAACCTCAATTGGCTGTAAAGTTAACCCAAGAAAGGCCCAGATTTTGGAACACAAAGTGATGTGTTTGGGTACAGTCATCACACACGGCAAACGCGAGATTGAATTCAAAAGAATTGATTCGATTGTCAAATTGCCCCTTCCCCAGAATGTTTCAGCCCTACGGTTGTTCTTAGGACTGGTTGGTTATTGTCGGAACCACATCGACGGATTCGCGACAAAGGCAGCCCCACTCTCAGACCTCCTTAAGAAAGGAGCCCCCCGGGAATGGCTTCCGCAGCATACAGAGGCTGTGGAGGAGTTAAAGAGAGCCCTTAGCGCAGCACCCGCGCTACAAGTCCCAGACCAACTTTCCCCCTATGCAATAGAGGTAGCGAGCACAGATCTAACCCTCTCGGCCGTGTTACTTCAGGAACGGCACGAGCAGCTAAGACCAGTGGCTTATGCCTCCCGACTTTTAGACCCAGTGGAACAAGGATTTTCAGCCTGCGAGAGGCACCTCCTAGCAGTTTTCTGGGCAGTTCAGTACTTCTCGTACATTACCGGACTCAACCCCATCACTATTTTGACCGAGCACACCCCCACACAGTTACTCCTAGACGGTCGACTGAAGGACGGTTCAGTTAGCCAGATTAGGGCAGCTAGGTGGACACTACTCTTACAAGGACGGGACATTACGGTTAAACGGACCCGCAAACACATTTTTAGCCGACAACCTCCAATATCCAGGACAGTCCCATGATTGTGAAATTGTAGCTCCCCTGCATAACACAGGACCCTTCATAGCGAAGATAGGGAAGATAGGAAGATAGGGAACCCAAGACAAAGCCCCCAACACACAGACACGTGTGGACCACTACGGATATACGTGGACGGTTCATCCACGGTTTTAGAAGGTGAGCGTATCACGGGATGCGGCATCTATGTCGAGGACGCGCAGGGTCGCGCACTCGAAGAAATAGCGTTAAAATTGCCAGGTCACTTAGGCGCGCAGGCAGCAGAGCTCGCGGCCATAGCTTATATAGTGGACCACCCCGATTCTTTCCCCAGCCCGGCGGACATATATTCGGACAGTCTATATGTCTGCAACAGTTTGACAGATTTTCTACCCCTGTGGAGGACACGAGGTTTTGTCTCCGCAGACGGGAAACCCCTTCCATCAGCCCCTTTACTCCGACACATTTTAGATAAAGCGAAGGACAGAACCTTCGGCATTATAAAAGTTAGAAGCCACCATAGGTCATCCCCCCCCGGGAATGTAAAAGCCGACGCACTGGCTAAGGCAGGTTCCAGGCGAGGACACTTATGGACACCCCCAGCTAGCGCACCAGCTAGCGCCTCTGTGAGCGCACTTCAAGTCTCACAGACCGATATCAAGGATTTAGCTGAAGCACAGAAGCAGGATGAGGATCTCAGGGAGATTTTTAAAGGCAACTTTGTGCCTCAGTTTGACAAGTTTAGACACGCACTGACCACACATGAGGGTGTGATCATCAAGGACCAGCTTTATGTGGTCCCGCAGCAGGACAGGAATCAAATGATTGCTTTGTTCCATGACGGGCATGGACATCAAGGAATCGACACGACCACGAGGCACCTCAGGCAGCTCTGTTGGTGGCCTAACCTAAGGACAGATGTAACTCACTACATCGAGAATTGCCTTATTTGCACCCAGAATAACCCGGAGAGGTATTCTAAAAAGGCACAGCTTCGGCATACTCGACCAGTTAATGGCCCCTGGACAAACCTCCAGATCGACTTTATAGGACCATTGCCCCCTTGTAGGAATGGCTATAAATACGTTCTGGTGGTAATCGATACCTTTACCAAATGGGTAGAGGCATTCCCCTCAAGAACGAATACAGCTAAGACAGCTGCAAAGATCCTGACCCACCACATCTTCACGAGATGGGGTTTAACCCGAAGTATTGATTCGGACCAGGGATCTCACTTCACAGGACGGGTCATGAAGAACGTCCTGACTATATTCGGCATCAAACAAAACTTTCATATTGCGTATCACCCACAGTCCAGCGGGATTGTAGAGCGCATGAATCGGACCCTAAAATCCACACTTAGAAAAATGGTTCAAGAAAACAACTCAACATGGGATTCAGTGCTCCCATTTGCACTCATGTTTATCAGAAATACAGTTTCAACTTCCACAGGATACACACCACACACACTCATGACCGGACGCCCTATGAAAGGTACAGAATTCCTTTTAGGACTGGACATGACTAGCCCCGAAGTGACGGCCCTCACACACGAAAAGACAGTTAAAGACCTGGTTGAGACTGTGAGGTCTGCACAGATCGCAGCCACAGTTCAACTAGGGAAACGGCGTACACAAAGCACAGCATGCTTTAATAAGACCGTACACCCCACAGAATTCCAGGTTGGGCAACAGGTAATGCTATCTGTATATAACCCCAGCAGTTTTTTGGCACCAAAATATTCCGGCCCATATTCAATTTCGGATAAAATTAGCCCCTCAGTTTACAAGATAAAATATCCCACTGGAAAGACCGCGTGGTTCCATATTAACCAGCTAAAGGCATATGGAACACAGTCCAACCATGCACACCATGTCCTGCTAGACGCAGCAGAACACCTCACCCCGCCCACTAGAGACACGGTTCCACCATCCCCCTCACAGACCAGTTCTTCATCGGACTCGCCCACGACTCCGCCCACTGACCAGAACAGACCATGCCCCGAAACGCCCACAAGCTGCCGCAGCAGAGACAGCGATACAGACACTGACTCTGAGGACAGCCACAGCACACCACACTACAGCCCACACTGCAGCGACTATGACCCTGACTCCAGTGACCCCATGGAAGTCACTTATATTAAAAACCCAGACCCACCACCCGACCCCGACTACCCCGACAATACCCATTCACTTTTAGACCCAACACTCTGGCACAGGGACAATTCGTACAGACTTGTCCGCAACGATGAAAGTGACCCCCGGTCACATAATTCAAAAATTTCATGCCTGATCCACACAAGGGTGTGGGATCCGGGAGAGCAGGACGACACGGTGTCTGAATCCCGATACGGCAACCTCTTTGTGACCCTGTTCACAGAGACAGAGGAAAAGTGAGGTGTCCAGATGATGTAAAATAGGAATCGCTTGAGGGAAGCGATGTCCTTTCTGATGGAACCTGCACGTATGTTTTGTTTGTGAGTTTATGTTTGTTTGTTTTAATGTTATTGGTTCAGTTGGAGGCTGGACACCTTCTTTTCAGCTGAAAAGATTGTGACCACCTCGCACGCACTTTAGTTTGTCCGCCGATACCTTTGAGAACTTCGGTTCCCAACCCAATGGTTTGATTGGAAATCTTTTCAGCTGTAAGGCTTGTGATCGCCTTACATGCACACTAAGTTTGTCCGCAGATACCTCTTAGAACTTCAGGTGTATCCTCTGGTGAACCGACACGGTTCACGACTTGTTCCCTGTTTTTAGATGAAGGAGCATCTTGGCTCCTCCCTTGTTTTTAGGTGACCTTCTATTCGGCGAATAGAGGCTGCAAATCCACGGTAAACACATTCTTGCCCGTTTAATCCAGGTTACTCAGGCAGTGGACAAACGGCACTGAGGATCCGCCCTGTCTGAGAACCCACTTTGGTCAGCCAAGCTCGGGTACGGCACAGTACGCCTTACCCGGGGATCCCATTCAAATCGTACCCGTAGCGGCCCATACGCAACCCATTCGACCTTTTCTTTCAAATTTGTTTTCATTTTTCATTAGGCAGCCCTTAGGCCGCCATCCCACATGCTATTTACATCCAGGAACATTCGGATGGTAAATTAGCAAAGCCTGCGAGACGGCTCGCAGGAGGAAAGTTGTTAGGTGTATTCTGTTCATTAAATTCGCTTTTGAAAAAAAAAAATGAGGGGAGTCACAGGGTGTGACTTGGCCAGTCATTTTAAAGGGTCAATTGGAATTAGAGGACAGATACACTAACAAGTACGGATATTAAACTGTGTATTGACAGATACTGTGCTTGATCCCATAGCTTTCGAAGGACGAAAGAGGGTTCACAGCAAGGATCGGCCATACAGGAGGAAGAGAAAGAGAACGAAGAGAAGACCACGATGGAAGCCTACCTATTACTGTTAAATGTTATATTTGTATGTGTGGAAGCGAGTCACGTTTCCCCCACAACCCCCGCCGTCAATGTTTCCCTCACACCAACTCCCCCGTGCTCAGCTCTGATCAGTGAAGTTCAGACCTGGTGCACAAAATTTATGACATGGTACTCCATGTCATATGTGATTGAATCACTGCTAGTGATCGCAATCCTCTGCATAATCGTACAGACCCTCAGGTTGAGGAAATGGAAAAGGAGAGCCTCCCGTTCCTGCCCCTCAACCGTCTATGGAGTTCGATCCCCTATTTTTCGGTTTCATCAATCCCCCTTGCCCCTTGATGAATAAAGCATTATGTGAATAAAAGATACCCATGTATTATATTGTCCTGGACTCGACTGCCGAGTCAGGAAATGTTATGTAATGTGGTATGAATGAATAAGGTTTAGACTGTAATAAAATGTTTAAGGTAAGATAAGGATAGTTGTGATAGGTAGAGGTTCCCGGTTTTGGTAATGCATGTCCCCTTTGACATAGCGCCAAGTAGAGATGTCAGGTAAAAATTTTTCTTCCCATAGTCAAGGACAGAATAGATGCCCAGGAACTTGCCGAGGTCAGGGAACACAAAGAAGGCACCCAGAAGCACTCGAAGCAACGTGCATAGGTGATCCTTCACAATTTTTATTGTGAGGATCACAAGGAGGGAATGTAGCCACCTAAGATGGACACTGGGCTAACAAAATGGAGAACTGCTAAGACTGTAGGGAGAAAACAGTTTTAGCCAGGACAAGCAGTCTGCAAAGGCTAATTAGCATTCTGCACGTAACAAAACTAGTTTATGGCCAGGTGAAAGATCTCAACCAAAGGTGTAAATAGCAAAACGCTTTGCATAGTAATGAGGCAATCCAGATCTGGGCACACACAATAGCAACATTTGGGTTTGAATGGATACTTTGAGTGGACGCCCAGACGAAACGGCACCAGAAGTATCCATCACAAAAGACCCTAGAGACCGCCCCACCCATCGAGAAGAGACCCTCAGATTGGGGGATTTGTAAGACATCGATTGGGAAATGACCCAATCGATACATGGCAGGTAAAGGCCCGCCCCGAAAAGGCACGGACATTGGGGGACCTATAAAAGATAGACCCCGCACATGGTTCTGTCTGTTTTTGCTCCGGCTCCGCTGTTGACTCCGGCCCAGATCTGCTGTTGTATCCTGACTCCGACTCCAGCCGTTGATCCTGTCTCCCATCACCAGCCGTTGAGCACCAGCCATCGTTCAGTAAGTGCCAAAACGACGCTCGCTACGTGAACCCGGCATTACTTATACATTATTCGACTATTAGCGAACAGAAGGTGCAGCCCAGAAAGGAACAAAGGCCTTGTCCCCTGACCTTGCTGGTTCCTACTTAGATAAGTATTTAGTTGTTTAATAGTAGAAATAAGTATTATTCTTTAGCGTATGCATGCGTATTTATTATATTTGTATAATAAATATTGATCGTTTGAACTTACTAATCGGTGTATAGTTTTATTACTTTGAACCTGACCTTGAAATACTTGTGAGGTGTCTAAATACGGCACCTGGCGACTCCGAGCTGAAAATACACACACAGAGCTGTAGCAGTGTTAAGCACACGGCCTTTAAACGGAGGTGTGTTAATACACTCCAATAAACGTGTAATACACTCAAGTAAAACGTGCAACAGGATGCAAGCCCTGACACATTTAATGCTGTGTAGCATCCAACTTGTTAGTAGGTAAGTTGCCTACTGGTGATTTAGTTGAGATGGGGGTGGGGGTTACAGGGAAGGAATACGGTGTGCCGTAAAATCCACCTCTAGGTCTCCTAAACCCAGAAAGGTGTTGTCAAGTTGAAATAGTTGTGCTGGAATCTGTCCCTTTGTTGTAAGATGAAAAGCAGTGATAATTAGCAATAGCAGATTAACATTTCTACTTCTATACAGCACTAGTGTTTTCCGTTGCCATGGAGTGAAGGTTACTGGAAGCCATTTTAACATCAGATTACCAGTTTTGCTATAACTGAGAGATGATAGAGAAAAAAGGGCAGATGCAATTTGTTCTTTGTTGATCTGCAGTGACTCGCAGTAGGGGAGCAAAAAAGACAGATGTTAACCTGGCCTGCACCGTAAACAGAAGTTGCTGACATTATTGTTTGCCATGCAGAATGCATGTGGGAGCTTAGGTTTCTCAGTATGGAAACATAATTCATGAGAAGAGAAAACAAGCTTGGAGACTTTGCTGAGCTGCAAGTAAAGGGAGAATCCCCAGGACAATCTCACTGTGAACGGTAGTATTAAGAAAGGGAAAGAATAGAAACAAACCTTGGGAGCTGAAAACATTTCTGAACTGTCTCCAGGAGATTGAATGTCTACTGAAGAGACTGAATACGATAACAAAATTGGGGTTTCCTGTTGTTATTGAAAGTAGAAAGAGTTTTACTCTTTTTGTAGTTTGAAGGATAGGTCGCTGACAAATAGTGAATAGTGTTGAATTAATAATGTTTTATCTTTAGTCATTGTTACAGTAAAAGTACATCCTTTCAGCTCTGAATCATTGTGCATAGCAGAATGCCACATATGTTCTCTGAAGGTTGAAGGAATGACTTTCACCAAGACTTTTCTTGAAGGCAGCTAAGTCTCCTTCTCTGAGAACTGGATACCAGTTAGTACCAGTTGTCTGCCCATATTTATTATATTAAACGTTAGTACTGCTTCAGAGATCGGCAAATTTGATATTGTGGACATTTTGTCCAATTTGTTAAAGTCCATCATTTTTACTTCCATGCAATGATTAAATCAAACTCGAAAAGGCATTGTGTACATCTTTCTTATTGATTTCATTGAGGATTTCTCTTAGAAAGTTCAAACTTTCAACACTATCCAACTGATTGGCATCCATCTCAGAAAATACCTTGGGCAGGATTCTCCATTTGGGAGATGTTGTCCTGCAGAAGCTGAATTGCACCTGATTTCAATCAGGAAGTGATTCCCAGCTGTTAGCCATGCAAATTATTGCATGGTGTGTATTGTGAGGGATTTCCTATGGAATCCCACTATTGGGCTGCCAATTTGAGCAGATGGCCCAATAGCGAGGTCTGACGGCTGGCCCATCCCCACCTCCCCCCAACCCTCACCCCGCAGTGCAATTCCACGCTACCCATATGGGATTTTCAGGGAAACCCTTGTGCCCGCCCCCCGCAGTACTGGGGTGACCTGACCACCCCACCAGAGACCCCCGAATTAAAGAGACCCCCCCAGAGACCCTCAAATTAAACATACACCCCTGAGAT
Organism: Scyliorhinus canicula; assembly: GCF_902713615.1. Lineage (NCBI taxonomy): Eukaryota > Metazoa > Chordata > Chondrichthyes > Carcharhiniformes > Scyliorhinidae > Scyliorhinus > Scyliorhinus canicula. Next base: position 170,108,932 of record NC_052146.1, read on the forward strand.
CCCCTAATTTAAGAGCCCCCAGAAACAACCTAAATAAAGAGACGCACCCCAGAGACCCCTCTCCAATGGACGAAAGAGTTACCCCCTTGGCGCACCCTAAGGTCTACCGCGTCAGTGACTCGCTTGTTAGGACCTGCACTGATTCTTGCCCAAGTGATTCCTGGCCCAGAAGACAAAGAATCACTAGGGCCCAGAGAATATGGTGGCCATCATGTTAATAGGATGTAAATGGGTCTTAATGACCCATTTGCATCGTTCTGCTGGAGCGGGTGGCAAACCTTGATCCGATGCCAGTGGGGGACTGGAGCATCGGAATTAATTAGACGACATCAAATGCATTGCTAAAGATTGGGAAGATTCTGGGCGGGAGTGTTCGCAGCCTTAGACAGGATAGTAGAGGAGGAGGTGGACGCGGAACCTTTGGAGGTGATATTTGGGGTTTCAGAGAAGCCGGAGCTCATGGAGAGGAGGAAGGTTGATGTCGTGACCTTCGCCTCTCTGATTGCACGCTGACGAATTTTGCTGTTAGCAAAAGCACACCCAAGGGACATTGGTTCCAGTCTGGCCCAGGTGTAGACCGTCCAATTTGTAGTAGTCCCACCTCCCCCAGAACCGGTCCCAATGTCCCAAAAATCTGAACCCTCCCTCCTGCACCATCTCTCAAGCCATGCATTCATCCTGCCTATTCTTTCATTTCTACTTTGACTATCACAGTAGCAATCATAAGACTACTACCTTTGAGGTCCGACTTTTTAACTTGGTTCCTAACTCCCTAAAATCTGCTTGTCGGACCTCATCCTGTTGTTTACCTATATCGTTGGTGTCTATATGCACCACGACAACTGGCTGTTCACCCTCCCCCTTCAGAATGTTCTGCAGCCGATCTGAGACATCCCTGACCCGTGCACCTGGGAGGCAACATACCATTTGGGAGTCTCGTTTTCGACCACAGAAACGCCTGTCTACTCCCCTTACAATTGAATCCCCTGTGACTATAGCCCTTCCACTCTTTTTCCCGCCCTACTGTACAGCAGAGCCAGCCACGGTGCCTTGAACCTGGCTACTGCTTCCTTCTCCTGGTGAGCCATCTCCCCATCCAAAATGGTATACCTGTTTTGGAGGGAGATGACCGCAGGGGACACCTGCACTGCCTTCCTGCTCTTTCTCTGCCTTTAGGTGACCCATTCCCTTTCTCCCTCAGCAATCCTAATCTGTGGTGTGACCAATTCACTAAACGTGCTATCCACGACCTCCTCAGCAACTGTCACTTGACAACAGCTTCTCCACAAACCACCTTCTGGATACAGTGACTGCAATGCAATGATGCAAATTTCCCCGCTACAGACAATCAGCGGCTCCACTCTGCTGCCCTCTGCTGGATGCTTGCCTTCACTTTCAAGCTGATGTCCCTGTAAGGAAGCAGATTAATATCTATCGATTTGCCTTCCCAAGCATTTCTACCGAACAGAGGCAAAACGTTCTTCAAAATAATCGTTCCTGCTGTCGGTGAATCTACCCTTATATCTCACTCAACTGAGAGCGCAATGCGGTCGGTAGATGCCGGAGAGGCCACCTGTGGGATTCCCGGCAGCCTTCACAACTCACGGGAAATACCCAAGTTGCATGAGGCATTGGAATCAGAATCCTGCCCAAAATAGGCAAGACCAAACGGCACACCCCTATGTAGGTTTTACACCTACATAGACAAGCGTACCTGGGATCCACCAGCCTCCCGGGATATACCAGCCTCCCGGGATCTACCAGCCTCCCCAACGAAGATGCAGCTGGGTGCCATTCAGTACTGGTCCACACAAACGTGAACCAGGTGGAACAGCACCCAGTTCTCCAAAGCCATCAGAGGCCCCTGAGTGGCCAGGGATAGTTCACTGTGGCCCCCTTGCAGTCCCATGGAAGGAAGGCACCTTGTTGACACTGCAAGGGTCAGTACGTGATGGGAACCATGACCATGAAAATAGAGTGAAGGGCGTAAGAGCGGGGGGGGGGGGGGGGGAGAGAAAGAGGGTGCAGGGCAGGTAAATAAGGGCCTCTGGGAGGTTGGGGGGTAACGGATGGGGGGTCTTGGGGTGGCTTGAAGAGAGGGCCCCCAGGGACCTCAAAGTGGGATATCCTGGAGTGGTGTGGGATAATGCCCATATGTGTGGGGTGTGGCATTGCCCATGTGGGTGGAGGACCCACAAGCTCATTTAGAGTTCTGGGCACCCTTTCAAATGGTGGCCCGATCTCTGAGTTCACCTCCCCGCTGGAAAAAAGCGTAAAACCAGTGAGAAACTCCCCAGGGCCCAGAAAAGTGACTAAGTGTCATTTGATAGCGGTGGGGAACTAGCCAGCAGAGCCGAGGGAAACTCCCTGCAAAACCTGCACAAATTAACTGAGGAATTTTCCCATTAAAATTCCACCCTCTGTTCTGTACTTCATTTGTACTTCATTTTTGTACTTCATCTTTCCGATCCATGGGCCAAACTTCCTTCCCTTTGTCTTGTACTTCCAACCAGTTTTTATATGTTCCAGTGGCCTTACCTGCTCTACTAGCGATAGTTGTGTCCTTCCACTGACTGTCCTTTCAGGAAAGTCTGCCACTCTAGATAAATAGCCTCATAGTTTGACAGAATTCCTGGGCGGGATTCTCTCAGCTGAGTCTGGGCCGGAGAATCGCCGGGCCGGGCGCAAATCACACGACGCTGCCCCTACACCGGCCCACTGATTCTCCAGCGAGCAGAGAATCGGCACCATTGGTGCCGGCGCTGTTGGTGTGGCGCCAGTCGGGGGCCGCTCTACACGCCCCCCCCCCCCCCCCCCCCCCCGGCGATTCTCCGCATGGGATGGCAGTAAAAATGAATCTGAGTCCTACCAGCGCCGTCCACGTGTGGTCTTACCCGGCGGGACCTTGGCGTGGATCCATCCGGGGGCGGCCTGGTGAGGGGGCAGGGAGGTCCGACCCGGGGGGCCTCCGCTGTGGCCTGGTCTGCGATCGGGGCCCGCCGATCGGCTGGCTGGTCTCTCGGGCTGGGGGCCTCTTTTATTCCGCGCCGGCCCCTGTAGCCCTATGCCATGTTGCGTTGGGGCCGACGCGGAGAAGGAAGCCACCGCGCATGCACACTTGCGCGCAACCGCACTGGTCGGTCTGCACATGTGCAGACCCGCGGTGCCCATTTGACGGCAGAATCAGCAGCTGGAACGGCGTGGGTCACTCCAGTGCCGTGCTGGCCCCCTGTAGAGATCAGAATCACTGGGCCTGAGGGCATGAATCCCACCCACTATGTCTCTCTTCAGATACCTTGTCAATTTCTGCAATTTGGTTCTCATAATTAATTAAAAAAAATAAATGTAGAGTACTCAATTATTTTTTTCCAATTAAGGAACAATTTAGCGTGTCTAATTCACCTACCCTGCACATCTTTAGGTTGTGGGAGTGTAGACCCACGCAGACATGGGGAGAATGTGCAAACTCCACACAGACAGTGACCCGAGGTCGGGATTGAACTCAGCGCTGTCGTCAGCAATGTGAACCACTGGGCCACCGAGCCGCCCCTTGTCCTCATAATTCTATAACATATGTAACAGCAGTACCTAGTTCCTCAGCATGTTTAATAACCCCTTTTGAATATGCAAACTTTTAACCTGTGCCCTCTATTCTTACCAAATGTACCCAAACAGTCTGGTTTCTATGCTGCAAAATGGTTCTTTTACCAGCTGTGCCTATAATCTTTACTGGACATTTCAACTCGTTGAATCCATCTCTTTTATCATAGGTCATGCCTGCCTGTTTGAAAATAGTTCCCGATGGCCGTACATTGTGCCTAAAAGCTCTCTAAATTCTTTCTGAGATTTCTGCTTTAAGGAATGCTCTTCTTTCCATGTGCAATGTGCAGAGGTAGATCTAATCGCAGTCTCCTTCCAAACTGGAAGATGATCATTCATGACCAAAGGAATTTCGGGATTTCTCCCAAAAACCAACCGATATGGACTGTCGCCCCCAACCATCCATAATGAATTATTTGCATGGACGGACCATGCTATAGCCAAAGTTAATTTACAATTTGGCCTCCCTTCCAAAATTTTACGAAGCATTTCATCTCTCGCAGCATGATTTCTTTCGCACACCCTGTTACTAAATGGACTTTCCGCAGCTGTATTGATAACTATTATGTTTATGTTCTCACAAATATCCTGAAATTCACCGTTAGCAAATTCCCCCTCCATTATCAGGGAGGACCTTTGCCGGCCGTCTCAGTCTGGCTCTAATCATTTTTCCATTATCTGCCCCACAATTGTTTTATTTTCTTTACTATGTATAATCATCGACTGACTAGACCTTTGTTGCCATGTCTACAAAGATCCATAGCCACAATTTCATTAAAATCTCTCGCTAGGGGCATACTCATTGTGGATCACGATGGTGTTCCTCCATATATCTTACATATATCACATATATTGCTTGTCTGTTTGTATAAGTTTGGTGTATTCTTCATCTCTGAAACCTGTCTCCCTGAGCAACTTTTTAATCTTTGGGAAGACAGATAGGCAACTTTCCGATGCAACTTTAACACAATCAACTTTTTGTTTTCTCGACTACTATTCATAAAATCCTACAGTGCAGAAGGAGACCATTAAGCCCATTGAGTCTGCATCTACACTCCGAAAGAGGTCCCTACCTAGGCACACAGCCCACTCATTCCCCATAACCCTACCTAACCTGTACACCTTTGGACACTAAGGGCAATTGATCATTGCCAATCCACCTAACCTGCACATCTTTGGACTGTGGGAGAAAACCAGAGCATCCGGTGGAAACCCATGCACACACGGGGAGAACATGCAGACTCCGCACAGCCAGTCACCCGAGGCCGGAATTGAACCGAGTTCCCTGGCGTGTGAGGCGACTAAAATGATTCCTTCCAGCGACTTTACAAGGAATCACTACTCTTCAGTGATTTAAGAGTATTATCATCCCAAAATCTGAAACTCGTGAAACTTCCAAATTCCTTTGTTCCATTCTTTGTCACTTGAGTCCACTCCACATACTATAGGTGTACATCTGCTACTATGGCACAATTGAAGGCCTTTGTGACCTCCACTTTCGTCACCAGGCTGAAACTTCTCATTACTAAGGCAATGCCTTCTCTTTGGTTAATATCTTCCGCTTCTTCTTCAGTGCCTTTGGTCTCAAATGTTTGGTTTCAAATACCCTGGGCGGGATTCTCCACAGTTGCTGAATCGATACATTTGGTGCCAGTTTTGCTGTCGTGAAAGTCCACGAATTCTGCATCGGCATCAACGCTGGATTCTCCGATTTTGAGGCTATGTTCGGTGGAAGTGTCTAGTTTTACAATGAAAAAGTTGTGGCCGCCCCGCACCGATGCTCTGTCCTGTGGGGAGCTAAAGCTGTGCTTTACCTGCAGATACGGATGGAGAATTGCCGGATTCCGTGGCTGCCCCCTATTTCGGTGTGAAAACAGATTCTCCGGGCAATCGCCGAAATCGATTTCAGCGTCGGCAATTGGAGAATCCCTCCAACTGTCTCAGAAACGGAGAATCCCACCCTCTATTATATATATTGCTCAGGACAGTTTATTGCACAATGGAATTTTGAATCACACCTAAAACCCCGATTGACCATTCTCTGGACATTTCTGGGGTTTATTTTACTGTTGAAATTTCCCAATTAATTCCTCCTGCTATAATTGAAAAGGTGTTTCTATCATGGATATTTTTAGTTATAAATTTACTTTTGTATTGATGCGACCTGCTTCTGGACCACCTCGCCATCCTATTAACAGCGAATCTTCCATACTCTGTCTTATTGCCGATCGGCCTATTTGTCTTATGAAGGAATATCTACCCAGGAAGGCTTTTTAGGGCCTCTAATATTTGTTCTAGCAGGATGTGTCTTTCTGAAAATGTAACTCCCATCAAAACCAGAAACCTATTCATATTTGAAACTTTGGCAAAGTTTAATGGCCAAGATTCTCCGATCCCGCAGACTTGTACACAGTCTCCTAAATTCCATTACATACTCTTCTCTGAGGTATCGTCTATCTTTCAAAATTTGTCAAAATCTGACCAAGCCTCATAAGCACTTAATAAGTTATTTTTTCTGTAAATCTTATCGATGAAAGTTTATGATGTATCCAAATCTTCATCTGAGTTTAACTACTCCGGCTCAAATTCTGAAAGCATATTGCAACTTACCATTCAAACGGTAGAGAAAGTGCCAAGGCCATTTCTTTGTCTTTCCTTGGGCAAAGACACTCTTGTCCACAGGTAACTTTATTCTTCCATTGGTCACAGGGTTAGACCCAGCCATTTGTTTTCCAAGTTACTCTAAATCATTCTTCAGGTTACAGTTCAGAATATAGGGCGAGATTCTCCGTCCAGTGATGCCAAAATCTTGAATCGTGATAGGGTGGAGAATCTGGCATCAGCCAAAGTTCGAGGTTGGCACCAAGCACCCAGTGGAGTGCCATGTCTCGATGTCTGTGTGAATGCATTCCATGCCAGCATGAGCATGCAAATCATACAGTAGCACTCATTAACATGTCATTAACAGGCCTGGCCTTGTAGTCTCTGACTTCCAGCAAAGCTCCACCTCCACCAGGCGGGCGTGACGCTGGCGTGATTCACTTGTGCTATTTAAAAATGCGGACCAGGCGCCGCGGCTGCTGAGGGAGAGAGGAGGGAAGAAAAGTTTTTGAAGGCACAACAGTGGACTGAGAGCTTGCTCGGCTGCGGGGGGGAGGGGGGGGGGGTGTCTGCCAGGGTCGGAGGGAGTAGTGGGGGGCAGCCAGGAAATGGCCGTGGGTTTGGGGCATTCCCCCGGAACCGGGGTGTCTGGGCATGGACCGCCATTTAGAACATAGAACATAGAACACTACAGCGCAGTACGGGCCCTTCGGCCCTCGATGTTGCGGCCTGCAACCTGTGCACTCTACCAATGGCCCACTGTCTACTGAAAATGTGCAAGGCTCCACTGGCCGCTCCCCCCCTCTTCCCAGGCCATTCGCCTAGGAACTCGCAAACCCCAGCCAACCCACCAACGGGATGCTCTAGCACAGCTAGCGGCCCACCAGCAGCTGGAACTTCTCAGTGCGCCATTCCAAGGCGCTGCCCCTCCCACTGCAGGGAGAGCAGAGGAAGGGCAAGGCCCGCACCGAATAGTGGATGCAGACACTGCGGCCCTTGCCACGCTCCCTGGCACACCACCCCCCAGGGTGGATGCCCTCCCAGGAACATTATCAGCTAGCCCACCCCATAGGAATACTGGCCGTCATCAAGCAATGCCTGCCTATTGTACCCGTGCATTGCACACAGGACCCACAGCACACCACTACTATGGTCTCAACGGGTGCCCATCCCCCTCACCCAGACCCATCCATGGGCTCTCCCACACGCATGCCATCAGGCTGGTACACATGGTGCCGTTCCAGCTCACGACAAGGTGCCACCCTGCTGGTGAGGAATCACATGGACCACCCAAGGAGGGCACCCACGGGAGACCCCAAAGGAGGGTGCACATTGACGTTGTAGTGATCTCTGTATATGTTAATACATGATTAGTTAATGTGCAGTCAGTACAGACAGATGATCACCAGATGGCAACACTAACCGGACTTATATAGGAGGTTCGCGCTCTTTCCGTAGGCTAGTATGTGTGTAGTGCAGCTAGAGTAGAGACGTGACAGATCAGAGTGTAGTGTATTATCATAATTGTTAGTTTAATCTAATCCTAGTTAATTATATTACTAGTCAAAGTATTAAAGTATTAAAGAACTCACAAGTATATTATTTTGTTACTTGATAAATAATTTGTTATCAACTGGAAGACTTTGACTGTTTATCATCAAGTTAAGTACAACTCGGCAAGACAAATGAGTAATATTTATATTACATTTTGTAATATAACAGACGTTACATTGGAATAATATTGAGTGAGGAGGGATCATGTGGGCAGGAGAGTTTGTAAATTACATGCCAATGTATTACAATGTATTACAATGTATTACAATGGGGTTCTTGCTCTTTGTGGATGAAAACCTCGTTCTCCCATCAAAACGGGGCATGGGAAATCGTGAAACACGATCTCGCCGGCGGGAATCCCGCTTCTAGACTCGTGTCGCCGTTCTCGCTGACTGTGTTAGTGTCAAAATACTAATTCTCAGAGCCAGGGATATAAAAGCAAATTACTGAAATGAAATAAAATGAAAATCGCTTATTGTCACGAGTAGGCTTCAATGAAGTTACCGTGAAAAGCCCCTAGTCGCCACATTCTGGCGCCTGTTCGGGGAGGCTGGTACGGGAATTGAACCCGCGCTGCTGGCCTGCTTGGTCTGCTTTAAAAGCCAGCGATTTAGCCCAGTGTGCTAAACCAGCCCCGCGGATGCTGGAATCTGAAACCAAAAGAGAAAATGCCAGACAATTTCAGCAGGTCTGGCAGCATTTGTCGGGAGAGAAAAGAGCCAATGTTTCGAGTCCAGACGACCCTTTGTCAAAGCTAAAATGCATAGAAAGTGGGGAATATTAAAACTGCAGGGTGAGGGAATGAAAGATGAGTCATGGCCACAGAAACCAAGGGAAAAGAGTGCTAATGGCAGAAAGAATAAATGAAAGGCCAAACAGCAGAGAAACTAAAATCAGAGGGTAAACTGTGACAGATGTAGATGTGGGGGGAGGGGGGACATGGGTAGGAGAGAGTTGAAATGAGAAAAAGGGAGGAAGGGGGAAGGAAAGGATTTCAGGGATATAAAAGTACTTGAGAACTACAAAAATATTACTTCCTTTAGATTTGTCAATGACAATGCATTGCAATCGAAAACATTTGAACAACAGGTGAAGTTAGCTGTTTCACAACACTATGAGACAAAGCAGAAAATTCCGAGTGGTGAAAATGTCAACATTTGTGAAGGGTAATTGTGAAAAGATGTGTGGAAGAGACCACTGGGACGAGGGTGAGTGCAAGTCAGCTGTACAGCTGGAAATTTGAGGAGGTGCCTGGAGTGAGGGGAAAATGTTGAACTACAAGCTGTGTTTGTCAGAGGAATTCTGTGCAGAAGGAGGCTAGGGAAGTCAGAGAATGGCGGATGATACCTGCAAGTGCACTGACCTTCACCTTTGCTGATCTAAGGAGGTCATTAAACTTTTACCGGCACTGAATGTGTGTCCTGGTACCAGAGTTCAGATGCTCTCATCAGTGCTACCTCCAGCCACACCTGATTCGTTTGGCTGGCTGACCTTTCTGGCTGGCCACAGGTAGGGCTGCGGTGTCATACAAGCTTTTAAAAGTAGTAATGAAAAATAAGTTAGAAATAAACTTTTGCTGCTCAAGGTTGATGCTTAAGGCAGAGAGATTTCAGGGGAGTATTAAAAAGATAGGTGGAGCACACAATTAGGATATTTTGAACCTGTGCAGTGACAGTTTGAACACCACTTTCTCATTTGCATGTCTCTTTATGCTCCTTTTAAGGCACAGCAACAAAGTAAGAAGGCCTATTATTTCGCAGCATTGCAGCATCAGAGATAGTCACATTCCCTGAAAGGAACTCAGATCCACCCAGTCTGACTTCTTATTCAAACATTATTAGTAGGGCTGCAGGAAAGGATGTCCCGAAGCGTGGCACATTGGCAAGACCATGCAGACGTTGCGACAACGGAAGAAAGGACATCGCGCGGCAATCTCCAGGAACAATGTTCCCTTCCAGTCGGGGAACACTTCTGCTGTCAAGGGCATTCAGCCTCTGATCTCCGAGTAAGCGTTCTCCAAGGCGGCCTTCAAGACGCGCGGCAACGCAGAATCGCCGAGCAGCAATTTATAGCCAAGTTCCGCACACATGAGTACAGCCTCAACCGGGACATTACATTCACCCCCCACCATCTGGCCTGGGCTTGCAAAATCCTACCAACTGTCCTGGCTTGAGACAATTCACACCTCTTTAACTTGGGATTACCCCTCCCTCTGGATCTGTAAAAACTTCATTACCTGCAAATGCTCGCATTCAAAGTATTGTCTTGCATCTTTGACTTTGTCTCTATATATATTTCTGGAACCTACCTCTTCATTCACCTGAGGAAGGAGCTGCGCTCCGAAAGCTCGTGTTTGAAACAAACCTGTTGGACTTTAACCTGGTGTTGTAAGACTTCTTACTGTGCTCACCCCAGTCCAACGCCAGCATCTCCACATCATCGATTGTTAAAGGCAAGTGTCCCATATGCCTTTTTCACCACCCTATTAACGTGACCTTCTGCCTACAGAGATCTATGGACAAACATGCCCAGGTCCCTTTGTTCCTCGATACTTCCCAGTGTCAGGCCGTTCATTGAATACTTCCTTGTCACATTACTCCTTTCAAAATGTAGGACCTCACACTTATCAGGGTTAAATTCCATCAGCCACTTTTCTGCCATTTGAACACCCGTCTATATCTTCTAGTAACCCAAGATACTCAAACTCATTGTTAACCACCCGGCCAATCTTTGTCATCCGCAAACTTACTGATCATACCCCACATAATCATCTATGTCATTTATATAAATGACCAACAATAGGGGACCCAGCACAGATCCCCGTGGTATGCCACTGGTGAATAATGCAGCACCCTCTGTCATCACCCTCTGAATCCTACATGTAAGCCAATTTTGAATCCACCTTTTCAAGTTACTACATGAATATGAAAGGCAGTCTCTTCAACCATGTCTGGATAAGGTATGAGAATTTTGTTGTCAGAGTGGTGCTGCTTTGTGTCGGAGCTGGAAGCTAACTTGAGGTGGAATAGACTTACAGACCACCTCCCTATCCCCAACCTTTCCTCATCTTTCAACGAATGTGCTGTCAAATTTGTGTCCATTTTTCCTGAAACTCCTTATTTCAATCTTACTAATAGTTGCTTGACAGACCTTTAGATATTGAATGACACACATCTTGACAACAAAAGGCCAAAAAAGTTCCAACTTTGAGTATACCATAGGGCAGTTTAAATGTGGAGTTATTTATTACCATTCTAGCCGAAGGCTATATTACCATCTTTGGTTATGGAAAGCGGCAGCATAATCAAGGATTTTCTTTGCCATATAAATGTGATATGAACCTCCTGCCAATATTTTGCAGCAAGGCAATAAAAGAGCACTTATGTCAGACACATTTGTTTCTCTGTGTAGAAAGATGGACATTTTTAAAGTAGTCAGATGTACCTTGTTGTAATTATATTTCAGAACTGCTTTCACTCAGTATGTTCTGTAATAGTTGCAGCTACCGATAGTATTGAATTCACTGTGGGATATTTCCCCCTCCCCCTTTTTGGTGGTCAGGTTCGGTGGCGATATGCCAGTAGGATTTCCCCAATCGATTGTCCCCACCTCTCGTCAATGGCGTAATGGAAATCCTGACTTTAAAAGTTGGTAATCCCATTTGCATACATTTAAATATAATTAAGTATAAATATATGGGGCAGCAGGGTAGCATGGTGGTTAGCATAAATGCTTCACAGCTCCAGGGTCCGGTTCCTGGCTGGGTCACTGTCTGTGTGGAGTCTGCACGTCCTCCCCCTGTGTGCGTGGGTTTCCTCCGGGTGCTCCGGTTTCCTCCCACAGTCCAAAGATGTGCGGGTTAGGTGGATTGGCCATGCTAAATTGCCGGTAGTGTCCTAATAAAAGTAAGGTTAAGGGGGGGTTGTTGGGTTACGGGTAAAGGGTGGATACGTGGGTTTGAGTAGGGTGATCATGGCTCGGCACAACATTGAGGGCCGAAGGGCCTGTTCTGTGCTGTACTGTTCTATGTTCTATGTTCTAATTACCAGAACTTTATGCCTGATAGTCCCCTCATGTTAAAGTCAATCACAACAGGTCCCCCGCGACATGCACCTGGTGAGCAGAACATGCTGGAAGTGCACAGGTGAGAAAACCTCCAAGGGGGAAGAAGATTATGCCCTGGCATTGCCCCTAGCACTGCCCCGGCACTTCACCCTGGCAGTGGGGGACAGGGTGGGTGCTGCGGTAGGAAGCTATCCTGCCCTTCCTACCCCCCCCCCCCCGCCACCCCGAGATGACACTTTGCCAAAAAATGGAAAATTCCATCCTTTGACTCTTTCCAGTTCTTTCCCAACTCTCTTTTTCCTCACGCTAAACTAATGCCGCCCATGGAATGCTCCACCTCTTCACCCCAATCCCACTAAACTGCTGACTGCCAAACTTCCATTCAGATCTCCATGCTAGCCGATGTTATAAAAGGTTCCCTCTGAATAACTCATGTTCCCACTATTTGAAAAGTACTGACATCATCCCCCTTCTCAAAGAATCCACCTTTGTGCCCTCTGGCTTGCCGGCCACCTCCCTATCTCCAAATCTTCCTTTCCTATTCAAAGTCTTTGTATGTGCTGTCATTTCCCAAACCTGTCAATTTTCCCTGAAACTCCCTACTGCAATTTTTCCAATCAGGTGTCTACCATTCACAGCACAAAAATGGCACTGACTAAAGTTACATGATTGTGTCACTCTTGATTCAGTGTTGGCACTCTCAGCTATCAAATCCAAAGGTTAAGGTCTAAAGCCCCACTTCAGAGACATAAGTATGTAGTCTAGGCTACCAATTGAGTAGAGTGCTGGGGGGGGGTCCCTAAATTGACTGCCTTTTGGATGATACATCAAACCAAGGCCTATCTGCTGTCTCAGGTGGATATAAAGAAATCCCATGGGACTACTTGAAAAATCCTGGCAAACTTTTACATAGGATATAAGGTCAGGGCCGGCTCAAGGTACCGGCAACTCGGGCAGTCGCCCGGGGCGCCATGTGCTAGGGGGCGCCATCAAAGAGTGCGTGACCGGCGTCAGAGACCCGCCGCCGCGTAAAAGACTCGGGTCCCGCGCATGCGCAGTTGGGCCGGTGCCAACCAGCGCATGCGCGGTGGCCGCCCTCCCCCAGGCCGCCCCGCACAAACATGGCGGATGGATCCAGGCTCGCCGGTGGAAGAAAGGAGGCCTGCCGACAGAGAGACCGGCCCGCCGATCGGTGGGTCCCGATCATGTACCAGGTCACTCCGCCCCCCCTCCCCCCGGTGAATGGAGCCTCCCCCCGGTGAACAGAGCCCCCCCCGGTGAACGGAGCCCCCATTCCCCCCCGAAGGGCGTCGAAGTTCAGCTTGCCCGGGGCGCCAGCAACCCTAGGGCCGTTTCTGTATAAGGTACAGAAACATTCCACCCAAACCAGTCCAAGCAGGTGTTTATCCTTCACCCCAGCCTCCTCCCATCTTTTCTCCTTTATATCTACCACCACAACCATCTATTCCCTTCCCCTTCATGCTGGTCTAATATTCCCCTTGAATACTATTCATTTCAGCCATTCCCTGCGGTAACAGCTTCACCTGAATTCCTTCTTGGATTTCTTCGTCACTCTCTTATATTGATGGCCTCTAGTTATGCTCTTCCCCACAAGTGTTTTTAGTCATCTATTTCTTTGTTTATCCTGCCTTCCTTCTTCCCTTCCACTTTCCTACTTTCCCTCCTTTCCTTTCTTCCTCCCTACCATCCTGATGCGCGATCAATGAACATAGAAACGAAGGAGTAGTCTGAATCGAAGGCTTTAATCTACAAGAAGTGTCCCCAGCAGCTTGAGTACAGAAAGAATGATGGCTGCTGGGAAACACGGGTTCTTATACTCTGCCTCGTAGGCGGAGCTACCTTCCTCTCGACCAATGAGAAGGCAACACTTGGGCCAATGGGCAGCGAGCCCTCTACACCAATACCAGCTCACACTCCCAGGTACCGTAGTACCTCTAGTCATACTACCACACATCCTTCCTCTTTTTCTTCCTTTTACTTTCTCTCCATTTCCCTCACTCTTGTTTTCTCTCTCTCGCTCCGTCTCTTCATACTGCTGTTTCAGCATCGCGTCCCCACTTCCTTTGGGAGGCCTGATGCCACTGCATGCCACAGTTTGTATCTCAACACTGCCACGGGCCTTAAAGCTGCTGTTTTTGTCAGTTTGGTTACAAAACAGGGCAAAGGCGTTGTCTCCCTCCCCTTGAAAGGGCATTGCGACGAGTGATCTGAGTTCTATTAAAAGCTACGACTGAGAAGCATTTTCCTTTCTTCCTGAAATCACAATTTAGCATCTCATCCTTAAAGGGCAGCACGGTAGCATGGTGGTTAGCATAAATGCTTCACAGCTCCAGGGTCCCAGGTTCGATTCCCGGCTGGGTCACTGTCTGTGCGGAGTCTGCACGTCCTCCCCGTGTGTGCGTGGGTTTCCTCCGAGTGCTCCGGTTTCCTCCCACAGTCCAAAGATGTGCGGGTTAGGTGGATTGGCCATGCTAAATTGCCCGTAGTGTCCTAAAAAGTAAGTTTAGGGGGGGGGGGGGGTTTGTTGGGTTACGGGTATAGGGTGGATACGTGGGTTTGAGTAGGGTGATCATTGCTCGGCACAACATCGAGGGCCGAAGGGCCTGTTCTGTGCTGTACTGTTCTATGTTCTATGTTCATCCAAAAGGTGGCACCTCTGACGGTGCAAAATTCTGTCTGCGCTACACTGGAATGCCAGACTGAGTTATGTGCTCAAATCCCCGAGTGGGACTTGTACCCTCAACTTTCTTTTCCAGGGTGGTTAAACTGAGTCACAGCTGACACTGTTGCCAAAACTGAAATCCAAACTGGCATCAGACGCACTGCTGCAAAACCGCACACAACACAACACGGAGGGCAGTCACTACATCATGGAAAACCAGTTCTTGTTTCCAAACCTTATGGGTTGTTTTTCTATTTAAAATTAATTAAAGGAGTAATCTAATGATTCTTTTCCATTTGATTCTTTTCCATTTGCTGTGTGCAAAATTTCAAGTCATAAATCTTATCCATTCAATTGTATCACTGCATTCTGATGAATAGGCATTATTGCTAATGAGAAACTGGATATTACTCGGAATGATGTATAATTTATTTTTGTGAAATGAAGCAATCAAAACCCTCCATCATGTTCCTATAATCAGAATCAATGAAACATGCCAAGGTCAATGTGGATCTGACATCCGAGAGGCTGTATGTGCTATGTATAAATTTGTACTGACAAATCGTGACTCCTACTTCGAGATAAATGGAAAATAAAACAAGGAGTGGAAATAATAGACATGAGATGTGAGTAATTTATTTTGTTGCAAAGTTGATAAAGCACTTATGTGATAAATCATAAGATAAAACACTTTATATGAAATCAACAATAAATCCTTTCACGTAAATATATTTTAAATGCAGAAAATTCTCATATGGATAGCTGTGTTAAACTGTAATGGTTGTGTCAATAGTTGATACCACTGAGGAAAAAAAGACTGGGCTTTTAGCTGTGATCATAATAACACAAATTACACGTAGTGAACAGTCCTTGAACAGTTAGACATTGGGAGTCATGGACTGATTCTTGATGGGGCCTCACAGCATCACGGTTTTGAGCACCCAAACATGCATTGGATCCTTGACCACCTGCATCATGACAGCTGGATATAACTAGAAATGGGAAAAAGTGATTACTAGATAAAAAAATCCCAAGGTCCATCAATCCAGTTCACCTTCTACCATCTGGTGGTCACACGATACAAGAACGAAGAACAAAGAACAATACAGCACAGGACCAGGCCCTTCGGCCCTCCAAGCCTGCGCCGACCATGGTACCTGCCCAAACTAAAACCGTCTACACTTACGGAGTCCGTATCCTTCCATTTCCACCCTATTCATATATTTGTCTCGATGCCCCTTAAATGCCGCTATTGTACCTGCTCCCTTCAAGTCCCCAGGCAGAGCGTTTCATATATTTATCACTCACTGAGTAAAAAGTTTGCCACGCACATCTGTTCTAAACTTTTCCATATGCACTTTAAACCTATGTCCCCCTAGTACTTGACTCTCCTATCCTAGGAAAGAGCATCTGACTGTCCACTCTGCCCATGCCACTCATAATCTTGTAGACCTCTATCAGGTCGCCTCTCAACCTCCATCGTTCCAGTGAGAACAGTCTGAGTTTATCTAACCTCACCTCATAGCTAATGCCCTCCATACCAGGCAACATCCTAGTGAACCACTTTGGTACCGTCTCCAAAGCATCCACATCCTTCTGGTAGTGTGGTGACCAGAATTGTACACCGTATTCCAAATTAGGCCTAACAAAGGTCCTGTACAGCTGCAACATGACTTGCCAATTTTTATATTCAATGCCCCAACCGATGAAGGCCAGCATGCCGTATGCCTTCTTAACCACCTTATCCACATGCCACTTTCAGTGATCAGTGGGCATGCGCGTGCAGATCTCTCTGCCTGTCAATACTTGCAAGAGTTCTACCATTTATTGTGAAATTCCTACATGCATTGGACCTTCCAAAGTGCATTACCTCACACTTGTCCGGATTAAACTCCATTTGCCATTTCTCCGCCCAAGACTCCAACCAGTTTATGTCCTGCTGTATCCTCTGACAATCCTCTTCACTATCTGCAACTCCACCATTTTTTGTGTCGTCTGCGAACTTACTAATCGGATCAGCTACATTTTCTTTGAAATCATTTATGTACACCACATACAACAAAGGCCCTATAACTGATCCCTGTGGAACGCTGCTAGTCAGAGCTTTCTATTCGAAAAAAAAAACTTGCCAGGTCTCTTCTGATCCCATGTGACTTCACATTTTGTACTTGGCTAGAAGCTTTACTGAAGTTGGGGCAGCACGGTGGCACAGTGGTTAGTACTGCTGCCTCATGGCGCCGAGGTACCAGGTTGGATTCTGGCTCTGGGTCACTGTCCATGTGAAGTTTGCACATTCTCCCCGTGTTTGCGTGGGTTTTGCCCCCCACAACCCAAAGATGTGCAGGCTTGGTGGATTGGCCATGTTAAATTGCTCCTTAATTGGAAAAAAAAATTGAATTGGGCACTCTAATTTTAAAAAAAGGCTTTACAGAAGTCCATGTATACAACATCTACTGCCTTTCCCTCATCCATCACCTTTGTCACTTCCATGAAAACCTCGATCAAATTAATGAGGCATGACCTCCCCTTCACAAAACCATGCTGTCCGTCACTAATAAGTCCATATGTTTCCAAATGTGAGTAATTCCTGTCTCTAAGAATCTTTTCCAATAATTTCCCCACCATTGACGTAAGGCTCACCGGCCTATAATTTCCTGGATTATCCCTGCTGCCCTTCTTAAACAATGGAACAACATTGGCTGCTCTCCAGTCCTCTGGAATTTCACCTGTAGTCAATGAGGGTACGAATATTATTGTCAAGGCCCCAGCAATTTCCTCCCTTGCCTCAAGTAGCACTCCAACTGCTGAATAATCATTGGAATCGATCTCGACCCAGACACAAAATGAGGGATCCCCCATGCCACAAAGCTTTGAGACAGGTCCAAAGCCACCTGTTGCTCCCAAGCAAGCTGCGCTTGCCATATGCCAAGGCTTATTTATGGTATCCCTAAATGGAATGAACTGTTTCACACAATAATGTCTAGAGAGACATTCATTGAAAAATGACATAATGAATGTACTCCCACTTCTTTGTGTGTCTTTGAGACAATAAAGCAATATTTCCACAAATTGAGCTGTTTATGTAGCTGTATTTTTGTTCTTGATATGAAGTTGGAGAATTGATAGGACAACACACATATATCTTGCCTCATGCAGCCCTCCATCCTCTGAAGGGTCCTTCTCTGCCTTTGGTCACCTGACAGCATGATACAAGGGGCGCGATTCTCCGCTCCCCACGCCGGGTGGGAGAATCGCGGGAGGGCCGCTCTGGCACCCCCTGCGATTCTCCCACCCCCCCTAAAATGGCGTGTCGCGTTTTGGGACACGCCGCTCGGAGAATCGCGGGCCGCCGTTTTTCACGGCGGCCCGCGATTCTCCGACCCGGATGGGCTGAGCGGCCTGCCGTTCCCGACCGGTTCACGCCGGCGGCAAACGCACCTGGTCGCAGCCGGCGTGAACATGGCGCCAATACCTGCTTTCTGGCTTGTGGGGGGCGGAGAGGGGAGTGAGCACCACGACCATGCTCGGGAGGGGACTGGCCCACGATCGGTGACCACTCTTTCCCCTCCGCCGCCCCGCAAGGTCAAGCCGCCACGTCTTGCGGGGCAGCGGAGGGGACGGCAGCAACTGTGCATGCATGGGTTGGCACCGGCCAACCTGCGCATGCGCGGCTGATGTCATTAGGCATGCCGGCCATGTCATTCTCGGCGCGCCGGGCCTTGACGCCAGCGACAAGGTCCGGCGGCCGAGATTTACGGCACGGCCCTAGCCTCCCGGGGGAGGGGGAGGGGGGAGAGTAGGGGGCCTGGAGCGGCCTCCGACGCCACCATGAACCTCTCCGGGTTTCACAACAGCGTCGGGCCTTGCGGAGAATTCCGCCCAAGGTTTATTCTACATGTGAGGTTGTTGTTAGGTGACTTCCTTCTTCAACCATCATAGCTTTTAAGACATTTTATTTTCTTTTATTAAAATTAATGAGCAATTTTATTGTGACCAATCCACCTACCCTGCACATCTTTGGGTTGTGGAGGTGAGACCCACACGTACACGGGGAGAATGTGCAAACTCTACATGGACAGTGACCAGGGGTGGGGATCGAACCTGGATCGTCGGTGCCATGAGGGAGCAGTGAGCCACCGCGCCACCCCTGTTTCTAAGGAAGTTCAACACACCTGGAAGATGATGAGCACATCTTGTACGAACTCAAAGGAAAAAAATCGGGATGAATCCTCTGGAGTGATACAGGGGGTGGGATTCTCTCATCCCACGGCAGAGTGTTGACGGCGTCGTAAATGGCGTCGCATTTTGCAACGGCGTGAACGGGTCGCTCTGAGGAGCGATTCAGGCCCGCAAATGGGGCCAGACCAGCGTCGGATACGCGGGACGCGTCAATGACACGGCGCCGCGGCGTCTAAAGGTGCATGAGCGGCGCACAGTCCTGGGACCTGCAAGATGGCCGCCGCCCGCCGTGCCGCTCCGGGGTTCAGGGACCATGACCTCAATACGCTGCTGGACACGGTCGAGGAGAGGAGGGCGATCCTGTGCCCCAGACCTGTGCCACCCGAGCAGCACAGTCCGGCGTAAATGGAGGGAAGTGGGCAACGCCGTCAGTGCAGTGGGGCACACCCCATGGACTGGTGAACAGTGCTGCAAGAAGATGCACGACCTGACGAGGGCAGCCAGGGTGAGTACACAAGATGTGCCCCGGCACCACTCCACCCCTACCACCCACACATGTGAAAGTGCACCCCCCCCCCCCCCCCCCCCCCCCCCAAGAGGAGGGCAGAAACCCCCACCTGACCCACATCGGCTGCACCCACTGAAGTGAGCCGCTTTGGCCGGGTGCCCCGTGTTCCCATGCCATCATCTAGCCATGCACGGCATGCGGCGGACCGCCTCACTCTGATGCTTTCGCCCACCTCCCCAGGATAAGACCGTCCACAGCCACAGGGAGCGTGAGAGAACGAGCAGAGGGCACTGGACCTCGTTGGCGGAGCTGAGGATCGGGAGGTTGCCCCTTGTGTGGTAGTATGACTAGGGGTATTACGGTACCTGGGAGTGTGAGCTGCCATTGGTGCAGATGACTCGCTGCCCATTGGCCCAGGTATCGTGTGCCTCTTAGCCTGATTGGCTAAGAGGAAGGTAGCTCCGCCTACGAGGCGGGGTATAAGGACCCGTGTTCCCCGGCAGCCAGCCATTCTCCTGTACGTCTGCGGCCGGGTTCACTTCTTGCTAATTAAAGCCTTTCGTTCGGACTTCACTTATGTTTCGTGTCCATTGATTGTGCATCACCTTGCCAGATCGGAGGTGCACCAGCAAGTGAGACTCCCCAGCATGGCTCCACCCCCTCATCCCATTCCCCCCTGTGGTGAACGTATTATGGTAACCAATCACCACTGTACTACATTGTATCACGCTGTTGCCCATGTGGGCTTCACCTATGGACCATTGTACTGTACACTGATTGTATCATGTCGGTGCCCTTGTGGGCTCCATCCCTGGCTCCGCCCCCTTGAGAGGAGGTATAAAGAGCAACTTCCCTGTAGGCGGCTCTCATTGCAGAGCAGTTGCAGGCAGGCACTGTTCTAGTTGATTAAAGCCAATGTTCACTTCAACTCTCTGTCTCGTGTGAATTGATGGTCGCATCAACACCCACTCCACCCCCTCACACCATTCCACCCCCTCACCCCATTCCCCCCCCACTCCACCCCCTCACCCCATTCCCCCCATTCCACCCCCTCACCCCATTCCCCCCCAATCCACCTGTTCACCCCAGTACCCCCCCTCCCCCCATTCCACTCCCTCAGCCCAGTCCATGTGTCAAACTATACATGCTGTCTTGTGTATTCCAGGACCTGCCGCCGGTCATCCCGGCCCACCTGGCGTACATCGCCCAAGACCATTGCCAGGTCCAGAGGCCCCCAGGGACGCACACCATGGCGGGGAGGGCAGATGGCAAGGAAGCCCTTCCACTGACACTGAGACCCAGGACACTGACGCACAGAGGACGGAGACCCAGGACACTGACGCACAGAGGACGGAGTCCCAGGACACTGACGCACAGAGGACGGAGACCCAGGACACTGACGCACAGAGGACGGAGTCCCAGGACACCGACAGCCAGGACTCAGAGACGCAGGACATAGGTGCACACGACATCCAGGACAGTGACACACAGAGGATGGAAACCCAGTTGACAGACAGACCGGATAGTGACCCTCAGATGGGGGCGAGACAAGGACCATCGGGCCAACGGTCGATGCAGGAGACCCCTGATTTTGGCTCTAAGGAGGACCTGGACTTTGCTAACCCTGCTGTCTCCCACACCCTCCACCAACGCAGAGACTATCACCTCGGTTGGGCACATTAGTGATGAAGCTTCTGGGGCGCTCACTAGTGCGCACAACACAGGCGTACCGGTACAGCAGGTGGAGGTGGAGGGGCCGGACGGTCAGAGGGCAGACCTGCCCCAGGAACCAGCTGCCGCCCAGACCAATCCCGGGTTCCTGGATTTTCCAGACCCATAGACCCGATGCTGTTAGACTCACAGCGACTAGACAACGGGATGATGGCCGGCTGCCGGCAGCTTCAGACGCAGGTGCAGGAGTCCATCTGCATCCAGGAGCAGGGAGTGGTGCCGGTAATGGCTGCCACCCAGGCCGACGCCGCACGGGTGGCTTCCGTGGTGGTGGCAATGCTGGCAACGGACATGACATGGGTCAGGTCATGCAAGGCATGGGGCTCCATGTGCGTGCACCATCCGTGGCCCAGGACAGGGCTGCCCTCCCACAGGCAGCCATGTGCCAGAGTCAGCTGGACATCTCAGCTGCGCTCCGCAGTCTGGCCCAGTCTCATCAGGTCACGGCCCAGTCTCAGCAGGCCATCGCTGAGCATCCGTGGCATTGCCCAGGCGATGGCTCAGTCTCAGCAGGCCATCGCTGAGCATCGGCGGCATTGCCCAGGCCATGGCCCAGTCTCAGCAGGCCATCGCTGAGAGCATCAGCAGCATTGCCCAGGCGATGGCTTAGTCTCAGCAGGCCATCGCTGAGCATCGGCGGCATTGCCCAGGCGATGGCTCAGTCTCAGCAGGCCATCGCTGAGCATCGGCGGCATTGCCCAGGCAATGGCTCAGTCTTAGCAGGCCATCGCTGAGCATCCATGGCATTGCCCAGGCGATGGCTCAGTCTCAGCAGGCCATCGCTGAGCATCGGCGGCATTGCCCAGGCGATGGCTCAGTCTTAGCAGGCCATCGCTGAGCATCCATGGCATTGCCCAGGCGATGGCTCAGTCTCAGCAGGCCATCGGTGAGCATCCGTGGCATTGCCCAGGCGATGGCTCAGTCTCAGCAGGCCATCGCTGAGAGCATCAGCAGCCTGGCCCAGGCGATGGCTCAGTCTCAGCAGGCCATCGCTGAGCATCGGCGGCATTGCCCAGGCGATGGCTCAGTCTTAGCAGGCCATCGCTGAGCATCCATGGCATTGCCCAGGCGATGGCTCAGTCTCAGCAGGCCATCGCTGAGCATCGGCGGCATTGCCCAGGCGATGGCTCAGTCTTAGCAGGCCATCGCTGAGCATCCATGGCATTGCCCAGGCGATGGCTCAGTCTCAGCAGGCCATCGGTGAGCATCCGTGGCATTGCCCAGGCGATGGCTCAGTCTCAGCAGGCCATCGCTGAGAGCTACGCGGCATTGCCCAGGCGATGGCCCAGTCACAGCAGGCCATCGCTGAGCATCCGTGGCATTGCCCAGGCGATGGCTCAGTCTCAGCAGGCCATCGCTGAGAGCTACGCGGCATTGCCCAGGCGATGGCTCAGTCTCAGCAGGCCATCGGTGAGCATCCGTGGCATTGCCCAGGCGATGGCTCAGTCTCAGCAGGCCATCGCTGAGAGCTACGCGGCATTGCCCAGGCGATGGCTCAGTCTCAGCAGGCCATCGCTGAGAGCTACGCGGCATTGCCCAGGCGATGGCTCAGTCTCAGCAGGCCATCGCTGAGAGCATCAGCAGCCTGGCCCAGGCGATGGCTCAGTCTCAGCAGGCCATCGCTGAGAGCATCAGCAGCATTGCCCAGGCGATGGCTCAGTCTCAGCAGGCCATCGCTGAGCATCCATGGCATTGCCCAGGCGATGGCTCAGTCTCAGTCTCAGCAGGCCATCGCTGAGCATCCGTGGCATTGCCCAGGCGATGGCCCAGTCTCAGCAGGCCATCGCTGAGCATCAGCAGCATTGCCCAGGCCATGGCCCAGTCTCAGCAGGCCATCGCTGAGAGCATCAGCAGCATTGCCCAGGCGATGGCTTAGTCTCAGCAGGCCATCGCTGAGCATCGGCGGCATTGCCCAGGCGATGGCTCAGTCTCAGCAGGCCATCGCTGAGCATCGGCGGCATTGCCCAGGCGATGGCCCAGTCTCAGCAGGCAATCGCTGAGCATCGGCGGCATTGCCCAGGCGATGGCTCAGTCTCAGCAGGCCATCGCTGAGCATCCGCGGCATTGACCAGGCGATGGCCCAGTCTCAGCAGGCCATCACTGAGAGCATCAGCAGCATTGCCCAGGCGATGGCTCAGTCTCAGCAGGCCATCGCTGAGAGCATCAGCAGCCTGGCCCAGGCGATGGCCCAGTCTCAGCAGGCCATCACTGAGAGCATCAGCAGCATTGCCCAGATGCTGGGTGGTGTTGCACAAGCGCAGAGGGAGGTGGTGCAGAGCCAGACAGGGATGGCCCACTCCCTGAGCTCCATCGCAGCTGACGTTAGGACCCTGGTCGATACCACAGCGGATCTCCAGGACTGGCAGCGCCAGGTTTCGGTGATGCCATGGGGCTTGTCTCCGCTCGCACCCCCATCCCAAAGAGAGGCCCGAGGGCCATCGGGCTCCCCGAGGGAGGAGGAAGGACGCGATCCGGTGTCTCCGGCAAGAGAGGGCCCGGAACACCGCGACACCTTTCAGTCCCTTTCCGTCCCTACCGCATCTGGTGGGCAGCGGGCGGACCAGGGTGGCACCACGTCATCCAGTACGTCCGAGGAGCAGCCTGGCCCGCTCAAGCTGGGCCGTCCCAGGAAACGAGCGCCAACGGGTAGCCAGGTCGCAGGGCAGGTGTCCCAGCAGTCCGTCTCCACTCCTGCTGCACCATCTTGGGGAAGCACAGAGACGTAGTGGTAGGGCCCGTAAGGTGAGGAAGGTAGACACCTAGTAAGTTGGCACGGGGGCAGGGCACAGTTTAGTTATAGGGGCTAGGACACGTGTATATAACCCTTCTAATTAAACTCACTGTTACACCAATGCAAGCTGCCTCTGTGCTATGTCCGATGCCTGTGGGGTCGGTTGGGGGACTGAGTTGCACTGTGGTCGAGGGCCGATGGAACGTTGAGCCCAGGTGGGTGTAATTCCCCCTCCCCCTGGATGTCCACGGCACCCGCCGCCACCGATTCAATGTGGCCCATGATGGAGTGCACGTCCCACATAGAGGGACCACACAGGTGGGGGGTAGAACTGTGGCCATGAGTCAGACAGTGTCTAACGATTCTGAGCTCACAGCTCATCGCAGAGCGGGTTATCATCATCCTCCATGGCATTGTGCACACCCGCTTCCACAAGCAACCGTGTGAGCCCAGCTCGTTGTGCTGCAGGTGGATGTGTACTGGAGGGGTGTCGTGCATATGGTCGTGTGGGAGCTAAGGGTGGTGGGTGGTGTGGGAGGTGGGGGTGCAGGGTGGTGAGGTGGTGCAGTGCAGTGGTGCCAGTGCCCCAGCTCAGCGAGCCCCATCACCCCTCATTGGTGAAACATGCGGCGATCAACGCCTCCTGTGCTCGCTGGCCAAGCCGGTGGCGTCGTGCATCCTCGCATCCTTATCCAGCCCCCATGTTGCGTCGATTGCCCCCTCTCGCCAGCTCCTCATATGGAGAGCCGTGCCTTTCCCCGGGCTCCCCCTCTGCCTCCTCCTCCAGCACATCGCCCCTCTGCTGGGCTATATTGTGGAGGACGCAGCAGACCACAACGATGCGGCCGACCCTCTCCGACGGGTACTGGAGGGCCCCTCCAGAGCGGTCCAGGCACCTGAAGCACATCTTCAGCAGCCCAAAGCACCTCTCCACTACACCCCTGTTTGCTGCATGGGCCTCATTGTAGCGGGTCTCCGCGTTGGTCTCTGGCCTCCGTATAGGCATCATGAGCCACGTCCGCAACGGGTAACCCTTGTTGCCCAGCAACCAGCCCCTCAGCCGGGTTGGGGGGGGGGGGGGTGTCCCTTGAACATGGATTACGATTGTGCCAGGATAAAAGCATCATGTACACTGCCCGGGTACCGGGCGCAGACGTGCAGGATCTTCACCTGGTGGTCAGAGACCACCTGAATGTTCATGGAGTAGGTCCCCTTCCTGTTCATGTACACGTCCTGTTCTGCGCCGGTGGCCACATAGCGATGTGCACCCCGTCGACTGCCCCTGTACCATGGGTATCCTGGCCACGGCAGCGAATCCCGCTGTATGGCACAGTCCACAGGGAACTGGGTGTACCAGTCCGCGATGTCATACAAGGCGTCAGTCACTGCACGGATGCACCTGTGCACTGATGCCAGGGAGATGCCGGACAGATCCCCACTCGGCGACTGGAACAACCCCGTGGCATAGAAGTTCAGGGCCACCGTCACCTTGACACCCACCGGGAGAGCATGTCCTCCCCCAGTGCCACACGGTGCCAGGTGTGCCATCAGGTGGCCGATGTGGGCCGATGCCGACAGTCTTCCGGAGTTACCGTCTGCATGCCCGGTCCGGCAGGTCCTCGAAGGACATGCGGCGCTGATAGACACGAGGCGTCCTTGGCACCACCACCTCCTCCCGCTCCTCCTGTTCCTCATCCACATCGGTATCCTCATCTTGTGCCTCGCCCTCGTTGTTGTCCTCCTTCTCCTGTGCCTGTCGGGCGGGCGGCCCTGCAGCCTGAGCGGGTGCCACCTGGCCCTCTGAAGCCTGTCTCTCTGCTGCGGCCGCCGCTGCTGTCGCCTCTCTGAGCTGCCTGCGCCCACGCTGCCACAGGGCTGCATGCGAGGCAGTGGCTCCCGTCACGGCGGCCAACATCGCTGACTGGTGTCCACACATTATGATCTGCAGAGGGTGGGGGGGGGGGGGGTATACAACATGTTTAATGATGGCCCATGGCCCCCCCTCTACAGCCATGTGCCATGGGCTACATGTCTGCCCCAGTTGGCTGATTGTGCCACAGCCACGCATGCACCCAGACCCCTGCCCACACCCTCAGTGCTCCGACCACTATTGCCTGTCCCGCCTGATCACTCCACCGTTAGATGGCACTGCCCTCACGGGGGGCTGCCATGGGTGCGGCCCTGGACCTACCCGCCGGTGGGTGCCGCCGGCTGGGAGGGCTTCCCCCTGGGGGATCCGGCACCCATGCGCACGTCCTGCAGCCTTGTGGTCAGCCAATGCTCGTGGTTGGTGCCCATCAGCCTGGCCGCTGCAATGGCAGCCGTGGCTTTGACACCGCCGTGCCATAGCGGGCCGTTCCAGGCCGGCGGCCCTGTCGTCCCCACGCCCCCCCCCCCAACATAGAGACCCTCCTCCCCACGCCCCCAGCCACGGCCGTGCCCGTCCCGCCAGCCTGAGGTCCCCCACCTCTGATGTTTTATCTGAGTTGGTCTAACATCGACTGCAACTGGATGCAGTGAAACGAGAAACAGGCTTCCGACACAGGAGATGGTCCAACACTGTCTTATTGAATTGCTGATTGCTGTACATAATCTGCTGTGGGTTGACACTCTATTAACATTTACCCTCTGGAACACCTCAGCAACAACAATGTGTTTAAAACACAGCTTTAAACTTCACCACTTATCCAGAATATTAAACAACAGCCTAGTTACATGGAAATATATCGTCATTCCTTCGCTGTCACTGGGGCAAAATGCAGAAACTTCCTTTCTAACAGCACTGTGGGTGTTGCCTATGTGGTGTTATTCACCCTGGGATAACACGGACTGCAACACGATGCAGATAAGCTGTAAAGCATACACCAAACGTAAGCATTGGCTCAATACGATTTATTGAACTTCTATAACAATGCACACAGCTGGCTGTGGGTTGACTCTATACTACTCTAAGGACTTGAGGCAGTTTTCGTTAGAGAGAAGAAGGTTAAGAGGGGACTTAATTGAGGCATACAAGATGATCAGAGGATTGGATAGGGTGGACAGTGAGAGCCTTTTTCCTCGGATGGTGATGTCTAGCACGAGGGGACATCGCTTTAAATTGAGGGGAGATAGATACAGGGCAGATGTCAGAGGGGGATCCTTTACTCAGAGAGTAGTAAGGGCGTGGAATGCCCTGCCTGCAACAGTAGTGGACTCGCCAACACTAAGGGCATTTAAATGATCATTGGATAGGCATATGGACGATAAGGGAATAGTGTAGATGGGCTTTAGAGTGGTTTCACAGGTCGGCGCAACATCGAGGGACGAAAGGCCTGTACTGCAATGTACTGCAATGTTCTATGTTCTATGTTCTTAACCTAACTGATAACCTCCTACTCGCTTGATCAGACAAGCTCTCTATCACATGGTGATGATGTTCATTGGCCTGTGCACTGCAACTATCTCCCTAGCTGTGTCCTGTGAGAGAGAGAGAGCCTTAATGCCCTGTGGGCTTTATAGTGGTGGTGTCCTGTCTGGTGATTGGTTGTTCTGTGTCGTGTGTGTTCATTGGTTATCCTGTGTGTCAATCACTGCCTGTCTGCATCTCATGATATACATGAGTGGATATTATGACAACCTCCAGCTCCCTCATTGTCAGCCAGCACGATTTTTATTAGCAGGTTAGAACGGCACCGGCGTGAGCCTGGGGTCACGCTGTCGTGACTTCGGCCCATCCGGAAGTTCGGAGAATCGATGAACAGACCCCCTCGGGCGATACTCCGGGCAGCGTGGCGCCGATCACGATCACACCGGTTGTGATAATCGCAAAACTGGCGTCCCGCGAAAAAACGGTGCGATTTCCGATTCTCCTGAGAGAATCCCGCCCAGGATTACGTTTTACTCTCAGTTCAGAGTGGACTATAATAAACTGAGGACGGCATCAAAGTGAGAATTTTGAACAATGCTGTGCTAAATGTTTGATCAATCAAATGGTGCCAATCCATTATTTACATATGCATTAAAGCATTTGTGTCAGTGCAAACCTTATTGCACAACACATTATAGCAGCAAAGTGCAGTGACAGAATATAGGTTGATAAAATAATGTAAAACAGAATGCAATGCTCATTCCCAGAGTTGGACCAGATGTCAAGACCATGATGCAGAGAATGGAATAAATTTTCAGGGATATAAATTAGCTGACATTCCAGCTTTAAATTTCCTATGTGGACACAACCTGGATTCTAGACCCCAAAATGAGGTGATTATTAATCTCAAGGTACAGCAGACAATCTCATAATAAATGCATGTATACAATCTGCCCCCAAGGAAAGCACTGAACTCACAAGATATATTCCTTCTTAACAATGATAGTTTCAACTCCCTTACTCATTGTTCATGCAGATCAGGCACAATGTGTTCAAGAACCTGCAATCAAAGAAGTTTTTTTGTTTTGAAGGTGGCTTGTACCACGGGAAGGAGCAGAAAAGCCAAGCAGGTCTCAGTGAGGATAAATGAACAAAGTAAGATACTCAAAAAATTGCAATGAATCACCACGAAAAATTGCTTTGCTGAAATTCTGGTTGCTGTTTTTTAAAAATATTTTTATTGAAGTATTTGCAAAATTTTTATAACAATAACAAACAAAATAATAATAACATACACATCAATGGTAAACTGGACATTTCCCACCCAACCCCTTCTGTACATCCCTTAACCATATTGCACCTACCCGCCTGCCCCCTCCTTCAGATTGCTGCTTCTGCTGACATTTTAATTTTCCCCGAGAAAGTCGACGAACGGCTGCCACCTCAGAGAGAACCCCAGCATTGGCCCCCTCAAGGCAAACTTTATTTTCTCCAGCTTGGGAAACCCAGCCACATCACTGACCCAAGTCTCCACACTCGGGGGGTTCGAGTCCTTCCACATTAAAAGGATCCGTCACCGGGCTACCAGGGAGGCAGAGGCCAGAATGTCGGCCTCTTTCACTCCCTGACCTCCCGGGTCTTCTGACACTCCAAAGATCGCCATCTCTGGATTCGGCACCAACTGCGTACCAAGCACCTTGGACATTGCCTTGGCAAACCCATCCAGAATCCTCCAAGCTTCGGGCATGCCCAAAACATATGGACATGGTTTACTGGGCTTCCCGCACACCTCGCACATCTATCTTCTACCCCGAAAAACTTGCTCATCCTCGCCGCCGTCATGTGTGCCCGGTGTACCACCTTAACCTGTATTAGACTGAGCCTGGCACATGATGAGGAGGAATTAACCCTGCTTAAGGTGTCCACCCACAGACCCGCCTCTAACTCCACACCTAGCTCCTCCTCCCACTTGCCCTTCAGTTCCTCCACCGGGGTCTCCTCTGCCTCCAACAATTCCTGATAGATATCCAACACTTTCCCCTCCCCCACCCAGGTACCGGACACTACTGTGTCCTGTATCCCCCCTGGCAGCAACAGCGGGAAAGCCAACACCTGTTTCCTCAGAAAGTCCCGGACTTGTAAATATCTGAACCCATTCCCCGGCGGCAGCTTAAACTTGTCTTCCAGTGCCTTCAGACTGGGAAAACTCCCATCTATGAATAGATCTCTCATCCGTCTAATTCCTGCTCTCTGCCAACTTCGGAACCCGCCATCTATCCTGCCCGGCGCGAACCTGTGGTTATTGCACATCGGGGTCCAGACTGACGCACCCTCCACCTTCTTATACCTCCTCCATTGCCCCCAGATCCTCAATGCCGCTACCACCACCGGGCTAGTGGAGTACTGGGCCGGCGAGAACGGCAGAGATGCCGTTACCAGTGCTCCCAAACTGGTGCCTTTGCATGATGCTGCCTCCATCCACTCCCATGTCGACCCCTCCCCCACCACCAACTTCCTAATCATCGCTATATTCGCCGCCCAGTAGTAGTTGCAGAATTTCAGCAGCGCCAACCCATCCTCCCCCCGACTGCGCTTCAACAACATTTTCTTCACACGCGGGGTTTTATTCGCCCATACAAAGCCCAAAATAATCTTGTTTACCCGCTTGAAAAAGACGTTAGGGATGAAGATGGGAAGGCACTGGAAGACAAATCTGGGGAGGACCGTCATTTTCACGGTCTGTACCCTCCCCGCCAGCGATAGCGGGAGCAAATCCCATCTTTTCAAGTCCCCCTCCATTTGCTCCACCAGCCGGGTTAGGTTGAGCCTGTGTAATGCCTCCCATTTCCGAGCCACCTGTATTCCCAGGTTACGAAAGTTCCTCTCTACCATCCTGAGCGGCAGCTCCTTCAGCCTCCTCTCCTGCCCCCTCGCCTGGATCACGAACAATCCACTTTTTCCCACGTTCAATTTGTACCCCGAAAACCTGCCAAATTCCCCCAAGATCTGCATAACCTCCCCCATCCCCTCCACCGGGTCCGAGATATACAAGAGCAGATTGTCCGGGTGTAGGGAAACCCGGTGCTCCACCCCCCCCTCCCCGAACCAGCCCCTGCCACTTCTTTGATGCTCTCAGCGCCATGGCCAATGGATCTATAGCCAGACTGAACAGCAACGGGGAGAGGGCGCACCCCACCTCTCCCCCCCCTCCCCCCGCCGACTAACCATAACCTTATTTTGGCCAGCCCCGAGCCCGCGCACCCCGCTTCCCCGAGCTCCCCACAAGCAGCAACCGCCCACAACCTCCCTTTTGTTCCCCGATAATAGTTCCCCCAGGTCAGGCACCGACTTAGCATATGCTCACCCCCCACCTCGCTTCCGAGAGTCAGCTGAACCATGCTGACCTCGATAACCCCGCCCCTGGTGCCAAACAGTCTGGCTCCCTATTGTTCGAACCCCTCTCCCGACCTGAATAAACCATTTAACAACATCGCATTCGTAACGTAAACAACCTCAAGTTAACATAAATTAACATAAACCAATGAAGAAACAATCATTTCAAACAAGACCCAACCTCCCACAGAATAGCACCAACCTCGCGGCCTCCTCCCCCCTCCGCAACAAATCCCTGTAAAAATAAAGCACCCTCAAACCACCCCCCCCAGTCCAATACTTAACCCAGAACTACATACAATCTTACTTGAACCGATACAAAGATTACAAACCGCTATCACATAACGTCTTCGAGACTTAAGTGTCCTTTAAGACGCTTCCAACTTCTTTTCTTTAATAAATGACCATACATCATCCGGTACCTCAAAGTAAAAATGCAGGTCTTCGTGCGCTGGATATCCTGAATTTCAACCCCTTCTTGAAGAGGATCGCCTTCGCCCGATTAAACTCAGCAAGTCTTTTGGCCAGCTCCGCTCCCAGGTCCTAATAGATACACGCCTCGCTGTTCTCCCACCTGCTGCTCCGCTCCTTCGTGGCCCACCGCAAGACGAGTTCTTTGTCCGAAAAATGGTGGAAACGCACCACCATGGCCCTCAGCGGGTCATTCGCCTTAGGCTTCCTTGCGAGAGCTCTGTGCGCTCCATCCACTTCCCGGGAAGGAGAAAATGCCCCAGCCCCCATCAGCGTCTCCGGCATGTTTGCCACATATGCTCCCGCATTCGACCCCTCAATTCCTTCAGGGAGGCGAACAATCCTTAAGTTCTGCCTCCTGGACCTGTTCCCCAGGTCTTCCAACTTCTCCTGCATTCTCTTGTGGCGCTTATCCAACACCTCCACCTTGTGCTCCAGCACGGTTAGATAGTCCTCTTGGCTGGATAACTTCAGCTCAATTTCTTGTATCGCTTTCACTTGGGCCGCCTGATTCAATACCATTTAATCGATCGCAGCCTTGACCGGGTCCAGCGTTTCCTTTTTCAGCTCAGCGAAACAGTCCTTAAAGAACTTCATCTGCTGCTCCTTAGACCACTGAGCCACCGTTCCCTGGTCCTGACCCTCCGCCATGCTGCACCGCGATACCAGCTCCGACTGCTTCACTCTATCTGGGCTGAGTTTTTTCACCCGGCCACTTCTAGTCCAATTAGCCATACATCGAAGGGGGAATCCTTCTTAATATTGTCCACTGCACCGATCTATCCCCTAAAGTCCGAGAAAAGTCAGGAAAAAATGGTCCGAAAGTCCGTTCTGGGTGGGAGCTATCGAATGTGCAACCTCCTCCATGGTCGCCACCGGAAGTCCTCCCTGGTTGCTGTTTTAAGACTGTCTAAATAACAGTTTTAAGAATAGATTCTGTAACTTGAAGATGGGTCAGATGAACATTTTCTGAGCAGTTATAAAAGGTTGAGGAGAACTGGGTGGAATATTGTTATATCTGCAATTGGCTTACTCCCAAAGCTCTGTGCTTTTTAAAGCACGCGTTTGGTTGATATCTCAGTTAAACCTGCCTCTGTGTATGTATTTGCTTAGCTTGTTCTCGCGATAATAGTTTTGTGGTTGAAAAGTCTGCACTGCGAGCACTGTTGTCTCTCTGTCCTCAGAAATGGCAGTAAACTCTACCACAAAACAAAATCAATACAATTGTGACTCTTTGGGTTGGGTTTAATGCTGTTGGCACAGGTCCCACTGCCACACCTGGAAGGGGCAGGGGGGGGGGGGGGGGGGGGGCGGCGGTGGTGGCAATGATCCCGTTTGAGCAGTCAGTGAGACCCATGCTCCAGCAGCAGCCAATTAATTTGGAAGTTGCCATATTAAGGACAACTCACCTCGAAAACTGCCAACCAACCTGAACAGCGCACAGTGAGTGGTGGTCAATTCTCGGACTGCACCTGGAAGAAGACCACATCAATGGACTTGTGCCTTCACAACTAGGTATGCGGGGACTGGGGATGCCAGAACCAGTCAGGCAGCTCCCAGCAAGGGGACGAGGTGGGGCATTGCTTGTTGAGGGGAGATGTTATTGTTGCTGCAGTGGACTCCATTGCCACTGAATGGTTCCTCTGCAGGCTAAAGAATGCAAGGGACTACCTGGCAGTCTCCGCATGCAGTAGAGGACCCTCTGCTGACCATTGAATGCCAATGGAGCCAGGAAGAAGCCCTTAATGAACAGCACGGTGGCACGGTGGTTAGCACTGCTACCTCACAGCGCCAGGGACCTGGGTTCAATTCCAGCCTTGGCTGACTGTGCAGAATTTGCACGTTCTCCCCATGGCTGCATGGGTTTCTCCCGGGTGCTCCGGTTTCCTCCCACAGTCCAAAAATTTACAGGTTAGGTGGATTGCCCATGCTAAATTGCCCCTTAGTGTACAAAGATATGCAGGCTTGGTGGATTGGCCATGCTAAAATTGCCCCTTAATGTTCAAGGATTAGTTTGGGTTACAGGTTATAGGGGTAGGGCGGGGAATGGGCCTAGCTAGACTGCTCTTTCAGAGGGTCAGTGCAGACTTCATGGAAAGAATGGCCTCCTTCAACACTACAGGGATTCTATGGATTCTAATAATAATAATCTTCAGAATAATCTTTATTGTCCCAAGTAGGCTTACATTAACACTGCAATGAAGTTACTGTGAAAAGCCTCTAGTCGCTACATTCCAGCACCAGTTTGGGTACACAGAGGGAGAATTCAGAATGTCCAAATTATCTAACAGCACGTCTTTGGACAGTGGGAGGAAACCGGAGCACCCGGAGGAAACCCACGCACACACGGGGAGAACGTGTAGACTCCACACAGACAGTAACCCAAGCTGGGAATTGAACCTGGGTCCCTGGCGCTGTGAAGCAACAGTACTAATCATTCTATGAGTTAATTGTCATGTCAGCCGCTCAGTTGGGCTCTCGGTGGGAGGGCCGTCCTCCCCCTTTGCTGCTTCTGGCAAGGTGGTGGAAAGACAAAGAGCACACACCCCCTGCCTTCGTGAGCTATTTTATAATCATCCACCCCATCTGTCTCCAATCTTTCTCTAAATGGCTCACTATAGTTCTAGTCTTTCCTTCTGCAGTGTGAAGCTGCCTTTTACTTTCCACATTCCAAGCAAAGAGTAAAAATGTGCAACTTGTGCAATTGGCTAAATTCCAACAATTTTAGCAATAACCTGCTGATTTCTGGATATATAATTTTCTTATTGTATCAGAGATTTGGATGGAATGAGCTCAGGGAATATAATCCATTCAAATTGTCTTTTACCCAATCTGGAAAATAGCCCCCCCATATTTGCTCAGTTAGATATTGTTAGTGTCTTGGCCAGCACCTAACTTAGAGAATCTAGTTGTTTATTTCCTTGTTTTTTGTGGTGCCTTGATGCTGAATTTCCTGTATTGCAATAGCCGAAAATTCTGGACCACTTGTTTGGCTGTAAAACATTTTAAGAACGCCTCAGGTCATAAATGATGTGTACATGTCTTCCATTTTTAGGATGGAATGTACACTGGGGATATCAAGGGAATCTACGAAAAATCTATAAAGCATAAAATAATGTTGAGGCTTGGAAAAGGGATTTTTAACTTGTTAAATATAAACTTAATTTTGAGGGACGCAAAATTTTCTGTCAAGAAATACCTTTCAAACAAGGGCAGCACGGTGGCCAAATGGTTAGCACAACCGCCTCACGGCGCTGAGGTCCCAGGTTCGATCCCGGCTCTGGGTCACTGTCCGTGTGGAGTTTGCACATTCTCCCCGTGTCTGCGTGGGTTTCGCCCCCACAACCCAAAAATGTGCAGAGTAGGTGGATTGGCCACGCTAAATTGCCCCTTAATTGGAAAAAATAATTGGGTAATCTAAATTTAAAAAAATAAAAAATACCTTTCAAACAGATACTTTGACGGGGAATGGTACAAAAAAATGATTTGCATTTACATTGTGCCTTTCACAGCCTCAGCATATGTACTTGAGTCACTGTTGTAACGTAGGAAGCATTCACTTTTTTTACACAGAAAGGTGTCACAAACAACGATGAGATAATGAGCAGATAATTCATTTTTTAGTAATATTGGTTTAAGGATAAATATTGGTCAGGACACTGGAACGAATACCCCTGCTCTTCATCAAAAGACTGCTTGAGGGACCTGATGGTGTATGGGCTTAATGTTTTATCTGAACAATGGCATATCTGGCAGTGTAGCACTCCTTCATTACTCAGAGGGATATAGAGGGTTACAGCACAGAAACGGTCCTCCTGCTCATCGCGTTTGCGCCGGTCAAAAACAACCACTTAACTATTCTGATCCCACTTTCCAGCGCTGGGACCATTGTATGCCTTGGCATCGCAACTGTACATCTAAATACTTCTTAAATGTTATGAGGGTCTCTGCCTCCACCACCCTTTCAGGCAGAGAGTTCCAGACTCCCACCACCCAATGGGTCAAAAGGTTCCTCACATCCCCTCTAGACCTCCCCTTACTTTAAATCTATTCCCCCTGGTCATTGAACCCTCCACCAAGGGGAAAGGTTTCTTCCTGTCTACTCTATCTATGACCCTCATAGTTTTATACATCACAATTATGTTCCCCCGCAGTCTCCTCTGCTCCAAGGGAAACAACCCCTATCTATCAAATCTCTCTTCATAACTAAAACTCTCTAGCCCAGGCAACATCTTGGGAAATCTCCCTGTGCACCCTTTCCAGTGGTATCACATTCCTCCCAGAATGTGGAATCCAGAACTGCACACAGAGGGCGCAATTCTCCGGAACAATTTCCAAGTGCTGTACCAAGCTGGAATTACAGCCAGTTTTGCGGGGCTCGGTCTGGCTCGGCCGGCAACACTGTTCAACGTTAATTGGTCCACTTAACGAGGCCTCACAGGCTTCCCGTCGCAAATGCCGGCTCGCCAGCTGATTCGCCGTGAGGGCGCTCGCCAGCGCGCCCTCCCCCCCCCTCCCCCCACCTCCCACTAACAATGTAGAGCAGCACTTAGGCTGCACTTACTCAGCCAACCCCAGGCAGCTCACAACAATGGCACCGAGGAGACTGGCCCCAAGATTCAGGAATGCTGACCTGGGGGAGTTCCTGGATGTGGTGGAGGCTCAGAGGGATTTGTTTTTTAGAAGATAAGAGCAGGAGAGGCCTTTTGGCCCTTTGAGCCTGCTCCGCCATTCATCACGACCATGGCTGATCATCCAACTCAATCACCTAATCCTGCTTTCTCCCCGTAGCCTTTGATCCCATTCTCCCCAAGTGCTGTATCCAGCCGCTTCTTGAATATATTCAAAGTTTTAGCATCAATTACTTGCTGTGGTAATGAATTCCACAGGCTCACCACTCTTTGTGTGAAGAAGTGTCTCCTTATTTTTGTCCGAAATGGTTTACCCTGAATCCTCAGACTGTGACCCCTGGTTCTGGACACACCCATCATTGATAACAGCTTCCCTGCATCTACCCTGTCTCGTCCTGTTAGAATTTTATAATTCTCAATGAGATCCCCCCTCATTCTTCTGAACTCCAGCGAGAACAATCCAACCTAGTCAATCTATCCTCATATGACAGTCCCGCCATCCCTGGAATCAGTCTGGTCAACCTTCGCTGCACTCCCTGGAGAGCAAGGACATCCTTCCTCAGAAAAGGAGACCTAAACTGCACCCAATACTCCAATGTTCTGTTCTGTTCCCCCAAGGGTCCTGGAGGGTGAGCCACAAGGCAGCCAGAGCTGCCTGCGATGAGGTAGGCAGCTGGCTGCCTCCACCATGTGCATCCTGTGGTCACACCTAGACGTAATGGTAGAGCTAGGAGGGCAAAGCACATTGTGGATCACTGAAGGCACTGGGCAGTGGGGACGGGGCAGATAGGGGCTGAAGGGTGGGGGGGGGGGGGGTGAAGGGGTGGGGGATGAGGGGGTGGGGTGGGTGAGAGGGGGTTACACCGTTAGGAGAGTGGGGGGGCATATATTGAACAATAAACACCCTTGCCTGTGTCACTGTCTTCTGCAATGCATCACCGCGTGCAGGTGATGGGTGTGAACGAAAATTCAGCAGACAGGCAGGGGTGAGACTATAGCATAGATTGAGGAGCACCAGTGCCCAGCTCTCTGCGGGTGCCCCACACCCTGAGGATCCAGCCGCCCATCAGGCCAGAGAGGGACCCAGAAGCAGAGTCCCATGATGACCCAAGGTGTACAGGCGCCGCTAGTCATTCGAACAAATGATGGACAGCATGTGCCACAGGAGACTCCGTCTCAACAAGGAGATGGTGCGAAAACTGTGCCACCTCCTCACGGACTTGGCACCATGTGGAGGAGCAGGACACCCGCTCCCAGTGGTCGTCAATTTCACTGCACCCCAGAACTTTTATGATGTGGAGATGCCAGCGTTGGACTGGGGTGAGCACAGTAAGAAGTCTTACAACACCCAGGTTAAAGTCCAACAGGTTTGTTTTGATTCACTAGCTTTCGGAGCGTAGCTCCTTCCTCAGGCTGCGCTTCAAAACACCCTTCTACTGCTACCCTTTGCCTTTGTGACTGAGCCAGTTCCGTATCCATCTTACCACCTCACATCTGATCCCGTGTGACTTCACCTTATGTACCAGTCTGCCATGAGGGACCTTGTTAAAGGCTTTACTGAAGTTCATGTAAACAACATCCACCTCAAAAATCATCTTTGTCACCTCTTCAAAAAACCCGATCAAGTTAGTGAGGCATGCGTCCCCTTCACAAAACCATGAAGTCTATCGCTAATGAATCCATTTGTTTCCAATGGTATGAATCCTGTCCCTGAGAATTCTCTTCAATAATTTACCAACTGCTGACATGAGGTTCACTGGCCTATTGTTTCCTGGATTATCCCTGCTACCTTTCTTAAACAGAGGTACCACATGAGCTATTCTCCAGTCCTCTGGGATCTCACCTGTAGCCAATGAGGAACAAAGATGTCAGTCAAGGCCACAGCAATTTCCTTCCTTGCTTCCCTCAGTATTCTGACATAAATCCCATCTGGCCCAGGAGTCCTATCTACCTTTTTGTCTTATAAAAGACCTAATGCCTCCTCCATTTTGACCCAGACTGTCCACACACCCTACTCAAGGATCATCTTCCACAAAGTCCGTTTCTTTGGTGAACACGATGCAGGTACAAATTCAGTACCTCACCCATTTCCTCTGGCCCAGCATATAGATTTCCCCAACTGTCCTTAAGTGGTCCAATCCTCTCCCTGGCCACCATCTTGCTTTTTACATATGAATTTTCTTCTGCATTTGCCTTTTTGCTTTACATAATTTTGTCTCTCATTCATCCAGTTAAGTAGGAGAATTGTTCTCATAAGTCTGTGAACAGAGGAAAGGACCAGTTAACTTGGAAATAGCAAGCTTGAACTTTCGCAAGAGTTTCAGTCGAGATTTGTCTTTAGTAATACTCATGGATTAGGTATTGCAGAAATCTGATGGATCACAATGAAAATTGAGTTGTGATCATTCAGTAATTTATGGAACCAACTTGACACCGACAAAAAAATAAAACCAGAAACGGCTACAAAGTCTCAGCAGGTGGAGCAGCCCCTGTAGAGAGAGAAACAGAGTTAACTGGCCATAATCTCTGTTTCAGAGACTAAGTGCTGACGCCGGCACTGAATCGCTGGTGTTCTATAATCCCCATTGCGATGCCGGTCCTGGAGCAATTTATGATATCCTAATGGGTTGGCACAAGTGAAATTCCATCGAAAGCTGGCATGTGATGCGATGTAGTCGGGATTGGCACTCCAGAGTCTGACCAGCTGCTAGAAGCTCTCCACTCCCCACACACTCTCATTCCAGACAAGAAGATACCACACTGAAAGCGGCACCGAGGTTTGCTGATGCCAATCTAAAGACCATGTTGGATGCCTTGGAAGGGAATTGCAACACCCTGTTCCCCAGGGTGATAAGGAGGCTGCCACCCGTGGACGTCAACCTGGTCTGGCGCAGGTGGCAGACCCCATGAACGCCGTGGGCCCCGCTTCCAGGACCGGCCAGCAGTACAGCAAGAAATTTCTCGACCACCTGAGGGCGGACAGGGTGAGTCATCGCCACGTACCCGTAGCACCAACCTCCGGACCACCCCCACACCCATCCCCTTCCCCCTCTCCGCTGAACGTGGACTGATAGAAAGCACTGGGCAAAGATGGGAAGACCCCCCCCCAGGCCAGCTATGGTGGGTCACCTCCACCACCGTGCCCCTACCACCCATGTCCCAGATTCTTGTAATCCCCGCACCAGCCCCGCGACGATGATCAAACCCCACCTGCTGGCGGTCCGCACACACCCCACCCTGAACCACATGCCAACACTCATAATGCCCACCATGGCCGAGTGGACTGCACACATAGGCCACCAATCGTTGACCCTCTGTGCTGCCGGCGTCCGAGTGACTTACACTGTGCATTTTCTGGTTCCCATGAGAAGGCGGCCCACAAATGCAGGAAGAGGTAAGTAACAAGAGGGGGCTTGCCGGACCTGCGGTCCCTCACTGTGGCAGAGCAGAAGGGGTTGGACCTGGTCAGTGGGTTCAGGAGAAGCAGTCACCAAGACGGAGGTCAGTATTGGGGAACCAAGTCAGATAGCAATGACCCTGGTCCAAGTGTGGCACTCCCCCTCCACCCCACCTGGGATCAATGCAGGCGTCTTCCCTTATGTCTTGCTGGATCACCAGATCTCATCGCAGAAGGTCATCATAATCCTCCAGCCCTTGGATCAGAGCCGCTGATACAGCCAAGCCAGGGCCAGCACCTGTGTTG
This sequence comes from Scyliorhinus canicula, assembly GCF_902713615.1. Lineage (NCBI taxonomy): Eukaryota > Metazoa > Chordata > Chondrichthyes > Carcharhiniformes > Scyliorhinidae > Scyliorhinus > Scyliorhinus canicula. Next base: position 170,148,131 of record NC_052146.1, read on the forward strand.
AAGTAGACAGGAAACACGGAGGGCCATGCAGGGTGACGGTGGGATGCAGAGGGGGTTGCACAGTGGCCCCGGCCTGCATTACAGCCTCTGTCCTCGCATGGAATGCCCAATCCCCACCACTGGCCATTCCCCCGGCACATTGCCCTCCATGTCATCCCCCAGGCCCTTACGGTGCCTGGCAGTGGGCGGGTGGCCTCTGGTTGCAGCACCTGTCCCTGTCAGGAGGGGTACAGCCGGCTGGTGCTATCCATGCCATCCGTACACTCTGTAGACCCTGCCCTGCACCCTCCTGTGGGTATACCGTGCAGGTCCTCCTTGGTTGGCACATGGTGTGGTGGAGTGGGAGCGGGGTCAGCTAGTGCCACAGTGGGCATTCATTGAGGTGTGCAGCCGGATGACTGCCTGGCTCACCGCATCGATGGCGGTCCATGACTTTGCAACCCAGCACCTCACCCCACTGCCCATCCCCTGGTCGGCCCCTCTACTCACCAACAACCCTGGCTGACGCCCGCCAGCCAGGGGCATGACCGGCAGCTCACTGCTGGATCTTTGGGAAGATGTCTTACCTCCTCACTCCCCCTCATCAGCTATGGCAGCTGTTTCCTGATTTTAAATACCACAAGTGAATCTCACCGTCGGTAATTCTGCCCAGCGAAAGGCTAGCACGGCGGGAGGTCCAGGGAATACCGGGATGGTCCCATTAATGTTATGCCAACGGCCTTCACTGGACAGTTTGTATGCCTACACCAACGTGCGGCATAGAGTGCATTCACGCCGCTGTCGAGGCACCGGAGCCATGGCTTTCCGTTGGGCGCCCGGCACCGGCCTTGATTATCAGGTCGCACAAGATTTTCTGCCCATTGTGGTTCGCGATTCCAGCGTCGGGCAACAGAGATTCCAGCACAATATTTTAAGAACATAAGAACCAGGAGTAGGCCATCTGGCCCCTCGAGCCTGCTCCGCCATTCAATGAGATCATGGCTGATCTTTTGTGGACTCAACTCCACTTTCCGGCCCGAACACCATAACCCTTAATCCCTTTATTCTTCAAAAAACGATCTATCTTTATCTTAAAAACATTTAATGAAGGAGCCTCAACTGCTTCACTGGGCAAGGAATTCCATAGATTCACAACCCTTTGGGTGAAGAAGTTCCTCCTAAACTCAGTCTTAAATCTACTTCCCCTTATTTTGAGGCTATGTCCCCTAGTTCTGCTTTCACCCGCCAGTGGAAACAACCTGTCTGCATCTATCCTATCTATTCCCTTCATAATTTTAAATGTTTCTATAAGATCCCCCCTCATCCTTCTAAATTCCAATGAGTAGTCCCAGACTACTCAACCTCTCCTCATAATCCAACCCCTTCAGCTCTGGGATTAACCTAGTGAATCTCCTCTGCACACCCTCCAGCGCCAGTACGTCCTTTCTCAAGTAAGGAGACCAAAACTGAACACAATACGTAGAATTCATAGAATTTACAGTGCAGAATGAGGCCACTCGGCCCATCGAGTCTGCACCGGCTCTTGGAAAGGGCAGCCTACCCAAGGTCAACACCTCCACCCTATCCCCATAACCCAGTAACCCCACCCAACACTAAGGGCAATTTTGGACACTGAGGGAAATGTATCATGGTCAATCCACCTAATCGGCACATCTTTGGACTATGGGAGGAAACCGGAGCACCCGGAGGAAACCCACGCACACACGAGGAGGATGTGCAGACTCCGCACAGACATTGGCCCAAGCCGGAATTGAACCTGGGACCCTGGAGCTGTGAAGCGATTGTGCTATCCACAATGCTACCGTGCTGCCCCTTAAAGTCCAGGTGTGGCCTCACTAACACCTTATACAATTGCAACATAACCTCCCAAGTCTTAAACTCCATCCCTCTAGCAATGAAGGACAAAATTCCATTTACCTTCTTAATCACCTGTTGCACCTGTAGACCAACTTTCTGTGACTCATGCACTAGCACACCCAAGTCTCTCTGAACAGCGGCATGCTTTAATATTTTATCGTTTAAATAATAATCCCGTTTGCTGTTATTCCTACCAAAATGGATAACCTCTCATTTGTCAACATTGTATTCCATCTGCCAGACCCTAGCCCATTCACTTAACCTATCCAAATCCCTCTGCAGACTTCCAGTATTCTCGGCACTTTTCGCTTTACCACTCATCTTAGTGTCATCTGCAAACTTGGACACATTGCCCTTGGTCCCCAACTCCAAATCATCTATGTAAATTGTGAACAATTGGGGCCCAACACGGATCCCTGAGGGACACCACTAGCTACTGATTGCCAACCAGAGAAACACCCATTAATCCCCACTTTTTGCTTTCTATTAATTAATCAATCCTCTATCCATGCTACTACTTTACCCTTAATGCCATGCATCTTTATCTTATGCAGCAACCTTTTGTGTGGCACCTTGTCAAAGGCTTTCTGGAAATCCAGATATACCACATCCATTGGCTCCCCGTTATCTACTGCACTGGTAACGTCCTCAAAAAATTCCACTAAATTAGTTAGGCACGACCTGCCCTTTATGAACCCATGCTGCGTCTGCCCAATGGGACAATTTCTATCCAGATGCCTTGCTATTTCTTCCTTGATGATAGATTCCAGCATCTTCCCTACTACCGAAGTTAAACTCACTGGCCTATAACTTCCTGCTCTCTGCCTACCTCCTTTTTTAAACAGTGGTGTCACGTTTGCTAATTTCCAATCCACCGGAACCAACCCAGAGTCTAGTGAATTTTGGTAAATCATCATTAGTGCATCTGCAATTTCCCTAGCCATCTCTTTTAGCACTCTGGGATGCATTCCATCAGGGCCATTCGCTTGCCCATCACTACCTCAGTGATAACAATCCTCTCAAAGTCCTCACCTGTCATAGACTCATTTCTGTCAGTCACTGGCATGTTATTTTTGTATTCAACTGTGAAGATCGACCCAAAAAACCTGTTCAGTTCCTCAGCCATTTCCTCATCTCCCATTATTAAAACTCCCTCCTCATCCTCTAAAGGACCAATATTTACCTTAGCCACTCTTTATTGTTTTATATATTTGTAAAAACTTTTACTGTCTGTTTTTATATTCTGAGCAAGTTTACTCTCATACTCTATCTTACTCTTCTTTATAGCTTTTTTAGTAGCTTTCTGTTGCCCCCTAAAGATTTCCCAGTCCTCTAGTCTCCCACCAATCTTTGCCACTTTATATGCTTTTTCCTTCAATTTGATACTCTCCCTTATTTCCTTAGATATGCACGGTCGATTTTCCCTCTTTCTACCGTCCTTCCTTTTTGTTGGTATAAACCTTTGCTGAGCACTGTGAAAAATCACTTGGATGGTTCTCCACTGTTCCTCAACTGTTCCACCATAAAGTCTTTGCTCTCAGTCTACCTAAGATAGTTCTTCTCTCATCCCATTGTAATCTCCTTTGTTTAAACACAAAACACTAGTATTTGATTTTACTTTCTCACCCTCCATTTGTATTTTAATTTCCACCATATTGTGATCGCTCCTTCCGAGAGGATCCCTAACTATGAGATCATGAATCAATCCTGTCTCATTACACAGGACAAGATCTATTTTGGGTCCAATATGTGCCTTCTTTGGAATTGAAGAGTGGTAGCAGTGTGATGGTTTGATGACCAAAAGGGAGGGGCAAGTAGAGCAAAAATAAAGGTCAGGAATAGGTCAGAGGACAGGAACGATTAAATGTCAAAGATGTCCTGGAACCAATGCAAAGGGAATGCTAATGATAAATGGGCAGGTCTTATACCTCTTGTGATTGCATGGGAAAGTGAGGTGTTTAGGATGATGGAAGACTGTACCAGGATGTCAGGGAAAGGAACGATCCTTTCAGACTTGACAGGTGCCAAAGCACAGTGTCTAAATGATGCTAGGAATACAACAGCCCCCAAGGGAGTAAAAATCTGAATCCTGCCTCTTCCTCATTGCTTGATGTGCTGTTGTAACTTTTCACTCCAATGAATGAGCCCTTTCGCCTAATAAATAACATGCTGCTCTGACAAAAGATGTCTTGTCTGCTGACAAGGACACCAAAGACAAGGTGCCTACCTGCCTTTGGAAATCTTGTTATTTAATCTGCCCTCCTGTCCACCCTATCACTGAGGTGAAATATGCTAGTTATTGTAATGCACTGTCTCAAAAGATGTTGGAAACAGATTCAATAATACATTTCCAAAGGGATTTGGATAAGTACATGGAGGTTAGATTAATGGGCAGCACGGCAACACAAGTGGATAGCACTGTGGCTTCACAGCGCCAGAGTGCCAGGTTCGATTCCCCATTGGGTTACTGTCTGTGCGGAGTCTGCACGTTCTCCCCGTGTGTGCGTGGGTTTCCTCCGGGTGCTCCGGTTTCCTCCCACAACCCAAAGACGTGCAGTTTAGGTGGATTGGCCATGCTAAATTGCCCTTAGTGACCAAAAAGTTAGGAGGAGTTATTGAGTTACGGGGATAGGGTGGAAGTGAGGGCTGAAGTGGGTCGATGGGCTGAATGGCCTCCTTCTGCACTGTATGTTCTATGTTCTATTGCAGAGAAAGAGCAGAGGAGAGGGTTGGACAAATTGGGTAGCTTTTTCAAAGAGATAGAGCAAGCACAATGGGATGAATGGCCTCCTTTGCGCTGGAAGATTCTCTGATTTGATAAGGAGTGGAAGGTGGGGACTGTGCTGAGGACCTCATTCCAGATCATCAAAGACACCAAGGATGAGGAAAATTGCATCATAGCACATTGCAGTCAGTTGGAGTACAGGGAGAACTCATCTCTGACTGCAACACCTCAATATTGTTTATCTCGCAATTTGGGAGGAATTGTGGTCAGTGATGTAAGTCAGGTGCTCGAATGGGAATGATATGGATGCCTCGAGGCTGGTTTAGGGGCTGGTTTAGCTCACACAGCTAAATCACTGGCTTTTAAAGCAGACCAAGCAGGCCAGCGGCACGGTTCGATTCCCGGACCAGCCTCCCCGGACAGGCACCGGAATGTGGCGACTAGGGGCTTTTCACAGTAACTTCATTGAAGCCTACTCGTGACAATAAGCGATTTTCATTTCATTTCATTTCATAGAGTAGCAGTGGCTTGTTTGGGCTAAATTTGACTTTAGTGATATTATCTGATGTATTTGGAACAAGTCTTCTTTCCACTCTATGATCTGTAGACCAACCTGTTAATGATTGAACCTTTGATCCTTCATGTTCTCTATCCGTTCGGATTCTATTTTTGTCTTGCTGTTGGCTGCGTCTCTCTTTTTACTTTGCCGTTATCCGTATTAAGTCTACCTTCTCTTTTTCCCTCTATCCCAATCATGTTATGATTGATCTGGCACAGAAAAGAGGCAGCATTACTCAGTGTCTGCAAAGTTCAGGTCCGCATGAGACCGTGAATCAGCGGTGCCCCTTCACATAAAGTGGAGAAGGTTTTATTAAATTTGGAGTACCCAATTATGTTTTTCCAATTAAGGAGCAATTTAGTATGGCCATTCCAGTGCACATGAGGCTCTCTGCAGTGGGGTGCAGGGCTCACTTGTGCCTGACACTGTTGCCCCATACCCCCTCTGGGGGACCCCCGGAATCTGACACATCATAATTGAAGGTTTTTTTGTTTTTCTGCCTCCATAGATAGTTCAGGCAGTGTCCAATTGGGCTTCCCCCTCCATCAACACCCCGACTCCGTCCCTCCCCACCACCCTCCTTTCCTCTCTCTCCCCACCCACCTCCTTCCTTTCCCTTCTGTTGGTACAGATGCGAGGGTATCTGGTCTCTCCAGCGCAGTTTAGTGCTTGTACCGTTTGCTTTTTGTACTACTGTGTTTTAATAATCAGAGTATCCAACACCCTCCCCTGGATGCTGAGGGGAGGGTACCCTGTTTCTCCAACACAAAATTACTGTTTGTACCGTAGGCCAATCCTCCTACCCTGCACAGATTTTTGGGTTGTGGGGGTGGGACCCATGTAGACACCGGGAGAATGTGCAAACTCCACACGGGCAGTGACCAGGAGCTGTATTAAACCCAGGTCATTGGCTCAGTGAGGCAGTAGTGCTAACCACTGCACCACTGTGCCACCCAAAAAGTGGAGAAAATGAATGTGCCGTGCGCATGTGTCTGTCTCTGTCTCTTGTGTATCTTCTCCGTCTTGTGTTTGTGCCTGTCCGTCCGTCTGTGTGATGTGTGTGTCTGTCCATATCTGCCTGTCTTGTTTGTCTACACATCAGGAGGACCAGCATCATTTGGAAATCCAATAAATGTAATTTATAATAAATATTTCAGGTTATTTAAACAGCAATATTTACAAAATATGCAAATTTCTTTCAGAGAAGAGTCAGTTACAATGATGAGGATCTTTCTGCGATCAGTTGTTATAAATATGAAGGTCTGGCTGAGATCACTTGTTTTCAAGATGATAATTTGGCCAAAATCAGTTTTCAAGATGATGATTTGGCCGAGGTCAGTTGTTTTCAAGATGATAATTTGGTCAAAATCAGTTGTTTTCAAGATGATGATTTGGCCGAGATCAGTTGTTTTCAAGATGATAATTTGGCCGAAATCAGTTGTTTTCAAGATGATGATTTGGCCGAGGTCAGTTGTTATAAAGATGATGATTTGGCCGGTGTCAGTTGTTACAATCATGATGATTTGGCCAAGATCAGTTGTTTTCAGGGTGATGATTTGTCCGAGGTCAGTTGTTACAATGATGAGTATCTCGCTGAGGTCAGTTCTTCGAAGCTGAGAATGTGGTTAAGATCAGTTGTTACAAAAACAACAATATGGCTGAGTTCAGTTGTCCCAAATTTGAGGAATTGGATGTGATCAGATGTTATAAAAAGGAGGATCTGGCTTAGATCAGATGTTACCACGATGAGGATCTGTCTTGACATCAGTTGTATTAACAATCAGGTTCAGGACAGTATCACAGGCTGTTGTACTGAGGGTTCATAGAATTTACAGTGCAGAAGGAGGCCATTCGGCCCATCGAGTCTGCACCGGCTCCTGGAAAGAGCACCCTACCCAAGGTTGACACCTCCACCCTATCCCCATAACCCAGTAACCCCACCCAACACTAAGGTCAATTTTGGACACTAAGGACTATCATGTCCAATCCACCTATCTTGCACATCTTTGGACTGTGGGAGGAAACCGGAGCACCCGGAGGAATCCCACGCACACACGGGGAGGAGGTGTAGACTCCGCATAGACAGTGACCCAAGCCAGAATCGAACCTGGGACCCTGGAGCATATACCATCTGGAGTCACAAAAGCTGAAATCTCCTTCACCCTTTTGGATAACGGAACCTCCAGTAACCTTTAAGCAAATTCAGTTTTGATATAAAAGCTAATTGTCCCACATTCTCAATGCAATCCTCCAAGTGTTGGATAGGATAAGAGTCCGTTCTTGTAACTGCATTAAAATTTCTAAAGTCCACACACAACCATTGGGTACTGTCCGGTTTCGGTTTCATCACTATCGGTGAGCTCCATTGGCTGCAACCCACTTCAATTATGTCATTTTTAAGCATACTTTCAATTTCCTTGTTAACCTGTGCCAATTTTGAAGAGTTAAGTCATTATGGATGTTGTTTAATTGGAACAGCATTTCCCAAATCTACATCGTGTATCGCCATTTTAGACCTTCCCAACTTATCTCCACAAACTTTCCCATGTGATATGAATAACTCTTTCAGGTCAGTTCACTTTTCCTCTAGAAGGTAATTCAACAATTTATCCCAATTTTTAAGAACATCCTCGTTTTCCAATTTAATTTAAGGGATGTCAAATTCAAAGTCATCTGGATTTGGTTATTCATTTTGAGTTAAAATCATTAAAACCTTCTCCTTTTGCTCTCCTTCCCTTTCAAAGTACCTTTTAAGCATATTCGCATGACACACTTGGAGAGTTTTCCTTCTATCTGGTGTTCTTACCACATAATTCACCTCACTTAATTTCCTTTCAATCTGATAAGGTCCACAAAACCTTGCTTTTAAAGGTTCACCTACCATTGGTAACAATACTAAAACTTTATCTCCACTGGCAAAACTACGAACTTTTGCTTTCTTATCCACTACCGGTTTCATCACATGCTGTGCAACTTTTAAATGTTGTCTCACCAATTACCCTGCTCTATTTAATCGTTTCCTAAAATTTGATACGTAATCCAATAATGTAAGTTCCAACTGCTCAATAATTTCTCCTTAATCAATTTAAGTGGTCCTCTTACATCATGAGCAAAAATTAGTTCAAAAGGACTGAATTTGGTTGACTCATTAGGTGCATCCCTAATTGCAAACAGTACGAATGGAATTCCTTTATCCCAATCCTCTGGATAATCGTGAGAATAAGCCCTCAACATTGTCTTTAATGCCTGATGCCACATTTCTAATGCTCTCTGCGATTCTGGATGGTATGGAGTTGATTTAAATTGTTTTATTCCTACACTACCCGTAACTTCTTTGAATAACCTTGAGGTAAAATTTGATGGTTGATCCGATTGTATTTCTGTGGGTAGTCCATATCTAGTAAAAAATTTAAGTAACTCCTCCACAATCTTTCTAGCTGTAATATTGCGTATTGGAATGGCCTCTGGAAACCTAGTAGTCACATCTATTATAGTCAAAAAATATTGGTTCCCACTTTTCGTATTAGGAAGCGGTCCTACCCAATCAATTAAAAGGTTTCGCAAATGCTGGAATGGGTATTAAGGGCGCTGGTTTTATCACTGCTTGAGGTTTCCCTATCACGTGACATATGTGACATGATCGACAAAATTTAACTACATCTTTATGTGATCCAGGCCAAAAAGATGTTTTTGTATTTTAGCTTGAGTTTTCCTTACTCCCAAATGACCTCCCACTGGTACCTCATGTGCTACTCGCAACACCTTCTTTCTATACCCTACCGGCAACACTATTTGATGAACACCTGCCCACTTTTCATCCACCTGCATATGTAAAGATCTCCAATTTCTTATCAAGACATCATTTTTATTTTAATAACTTTCTGGTATACACTCAGATTCCTCTTCTGTTTATGCTTTCTAATACATCCGTTTCACTTCGATATCTTTTTGTTGTGATTCTGCCAATTTTCCTGAACTAAAAATATCCGCCTCGTCCTCCACCTGTTCTTGTTCTTTTCCAACTATCTGATCAAAAATGGTTTCTGATAATTGAACTTCAGCTTTATCTTTACTCTTTGATTTCTCCTCTTGTCCTAACCTGTGACTTTGCGACCTTATTACTGCACAATCCGGAAAAATCCCAGGATATTCGTCCTTCAACCCTTCAGTTGTCTGATTTTCCACTTGATTATCAATCACAGTAGGCATCACTCCTACATGCGATCCAGCTGTATCATTACCCAAGATAAACTGTATTCTTGGACAATATCGTTTCTCTATTACTCCTACTACCTCTTCACGACTCTTCACTGGACTTTCCAACCTTACCTTATATAATGGAACACTATTCTTCTCACCCTGAATTCCACATATTACCACCTTTTCTGGCAATATTCCTCCCAAACTACGGAACTTCTCATCTCTTACCATCAAAGATTGACTAGCTCCAGTATCTCTTAAAATTGTGACTTCTTTACTTATTCCTTCTGGTACACCTGTGTACACTTTACCCATGCAAGTACATTCTTTAAAGAGATCTGGCGCCTTCTGATCAATCACCTCTTGAACAGGCTGTACAATCTTTTGCACCTCCTTCTCTTCACTTGGGCTTTCCTTTACCACTTTAAGAAACCCCACTGTCTTATCCTGTTTTACTACATTAGCCTTCCCCGTGCTTTTCTTCAACCACCAACACTGTGACTTTACATGTAATGACAAACTAGTTATTACAGTAAAAATATTTGAAACTTTTCATTTCTCTTCCACCTTCCTGGATTTCCTTTTTAATCTGAGTTACACTCTCTTCATTATCTCCCATCTCTTTACCTCTACCACTTCAGTATTTCTCTTTCCCCCAGTTTCTATCCCTCACAGGCTGAAACTAATGTCAGAAACCAAACTTTGATTTATGAACTAATTCATAATCATCTGCCATTTCTGCAGCTAATCTGGGAATTATAACCCTCTGCTCTTCCACATGGGCAGCACGGTAGCATGGTGGTTAGCATAAATGCTTCACAGCTCCAGGGTCCCAGGTTCGATTCCCGGCTGGGTCACTGTCTGTGCGGAGTCTGCACGTCCTCCCCGTGTGTGCGTGGGTTTCCTCCGGGTGCTCCGGTTTCCTCCCACAGACCAAAGATGTGCGGGTTAGGTGGATTGGCCATGCTAAATTGCCCGTAGTGTCCTAAAAAGTAAGGTTAAGGGGGGGGGGGGGGAGCTTGTTGGGTTACGGGTATAGGGTGGATACGTGGGTTTGAGTAGGGTGATCATGGCTCGGCACAACATTGAGGGCCGAAGGGCCTGTTCTGTGCTGTACTGTTCTATTCTATTCTATGAGTTTTCACTACATCAGGACTTGAATTTTTAAACTCCTCCAAAATTATAATTTATCTCAGAGCTTGATACGTTTGGTCTATTTGAAAGCCCTTGTCCACCGATCAAAATTAATCTGTTTGATCCTTTCAAACTCCATGTATGTTTGACCCAGTTCTTTCCTTAAATTTCTAAACCTTTATCTGTAGGCTTCAAGCATGAGTTCATATGCACCCAAGATGGATTTTTTTTCACTTCCTCATACGTCCCAGATACCTCCTCTGAATGCGATGCAAACACTTCACTAGCCCTACCTATCAGCTTTGATTGAATCAGTAACACCCACATGTCCTGTGACCATTGTATTTGGTTAGCTACCTTCTCAAATGAAATAAAAAAGGCTTCTGCCTCCTCCTCATCAAACCTTGGCAATGCTTGGACATATTTAAATAAATCACAATCAAGCCTTCAACTATGACGCTCTTTCTCTTTATACTCATCACTATCCTCAAACTGTACGTTTCCCTTAACATCCGCCAATTTTAACTGACTGTCATGTTTCATGCCAATTTTCTGAATTTCAAACTCTCTCTCTTGTTCCCGTTCCTCTCTCTTTTTTTCCATCTCTATCTCTTTTTAATTTTCCTCTCTATCTCTTTCTTCTGCTTAGGCTACTCTTTCCTTTTCCCTCATTTCGTATTAATGCTGCTATAATTCTTTTTATGTTCAAGTTGTTTAATCTGTAACTGAATTTTTGTAATTTCCAATGAGTCCAACTGTATCTCAGACAATTTTAAATAGTCAGCTACCGCCGTAAGGACCTCTTCTTTTTGTGTGCTGTCAGGTCACATTAACTGTAATGTTTTTGCCAAATCTAAAAGCCATTTTAAAATCTCTGTTCGTAAGGTTCTGCGCGTGAACTTCTCTACCCTCAAAAACATCCGAGTCTCTAAAAGAGCCATTGTCCCCAACACACTCCCTACTTAAACTGGATTACCACACCTGAAAAGGAAACACAAATATGCTCACCCCTCACTGTCTTTAAGTTCGCTAAACCAACCCAATCATGAAAGATAGACTTTTACCCCATGAGCCCCCAGTTTGTTATGGTCCAGGGTTTAGAGAGCACCAAAGTATATCATGGAGTTCAACTGATCCACAACCATTAATAGATTTTGGTTATGGGGAGCACAACGGCCCACTTTGTGTGATGCAACAGCGAGCTAAAGTATTTTAAAACAAAAACAATATTTATTCTATGAATCCAGTTCACATTTGATAAACACACAGTAGACATCTTATCAATTACTAACACTGATACTCCCCCAAAAGATACAATACTCTATAGGTAACCCTTAGTAACTTTCCTAACAACATCCACCAGTCAAAGACCCTATTTAACAAAGACAGTAGGTTTGCATTCCTTACAAAAACAGATATTACTTTGAAATCATCAAGTGATCTGGAGACATTCTTTAGCAGAGAGAGGGAGAGAGCGACAAAAATACACCTCCTTGGTTTGAATAAAGCTCTCAAACTGAAAACAAAACTAAAACTCAGAGCTAAAAACAGCTTCCAGCTCAAAATGAAAGTTAAAAATCGAGCCAGAGCCCAGCTCCACCCACACAATGACATCACTGGAGCCACTTGAGAAGACAAACATTTCTTAAAGTGAATTTCTCATAACAGTAAGGTTAGTTGGTCCATTCAACTGATTGTCTTCACTATGTTGTTCTGAGTGTTCTTCTACTTCTTCTTGGTGTCCCATTTTCATTGTTTCTTTCAACCACATAAGATGTTGGGTTTTCTGCCTTTCCAGTACTTGGCCTTCTCTCTACCAGATCCAGACGGGTTCAACTGATTGACATTGGGGTGACTCATGCACCCTGTGGCGTTGATTGCAATTCTTTGTCTGATTTGCACAATACTCATCCTCCTTTTCCCTCTCTTTCTCGGTGCCAGAAGATTTCAGACATGATATGAGCGGTGTGTAAGAACAGGAAGTTGTGTGGGTAATAGTCTTCCATCAGTAATTCTGAAGGAGCTAACCTCCTCTGTAGTGGTGTCAAATGGTACATCAACTGTGCTAAATTAAGGTCATCATACTTTCTCAACAAAGTTTGGATTTTTGTTACTCCTTTCTTGACGTCACGGAGATTTACAAAGAGCGGGAGCTGAGAGTCAGAGCAGTGTTTAAAAAAAGCAGGAGCTGAGAGTCAGAGCAGAGATGTAAAAAGTGGGGGAGCTGACAAGTACATAAGGAGAAGACTGGAAGGGTGGGTAGGCAGACGTTGGTTGACTCTATCCTTGAAGTAGACAGTCAGTGCTCTCATGAAACGGTTCTGGAGTTGTTCGTGCACGGGAAGAAGTCACAGATGCAATTTGAGCTGCTCTCAACGGGCAAAGTAGTGCCCCAGCTGCCGAGCTGTGTGGGCATTTTATGAATATGGTGAGAAGGCCAGTCGTCTTTTAGTGCACCAGCTGAGGCAGCAGGCTGCCTCCAGGATATAGTACAGGTAAGGGCCTCAAGTGGTGGATTGGTGTCCGCTCCAGCATTGTTTAATGCTGCTTTTCAGGCCATTTACTAAAGCCTATGTAAATCGGAGCTTCCAAGGGAGAGGTTGCCCATGATGCAATTCTTGGACGGGTTGTCAATCTCAGTGGTGGAGCGGGGCAGAAGAGAAGTGTTGGAGTCCCCGATGGGCCTGAAGGAGATTATGTAACGTATGGGTTTACTGCAGTCCTGTAAAGCTCCAGCCCAGACAGATCCCGATGGAATTTGAGAAGGAATTTGTGGGTCAGCTGAAAGCATTGTGTTGGACATGTTTAACAATTCTAAGTCCCGGGGGTATCGCCGGTCACACTGACACAGGCATCAATTTCCTTGATTTTGAAGAAGGATAAGGATCTGACAGAGTGTGTGTTGAACAATCCCATCTCATTGCTGAATGTCGTGCTCAGCTTTTCGCAAAGGTTCTGGCAATGCGCCAGGGGCGATATCGGAGAACAGTCAGATTTGGTCAATATTTGACAGCAGTCAGCCAATGTTTCCGTCAACTTTAAATCGTCCTGTCCTCCTCTCAAGTCTCGGTGGTTATTTCAATGGCTGCTGAAAAAGAAAAGGAGCTGAGAGTCAGAGCGGGAGCTGAGAGTCAGGGCGGGAGCTGAGAGTCAGAGCGGGAGCTGAGAGTCAGGGCGGGAGCTGAGAGTCAGAGCGGGAGCTGAGAGTCAGAGCGGGAGCTGAGAGTCAGAGCGGGAGCTTAGAGTCAGAGCGGGAGCTGAGAGTCAGAGCGGGAGCTGAGAGTCAGAGCGGGAGCTGAGAGTCAGAGCGGGAGCTTAGAGTCAGAGCGGGAGCAGAGAGTCAGAGCAGGAGCTGAGAGTCAGAGCGGGAGCTGAGAGTCAGAGCAGGAGCTGAGAGTCAGAGCGGGAGCTGAGAGTCAGGGCGGGAGCTGAGAGTCAGGGCGGAGATTTATAAAGAGCGGGAGCTGAAAGTCAGAGCGGGAGCTGAGAGTCAGAGCGGGAGCTGAGAGTGAGAGCGGGAGCTGAGAGTCAGAGCGGGAGCTGAAAGTCAGAGCGGGAGCTGAAAGTCAGAGCGGAGATTTAAAAAGTGCGGGAGCTGAGAGTTAGAGCGGGAGCTGAGAGTCAGAGTGGGAGCTGAGAGCCAGAGCGGAGATTTAAAAAGAGCGGGAGCTGAGAGTCAGAGCGGGAGCTGAGAGTCAGAGCGGGAGCTGAGAGTCAGAGCGGGAGCTAAGAGTCAGAGCGGGAGCTGAGAGTCAGAGCGGGAGCTGAGAGTCAGAGCGGGAGCTGAGAGTCAGAGCGGGAGCTGAGAGTCAGAGCGGGAGCTGAGAGTCAGGGCGGGAGCTGAGAGTCAGAGCGGGAGCTGAGAGTCAGAGCGGGAGCTGAGAGTCAGAGCGGGAGCTGAGAGTCAGAGCGGGAGCTGAGAGTCAGAGCGGGAGCTGAGAGTCAGAGCGGGAGCTGAGAGTCAGAGCGAGAGCTGAGAGTCAGAGCGGGAGCTGAGAGTCAGAGCGGGAGCTTAGAGTCAGAGCGGGAGCAGAGAGTCAGAGCGGGAGCTGAGAGTCAGAGCGGGAGCTGAGAGTCCGAGCGGGAGCTGAGAGTCAGGGCGGAGATTTATAAAGAGCGGGAGCTGAAAGTCAGAGCGGGAGCTGAGAGTCAGAGCGGGAGCTGAGAGTCAGAGCGGGAGCTGAGAGTCAGAGCGGGAGCTGAAAGTCAGAGCGGGAGCTGAGTATCAGAGCGGAGATTTAAAAAGTGCGGGAGCTGAGAGTCAGAGTGGGAGCTGAGAGTCAGAGCGGAGATTTAAAAAGAGCGGGAGCTGAGAGTCAGAGCGGGAGCTGGGAGTCAGAGCGGGAGCTGAGAGTCAGAGCGGGAGCTGAGAGTCAGAGCGGGAGCTGAGAGTCAGAGCGGGAGCTGAGAGTCAGAGCGGGAGCTGAGTGTCAGAGCGGAGATTTAAAAAGAGCGAGAGCTGAGAGTCAGAGCGGAGATTTAGAAAGAGCAGGAGCTGAGTGTCAGAGCGGAGATTTAGAAAGAGCGGGAGCTGAGAGTCAGGGCGGGAGCTGAGAGTCAGAGCGGAGATTTAGAAAGAGCGGGAGCTGAGAGTCAGAGCGGGAGCTGAGAGTCAGAGCGGAGATTTAGAAAGAGCGAGAGCTGAGAGTCAAGGCGGGAGCTGAGAGTCAGAGCGGGAGCGGAGAGTCAGAGTGGGAGCTGAGAGTCAGAGCGGGAGCTGAGAGTCAGAGCGGGAGCTGAGAGTCAGAGTGGGAGCTGAGTGTCAGAGCGGAGATTTAAAAAGAGCGGGAGCTGAGAGTTAGAGCGGGAGCTGAGAGTCAGAGCAGGAGCTGAGAGTCAGAGTGGGAGCTGAGAGTCAGAGCGGGAGCTGAGAGTCAGAGCAGGAGCTGAGAGTCAGAGTGGGAGCTGAGAGTCAGAGCGGGAGCTGAGAGTCAGAGCGGGAGCTGAGAGTCAGAGTGGGAGCTGAGAGTCAGAGCGGGAGCTGAGAGTCAGAGCAGGAGCTGAGAGTCAGAGTGGGAGCTGAGAGTCAGAGCGGGAGCTGAGAGTCAGAGCGGGAGCTGAGAGTCAGAGTGGGAGCTGAGAATCAGAGCGGAGATTTAAAAAGAGCGGGAGCTGAGAGTTAGAGCGGGAGCTGAGAGTCAGAGTGGAGATTTAGAAAGAGCGAGAGCTAAGAGTCAGAGCGGAGATTTAGAAAGAGCGGGAGCTGTGAGTCAGAGCGGAGATTTAGAAAGAGCGGGAGCTGAGTGTCAGAGCGGGAGCTGAGAGTCAGAGCGGGAGCTGAGAGTCAGAGCGGGAGCTGAGAGTCAGAGCGGGAGCTGAGAGTCAGAGCGGGAGCTGAGAGTCAGAGCGGGAGCTGAGAGTCAGAGCGGGAGCTGAGAGTCAGAGCGGGAGCTGAGAGTCAGAGCGGGAGCTGAGAGTCCAAGCAGAGATTTAAAAAGAGCGGGAGCTGAGAGTCAGAGCGGGAGCTGAGAGTCAGAGCGGGAGCTGAGAGTCAGAGTGGGAGCTGAGAGTCAGAGTGGGAGCTGAGAGTCAGAGCGGGAGCTGGGAGTCAGAGCGGGAGCTGAGAGTCCGAGTGGGAGCTGAGAGTCCGAGCGGGAGCTGAGAGTCCGAGCGGGAGCTGAGAGTCAGAGCGGGAGCTGAGAGTCAGAGCGGCAGCTGAGAGTCAGAGCGGAGATTTAAAAAGAGCGGGAGCTGAGAGTTAGAGCGGGAGCTGAGAGTCAGAGCGGAGATTTAAAAAGAGCGGGAGCTGAGAGTCAGAGTGGGAGCTGAGAGTTAGAGCGGGAGCGGAGAGTCAGAGCGGAGATTTAGAAAGAGCAGGAGCTGAGTGTCAGAGCGGAGATTTAGAAAGAGCGAGAGCTGAGAGTCAGAGCGGAGATTTAGAAAGAGCGGGAGCTGAGTGTCAGAGCGGAGATTTAGAAAGAGCGGGAGCTGAGAGTCAGAGCGTGAGCTGAGAGTCAGAGCGGGAGCTGAGAGTCAGAGCGGGAGCTGAGAGTCAGAGCGGGAGCTGAGAGTCAGAGCGGGAGCTGAGAGTCAGAGCGGGAGCTGAGAGTCAGAGCTGAGATTTAAAAAGAGAAGGAGCTGAGAGTCAGAGCGGGAGCTGAGAGTCAGGGCGGGAGCTGAGAGTCAGAGCGGGAGCTGAGAGTCAGAGCGGGAGCTGAGAGTCAGAGCGGGAGCTGAGAGTCAGAGCGGGAGCTGAGAGTCAGAGCGGAGATTTAAAAAGAGAAGGAGCTGAGAGTCAGAGCGGGAGCTGAGAGTCAGAGCGGGAGCTGAGAGTCAGAGCGGGAGCTGAGAGTCAGAGCGGAGATTTATAAAGAGAAGGAGCTGAGAGTCAGAGCGGGAGCTGAGAGTCAAGGCAGGAGCTGAGAGTCAGAGCGGGAGCTGAGAGTCAGAGCGGGAGCTGAGAGTCAGAGCGGGAGCTGAGAGTCAGAGCGGGAGCTGAGAGTCAGAGCGGGAGCTGCGAGTCAGAGCGGGAGCTGAGAGTCAGAGCGGGAGCTGAGAGTCAGAGCGGGAGCTGAGAGTCAGAGCGGGAGCTGAGAGTCAGAGCGGTTTGAGATCCTTGGGAGGTTGGGTTTTGGGCCTATATTTATGTCTTGGATCCATCGTCTGTACAGGGCTCCCACCTTACGTGTTGGATACTCTGAGGATTTGAATGCAGTTTAGTCACCATTTTAAGTTGGGATCCATGTGGATGTTTGCCCCAATCTGCAGGAATTATTTATTTGTGCCAAAGGGATTTGACTCATCATTCGAGTTATCGGGGAGGGAGCGTCTGGAGATGTTTGGGGACATGTTTATAGAGGGAAAGTCTGCCGGAGTAGAGGAGCTATTGGATAAATTCCAATTCCTGAAGACCAACATAGCTAGGTTTTTTCTGGTCCACAACTTTTTGCACAAGGTGATTTCTGCCTTTTCTCTGGCACCTTTGCCCTCTCGTTTGGACAGGGTAATTCCATTGACAGATTTGATTCAGGTCCTCAGCCACTGTGAGGAAAGGCCGCTAGAGATCACAGGCGTACTCGAGAGAGAACAGTGACCGACAGTGAGGTTAGCCCGTGCTAGAGAAGTGAGGATCTACTGCACCTCCATCCAGATGGCCTGTCTCAAGTGAGTTATTGATGTCCCACATAATTATCCTTCTATTTCACTGTACCCATGTACATTATCTGGCATAATCACCATCTGATGAGGCCGGGTTATCCAGAATCACTGCACCCTCTGCCACCCAAGAGACCAGCTCAGAGGAGAGCTCCAAGGGAAACACCAACAATGCATCATAGCTACCACCCGTACCTTTCACCAGGGCAGAGACACACATCTCAGTGGACAAAACTAGTGTGGTAAACCACTGTTGCACCTGTATTAGGTGATGTAAGGTAGGACCTGTATTACAGGTTTGCCGGTAGTCTCTGCTGCAGTATAAATATGCTTTCCCTCCAGCTAGCAGCCATTTCGCCAGCTGCTGTGGGAGGCCACACATCTGACAGCAATAAAGCCTCAGCTGGATTCAACTATCATCTTTGTCCAATTGGTCGTGCCTCAATTTATTGCTATAAGATTTTCTAAAAGATGGACCTCTGAATCAAACCACATCGCCTGCAGCTGGATCCGCAATCAAGCGTCGCCAAAAAGGACTTTAATCACCGGGTAGCTTGCTTCGAGGCCTATATCAACTCAGCGACCACCCCTCCGACGGAGGCTCAGGCGATACAGATCCTGTACTCAAGGTTGAGCTCCACCATGTTTCCGCTGATCCAGGATGCCCTGACCTACGCAGACGCCATGACGCTCCTCAAAGAGAACTACACTCAGAAGACGAACTCGCTCTTCACCAGGCACGTACTCGCCACTCGCTCTCAACTCCCTGGTGAGTCCATCGAAGACTTCTGGTGGGCCCTAATCCCACTCGTCCGGGACTGTGACTGTCAGGCCGTTACGGCCACCGAACATTCCAACCTTCTTATGCGCGATGCGTTTGTAACGGGGATTGGGTCGGACCTCATACGCCAGAGACTGATAGAAGGGGCCACGCTCGACCTAGCTGAGACTAAAAGCCAGCAATCTCCATGACGGTTGCCTCACGTAACATTCAGGCTACCCCGCCAGCCGCGCTGCCCACCACTCCTGCCTCACGTGGACCCCACAGCATCCGCCCCAGCGGGGGCCTTACCAAGCCAGTACGCCTGAGCCACACGCCAGCCTGTGCATCCCAGGGGTCCCCGATGTTACTTCTGCGACCAGCAGAAGCACCCTTGCCAACGCTGCCCGTGCAGTCGCCGCTATCGCCCCCCACCCCTCTAGTCTACACACAATGGGCGCTGCCATCTGTCTTGTTATGCTCTTGGCGTAGCATAAGCTGCTTCCTTGATGTTCACTCTGACAAAGGACGGTTCAGACATGGAGATAACTTCAACACGTTTATTAAACTATTTACAAAACTCCTGCTCGCATTCGCCACTACTGTTAATCCTTCTATAGCTACTCAGACTGACTAACCAGTCTGCTACAATCCAGGTGGTGGGTGTGATGTTGAATCAACCCCGTGTCTGTACTCACTGAGTGTCTCCACTGGAAAGAGGAAGATCATGTGTGCTGTGTCCTTTATATATGGGTTGGTGTAATGCCTCCCGTGGTAGTATCACCTCTGTATGTATTGTGAATGCCCATTGGTCGTGCCCTATCTTACTGACCTATTGGTTGAGTGCCTGTGTGTCATATCTCTGGTGCTCCCTCTAGTGTCTAGCCAGTCTACGTGTACTTACATTAACCCCTTGTGTCTACAGTGATACGTATCACCACATCCCCCCTTTTTCATGTTACATATTTTCTGAACACTGCTAAAGAAAATTGAACAAAAAAAACCAGGTAGATAAGCGATGCTCTGTACAAGTTATGATAACAGTCATTAAACAATAAGTGTAACTCATATGTATGAGTCCAAAACCAATCAATTATCATGGTCGAATGTCTTTCTTGTTGGGTTGGTGAGTTGGTGATTTTGATGGTGGCATGTCCTTATGAGCGCCATCAGTGTCCCTGTGCATCAGGAACCAAGAAGTGGTCAAATCACTTTGTTGTCTAATTTGGAGTCTTTTTTTCTTCCGATGCTTGTGATAGCGATGTTGGATGGCATCTGTCCTGAAAGCCAGGATGCCTGTTGGTAGTGCAGCACACGTGAATTGGGAAGATGCATCATCCTTCCATGGTATGTCATTGTACTGAGCTGAGCGGTAACAGTGTCCCTCATGGGCAGAGTTGTACCATGCCGTACCAGTCGTAGTTCCATTGGTGTAGTCTTTGTCGTGCTTGCTGTCGACAATGTTGCCTTTGGTATGCGCCGTGTCATTGTCTTTGATATGGTTTTCATAGGTTGTGATGTTGTGTTGGATGGTTCTGTTGTTGTGTTTGCTGCGCTCAAGGACCACACTCTGTGGATAATACGAGTCCTTCATACAGTTACCCGTGTCAGCGTGCTTTGTGGCATCTGCTGTTTTCTTGAGCGTGCCGTCACTGAGTTCGCGGTGCTCCCCGTCTGGAGTCATGTCCGGATTACTTGAATTAGCTTTGGCTTGTGGTTGCTCCCCATCTGTAGTCTGGTCTGTTTCAACTGAGTCAGTGTTGGTTTGTCGATGCTCCCCATCTGGAGTCATAGCAGGTTCACTGGAGTCAGCTGAGATTTCATGATGCTCCATGACTGGAGTCAAAACATTCAGGAATGCATTTGCTTGTGGAGAGGCTCGAGCGAATGAGGTTTGAAGTAACGTGGTGTCACCAGAGTCACCAGTGGTCTCACTGTGATCGTCGAGTGCCTCTGAACACATTAGCTGAGGTCTGTCACATTGTATATCTTGTATGGGAAGTGGGATGCTGTCGTCACTTGTCTCACAAACAGTGGGTAGAGCCTCAGTAGCTTCTTGTTGTTCACTTGGGCTGGGTAGGCTGTTAGAGTCTTCTTCTGGTGGCTCAAACAATGTGGGTGGACTGTCATAGTCGCTTTGTTGTTCACTGGAGCGTGGTAGACTGTCAGTCGTCTTGCTGTTCACTGGAGCATGGTAGACTGTCATAGTCTTTCTGTTGTTCACTCGAGCATGGCAGACTTGCATCGTCCGCTGCTGGTTGCTCAGAGGAGGTTTCTAGAACCTCATGGTCTTGTTCATGCAAGGACTGCGCTTTTGAGTCTTGCGTAGCTTCTATCGTGGAGGCTGTCCACCAGCTCGCTGTGGAGGCTTGTGTCACTCGAGTTGCTTCTTGTTCATGCAAGGACTGCGGTATCGAGACGTGCAGTTGTCTTGCTGTTGAGTCTTTCATCGCTTCCTGTGTAGAGGCTGGGACCCTTTGCGGTGCGTGGACCACTCTCTGTGTGGCAGCAGGCCGCTCTCTCTGGGCTTGTACCGCTCTCTGTCTCTTGGTGTCAGGCCGCAGCATAATCCTGCACTCACGAGTCAGGATGTCATATATGCTGGGCTGAAGATCCTCAAATCAGAAGAACACATTCACGTCTGTGTCGGATTCGGTACTGGGGTCGCCATCTCGAATGATGAAACCTTAGTCTGAGTCGCAGTCTTCTAGGACCATGTCATCACTTTTTGTGTTGGCATTGGGCTCGCGATGTCGAAAGAAGAATTCAAGGTCTGAGTCATAGTCTTCAAGGACTGCATCATCTCTTTGGGCGGTGCTAACTGCTTGTTGCAGGGCTCTGCGGAGGTTGCTTTCAGCTATTGGTCGAATGTCAGGCATTGTGCTGTCGTTCCAGGTGAAAGAATCAGGTTTTACAGCTTTAACATTTTTTTTTCGTGTTTTGGGACATTTCCCCTTTAAGTGGGCATGGCCTGGGACTTCTGACATCATGACGTGTGTGACGTAGGTCGTAGGATGCGATTGGGCATGCTCAGATCGCTGTTCCTTTACTTGGGGCCTTTATCTCCACTGTGCATGTGCAGCACCTTTACCAAGATGGCTGCAATTCAAAACTGCGGATTTCTGCTGCAAGCCTACCTCGTGGTGAGTTTTGGTGCTTCTTTTACCGTTTTTTCTTGTATTCTCCTTGCAGAATTCTTGGAATTTGTCCAGGACTGCCTGGAAATCGCTCTTGTTTTGCCCCTTTGACTATTTGATGGTCTGGAAGATTTCAGCTGCTTCTGGACCTGCGATGGTGAGTAGAAGCTTTATTTTCTTTGCATCCGCCATGCCATCTGGGTCGGACGTTACCAGGTAGATATCGAATCTCTGCCTGAACCAATGCCAGTTTTCACTGAGATTGCCTTGGTACCTGAGTTGTTGTGGAACCGGAATCCCGAACATCATCTTGCCTGGCTGTTGTTGCTGGTTGTCACTGCTTGCTGAGTTGTAACTTTCTGGATTGAAACAGCCACGTCTGTGTACCATGTCTTGTTATGCTCTTGGCGTAGCATAAGCTGCTTCCTTGATGCTCACTCTGACAAAGGAAGGTTCAGACGTGGAGATAACTTCAACACGTTTATTAAACTATTTACAAAACTCCTGCTCGCACTCGCCACTACTGTTAATCCTTCTATAGCTACTCAGACTGACGAACCAGTCTGCTACAATCCACGTGGTGGGTGTGATATTGAATCAACCCTGTGTCTGTACTCACTGAGTGTCTCCACTGGAAAGAGGAAGATCATGTGTGCTGTGTCCTTCATATATGGGTTGGTATAATGCCCCCCCCTGTGGTAGTGTCACCTCTGTGTGTATTGTGAATGCCCATTGGTCGTGCCCTATCTTACTGACCTATTGGTTGAGTGCCTGTGTGTCATGTCTCTGGTGCTCCCTCTAGTGTCTAGCTAATCTACATGTACTTACATTAACCCCTTGTGTGTCTACAGTGATGCATATCACCACACCATCTGCATCTCCCCGGGGCCACGGGCGGCCAATGGGCACCGCCATCTTCACCTCCCCGGACCACACGTGGCCTGTGGGCACTGCCATCTTCACCCCCCGGGGCCACGCGTGGCCAGTGGGCACTGCCATCTTCACCTCCTGGGGCCACGTGCGGCCAGGGGGCGCCGCCATCTTGTCGAACCCCCGCAACATGCGGCCAATGGGTGCCGCCATTTTGCCCCCGCAGGATCTTCAAGCGCCACCATCTTGTCTCCCCCTCGGGACATGGACACCAGCAGCATTCCACGACCTGGGTCCCTCAGGCTCTCCATCATCCGACGTCAGCGACGACCGACCACGACTCGCCTCAGTAACGATCGACCAGTGTCCTCAGCACAAACTGGCCACCGCATCAACCAATGTGAAAATCAACGGCCACGTGACCTCCTGCTTGCTGGACTCCGGGAGCACAGAAAGCTTCATCCACCGGGATACGGTAAGGCGCTGCTCCCTCGCGGCCCACCCGCCAATCAAAGAATTTCCCTGGCCTCCGGATCCCATCCCGTCACAATCCGAGGTTACTGTCCGGTCACACTCACGGTGCTGGGCGTAGACTTCAGTGGCTTCCGCCTCTACGTCCTCCCTAACCTCTGCGCTGCCCTGCTCCTAGGCCTGGACCTCCAGTGCAATCTCCAGAGCCTAACCCTCAAATTCGGCGGGTCCCTACCACCCCTCACTGTGTGCGGCCTCGCGACCCTAAAGGTCGATCCGCCTTCCCTCTTCGCCAATCTAACCCCGGATTGCAAACCCGTCGCCACCAGGAACAGACGGTACAGCTCCCAGGACAGGACCTTCATCAGGTTCTTCAGGAAGGCATCATCAAGGCCAGCAACAGCCCCTGGAGAGCCCAAGTGGTAGTCGTTAAAACTGGGGAGAAATACAGAATGGTCATGGACTACAGCCATCAATCGGTACACGCAGCTCGACGCGTGCTCCCTCCCACGCATATCTGATATGGTCAATCAGATTGCACAGTACCGGGTCTTCTCAACAGTAGACCTCAAATCAGCTCCCCATTCGTAAATCGGACCGTCCATACACCAATTTCGAGGCGGGCGGTCGTCTCTATCACTTCCTCAGGGTTCCCTTCGGCGTCACTAATGGGGTCTCGGTCTTCCAAAGGGAAATGGACCGAATGGTCGACCGGTACGGTTTGCGGGCCACCTTCCCGTACCTAGGCAACGTCACCATCTGCGGCCATGACTAGCAGGACCACGATGCCAAATTTCTCTGCACCGCCACTCTCCTCAACCTCACCTACAACAAGGAGAAGTGCGTGTTTACGACCCGCTTAGCCATACTCGGCTATGTGGTCCAGAACGGAGTTCTGGAGCCCGATCCCGTCCGCATGCGCCCCCTCATGGAGCTTCACCTTCCTCACTGCCCCAAGGCCCTCAAATGCTGCCTGGGGTTCTTCTCCTACTACGCCGAGTGGGCCACAAACTATGCGGACAAGGCTTTCCGCGGCTTCACCCGGCAGAATCAGGAACAATGTCTGGGAACAAGGAACAAACATTCATCGCAGTCAAGCAGGATGGTGTCCAGAGAGGGATTGTTGGGGAAATCATCAAACGTTTTGAACAGAAAGGATTCAAACTGGTCGCCATGAAGTTCCTGCAGGCTCCTGTGGATCTGCTTGAAAAGCATTACTGTGACCTTTCAGATAAGCCTTTCTATCCCAAATTGATCAAGTATATGAGTTCTGGTCCTGTAGTTGCAATGGTGTGGGAAGGCCTGAACGTGGTGAAGACTGACAGAGTGTTGCTTGGTGAGACCAATCCAGCTGACTCCAAACGATCCGTGGAGATTTCTGTATACAGACTGGCAGGAATGTTATCCATGGAATATTATCGCTGTAGCGAGTGCACAGAAGGAGATTAACCTTTGGTTCAAACCGGGTGAGGTGGTGGTGCACAGGACTAGATCTATGAGTAAAACATTCCAAGGCTCCGGCCTGTCTCAATCATTCCAAATTGTCATCAGACGTTTTATTTTTTACTGATTTCACATAATGTCTTCATCCTGCGTCTTTGTTCTGAATGTCAAAGCAAATAACCATGCAATAAATGAACCAAAAGATAGAAAAAAAAACTATGCGGACAAGGCCCGCCCACTCATACAGTCCCCCCACTTTCCCCTGATGGCCTTCGCCCGTATCAGAGCCGATATAGCCAAGGCCGGGATGCACGCAGTAGACGAAAAAAAAATGAAAAATGAAAATTGCTTTATTGTCACGAGTAGGCTTCAATGAAGTTACTGTGAAAAGCCCCTAGTCGCCACATTCCGGCGCCTGTCCGGGGAGGCTGGTACGGGAATCGAACCGTGCTGCTGGCCTGCTTGGTCTGCTTTAAAAGCCAGCGATTTAGCTGAGTGAGCTAAACCAGCCCCAGACGAGACACTGCCCTTTCAAGTAGAGAGCGACGCATCGGACGTCGCCCTAGCCGCCACCCTCAATCAGGCAGGCAGGCCTGTGGCATTTTTTTCCCGCACCCTTCATGCATCAGAAATTTGGCACTCATCCGTCAAAAAAGAGACCCAAGCCATCATTGAAGCTGTGCGGCATTGGAGACATTACCTGGCCAGCAGGAGATTCACTCTCCTCACTGACCAACGGTCGGTAGCCTTCATGTTCAATAACACACAGCGGGGCAAGATCAAAAACGATAAAATCTTGCGGTGGAGGATCGAGCTCTCCACCTATAATTACGAGATTTTGTATAGCCCCGGAAAACTCAACGAGCCTCCAGACGCCCTATCCCAAGGTAACAAGTAGACCGGCTCCGGGTCCTGCACGACAGCCTTTGTCACCCGGGAGTCACACGGTTGTACCACTTCATAAGGCCTGCAATCTGCCCTACTCCGTCGAGGAAGTACGGACAGTCACCAGGGACTGCTAGGTCTGTGCGGAGTGCAAGCCGCACTTCTACCGGCCGGACCGTGCGCGCCTGGTGAAGGCCTCCCGCCCCTTTGAACGTCTCAGCGTGGATTTCAAAGGGCTCCGCCCCTCCATCAACCGTAACACGTATATTCTCAGTGTGGTCGATGAGTATTCCAGATTCCCCTTCGCCATACCATGCCCCGACATGGCATCTGCCACCGTCATCAAGGCCCTAAACGCTACCTTTGCTCTGTTCGGTTTCCACGCCTATATCCACAGTGACAGGGGATCCTCCTTCATGAGTGATGAGCTGCGTTAGTTCCTGCTCAGCAGGGGTATTACCTCCAGCAGGACGACCAGCCTTAAGCCCAGGGGAAACGGGCAGGTAGAGAGGGAGAATGGGACGGTATGGAGGGCTGTCCGACTGGCCCTACGGTCCAGGAACCTCCCAGCCTCTCGCTGGCAGGAGGCCCTCCCTGATGCCTTCCACTCAATTCGGTCACTGCTGTGCACCGCTACTAACAACATGCCCCATGAAGGTCTTTTTGCCTTCCCCAGGAAGTTCACATCCGGGGTGTCGTTCCCGACTTGGCTCGCAGCTCCAGGACCAGTCCTGCTCCGTAGGCACGTCCGAATCCACAAGTCGGACCCTTTGGTGGAAAGGGTGCAATTGCTCCACGCCAACCCCCAGGATGCCTACGTGGCGGACCCCAACGGCCGCCAAGATACTGTCTTCCTCAGGGACCTAGCACCAGCAGGTTCCACCCATACACACTTCTCCGGCCCGGCGCCACCCTCCCCTCCCCCGGCGCTCCCAGCATTAACCCCACCAGGACCATCCATCCTTCCCCTGCCCACGCCCGAGGATGAAGAGGATTTCGGCATGCTCCCGGAGTCACCGAACATCAGGCCAGCACCAATATCGCCAACACCGCTACGTCGCTCTCAGTGGAACATCAAGGCACCGGACCGGTTAAATCTCTAACTGTCACCAGACTTCAAAAGACATTTTTTGACCGAATACTGTAAATATTAACTCATTGTTGTATATAGTTCTCCACCACCCCTGCCGGACTCAATTTTAACAGGGGGTGAATGTGGTAAACCACTGTTGCACCTCTATTAGGTGATGTACAGTAGGACCTGTACTACAGGTTTGCCGGTAGTCTCTGCCTGTTGTATAAATATGCGTGTCCTCCAGCTAGCAGCCATTTCGCCAGCTGCTGTGGGAGGCCACACATCTTGTAGCAATAAAGCCTCAGTTGGATTCAACTATCGTCTTTGTCCAATTGATCGTGCCTCAACTAGTAAACAGACTTCGGGGTATTATCTCTGAGCACCACACATCTGCCGATGCACATCTGGTGGAGGCAGGAACACACAAGGGAGACAGCAGTTGGCGGCCAGCTCGATCTCACGACTCAGCTGGATCCCAGCCAGATGCTGAGCCTCTGGAGAAGATTTGCCTCAAGTCATGAGAATCAGGAAGGGGTGTCAGCGACATTCCAGCGACTGCAAGGCCACTTGGAGAAGGTTCAAAGCCTTCAGGTGTGTTGCATAGCACCCAGTCCAACAATGCTAGGGTGCCGAACACAATAGAAAATCTGGAATATGGTGTCCCAGCCATCAGTGGAGGTCCAAGGCATTGCTCAGTCTGTGGCGATGATGGTTGAGGGCCTTGACATCATTTCCCAGTCACGAAGGGACATGTCCTGGACACAGGTAGACATTGCCAAGTCACTCCATAGGGTGGCCTTGTCGCTGAGGACCATCACTGAGGGAATTGTCACCGGGGCACATGAAATGTAGAGCCTCCAGGACTGGATGCACCAGATGGTTCAGTGGCTTCTGGAGCATACTCCAGCTCCCCCCTCCTTCCCAAATGTCCCCTCCGGGCACCCTTATGGAGTCAGAAACACTGGAGCCCATCCTTTGGTCTTCCACCAAGGAGACTAAGGCACATCTCAAGGGTAGTGGGCAGAACAGAGTGGCACGGCTGCGCCTAAGATACCAGGACGCCAACTGGCACTCCCGGCTCCAGGCCCACCAGAGGATACCTGCCAAGGGCATCAAAGACCAGAGGCTGCCTCCAAATCTGATGTGCATTCTTGGGGCACACCTCGATGTCGCAGTATACCAGGTGGAGCAAGTAGAGTGCGGAGCACTGAGTGGGCACTAGTAAGCTCACTGTCCGTAACGAGTGGGAATGGAAATCTGTCATGTTAAAATGTTCATCAATAAAACATTTCACACCTGAACCCTTTAAAGCCACTGTCACTCTAATCTTCATAGCGAACCTGCCTGCACCTCCACCCCTTGTTCCCCACACTCTTCCCCCGCTCCCCCTTGGCACAATGATCCAAGATCGCAAACCCCCCATGTAGACTGCATAATATTCCGATCCTGTACCAGACACCAACAGTGGCTAGGACACTGGACACAAACCCAATTTCGTAAGACTGTGAGGAAAGGACACCTCACTCCAGAAATGATTTTACAACGAAATAGGGATATGGTATACTAAAGCAAACGTTATTACAAACACAATATTAGAATATCTTTAACATTACACAAGAAAATAGTTTACAATTATCCCTTCAATAATGCTATTCAACACAGTGAATTCAACACCATTAACTTCTATCTTTATTCCCACTCAAACAACAAGAAAAAAAGACATTTCAATGCTCAATCCACTTGAACGTCCATTGGCACTCAGGAATACGTGCTTTACAGAAATGTTCTTTGAGAAAGAGAGATATTTCAACACTTCTTTAAAGACAAGACCTGACTCCAGTCAGAAACCTGCAGAAAATTTGGCTGTATTTCTTCAGAAGCAGTTTCAATTGGTTTGTTCACCCTTCCAACTACACCGCTCTTCTGTCTGCAGACATAACTTGTAACAGAACTGCAGGGAGCAAACTGCCTGGCGTCTGTCACAGCCTCATCTAAAACTCCACTGACTTGCTTTTCCTCCAAAATACTTGATTCCTCAGCTCCACCCAGTAATGGCATCATCTTTTCAAACTGAAATTTAATTAACTCCACAGGGAATCCCCTCAATCCAAACAAAACTGCATTAGACCAAGCTTTTTACGATGGCTTCATTGCACGCCTGGCTTCCAAAAGCTTAGTTGTCTTTTGAACTCGGATTTATTTTAAAACATGATCACAGCACTCACACACACACACACACTAACCTGGGCTTTTAACCCTTATTGCAACAATATGGGTAGTATTGGAAACTCTTCAGTAGAGTTCATTTTCATATTCTGTTGGGCAATCTGAGCGTGTCCAATTGTATGGCCTAAGAATGTGACTTGAGCTTTTACGAATGCACATTTAGCCAAATTTACTCTCAATCCAGCTTCCTATAGTAAATTGAATAATTCCTTTAAATGTTCCAAATGCTCCTTCCACATTTGACTTAACACCACCACGTTGTCACTGTACTTGCACAATTGTTTAGTCCAGAAATGCCTTTTGTACCTATGTTAACTTTAGTAGATTGAGCCTGTATAATGTTTTTAATTGGAATAGTATTTCCTACATCTACTTCATGCATAATTACATTTGTATTTCCAATTTATTCGCACATGCTGCTCCATGTGATTGTATTAACTCTTTTTGGTCATTTTGATTTTCCTCCGGAAGGTAACTCAATAATTTATCCCAATTTCTTTTTACTTCCTCATTGTCCAATCGAATTTGGAGAATGTCAAATTCAAAAACTTCTAGATTTATCTGTTACATTATGCTCTTAGTTATTTTTCTAGAGCTTGTTGAGGTTCTCACTGATAAATCCCAAACTTTGAATCTTTGTCTGCCATGGGGAATGTGCTGGGAAGATCAGCTCCTCAGAGATTGTGGCGCCCACGTGAACGGATGCCCTGCGCGCACCATGCGACACACACACACACACACACACCCCCCCCCCCCCCCCAACCGAACTGAAAGATCCTCTTTCCTCTATTCAGGATAAGGTAGCCATGATATGGAGATGCCGGCGCTGGAGTGGGGTGAGCACAGTAAGAAGTCTTACAACACCAGGTTAAAGGCCAACAGGTTTGTTTTGAATCACTAGCTTTCGGAGCACTGCTCCTTCCTCAGGTGCATAAAGAGGTATGTTCCAGCTGGAACATGCCTCTTCATTCACCTGACAAAGGAGCAATGCTCCGAAAGCTAGTGTTTGAAACAAACATGTTGCACTTTAACCTGGTGTTGTAAGACTTCTTACCAGGATAAGGTACTCAGAGGTATCCACACACTCTTTATTTTTCAATAATTCACTTAATACATTTGAGATACGGGTAAGAAAAAGAAAATAGATTCTAAATAAAAGTAATTCCAGAAAAGCTACAAAAAGTAATAAAATGCTAAATTAAAGTAATTTCAACAAGGCTTTGAAAGTAATTCTCACGGATGCCTCAAGAATCTCGGAAGGCTAAAGTTCTTCTCATAATCAGTCATTAGAACATAGAACATAGAACAGTACAGCACAGAACAGGCCCTTCGGCCCTCGATGTTGTGCCGAGCAATGATCACCCTACTCAAACCCACATATCCACCCTATACCCGTAACCCAACAACCCCCCCTTTTAACCTTACTTTTTAGGACTCTACGGGCAATTTAGCATGGCCAATCCACCTAACCCGCACATCTTTGGACTGTGGGAGGAAACCGGAGCACCCGGAGGGAACCCACGCACACACAGTGAGGACGTGCAGACTCCGCACAGACAGTGACCCAGCCGGGAATCGAACCTGGGACCGTGGAGCTGTGAAGCATTTATGCTAACAACCATGCTACCGTGCTGCCCTAAATTCTTAAGGAAATTCTTATCTATGGTTTAGCCCCTTTACTTTCATTGTTTCTAATTCTCAGCTGAGGTTTTCTGATCTATTCAAACAACTGTCTGTCACTTTGAACATGATTTTTATCTAAGCATTGGTCATTACTTAAAATTCACTAAAGTCCATCAAATTAATTAAATGTGTCATGGGCCAGAGTTTCAGAGTTCAGAGAACACCAAAGTATATCATGGAGTTCACCTGACCCACAACTGTTTATAGATTTTGGTTATGAGGAGCACAAGGGTCTACCTTTCCGGTGTTATTTAACAGAAACAATCAGCACTTTTAATCAAAAACACAGTTTATTCTATGAACTCATTTAACATTTCTATAAACACACACAGTAAGCATTTTTATTAACTACAAATATAAATACCTCACAAAGGTACAGTTCTCTATATATTGTTATGGCCCAGGTTTTAGAGAACCCCAAATTGTATTATGGATTTCACCTGACCAACACCTTTTAATAGATTGTGGTATGGGGAGCACACGGCCCACTCTACAGGGGTGGTACAGCAGAAATGGAAAAGTATTTTTTAAAGCAAAACAATGTTTATTCTATGAACTCAAGTTAACCTTTTTAAAACATACTGTGAACATCTTAGCAACCATCAGTTCAAATACAACCCCCAAAGAATAAAACACTAGGTAATCCTTAATAACTTCCCAAACTCCAGAGACAAAAGAAACACCTTTTAACAGAAGCACATTAGGTTTACATTCACTACTGAGAACATTTATAATTCTGAATTCACCAAATGATCAAGAGATAGTCTTTTCATGGCAGAGAGATCAACTGTTCTGTCTGGCTTCGGCTCCAACACTGAAAATGAAACTAAAACACACCCTGCAGCAAACAGCCTAGAACGAAAGTAAAAAGCTGACAGACAGCCCAGCTCTACCCACAATCTGACATCACTGATAAACACCCATTTCTTAAAGGTACATTTCTTAAACACCCATTTCTTAAAGTTGCATTTCTTAAACACACATTTCTTAAAGGTACTCTCACATGTCAATATATAACCCTTAATAACTTCCCTTTATGCTGTTTCAACTTGATAACAACACCCAATAAAAAGAAAAACCCTTTTACCAAAACCTTGATATTTTTTCAAGGAAACAGTTATCATTGTTAAATTATTAATGATCTGGACACCTTTTAACATGCATAGACAGAGAGAGAGAAGAGAAGCCTTCTTATTCTGAATCCAGCTTCCAACTGTGGGAACCAAAAGTAAAACTCAGCCACAGCCAGCTCCCAGCTCAAAACAAAAGTAAAACCAGAGCCACAGCACAGCTCCACCCACACAATGACATCACTGAAGCCATTTGATCAACACACATTCCTTAAAGGGACACTGCCATGACACCTTCCCCCAAGAAAAAAAATAAACCATCAACTTCAAAGATGGTTTCAGTTATCACCTTTGCACGTTCCTTTAAAAAAAATTGACAATTCATATACTATTTTTGTTAACGAAACAAAATACACAAACATTTATAATAACATAGTCCATTTTGGTTCTTCTTCCTCCAACTGGAATCCCTCTTGATTGACAGTCTCTTTGGACAAGTAGGTCTCTGCACGATCCATCCATTTCTCTCTGCCTCGGCATTCTTCTTTAAGATCAGGTACTTCAGCCCAATCCGGTCACAGAACCCCTTGTAATTCTCCAAAACAGGAGTAGTGGTTCACACAGGCTTCTGGCCATCAAATGCCTGTTGACATTCCGCCATCCACTGAGATTTGCGACGCTTCGGCAGAAAGTCCGTCAGTGGAGCAACCACGCTGCTAAAAGTTGGCACAAATTTTCGGTAAAATCCACTCATGCCAAAAAATCGCATTATTTCCCTTTGTGTCGATGGTACTGCAAACTCACCACAAACTTTTGTTTACACATCCCGTGGGACCATTCATAGAACATTACAGCGCAGTACTGGCCCTTCGGCCCACGATGTTGCACCGTCCTGTGAAACCCTTCTAAAGTCCCTCTACACTATTCCCTTATCGTCCATATGCCTATCCAATGACCATTTGAATGCGTTTAGTGTTGGCGAGTCCACGACTGTTGCAGGCAGGGCATTCCACGCCCTTACTACTCTCTGAGTAAAGAATCTACCTCTGACATCTGTCCTATATCTATCTCCCCTCAATTTAAAGCTATGTCCCCTCGTGCTGTACATCACCATCTGAGGAAAAAGGCTCTCGATATCCACTCTATCTAATCCTCTGATCATCTTGTATGCCTCAATTAAGTCCCCTCTTAACCTTCTTCTCTCTAACGAAAACAGCTTCAAGTCCTTCAGCCTTTCCTCATATGATCTTCCCTCCATACCAGGCAACATTCTTGTAAATCTCCTCTGTACCCTTTCCAATGCTTCCACATCCTTCCACATGTGGCGACCAGAACTGCACACAATACTCCAAATGCGGCCGCACCAGAGTTTTGTACAACTGCAACATGACCTCATGTCTCCGAAACTCAATTCCTCTACCAATAAAAGCTAACACACCGTACGCCTTCTTAACAACCCTCTCAACCTGGGTGGCAACTTTCAGGGATCTATGGACATGGACACCGAGATCTCTCTGCTCGTCCACACTACCAAGAATCTTACCATTAGCCCAGTACTCTGCCTTCCTGTTATTCCTTCCAAAATGAATCACCTCACACTTTTCTGCATTAAACTCCATTTGCCACCTGTCAGCCCAGCTCTGCAGCTTATCTATGTCCCTCTGTAACTTGTAACATCCTTCTGCACTGCCACAACTCCACCGACTTTAGTGTCATCTGCAAATTTACTCACCCATCCTTCTCCAAGTCATTTATAAAAATGACAAACAGCAACGGCCCCAAAACAGATCCTTGTGGCACACCACTAGTAACTGGACTCCAGTCAGAGCATTTCCCATCAACCACCACTCATTGTCTTCTATCAGCTAGCTAATTTCTGATCCAAACTGCTAAATCACCCTGAATCCCATGCCTCTGTATTTTCTGCAATAGCCTATCGTGGGGAACCTTATCAAACGCTTTACTGAAATCCATATACACCACATCAACTGCTTTACCCTCATCCGCCTGTTTGGTCACCTTCTCGAAGAACTCAATGAGGTTTGTGAGACACGACCTACCCTTCACAAAGCCATGTTGACTATCTCTAATCAAATTATTCCTTTCCAGATGATTATACATCCTATCTCTTATAAACCTTTCCAAGACTTTTCCCACAACAGAAGTAAGGCTCACTGGTCTATAGTTACCGGGGTTATCTCTACTCCCCTTCTTGAACAAGGGGACAACATTTGCTATCCTCCAGTCCTCTGGCACTATTCCTGTAGACAAAGATGACAAAGATCAAAGCCAAAGGCTCAGCAATCTCCTCCCTAGCTTCCCAGAGAATCCTAGGATAAATCCCATCCGGCCCAGGGGACTTATCTATTTTCACACTTTCCAGAATCGCTAACACCTCCTCCTTATGACCCTGTAAGGCGAAGGAAAGTGACTTGGGCTTTTCCAGATTCACTTTTGGCTTGGTTTACCACCAAACCAGCCTCTTGAAATCGTTCGTATAACTCCATCAGATGCTTCAAATGTTCTTTCCATGTCTGACTAAAAATCAGTAGATTGTCAATGTACACTGCACAATTGGTAATCCTGGAACGATTTTAACATCATGTATTCGTTAAACGAGGAAATGTGGCTGGGGCATTTTTCATGTCAAATGGCATATCTTCGAATTGGTATATACCATCTGGAGTCACAAAAGCTGAAATATCCTTCACCCTTTCAGATAAAGGTATCTGCCAGTAACTTAAGTAAATTCAGTTTGGAAATAAAAGCTGACAGTCCCAACATCTCTATGCAATCCTCCAAGCATCGGATCGGATAAGAGTCTGTTCTTGTAATTACATTAACCTTTCTATAGTCCACGCACAATCATTGGGTACCGTTTGGTTTCAGTACCATCACTATGGGTGAGCTCCATTAGCTGCAAATCACTTCAATTATGCCATTTTTAAGCATACTCTCAATTTATTTGTTAATCTGTGCCAATTTTAAAGGGTCAAGTCTATAAAGAAGTTGTTTAATTGGAACAGCATTTCCTACATCTACATCATGTATAGTCATTTTAGTACTTCCCAACATATCTCCGCAAACTTGCCCATGTGATATTAATAACTCTTTCAGGTCAGTTCGTTTTTCCTCTGGAAGGAAATTCAATAATTTATCCCAATTTTTAAGAACATCCTCACTATCCAATTTAATTTGAGCAATGTCAAATTCAGAGTGATCTGGATTTGGTTCTTCACTTTGAGTTAGAATCATTAAAACCACCTCCTTTTGCTCTGCTTCCCTTTCAAAGTACCTTTTAAGCATATTCACATGACACACTCAGTGAGTTTCCCCTCTATCTGGCATTCTTATCACATAATTCACCTCACTTAATTTCCTTTCAATTTGATAAGGTATGCAAAACCTTGCTTTTAAAGGTTCACCTACCACTGGTAACAATACTAAAACTTTATCTCCACTGCACTGGCAAAACTACAAACTTTTGCTTTCTTGTCTGCTACCAATTTCATCACATGTTGTGCAACTTTTAAATGCTGTCCAGCTAATTCACCCGCTCTATTTAATCGTTTCCTGAAATTTCACACGTGATCCAATAGTGTAATTTCCGATTTCTCACCCGCCAATTTTTCTTTAATCAATTTAAGTAGTCCTCTTACCTCATGAGCAAAAAATAGTTCAAAAGGACTGAATTTGGTTGACTCATTAGGTGCATCCCTTATTGCAAACAGTACGAATGGGATTCCTTTATCCCAATCCTCTGGATACTCTTGACAATAAATCCTTAACATTGTCTTTAACGTCTGATGCCACCTTTCTGATGCTCCCTGCGATTCTGGATGGTACGCAGTTGATTTAAATTGTTTTATTCCTAAGCTATCCATAACTTCCTTGAATAACCTTGAGGTGAAATTTGATCATTGATCGGATTGTATTTCTGTGGGTAGTCCATATCTCGTAAAGAATTTCAGTAACTCCTCCACAATCTTTTTAGCTGTAATATTGAGTACGGGAATGACCTCTGGAAACCTAGTAGACACATCCATTATAGTCAAAAGATACTGATTCCCACTTTTAGTTTTAGCAAGCGGTCCTACGCAATCAATTAGGACCCTTGTAAAAGGTTCCTCAAATACTGGGATGGGTATTAAGGGCGCTGGTTTTATCACTGCTTGAGGTTTCCCTATCACTTGACATGTGTGACATGACCGAAAAAATTTAACTACAACTTGGTGTGATCCAAACCAATAAAAATGTTTTTGTATTTTCGCTTGAGTTTTCCTGACTCACAAATGACCTCCCACTGGTACCTCATGTGCTACTTGCAACAACTCGTTTCTATACTCTACCGGCAATACTACTTGATGAACCTCTGCCCACTTTTCATCCGCCTGCATATGTAAAGGTTTCCATTTTCTCATTAAGACATCACTTTTTCTTTTTTTTTAAATATAAATTTAGAGTACCCAATTCATTTTTTTCCCAATTCAAGGGCAATTTAACGTGTCCAATCCACCTGCCCAGCACATCTTTGGGTTGTGAGGGTGAAACCCACGCAAACAGGGGGAGACTTTGCAAACTCCACACAGACAGTGACCTAGAGCTAGGATCGAGCCTGGCCTCGGCGCCATGAGGCAGCAATGCTAACCACTGCACCACTGTGCTGCCTCTTTAAGACATCATTTTTAAGGTAATAACTTTCTGATATATACTCATATTACTCTTCCCTATATGTTTTCTGATATATCTGTTTTATTTCTATATCGTTCTGTTGTAACTCTGCCAATTTTCCTAAACTAAAAATATCTGCCTCATGCTCCACCTGTTCTTGTTCTTTTCCAACCATCTGATCAAAAATTGTTTCTGATAATTGAACTTCAACTTTATCTTCACTCTTTGATTTCTGCTCTTGTCTTAACCTGTGACTTTGCAACCTTGTTACTACACAATCTGGATAAATCCCAGGATATTTGTCCTTCAACACTTCAGTTGGTTGATTTTCCACTGGCTTATCAACCACAGTAGGCATCACTCCCACCTTCAATCCAGCTATATCATTACCCAAGATGAACTGTATTCTTGGACAAGGTAGTTTCTCTAGGATTCCTACTGCCACTTCATCACTCTTCACTGGATTTTCCAACCTTACCTTATATAATGGAACACTACTCTTCTCACCTTGATTTCCACATATTACCACCTTTTCTGGCAATATTCCTTCCAGACTACTTCACTCCTCATCTCTTTCCATCAAAGATTGACTAGCTCCCGTATTGCTTAAAATTCTGATTTCTTTACTTACTCCTCTTGGTACACATGAATAAACTTTACCCACACAAATAAATTATTTAAAGAGATCTGGCACCTTCTTATCAATCACCTCTTGATCAGGCTGTACATTCTTTTGCACCTTCTTTACTTCGCTTTTGCTTTCCTTTGCCACTTGAACAAACCCCACTCGCTTCTCCTGTTTTTCCACATCAGCCTTCCCAGTGCTTTTCTTCAACCCCCAACACTGAGTTTACATGGCCCAGATTATTACAGTAAAAACACCTGAAAGTTTTCATTTATCTGCACCCCCCTAGATTTCTTTTTAAATCTGAGGTACACTTTCCTTATTATCTCCTATCAGATCCCCTTTACCTTTACCACTTGAGTATTTCTCATGTCCCCAGTTTCTATCCGTCACAGGCTGAAACTGTTGTCAAAAACCAAACTTTGATTTATGAACTAATTCATAATCATCTGCCATTTCTGCTGCTAATCTCACAGTTTTAACCAACCCTCTGCTCTTCCACCGGAATTCTCACTACATCAGGAATGAATTTTTAAACTCCTCCAAAATTCTAATTCCTGAGAACTTCATACGTTTGGTCTCTTTTCAAAGCCCTTATCCACCTATCAAAATTATTCTGATCCTTTCAAACTCCACGTATGTTTGACCAGGTTCTTTCCTTAAATCTCTAAAACTTTGTCTGTAGGCTTCAGGCACTAGTTCATATGCACCTAAGATGGATTTTTTCAACTTTTCATACGTCCCAGGTACGTTCTCTAGTCGTGATGCATACACTTCACTAGATCGACCTACCAACTTTGTTTGAATCAGTGATACCCACATCTTGGATTTGGATTTTGTTTATTGTCACATGTACCGAGGTACAGTGAAAAGTATTTTTCTGCGAGCAGCTCAACAGATCATTAAGTGCATGAAAAGAAAAGGAAATAAAAGAAAATACATAATAGGGCAACACAAGATACACAATGTAACGACACAACACTGGCATCGGCTGAAGTATTCAGGGGTGTAGTGTTAATGAGGTCAGTCCATAAGAGGGTCACCTAGGAGACTGGTAACAGTGGGGAAGAAGCTGTTTTTGAGTCTGTTGTGCGTGTTCTCAGACTTCTGTATCTCCTGCCCGATGGAAGAAGTTGGAAGAGTGAGTAAGCCGGGTGAGAGGGGTCATTGATTATGCTGCCCGCTTTCCCCAGGCAGCGGGAGGTGTAGATGGAGTCAATAGATGGCAGGCAGGTTCGTGTAATGGACTGGGCTATGTTCACAACTTTGACAGGGGTGTGTACAGTACTTTGCTTTCCGAAGTCAGTGACCTGCTCTTTAGTTTTGCTGACATTCAGGGATAGATTTTTGTTGCTGCACCACTCCACTAGGTTCTCAATCTCCCTCCTGTATTCTGACTCGTCATTATTCAAGATCCAGCCAACTATTGTCGTACCATCGGCAAACTTGTAGATCGAGTTCGAACCAAATTTTGCCACGCAGTCATGTGTGTACAGGGAGCATAGTAGGGGGCA
Source organism: Scyliorhinus canicula (assembly GCF_902713615.1). Taxonomy (NCBI): domain Eukaryota; kingdom Metazoa; phylum Chordata; class Chondrichthyes; order Carcharhiniformes; family Scyliorhinidae; genus Scyliorhinus; species Scyliorhinus canicula. Next base: position 170,186,131 of record NC_052146.1, read on the forward strand.
AAGTACGCAGCCTTGCGGGGCCCCGGTATTGAGGATTATTGTGGAGGAGCTGTTGTTGTTTATTCTTACTGATTGTGGTCTGTGGGTAAGAAAGTCGAGGATCCAGTTGCAGAGTGAGCAGCCAAGCTCTGGGTTTTGGAGTTTTGATATGAGGTTGACTGGGATTATGGTGTTAAAGGCGGAGCTGTAGACAATAAATAGGAGTCTGTTGTAGGAGTCCTTGTTGTCGAGATGCTCTCGGGATGAGTGTCGGGCCAGGGAGATGGCATCTGCTGTGGACCGGTTGCGGCGGTATGCAAATTGCTGTGGATCAAGGCGTTCCGGGAGTATGGAGGTGATGCACTTCATGACCAACCTCTCGAAGCACTTCATTACGACTGAAGTCAGGGCCACGGGATGGTAGTCTTTGAGGCACGTTGCCTGGTTCTTCTTTGGCACCGGTATGATGGTGGTCTTCTTGAAGCAGGTGGGGATCTCGGAGTGGAGTAGGGGCAGGTTAAAGATGTCCACGAACACATCTGTCAGCTGGTCTGTGCAGGCTCTGAATACATGACCAGGGATCCCGTCCGGACTCATCGCCTTCGGAGGATTCACTTTCAGGAAAGCCCAACTGACTTTGGAAGCTGTGATGGTGGATATGGATGTGTTGTGGGCTGCTGGGGCACTCAACAGCGGATTGTTGGTTTCCTGTTTGAACCAAGCATATAATGCATTGAGTTCATCAGGGAGGGGTGCGCTGCTGCTGGAGATACTACTCGGTTTTGTTTTGTAGCCCATTATGTTGTTTAGGCCTTGCCACAACCGCCAAGAGTCTGTAACGCTAGTCTATGACTCGAGCTTGGTCTGATATTCTTTCTTGGCATCTCAGATGGTCGGAGGTTGTTCCTGGAATTTCCTGTGGCTATTTCACTTGTTTAGCTACCTTCTCAAATGAAATGACAAAGGCTTCTACCTCCTTCTCATCAAACCTTGGCAATGCTTGGACATATTTAAATAGATCCCCACCAAGCCTTTGACTATGATGCTCTTTCTCTTTATCCTCATCACTATCCTCAGACCGTATGTTTATCTTTACATCCACCAATTTTAACTGACTGTCATGTTTCATGGCCATTTTCTGAAGTTCAATGTCTCTCTCATTTTCCCTTTCCTCTCTCTCCTATACTCTTTCTTCTCTCTCTTTTACTTCTTTCCAATCTGTATCTCCCTTTCTCTTTCTTTTTGTTCTGCTCGGGCTATTCTTTCTTTTTCTCTCATTTCGTATTCAAGCTGCTTTAATTCTTTTTCATGTATAAGTTGTTGAATCTGTAACTGAATTTTTGCCATTTCCAATGGGTCAGACTATATCTCAGGCAATTTTAAATGCTCAGCAATCGCCGTAAAGACCTCTTCTTTTTGTATGCTCTCAGGTAACGTTAACTGCAATGTTTTTGCCAAATCCAAAAGCCTTTTTTTACTCTCAGTTCATCCCCAACCTTGCTTCATGAGCATCTGCCTTGCTATATTTATTAAACCACAAAGAGCAAGGGCCCAACACTGATCCCTGCGGGACTCCACGGTAGCACGGTTTTGGGCAGCACGGTAGCATGGTGGTTAGCATAAATGCTTCACAGCTCCAGGGTCCCAGGTTCGGTTCCCGGCTGGGTCACTGTCTGTGCGGAGTCTGCACGTCCTCCCCGTGTGTGCGTGGGTTTCCTCCGGGCGCTCCGGTTTCCTCCCACAGTCCAAAGATGTGCAGGTTAGGTGGATTGGCCATGCTAAATTGCCCGTAGTGTCCTTAAAAGTAAGGTTGGAGGGGGGGGGGCGGTTGTTGGGTTACGGGTATAGGGTGGATACGTGGGTTTGAGTAGGGTGATCATTGCTCGGCACAACATCGAGGGCCGAAGGGCCTGTTCTGTGCTGTACTGTTCTATGTCTATGTCCACTGGCTTCCAGTTAGAAAAAAAGCCCCTGACCATCGCCCTTTACTTCTTGCCACTCAGCCAATCCTACATACAGCATCAGCCTGGGTTACGCATATAAAGTTTCTGGAGTTGGACTTTGAAGTCACAAGATCTTTTTTTAAGGGGCAAAAGTGCTCCCAACTGAACCAGTTGTGGTGAATGTAATACATATAGATGTATATATGTTAATTCAAACTGTCTTTGTAAGCGCAGTAGCGCTATCCTACCACTAGGGGGAGTAGCACTGGGAGCACTCAGGAATTTGTACTGGGCTCTACCCTTGGCTCCGCCCACGACTCCTCCCTCTAGTGCAGCTGTATAAATAACCATGTCCAGAGTCAGCCTGAGTTCACTACGAGTTCATCGACAGGTAACAGGCTGGCTCTGAAGTAAGTCGATTAAAGCCTAGATTCACATCGGAAACACGTGTCTGATGAATTGATGGTTCCATCACCAGTGAAATATTCTTTTTGTAAGTGGTAAGATACAGCTCTTGCACAAATTGCCTGGACATCATTCCAGTACATGTGCATTTGATAGAAAGTAAACAAAACAGCATATTTTTGGGAGGACAACAAGGCGTTAATGAAGGAAGAAGATATATTTTTGGTTGCTGTCTCAGATAACAACATCTGATATGAACATCATTTTTATACAAAGCTTTTAATCATAGCCTTATTTTCAGTTCTATTATAGAGAGGGCTCCGGTTCTGTCTGCAGATTGTCACGACTTCTTCTGCTTCTGTTTCCCTGACATTTCCACCAGCTCCCTCAAGCAATTATTGTTCCTGTTGGCATGGGAATTCTTGGGTTTTTTTTGTTCAAGATTCAAGGTTTTCTTAGTTTAATTAAAGCTGGGACGTCATTAATTTGGAAGACAGCAGTGGATCATTCTCAGTTATAGTTTGGAATACATTTTCTAATGGCTAATTTTGTATCCCGAAATCCCTGGAGCGCGGTTCTCCGGAAAGATTTCTAAGTGTGGTGGCAAGCAGAAACTGCCGCAAGCTTCCCGGCGCTTGGCCCAGCGAGGCCGGCGACGCTACTCAACATTAATTGGCCCACTTAACAAGGCCTCACGGGCTTCTTGCCGCAAATGAAGGCTCACCAGCTGATTCACCAGCACCGCGTGCGCCAGCCCCCCGCTAACAAGGTGGAGCAGCACTTAAGCTGCATTTGCTACTCCAGCCAGCTCACAATAATGTCGCCGAGGAGATCAGCCCCAAGATTCAGGAATGCTGACCTGGGGAGGCTGCTAGACTCAGTGGAGGCCAGGAGGGATGTCTTATCCCCCCCCCCCCCCCCCCCCCCCCCCCCCCCCCCCCCCCCCCCCGAGTCCCGGGTAGTCAGCCACAAGGCAGCCAGTGCTGCCTGAGACAAGGTGCCGACGGTTGTAAGCAGCGGGAATGTGAGAAGGAGAACTGGCCTCCAGCACCGATAAAAAGTCAGTGACCTACACCGGTGATGCACGATCAATTGTACAAAGACTAAGGTTGGATACAACTGTGGCTTTATTGCAGTAAGGTGTGTGGCCTCCCACAGCAGCTGGCAAAATGGCTGCTGAATAGAGGACACGCTCCTCCTACTGGGCGGAGCCAGCAGGCAGGGGCTATCGGTGAACCTGTAGTGCAGGTCCGACCATACATCACCTAATGAAAAAATGAAAATGAAAATCGCTTACTGTCACGAGTAGGCTTCAATGAAGTTACTGTGAAAAGCCCCTAGTCGCCACATTCCGGCTCCTGTCCGGGGAGGCTGGTACGGGAATCGAACCGTGCTGCTGGCCTGCTTGGTCTGCTTTAAAAGCCAGCGATTTAGCTGAGTGAGCTAAACCAGGCGTAACAGTGGTTTACCACAACCGGGCAGCAAGAGTAAGTAGGCATCAACGCCTCCCACTCCCCCCAAGAGAGTATCCACCCCCAACTTGCCATCTGACCCCCAAACCTCCCTCCACCCTCCCCTCTTCACCCCCCCCCCCCCACCAACCATCACTTCACACCCCCTTCCCACCACTGTGAACAATGCGTGTGGCTAACGATGCCCCCTCTACGTCTCCTCAGGAAAAACTCTCCCATAATCGGCGGGAGAGGGTCCAGACTGATGGAGTGGTGCCAGACCCAAGAGTCCTCACCACCTTCGAGGAGCATGCCCTTGAGGTGACTGGTGTGGCCGAGACAGAGCGGTCACCATCGCGGAGGCTGGCAGACGCCGCAGAGGTGAGGAACCAACGCAGATACACACACCTTGATGGAACATGTTAGTGGATAGGCTTCTGGAGCATAATCTGGTGAGCACCATGCTACTGACAATGCACATCAGGTGGAGGCAGGAATCCCCAGGCAAAACAGCAGCCGGAAGTCTGCTGGATCCCAGGACCCAGCTGGGTTCCAGCCTGATGCTGAGTCTCTGGCAGAGTTACCCGGAGCTGATGGAGTTGATAGGGAGCAGCCGGGATATCAGAGGGAGATGTCAGTGTCACTCCAGCAGATCCATAGCTGCTTGGAAGTGTCCCAGAGGCTACTGGCGGAGGAGATGTCACTGGCAATGCATGGCACCGAGACCAACACTGCTAGGGTGGTGACAGCAGTGGAGAGCCTGGTACACGACAGCGGCACCATTAGTGAAGGTGTCCTAGGTGTCGCGCAGTGGGTGACGGCCATGGCTGATGGATGCCACCCAGTACCAGGCTGATCTTGATGAGGTTCTGCAGGATATGTCCCAGTCGCAAGTGGGCATGGCTGAGGTGCTGCAGAGCATGGCCCAGTCACTGAGGACCATCGCCTAGGCCGTTGACACAATGGTGCAGACCATGGGAACCACCAAGGCGAGTAGAGCCAGAAGATACAGGGATAGCTGGGGCTCGAACGAGCTGCCCCTCCATTCCAAGGTGAACCCCAGGGCCCAATGCGCACCGAGCAGGAGGAGGGGGTGCTGGGTGCCACCCCAGACCTGCCCATGGAGTGGCAACGGTGGCCAACCTGCTCCCTCGAGTTGCACCCCTCTGAGGCGGCGACGTCTCGAAGTCAGCACACGGGACAGGGCGGCAAGGATGTGTCTGTGCCAGCGTCAAGTGAGCCAGGGCCCTCCGGCTGCAGAGCCCCCAGAGGGCACCCGCCAGGGGCATCGAAGGCCACGGGATGCGGTAAGCAGCTGGCAGTCTCCACCTCTGATGCGCATCCTGGGGACACGCCTAGACAAAGCTGTTGAGCTCGGAGGGCCAAGCACGTGTGGGTTGGGGGAGCGACACCGACAGGAGGGTGGGGACTTGTATTAAACATTAAACACTTCTGTGCACAACCATTACGATGCTTCTGTCACTTTCATCCGCAATGCGGCTGACCTCTGGTACTTGGGCCATCTTTCCAGGCATCCCCCCTCCCTGTAGCACCCACCCACCCTCTGGCCATGGACATGCCTCGGCAGCTGTGTCCCATCCCTTGGTTATTCGGATGTTGGCTGCTGCGTGTGTGGTGTTGCCCCCTGCAGTGTCCAGGCATCAAGGTCTGATTGGGATTCCAGGTTATGACTCCCACATGCTACATGCCTACCCACTGGAATCCACTTGGGTTGTGTGAAGTGCTCACTGAACCATGATTACCAATTCCCTATCAGCAATAGCCTTCGGCCGCACGGCCAGAGGCCTCGGCAGTTGGTAGGAGTTATGGGTGGTTGTTGGGGCCGACGGGCAGGGACAAGGGTTTCCCCCGGAATGGGTGCACACAATCCAGGGTTGGCATGGTGGTGCCGTGAGCAGTTGCCCCCCAGTCCTCCCTCCCCAGTGCCTCTCCCCACCCTCCTATGGTCACCCTCCCCAGTGGAGGGTCCCCCACCCACAGCTGAGGGTCCCCCATCCCTTGCCGAGCACTGGGCTGGCAAGCCCAGCACCCCCAGGCTTTTTATTTGAGAGCAAAGATGGCTACTCACCTCCTCTGCTCCCCTCTGCTCTGCCAGTGTGACCACTTGCTGGGGATGCCGCTGAATGAGGGGAGGCCATTGGATAAGGGGTGGCTCTCATTAATTGTATGGCAATCGGGCTTAAATGGTGATAACTGGTTTCGCCCATGCTGCAGCGAGATCCCGATTTTGCCTACGGGAGCGGCCGGTTGCATCGCCGACTGGTGCCTGGCACGGTTCTCATTTATTGGCCTCTCCCGTTATTTACCGGCCTCGTTTTGCTTGAGCGAGTGGGTAATGAGACCAAAGATTCACCATCCTGTCATGCAAATTTCTGCAGTGACATTTCTCCCTTCCTCCCCGTACCCTGTGCCTCCAAAACTAGCTTCACCACCCACTCAGAATATTTTAGCACTTCTCTAAAAAGGCAAATGAGCTGAAGTCAACGGTAAATCAAATGATCAGAGCAATTCCCAGCCTGTTGAAGATCCATTGCCCTTATGATGAACATCTGAGCCCGTACTTTAGAGATCTGTGTCTGGAGGTAGTCAAAGATCTTGCTGTCAGTGTTTAACATAGAATTTACAGTGCAGAAGGAGGCCACTCGGCCCATCGAGTCTGCACCGGCTCTTGGAAAGAGCACCCTACCCGAGGTCAACACCTCCACCCTATCCCCATAACCCAGTAACCCCACCCAACACTAAGGGCAATTTTGGACACTAAGAGCAATTTAGCATGGCCAGTCCACCTAACCTGTACATCTTTGGACTGTGGGAGGAAACCGGAGCACCCGGAGGAAACCCACGCACACACGGGGAGAACGTGCAGACTCCGCACAGACAGTGACCCAAGCCGGAATCGAACCTGGGACCCTGGAGCTGTGAAGCAATTGTGCTAACCACAATGCTACCGTGCTGCCCATCACGGTTCCTTGATGAACCGCGTTGTTCGTCAAGGAACTCCACATAAATGTAAAATTTGCATCTTGTTGTGTATTGCATTGAGAATAACTCACCATGTGGATTTAAAGCAGACAGCCATTATTTAGCTAACTTTATTTACACCTCCCCAACAGAGACAGGAGCAAAGAATACTTTACACTACCTCACTCCCCACAATTTATACATGAAAATGCAAATTGGTACATGTACATGATCTCCCAGAAATTAACAATGCTTGAAATGTAACATGTTAAGTTGCTAATGTAAGGGTGCTTCCTGTTTATTCCCTTATTTCCTCTTTCTTTTATTTTTGCTGTTATATTTTTCATCAATGGGTGATTAGAACATAGAACATAGAACAGTACAGCACAGAACAGGCCCTTCGGCCCTCGATGTTGTGCCGAGCAATGATCACCCTACTCAAACCCACGTATCCACCCTATATCCGTAACCCAACAACCCCCTCTTAACCTTACTTTTTAGGACACTACGGGCAATTTAGCATGGCCAATCCACCTAACCCGCACATCTTTGGACTGTGGGATGAAACAGGAGCACCCGGAGGAAACCCACGCACACACGGGGAGGACGTGCAGACTCCGCACAGACAGTGACCCAGCCGGGAATCGAACCTGCAACCCTGGAGCTGTGAAGCATTTATGCTAACCACCATGCTACCGTGCTGCCCCTAATTAGATTAATGGGCATGTGTCTTTAAAGCAGGCAACCCGTATCTTTAATTCATGCAGAAGAATCCAGAAGGCTCTGCTGGTTTAGACTGGAGTTGCAGACTTGCCAGCACCTGTAAGAGAAATGGGCTGCGACTTGGTTTGATTGATTTGGCTGGTAGCCAATGAATTGTCCCAAAGGGCTGTGCTCTGTCTGGTAACGGGTGCTGATTAGATTTTATCCCAGTGGAATGGTTCTCAGAGACCTAGGGCTGAATTCTCCCCATTGGGATTCTCCATTTTGCCGACAGCCCGGGGCTTTCCTAATGGCGTGGGGCTGCCCCACAATGGGAAACACCATTGACCAGCCGGCAAAATGGAAATTCCCGACGGCGTGCTGCACCAAAAATCTGGTGTGGCGGGTCGGAGAAACCCGCCCCTAATGTCTCATTTTGATACTGGCAGCATAGGGAACAGACCCAGCTAACTCTCTCTCTACCCTTGCAAATGGAATGTTGTTTCATGCGGTGTTCCACAGGGCTCGGTGTTGGAACCCTTCCTGTTTGTGTTATATATTAACAATTTGGATATGAATGCAGCTGGAATTATTGGGAAATTTGCACGAAGATTGGCCAAGTGGTGGACAGTGTAGACGACAACTATAATCTTCAAAATGATATAGATGCGTTGGGGTATGATAAAATGGCAGATAAAATTTAACACAGAGAAGTGTGAGGTCATGCATTTAAGGAGGTCAAACAGTTATAGGGAGTACACAATAAATGGGAATATACTAAGAGGGGTAAATGAAGTGAGAGATACACAGGTCCCTTAAGACAGCAGTTCAAGTAGGCACGGTTGTTAAGAAAGCATGGAATTCTCTCCTTCATTGGCAGACGTATAGAATATAAAATTAAGGATATAATGTTGGAATTGTATAAAACACTGGTGAGGCCACAACTGGAGTATTATGTTCAGTTCTGGTCACCACATTACAGGAAGGACGTTATTGCTCTGGAGAGAGCGCAGAGGAGGTTTATGAGAATGTTGCCAGGGTTAGAAAAGTGTAGCTATGAGGAGAGATTGGATAGGTTGGGGTCATTTTCCTTGGAAAAAAGAAGGCCGAGGGGTAATTTAATTGAGGTGTACAAAATTATGGGGAAGAGAGAGAGTGGACAGGTAAAATTGATTTCCCTGGTGGAGAATTCTCGAACATGCATTCAAAATAAATGGCGAGGGGACAGGAGGAAGAACCTTGTTTTACACAGAGGGTATTGGGCTCTGGAATTCACTGCCCGAGTTGGTGGTGGAGGCAGAGACCCTTGGCCAAGATCGAATACACTGAATGCAGACAGACTGCCAGTACATGTCTGGACCTGCCCTGTCAACAGCACATCAGGAGATAATCGCTCCTTTTTATATGGATTGATTGTTTTAGGTTGCCCAGATAGAGCTAGACATTCTGGCACCCAGTCCTCTCACTGTTAGAATATATGGAGAGAGGTTAGAACAAAGAAGAAAGGTTACATTGGAACAACACACTTAGAGATGGACCCCTGAGGGTGGGTTCACGGTGTCCTCTGGAGTTGCAACCGGCAACTCCATTGGGTGTTGCAATCCCGGCCCTGAGATCTCATTGGCTGAGGGCCAGAGAGATTTCTAGAAAGGTGCGAAGAGGGGGATAAATATTGACCTCTAGGACCCTCCCCAGCGAAGACTCGGCGTCGAGGTCACAAAGAAGATTCAACACCAGACCAGAGGACGGAAGGAAGCAATGTGCAAGACCCAGTTTTAGGGAAAAAGGCCCTGAGACATCCGAGACTCAGAGAATTGGACCCACAGCTCGATTGAGTTCATCGGCACGGATAGTATTAAGAATTTTGGGATTATTGTAGTAGGGATCATTTAAGGGGGAAAATTGTTTAACTGTGTTTAATATTAAATTTGTTGAATCATAAACTTGTATTTGTCCTTCATCTTGGAAAGAGGGCCACCTGGTTAATAAACTGGTTGAAGTGTCTGAGGATTCACAGACAAAGAAGCTTTCTGGATTTATTCACTTTCTCTGTGGGTATCTCCTTCCATTTCTATCAGCTTGATTCTACTCCGCGATAGTTTCCTAGAACTGTAATGGAACCTACGAGGGAACAAGCGGTCCTGGATCTTGTCCTGTGTAATGAGACAGGATTGATTCATGATCTCATAGTTAGGGATCCTCTCGGAAGGAGCGATCACAATATGGTGGAATTTAAAATACAGATTGAGGGTGAGAAGGTAAAATCAAATACTAGTGTTTTGTGCTTAAACAAAGGAGATTACAATGGGATGAGAGAAGAACTAGCTATGGTAGACTGGGAGCAAAGACTTTATGGTGATCCAGTTGAAGAACAGTGGAGAACCTTCCAAGCAATTTTTCACAGTGCTCAGCAAAGGTTTATACCAACAAAAAGGAACAACGGTAGAAAGAGGGAAAATCGATTGTGGATATCTAAGGAAATAAGGGAGAGTATCAAATTGAAGGAAAAAGCATACAAAGTGGCAAAGATTAGTGGGAGACTAGAGGACTGGGAAATATTTAGGGGGCAACAGAAAGCTACTAAAAAAGCTATAAAGAAGAGTAAGATAGATTATGAGAGTAAACTTGCTCAGAATATAAAAACAGACAGTAAAAGATTCTACAAATATATAAAACAAAAAAGAGTGGCTAAGGTAAATATTGGTCCTTTAGAGGATGAGAAGGGAGTTTTAATAATGGGAGATGAGGAATTGGCTGAGGAACTGAACAGGTTTTTTTGGGTCAGTCTTCACAGTGGAAGACACAAATAACATGCCAGCGACTGATAGAAATGAGGCTATGACAGGTGAGGACCTTGAGAGGACTGTTATTATTAAGGAGGTAGTGATGGGCAAGCTAATGGGGCTGAAGGTGGACAAGTCTCCTGGCCCTGATGGAATGCATCCCAGAGTGCTAAAAGAGATGGCTAGGGAAATTGCAAATGCACTAGTGATAATTTACCAAAATTCACTAGACTCTGGGGTGGTCCCGGTGGATTGGAAATTAGCAAACGTGACAACACTGTTTAAAAAATGAGGTCAGCAGAGAGCAGGTAATTATAGGCCAGTGAACTTAACTTCAGTAGTAGGGAAGATGCTGGAATCTATCAAGGAAGAAATAGCGAGACATCTGGATGGAAATTGTCCCATTGGGCAGATGCAGCATGGGTTCATAAAGGGCAGGTTGTGCCTAACTAATTTAGTGGAATTTTTTGAGGACATTACCAGTGCAGTAGATAACGGGGAGCCAATGGATGTGGTATATCTGGATTTCCAGAAAGCCTTTGACAAGGTGCCACACAAAAGGCTGCTGCATAAGATAAAGATGCATGGCATTAAGGGTAAAGTAGTAGCATGGATAGAGGATTGGTTAATTAATAGAAAGCAAAAAGTGGGGATTAATGGGTGTTTCTCTGGTTGGCAATCAGTAGCTAGTGGTGTCCCTCAGGGATCCGTGTTGGGCCCACAATTGTTCACAATTTACATAGATGATTTGGAGTTGGGGACCAAGGGCAATGTGTCCAAGTTTGCAGATGACACTAAGATGAGTGGTAAAGCGAAAAGTGCAGAGGATACTGGAAGTCTGCAGAGGGATTTGGATAGGTTAAGTGAATGGGCTCGGGTCTGGCAGATGGAATACAATGTTGACAAACGTGTATCCATTTTGGTAGGAATAACAGCAAACGGGATTATTATTTAAACAATAAAATATTAAAGCATGCCGCTGTTCAGAGAGACCTGGGTATGCTAGTGCATGAGTCACAGAAGGTTGGTTTACAGGTGCAACAGGTGATTAAGAAGGCAAATGGAATTTTGTCCTTCATTGCTAGAGGGATGGAGTTTAAGACTAGGGAGGTTATGCTGCAATTGTATAAGGTGTTAGTGAGGCCACACCTGGAGTATTGTGTTCAGTTTTGGTCTCCTTACTTGAGAAAGGACATACTGGCACTGGAGGGTGTGCAGAGGAGATTCACTAGGTTAATCCCAGAGCTGAAGGGGTTGGATTATGAGGAGAGGTTGAGTAGACTGGGACTGTACTCGTTGGAATTTAGAAGGATGCGGGGGGGATCTTATAGAAACATATAAAATTATGAAGGGAATAGATAAGATAGATGCGGGTAGGTTGTTTCCACTGACGGGTGAAAGCAGAACTAGGGGACATAGCCTCAAGATAAGGGGAAGTAGATTTAGGACTGAGTTTAGGAGGAACTTTTTCACCCAAAGGGTTGTGAATCTATGGAATTCCTTGCCCAGTGAAGCAGTTGAGGCTCCTTCATTAAATATTTTTAAGGTAAAGATAGATAGTTTTTTGAAGAATAAAGGGATTAAGGGTTTTGGTGTTCGGGCCGGAAAGTGGAGCTGAGTCCACAAAAGATCAGCCATGATCTCATTGAATAGCGGAACAGGCTCGAGGGGCCAGATGGCCTACTCCTGCTCCTAGTTCTTATGTTCTTATGTTCTCTCAACATCTGTAACTATATCAAACCTGAACTTTAACTTTGACTGCCAACTCCACTTAATGATCAGGACTGTGATATGGATTGATTTGTCTTGACTCACTTTGCTTTATAGATGGATTCTGTGAAACTGGCAAACTTTCAGTTTATTCTGACTTTCACTTTGGTCTGTGGGAGGAAGCTAGATTACAGGAGGTTTATCATGCTCTCTCTTTGTCAGATATTCTCCTCTAAGCAAATGATGTACATGAGCCTGATGGAACCTCTCCCCAACCTTCACTTGATATTTGAACTCACCTAGCCTCATTCTCAAAACACTAGTTTTTGTACTTGTGGTATTGTGAATAGACACAATATTTATCTACTTGTTATCGTTATCAACTGAAACAGAGTGCTCAGAATCAGAATTACAGGATAATACACGGCAGAAGAAGCCATTCGGCCCATTGAGTCTGCACCGACCCATGAAATACACCTGACCTGCCTCCCTAATCCCATTTGCCAGCACTTGGGCCATAGCTTTGAATGTAATGACGTGCCATGTTCTCAACCAGGTACTTTTTAAAGGATGTGAGGCAACCCGCCTCTTCTACCCTCCCAGACAATACATTCCAGGCTGTAACCACCCTCTGGGTAAAAATGTTTTTCCTCAGATCCCCCCTAAACCTCCCGCCCCTGATCTTGAACCTGTGTGCCCTCGTAACTGACCCTTCAACTAAAAGGAACAGCTGCTCCCTATCCACCCTGTCCATGCCCTCAATCTTGTACACCTCGATTAGGTCGCCCTCAGTCTTCTCTGCTCCACAGAAAACAACCAAAACCTATCTGACCTCTATTCATAACTTAAACGTTCCATCCCAGGCAACATCCTGGAGAATCGCCTCTGCACCCCCTCCAGTGCAATCACATCCTTCCTGCAATGTGGTGACAGAATTGCACACAGTACTCCAGCTGTGGCCTCACTAAAGGGTGGCATGGTGGCACTGTAAGGGCGGCACAGTAGTTAGTACTGTTGCTTCACAGCATCAGGGTCCCAGGTTCGATTCCCGGCTTGGGTCACTGTCCGTGTGGAGTCTGCACATTCTCCTGTTCCTGTGTGGGTTTCCTCTGGGTGCTCCGGTTTCCTGCCACATGTCTCGAAAGACGTGCTGTTAGGTGAATGGGACATTCTGAATTCTCCCTCAGTGTACTGCGCTGGAGTGTGGCAACGAGGAGATTTTCACAGCAACCTCATTGCAGTTTAATGTATGCCCACTTGTGATATTAAAAAACATTATTATAAAATTCTTTCCGACTTCAACATGACATTCCTGTTTTTGTAATCTATGCCTCGATTGATATAACTTATTATCTAAATGGAGAGACGCTTCAGACTGCTTCAGCGATCTAGGCGTCCTTGTAGATGAATCGCAGAAACCTAGTATGCAGTCTTCCTGATCTCTCCAGTAAGTAACTTGTCCCAATTTAACAGTATTTTCTTAAGGCAATTCACTCCCATCAGGATGACTTTGTTCCCTCCTACTGCTGTTAATGACAAGTAATAGGATGTATCATCATATTTCACACGGTTTTGAAAAATCTTTTATGAGATATGGGAGTCGCTGGCTGGGCATGCATTTATTGCCCAGCCCTAATTGCCCTTGAACTGAGTGGCATGATAGGCCATTCACAAGTCGACCAAATTGCTGTGAATCTAGGATCATAGGTAGGCCAGGCCAAGTAAGGCTGGCAGATTAGTGAACCGGATGGCTTTTTACAGCAATCAATGACAGTTTCATGGCCATCAATGGACTTTTAATTCCAGGTTTTTATTGAATTCAAAATTCAAACCCGGGTCCCCAGAGCATTATCCCCGAGTCTCTGGATTACTAATCCTGTGACAAAACCACCACATCACCACCTCCCACTGACACCAACACTGACTTGACAAAATAAAGGAATACTGTTCTTGGAATAATTATGCAGTTTCACACCAGTTTTACATAAGGGAATGTGACTTAGGGACACCTTATACTCTCCATCTGATATAATGGACACAGCTATTGTATCAATAATGAAAATAAGTTGTGAATCTCTGACTTTCCGTTCTATTGGTTGATGGCTATGTGGCAAGGGTAGCAACTAAGGGCAGAATGATCCATTCTTAAGATTAGGTGAGGAGGTGAGCAGGGAAGTCACTGTGCTTCCCTGGGCAGCAGGATGGCAGAACATACATGGTCTTCTGTTGTTCACCACGTTAATTCTGCATTCTCAGGAGGCACCACCTGCCATAGGTCCATGGTTGGGCCACTGCTTGCTGTTGCAGGGAACGCTGTTCACCAGCAACTTGACCTTATAGAGGCTCCTTTGCCTCTGGCTACTCAGGCCTTTGCTCCTCCTGGCCCTGTGCCAACCTGCAATGGGCCCTCTTTCTGAGGCCATCAGCAAGCCTTGCGTGTGGCCTGCATCATCGATACCTCAGGAGATGTGTGAACAAATTGAAATAATAAATTTAGTGTGCCTGGCCTTCACAGGTTTTGCTCCATTTCAAAGCCATCAGACCAGTGCGAAAGTCTTCACCTGGTCTTTGACACAACATAGCATCCCCACTCCACTGCTTCCAGCTGAAGGACATCCTGGAGAAGTAGAGATGGGTGTTCCTCCCATTCATATATGACTGCGCATGGAAACATTGCTCTCTGACCAGGGATCAATGTGTGAGAACACTTCCTCAGATACTGTTCAGCTTGCCTCCACTACACTCGAGTCTCAATAGAGAGAGCACAGAAAGAGCCCTTGCTGCTGTGTGGGCTTCACCATAGAGAATAAAACACAACTGAGCACGGTTAACATCCAGTTGCCTCAATCATTAGGGTGTCCCTATAGTTGGCCAATTGTGCTGAGTTTGAACTTCACCCACCCAAAAGACCTTCCTCCCACTTCGAGGGATCATATTACTGACTAACTCCATGGTCAAGGTCAGATTTGAAAAATGGTGCACATCACATTCCCACTGTCCCTCCTACTGGCCCCAACCAACATGCAAATTGCACTCTCAACATTGTTCATTGGGAAGTTTTTAACCTGCCTTGAAAGCCAGGAGAAGAAAATTCAAACAGTTTACCCCACTGTCAGAAAACAGATTTTTGTCTCCCGCCAGATGAAGTGCCATTGCCTGCCAAAGTTCCCAATGCTGGTGGGAGTGGAAAATTCAATCCTAAATTTCTGACTCTTAGAACTTGGCTGTCGTGGCCTGGATCCCACTGAAATCCAGTGGGCTTCCCCTCCCTTATAATTCACGAAGAGACGGTGGTGTAGCGTTAACAAAGTGAACCAGAGGCCCAGGCTAATGAGCTGGGGACAGGGTTCAAGTCCCACCATGTTGGTGGGGTTTAAATTCAATGAATGAATGAATGAATGAATGAATATCGCTTATTGTCACGAGTAGGCTATTCGATTGTAATATAAATCAATCAAATTTATTAAGTTATTTTCCCCAAATGACACCTCCTGTCACAAAACACCTGAACTACTTCACTTTTTACATCAGCTGTGAGAAATTCTTTTTCAATGCTTATTAAAGCCAGGTTGGTCAGTCGCTCCTGTGACATAGAAGACCTCAGATATGTTTTTATTAATTTCAGTTTTGAAAATGACCTTTCACAGCTTGCGACTGAAAATGCGATTGTCAGCAGTAATCTGTATGAAACACACAGCGTCGGAAAGACATCCCTCCCATACTGCAGTAAAGACTCCAGAGCATCTTTTGGATCAGGGGGAACTCTATTCCCTCCAGCTCGAAGGAGCATCACAAAATCAATAATTTTGTCATATAACTGAATTGCAACCACATCATTGTCATAATAATTTGCAAAGTCTTAACATTCCTTTCTTAATTTCTCTCTTTCTTGTTCATCTTCAATCACTACTGAATTCAAGTTCAGAAGAAAAGAAAATCGGTCACTGAGTCTTTGAAGACGGACACTGCGGTCTTCAATTTCAGTTTTTAATCTGTTCACAATCTCTACCATTACTCTATTCATTTCTTCTTGTGCCGTCAGTCCACTATCTCTTGCTGACTCTCCAGGCATTATTCTCCTTCTCCTTGTTCGTGCAATTGGTATTCCCCAATTTTCACAATATTCATTGGCTAAATCTATTGCATTGTGGATAATTTCGTCATTCTTCAAATTCAAGATATGAATAAGTCCTCTCAGATCACAAGAAGCTTCATGGAACCCCATTTTCGGATCCTGCAAATGTTTTGAGACTTTCTCCACTGATGGTAAAACTGAGTACCAAAATTTAATAAAGCTATAAACGGGAACTGTTGAATAGAGTTCAGTAGCGATCCTGCATCAGATTTAGTTTCCCTTGAAAATTCTCCTTCCAGCAGGTGTTGAAGGCTTGCAATAACGTTGTCACACTCTTCGTGGATTACTTGCACAGCATCATGGCTGGAACTCCATCTTGTGTCACACTATCTTTTCACAGACCGAGTGACAAATGATTTTAACACTTCCCAACGAGAAGTAGATGAGGAAAAAAAAGTAAAGAGTTTTTCTAGAATGCCAAAAAATGTAACAACAACAGGTTGCACCTCACTTGCATGGACACAGGCCAAATTGAGGCTGTGGTTCTCGCAGTTCACAAACACAGCTTTTGGGTTAACTTCAAGAATTATTTGTTGAACACCTCCTCTCATTCCAGCCATAACTGCTGCGTTATTCATATGCTTGACCACGACAGTCATTCATGGAAATTTTGTCTTCTTCCAATTTTTCCTGAATTTTATTTACCAGGCTGACTGCATCTTTCTTGTTGACTTGAAAAAATCCCAGAAATGTCTCCTTTATTTCTACTTTTCTGTTTTCATCAATATGAACGTAACGCAGAATTTCAGAAACCTGATCTTCATGGGCAATATCTGGTGTTGAATCCAGCATTATGCTAAAATATTTTGCGTCCTTAATTTCGGAAATTATATTTTTCTTGACGGTTTCACCAAGAAGATTGATTATTTCGTTTTGAATTCTGTTGGACAAGTAGGTGACACTTTTTGGTTTCTCTATCCCTCTCTGCAAGTGTTTTGCTAAGATGTCATCATATTTGGCCAAAAGTCTGATTGTTGCTAGAAAGTTTCCTGTATTTTCACTGACTGTCTCCCCTGGCTCTGATAACCCAGATATTCCTTCTCCTCGATGTCCACGATAGGCCAGATTCTGTTTTGCCAGAAAGGATATAACCTCGACAATCCGTTCAGTTATAGCTTTCCATCTTTTCAGCATCTATCGTAATTGAATGATGGAGTCGAACTACGGTTTCTTCAAACAGCCAAAATCGCTTCTTTGCAAAAATATGCTAAAATCTTCTTTATTTTCTTCACATGGATCATCATCCTGACAACGAGACTGAGGAGAGAGAGTATTATGTTCTGACCGAGCTGAATCCGTATCAGAAAAATCCTTCTCCGCACCCACATCATCTTTTACTTCTCCAGGTTCTCCTACTTCTTCTTTACTTCTTTTTATCCATGCATCTAATGCCCCTCTTTGATGGGACTCTTCTTCGAATCTGGCCCTCTTTTTTTTCCTGTTCTGTGCTCCACTCGGTTGTACACAAAATACTCGTAACATTTCATTTTCTATCTCAAAAACCGTAAGACGCATAAGAAAATGGGAAGAAAATGGTAAACAATCGGTCAGTTGCAGACGGATAAACCATATTTCATTTCTTTGTTCCTTCGTATCAAATTATTTCACACTGATTCTCCACTGATAATTTTGTGCAATTTATATCATAGACTTGCAAATTAGTGGTATCTGTATTCGAATATTAACATGTTAAGGAATAATGTCTCCTATTCCGAGATTAAATGCCATAGCAGTCCTCTGATCATCCAGGCTTCACTCTTACTACATCCCACGTAAATATTTCATTAAATATCACCAAAAAACCTATAAAAAACGTAGTTGCACCCGTTCTAGAGCTATTCACTGACCTAAGTAGGTAAAAGAACTAATCTAGATGCACAAAAAGCGGAAGAAAAGACAAGTTATGACTCGAGGAAACGCAGGAACGAACAGCCATGTCTGCTTGTTGCTTTTGATGGTTGCACCACGTACATCATGCGCATGCGTGTGGGGGATGGGGAGAAACACCATTTTCTCTAGACAGAAAGGGTACACCATGTTAAAGGAATAAAGGAATAAAGGGCTAACAACTGCCTCTGCAGTGCGGTGAGCCTCCAAAAATTGATTTATCACCGCTGAAATTTTAAAATTACTATCTTATTTCCTTCTCTGGGGCACCACGGTGGCCTAGTGGTTAGCACAACCGCCTCACGGAACTGAGGTCCCAGGTTCGATCCCGGCTCTGGGTCACTGTGCGTGTGGAGTTTGCACATTCTCCCCGTGTCTGCGTGGGTTTCGCCCCCACAACCCAAAAAATGTGCAGAGTAGGTGGATTGGCCACGCTAAATTGCCCCTTAATTGAAAAAAATAATTGGGTAATCTAAATTTTTTTTTAAAAATTAAAAAAAAAAAATGTTTTTTCCTTCTCTGATTGGATGCCCCCATCCAATGGATGCCTGGGGCCAATGCCCCGTCGCCCCCCCCCCCCCCCCCCCCTCTGCACACCACTGCTGTGATGCACAGACCCACAGCAATATGATTGACTCTTAAATGGCCGAGCAAGGCACTCGTTTCTATCAAACTGCTCTCAACAATCACTCTTGCCTCAGGCTGCTTCAGCTGTGCGTTACTGACATTTTACCATGAGTAATGCTGGAGAACTTTGGGTTGTTGAATGTGTTGTATTCCTGTATGTCATCAGGAATTGGCTCAGTTGTTTCAACAATGATCCTTGCTCAGGACTTATCTTCTATGAGAATACTTCATTATCTGAACAAACCTTTCAGCCAGCCCATTTGTGGCAGGATGATAAGGAGCGGATCAGATTTATTGGATTCTGTTCTTCAGATAACTTGTGAATTCTTGCGAAATGAACTGTGGCCCATTATCACTAACAAATTGTTCAGGGTAACCAAATGTGGCCAAAGTCTCACCCAGTCTTTCTATTGTTCTCTCCGAGCATGTTCTCTTCATAATGACGGCCATTTCGAGTGTGCATATACCACAATGAGATACATGCGTCCTGTATAATCTATATGAACTCGATGCCATGGTTTGATGATAATTAGACTTTTAATTTCAGAATTTAGTTGAATTCAAATTTCGCCATCTGTAGTTGTAGTCTAGCCATTCGCATGGGTTTAATGGCGCTAGTGGCCCAGGCTTTGAACAAATTGAACGTATGTCCACCTTCTCCCTTGATTTCGCTATTGAGCCCTGGCCACTAAAAACAATTCTGCTATCTCCTTCATCCTTACTATCCCACAATGACCTTCATGAGGTTGGTCTACAATAAGCTTCTTAACAATGGCAGAATGGTGATCTTTATTCCCCGGAGGAGACAACCAGCCTGAATGAATAGTTTGAAACTTCAGGTAGTATATGGCTTCAACTCTGGGTGTATGACTGTGGTCTTGCCATAAAGTACCATGGGCGGGATTCTGTGTTTGAGAGACTAAATGGTTGTGCCAGGACTGAATCGGTGGTGTTCTATGACCATGAAAGCGGTGCCGGTCCCCGAGCAATTCTGAATCTGCAATGGGCTAGCACCGGTGTCATGTGGAACTACTGCATTTCCAATGTAAAATGGTGTCCGATTCGCCAGGGTCGGAATTGGCTCTCGAGAGGCTGACAAACTGCAGCTTCGTTTAAGTACTCCATTCCCTGCACACATTCATTCCAGCCAACAAAATGGCAGCATGGACCACGGCACTGCGCTTCGCAGATGTGGAGCTCGAAACCCTGCTAGATGCCATGGAGGAGAGGCGGGGCACCCTGTACTCTGGGATGGGAAGGAGACTGCCACCCGCTGCTATACACCGAGCCTGGGTGCAGATGGAAGAGGGCATGAGCTCCGTGAGCACCACCACCAGGATCGGTCAGCAGTGCCAGAAAAAGCTGCACAACATCCTCAGGGCGGCCCGGGTGAGTAGCCAGCACGGGGCCCCTGCCACCAACTCCCGTCCCACACACTTGTATCCTCCCTCCCCACCCAGAGGACGACTGGACCCCATCCATCAGCAGTCTGCTTGTCGTGGCGTAGTGGTATTGTCACTGGACTAGTAAACCAGAAACCTAGGGTAATGCTCTGGGGACCCAGGTTCAAATCCCACAACTCCAGATGGCGAAATTTGAATTCAACACAAATCTGGAATTGAAAGTCTAATTATCATCAAACCATCGCCGATTGTCGTAAAAACCCATCTGGTTCACTAATGTCTGATCAGGGAAGGAAATCTGCTGTCCTTATCTGGTCTGGCCTATACATGACTCCAGACTCACAGCAATGTGGTTGACTCTTAACTGGCCCATGAAGAGCAATTTAGAGATGAGGCAATAAATGTTGGCAAGCCAGCCATGCCCACGTCCAATGAATAAATAAAAAACACCCTGCATCATATGCAAACACTCAAACCACCCATCATGGCCACCATGATGGCCATGCCACCAATTGCCCACCCCTGTGCTACCCACGTCGGACTGCTTAATACGCTGCACTTTCTGTCCCTGTCCCCCCACAAGGAGAAGGCGGTGCACAACTGCAGGGAGAGAGAGACAACTGGGGGAGCGGCTCGCCGGACCTGTGGAGTACTGGACGTTCGAATTGGTCGGTGGGCACGAAGAGTGGGCAGCTGCCAAGGCGGAGGTTGGCATCGGGAACCCCTCTGAGTTGCAGTGCCCATGGCATGCATGGGACATCCTCCACAACCCCATCACTCCCATTCCACCCCTCCACCACCGCAACCCCAACACCCCGCCACCTATGCCCATCCCTCCACCACCCCACCCCATGATCCAACCATGCGTCATGTCTTATGTCTTGCAGGATCACCTGGCGGGGAGGTGGGACCTTCTGGTGTCCCCTACACCCGGCCACAACCCAAGGACACGCCAAGCAATGAGGCAGGAATGGACAGTGACATGAGCCCCCTAAACCAGCCAGTGGCACCCCGGGCCGGCACCAGTCCGGGGACCACACCGACTTCCCGCCACAGATTTCTCCAGCACCCTCCGCCATCTCAGAGACACTCACCTTGGTTGGGCCTGTTAGTGAAGAGGCTCCTGGGGCACTATTTGACGTACACCAGGCACGTGCAGTGGTGCATCAGGTGGAGGTAGGACTCTCCGAGGGGGCAGAAGGTCGGAGGGCGGCCTGACCCTGTCATAATATACACATCAGTATATCATGGTGCAGAGACACACACTGATTAACACACAGCAAGACCAATCAACACACACAACACCGCAGCCAATCACTAGTTAGAGCACGCTCACTATAAAGACAGAGGGCACTAGTTTTCCCGCTCGTCCGCGATGCAGTCTCTAAGAAGGACAGAGCTCACAGCTTGTAGCACAGATCTTCACCATGTGCTGAGAGTATAGACTGGTTAGGATAGGCATAGGTCTTCAGTTTAATCTAACATAGTGTCGACCCACAGTGAAAGTATGTTCAACAGTTTCCAGCTTAATAAAATAGTGTTGTACTATTTAAAGTGTTGGTAGCCTGTATGTGTTACTGCTGAGGTAAAAGCAGTCTCCACAGATCCAGTGTACCCAACACATCATGGTAAGAACTTCTCAGACCTACCTGCAAGTGATCTGCCTTCCACCAGCATACAGCCATCCTGCAACATAGACAGTGTCCGCGCCCCACCGTCGCTCCGCATCACCGGTAACCTAGGGGCCAACTGGAAGGTCTTCAAACAACACTTCCAGCTTTACCTTGAAGCCACAGACCTGGAAGCTGCTTCAGATGCCGGGAAGATCGCTCTCGTCCTCTCCACGGCCGGGGACCACGCCATCCACATCTTCAACTCTCTCACCTTTGCTGATGGTGAAGACAAGTCCAAATTCAAGACGGTCCTCCTCAAATTTGACAGTCACTGCGTCATCGAGGTGAATGAAAGTTTTGAGCGCTATGTCTTCCAACAGCGTCTGCAGGGTAAGGATGAACCTTTCCAGTCCTTTCTCACCCACCTCCGCATCCTTGCGCAGTCCTGTAATTACGTGTCCACCTCCGACTCCATGATACGCGACCAGATCGTTTTCGGTGTTCTGTCGGACCCCCTACGCCATCAGCTCCTCAAGGTTAAGCAGCTCACCCTAGCGATCGCCATTGGGACCTGTGTGCTGCACGAACACGCCACTAATCGGTATTCACACAGCCAAGCGGCTGAAACGGCGCGGCAAGGTCCCCACGAGGCAGAACGGGTCCAAGCAATCAAGCAACTCCAGGGCCTCAGTCTGGATGAGGGCGGCCATTTTGCGCGCTTTTCATGGCCTCCCGCACATGCGCGCACTGAACGAGGGGACAGCGATGCCGGCGAACGCACTGCGCAGGCGCGCACCACGTACGACCGTACCGCGCATGCGTTGTGGCACAATGAGCGTACTGACGTTACAACATGCGGCAACTGCAGCTCCGCCCACTTAAAGCAGCAATGTCCTGCAAAATCCCGACGCTGCCTACAATGTGGCAAACTTGGCCACTATGCTGCTTTATGCAGGTCTGCTCAGCCTGCCAACTCTCGTCACTCCAGCCAGCTACGCAGGGCTGTCTGTGCCATTCAACCCACGGTTACCGAATCCGATTCTGACCTGCTGTCCGATATTGACACCGAGGACCCAAAGGCACCTTTTCGAGTCGGTATCATTACCACAAAACAGGGTGCCCCCGAAGCAAAACGTCCAGCCCCTACTGATACACAGCATCGATCCGGACGATGAGTGGTGTGCCACCCTCACGGTCAACCGGTCCCAAATCCGATTCCGCCTGGACACCGGCGCCTCCGGCGTCTGACCTCCAAAGCCTCTGTGTCAAGCCAACCATCCTGCCATCAGCCTGCCAGCTGTTAGATCATAATGACAATGCTATTGC
This sequence comes from Scyliorhinus canicula, assembly GCF_902713615.1. Classification (NCBI taxonomy): domain Eukaryota; kingdom Metazoa; phylum Chordata; class Chondrichthyes; order Carcharhiniformes; family Scyliorhinidae; genus Scyliorhinus; species Scyliorhinus canicula. The sequence goes on from NC_052146.1 coordinate 170,209,077, forward strand.
TACCAGTGGCGCATGCCAACTTGAAGTGGCGCACAGGTCACTTAAAGCCATCCTTCCCTTTGAAATAGTGGGATCCTCTAAAGCCTCCCTACTTGGTGCGCAGGCATGCAAGCTGTTGAACTTAGTCCAGAGGGTTCACTCCCTGTCTCCTGCTGATGCATCTGCCTCTCAGGGCACTGATTTTAGGGCGCAGCTCGACACCATCATTAACCAATGCCACAATGTTTTCGAGGGCATGGGCACGCTCCCAAACACCTACAAGATTTTATTGAAACCGAATGCCACGCCTGTGGTGCACGGTCCTCGCAGGGTCCCAGCACCTCTCAAGGACCACCTCAAGCAGCAGCTGCAGGACCTCCAGGACCAAGGAGTGATTTCCAGAGTCACGGAACCGACCGACTGGGTCAGCTCCATGGTATGCGTAAAAAAACCTTCCGGCGAACTGAGAATATGCATTGATCCCAAGGATCTCAACCGTAATATTATGAGAGAGCACTATCCCATTCCCAAGCGCGAAGAGCTCACATGTGAGATGGCTTGCGCCAAGTTCTTTACCAAGCTAGACACCTCAAAGGGATTCTGGAAAATCCAGCTCGACAAATCCAGCAGGAAACTTTGCACGTTTAATACCCCCTTTGGAAGATATTGCTACAACAGGATGCTGTTTGGGATCATCTCTGCATCAGAAGTGTTCCATAGGATTGTGGAACAGATGATGGAAGATATTGAAGGCGTTCGCGTGATGGAAGGTATTGAAGGCGTTCGCGTGTATGTGGACGACATAATCATCTGGTCCACCACCCCGCAGGAGCATGTTAATCGCCTCCAGCGCGTATTCAGATGGATACATGAGCATGGCCTCCGCCTCAACAGGGCCAAATGCTCCTTTGGTCAACCAGAATTCGTCGCCCACCTCAGACACTAAATTTATGAACTTTTCAAATTTATGGACTCTCGGAATTGTTTCGTTGCTTTGTTTGATCGATTCACTGGTTTGTATATAATGTTGCTCTAGTTACTATTTTGTTGCGTACTGTTCATCTGCACTAGATACCTTTCCATGTAAATAGCTTAATTTTTATGTACATAGTCTTGTAAATATACCTTCACACTCCACACTTAGTTAGGAACATTCTCACCACACATTTTTTTATAAAAGGGGGATGTCATAATATACACATCAGTATATCATGGTGCAGACACGCACACTGACTGACACACAGCAAGACCAATCAACACACACAACACCGCAGCCAATCACCAGTTAGAGCACGCTCACTATAAAGACAGAGGGCACTAGTTTTCCCGCTCGTCCGGGAAGCAGCCTCTAAGAAGGCAGAGCTCACAGCTTGTAGCACAGATCTTCACCATGTGCTGAGAGTATAGACTGGTTAGGATAGGCATAGGTCTTCAGTTTAATCTAACATAGTGTCGACCCACAGTGAAAGTATGTTCAACAGTTTCCAGCTTAATAAAATAGCGTTGTACTATTTCAAGTGTTGGTAGCCTGTATGTGTTACTGCTGAGGGAAACACAGTCTCCACAGATCCAGAGTACCCAACACATCAGACCCCAGGAACTAGCTGCCGTCCGGATGGGTCTCGGGCCTCTGGATTGACGTTGATTTTGGCAATAGCCCCTATTTATCTTTCCCACTCCATCCTCAAAAACGTTTTCTGAGGACTTTGTATAAAGCGCCATTATCCATCTGGAAGTTTTGTTGCCAGTCCAAGTGGAGTCGCTGTAACCAGTCATGGCCAAGAAGGGTGGGCCCGGGTCCCTGCATCACTACCAGAGGTAGCCAGACTGACTGCTGTCCATCGGTAATGGTTCCCCAGTGTACGTTGCCAATCGAGCCTTGGTATCCTTCGAGCCCAGGTGCTGGATCCCCAGACGGAGCTTATGGAATGTCTGTTGTCCAATAACTGAAACAGCAGCCCCAGTATCAGCTTCCATGTCCAAGGGTGACCATTAATTTGGAGCATTAGTCCTATTGGGGCTACTTTGGGTGTCCTAATGCCGTTTGAATGCATGAGGTTGTTTTCCCTGGGCATGGCAATGTGCAAAGCCCTGGCACGGGGTGTTTCTGTCGGCTGGCTATGGCAACAAGCTCGTTGGTGCTTCTGGTGGCCTCGAGTGTCACAATGCCTGTGATCCCAAGCACATTCCTCATGTATTCCTCACCATCCCCTAGGGAGATGTTCCAATGTGCTGTGGCACCGCTTGGCCAGCAGACCTCACCACAGCGCTGTTTTGAAGGAGATTGGATTGTACAAGTCCTATTCTTGGAGGGTGCTGCTCGTAGGAATGGCGGCCAGTCAACGCGATGCACGTCGTAGTCTATGGTATCCTGGAGTTCCTGAACCACTTTTTCCTCGCCCTCGTGGGAGAGCGAGAACTCTATGGCACGTTTCAGATCTAAGGATGGTTCCACTCACAGCTTCCCTGGGTCCCCGTATTGTTTATTACACACACCAACGGATCTGTCAACATGTCAGTGAGGGATGGACCATGGGCACAGTGCTCAGCTAACCTGTGAAGGCGTGTCAAAACTCCATCAACAATTCCCCAGGGTTTCGCCCAACCATGTAAAAGTGTTATTCCTGCATGATTACCGATGGCTTGGGGGTCATAATGATTTTCAACAAGTTTTACACGTTCATTAAAGTTTTTTTGAGTCTGGAGTTGCCTGGTAAGTGAGGCACTTAGTTACATTGAATGTCGGGGCCCCACAGGTGGGCAGGAGTATTACCTTTTGCTGGTCCTCTCCAACAACACCATTTTCCTGGATGAAATCCCATATCCATTCAGTGTACTGGGCCCAGTCTTCCACGCCTGCGTCAAAGGCCCCTAGCTTTCTGAAAAGTGGCATTTTTAAAGTTTCACCGACCTCGTTCTTGTGCTGGGGAATTCCGGTGTGGTCAGTCTGTCCAGGATCGTAGCCATTGTTTTATTTGGGGCCAGTGTAATAGCTCAGGAGACCCGAGGAGGTAAATTCAAGAGAGATTTAATTTGACAGCAGCACAGGCAGCACGGTAGCATGGTGGTTAGCATAAATGCTTCACAGCTCCAGGGTCCCAGGTTCGATTCCCGGCTGGGTCACTGTCTGTGCGGAGTCTGCACGTCCTCCCCGTGTGTGCGTGGGTTTCCTCCGGGTGCTCTGGTTTCCTCCCACAGTCCAAAGATGTGCGGGTTAGGTGGATTGGCCATGATAAATTGCCCGTAGTGTCCTAAAATGTAAGGTTAAGGGGGGGTTGTTGGGTTACGGGTATGGGGTGGATACGTGGGTTTGAGTAGGGTGATCGTTGCTCGGCACAATATCGAGGGCCGAAGGGCCTGTTCTGTGCTGTACTGTTCTATGTTAAGAAGTAAAGGCTGCTACGTCGCTCACAGCTCCATGGTTCAAGCAGGACTAGCCAGTATCAGTCCAGGCTAATTTCTATAAATCGATTTCCACTAGTCCCAGCTGATGGGCCTCCGCCCACTAATGGGGGAGCTCCATGGGATATTAATTGTGGTGCCCCGTGGGGCTCGTGGGGGTTATTACACTTGCTGAGCTAAACAAAAGGCAATTCTGAAACTATTGCCCAATCGTAGTGCTATAGACTCTGCCCGGCACATTTGACACGGTCTACTGATCGGAATTTGATTTGTATTATTTCTTTTCACATTATTTGGCATTTTAAGCACTAAAGCCTTTCTCAATTTTATTTGTTTTTGTGAAAGCTACTTTATCTTCCTCTCTGCCGTGCTTTCTCACATTAAAATTTGTCTGATAATGTTCTGTACTTTATGGATTCTATATAACTCCTAACATGTCAACTACTGACTCAATTCTCTATCTCAATTGCTTTGCATTCAATGTTCTTCTCCGTCTACCCCTGTGCGCAATTTTGTTTTATCTGGAGGTCTGATCGAAGTTTGTTTTGGGTTTTTTTTCAGTCCGTCTCTATGCATAAAGTTTATTACTTAAGGAGGTCGACCATTGACCCCGTCATTCTTGAACGTGCCACTGTCTTCACGCATTGTCACTGAAAGATATTGTTCTATTTCATTGGAAATTATAAATTGAGATTACAAAGCCTTTGTACATGAGTGTTCAGCTCTGTACGTTCAATGAAAAAATACCATTGCAAGAAACTCTAACCTTATCCATTAAAAGGTCATGCGCTTGGATTGAAAATATCCACACTGATTTAACTTTTCAGGTGTATAATTTATTTTTGTTGGACGTATATTGTTGGAACAAGATCACATAGCATTGTGTAACTGCATCTTTTACAATATTCATCTTATTGTTTCAATGAGAATTTAATATTTTCATCTGTCTTCACAAAAAGGGACAATATAGATATTGTTGTTAAGGAGGTGGGATCAAGCATGGAATGGGGTAAACATAGTGAGGGAGGAAATATTAAGTGTAGCATCTTTGAACATGGATAAGTCATCATGTTCAGTTGAAAAAAAGCAATTGATTAAATAGCGGAGGATTTGATCATCATTTCCTAGTCCTCGATGGCTGTCGGCATGGCGCCAGAGGACTAGAAGACAGCTCACGTTGTAATGTTGTTTAGAAAGGGGAATTACAGGTCAGTCACTCTAATGACAATGATGGGCAAATTATTGGAAAAAAATTGAGTGGCCGTATAAATTGTAATTTAGAAAGACAAGGACAAATCACAGTCAGCATGGATTTGCTAAAGAAAAGCTGTGTCTGACTCACTTGTTGGAATTTTTGAGGGGATAACGATGATAGTCAACATATCTGATGTAGTTTACATGGATTTTTAGAAAGGCTTTGATAAGGTCCCACTTCATTATATGGTCAGAAAGTAAAAGTCCAAGGGATCCAAGGGCAAGTGGTAAATTGGATCCAAAACTGGCTAAATGACAGGAAGCAAAGGGCAGCGGTCAACAGCTATTTTTGTGACTGGAAAGCTATTTTCAGTGGGGTAACACAGCGCTTGTTACCAGGTCCATTGCTATACATGTTATACCGTACATCAAAGGTTTGGAAATGATACAAAAGCTGATGTTGTGCTTAATAGTGAGGAAGAAAGCTCTGCGCTGTAAGAAGGATTGGTGAGGTGGGCAAAAAAATGGCAAATGGAATTTAATCTGGCGAAGCTTGAGATAATGCATTTCATGGGGATAAACAAGACAGGGGAATACAAATAAATCACAGGATACCAAGAATTGTAGAAAAATAGGGACTACAGAGTGCACCCACACATTTCTCTGAAGATAGCTGGACATTTGGATAAGGTAGTTAATAGAGGCAAAGTGTCATAGATGTTTGCAGCATGGAATAGGCCCTTTGGCCCAGCTTGTCCATGCCGTCCAGTTTCTATCACTAAACTAGTCCCACTTGCCTGCATTTCGCCCATATAATAATAATAATAATAATCACTTATTGTCACAAGTAGGCTTCAATGAAGTTACTGCGACAAGCCCCTGCCCATGTAACAATGCAACAAGCATACTTCTTTTTATTAGCTCTCCGGCATGCTTCCATCTCATGTGACGATGGCTTGTGCCATGGTGGTCAACTCTGGCTTAAACACCTGATTTGGCTCGCTCTGGCATGGCCGTCTCTGCTACATTTGTTACAGAGGAAGTCAGCGGGCTGAGAAGATGCACAAATCACTGGCCTCTGTTTTCTGTGGGCCCTCTCCTCGTTCACTTGAGCTTTTCGGTTCTGCTCACCTCTACCAGTGCCCTTCCAATCAGTCAGCCTCCAGAGGCCATGGTAATCAGCAACTGCCTCCCAAATGTCAGTGTCAATGTCCAGCTCGTCAAATCTTGCAACAGGTGTCCTTGTAGCGGAGGTATGGACAACCAGTAGGTTGTGATCCAGTGGTCACTTCACTGTTTACAAGGTCTTTGTGTATGCAGCTGTCACCCATTTGATTAACATGGCGAAGTCAGCACAGAGGTTCTCGGCTGAGCAATGAGTGTATGAGGGGCAGAGACAGGGTGGTTAGGGAGCAGCTGTTCCCCTTAGCTGAAGGATCAGTCACGAAGGGGACACAAGTTAAGGTGAGGGGCAGGAGGTTTAGGAGGCATCTGAGGAAAGACTTTTTTACCCTGAGGGTGGTGAAAGTCTAGAATGCACTGTCTGGGAGGGTGGTAGAGGCAGGTTGCTTTAAAAAGTTCCTCATAGAATTTACAGTATAGAAGGTCATTCAGCCAATCGAGTCTGCACCGGCTCTTGGAAAGACCACCCTACACAAGCCCGCACCTCCACCCTATCACCGTAACCCAGTAATCCCACTCAACTCTAAGGGCAGTTTTGAACACTAAGGGCAATTTAGCATGGCCAATCCACCTAACCTGCACATCTTTGGACTGTGGGAGGAAACCGGAGCGCTCGGAGGAAACCCACGCAGACACAGGGAGGATGTGCAGACTCCGCACAGACAGTGACCCAAGCCGGAATCGAACCTGGGACCCTGGAGCTGTGAAGCAATTGTGCTAACCACTGTGGTACTGTGCTACCTGGATGAGCACAGTTTGGGTGGAAATCAGGAATAGTAAGGCGAAAAAGTCACTGATAGGAGTAGTCTATCGGCCACCAAATAGTAACGTTATGGTGGGACAGGCAATAAACAAAGAAATAACTGATGCATGTAGAAATGGTACAGCAGTTATCATGGGGGATTTTAATCTACATGTTGATTAGTTTAACCAGGTCGGTCAAGGCAACCTTGAGGAGGAGTTTATAGAATGTATCCGCGATAGTTTCCTAGAACAGTATGTAATGGAACCTACGAGGGAACAAGCGGTCCTAGATCTTGCCCTGTGTAATGAGACAGGATTGATTCATGATCTCATAGTTAGGGATCCTCTCGGAAGGAGCGATCACAATATGGTGGAATTTAAAATACAGATGGAGGGTGAGAAAGTAAAATCAAATACTAGTGTTTTGTGTTTAAACAAAGATGATTACAATGGGATGAGAGAAGAACTAGCTAAGGTAGACTGGGAGCAAAGACTTTATGGTGGAACAGTTGAGGAACAGTGGAGAACGTTCCAAGCGATTTTTCACAGTGCTCAGCAAAGGTTTATACCAACAAAAAGGAAGGATGGCAGAAAGAGGGAAAATCGACCGTGGATATCTAAGGAAATAAGGGAGATTATCAAATTGAAGGAAAAAGCATATAAAGTGGCAAAGATTGGTGGGAGACTAGAGGACTGGGAAATCTTTAGAGGGCAACAGAAAGCTACTAAAAAAGCTATAAAGAAGAGTAAGACAGAGTATGAGAGTAAACTTGCTCAGAATATAAAAACAGACAGTAATAGATTCTACAAATATATAAAACAAAAAGAGTGGCTAAGGTAAATATTGGTCCTTTAGAGGATGAGAAGGGAGTTTTAATAATGGGAGATGAGGAAATGGCTGAGCAACTGAACAGGTTTTTTGGGTCGGTGTTCACAGTGGAAGACACAAATAACATGCCAGCGACTGATAGAAATGAGGCTATGACAGGTGAGGACCTTGAGAGGATTGTTATCACTAAGGAGGTAGTGATGGGCAAGCTAATGGGGCTAAAGGTGGACAAGTCTCCTGGCCCTGATGGAATGCATCCCAGAGTGCTAAAAGAGATGTCTAGGGAAATTGCAGATGCACTAATGATGATTTACCAAAATTCACTAGACTCTGGGGTGGTCCCGGTGGATTGGAAATTAGCAAACGTGACACCACTGTTTAAAAAAGGAGGTAGGCAGAGAGCAGGAAATTATAGGCCAGTGAGCTTAACTTCGGTAGTAGGGAAGATGCTGTAATCTATCATCAAGGAAGAAATAGCAAGGCATCTGGATAGAAATTGTCGCATTGGGCAGACGCAGCATGGGTTCATAAAGGGCAGGTCGTGCCTAACTAATTTAGTGGAATTTTTTGAGGACATTACCAGTTCAGTAGATAACGGGGAGCCAATGGATGTGGTATATCTGGATTTCCAGAAAGCCTTTGACAAGGTGCCACACAAAAGGCTGCTGCATAAGATAAAGATGCATGGCATAAAGGGTAGCATGGATGGAGGATTGGTTAATTAATAGAAAGCAGAGAGTTGGGATAAATGGGTGTTTCTCTGGTTGGCAATCAGTAGCTAGTGGTGTCCCTCAGGAATCCGTGTTGGGCCCACAATTATTCACAATTTACATAGATGATTTGGAGTTGGGGACCAAGGGCAATTTGTCCATGTTTGCAGATGACACTAAGATGAGTGGTAAAGCGAAAAGTGCAGAGGATACTGGAAGTCTGCAGAGGGATTTGGATAGGTTAAGTGAATGGGCTAGGGTCTGGAAGATGGAATACAATGTTGACAAATGTGAGGTTATCCATTTTGGTAGGAATTACAGCAAACGGGATTATTATTTAAACAATAAAATATTAAAACATACTGCTGTGCAGAGAGACCTGGGTGTGCTAGTGCATGAGTCACAGAAAGTTGGTTTACAGGTGCAACAGGTGATTAAGAAGGCAAATGGAATTTTGTCCTTCATTGCTAGAGGGATGGAGTTTAAGACTAGGGAGGTTATGTTGCAATTGTATAAGGTGTTAGTGAGGCCACACCTGGAGTATTGTGTTCAGTTTTGGTCTCCTTACTTGAGAAAGGTCATACTGGCGCTGGAGGGTGTGCAGAAGAGATTCACTAGGTTAATCCCAGAGCTGAAGGGGTTGGATTATGAGGAGAGGTTGAGTAGCCTGGGACTGTACTCGTTGGAATTTAGAAGGATGAGGGGGGATCTTATAGAAACATATAAAATTATGAAGGGAATAGATAGGATAGATGCGGGCAGGTTGTTTCCACTGGCGGGTGAAAGCAGAACTAGGGGACATAGCCTCAAAATAAGGGGAAGTAGATTTAGGACTGAGTTTAGGAGGAACTTCTTCACCCAAAGCATTGTGAATCTATGGAATTCCTTGCCCAGTGAAGCAGTTGAGTCTCCTTCATTAAATGTTTTTAAGGTAAAGATAGATAGTTTTTTGAAGAATAAAGGGATTAAGGGTTATGGTGTTCAGGCCGGAAAGTGGAGCTGAGTCCACAAAAGATCAGCCATGACTTCATTGAATGGCGGAGCAGGCTCGAGGGGCCAGATGGCCTACTCCTGCTCCTAGTTCTTATGTTCTTATAACATTCAAGGCTGTGGGCCAAGTACTGGCAACTGGGGTTAGGTAGGCAGGTCAGGTGTTCTTCATGCGTTGGTGCAGACTCGATGGGCTGAAGGGCCTCTTCTGCACTGTATTTTTCTGGGGGCTGGATTCTTCACGGCTCCACGCTGAAATCGCGAAACGCGATTGGCCGGTGAATATGATTTGACGCCGAAATTGGTTCCGACTACGGTTCGGCGCTGATTTTAGATTCTCTGCACCCCTATAAATGCCGTGTTCGCGGCGAGCATGGCCCGGAGAACCGAGGGAGATTCCCCGACGACCGATCCTCCGGGCCCTCACACATACTGCACTCCGGATGGTCCGAAGTCCTGACGGTGTGGTTCTAACCCCGTATGAAAAATCGGCAACCAGTTGTGCTGACTGTTGAGGCGTCTGGAGGAGGTAGGGGTCGGCTTGGAGGGGTCCTGAAACGGACATGGCCATGGCTGCAGCGGGGAGGGGCGGGGGGGGGGGGGGGGGGGCGGGGGGGGGGAGTGGGTGGGGGAGACCTTCTGGGGTCGGGTGTGTCGGGGAGGGGGGGGGGAGACAGTATGGGCGCCCGGAACCACCCGCCATCACAGGGTTGTCCAACGCGATGGACACCATTACAGCTGCCATGTTGATGGGCACCCACCTTGGGCGCTGGCATAGTGCAGGCCTCTTGGCTGCTTGGGTGGGTGTCGGACTCCTCATATGGCACCCGACCCAGCCGGCAGCACCCACCGCAGCCCCCAGTGAGGGCAGTGCCATTAAACATTGGCCTTGGCAGGAGTGACGGGTGACAAGAGCCGAGGCACCGAGGGGGCGGGCGTAGGGGGCATGCGTGGCTGGGGCTCGTGCTGCCAACCGGGGCGATCATGTAGCCTGTGGCACCTGGTTGTGGAGGGGTGTATGCGCCATGATAACATTTTGTGTCCCCTCACCCCCAGCAGATCATAATGTTTAGGCACCAGCCAGCGATTTTGCCCGCCGTGGCGGGGGCCGCTGCCCTGCATGCAGCCCTGTGAGAACTGGAGCAGGGGTGTCAGAGAGAGGAGGCGGCGGCTGCAGCAGAGGAGCGGGCCACAGAAGGGCAGGTGCCAGCTGCTCAGGCTGGAGGGCCGCTTGCCGGACAAGCGGTGGAGAAGGAGGAGGACAAAGACGAGGGGGAGCCACAGGACGAGGATGCCAATGAGGAGGAGGAGGAGAAGGGGAAGGGGAGAGGAGGAGATGGAGCTATAGAGGTGCCCGATGAGGCCTCATGTGTACCAGCGCCGCATGTCCTTCCAGAATCTCCTGGACCGGGCATGCAGGAGGAGACTGCGGATGAGACGAGAAACCGTCACCCATGTCTGCCACATGATGGCACACCTGGCATCACAAGGGAATGGGGGGGACACCCTCTCCCAGTGGCCTCAAGATGATGGTCGCACTAAACGTCTATGTGACCGGGTCGTTCAGTCACCGAGTGGAGACCTGTCTAGCATCTCCCAGGCATCAGTGCACTGGTGCATCCGGACTATTCGGAAGGACTATCAAACTATTCGGAAGGACAGAGTGGATGGTAAGGGAGGTGGTGTTGCTCTGTTATTTAAGGATAACATCCGGGCAATAGTAAGGGATGACATCGGTGCTATGGAGGATAAGGTTGAATCCATTTGGGTGGAAATCAGGAATAGTAAGGCGAAAAAGTCACTGATAGGAGTAGTCTATCGGCCACCAAATAGTAACGAGATGGTGGGGCAGGCAATAAACAAAGAAATAACTGATGCATGTAGAAATGGTACAGCAGTTATCATGGGGGATTTTAATCTACATGTCGATTGGTTTAACCAGGTCGGTCAAGGCAACCGTGAGGAGGAGTTTATAGAATGTATCCGCGATAGTTTCCTAGAACAGTATGTAATGGAACCTACGAGGGAACAAGCGGTCCTAGATCTTGTCCTGTGTAATGAGACAGGATTGATTCATGATCTCATAGTTAGGGATCCTCTCGGAAGGAGCGATCACAATATGGTGGAATTTAAAATACAGATGGAGGGTGAGAAAGTAAAATCAAATACTAGTGTTTTGTGTTTAAACAAAGGAGATTACAAGGGGATGAGAGAAGAACTAGCTAAGGTAGACTGGGAGCTAAGACTTTATGGTGGAACAGTTGAGGAACAGTGGAGAACCTTCCAAGCAATTTTTCACAGTGCTCAGCAAAGGTTTATACCAACAAAAAGGAAGGACGGAAGAAAGAGGGAAAATCGACCGTGGATATCTAAGGAAATAAGGGAGAGTATCAAATTGAAGGAAAAAGCATATAAAGTGGCAAAGATTGCTGGGAGATTAGAGGACTGGGAAATCTTTAGGGGGCAACAGAAAGCTACTAAAAAAGCTATAAAGAAGAGTAAGATAGAGTATGAGAGTAAACTTGCTCAGAATATAAAAACAGACAGTAAAAGGTTTTACAAATATATAAGACAAAAAAAGAGTGGCTAAGGTAAATATTGGTCCTTTAGAGGATGAGAAGGGAGTTTTAATAATGGGAAATGAGGAAATGGCTGAGGAACTGAACAGGTTTTTTGGGTCGGTCTTCACAGTGGAAGACACAAATAACATGCCAGTGACTGATAGAAATGAGGCTATGACAGGTGAGGACCTTGAGACGATTGTTATCACTAAGGAGGGAGTGATGGGCAAGCTAATGGGGCTAAAGGTAGACAAGTCTCCTGGCCCTGATGGAATGCATCCCAGAGTGCTAAAAGAGATGGCTAGGGAAATTGCAGATGCACTAGTGATAATTTACCGAAATTCACTAGACTCTGGGGTGGTCCCGGTGGATTGGAAATTAGCAAACGTGACGCCACTGTTTAAAAAAGGAGGTAGGCAGAAAGCAGGAAATTATAGGCCAGTGAGTTTAACTTCGGTAATAGGGAAGATGCTGGAATCTATCATCAAGGAAGAAATTGCGAGGCATCTGGATAGAAATTGTCCCATTGGGCAGACGCAGCATGGGTTCGTAAAAGGCAGGTCGTGCCTAACTAATTTAGTGGAATTTTTTGAGGACATTACCAGTGCAGTAGATAACGGGGAGCCGATGGATGTGGTATATCTGGATTTCCAGAAAGCCTTTGACAAGGTGCCACACAAAAGGTTGCTGCATAAGATAAAGATGCATGGCATTAAGGGTAAAGTAGTAGCATGGATAGAGGATTGGTTAATTAATAGAAAGCAAAGAGTTGGGATAAATGGGTGTTTCTCTGGTTGGCAATCAGTAGCTAGTGGTGTCCCTCAGGGATCTGTGTTGGGCCCACAATTGTTCACAATTTACATTGATGAATTGGAGTTGGGGACCAAGGGCAATGTGTCCAAGTTTGCAGATGACACTAAGATGAGTGGTAAAGCGAAAAGTGCAGAGGATACTGGAAGTCTGCAGAGGGATTTGGACAGGTTAAGTGAATGGGCTCGGGTCTGGCAGATGGAATACAATGTTGACAAATGTGAGGTTATCCATTTTGGTAGGAATAACAGCAAACGGGATTATTATTTAAACGATAAAATATTAAAGCATGCCGCTGTTCAGAGAGACTTGGGTGTGCTAGTGCATGAGTCACAGAAGGTTGGTTTACAAGTGCAACAGGTGATTAAGAAGGCAAATGGAATTTTGTCCTTCATTGCTAGAGGGATGGAGTTTAAGACTAGGGAGGTTATGTTGCAATTGTATAAGGTGTTAGTGCGGCCACACCTGGAGTATTGTGTTCAGTTTTGGTCTCCTTACTTGAGAAAGGACGTACTGGCGCTGGAGGGTGTGCAGAGGAGATTCACTAGGTTAATCCCAGAGCTGAAGGGGTTGGATTATGAGGAGAGGTTGAGTAGACTGGGACTGTACTCGTTGGAATTTAGAAGGATGAGGGGGGATCTTATAGAAACATTTAAAATTATGAAGGGAATAGATAGGATAGATGCGGGCAGGTTGTTTCCACTGGCGGGTGACAGCAGAACTAGGGGGCATAGCCTCAAAATAAGGGGAAGTAGATTTAGAACTGAGTTTAGGAGGAACTTCTTCACCCAAAGGGTTGTGAATCTATGGAATTCCTTGCCCAGTGAAGCAGTTGAGGCTCCTTCATTACATGTTTTTAAGGTAAAGATAGATAGTTTTTTGAAGAATAAAGGGATTAAGGGTTATGGTGTTCGGGCCGGAAAGTGGAGCTGAGTCCACAAAAGATCAGCCATGATCTCATTGAATGGCGGAGCAGGCTCGAGGGGCCAGATGGCCTACTCCTGCTCCTAGTTCTTATGTTCTTATGTTCTTATGTTCTTATGATGGACGCCCTATATGACCTTGCGGACCGGTACATACAGTTCCCTGTGCACCACGCCCACCAGGATGCCCGGTCAGAGGGCTTCGCTGCTGTCAACAGGATGCCCATGGTTCAGGGGGTAATTGATGGGGTGCACGTCACTCTGTGGCCCCCAGCGGATAACAGGCCAGTGTTCATGAACAGGAAGGGGTACCACTCCATGAATGGGCAGGTGGCCTGTGACCACCAGATGATGAGCCGACATGTCTGCACCTGGTACCCGGGCAGTGTGCAAGACTCATTCACATTGGCGCAATCATTAATCCCTGGCATGTTTGAGGGACACCCCCCCACGACTGCGGGGCTGGTTGCTGGGTGACAAGGGTTACCCATTGCGGTCATGGCTGATGACGCCTATACGGAGGCCACAGACCGAAGCGGAGACCCGCTACAATGAGGCCCATTGTGCGACCAGGAGTGGAGAAGGGCTTTGGGGTCTTGAAAATATGCTTCAGTTGCCTGGACTGCTCTGGAGGGGCCCTCAAGGAAGGTCGGCCGCATTGTTGTGGTCTGCTGCGTCCTCCACAATATAGCCCAGCAGAGGGGCGATGTGCTGGAGGAGGAGGAGGAGGGACAAAGGGACAGTGTATGGGACATGGGGGCTGGACATGGCCGGGAGGCTGCACTAACCCACCGGCAGGGCCGGCAAGCACGGGACGATTTAATCGCCGCGCATTTTACCAACTAGGGGAGGGGGTTTGCTGAGCAGGGGCACGGACACCACAAGACGGTACCACCTCACCACCGACCACCCTCACCTCCCAGAACACCAATGAGACTCACCTCCCCCACCACCGACCAACCTTACCTCGCCCACCACCCGCATGCAACCACCCCCCCAGTACACATCCACCCGCGCATGAGGAAGGAGCAGTGCTCCGAAAGCTAGTGTTTGAAACTAACCTGTCGGACTTTAACCTGGTGTTGTAAGACTTCAAACAGTTATTAGCTACAGGAAAGACAAGAGGTTATGGGACAGGAGCAGGAATATGAAGTTGAAACCAAGGTAAGATCTTCTGGTTTGATGGAGAGTGCTCGCTTAGGGGTGGGGGTGGGGGGGGGGTGGGGGGGGGGGGGGGGTGGCGGGTGGCAAGGGGGATCTGAATCGCCTATTCCTGCTCCAATTTCTTAGGTTTCTAAAACCACAAATCAGGAATTAGGAAGAATCGCCCTCTGCCCGTGGAAAGAATTGAAATGAGAAAGACTGTCAGTTGAAGTGCCTACTAATAAACCCATTTTAGAAGGTGCCCTATAGTTAACTTTGAAACTTATTCATGAATGTATAGACATAGGAATAAAAATCCAAGCACTACAGTAAGTATGGAATGTAATAGATTGGTATTAATATGGGGGAAGATGGGTTTAACATGGTCCATCTCGAACACTTGCCTTCCCTTCCTTCACCTCTCTGTCTCCATTTCCGGTGATGGACTAACCACACACCGACACCGACAGCCACCTCGACTGCAGCTCCTCTCACCCTGCTACATTTTAAAAATAAAAATAAATAAATCAATTTATGTTTTCCAATTAAGGGGCAATTTAGCTTGGCCAATCCACCTACCTTTGCACATCTTTGGGTTGCGGGGGCGAAACCCATGCAAACACGGGGACAATTTCTAGCGTTCATTAGCAGAGGGATTGAATTTAAGAGCCGTGAGGTGATGATGCAGCTGTACAAAACCTTGGTCAGGCCACATTTGGACTACTGTGTGCAGTTCTGGTCACCTCATTTTAGGAAGGATGTGGAAGCTTTGGAAAAGGTGCAAAGGAGATTTACCAGGATGTTGCCTGGAATGGAGAGTCTTACGAGGAAAGGTTGAGGGTGCTAGGCCTTTTCTCATTAGAACGGAGAAGGATGAGGGGCGACTTGATAGAGGTTTATAAGATGATCAGGGGAATAGATAGAGTAGACAGTCAGAGATTTTTTCCCCGGGTGGAATAAACCATTACTAGGGGACATAAATTTAAGGTAAATGGTGGAAGATATAGGGGGGATGTCAGAGGTAGGTTCTTTACCCAGAGAGTAGTGGGGGCATGGAATGCACTGCCTGTGGAAGTAGTTGAGTCGGAAATGTTAGGGACCTTCAAGCGGCTATTGGATAGGTACATGGGGCGCGATTCTCCCAAAACGGGAGAAATCGTAAAGCCGGCGTCAAACCCGGGCGGGTTTGACGCCAGCGCGCCCCTTCCCGACCGGGAACCGATTCTGGTCCCCGGTCGGGGCTAGCAGCCCGACGCCGTAGGCTCCGGCATGACGGGCTTAACGAATATCGTTGAGCCTGCTTGCCGGAGTTAGCGCCGGCTGACGCGTCATATGACGTCAGCCGCGCATGCGCGGATTGGAAGACTCCAACCCGCGCATGCGCGGATGACGTCCTCGCGTATTTGCGCGAAACCCGCGCATGCGCGGGCCGGGTTGCCCCTCAGCCGCCCCGCGAATGGATACTGCGGGGCGGCGGAAGGAGAAAGAGTGTGCGGGCATCGGGCCCGCTCCCCGCGATCGGTGGGCACCGATCGCGGGCCCATGGCACCCTTGGCACGGCCGTGGTACTGCCGTGCCAATCGGTGCCATGGTTATGAAAAGCGAGTTTGTGACGCCGTTTTTACGAACGGCCAGACCAGGTATGTTTGCCGTTCATAAAAACGGCGTAAAGGGCTGGGACTTCGGCCCATCGAACAGCTGTGAATTGCTGCCGGCCGTAAAAAAACGGCGGCAGCGATTCGGGTCGGGAGTTGGGCGGGGGGTGGGGGAGAATAGCGGGAGGGCGGGAAAAATGTCGGGAAGGCCCTCCCGCTATTCTCCGACCCGTCGTGGGGGTCGGAGAATTTCGCCCATGGATTCGGGTAGAATAATGGATAATAGATTAATTTGGTTTTAAGGGCAGCACGGTAGCATTGTAGATAGCACAATTGCTTCTCAGCTCCAGGGTCCCAGGTTCAATTTCTGCTTGGGTCACTATCTGTTTGGAGTCTGCACATCCTCCCCGTGTGTGTGTGGGTTTCCTCCGGGTGCTCCGGTTTCCTCCCACAGTCCAAAGTTGTGCAGGTTAGGTGGATTGGCCTTGATAAATTGCCCTTAGTGTCCAAAATTCTATGATCAATGATTAACCTAGGACAAAGGTTCGGCACAACATCGTGGGCCGAAGGGTTCTGTGCTGTATTTCTCTATGATTCTATGAATGTGCAAACTCCACACGGACAGTGACCCTGAGTCGGGATGGAACCTCGGCGCCGTGAGGCAGCAGTGCTACCCACTGCTCCACCGTGCTGCCCCGCTCACCCTGCTACTTGTGAAGACTCAAACCCATTCTCCCAGTTTCTCCGCCCGATCGGCGATTTCGAGACGGAGAATCTCACCCAATGTTTGTGTAAAACTTCTCTTTTCCTGCATAGTTGACTTGTTTGCCCATTTAAAAGGAGCAATAAATTCAGGCAGGATTTTGCCTGCTGGTGAATTTTGAGAAACTGGTCTTAAAATTCTGCATGCAGTTTAAATACTTTGTAAGTGGCGTATTGTGCTGTTTATAATCTGCATGTGCATGATTGGCTTCATCTCACCTCATCCTGATTGGTTGAGCAGCAAGTGTGGGAAACCTGATGGATCCAGAACCCTTTGCACTATTCAAACCCACAATGGCAACCCTTCCACGCTCCCAATTAACCTTTGAAATTTGTAATCTCTGTTAAATTATAGTTTTCACAGGTAATCGCCCTGTTGATGCGAGACTATTCATCACCACATGTACATCCATCAGCTGCATAAGCAAGGCAAACCAGGAGGTGAAAGTGAGATCAGATAGTTCAACATGTGGAAAGAGTATTTTATCCTGCATGGTAACACAGGAACTTGCAATTAAACTCTGAGGCCAGGGCCACAAAATCTCACTCTGAAGCATCACAGATTTCTGCACTAAAGAAGCTGTCTATGTGCTTTTGAGGTTTTATGCTATCCTCTTCACAGTTCACAATACTATCATGTTTTGTGTCGTCTGCAAATTTTGAAATTGTCCCTCGTACACCAGGACCTAGGTCAGCAACATACATCGGGAAGAGCAGGGGTACTAACATTGACCCCTGGGGAACTCCACCATAAATCTTCCTTCAGTCCGACGAACAACCATTCACCACTACTCCCTAGGCTGGATATAATGCTTTCCTGCTAGTGGATTTGAAGACAGGGAGGATATGCTAAATCAAGCAGATTCCCAGCTCCCCACCTATCCAGCCGAGGGGCGGCTGTATATCAATGGCGGGTTGGCATTGGGCAGTCTGCCCACTAGTGGGACAATTTGGGGGATTTAACGGGGGGGGGGGAGAGACTCGCGCTCTCAACCGGTCAGCTCGGCTGGTTTTTCAGCGCGATCTGGTGGTGGGTGTGTGGGACCCTCCCTTAAGGAGCACCCTGGGCTCATCATAGCCCTCCACCCCCAAGTAGTAACCACCGGCCGAGGATTGCCTTGCCCTCACGGTCTCTCAAACCTGTCCCCACCCACCACAGTGTCCCCAAAGCCTTACAACCTTCTGATCCGTCGCCGTTCACCTCCTCATCTCATGAGTGCAGGACAAGTACTGGCCACCGCTCTTGCTGAAGTTACCTATAGATCTGCTGCTTTCTGATTGGCCAGTAGTTCTCTGAGGCAGGACTCACTCTCTCTGAGGGGTGGAAATCCCACCTCCAGTCTTCTCCAATTGACCGATAAATGACTCCAAGTCAGCCATTTTCCCCCTGGGTAGATTCCCCTTCTTTTAGTCCGGGGAGAGTGGGGACCATGGCTGCTTATATAATTACCTCTATTACCCAGTCAACTCCATATCCATGTTTCTATTGTCCCTTTTATTCCAAGTTCACAAGTCTGTTGTGTGCCATTTTACCAAACGTCACTTGGAAGTCCATGTCTACCACGTTAGCAGTATTGCTCCCACCAACCCTCTCTGTTACCTCATCAAAAACGCCAACAAGTTAGTTAAACGTGGTTTTCCCTCAACAAATACATTGTGGTTTTCTTTAATTCACCTGCATGGCTAATATTTAAGGAACAAATGTATGCAGCGTAACAGTTATACATTTCTTTCTGCCAGAAAAACCAAAGAACAAAAGTGGACCAACCATGGCTTAAAAAATAAATTAAGGATAGTATTAGATCTAAAGTGGAGTCCTATAAAGTTGCAAGAAAACTTAGTAAGTCTGAGGATTGGGAGAATTTATTATTCAGCACGGTGGCAACGTGGTTAGCACTGCTGCCTCACAGAGCAGGGACCCGGGTTTGATACCAACTTGGGTGTCTGTGTGGAGTGTGTACATTCTTCCCCATGGTCTGCGTGGGTTTCCTCCCGGTGTTCCGGTTTCCTCCCTCAGTCCAAAGATGTGCAGGTTAAGTGGGGTTACGGGGTTTTGGGGATAAGGCAGGGGAGTGGGCCGAGTAGGGTGTTCTTTCAGTGGGTGGTGCAGACTCGATGGGCTGAATGGCCTCCTTTTGCACTGGAGGGATTCTAGGATTTCCCTCTTTGATTAAGAGGATAAATATAAAGTATGAGAGTAAACTTGCAAGCAACTTAAAAGCGAACTGTTAAATCTTCTGTAAGTATTTTAAGAGAAAAGACAAAGGTAGGTTCAAAAAAGGAGAATTTATAACAGAGAGAAGAAAATAGCAGAGCAATTAAACAATTACTTTAGTTCTGTCTTCACAGAGGAAGACACAAATAACTTCATAGAAATGCTAAGGAATCAATGTCTAGTGAGAAGGAGGAATTGAGGGAAATTAGTATTACTAGAAAAATAGTGCTGGAAAAATTTACGGGATTGAAAGAAATAAATCACTAGGGTCTGATAATCTACCTCCCAGGGTACTAAATGTAAATAATGGATACGTTGACTCATTTTCCAAACTTCTGTAGACTCTGGAACAGTCCAAGCAGATCAGCCATTTAAAAAAGAAGAGAGGGAGAAATCAGGGAATTACAGACTGGTTAATCTAAAATCAATAATAGGAAAAATGCTAGAGTCTAGTAGAAAGGATGCAATAACAGGACACTTAGAAAATATCAATGGGATTAGACAAAGCCAACATGGAATTGTGAAAGGGTAACCATGTCTGACAAACTTATTGTGGAGTTTTTTGAGGATGGAACGAGTAGAATAGATAAGGGTGAACCAGTGGATGTGGTATATTTGGATTTTCAGAAAGCTTTTGATAAAGTCCTACAAAAGGGATGGAATTTTCATTTTTATCTTCTAAATGCTGGACCAGGCGAGAACCGTGGCGTGGAGCTCACCATCTGCACAGCCAGCTTCTCTCGCCATATTGTCCACTTAGAAGAAAAACATCCTGGAGGTGTTTCCATGCCAACACGCTGACGCGCAGGGTCTGCAAAAGCCAGCAATATCAGCATTCCAGAGATCAGGGCTGGTTTAAAAAAAGGAGAACACCCCCCCCCCCCCCATGCGTATATGGAGACCACCCCACATGCACAAGGGGAACCTCGCTGTCCCCCAAAGGGGACCTATGCACCTATCCTTTTGAAGGTCGAGGCTGACATTAAGGATGGAAGGTTTGCTTCAACCTGTACTCATGTTGCGTGGAGTTGGGACCCCTTGTTGAGTCTGCAGCCAGAAAGCAGGATGATCATTGAACTGAACCTATTTTCAACAGTTTCAGCACACGCATAAAATTTGTGTGCTGCCTGCATAAGTGCTAAGAAGATGGTCATTTGGCCCTTCGTCCCTGTAGCAGCTCTTTGGGACAACCATCAAATTAATCCCATTATAGTGAGATGAGGTTGATTACAAACCATCAAATGGATCTATTTTATGTATAGTTGATGAATGAACAGAATACGATCTTCCAGAGAGTTACATCAATTTCTTGTAAATAATTTTATCAGAAAATTACAAAGCAGTATTCCTGCTATTGTTCTAGGTAGACCTTAATTTACAAGGTAATTGCTCCTGAGCTAATGGTGGCTCTAACTGACAGACTCTTTGGTCTGAGAAATCCTCCTCTATCTCTCACTGGTTCACAATTCCCTCTCCAGAAAAAACAAAAATCATCCTCAGATCCTTACCTCAACTCGAATTGTCGAGAATTGGTTATCTGAGCCACCTGTCAAAAAGATCACCCTGAAATCAAACTTGTCCCTTTGGTGTGAAATCTTCCAGCGTCTGTCATTTGAGGTAAATCTAATGCTGGGCATCTTAAATTAATCCGTCTACCATCAGGGTGCAAGCTATCAGAGTATATCCACAATCGCTTCACATTATGTTCCAATTGCCTTCATAAATGTCTCTAAATATTAAAAAACTTTGCATCTCTGATGCTTAATCCTTTCTAAATTAATTCTCCCTATTGTTTAATCGATATCATAGACTGAATTAAAAATGTGGTTAAAAATCCCAAAATGTTGTATTGATTTTTACAAAATCCTATTCATTTTGGTGTTCTGATATCAACTTTAAACAAATGAATAAACACATTGGTTATGTAAAGTACAAGGTTGCAGGATGTTGCTTATGGCCCTTTTAGAAAGCTTTAAACAGGATAATTGTGAATTAGACTTGCAAGTATTCTTGATCTTGGCAATGGCTCACACAAAGTGGCTCTTTTTGGTGAAATGCTGGATGTCAGCTCAAGCTTTGTAAATTTGAAATGAATGTTTCAAGTATTTTATCTTGTTAAACCTATCATTATATATTTCATCCTTGTTATGGAGGGATAGTTTAATATTTCTCTAGTTTTGTTAAAGAAAGCTCTGACTGTATGGCCAGCTCCAGTGGTTGTAGTTGTTGGAGGCCAGTTATCATAGTCCCAGGATATCATTGTAGGAATGCCTCAGGGTAGTGTCCTAGATGCAACAATCCTCAGTTATTTCATCAATGATGTTCCCCCCAAGTTTAAAAATGAGGATGTTCTCTGATGATTGGTCAGTGGTTAGAACCATCGCTGAATCTCTCACCATCAATATTCTGGGGATTGTCATTGACCAGAAACTTAACTGATTCAATTGTATAAACATTGCAGCTCCAAGAGCAGGAAAATAATCCACCTCCTGACTTTCCACAGTCTTTCCATTACCTACAAGACACAAGTCAGGAGTATGACGGAATACTCTCCGTTTGCCTGGATGAGTGCAGCTCCACAACACTTAAGAAGCTCAACACCACCCAAGACCAAGGAAGTTGCTTGATTGGCACCACATCACCAAATTAAATAGTCACTTCCTCCAGCATCAGTGTTCAGTGGCTCGAGTCTGTACCACATACAAGGTGCAGCAATTCACAAAGGCTTCTTCAACATTTCCTTCCAAACCCATGCTCTCTAGCATGCAGAAGAACAAGGGCAGCAGATGCATGGGAACATTACTACCTCCAGGTTCTCCTCCAAGTCACACGACATCCTGGCTTGGAACTATATTGCTGGGTTTGATTTTACAGTCTCCTGCCAGCATGCTTTTAGTGGAGGGGCACATCAAATATGGTCGGGTAGCCCATCACCTTCCTGTCCACTCCTGAACTGTCCCCTACAATAAGTGAGGTGACGGGTAACAAAGTCGGCAGCCTTCCCACCAATTTTAAAAAGATATTTAATGAGCAATTGAGCTTGTTAACAAGACAATTGATCTGTATATTACACCGCCCAAGCCAGAATACAGTTATTATGGGAAGACTGGTGGGAATGGTGAGCTGTCTTTATTAGCTCAACAGGTTCAAAGGTGGGAAGAAATGGCATTATATATTTTGGGGAGTACCCTGTGCACATTTGGGGAAGCCACCCAAGATGTTGCCCTCCCCCGAATTTATTCCTTCCCACTTGGCCCCCCAAACCACCCACCCACCTCATTCTACTCCCTGGGTTGTCCATTCCCTCCTGCCTTTAAAGCCCAGCACACTGTCATTCCAGATATTGTAGCTCTTTGCCATGGACCTGCTTAAAGTCCCAGCAGCACTCACCACTGAATTCTGGTGCTGCTGAGGGCAATTAGGGATGAAACAACTGCTGGCCTCACCAACAATGCTCACACACTATGAAAATGTTTTTAAATAGTTGATAAGCTCCATTGGTCACATTGCTGCATATTATATTTCCATGGCAGTTGGAATTGAACAAAGAGCAAAGAACAATACAACACAGGAATAGGCCCTTCGGCCCTCCAGGCCTGTACCGGTCATGATGCCACCCTTTGCCAAAACCCTCAGCATTTCCTTGTGCCGTATCCCTCTATACCCATCCTATCCATGTGTTTGTCAAGATGCCTTTTGAATGCCGTTAGTGTATCTGCTTCCACAACCTCCCCTGGTAGCGCGTTCCAGGCATTCACCACCCTCCCCCATAAAAAACTGCCTCGCACATCTCCTCTAAACTTTGCCCCACAGACTTTAAACCTATGCCCCCTGGTGACTGACCCCTCCACCCTGGAGAAGAGTGCCTGCCCATCCACTCTATCCATGTCCCTCATAATCTTGTAGACCTCTATCAGGTCAACCCTCAACCTCCGTCTTTCTAATGAAAACAGTCCAAGTCTATTCAGCCTCTCCACATAGCTAACACCCTCTAGACCAGGCAACATTCTGGTAAACCTCCTCTGCACCCTCTCCAAAGCCTCCACATCCTTCTGGTAGTGTGGTGACCAGAATAGCGCACAATATTCCAAGTGCAGCCTTACCAAGGTTCTATACAACTGTAGCATGACTTGCCAGTTTTTATACTCAATGCCCCATCCAATGAAGGCAAGCATTCCATAAGCTTTTTTGACTACCTTGTCTACTTTTGTTGCCACCTTCAAAGATCTGTGTACCTGCACAACTCTCTGACTTTATATATTCCCAAGAGTTTTACCATTTACAGTATATTTCCCCTCTATTTTAGACCTACCAAAATGCATTACCTCACCTTTGTCCGTATTAATCTCCATTTGCCATTTCTCTGCCAAAGTCTCCAACCTATCTCTGTCCTGCTGTATCCTCTGACAATCCTCAACACTATCTGCCACTCCACCACCCTTAGTGTCATCCGCAAACTTACTAATCACAGCGGCTACATTTTCCTCCAAATCGTTTATCTATACCACAAATAACAGAGGCCCAAGCACAGATTCCTGTGGAACACTACTAGACTAGTCACAACCTTCCATTCAGAAAAACACCATTCTATTGCTACCCTTTGCCTTCTGTGACTGAGCCAGTTCTGTATCTATCTTACCACCTCACCTCTGATCCCGTGTCACTTCACCTTTTGTACCAGTCTTCTATGAGCCACCTTGTCAAAAGCTTTACTAAAGTCCATGTAAACAACATCCACCACCCTCCCCTCATCAATCATCTTTGTCACCGCCTCAAAAAACTTGATCAAGTTAGTGAGGCACGACCTCCCCTTCACAAAACCATGTTGTCTATCGCTTATGAGTCCATTTGTTTCCGAATGGGTATAAATCCTGTCCTTGAGAATTCTCTCCAACAATTCACCTACTACCGAAATGTGGCTCACCGACCTGTAGTTTCCAGGATTATCCCTGGTACCTTTCTTAAACAGGGGTACTACATTAGCTATTCTCCAGTCCTCTGGAATCTCACCTATAGCCAATGAGGATACAAAGATGTCAGTCAAGGCCCCAGCAATTTCCTCCCTTGCTTCTCTCAGTATTCTGGAATAATCCCATCTGGCCCAGGAGACTTATCTACCTTAATATCTTTTAAAAGACCCAATACCTCCTCCTTTGTGATGTTAACATGATCCAGACTGTCCACACACCCTGAATAGTTTATATTCAGTATTCTCTCCTCAAATGGTCTCCTCCTGTTCCGATGTAATGCTACATTTTCAACATTTAGATCTCCAAGTGTTTGCCATCACCTCCTGTTTACTCATGGGCATTATCAGGTACAGTGCCAATTCAGCTAACGGGAATGATACCACATAACTTGGCACAAAGTGGCCTTTATTTAAAACCATCAGTTGTTCTATCTTTGACTTTAAAGAATTCTATAATGCTGCTAATTCTGTGGAAATCCACTCCATAAGTATGACATTAAATAGTGTGAATTTTAAGAAATTCTAGGTTATCCAAACCAATTTTAAAAATTAATGAAGTTACCATTGAAATTGATTCCTTGCTTTCTCTGTGATAGTGCAGAACACAAAAGTGTAATTTCTGTGATTTTCTGTTGGTAATCTCAGATTGTCCTTTGTGTCTTCTCTTATCTACATCTTTACCAAATCCAATCAATAGCATGATCAATGCCATTCCTGCAAATGATCGCAAATTCACTGCTTGGCACAGGAGACAATCTGATAGTTTTCTGTTTGCTTGAAACATCTACTGCAATTTTTGGAATTTTATGTGTATCAATGCAAGATTTTAAAACATTCCTTTCACATGATTAATCTGATTATGCTAGGGATGGTAATGAAATGTAGCTCCTACTTCCGTGAGTTAAGGAGAGCTAATATGATTATAGTCTGAAATAGGAAATCAAATTCACATTTCACTGCTGGTCATTGTGCATTATTTTTGTAGCTCTCTCTACATCTTTCAATTGTTTTAACTTGTTTTATTTCCGATTATATGTAGCAATTTTTGGCAAATCTTGTGGTAAAACTCTGAATGGCTGGTTGCCAGATTATATCTAACACAAAACCCTCTTCATTTTTTTGAATGGGTATTTGGAGCAATAACCCTTATTTGACAAAAGCACTATTGTGTAATGAACCCAGTGTAATAGTCGAGAGGAATCACCATCATTTCAGCCTGTCACTATTAAAGGAATACTACAGACCCTTACTTTCAAATTTCAATCACCAGCGTTCACAAGTCATTCAAGGAAATTTGTCAACTCTCCACGTAAGCGGCAATTTCTTTTTAATGTATTGCAGAAGTCCCATTCTGGTTTCAATAGGTCATGCCAAAAACGTGCCAGGATTACGTTTGACTTGCTCAGCTGACATTACGACACATTAAATTAGTTTCCGTCCCAACAATTGGTGCAGGAGTAATTTAAGAGTGCTACAGGTATAGCTGATGTCCATTTTAAGGCAGATAATTTGGGTGGTGCGGTTCAATGGTTGTGCTCCCTATGTAGTCGATGTATTTTTCTCAATGAACCACTTTAGACGTCTGGACAAATTGGTCTACTCCTTTGAATTGCTGATAAGTGCTGCTAATCATAACCAGCAAAGTACAGCTTGATGCATTTTTTTTAACATCACATTCTGCTTGATGCTGTTTTTAATTTGCAAATTGCCTTGGCAGGTCCTGCTTCAATCATTAAAAATATGATAGTCCCCAAATATTAACCTGAATGAATGATTAGAATTTTTAGAAATCTCATCCATTTATTTATTTCCATAATCATAAGTGGAGGCTAAGAAGTCTACATTTACGATGAAGGCATGTCGAAATCATTGATAAATTATCAGTATACAGTACCCTCGCAGTAACTGATCTGAAATATGAAGTTATTCTTCTTTTCTTCATTATTGCAAATACAATTAATATATTCATTTGAAAGATAAGCTTTTTGATTACACCTCTGTACTTGTTTATCAGAGCTGCAATAGGGGCTGGTTTAGCTCACTGGGCTAAATTGCTGGCTTAAAGCAGACCAAACAGGCCAGCAGCACGGTTCGATTCCCGTACCAGCCTCCCCGGACAGGCGCCAGAATGTGGCGACTAGGGGCTTTTCACAGTAACTTCATTGAAGCCTACTCGTGACAATAAGCGATTTTCATTTCATTTCACTTCACTCAAACTAACTCCAACATTCCAAATATTCCGAGACCAGAGGTAACATTTTATCCTTTAAATCATTTGGGAGTCTTTCCAGCCCAGTTTAAAGAGTTTTAAAACCTCTAATATAAACTGTTTCACTGGAGGAGAAAGGACATAACCTTAATTGGGTTCATCACTGGAGCAATTTAATGTGCTTTCCAAAATAACATCTGGCGTTCCAGATCATTTTGTCATACACTTCATTTAATAATTGCAAGACCAAGCACAACTGCTTTTTTCAAGATGCAGTTAGATATGGCACTTGGGGTGAAGGGGATCAAAGGATATGGTGGGGAGGCAAATATGGCACTTGGGGTGAAGGGGATCAAAGGATATGGTGGGGAGGCAGGATTAGGCTATTGAGTTGGATGATTAACCCTGATCATAATGAATGGTAGAGCAAGCTTGAAGGGCTGAATGGCCTCCTCCAGCTGCTATGTTCTATGATTCTATGTAACCAAATTCAGTATAATTGACCTTCTGATGTTATTCTCTGCATGTGAGAGTGGCTTTTCACCCATCCTGCCTCACCCAATGAGAACCCAAAGTTCCCAAATCAAACGACTGACTGGTTCTGAACTGTGCCACTTAAAAAGTGCAACTCAGTCCACTATTTACAACCATTCAATTATTTGAAACCTTGAAGTCCTCAACACAGAGAGGACTCGACTAAACTCCACCAATCTTTCCCCGCCACTGGTCTTCACTGACCAGTTGAAGTGACCAGCAAACAGGATACTGCAATTAATCAAACTCTGCCTTTCCAAGGTCACTCAGTGGACACTACCTGACCCAATCCTCCCGTTCTCCTTCCTTTCTTCCTGATCTTCAGGTTCCCTTTTGGGGTTATGTTTTTGTTTTCTGTCCTCTGGTTAGGCACTGTTGGCTTTGCAGCCAAGAATTTGTTGAAACTCCAACTCGCTGCAATGGCAGATGGAGAATCTGCATTTCTCCTCACCAGCTACCATGTTCATCTACTCGCTCTTCCTCCCACCTGATCTCATTTCAGTACTTCAATGTCATTCACCAGCCGCAACCCCAGTCCAAAAGGAAAACTTTCCACCGGTAAATGTCAGCTGGCAGGAAGCCTTTGTCCTTGCTTTGCTTTCTCCTTACACCAAAGGGATAAGGACAGTGTTTATTTAAACAGGTGCCATCTGAAGGTGAGCTATTATTACCTTGCTCACTGGTGCATTGGGGTATGCTGAATCATGCTCCAAACATCAGTCCCGAGGAATCTTCCCTTCCACATACAGCTCTCTCTCTCACTCAAGGTCACAATATAAATCAGAGGGCCGGAATTTTCTCAATCAATTCCCAATCACCAGACTTTAAAAAAAAATAACCACATGTCAATAAAATATTGGGGGAGTGGGTGTGAGGTCCAAAGATATCTTAAATACAAATAACATGAAATTCACCGTGACTATTTTTTGGAAACAAAATAAACTCATACACAGGGAACTAAAAGCCCACATCTATTGTCACAAATCACCAACCGTATTTATTCTGTTAAAGAATAATCGTGCTATATATAAAACAGAACTTTACATAGCTCACCAGCTCGCCCAGCTTCAGCCTCCAGTTAATTCATGCCACCTTGAAATGTTACTGAGTCCATTGCCAGGATCAGGAGGCACAGGGAGTCTCTCAGCTGCAGCCAGGTATGACACAATTCGGAGTTGGACTTCTTCACCCTTCAGAAAGCACCCTGCTGTTAATTCTCTAACTGTCAATCAAACACGTTTTCTCGAGTGATCTGTAATCCTCCCCCCCCCCTCCCCCGTGCAACGTTTACAACTCGGGTCGAGAAGCTGTTCAGTTTAAAGATTCTGCTCAGTCCCATCAACAAGCAGTCGCTTCCTTCAACACGGTGAGAGACTGACATTTACACTGGGAGCATCGTCCTAGGTTCCGGATATGATATTTCTATATGGAGCTGGCTACACACTTAGTGCACAGACCGATAATCCCGCCAAACTCGAAATGCAGAGAGGAGGAAGAGCTGGAGAGTTTGGATGCTGGAGTAAAAAGCAGCGGTTCCCAGAAGCTCTGGTCAGTGCCGAGCAGGTGAATGAATGAACGAATGAATGAAGGAATCACCTGCAGGACGCCACAGGGAGCACCAGGGGGCAGACGCAGTCTTTTCCAGCCATCCTGGACTCCGGCTGCACCTCTCTCTCCGTCTCAATGAAGGTGGCAGTCTAGGAGATATGGGCAAACCAATCCGAGAAATGCAAAACAAACATTCAGGAAGGCAGCTCCGTGCGTTTCTACAATCCGCCCAAGCTCCAACATTCTAGACATCCAGAAAGTCAATTTAGAGGGTGGCTTTTTGCAGATCATTTTAACTTGGTTCGACCCCATCAATATTCCTGATGGGGACCTGGGGTGCATTACAGAAATTGTAAAGGATTAGGAGATATTCTGATCGCTGGAAGAAGCAGTTGACTGTATGATTATTCCCTACTTAGCATAAAAGTCGGTTTTCGAAATGGTGTCCAGACAGCCAGGACCAAGTGTAGTTTGGTGAAGAACAGAATTCATTCAATAGGTACTTTTTAGCCACTAAAATATAGTGTACTTCGATCTGATACTATTGAAGGTTAAATAATAGCATCTGGGACAAACTGGAAACATGATTGATTTTTCTATTCATGGGATGTGGCTGTCCCTGGCTAGACAAACATTGATTGCCCTATGTTACTGTTGGAACCAACAATTCTACGGACACGTGCTTGTAGGATTAGAATAGTGGTTTTAATATACTCACAACAGAGCCAGCCTATTAGCCATTAAACTTTCGGTGAACTGCAGCTTGGGGGGGGGGGGAGTCCTGGGCAGAGCCAAGGGAGAAGCCCCGTACAACTCGAGCATTCCCAGAGCTACTCCCCCTGGAGGACTGGTAGTGCAACTGCACTTACAATATAGACACATGTATATACAGATTACAATCCGGTGTGAATCACATTCACCACAGTTACCTTCTTCAACTGCTGCAGTCCATGTAGTGTAGGTGCACCCAGAGAATCATAGAATCCCGACAGTGCAGAAAGAGGCTATTTGGCCCACCAAGTCTGTACTGACCCTCTGAAAGAGGGCCTATCCAGGCCCACTGTCTTGGCCTATCCTCGTAACCTAACCTGCACATCTTTGAACTGCGGGAGAAACCAGAGCACCCGGAGGAAACCCACACAGACACTGGGAGAAAGTGAAAACTCCACAGTCACCCAACGTCGGAATTAGAACATAGAACAGTACAGCACAGAACAGGCCCTTCGGCCCCCAATGTTGTGCCGAGCCATGATCATCCTACTCAAACCCACATATCCACCCTATACCCGTAACCCAACAACCCCCCCCCCCTAACCTTACTTTTATTAGGACACTACGGGCAATTTAGCATGGCCAATCCACCTAACCAGCACATCTTTGGACTGTGGGAGGAAACCGGAGCACCCGGAGGAAACCCACGCACACAGGGGGGAGGACGTGCAGACTCCACACAGACAGTGACCCAACCGGGAATCGAACCTGGGACCCTGGAGCTGTGAAGCATTTATGCTAACCACCATGCTACCCTGCTGCCCCTTTTGACCCCTGGACCCTGGCGTTGTGAGGCAGCAATGCTAATCAGTGTGCCACCATGCCGTCCCACAGTGCTGTTCGGGAGTGAATTCCAGGATGTTGACCGAGGGACAGTGAAGGAACAACAATCTTTTCCAAGTCAGGATGGGGAGTGACTTGGAGTGGTACCTACAGGTGGTGTGTTCCCAGCTATCTGCTGCCCTTGTCCATCTAGATTGTAGTGGTCATTGGTTTGGAAGGTGCTGCCTAAGGAGACTTAGTGAATTCCTGCAGTGAACATAGAACATAGAACATACAGTACAGAAGAAGGCCATTCGGCCTTTTCAAATCTGCACTGACCCACTTAAGCCCTCACTTCCACCCTATCCCCGTAACCCAATAACCCCTCCTAACTCTTTTGGTCACTAAGGGCAATTTATCATAGTCAATCCACCTAACCTGCACATCTTTGGACTGTGGGAGGAAACCGGAGCACCCGGAGGAAACCCACGCACACACGGGGAGGATGTGCAGACTCCACACAGACAGTGACCCAGCGGGGAATCGAACCTGGGACCCTGGCGCTGTGAAGCCACAGTGCTATCCACTTGTGCTACCGTGCTGCCCATCGTAGCTTCCAGTGCTTATTGTAAATGGTGCCGACTGCTGCTACTGTACATCAGTTGTGGAGGGAATGAATGATCAGAAGCTCAGGGTCATGCTTGTGGACTGAATTAAGGTGTTCTGCAAAAGAGGTTACCTGATCTGCATTTGATTTCCCAGTATAGAGCAGACCACATTGTGAGCAGTGAATCGCTCATATTAACTTAAAAGAAGTACACACATCTCACTGTTTCACCTGGAAGAGGTGTGTGGAGAGAGGAGGCAGAAAGGCAGGTCTCCTGTACTTGGAGCGAAAAGCTGATTGAGAAGGAACGAAGGTGTTGGCCGACCTAAAGCTTCTGGTAATTTGAGATTTTAATTCTGCACCTTGCTCTCACATTTCTGTCTTGGCTTCTTGCAGTGACCCAGTGAATCTCAGTATCATTGTGAGAAACATCAACTCACCTTTGGAGTTTGCACCGTACAATCTTCCAACCTCAACAATGAGTTCAGGAATTTCAAACAAAAATTTCTTCCCCCATTTTGTTTCCTTTATCATTGAAAGTTTTGGTTTCACTCTTCTTTTTCCTCTTTTTTACTTTCTGGCAGCAGCTGTTCATCATTGGAGTCATACCTGGCACAAAGGAAGATGCTTGTGGTGGTTGGAGGTTAATCATCTCAGCTCCAGGTCATCACTGCAGGAGTTCTCCAGGGCAGTGTCCTAGCCCCAATCATCTTCTGTTGCTTCATCAATGACCTCCCTTCCATCATAAAGTCAGAAATGGGGATGTTTGCGGAAAACTGCACAATGTTCAGCACCATTCGCGACTCCTCAGACACAGAAGCAGTCCATTGCCAACTGCAGCAAGACCTCGACAATATCCAGGCTTGGGCTGACAAGTGGCAAGTTACATTTGTGCCACACAAATGCCAGGCAATGACCAGCTCCTACAAGAGAGGATCTAACCACCACCCCATGACATTCCATGCTATTACCATTGCTGAATCTCCGCAATCAACATCCTGTTGGTTACCATTGATCAAAAACTGAACTGGACTAACCACATTAATACTGTGGCTACCAGAGCAGGTTAAAGGCTAAGAATCCTGTGGCGATTAACTGAACTCCTGACCCCACAAAGCCTGCCCACCATCTATAAGGCACAAGTCAGGAGTGTAATGGAATACTCTCCACTTGCCTGGATAAGTGCAGCTCCAACAACACTCAAGAAGCTCAACACCATCCAGGACAAAACAGTCTGCTTAATTACTCCCCTTCCACAAACATTCAAACCCTCCACCACCCATGATCAGTGGAAGCCGTGTGTACCATCTACAAGATGCACTGAAGTAACTCTCCAAGGTTCATTAGACAGCACCTTCCAAACCCATGACCATAACCATCTAGAAGGACAAGAGCAGCAGACACCTGGGAACCCCACCGGCTGGAGGCTCCCCTACAAGTCACTCACCACCCTGATTTGGAAATATATCACCATTCTTTTACTGTCGCTGGGGCAAAACCTTGGAACTTCCTGCCTAACAGCACAGTGGGTGTACCTACGCCTCAAGGTCTGCAGCGGTTCAAGAAGGCAACTCACCATCACCTTCCAAAGGGCAACTAGGGATGGGCAACAAATGTTGGTGTAGCTAGCGACGCCCACATCCCATAAATGAATTTTTAAATAAATTCTATAATTCACAGCCTGTCTTGACACAGGAGTGGAAGGAAGGGAACGCTGACCAGGACCGGGATGGTGTAAGGGTCCTTCCTGTTTGCTCCCTGTTTATTCCCTTATTTCCCCTTTCTTTTATTTTTGCTGTTACATTTTTGATCCATTGATGATTAATGGACATCTGACTTTAAGGCAAGAAGCCTGGATCTTCAGTTCAAGCAGGAAGAATCAGGAAGGTTGTGCTGGTTCAAGCAGAAGCCACAGACTGGCCATCATCAGTGAGAGAGATGGGTTGGGACTTGCTTTGATTGATTGGCTGGTGGCCAATGAATTGGTCCAAAATGCTGTGCTCTGCCCGGTAACTGGCGGTGATCGAATATTATTCCACTAGAATGATTTTCAGAGTCTCAAGGTTTCAGTTTGGTTTCAGTTTTCATTCTGCAGCAAGAAGGAGACAAGACTCTGCTAACTCTCTAGAAAGATCCAGCTAACTCTCCCCAGAAGGCCACTCTGAGGGCTGACTCTCTCTCCAGAAAGCCTCTAGGTATTCTTCTCCTGAGACTGTAGGGGCCTAAAGACAAACCTCGAACTGAAAGCAAAGTTTGAACAGAAATAAAGTGCCTCTCCAGGAAAAGCTGTGAGTGATGCATTTCTAAACTACAGAGAAAGCTGAATAAATGAATCTATAAAGAAGGCCATTACAGGCTTTAAAAAAAAGCTTTAATCTGCAAGCTTGCTGTGGAGCAAAGTGTATTAAGACAGTCATCTGAAACAAAGACCCTTTATTCCTTCCACTTATTTTTTTAACCCTTTTCCACCCCTCTGTGTTTGTTTGTCTTGTGTGTAGAGAGATTGGAGGCAAGTAACAGTGGGTATTAGGTATTAGCTTGTCATTAACCAGTTGTGTTTACTGCATATTTCATGATGGTTCTTATTATGAATATACAGTAATCGTGTTTACATTTACAAACCTGTTGATTGGGATTATTGGGCAGTCCAGGGCCAAAGACCTTGGGTAATTTTATCAGAATGATTGGTTAATTAACTTGTGTTGTGAGTCTGAGGTACGTGAGGCTGGAATTGACCGCACACTTGCCCAGGGTGCCGTAACAAGGGGAAGATGTGTTTGGTGGTGGCCCCATGCTGCTGGAGGTGGGGGATATGGCAGATGGGTGATCAGTTGAATACAGAGGCTGGTGAGGTGGGGGTGGGGGAGGGGGGGGGGGATCTGCTGCTCCAGTATCACCTATGGATTCTGCCTCCCCACCGGTCTTGCTCCATGAACACATGTGAATCTCTCACCGTGCTGCCACCAAACTGATGCCAATATCCCTTTAAATGAGCCACAGGGACAGACAGCTCCCCCAGCGGACAGCCTGCCCAATTGGCTTCAGAGTCCTGCTTCACACAGCGAGGTGGCTGCTTTCCTGCCTTAGTTGGCAGATGTTTGTTTCTCTGTACAATACTCATCGATGAAAGCAAGTCACCTTCCATTTTGTAAATGACCTTGGCAACTCTGCTTCTTAGCAAAATGTATTTTTAATTGGAGAACTGCATAATGATGTCATTCTGAATCTGCCAGGCAAAATGTGCAGCTGATTAAGATCTGAGTGTGACAGATACGGTGTCAGTGATATAATGTCTCCTGGTCCACTACCAAACTGCACAAATCCCAGTTCTAATTAAAACAAATCATTCCTATGAATGAGATTGTAATTCTGCAGAAAAGGTAACCAGGCTGGAGAAAAATCACAAATGATTATTATCCCTGACTGAAAATGATGATCACTCACAGGCAACATATCTGAAATGTTCTATTTCTTTGTTGCTTTATTATAGATTTCTGTTATGTTCAGCAATAAATCAAAAATTCTTATTGCTTTTATTTAATTGCTGCTGGGAAGAAAAACGTAACCATGCCAAAGCATGTGAGTTGGACGAAACTCTGGGACTAAATGAAAACAGCATTAACACAGGTTGCTACAACAGTTATTGAGGCATGGGGAGAGTTTAACCAAACAATGAAGGGCGGCACAGTGGCACAGTGGTTAGCACTTCTGCCTCACAGCGCAGGGATCTGGGTTCAATTCTGAGCTAGGGTGACTGTCTGTGTGAAGTCTGCAAGTTCTCCCAGTAACTGCGTGGGTTTCCTCCGAGTGCTGCCGTTTCCAGTCCAAAGGGAGCAGATGATGAACGCAAAGGGACAGGTGGTCTGAGGTGCATTTGTTTTAATGCAAGAAGTGTAGCAGGTAAGGCAGATGAACGTAGAGTTAGATTAGTACCTGAGAGTATGATGTTATTGCTATTACTGAGACTTGGTTGAGGGAAGGGCATGATTGGCAACTAAATATCCCAGGATATCGATGCTTCAGGCGGGATAGAGAGGGAGGTAAAAGGGGTGGTGGAATTGCATTACTGGTCAGAGAGGATATCACAGCTGTGCTGAAGGAGGGCACTATGGAGGACTCGAGCAGTGAGGCGATATGGGCAGAGCTCAGAAATAGGAAGGGTGTGGGAACAATGTTGGGGCTGTATTACAGACCTCCCAACAGCGAGCGTGAGATGGAGGTACAAATATGTAAACACTTATGGAAAGATTATGGAAGGTTGTAGGAACAACAGGGTGGTGGTGATAGGAGATTTTAATTTTCCCAACATTGACTGGGATACACTTAGTGTCAGAGGTCTAGATGGAGCAGAATTTGTAAGGACATCCAGGAGGGTTTTCTCAAGCAGTATGTAAATAGTACAACTCAGGAAGGGGCCATACTGGACCTGGTATTGGGGAATGATCCCGGCTAGCTGATTGAAGTTTCAGTCGGGGATTACTTTGGGAATAGTGATCACAATTCCGTAAGTTTTAGAATATTCGTGGACAAAGATGAGAGTGGTCCTAAAGTGAGAGTGCTAAATTGGGGGAAGGCCAACTATACCAAAATTCGGCAGGAGCTGGGGAATGTGGTTTGGGAGCAGCTGTTTGAAGGTAAATCCACATTTGATATGTGGGAGGCTTTTAAAGAGAGGTTGATTAGACTGCAGGACAGACATGTCCCTGTGAAAATGAGGGATAGAAATGGCAATGTTAGGGACCCATGGATGACAGGTGAAATTGTGAGACTAGTTAAGAGGAAAAGGAAGCATACGTAAGGTCTAGGCGACTGAAGACAGACATAGCTTTGGAAGAATATCGGGAATGTAGGACCAATCTGAAACGAGGAATCAAGAGGGCTAAAAGGGGTCATGAAATATCCTTAGCAAACAGGGTAAAGGAAAATCCCAAAGCTTTTTATTGATATAAGGAGCAAGAGGGTAACTAAAGAAAGGGTTGGCCCACTCAAGGACAAAGGAGGAAAGTTATGCGTGGAGTCAGAGAAAATGGGTGAGATTCTTAACGAGTACTTTGCATCGGTATTCACCTAGGAGAGGGATTTTGAGGTTAGGGATAGATATTTGATTACTCTAGGTCAAGTTGTCATAAGGAGGGAGGATGTGTTGGGTATTCTAAAAGGCATTAAGGTGGACGAGTCCCCAGGCCCGGATGGGATCTATCCCAGGTTACTGAGGGAAGTGAGAGAGGAAATAGCTGGGGCCTTAACAGATATCTTTGCAGAATCCTTGAACATGGGTGAGGTACCGGAGGACTGGAGAATTGCTAATGTTGTCCCCTTGTTTAAGAAGGATAGCAGGGATAATCCAGGTAAATATAGACCTGTGAGCCTGACGTCAGTGGTAGGGAAGCTGCTGGAGAAGATACTGAGGGATAGGACCTATTCCCATTTGGAAGGAAATGGGCTTATCAGTGATAGGCAACATGGTTTTGTGCAGGCAAGGTCATGAGGAAGTGACAAAGCTGATTGATGAGGGAAGGGCTGTAGATGTCATATACCTGG
This sequence comes from Scyliorhinus canicula, assembly GCF_902713615.1. NCBI lineage: Eukaryota > Metazoa > Chordata > Chondrichthyes > Carcharhiniformes > Scyliorhinidae > Scyliorhinus > Scyliorhinus canicula. The sequence continues at coordinate 170,245,057 of NC_052146.1, forward strand.
ACTTCAGTAAGGCATTTGATAAGGTTCCCCATGGCTGATAGAGAAAGTGAAGTCTCATGGGGTCCCGGGTGTACTAGCTAGATGGATAAAGAACTGGCTGGGCAACAGGAGACAGAGAGTAGTAGTGGAAGGGAGTTTCTCAAAATGGAGAAAGGTGACTAGTGGTGTTCCACAGGGATCTGTACTGGGACCATTGTTGTTTGTGACATACATAAATAATCTGGAGGAAGGTATAGGTGGTCTGATTAGCAAATTTGCAGATGACACTAAGATTGGTGGAGTAGCAGATAGTGAAGGGGACTGTCAGAGAATACAGCAGAATATAGATAGATTGGAGAGTTGGGCAGAGAAAAGGCAGATGGAATTCAATCCGGGAAAATGCGAGGTGATGCATTTTGGAAGATCCAATTCAAGAGCAAACTATACGGTCAATGAAAAAGCCCTGGGGAAAATTGATGTACAGAGAGATCTGGGTGTTCAGGTCCATTGTACCCTGAAGGTGGCTGCGCAGTTCGATAAAGTGGTCAAGAAGGCATACAGCATGCTTTCCTTCATTGGAAGGGGTATTGAGTGCAAGAGTTGGCAGGTCATGTTAAAGTTGTATAGGACTTTGGTTAGGCCACATTTGGAATACTGCGTGCAGTTCTGGTCGCCACATTACCAGAAGGGTGTGGATGCTTTGGAGAAGGTGCAGAGGAGGTTCACCAGGATGTTGCCTGGTATGGAGGGCGCTAGCTATGAAGAGAGGTTGAGTAGATTAGGATTATTTCCATTAGAAAGACGGAGGTTGAGGGGGGACCTCATTGAGGTCTACAAAATCATGAGAGGTATAGACAGGGTGGATAGCAAGAAGCTTTTTCCCAGAGTGAGGGACTCAATTACTAGGGGGTCACGAGTTCAAGGTGAGAGAGGAAAAGTTTAAGGGAGATATGCGTGGAAAGTTCTTTACGCAGAGGGTGGTGGGTGCCTGGAACGCACTGCCGGCGGAGGTGGTAGAGGCGGTCACGATAGTGTCATTTAAGATGCATCTAGACAGGTATATGAATGGGCAGGGAGCAGAGAGAAAATAGGCGACAGTTGTAGACAGAGGATCTGGATCGTCGCAGGCTTGGAGGGCCGAAGGTCCTGTTCCTTTGCTGTAATTTGCCTTTGTTCTTTGTTAGGTGGATTGGCCATGCTAAATTGACACTTGATGTGCAGGTTAGGTTCTGGGGATAGGGTGCGGTGGATGGGGGTGTGGACCTCGGTCGAGTGCTCTTTCAGAGGGTCAGTGCTCGATGGACTGAATGGCCTCCTTCTGCAATGTTGGGATTTAATGATGTGGCTGGGTTAGCAAACAGGCAGCCAGGGCTAAAACAGCTGAAATTGCTGTCAAGTCAGGAAGTCTGCAGGGATCTGTCTGCCTTTGCTTTTAACCTGAGTGTGGTCCACATCTTGTGCGACCCCCATGGGACAGCCATGTTGGAAATTTGCATAGGTAGCATGACAATTATCTGCTTCTTTAACACTGAATTCTGAATGTAAGTGTATCTCTGTGGGTTTTCCAGGTTTCCTTGGACGCACCAGGGGATCAAAGTGACAGTCATGGCCTGTTGAGGGGCTGAGTGATTGACAGGAAGAAAGGCTTCAAATATTGAGATCTCAGATCCAATTTCTCTGCCTAGGCGAAAGGCTTTTACTCACAGACTTGGTTCTAACATTGTGCTTTCCTTGCTTTTGGTGGCAATTTCCAATACTTTGGCATGGCTTCTACTCATTTGGAGGCTGGATCTGTGATGATATGCACAAAACAAGTTTCCACATAATGTTATGCACGACCTCCGTCCTCTAAGTGGCAGTGTAAACCCACCACGTGACCCTGTAGCCTGGGAGTTGGGAGTAGGTCGTGCTGGAGGATAGATGTATTTTGCAGTAGCTCTATCATAGTTCATTAGTGTTAGTAGTTTATTATTTTATTTATGCTAGTTATCTTATCATGCAGTTGTTCCATGATAGGTTATTTCAGCTAGATGCTATGTAGTTCATCATTCACTTCAGTCAGTCTACAGAACATGACATGGTACCAGGATTGATGATTTGAAGGCAGATAATCATAAAGATAAATGGACAGCTCCATTAAAAATAAATGGCACAGTGTTAACCTCCAGCTCGACACTGGTGTGAGAGCCAACCTCATCAACCTATCCGATGTAAAAAGCTGCAGATTCAACCAAAAGTAGTTACCAGAACGCTATTGTTAAGAGATTACAATGGTAATGAAATCTCGTTGTTAGGAGCATGTGAGCTTGATGCCGATGCCAAAAACAAAATTCACAAGTTGAAATTTTCTGTGACGGCGGTGGACCGTGGGTCTTTCATTGGAGTTGAGGCGGGTGAGGAGCTACAGCTCATCCGATGAGTCTACAGTGCAGACAATGCGGCAACAGGCCCTCATCCCTCAGGAGACTCCATACTGAATGAGTTCCCTGAAGTTTTCCAAGGTTTTGGTACATTGCCATACACGTATAAGATTCAATTGAAGGAAGATGCAAAGTCTGTGATTCATGCGCCGAGACGTGTGCCGGCGCTATTAAGGGATAAACTAAAGGCAGAGCTGGAGAGAATGACTGCCTTGGGTGTCATTAAGTGTATTGAAGCCCCTACTGACTGGTTAATTCCATGGTATGTGTATGAAGAAGCTCAATAAAGAACCTCCACAATGGATGACCTGTATTGATAGTGTCAAACTACGAGAAGAAACAAAGAAGGACCCAATGCTGCAAACGTTGAGAAAATATCTTCACGAAGGATGGCCCAGAGAATCCTCTGCTTTCCACAACATGAGAGCAGAGTTGAGTGTTGCAGATGGAGTTTTGCTGCGAAAATTAATGTGATTAATAATTCAAAAATCTTTAAGATCGGTGGTTCTGAGCGAACTCCATGAACAGCACACTGGAAGAAGAAAATGTAAAAAGAGAGCCGAAGACATGTTCAATAAGCTGGGCATTCTCCAGGATATCTACACAATGGTACAAAACTGCACACCGTGCAGGAGAGTGAACGTCTGCAAACAGTGCAGGGAGCAGACAAAGGGCACACGTTGCAAACTGCTTCAGTTCCAAGTGTTGGAGAACTTTGCTATTCCAGAGGCAGCGATTTTAAGCCAAATCCACAAAGCGGTTTGCGGATGAGTCTGCGAAATGCCTCAAACCATTTGTGATGCAACCACCAGAAGAAGCATGCATCAGTCCCAAAATATCTGAGGAACATATGGAACAAATGCAAGCGGCTGATACATCGATACATGAGGAACATCAAACTCAAGCAACAAACACTAAACAACCTGAAGAACCTTTGCAAGTTCAACAGACACTGAGAAGGTCTACAACAATAAGGTGCAAGCCAGAAATACTGAACTTGTGAAAGACTGAAAAAGTCTGAACATGTAAATAGTTATGCATATCATGTTGAAATGTAAAAAAGTAATTTAAAGTATGTAAATAATTTTATTTTCCAAAGGAAAGGGGATGTGATGATATGCATAAAGCACGTTTGTACATAATGTTATGCATGACCGCTGACCACTGGGTGGCAGTGTAAACACACCACTTGACCCTGTCGTCTGAGAATTGGAAGTACGTCGCGCTAGATGATAGACATATTTTGCAGTAGCTCTACCATAATTGATTAGTGTTAGTAGTTTATTATTTTATTTATCCTAGTTATCTTATCACATACCCCAGTTGTTCCATAATAAATTATTTAAACTAGATGTTCTGTAGTTCATCATTCACTTCAACCAGCCTTCAGAACATGCCAGGATCCACTAATGTACACTACATAGCTGTCTCTTCAGGTCAGCATAGAGCTATAAGCAGCTCTACCTTGGACCTCAGATTAGGAACAGCTGTAACATCAATAGCAGCAGGAACAGCACCAGCAACAACAGCTGCTTTCTCCCTGGCGTCCTGTTGCTCCACAGGATAAGAGGGGTCAAGCACAGTGTTCCTGCATAAAGGAGGTGATATGTCCAACACAGGGGTCTGAGATTTATGCTGCTTGGTGACGGGCAGGAGTCCGATTGGAAGTGCATGGATCAGTGACTCCTCCTCCCGCTTTTGACTGACATTTGGTAATGTGTCTTCCAGCCAATTAACGGTCGCCAGGCAGGAAACTGGCCAATAGCAGAGAGGAGCGGTGGGCAGCCCAACCAACTGGGAATTGAAATGTGGGACATGTGGAGGCAGGAGGGGGAGCTGGAAGTCAGTCTCCACCACCCATTTGAAGATACCTCTGGCACGGGACTGTGACAGCTGCAGCAGAAATCATCATTTGGAGGCTGAAGTTGTTACATGATTGTTAAACCCATTGAAACACTGCAGCACTGCCAGTAGGAACTGGGTTTTAAATGTGGATGACTTTTGTGCCAGAATTCAATGATTCTATGATGAATCATTCAGGACCCTTGCCAGAACATTTGAATTGAGCTGATCCGTTCGCCTTACCAATAGCAAGTGTCTAAGTAAAGACTCAAATTCAAACATTTAACTCTTTCTGTCCCGCCGCAGGTGAGAGACAGCCGGTGAGGGGACCACTATACCCCACATTTTGATGATGACTCTCGACAAGTCCTCCTCCAGGCTGGTTGTTCTTTGCACGTGATGCCTGGCTACATTGCAACATTATCTGGGAGCCATGTTGTAGATTTGATTGGGATATGCGAGATGCTGTTCTGGGAGTTTGTGTTCATGTGGGTTCCTCTGCCCACCATTATTTGGTAAGTCCATATTGTCCTTTGCAGACATGAAGCTGGTATTCAGGAGAGGGCAATCACAGGAAAAGGTGAGAGGGGGAAAGAAGGTGCCACTGAGCTGGAGCCACATTGCAGTGTCAGAGAATCCCCTGGGCATCCAGCACCTTCTGTGAACTGGTAGGCACAACTGGCCTCCTCATGATCGGACTCTTTATCAAAGGATAGAGCTGCTCCATTGAAGCATCCTCTGCCAGGATGTCCCCTTTCCAGAGGGCCACGTTGTGCAAGTCACAGCAGGCAATGATCACAAGTGACACTTACATAGCTTCTTTTTGCAGAGTGTCACCTGATCTGTCCCAACATCACAATCACATTTCGAGCAGACCAATGAAAGCCTGTCTCTCATCCCTCCCTATCCCCATTCAGCAATGTCTCTCTAAGGGTGCAATTCAGCCAAAACATTACTAAGTGTAATTTTGGCTGAGTTTGGCGGGGCCAGACGCGCCAGCTTTTTGGGTGAGATCCAAACCTGTATTCACCCCCCCCCCAACTTGGTTTTTCTTTGGACAACCGCCAAAGTTTTCTCAGGAGTAAATCCCACACTTGGGGCAGGATCTATTGCCAGCATCAAACTCGAATGGGAGCACAAAATGGCCAGTAGATGCCGGGTGAAACCTCCTCGGCAGCCACTATGCCTCATGGGATCAACCCGAGTCCTGTGAGGCGTGAATCAGGAACCCGCCCACAGTGGGTTGGACCAGGCCACGCTCGTGTAAGGAGGCCTTAAGCTTAGTAAGGCATACTTACCCCCGATATATGGACCAGACAGAACAGCACCTGAAGGTCTCTCAGGCCATGGAGGCCTTGGATGGCCAGGGAGAGTGTCTGGTGGACCCCTGCCCCTCGCCCTGGAACATGGGCACCTGGCACTGCCCGGTTGGCACCTTGGCACTATCACACTGGCGCTGCCAAGGTGCCCAGATGGCATTGTCAAGCTGGCAGCAATGCCAGGGTGACAGTGTAAGAGTGCCCAGGTGCCAGAGTGGCTCTGCTAAAGGTCAGGATGTGAGGGGGGCCAAGCCCATGAAAGGAGTGTGATGGGTATGAAGGTGGGGGGTATGCAGGGCCCTCTTCGAGTTTGGAGGGTGACGGGTGGTGGTCCTGGAAGGGGAGGGCCTGTAAGGAGGTGTGGGGGTGCTTGAAGAGGGGGGCCCCCAGGGACCCCATAATGTGGTTTCCTCATTTGGGAGGTGTGAGGTAGAGCCCATTTGTGTGTGTGTGGGGGGGGGGGGGGGGGTGTCATTTCCCATGGGTGGGGAGTGTGGGGGCCCCACAAGCTCGCTTAGAGATCGTAGCACCCATTCAGAATGGCGGCTCGGTCTCTGAGTTCTGCTCCCAGTGATGAAAATTGGGCCAAACCGGTGAGAAACTCCCCAGGGCCCAAGAAAGTAACTATGAGCTGGATTCTCCGGTTCCCCAACTGTGTGTTACTTGGCCGTGCGCTGGTAACGGGATTCTTCGTTGCCATAGCCGGAAAATGAGATTTCCATTGTGGCCACCAAACCACGCCTCGGGGAAAGTCGTGGGTGGGGGTACGATGCCAGCGGAACAGAGAATCCTGCCGGCGGAGAATTCACCCCAAAGTGACATTAGATCGCGGTGGGGAATCCGACGGCAGAGCCGGCGGGAAACTCCCAGCAAAAACCCACCACAAATGACACTGAGAAACCTTTCGGATAGAATCGAATCTGTAGCGGGGAACCAAACTCACCGCAAGACCAGCTCCTCAGAGATTGGGGCGCCATTTTGAAAGGGGTGCCCCAATCTCCCCCCCCCCCGGCAGACATGGGCAACACCCTCAACCATTGAACCCAAAGGGCAAGCTACCTCCATCACAAAATGTTAGGGTTAGCCCTCACCCCCCAACCACCCACAGGAAGGTGACCCTACCCCACACTCATCCGCTGCCCACCGCCCTCCCAAGTGAGCAAGTGAGTGGACACCACTATGGCGTTGCTTAGAGCTCCTTTCAGCCCCCCCCCCTTTCAAGAAGGCACTGACAGGGTGCCCTGGTGGCTGGTTGGCTGTGCTATGGTGACTGCGTGTCCTGTTCCTGTCCACCCGAGAGTCTCCAATGGCCTCCCAGCCTCCGGCATGACCATCGCTTCTCGACTCCGTTTTTGGAGTCCAGTACTAATCCGTGTCCATGCGAGGCCTCGCTGTGTGGCTGGTGATTCCCAGGAGCCGGGAGAATGAGGCTTCAAATGGGCCGTGCATATTCAGATTAGCCTAATGGCCCATTTAAATATGATTATTTGGATCACAGCCAGCGAGGGCATGATCCAGATGGTGCTGGGCGTAACGCATCAGGTGACTTGTGATCGGCTCAGCGCCCGGCACAAAGCCCATTTTGGTCTATCCCGTGATGCACCCGGCATTACGGGATGGGCACCGGGTGGCACACGGTCGGAAATTCACATCTAAGTCTCTCTCTCGCTCTGTGCCCCCTCCCCAGTCTCCACTCTCCCTTCTCCTGTGTCCCCTAAACATTATTCAACGCCTCTCCTGGTGATTGAAGTGATTTCTTAATGAAAATCCATTTGACAAGCATTGTGTCACCTTTTAAAATTGTTTTTGTGCAGAAGCAAAATTGCAAGAATTATACAGGTGAAAATTTCAATGGAAATTTGCATGTGTTAAAATGATTGTCTTATTTTAACTGACTCGAGAATAAACTTGCTATTTATGTGAACATTGACAAAATTGCATATCACAAAACAATAAAAAGATTATTTCCTGTTCTCAACCGCAGACTTTGTTGTGCATTTTTATTCCATTATTATTGACCAGGTTTGCATTTACCCTTGCACCCACCAGGCGTTTTGTGAATATTTATGGGGTTTTATAACTTGTCAACAAATGTACCTGTCGGAGAGGGGCCAGGTCCATCCGGGGCCCACGCCCCTGCCCAGTACCAGGGCCCGGTGCCCCAGAAGGCAGAGCACTGACGGGAAGAGCAGCCGGAACATCAATCAGCCCTCTGTCCGAGACCCAGACACCCCACAGTTCGGGTCAGAGGACATAGACTTTCCGTCACTGCTATCCCCTGCACCCTCCACCATCTCAGAGACTATCACCTAAGTTGGGCACATTAGTGAAGAGGCTCCTGGGACCACACATCGCATTCAGTACAGCAGGTGGAGGTAGGAGCAACTGAAGGGCCAGATGGTCAGAGGGCAGCCCGGCCTCAGGAACCAGCTGCTGCCCAGACGGGTCCCAGGCTCCTGGAAGATCAATTCCCACCCATAGTACAGGTGCAGTCAGAGACCCAGGGACTGCTGGAGGGGTTGACAGCCAGCGTTCAGCACCTGCAGACGCAGGTGGAGGTGTCCATCCACGTGCAGGAGCAGGGGGTGGTGCCGTTCATGCGTGTCACCCAGACCAAAACTGCATGGGTGGCGTCCATGGTGGAGGCAATGTGGATGACATTGTCGGATATGGGTCAGCGTGTGCAAGGCCTGGGGCATTCTGTGCAGTGGGGGCCATGACCCAGGACAGGGCTGCCCTATCACAGGCAGCCATGTGCCAGAGCCACCTGGAGATTGAAGCGGCGCTCCTCAGCGACGCTCAGTCACAGCAGGCCAAGGCTGAGAGCGTCGGTGGCATTGCCCAGGCGCTGGCTGGCATGGTGCAAACACTGGGCAGGGTGGCCGTGTCCCAGAGGGAGGTGGCCCAGACCCAGAGGTACGCGGCCCACTCACTGGCTGATGTGGCAGAGACCCACAGAGTGGTGGCACAGTCGCAGTGTGATGTGGTGCAGTCCCAGATGGAGATGGGCCACTCCCTGTGCTCCATGGCCGCAAACATGCAGACCCTTGTCGAGACCAGAGCGGGCCTCAAGGACTGGCAGCGCCAGGTGGCGGGAGGGGGGGCTCAGGAGATGGCTCCGCTCGCACCCCCGTTCCATGGAGTAGCCGGGGGGCCATCGGGCACCCTGAGGGAGGAGGAGGTGATGGGGCCCATGCCGGGGACCCCCACAGGGGAGGTGCTGGAACACCGCAGGTCCTCGGTCCCCCCCCCTCCTGTCCCGGGTGCAGAACAGGACGGCACCATGCCACCCAGGACACCCGAGCAGCAGCCGGGTCCATCCAGGCCAGGCCGCCCAAGCAGATGCGAGCCAACGAGCACCCTTCTCGCAGGGCAGGAGTCACAGCAGGCCGCCTCCACTCCTGCTGTACCATCTGGGGGACCACCTAGGCGTAGTGTTAGAGCCCGTAAGGTCAGAAAGTTAGACCCCAGTTAAATTGGTACGTGTGCAGGGCACAGTTGAGTTGTAGGGGCTAGGGCACAGACTGGATATATTAGTTCACAATAAACATCATTAACACTGTTCCAACCTGCCTCGGTGCTCTGTCTGCTGTGTGTGGGGGTGGGGCAGTCAGTGCTGGCCAGTAGGATTGGGGGTGGGGCCCGAGTGAGGGCCCCATGGGTGGAACGTGCTCCCCCCCTCCACCGCCCCGACCGACCCCAGTAGTCCCTCTCCGACGATTCGACAGGACGGTGTTATGGACTGGCCAGCTCACATGCAGGGATCACCCTGGTGGAAGGTGCTACTATAGACATGAGTCAGACATTGTCTAACGATGTGGAGCACCAGAGCTCATCACAGAGTGGGCTGTCGTCATCCTCCATCCCATGGACCAGACCCGCTGCCACTGCCAACCCCGTGCCCCCAGCTCGTTGCGCCACAGGTATGTATAACGGAGGAGGTGTGCATGCGGGTGGTTTGGTGGTGTGGAAGGTGAGGGGGTTTGGGATGGTGGTGTCTGAGCCCCTGGCCAGCGAATACCGCCCCCCCCCCCCCCCCCCCGCCCCCAGCGTGTGAAGCGTGTCTCAAGGAGGGCATCCCATGCTCGTTGGCCCTGGCAATAGTGTTGTGCTGCCTCCCGTGCCTGGTCAGGCCCCATGTTCCACCCAATGTCCCCCCTCCCCATCATGCTCCTCGTCTGACGAGGTCTGCCCTGGCCCCTACTCCTCCTCCAGCACATCACCCTCTGCTGCGCAATGACCACGATGCAGCAGATCACCACGATGCGGGCGACCCTCCTGGACTCGTACTGCAGGGCCCCTCCAGAGCGGTCCAGGCACCTCTCAACATCATCCCTGGTCACCATATGGGCATCATTGTCGCGGGTCTCCGTGTCGGTCTGTGGCCTCCGTGTAGGCGTCATCAGCCACGACAGCAGTAGATAACCCCTGTCACCCAGCAGTCAGCCCCACATCTGGGGGGGGGGGTGGGGGTGGGGAGGTGCCCTCAAACATGTCGGGGATCACCGAGTGTGCCGGTATGAATGCGTCGTCCACACTGCCCGGGTATCGTATGCAGACGTGCAGAATGCGCATCTGATAGTCACACACCAGCTGGATGTTCATCGAGTGGGCGCCCTTTCTGCTTGTGTACAGGGGCCTGTTTTCCGCCGGTGGCCATAGGGCAACGTGCACCCCATCGATCACCTCCTGGACCTGGGGCATCCTGGCGATGGCAGCGAATCCCGCTGCCCGGGCATCCTGGTGGGTGCAGTCCACAGGGAACTGTATGTACCTCTCCGTCTGGACATACAGGGCATCAGTGACAATGCGGATGCACCTAGCGCCGATGCCTGTGAAATCCCGGACAGGTCCTCACTCGGTGGCTGGTACGACCCCGTTGTGCAGACATTGAGGGCGACCGTCACCTTGATGGTAACCGGGAGCGGGTGTCCTCCCCATACCACTTGGGTGCCAGGTTTGCTATCATGTCTCACTGTCTCCCAGCTCATCCGCAGTTTCCGTCTGCATGCCCGATTTGGAAGGACCAGAAATGACATGCGGCACCGTTACACACGGGGCCCCATCTGGTGCCCCCTTGGTACCGCCTCTCCTCTTCCTCCTCGGCCTGTTGGGCAGCCGGCCCTCCAGCCTGAGCAGCTGCCACCTGCCCATCTGCAGCCCGCTCCTCTACTGTAGCCTCTGCCTCCTCTCTGAGCGGCCTCCGCTCACGCTGCCACAGGGCTTCATGCAGAGCTGCGGCCATCGCCACGGCAGCCAGCATCGCAGGTAGATGTCCAAAAGCCATTGTCTGCAGGTGGTGAAAGGCAAGCATGTTAGCACGGCGCATATACCCATGCCCAACCAGGTGCCATGGGCTACATGGTGGCCCCCAGTTGGCACTGCGGGCCCTACCCACGCATGTTCACCCCCCCTGCCCCTGCACCATTGGCTGCCACAGCTCTCACCGGGGGCTCCCGTTGGTGTGACCCTGGGTGGGCCCCCGATGGGTGGCTGCCGGTTGGGTGGGGTGTTCGGAAGTGGGACCCATCCCTACGGCCGGTGCCACTATGTTGAACCTGGGGTCGGGGTGGGTGGTCAGCAAGATGGCCTCCGTAATGGCGGTCGGCACCGCCCCTGTCCTGTGTGGGGGGCACCCCAGCTGCTCGGCCTGCCCTTCCCTTCTTCCCCCTCCCATCACCCGGCCCTGTCTAGGCCCCCTGCTGCAGCCAGCACAGCCGGTGCTGGGGCCGGCAGCCCATAGTCACTCCACACCATCTGCTACCTCCTCTCTCTTGCTCAGCAGCCAGGACGGCAGGTTCATTATTTTTAAACCACAAAAGAAACACGCTGTCTGGAAATCGGCCCATTCGAGGCTCTGAATCGCGGAGTCCCTGGAGAATCGGGTGTCAGGCCCGCTAATGATACGCCTATTGTACTTTCAGGCCGCACGGTGAACGCCGGGTTTACGACGTTTGCCGCGTTTACAAATCCTGATTTGACGTCAAACTCGATTTCAGCGTCGGAAACTATTCTCCGCCCGATCGCATTTCCCGATTTCAGCATCAGCTAACAGAGAATCCAGCCCAAGATAATTACTTATTTGCTTAGTTTCAGCTCTATTATAGTGTATTTCAAAAACACTTCATTTTTGAGCATTCTGTGATATTTAAGAGCCATACCATTCCTGTCATCTCCCTGAGAGATAAAGCTGCTGCTTCTTGAGAATTGAACAGTTGCAGATCATCTTTTCTAAGGAGGGCTATTTCTCTGAGGTTTCAAGGTGGCACAATGGTTAGCGCTGCTGCCTCACAGTGCCAGAGACCTGGGTATGATTCTGGCCTTGGGTGTCTGTCTGTGTGGAGTTTTCAAGTTCTCGCCGTGTCTGCGTGGGTTTCCTCCGGGTGCTCTGGTTTCCTCCCACAGTCCAGGTTAGGTTACGGGGATTGGCCAAGGGAGTGGGCCTGTGTAGGCCCTCTTTCAGAGATTGGCCATGCTAAATAGCCCCTTAGTGTGCAAAGTTGGGCAGGTTAGGTGGGGTTACAGGGATAGGGCAGGGGGGAGCAAGCCTAGGTTAGGTGCTCTTTCAGAGGGTCTGTGCAGACTCGATGGGCTGAATTATGAGAATCCGCTGAATGCATATTTTAATGTTGGATCTTGTCCAGTGGGAGCGAATCCAGATTGCGACATCTCATGAGATTTATTAAATCTTGTGACACGTTTTGAGCATTGCAAATCTCACAAAAGGCCTCTCACGAGATTCAATGAGATTGCAGGCACCAGGTACGGCGTGATGAGGCTGTTGAATCATGCCCAGGGTATTGTTTAGAATAATTCAAGGAAGAATTTTAAAAAAGTGTTCCGAGTTAAAAAGACAAATGTAACAGACAGATTTGCCATGGGCAAGCAGATTTCAAGGTAAATCAAAGGTTTGATGCCATTTTCATAAAGTGTGGGAATCGAGAAATAGAGCAATTGTGAACAGTTTGTGCAGCAGTCAAGGAATCATAAATAAACTGTTGTAAAACCTGGATATTGGATTCGCTGTTAAAAGTGCGGGGGCAGCATGGTAGCATGGTGGTTAGCATAAATGCTTCACAGCACAGGGGGAGGGGGAGGGGGGAGGGGGGGGAGGGGGGGGTCGGGGAGGGGGGAGGGGGGGTTGTTGGGTTACGGGTATAGGATGGATACGTGGGTTTGAGTAGGGTGATCATTGCTCGGCACAACATTGAGGGCCGAAGGGCCTGTTCTGTGCTGTACTGTTCTATGTTCTATGTTCTATGTTCTAAGTGGCCCAGAGGCTTTGTTTAAAAGTATCATTTGAAAAACCTGGACTGGATTTCGTAATGCAAGTCACGAATGGAAAGCCTGATTGTGATTGATGATTTAAAACATGCTTTTGGGAGTGGCATTTGGAAGCTCTTATGTGACAATCACCTGGGGGATTCTGAGAAATCCACAGACACTAACTTGGATTCACAGCAAAGACTGTGGGCTGGATTCTCCGTTTGGGAGACTAAATCCCCGGTTTGCACTGAGTGCTGAGCTTGTGGCATTTGAGTGCTACAGTGAGAGTTTGGTGACTGAGGGAGTATAAGGGTTATTTAAAGTCTAGTATTTCTTTTATTTAGTTAATTAACTTAAAAGTTGCTGTTTGGTCTATAAGAAGGTGAATTTTGAATCAGCTTTAAACAAGGTTCTACTTGGACTTACTTGCAGCTGGAGCTTGTTAATTAGTTAATTGCATTAGGCCAGTTTTTAGAAGCTAGAGTCACAGTATAAATAGGGGCTAGATACAGTGCAGACTTTGTTTGCACTGAGTGCTGAGCTTGTGGCATTTGAGTGCTACAGTGAGAGTTTGGTGACTGAGGGAGTGCTGAGCTTGTGGCATTTGAGTGCTACAGTGAGAGTTTGGTGACTGAGGGAGTGCTGAGCTTGTGGCATTTGAGTGCTACAGTGAGAGTTTGGTGACTGAGGGAGTTAGGTGAGGAGGGAGTAAGGTACTCCTTTCATTTAATTTCCTATATTTATCAAAGAGCGTGAAGGGAACCAGGAGTTTAGAGTACAGCTGACTGGGAGCAGAGCCGGAGGGCGGAGGTCCAGTTGGTCCACAGGGCAGCTAATTCTGTAAAGTAAGAGGGGATGGAGGCTAGGGCAGTTGCATGCTCCTCCTGTAGGATGTGGGTGGTGAGGGATACCACTGGTGTCCCCGCTGACTATACCTGCGGGAAGTGCACCCAACTCCAGCTCCTCAGAGACCGTGTTAAGGTACTGGAGCTGGAGCTGGATGAACTTCGGATCATCCGGGAGGCAGAGGGGGTCATAGAGAAGAGTTACAGGGAGGTAGCCACACCAAAGGTACTGGACAAGAGTAGCTGGGTTACAGTCAGGGGAAAGAAAACTAACAGGCAGACAGTGCAGGGATCCCTCGTGGCCATTCCCCTTCAAAACAAGTATACCGTTTTGGATGCTGTTGGGGGGGATGACCTACCGGGGGAAGGCCCCAGCGGCCAGGTCTCTGGCACTGAGTCTGGCTCTGGGGCTCAGAAGGGAAGGGGGGAGCATAGAAAAGCAATAGTAATAGGAGATTCAATGGTTAGGGGAATAGATAGGAGATTCTGTGGTCGCGAGCGAGACTCCCGAAAGGTATGTTGCCTCCCGGGTGCCAGGGCCAGGGATGTCTCTGATCGTGTCTTCAGGATCCTGAAGGGGGAGGGTGAGCAGCCAGAAGTCGTGATGCACATTGGTACCAACGATGTAGGTAGGAAAAAGGGTGTGGAGGTAATAAACAAGTTTAGGGAGTTAGGCTGGAAGTTAAGGGCCAGGACAGACAGAGTTGTCATCTCTGGTTTGTTGCCGGTGCCACGTGATAGCGAGGCTAGGAATAGGGAGAGAGTGCAGTTGAACACGTGGCTGCAGGAATGGTGTAGGAGGGAGGGCTTCAGGTATTTGGATAATTGGAGCGCATTCTGGGGAAGGTGGGACCTGTACAAGCAGGACGGGTTGCATCTGAACCAGAGGGGCACCAATATCCTGGGGGGGAGGTTTTCTAGTACTCTTCGGGAGGGTTTAAACTAATTTGGCAGGGGAATGGGAACCGGATCTGTAGTCCAGCAACTAAGGTAGACGATAGTCAGGACGCCAAAGCACGTAGTGATGCAGTGGGGAAGGTAACAATGACAAAGGAGAGTACTTGCAGGCAAGGAGATGGGTTGAAGTGTGTATACTTTAATGCAAGAAGCATCAGGAATAAGGTGGGTGAACTTAAGGCATGGATCGGTACTTGGGACTACGATGTGGTGGCCATCACGGAAACTTGGATAGAAGAGGGCCAGAAATGGTTGTTGGAGGTCCCTGGTTATAGATGTGTCAATAAGATTAGGGAGGGTGGTAAAAGAGGTGGGGGGGTGGCATTGTTAATTAGAGATAGTATAACAGCTGCAGAAAGGCAGTTCGAGGGGGATCTGCCTACTGAGGTAATATGGGTTGAAGTTAGAAATAGGAAAGGAGCAGTCACCTTGTTGGGAGTGTTCTATAGGCCCCCCAATAGCAGCAGAGATGTGGAGGAACAGATTGGGAAACAGATTCTGGAAAGGTGCAGAAGTCACAGGGTAGTAGTCATGGGCGACTTCAACTTCCCAAACATTGAGTGGAAACTCTTTAGATCAAATAGTTTGGATGGGGTAGTGTTTGTGCAGTGTGTCCAGGAAGCTTTTCTAACACAGTATGTAGATTGTCCGACCAGAGGGGAGGCCATATTGGATTTAGTACTTGGTAATGAACCAGGGCAGGTGATAGATTTGTTAGTGGGGGAGCATTTTGGAGGTAGTGACCACAATTCTGTGACTTTCACTTTAGTAATGGAGAGGGATAGGTGCGAGCAACAGGGCAAGGTTTATAATTGGGGGAAGGGTAAATACAATGCTGTCAGACAAGAATTGAAGTGCAGAAGTTGGGAACATAGGCTGTCAGGGAAGGACACAAGTGAAATGTGGAACTTGTTCAAGGATCAGGTACTGCGTGTCTTTGATATGTATGTCCCTGTCAGGCAGGGAAGAGATGGTCGAGTGAGGGAACCATGGTTGACAAGAGAGGTTGAATGTCTTGTTAAGAGGAAGAAGGAGACTTATGTAAGGCTGAAGAAACAAGGTTCAGACAGTGCGCTGGAGGGATACAAGATAGCCAGGAGGGAACTGAAGAAAGGGATTAGGAGAGCTAAGAGAGGGCATGAAAAATCTTTGGCGGGTAGGATCAAGGAAAACCCCAAGGCCTTTTACACATATGTGAGAAATATGAGAATGACTAGAGTGAGAGTAGGTCCGATTAAGGACAGTAGCGGGAGATTGTGTATTGAGTCTGAAGAGATAGGAGAGGTCTTGAACAAGTATTTTTCTTCAGTATTTACAAATGAGAGGGGCCATATTGTTGGAGAGGACAGCGTGAAGCAGATTGATAAGCTTGAGGAGATACTTGTCAGGAAGGAAGATGTGTTGCGCGTTTTGAAAAACTTGAGGATAGACAAGTCCCCCGGGCCTGACGGGATATATCCAAGGATTCTATGGGAAGCAAGAAATGAAATTGCAGAGCCGTTGGCAATGATCTTTTCGTCCTCGCTGTCAACAGGGGTGGTACCAGAGGATTGGAGAGTGGCGAATGTCGTGCCCCTGTTCAAAAAAGGGAATAGGGATAACCCTGGGAATTACAGGCCAGTTAGTCTTACTTCGGTGGTAGGCAAAGTAATGGAAAGGGTACTGAGGGATAGGATTTCTGAGCATCTGGAAAGGCATTGCTTGATTAGGGATAGTCAGCACGGATTTGTGAGGGGTAGGTCTTGCCTTACAAGTCTTATTGAATTCTTTGAGGAGGTGACCAAGCATGTGGATGAAGGTAAAGCAGTGGATGTAGTGTACATGGATTTTAGTAAGGCATTTGATAAGGTTCCCCATGGTAGGCTTATGCAGAAAGTAAGGAGGCATGGGATAGTGGGAAATTTGGCCAGTTGGATAACAAACTGGCTAACCGATAGAAGACAGAGAGGTGTGGTGGATGGCAAATATTCAGCCTGGAGTCCAGTTATCAGTGGCGTACCGCAGGGATCAGTTCTGGGTCCTCTGCTGTTTGTGATTTTCATTAACGACTTGGATGAGGGAGTTGAAGGGTGGGTCAGTAAATTTGCAGATGATACGAAGATTGGTGGAGTTGTGGATAGTGAGGAGGGCTGTTGTCGGCTTCAAAGAGACATAGATAGAATGCAGAGCTGGGCTGAGAAGTGGCAGATGGAGTTTAACCCTGACAAGTGTGAGGTTGTCCATTTTGGAAGGACAAATCTGAATGCGGAATACAGGGTTAATGGTAGGGTTCTTGGCAATGTGGAGGAGCAGAGAGATCTTGGGGTCTATGTTCATTGTTCTTTGAAAGTTGCCACTCAAGTGGATAGAGCTGTGAAGAAGGCCTATGTTGTGCTAGCGTTCATTAGCAGAGGGATTGAATTTAAGAGCCGTGAGGTGATGATGCAGCTGTACAAAACCTTGGTCAGGCCACATTTGGAGTACTGTGTGCAGTTCTGGTCACCTCATTTTAGGAAGGATGTGGAAGCTTTGGAAAAGGTGCAAAGGAGATTTACCAGGATGTTGCCTGGAATGGAGAGTAGGTCATACGAGGAAAGATTGAGGGTGCTGGGCCTTTTCTCATTAGAACGGAGAAGGATGAGGGGCGACTTGATAGAGGTTTATAAGATGATCAGGGGAATAGATAGAGTAGACAGTCAGAGACTTTTTCCCCGGGTGGAACACACCATTACAAGGGGACATAAATTTAAGATAAATGGTGGAAGATATAGAGGGGATGTCAGAGGTAGATTCTTTACCCAGAGAGTAGTGGGGGCATGGAATGCACTGCCTGTGGTAGTAGTTGAGTCGGAAAATTTATGGACCTTCAAGCGGCTATTGGATAGGTACTTGGATTAGGGTAGAATAAGGGAGTGTAGGTTAACTTCTTAAGGGCAGCACGGTAGCATTGTGGATAGCACAATTGCTTCACAGCTCCAGGGTCCCAAGTTCGATTTCGACTTGGGTCACTGTCTGTGTGGAGTCTGCACATCCTCCCCGTGACTGCGTGGGTTTCCTCCGGGTACTCCGGTTTCCTCCCACAGTCCAAAGATGTGCAGGTTGGGTGGATTGGCCATGACAAATTGTCCAAAATTCTATGATTAACCTAGGACAAAAGTTCGGCGCAACATCGTGGGCCGAAGGGCCTGTTCTGTGCTGTATTTCTCTATTTATCTATCCCCATGCTGGCATGAAAACGGTGTTTTACGTCAGGAAAACTGGTGAAAAACGGCCACTGATTCCCTGGTCCGGGGGAGGGGGGGAGGGGGTTGTTGTGTTACGGGTATAGGGTGGATACGTGGGTTTGAGTAGGGTGATCATTGCTCGGCACAACATCGAGGGCCGAAGGGCCTGTTCTGTGCTGTACTGTTCTAAAAACATATAAATGGGCTAGCAATCGTGCCATGTGGATCTAGTGCGATTACAACTTACGTCGGCGTCGGATTCGCTGTGCTTATAGAATTTACAGTGCAGAAGGAGGCCATTCGGCTCATCGGGTCTGCACCGGCTCTTGGAAAGAGCACCCCACCCAAGGTCAACACCTCCACCCTATCCCCATAACCCAGTAACCCCACCCAACACTAAGGACAATTTATCATGGCCAATCCACCTAACCTGCACATCTTTGGACTGTGGGAGGAAACCGGAGCCCACGGAGGAAACCCACGCACACACGGGGAGGATGTGCAGACTCCGCACAGACAGTGACCCAAACCGGAATCGAACCTGGGACCCTGGAGCTGTGAAGCGATTGTGCTATCCACAATGCTACCGTGCTGCCCGTGATTGGCACTTGAGAGCCGAATAAGCCACAGCTGCATTTCAGCACTTCACTCACCGCACACTCTCATTCCAACCACGAAGATGCCACCCTGGAGAGCGATCCCGAGATTTGCAGATACAGAGTTGGAGATACCACTGGATTCCATGGAAGAGAGGCGGGACACCCTGTTTCCTGGGTTGGGAAGGCGGCTACAACCGGCCAACGTCAACTGGGCCTTGGTGCAAGTGCCGTGGGCCCCACTGCAAGGATCGGGCAGCAATGTCAGAAGAAACTGCACAACCTCTTCAGGGTGGGCCAGGTGAGCCACAATCTCCGTGCCTCTGGCACCACCCCCATCCCACATCGTTATGCTCTCCTTAATTTGCTCTGTTTTAATTATGCTAGCTCAAGAGTCGCCAGGTATCCTTTCAATACCGCCACACTGTTCAAAACCGAATACTGATCAAAGACTCAGTACACCAGTTAGTAAGTTCGAAATCAATGCTCATTTATTTACATACACACAATCAGTTATACTCATGCACAAACTCTACTCACTAAACTACAACTACTTGGCCACAGTTAATTGGACCATGTCCTAATCATTTGTATTGATTTCTCCAATAAAGGGGTCGTTGCTTGATCATTGGGTGGGCCCTAGGTGACCGTTGTTTTAGTCTCCACTGGCGCCGGGGAGTCTGCCCTGGTACCGATTGCTTAAATGTTTCTCTTTTGTGCCTGGAGATAGCTCATTACTATGCAAATAGCTTGTAATATCGGTTTTGTTTGGGAGCTGCAAACTCCAATCCACAGCAAACCTTGCACCTGCTTGTTTTCCCTTTACTCTTTGCAAGTGTCCATTTTGAAATCGGGACATGGCCACCCCAGGTGGCTACACCACACACTCCACCCCACCCCTCACCCATCAGGCTCCCCCACCACCATGCAGCACCCACCAGTAGGCAGTGCTGTGTTAGGATGGACAACTCCCCTGGCCAGACTGTTGTCAATCCTTTGTCTGCTCTGTGTTTACATTTTAACCCCTGTCCTGTTGACTGCCTTTAATTTACAGTTCCTGCTGGCTACTGCCACACTGAGACTTTTGCTTAAACTACAGACTTTGGGCCAACTGAAACACCCCTGGTCTAATGGACTAGCCAGGAATCCCCATTTGGGTTGTGTGGCAGAGCCCATGATGGCAGTTTGATAGATTTGGCAGGAAGATAATTAGTTGGTCTGGTAAGCTAAGTCATCTCCTGTTATTGATTGTGATTGGTGGAGTCATTCTTACGTAAGAAAGGCAGGTCACGTGAAGAGTCATTTTGTCCTGTGTTCTGTGACAAGAAATTCAGCCAGGAAGCAGCTGGAAAGCATTCTGGATCTGCTCTCATATCTCATATTTTTTTAATAAAACTCCTAGTAAGACCTGTGAAGGCACTTCTATTTAAAAGAAAGACAGAAAGGTGGAGCTGTGAAGGGAACTTCTGGAATGAACGATTGCAGTTAGTTTCTCACCAGGTCTGTACTACTATAACCCTCTGTCTGAATGGCTGGGAAGAACCCTAATGAGAACTCTCTTTATAATGCAGCTAGAGTTCCTGAACACAGAACAGGCAAAGGGAAAATTCTGTAAAATTCTCAGGTATAAAACTCCAGTGATATCTCAGGAGATGGAGGTTCCCCCTGATGGTCGGACATCAGGGGCGGCATTCTCCCCTACCCGGCGGGGCGGGGGTTCCCAGCGTAGGGGAGTGGAGCCAACCACTACAGCACCTTTGAGGGCTAGGCCCGCGCCGGAGCGGTTGGCACCACGCTGACTGGCGCCAAAACCGGCACCAGCGGCCTTCGCCGGTTCGCGCATGCGCCGGTGGTGACGTCAGCGGCACCTGCCACTGACGTCACCACTGGCGTATGCGCGCTGGGGGATTCTCTTCTGCCTCTGCCATGGCGGAGGCCGTGGCGGCGGCGGAAGAGAAAGAGTGCCCCCAAGGCACTGGGCACCAATCCCGGGCCTGGCCACCGTGGGGGCACCCCCCCAGGGTCTGATCGTCCCGCGCCTCCCTCAGGAACCCGGGGGCCCGTTCGCGCCACCGATCCCGCCGCCACCAGAGGTGGTTCAAACCACGGCGGCGGGAGAGGCCTCCCAGCGGCGGGACTTCGGCCCATCACGGGCCGGAGAATCGCCACAGGGGCCTCGCCGATCGGCGCGGACGTCACACCGATCGGCGGGGCGTGATTCCCGCCCCCGCCAATTCCCGGGTGGCGGAGAATTTCTGCCACGGTGGGGGCTGGATTTTCGGCGGCCCCGGGCGATTCTCCAACCCTGCTGGGGGTCGGAGAATTTCGCCCCAGAATTGTGCTGATCTGAATCTCCTGTGTAAAGCTCCATCTGGTGGTCAAAGTTCAGAATTGCACCGAACTGAATCTCTTGCATAAATCAATTCCCCAGAGGTTCACATTTGGAAAACACTGGTGCCTTAGAGGCCGCAACCAAAGCAGCGAGGATTAACCTCAAACCTTTTCTTTTTTTTTTATAAATTTAGATTACCCAATTATTTTTTCCAATTAAGGGGCAATTTAGCATGGCCAATCCACCTACTCTGCACATTTTTGGGTTGTGGGGGCGAAACCCACGCAGACACGGGGAGAATGTGCAAACTCCACACGGACAGTGACCCAGAGCCGGGATCGAACCTGGGACCTCAGCGCCGTGAGGCGATTGTGCTAACCACTAGGCCACTGTGCTGCCCTACCTCAAACCTGTTCTATTCATTCCCATTATTCTAACCCATTTCCTATCTCCTGACCATCTGGCTGTTTTGTGTGTGTCTGAGTGGAGAGTGGGATTGTTTTTTTGTGACTAGGTAGACTAGCAGACCAGAGTGCCAGTTATTTCCTTTATATTTAGAAAAAACTTAAAATTTCGAAGTGCCCAATTCTTTTTTTCCCAATTAGCCAATCCAGCCTATCTTGCACATCTTTGGGTTGCAGTGGTGAAACCCACACAGACACAGGGAGGATGTGCAAACTCCACTCGGACAGTGATCCGGGGCCAGCTCCGCATTGAGGGAGTGACACCCCATCATGCGCCGGTGCTCATTGGGGAACAAAAGTCCGGTCGATCACTGAGAATCTCAGAATCACAGAATAATACAGCATAGAAGAGGCCGTTCGGCCCATCAAACCTGCACCAACTTATGAGAATCATCTAACTGCCAGCATTTAGCCCATATTCTTGAAAGCGAGAGCCTTCTCCCGCGGATGGAGGTGGCTAGCACGAGGGGACATAGCCTTAAATTGAGGGGTAATAGATATAGGACAGAGGTCAGAGGTGGGTTTTTTACGCAAAGAGTGGTGAGGCCGTGGAATGCCCTACCTGCAACAGTAGTGAACTCGCCAACATTGAGGGCATTTAAAAGTTTATTGGATAAGCATATGGATGATAAGGGCATAGTGTAGGTTAGATGGCCTTTAGTTTTTTTCCATGTCGGTGCAACATCGAGGGCCGAAGGGCCTGTACTGCGCTGTATCGTTCTATGTTCTATGTTAATGAAGTGCAAGTGCTCATCCAGCTATTTTTTAAAGGATGTGAGCCAATCCGCCTTTACCACCCTCCAAGGCAGTGCATTCCAGACCATCACCACTCTGGGTAAAAAGGTTTTTCCTCAAATCCCCTCTAAACCTCCTTAGAGACTGATAGAAAAGGTGAAGTCACACAGGATCAGAGGTGAGCTGGCAAGAAGGATACAGAATTGGCTAGGTCATAGAAGGCAGAGAGTAGCAACGGAAGGGTGCTTTTCTGCTTGGAGGGCTGTGGCTAGTGGTGTTCCGCAGAGATCAGTGCTGGGACCTTTGCTGTTCGGAGTATATATAAATGATTTGGAGGAATATGTAACTGGTCTGATTAGTAAGTTTGCAGACGACACAAAGGCTGGTGGAATTGCGGATAGCGATGAGGTCTGTCAGAGGACACAGCAGGATTTACATCGTTTGGAGACTTGGGCAGAGAGATGGCAGATGGAGTTTAATCCGGACAAATGTGAGGTAATACATTTTAGAAGGTCTAATGGAGGTAGGGAATATACAGTGAATGGTAGAACCCTCAAGAGTATTGAAAGTTAGAGAGATCTAGGTGTACAGGTCCACAGGTCACTGAAAGGGTTAACACAGGTGGAGAAGGTAGTCAAGAAGGCATACGACATGCTTGCCTTCATTGGCCGGGGCATTGAGTATAAGAATTGGCAAGTCATGTTGCAGCTGTATAGAACCTTAGTTAGGCCACACTTGGAGTAGTGTTCAATTTTGGTCGCCACACTACCAGAAGGATGTGGAGGCTTTAGAGCAGGTGCAAAAGAGATTTACCAGGATGTTGCCTGGTATGGAGGGCATTAGCTATGAGGAGCGGTTGAATAAACTTCGTTTGTTCTCACTGGACCGACGGAGGTTGAGGGGCGACCTCATAGAGGTCTACAAAATTATGAGGGGCATAGACAGAGTGGATAGTCAGAGGCTTTTCCCCAGGGTAGAGGGGTCAATTACTAGGGGGCATAGATTTAAGGTGCGAGGGGCAAGGTTTAGAGTACGAGGCAAGTTTTTTACACAGAGGGTAGTGCGTCCCTGGAACTCGCTGCCGGTGGAGGTGCTGGAAGCAGGGACGATAGTGATGTTTAAGGGGCATCTTGGCAAATACATGAATCGGATGGGAATAGAGGGATACAGACCCAGGAAGTGTAGAGGATTTTAGTTTATACGGGCAGCATGGTCGGCACAGGCTGGGAGGGCCGAAGGACCTGTTCATGTGCTGTAGTTTTCTTTATTCTTTGTTAACGGATTACTCAGTGTTGTATTCTTTGGGGGTTGTATTTGAATTAATGGTTGCTAAGATGTTGATTGTATGTTTTAAAAAGGTTAACTTGAGTTCATAGAATAAACATTGTTTTGCTTTTCAAAAAATACTTTTCCATTTCTGCTGTACCAGACCTGTAGAGTGGGCCGTGTGCTCCCCATACCACAATCTATTAAAAGTTGTGCATCAGGTGAACTCCATGATACACTCTGAGGTTCTTTAAACCTTGGCCCATAACACTGTTCTGCAAGGTCCTCCTCGAGAAGCCTCAATGCATCCGTTAGGGCTGCGGTGACCGGGCAGATGGCAACCACACATGGCTGTACACCCAAGACCATTTTCTGCAGGTGGTAAATGGCAGACATGTTGACATGTTGGCATGGTGAGCACTCCTGTGCCCAACCAGGTCCAACTGGTGGGGCATCCGCCCCGGGACAGCAATGTGCTGGGGGTGTAGCAAGGGCCATGGTGCAGGCATCCGCTTTTCGGGGTGCGATCTGCTCTTCCCCTGTTACCCCTGCAGTGGGGCAGCACCTTAGATGGGTGCACCAAGGGGTGCCACCACCTGATGCATCATTGGCTGCTCTGGACCACGTCCATTCCGTTGATGGGTCTGGGGGTTCCTGTGGGGGGAGGCCTGGGTGGGTTTGGCATCCATATGGCCGGTAGCATTCTGCACCTTTATGGGATGCAGTGGGCAGCCAGATGGCCATGACAATGACGGTCCTTTACCGGACATGTCAGTCCCGGGATGGCACCCCAGGCCCATGGCCCATTTCTTGCTACTCCCCCTGGCCCTGGCAAATGTGATCCCCTCCCCCCACCACCCCGCCCCGGTCAGCGACACAACTGTCAGCCAACCAATGTGTCTTTGGAAACTTTTCTACCATTCCCACCTCCTCTCTCTCCCTCAGCAGCCCCGATGCCTGGTTCCCATTTTTAAATACCACTAGCGAGTCACGCCGGCTTCACGTCCGCCTGGCAGAGGCGGAGCATCGCGGGAGGCCGGTGACTAGCAGGTCGGGCTTGTTAATGATATGTTAACAGGTGCTACTGCATGATTTGCATTCCCACGTCGGCGCGGGGGAGTGGAACACATTCACGCTGTTATTGAGGCACTGGGCGACCTGGCGCCGCCCTCAATTTTTGGGTGACGCCCAATCCCTACCTATCGTGATTTGCAATTCCTGCGTTGCTGGACGGAGACTCCTTGCTCACTGTCCTTTGAGCCCGTGCTCCATTCTGGAGTCTGCCTGTCCAGTTGTAACATCAACTGGGACAAAAGAGGAGGCTCTTGCAGGATTTCAAACTATGGAGATAGGGTTATTGGTTGCTGATTAGGAATAATTTGTTGCAATATTTTGAAAATGTTGCATGGAAAAACTTAGTGCGATATTCTCCGCTCCCGATAAAAATCGGGATGGCCGTTGTGAAATCGGCCGAGGTTCACGACGGCCTCGGGGCCCGCTCCCCGCACCTAATTCACCCCCACCCGGGGGGCTAGGAGCGGGCCTCCGCCTTTCCCGGCCGCAACCTTGTCGCGCCGGAAATGATACACAAAACGGCGCATTTGTGAGGTCATCCACGCATGCGGTGGCCGTCTTTCTCCTCAGCCGCCCGGCAAGACGTGGCAGCTTGATCTTGCCGGGCGGCGGAGGGGAAAGAGTGCGTCTGTTTTGGACGCTGGCCACCGATCGCGGGCCTGTCCTCTCCCGAGCACAGTCGCGGTGCTCCCGTGCCAATCGGGCCCCTAGATGCCCCAAACGGGCATCTGGCGCCCGTTTCACGAATGCAGCGACCAGGTGTGGTTGCTGCCGTGGTGAAACGGGCGTGAAGGGCTGGCCGCTCGGCCCATCAGGCTCGGATAATCGCCGTTCGCCGTAAGAAACGGCGAGCGGCGATTTTTCCAAGCGGGGGGTGGGGTGGGGGGGGGGGGGGGGGGGGGGGGGGGGTGAATCGCTGGGGTCGCCAGGATTCACCAGTAAAAATGTCGGGAGGCCCTCCCGCGATTCTTCCACACCGCGTGGGGAGCGGAGAATTCCGCCCTTGGTCTGGGATTCATTGTTAAATGGTGGGATCTGTGAATCCTTAAATGTGTAAATGAGGTACTGGACAAAGAAATCTGAGTTACGTGAGGTTTATTGTATGGGTTAGAATCCAAAATGGTGTTGGACATTTTTAGGACTTTCCTAAAGATGGAAGATGTAACTCTGATTGGTTTACAGAAAGCGTCAGTTCACTGAATTGACAGATGAATTGGAATTGAGATTACCTGCAGGGGTAAGAAAGCTGACATCACTGAAAGTTACCAAAACATTTAACATCTCACTGGTTGTCTGATAAATCAAGTTCTCTGAAAAATCAGGCCATTGAATGAGCTAAAATTCAATTACACATGAAACAATCAGAAATAAGGGAAAAAGCGAAAGAAATAGGAATAAAAAAATGTGAAATTCAGGAAAAAGAGAGCTTTTCAAAAGGAATTGGAAATGGAGCAGTTAGCAATGGCAGAAAGTGAAAAGGTAAAAGAGAGCATTTCAGCTTAAAATGCAAAAAGTTATAAAAGTTTACTCTCAAGCAGATTGAGGAAGGACATAGTTTTAGACATGAACCTAGTCAGGAGATGTTTAAATTTATACAAGCTGGTCCAAAATTTGAGGGAAAGGACGTGGAAGCATTTTTATTTCTTTTGAAATGGTAGCTAAACAGATGAAATGACCGAAAGAAATTAGGACTTTATTTTTATCAAGTAGACTGGTAGTTAGAGCTAGTGAAGTGTATGCTTCTTTGTCGGAAGAGGTATCTGTAGATTATGATGTAATAAAGAAAACTATCCTAACTGCATATGGGTTGGTTCTTGAGGTGCACAGGCAGCAATTTCAAAACACACGAAAACAGCCTGGACAAACTGATATTAAATTCAAGACAGTGAAGCAAAATGATTTTGATGGTTGGATATAGGCATTAAAGATAGAGAAAATGTATGAAGCCCTGAGAGAGGTGATTCGTTTAAAAGGATTTAAAGGTTTGGGGTGAATCCTGAAGAACTGGGAGCTTCGGTTTCCTCCCACAGTCCAAAGATGTGCAGGTTAGGTGGATTGGCCATGCTAAATTGCCCCTTGGTATTCAAAAGTATAGGTGGGGTTACTGGGTTATGGAGATAGAGTGGGGGGCATGGGCCTAGGAAGCAGAAGAAAAAGAAATGGCTGTTAAAACTGTAGCAGTGGTTCAGGTGAAACATGCTCCTTCAGAATCAATATGAAAGTTCAGAGATTATTTGAATACTGGTGAAGGAAGTCAGGCTATTTGAAGTTCTGGATGTTTTGTTTCAAAGGGAGAATTTTTCGCTTAGTCATCTAACAAAATAAATAAACAAATTATAATTGTAGGGGATACAGGAGCAGATAAATCAGATCAAACAGGAAAATGTTTTAGTAAGGGGTATTAAGGGAAGGGTGAATTGTTTCTTTGTTATAGAGTGATAGAGTCATACAGCACAGAAGTGTCCCTTCAACAGGTCGAGCCTGCACTGACAAAACTACACTAAGTCTACACCAATCCCACTTTCCAGTACTTGGCTGCTCACTCAACCTGGCCGCCCTGAGGAGGTTGTGCAGTTTTTTGTAGCACTGCTTTTTTGGGGCAACACGGTAGCATGGTGGTTAGCATAAATGCTTCACAGCTCCAGGGTCCCAGGTTCGATTCCCGGCTGGGTCACTGTCTGTGCGGAGTCTGCACGTCCTCCCCGTGTGTGCGTGGGTTTCCTCCGGGTGCTCCGGTTTCCTCCCACAGTCCAAAGTTGTGTGGGTTAGGTGGATTGGCTATGCTAAATTGCCCATAGTGTCCTAAAAAGTAAAGGTTGGGGTTGGGGTGGGGGGGGGATTGTTGGGTTACGGGTATAGGGTGGATACGTGGGTTTGAACTAATGTGGCAGGGGGATGGGAACCAATGCTGGAAGTTGGAAGGTAGTAAAACAGGGACAGAAACAAAAGGAAGTAAGGGGAAAAGTGCAAGGCAGAGAAGACATAGTCAGAAATCCATAAGGGCGACAGTACAAGGTACAGTGACTGAGGGGAGCACAGTGAATAGGCCCAGTAATAACAAAAGGAATAAAACTGGAGATGTTAAGATTCAAAACAGAGGTAAAAAAAACAACATAAGTGTACTTTACCTGAATGCTCGTAGTATTCGGAATAAAGTAAATGAGTTGGTGGCACAAATCATCGTAAATGACTATGATTTAGTGGCCATTACTGAAACATGGTTAAAGGATGGTCACGACTGGGAGTTAAATATCCGAGGGTATCAAACTATTCGGAAGGACAGAGTGGATGGTAAGGGAGGTGGTGTTGCTCTGTTATTTAAGGATGACATCCGGGCAATAGTAAGGGATGACATTGGTGCTATGGAGGATAAGGTTGAATCCATTTGGGTGGAAATCAGGAATAGTAAGGCGAAAAAGTCACTGATAGGAGTAGTCTACAGGCCACCAAATAGTAACGAGATGGTGGGGCAGGCAATAAACAAAGAAATAACTGATGCATGTAGAAATGGTACAGCAGTTATCATGGGGGATTTTAATCTACATGTCGATTGGTTTAACCAGGTCGGTCAAGGCAACCGTGAGGAGGAGTTTATAGAATGTATCCGCGATAGTTTCCTAGAACAGTATGTAATGGAACCTACGAGGGAACAAGCGGTCCTAGATCTTGTCCTGTGTAATGAGACAGGATTGATTCATGATCTCATAGTTAGGGATCCTCTCGGAAGGAGCGATCACAATATGGTGGAATTTAAAATACAGATGGAGGGTGAGAAAGTAAAATCAAATACTAGTGTTTTGTGTTTAAACAAAGGACATTACAAGGGGATGAGAGAAGAACTAGCTAAGGTAGACTGGGAGCTAAGACTTTATGGTGGAACAGTTGAGGAACAGTGGAGAACCTTCCAAGCGATTTTTCACAGTGCTCAGCAAAGGTTTATACCAACAAAAAGGAAGGACGGAAGAAAGAGGGAAAATCGACCGTGGATATCTAAGGAAATAAGGGAGAGTATCAAATTGAAGGAAAAAGCATATAAAGTGGCAAAGATTGCTGGGAGATTAGAGGACTGGGAAATCTTTAGGGGGCAACAGAAAGCTACTAAAAAAGCTATAAAGAAGAGTAAGATAGAGTATGAGAGTAAACTTGCTCAGAATATAAAAACAGACAGTAAAAGTTTTTACAAATATATATGACAAAAAAGAGTGGCTAAGGTAAATATTGGTCCTTTAGAGGATGAGAAGGGAGTTTTAATAATGGGAAATGAGGAAATGGCTGAGGAACTGAACAGGTTTTTTGGGTCGGTCTTCACAGTGGAAGACACAAATAACATGCCAGCGACTGATAGAAATGAGGCTATGACAGGTGAGGACCTTGAGAGGATTGTTATCACTAAGGAGGGAGTGATGGGCAAGCTAATGGGGCTAAAGGTAGACATGTCTCCTGGCCCTGATGGAATGCATCCCAGAGTGCTAAAAGAGATGGCTAGGGAAATTGCAGATGCACTAGTGATAATTTACCGAAATTCACTAGACTCTGGGGTGGTCCCGGTGGATTGGAAATTAGCAAACGTGACGCCACTGTTTAAAAAAGGAGGTAGGCAGAAAGCAGGAAATTATAGGCCAGTGAGTTTAACTTCGGTAATAGGGAAGATGCTGGAATCTATCATCAAGGAAGAAATTGCGAGGCATCTGGATAGAAATTGTCCCATTGGGCAGACGCAGCATGGGTTCGTTAAAGGCAGGTCATGCCTAACTAATTTAGTGGAATTTTTTGAGGACATTACCAGTGCAGTAGATAACGGGGAGCCGATGGATGTGGTATATCTGGATTTCCAGAAAGCCTTTGACAAGGTGCCACACAAAAGGTTGCTGCATAAGATAAAGATGCATGGCATTAAGGGTAAAGTAGTAGCATGGATAGAGGATTGGTTAATTAATAGAAAGCAAAGAGTTGGGATAAATGGGTGTTTCTCTGGTTGGCAATCAGTAGCTAGTGGTGTCCCTCAGGGATCCGTGTTGGGCCCACAATTGTTCACAATTTACATTGATGATTTGGAGTTGGGGACCAAGGGCAATGTGTCCAAGTTTGCAGATGACACTAAGATGAGTGGTAAAGCGAAAAGTGCAGAGGATACTGGAAGTCTGCAGAGGGATTTGGATAGGTTAGGTGAATGGGCTCGGGTCTGGCAGATGGAATACAATGTTGACAAATGTGAGGTTATCCATTTTGGTAGGAATAACAGAAAACGGGATTATTATTTAAACGATAAAATATTAAAGCATGCCGCTGTTCAGAGAGACTTGGGTGTGCTAGTGCATGAGTCACAGAAGGTTGGTTTACAAGTGTAACAG
Source organism: Scyliorhinus canicula (assembly GCF_902713615.1). NCBI lineage: Eukaryota > Metazoa > Chordata > Chondrichthyes > Carcharhiniformes > Scyliorhinidae > Scyliorhinus > Scyliorhinus canicula. The sequence goes on from NC_052146.1 coordinate 170,274,706, forward strand.
GTGATTAAGAAGGCAAATGGAATTTTGTCCTTCATTGCTAGAGGGATGGAGTTTAAGACTAGGGAGGTTATGTTGCAATTGTATAAGGTGTTAGTGCGGCCACACCTGGAGTATTGTGTTCAGTTTTGGTCTCCTTACTTGAGAAAGGACGTACTGGCACTGGAGGGTGTGCAGAGGAGATTCACTAGGTTAATCCCAGAGCTGAAGGGGTTGGATTATGAGGAGAGGTTGAGTAGACTGGGACTGTACTAGTTGGAATTTAGAAGGATGAGGGGGGATCTTATAGAAACATTTAAAATTATGAAGCGAATAGATAGGATAGATGCGGGCAGGTTGTTTCCACTGGCGGGTGACAGCAGAACTAGGGGGCATAGCCTCAAAATAAGGGGAAGTAGATTTAGGACTGAGTTTAGGAGGAACTTCTTCACCCAAAGGGTTGTGAATCTATGGAATTCCTTGCCCAGTGAAGCAGTTGAGGCTCCTTCATTACATGTTTTTAAGGTAAAGATAGATAGTTTTTTGAAGAATAAAGGGATTAAGGGTTATGGTGTCCCGGCCGGAAAGTGGAGCTGAGTCCACAAAAGATCAGCCATGATCTAATTCAATGGCGGAGCAGGCTCGAGGGGCCAGATGGCCTACTCCTGCTCCTAGTTCTTATGTTCTTATGTTTGAGTAGGGTGATCATTGTTCGGCACAACATTGAGGGCCGAAGGGCCTGTTCTGTGCTGCACTGTTCTATGTTCTATGTGCTGTCTGGTCTTGGAGGTGGGCCCCACGGAGCACATAGCCTCTGCCACCTGCGCTCAGGCCGTGGCAGTGGGTGGCATCCTCCTTCCCACCCCGAGGTACAGGGTAGCCCGTCTCTCCTCCATGGCGTCCGGCAGGGTCTCGAGCTCAGCATCCGTGAACCAGGGTGCCACTCTCAGTGCTGCCATCATGTTTTCTGGATGAGTGTGTGGGGAGTGGAGTGCGAACATGCGGCTGCAGCTTTTCACCCTCTCGAGTGTCAATCGTGACCCCGGCAAATCCAACACCGTTTTTCATTGGAATCGCTCGTGTTCCACATGGCACCGGTGCTGGCCCATTAACCGTTGTTGAATTGCCCCAGGAGCGGCACCAATTTTGCTGTCGTAGAAGTCCACTAACTCTATTCGGACATATACAGGGAATTGTTAGACTGGGAAGGGGCCCCTATCAGAGAGATGAAGAGGAAGTGGGAAGAGGAGCTAGGAGGGGAGCTGGAAACTGAACTGTGGGAAAAAGCCTTGAAAAAGGTAAATGCAGCCTCGTCCTGTGCTAGACTTAGCTTGATTCAGTTCTAGGTAGTCCACAGGGCCCACATAACGGTAGCTCGGATGAGTAGGTTCTTCGAGGAGGTGGAGGGCAGATGTGGGCGGTGTGGGGGTAGCCTGGCCAACCATGTTCATATGTTTTGGGCATGTCTGAAACTGAGGGAATTCTGGCAGGGATTTGCAGATGTTATGTCGGAAGTCCTGGAAGGTAGGGTAACTCTGAGTCCAGAATTAGCAATATTCGGAGGATCCGGGGGCAAAGGGGTGGGGAGGGAGGCCGATATCCTGGCCTTCTCCTCCCTAGTGACCCGGAGACGGATCTTGCTGAGATGGAGGGACACGGAGCCTCCAAAGTCAGGAGTGTGGGTCAGCGATATGGTAGAGTTTCTCAGTCTGGAGAAAATCAAGTTCACTCTAAGAGGATCAACACAGGGAGTCGCCCTGAGTTGGCGGCCGTTCATCGATTTCTTTATCAAAAACTGAACGTGAGCAGTAAGGGGGGATGGGAAAAGGTGAGGGGGAGGAAAACAGGAGGCAGGGTAATGTTAAATAAGGACAGGGAATTTAGTATGCGGGTAACTGGGGACAGGGCGGAGAAGTGGGGTACGTGGTTTATTGTTTGTTATTTGACGGGTTTTTTGGCACGTCGACCCGCGCGGTTGTTTTAGAAATGTCAATTATGTTAAATTGTAAAAATTACAAATGCTTCAAGAAAATATTAAAAAAAGAATTCCACCAATTCTGCCCTTGCGTCAACACATACTTCGTCTTACTCACTAATTTTTCGAAATTACTTCGTCTTGAAAGATACTTCTCTTACCTTAATTTAGTCTCATTGTCTAATTCTATTTCAACCTACTTATCATTGTATCATTTAGTATAATTACGTGTCACTTTATTTTGCTGGCTCTGACTTTTACTTATCCCTGTTGCTTCTCAGTTAATTCTTTAATATTACAACTTTTTTAATTTACTACTTTTTTAAAATAAATTTAGAGTACCCAATTCATTTTTTCCAATTAAGGGGCAATTTTAGCGTGGCCAATCCACCTACCCTGCACATCTTTTGGGTTGTGGGGGGGCAAAACCCACGCAAACACGGGGAGAATGTGCAAACTCCACACGGACAGTGACTCAGAGCCAGGATCGAACCTGGGACCTCAGCGCCGTGAGGCTGTAGGGCTAATCCACTGCACCACCGTGCTGCCCCTAATTTACTACTATTTCGGGTCAGTCTCTAATGGTAGTTTCTTAACAGCTAAGTCAATGTCACCTGACCATACTCACCAGATCGGCTGCTTCCTCTTGCCCTGCGGTAACCTCAGGAGTTCCGCCTCCGGGTTCAGTCGAGGTTCAATGTGCTGCTGTTTATAAACTGTTCCCACCCTCTAATCAGCTGCTCCCCACCAGGTTTACACTCAATCTGGCCTCCCGTGCTCTATGGGAAGTTAATTTAAAAAGTAATCTTGTTAATGGAGTTGTTACAGTGGGAATTATTCCTAATTTACCTATTGGAGAAATAGATTTCATCTGAGGTGATGATCTGGCCTGTGGAGAGAGTAATGTGATGACAACGGCATTGCAGTTGGTAGTTGATCATGGCGATTTTCACAAACTTTTGAAAACTCCTGTGGAGAGAAATGAAACACTTATTACAGCGAGCAAACAATTGAAGGAAAACCTGATTAAAACAGAAAACCACCTTTCACGTATGAAAGAGGAGTTTGTAAATGAACAGAAGAGAAGACATGAGAATCAGTCAGGTAAAGTGGAACATTTGACTGAGGATTTGGACTGCCTCTGGATAAACTTGAAAAGGTAAACCTAGCAAAGGTTGATCTTCAGTTAAAAGTTGGGGTACTTCAGGCACCATAAGTACGGTGGGCAGCGTGGGCAGCACGGTAGCACAGGTGATTAGCACTGTGGCTTTACAGCTCCAGGGTCCCAGGTTCGATTCCTGGCTTGGGTCGCTGTCTGTGCGGAGTCTGCATGTTCTCCCCGTGTCTGTGTGGGTTTCCTCCGGGTGCTCCGGTTTCCTCCCACAGTCCAAAGATGTGCAGGTTAGGTGGATTGGCCATGATAAATTTCCCTTAGTTACCAAAAAAGGTTAGGAGGGGTTATTGGGTTACGGGAATAGGGTGGAAGTGAGGACTTAAGTGGGTTGGTGCATACTCGATGGACCGAATGGCCTCCTTCTCAACTGTATCTGCAAAAAAAGAAAGAAGTATTTTTGATGTACAGTAGAAAGTGCATTGAACAAGTAAAGGGGGTTCTGGTAAATCAGAATAATTGAATGAATGCAGAATTAAAAAGCAAAACCAACAAACTTTGTTAGAACTTCATCGTGAGCAGAACAATGAGATGTTTGAACTTGAAAACAAAATGGAGGCAATGAAGGAGCAAGTGGATGGTATGGAGTGTCACAATTCAAATGTTATTCATAGAGTCATAGATGTTTACAGCATGGAAACAGGCCCTTCGGCCCAGCTTGTCCATGCTGCACAGTTTCTATCACTAAGGTAGTTTTTTTTGCACTGGAGTGCTGAATTTGGTGCATTTGAGTGCTATAGTGAGAGTTTGGTGACTGAGGGAGTGCTGAACTTGGTGCATTTGAGTGCGATAGTGAGAGTTTGGTGACTGAGGGAGTGCTGAACTTGGTGCATATGAGTGCTACAGTGAGAGTTTGGTGACTGAGGGAGTTAGGTGAGGAGGGAGTAAGGTGCTCCTTTCATTTCATTTCCGCAAAGAGCGAGAAGGGAGCCAGGAGTTTACAGAGTGCAGCTGACTGGGAGCAGAGTTGGAGGGCGGAGGTCCAGTTAGTCCACAGGGCAGTTATATTCTGTAAGGGGATGGAGGCTAGGGCAGTTGCATGCTCCTCCTGTAGGATGTGGGTGGTGAGGGATACCGCCGGTGTCCCCGCTGACTATACCTGCGGGAAGTGCACCCAACTCCAGCTCCTCAGAGACAGTGTTAGGGAACTGGAGCTGGAGCTGGATGAACTTTGGATCATCCGGGAGGCAGTGGGGGTAATCGAGAACATACAACATAGAATTTACAGTGCACAAGGAGTCCATTCAGCCCATCGAGTCTGCACCGGCTCCTGGAAAGAGAACCCTACCCAAGGTTAACATCTCCACCCTATCCCCATAACCCAGTAACCCCACCCAACACTAAGGGCAATTTTGGACACTAAGGGCAATTTATCATGGCCAATCCACCTAACCTGCACATCTTTAGACCGTGGGAGGAAACCAGAGCACCCGGAGGAAAGCCACACACACACGGGGAGGATGTGCAGACTCCACACAGACAGTGACCCAAGCCGGAATCGAACCTGGGACCCTGGAGCTGTGAAGCGATTGCGCTATCCACAATGCTACCGTGCAGCACTGACAAAGGAGAGAAGAGTTACAAGGTGGTAGCCACACCCAAGGTACTGGACAAGAGTAGCTGGGTTACAGTCAGGGGAAAGAAAACGAACGGGCTGACAGTGCATGGATCCCTCGTGGCTGTTCCCCTTCAAAACAAGTATACCATTTTGGATGCTGTTGGGGGATGACCTACCGGGGGAAGGCCCTAGCGGCCAGATCTCTGACACTGAGTCTGGCTCTGGGGCTCAGAAGGGAAGGGGGGAGAATAGAAAAGCAATAGTAATAGGAGTTTCAATGGATAGGGAAATAGGAAGGAGATTCTGTGGTCGCTAGCGAGACTCCCGGAAGGCATGTTGCCTCCCGGGTGCCAGGGCCAGGGATATCTCTGATCGTGTCTTCAGGATCCTGAAGGGGGAGGGTGAGCCGCCAGAAGTCATGGTACACATTGGTACCAATGACATAGGTAGGAAACGGGGTGTGGAGGTAATAAACAAGTTTAGGGATTTAGGCTGGAAGTCAAAGGCCAGGACAGACAAAGTTGTCATCTCTGGTTTGTTGCCGGTGCCACATGATAGCAAGGCTAGGAATAGGGAGAGAGTGCAGTTGAACACGTGGCTGCAGGAATGGTGCAGGAGGGAAGGCTTCAGGTATTTGGATAATTGGTACTTGGTAATGAACCAGGGCAGGTGATAGATTTGTTAGTGGGGGAGCATTTTGGAGGCAGTGACCACAATTCTATGACTTTCACTTTAGTAATGGAGAGGGATAGGTATGTGCAACAGGGTAAGGTTTACAATTGGGGGAAAGGTAAATACAATGCTGTCAGACAGGAATTGAATTGCATAAGTTGGGAACATAGGCTGTCAGGGAAGGACACAAGTGAAATGTGGAACTTGTTCAAGGAACAGCTACTACATGTCTTTGATATGTATGTCCCTGTCAGGCAGGGAAGAGATGGTCAAGTGAGGGAACCATGCTTGACAAGAGAAGTTGAATGTCTTGTTAAGAAGAAGAAGAAGGAGACTTATGTAAGGCTAAGGAAACAATGTTCAGATAGGGCGCTGGAGGGATACAAGATAGCCAGGAGGGAACTGAAGAAAGGGATTAAGAGAGCTAAGAAAGGGCATGAAAAATCTTTGGCAGGTAGGATCAAGGGAAACCCCAAGGCCTTTTACACATATGTGAGAAATATGAGAATGACTAGAGCGAGGGTAGGTCCGATCAAGGACAGTAGCGGGAGATTGTGTATTGAGTCTGAAGAGATAGGAGAGGTCTTGAACGAGTACTTTTCTTCAGCATTTACAAATGAGAGGGGCCATATTTTTGGAGAGGATAGTGTGAAACAGACTGGTAAGCTCGAGGAGATACTTGTTAGGAAGGAAGATGTGTTGGGCGTTTTGAAAAACTTGAGGATAGACAAGTCCCCTGGGCCTGATGGGATATATCCAAGGATTCTATGGGAAGCAAGAAATGAAATTGCAGAGCCATTGGCAATGATCTTTTCGTCCTCACTGTCAACAGGAGTGGTGCTAGGGGATTGGAGAGTGGCAAATGTCATGCCCCGTTTAAAAAAGGGAATAGTGATAGCCCTGGGAATTACAGGCCAGTTAGTCTTACTTCGGTGGTAGGCAAAATAATGGAAAAGGTACTGAGGGATAGGATTTCTGAGCATCTGGAAAGACACTGCTTGATTAGGGATAGTCAGTATGGATTTGTGAGGGGTAGGTCTTGCCTTACAAGTCTTATTGACTTCTTTGAGGAGGTGACCAAGCATGTGGATGAAGGTAAAGCAGTGGATGTAGTGTACATGGATTTTAGTAAGACATTTGATAAGGTTTCCCATGGTAGGCTTATGAAGAAAGTAAGGAGGCATGGGATAGTGGGAAATGTGGCCAGTTGGATAACGAACTGGCTAACCAATAGAAGTCAGAGAGTGGTGGTGGATGGCAAATATTCAGCCTGGAGCCCAGTTACCAGTGGTGTACCGCAGGGATCAGTTCTGGGTCCTCGGCTGTTTGTGATTTTCATTAGTGACTTGGATGAGGGAGTTGAAGGGTGGGTTAGCAAATTTTCAGATGATACGAAGATTGGTGGAGTTGTGGATAGTGAGGAGGGGTATTGTCGGCTGCAAAGAGACATAGATAGGATGCAGAGCTGGGCTGAGAAGTGGCAGATGGAGTTTAACCCTGACAACGGCCTAGTTTCTGGAGCCATTCAGAGGAGGAGGAGCAGTCTCTGGGTGAGTATAAAAACTCACTTTAACCCGGGGATCGAGGCCTAGTTTCGGGAGCCGTTCAGAGGAGGAGGAGCAGTCTCTGGGTGAGTATAAAAACTCACTTTAACCCGGGGATCGAGGCCTAGTTTCAGGAGCCGGTCAGCGTAAGTTGAAGGTGGTTTGTGAAGGGGCTGTTCTCGAGTGACAGCTTTAACCGAAACACGACTTACGTAGGGTCTCCCACCCATCCTCCTCCTCTAACCAAAAAAAAAAGTTCTATCCGTTGGATTGCTAAACTAACAAGTTTTTTATTTTTATTTTTCAGTAGTTGGGAAGTTAGTTCAGTGGGAATGGAGGCTAGGGCAGTTGAATGTTCCTCCTGCAGAATGTGGGAGGAAAGGGTCACCTCTAGTGTCCCTTCTGACTACATCTGCGGGAAGTGCACCCAACTCCAGCTCCTCGAGAGCCGCGTTAGGGACCTGGAGCTGGAGCTGGATGAACTTTGGATCATTCGGGAGGCGGAGGAGGTTATTGAGAGGAGTTATAGGGAGGTAGTCACACCTCAGGTAAAAGAAGAAGGTAGATGGGTTACCGTCAGGGGAGGGAGAGGGAACCGGCAGGCAGTGCAGGGATCCCCTGTGGTCGTTCCCCTCTATAACAAGTATACCGTTTTGGATACTGTTGCGGGGGACCACTTACCAGGGGTAAGCAATCGGGCACAGGTCTCTGGCACAGAGTCTGTCCCTGTTGCTCAGAAGGGAAGGGAGAAGAGGAACAGAGCACTTGTCATTGGGGACTCCATAGTTAGAGGAACAGACAGGAGGTTCTGTGGGAACGAAAGAGACTCACGGTTGGTGTGTTGCCTCCCAAGTGCCAGGGTTCGTGATGTCTCTGATCGTGTTTTTGGGATCCTTGAGGGGGAGGGGGAGCAGCCCCAAGTCATGGTCCACATAGGTACCAACGACATAGGTAGGAAGAGAGATGGGGATTTGAGACAGAAATTCAGGGAGCTAGGGTGGAAGCTGAGAGCTAGAACAAACAGAGTTGTTATCTCTGGGTTGTTACCCATGCCACGTGCTAGCGAAGTGAGAAATAAGGAGAGAGAGGAGTTGAACACGTGGCTACAGGGATGGTGCAGGAGGGAGGGTTTTGGTTTCCTGGATAATTGGGGCTCATTCTGGGGTAGGTGGGACCTCTACAAACAGGATGGTCTTCACCTGAACCAGAGGGGTACCAATATCCTGGGGGGGAGATTTGCTAGTGCTCTTCGGGGGGGTTTAAACTAATTCAGCAGGGGGATGGGAACCTAAATTGTAGTCCCAGTGTACAGGATGTTGAGAGTAGTGAGGTCAGGGATAGGGTTAAAAGTTCGAAAGAGGGCACCGGCAAGCAGGACGCTGGTTTGAAGTGTGTCTACTTCAACGCCAGGAGCATCCGGAATAAGGTGGGTGAGCTTGCAGCATGGGTTGGTACCTGGGATCTCGATGTTGTGGCGATTTCAGAGACATGGTTAGAGCAGGGACAGGAATGGTTGTTGCAGGTTCCAGGATTTAGATGTTTCTGTAAGAACAGAAGAGATGGTAAAAGAGGGGGGGGTGTGGCATTGTTAATCAAGGAAAGTATTACGGCAGTAGAAAGGACGCTTGAGGACTCGTCTACTGAGGTAGTATGGGCCGAGGTAAGGAACAGTAGAGGAGAGGTCACCCTGTTGGGAGTTGTCTATAGACCTCCGAATAGTTCCAGAGATGTAGAGGAAAGGATTGCAAAGATGATTCTTGACAGGAGCGAGAGTAACAGGGTTGTTGTTATGGGGGACTTTAACTTTCCAAATATTGACTGGAAATACTATAGTTCGAGTACTATAGATGGGTCAGTTTTTGTGCAGTGTGTGCAGGAGGGTTTTCTGACACAGTATGTAGACAGGCCAACAAGGGGTGAGGCCACATTGGATTTGGTACTGGGTAATGAACCCGGCCAGGTGATAGATTTAGATGTAGGTGAGCACTTTGGTGATAGTGATCACAACTCGGTTATGTTTACTTTAGCAATGGGCAGGGATAGGTATATACCGCAAGGCAAGAATTATAGCTGGGGGAAAGGCAATTATGATGCTATTTGGCAAGATTTAGGATGTATAGGATGGGGAAGGAAACTGCAGGGGATGGGTACAATCGAAATGTGGAGCTTTTTCAAGGAACAGCTACTGCGTGTCCTTGATAAGTATGTACCTGTCAGGCAGGGAGGAAGTTGTCGAGCAAGGGAACCGTGGTTTACTAAGGAAGTTGAAGCACTTGTCAAGAGGAAGAAGAAGGCTTATGTTAGGATGAGACATGAAGGCTCAGTTAGGGCACTTGAGAGTTACAAGTTAGCCAGGAAGGACCTAAAGGGAGAGTTAAGAAGAGCGAGGAGAGGACACGAAAAGTCGTTGGCGGATAGGACCAAGGAAAACCCTAAGGCTTTCTATTGGTATATCAGGAACAAAAGAATGACTCGAGTAAGATTAGGGCCAATCAAGGATAGTCGTGGAAAGTTGTGTGTGGAATCAGAGGAGATAGGGGAAGCGTTTAATGGATATTTTTCATCAGTGTTTACACTGGAGAAAGACAATGTTGTCGAGGAGAACACTCAGGTTCAGTCGACCAGGCTAGATGGAATTGAGGTTCAAAAGGAGGAGGTGTTAGCAATTTTGGAAAATGTCAAAATAGATAAGTCCCCTGGGCCAGATGGAATTTATCCTAGGATTCTCTGGGAAGCCAGGGAGGAGATTGCAGAGCCTTTGTCCTTGATCTTTATGTCGTCTTTGTCGACAGGAATAGTGCCGGAAGACTGGAGGATAGCAAATGTTGTCCCCTTGTTCAAGAAGGGGAGTAGAGACAACCCTGGTAATTATAGACCTGTGAGCCTTACTTCGGTTGTGGGTAAAATGTTGGAAAAGGTTATAAGAGGGTTTATAATCATCTTGAAAAGAACAAGTTGATTAGTGATAGTCAACACTGTTTTGTGAAGGGTAGGTCATGCCTCACAAACCTTATTGAGTTTTTTGAGAAGGTGACCAAACAGGTGGATGAGGGTAAAGCTGTTGACGTGGTGTATATGGATTTCAGTAAGGCGTTTGATAAGGTTCCCCACGGTAGGCTATTGCAGAAAATAAGGAAGTATGGAATTGAAGGTGATTTAGCGGTTTGGATCAGTAATTGGCTAGCTGAAAGAAGACAGAGGGTGGTGGTTGATGGCAAATGTTCATCCTGGAGTTCAGTTACTAGTGGTGTACCGCAAGGATCTGTTTTGGGGCCACTGCTGTTTGTCATTTTTATAAATGACCTGGAAGAGGGTGTTCGTAAATTTGCAGATGACACGAAGGTCGGTGGAGTTGTGGATAGTGCTGAAGGATGTTATAGGATACAGAGGCACATAGATAAGCTGCAGAGCTGGGCTGAGAGGTGGCAGATGGAGTTTAATGCGGAAAAGTGTGAGGTGGTTCACTTTGGAAGGAGTGACAGGAATGCAGAGTACTGGGCTAATGGCAAGACTCTTGGTAGTGTAGATGAACAAAGAGATCTCGGCATCCAGGTACATAAATCCCTGAAAGTTGCCACCCAGGTTAATAGGGCTGTTAAGAAGGCATATGGTGTGCTAGCCTTTATAAGCAGGGGGATTGAGTTCGGAACCACAAGGTCATGCTGCAGCTGTACATATCTCTGGTGCGGCCGCACCTGGAGTACTGCGTGCAGTTCTGGTCACCACATTATAGGAAGGATGTGGAAGCTTTGGAAAGGGTTCAGAGGAGATTTACTAGGATGTTGCCTGGTATGGAGGGAAGGTCTTACGAGGAAAGGCTCAGGGAATTGAGGTTGTTTTCGTTAGAGAGGAGAAGGCTGAGAGGTGACTTAATAGAGACATATAAGATAGTCAGAGGGTTAGAGTGGACAGTGAGAGTCTTTTTCCTCGGATGGTGATGACCAACACGAGGGGACATAGCTTTAAATTGAGGGGTGATAGATATAGGACAGATGTCAGAGGCAGTTTCTTTACTCAGAGAGTAGTAGGGGTGTGGAATGCCCTGCCTGCAATAGTAGTAGACTCGCCAACTTTAAGGGCATTTAAGTGGTCACTGGATAGACATATGGATGAAAATGGAATAGTGTAGGTCGGATAGGCTTCAGATGGTTTCACAGGTCGGCGCAACATCGAGGGCCGAAGGGCCCGTACTGCGCTGTAGTGTTCTATGTTCTATGTTTTAGAGGAGGAGGAGCAGTCTCTGGGTGAGTATAAAAACTCACTTTAACCCGGGGATCGAGGCCTAGTTTCGGGAGCCATTCAGAGGAGGAGGAGCAGTCTCTGGGTGAGTATAAAAACTCACTTTAACCCGGGGATCGAGGCCTAGTTTCGGGAGCCGTTCAGAGGAGGAGGAGCAGTCTCTGGGTGAGTATTAAAAACTCACTTTAACCCGGGGATCGAGGCCTAGTTTCGGGAGCCATTCAGAGGAGGAGGAGCAGTCTCTGGGTGAGTATAAAAACTCACTTTAACCCGGGGATCGAGGCCTAGTTTCGGGAGCCGTTCAGAGGAGGAGGAGCAGTCTCTGGGTGAGTATAAAAACTCACTTTAACCCGGGGATCGAGGCCTAGTTTCGGGAGCCGTTCAGAGGAGAAGGAGCAGTCTCTGGGTGAGTATAAAAACTCACTTTAACCCGGGGATCGAGGCCTAGTTTCGGGAGCCGTTCAGAGGAGGAGGAGCAGTCTCTGGGTGAGTATAAAAACTCACTTTAACCCGGAGATCGATGCCTAGTTTCAGGAGCCGTTCAGAGGAGGAGGAGCAGTCTCTGGGTGAGTATAAAAACTCACTTTAACCCGGGGATCGAGGCCTATTTCCGGGAGCCGTTCAGATGAGGAGGAGCAGTCTCTGGGTGAGTATAAAAACTCACTTTAACCCGGGGATCGAGGCCTAGTTCCGGGAGCCGTTCAGAGGAGGAGGAGCAGTCTCTGGGTGAGTATAAAAACTCACTTTAACCCGGGGATCGAGGCCTAGTTTCGGGATCCGTTCTGAGGAGGAGGAGCAGTCTCTGGGTGAGTATAAAAACTCACTTTAACCCGGGGATCGAGGCCTAGTTTCGGGATCCGTTCAGAGGAGGAGGAGCAGTCTCTGGGTGAGTATACAGACCTAACGGTAACTTCCTGTTTTTTTTTTCAAAAGTGACGTCAGAGGGAAGCTGTGATCTGATTGGTTGATAACCAATCTGCCCCAAATTTAAAACTCGTAAACTTAAATTAAACAAATTAATTAATTAGAGATGGCTGGTCAGGTGATGTGCTTAAGCTGCTTGATGTGGGAGCTGGCAGATCCCATTGCGAGCTGCAGCGACCACATCTGCAGTAAGTGTTGGCTGCTCGAAGAACTCCGGCTCAGAGTTGATGAGCTGGAGTCTGAGCTTCACACACTGAGTCACATCCGGGAGGGGGAGGCTTACCTGGACACTTTGTTTCAGGAGGCAGTCACACCTGTCAGAGTAAATAGTTTAAATCCTGCCAGTGGCCAGGGACAGCAGGGTGTGACTGTAAGTCAGGCAGGTAAAGGGAACCAGCAGTCAGGAACTCAGGAGCCTCAGCCCTTGACCCTGTCCAACAGGTACGAGGCACTTGCTCCCTGTGTGGATGGCGAACAGGGCTGCAGGAAGGATGAGTCAGCTGACCAAGGCGCCATGGTTCTGCAGGCCATTCAAGGGGAGGAAGTAAATAGGCAAGTTGTAGTTGTAGGGGATTCTATTATCAGAGGGATAGATAGTATCCTTTGTGAGCAGGATAGAGGGTCCCGCATGGTATGTTGCCTGCCCGGTGCTAGGGTGCGGGACATCTCTGACTGGCTTGAAAGGATATTGGAGAGGGAGGGGGAGGATCCAGTTGTTGTGGTCCATGTCGGTACCAACAACTTAGGCAAGTCTAGGAAAGAGGACCTGTTTAGAGATTATAAAGAGCTAGGATTCAAATTTAAAAAACAGGTCCTCAAGTGTCATAATCTCCGGATTACTGCCCGAGCCACGTGCAAATTGGTATAGGGAGGCAAGAATAAGGGAAGTTAACACGTGGCTGAAAGAGTGGTGTGGGAAAGAGGGGTTCCTTTTCATGGGACACTGGCATCAGTTTTGGGACAGGGGGGACCTATACCGTTGGGATAGTCTCCACCTGAACCGAGCTGGGACCAGTGTTCTGGTGAAAAGATTAAATAGGGTGGTCAATAGGACTTTAAACTAGAGATTGGGGGGGAAGGGAAAGTCAGGGAACCAAGAGGTGAAGGAATCAGTGGGAAGCGTAGCTGCTTAGGATTACAAAAAATCACGAAAAGACAGAGCTCAGGAGAGGTTACGATAGTCCCCATCTCACAAAATATGACACAGTGTATGGAAAGGCTCAGTAAACCAAGGTCCACCACACATAAGAAAACAAAAAGGGACAGTCAATGGGGAATTAAAGGTGCTATATTTAAATGCCCGCAGTGTACGGAACAAGGTAGATGAGCTTGTGGCCCAGATTGTGACTGGCAGGTATGATGTGGTAGACATCACAGAGACGGGGTTGCAGGGGGTTCAGGACTGGCAGTTAAATATCCAGGGATTTACAACCTATCGAAAAGACAGAGAGGTGGGTAGAGGGGGCGGGGTTGCCTTGTTAATTAGAAATGAAATTAAATCAATAGCACTAAACGACATAGGGTCAGACGATGTGGAGTCTGTGTGGGTAGAGTTGAGGAACCACAAAGGCAAAAAAACCATAATGGGAGTTATGTACAGACCTCCTGACAGTGGTCAGGACCAGGGGCACAAAATGCACCACGAAATAGAAAGGGCATGTCAGAAAGGCAAGGTCACAGTGATCATGGGGGACTTCAATATGCAGGTGGACTGGGTAAATAATGTTGCCAGTGGACCCAAAGAAAGGGAATTCATTGAATGTTTACAGGATGGCTTTTTGGAACAGCTTGTCAATATGCAGGTGGACTGGGTAAATAATGTTGCCAGTGGACCCAAAGAAAGGGAATTCATTGAATGTTTACAGGATGGCTTTTTGGAACAGCTTGTGATGGAGCCCACGAGGGAACAGGCTATTCTGGACTTAGTGTTACGTAATGAGCCAGAATTGATAAAAGATCTTAAAGTAAGGGAACACTTAGGAAGCAGTGATCATAATATGGTAGAATTCAGTCTGCAATTTGAAAGAAGGAAGGTAGAATCAGATGTAAAGGTTTTACAGTTAAATAAAGGTAATTACAGGCGCATGAGGGAGGAACTGACGAAAATCGACTGGAAGCAGAGCCTAGTGGGAAAGACAGTAGAACAGCAATGGCAGGAGTTTCTGGGAGTAATTGAGGACACAGTGCAGAGGTTCATCCCAAAGAAAAGAAAGGTTATCAGAGGGAGGATTAGGCAGCCATGGCTGACAAAGGAAGTCAGGGAATGCATCAAGGCAAAAGAGAGAGCCTATAATGTGGCAAAGAGTAGTGGGAAGTCAGAAGATTGGGAAGGCTACAAAAACAAACAGAGGATAACAAAGAGAGAAATAAGGAAGGAGAGGATCAAATATGAAGGTAGGCTAGCCAGTAACATTAGGAATGATAGTAAAAGTTTCTTTAAATACATTAAAAACAAACGGGAGGCAAAAGCAGACATTGGGCCGCTCCAAAATGACACTGGTAATCTAGTGATGGGAGACAAGGAAATAGCTGAGGAACTTAATAAGTACTTTGCGTCAGTCTTCACAGTAGAAGACATGAGTAATATCCCGACAATTCAGGAAAGTCAGGGGGCAGAGTTGAATATGGTTGCCATCACAAAGGAGAAAGTGCTAGAGAAACTAAAAGGTCTGAAAATTGATAAATCTCCGGGCCCAGATGGGCTACATCCTAGAGTTCTAAAGGAGATAGCTGAAGAAATAGTGGATGCGTTAGTTATGATCTTTCAAAAGTCACTGGAATCAGGGAAAGTCCCAGAGGATTGGAAAACCGCTGTTGTAACCCCCCTGTTCAAGAAGGGAACAAGAAAAAAGATGGAAAATTATAGGCCAATTAGCCTAACCTCGGTTGTTCGCAAAATTCTAGAATCCATCGTTAAGGATGAGATTTCTAAATTCTTGGAAGTGCAGGGTCGGATTAGGACAAGTCAGCATGGATTTAGTAAGGGGAGAAGGGTAGCATGGTGGTTAGCATAAAGGCTTCACAGCTCCAGGGTCCCAGGTTCGATTCCCGGCTGGGTCACTGTCTGTGTGGAGTCTGCACGTCCTCCCCCTGTGTGCGTGGATTTCCTCCGGGTGCTCCGGTTTCCTCCCACAGTCCAAAGATGTGCGGGTTAGGTGGATTGGCCATGCTAAATTGCCCGTAGTGTCCTAATAAATGTAAAGTTAAGGGGGGGGGGGTTGTTGGGTTACGGGTATAGGGTGGATATGTGGGTTTGAGTAGGGTGATCATGGCTCGGCACAACATTGAGGGCCGAAGGGCCTGTTCTGTGCTGTACTGTTCTATGTTCTAGGTCGTGCCTGACAAACCTGTTAGAGTTCTTTGAAGAGATAACAAATAGGTTAGACCAAGGATAGCCAATGGATGTTATCTATCTTGACTTCCAAAAGGCCTTTGACAAGGTGCCTCACGGGAGACTGCTGAGTAAAATAAGGGCCCATGGTATTCAAGGCAAGGTACTAACATGGATTGACGATTGGCTGTCAGACAGAAGGCAGAGAGTTGGGATAAAAGGTTCTTTTTCGGAATGGCAACCGGTGACAAGTGGTGTCCCTCAGAGTTCAGTGTTGGGGCCACAGCTGTTCTCTTTATATATTAAGGTTAATGGGGGGATTGTTGGGTTACGTGGGTTTAAGTGGGGTGATCATTGCTCGGCACAACATCGAGGGCCGAAGGGCCTGTTCTGTGCTGTACTGTTCTATATTAACGATCTAGATGACGGGACTGGGGGCATTCTGGCCAAGTTTGCCGATGATACAAAGATAGGTGGAGGGGCAGGTAGTATTGAGGAGGTGGGGAGGCTGCAGAAAGATTTAGACAGTTTTGGAGAATGGTCCAAGAAGTGGCTGATGAAGTTCAACGTGGGCAAGTGCGAGGTCTTGCACTTTGGAAAAAAGAATAGAGGCATGGACTATTTTCTAAACGGTGACAAAATTCATAAAGCTAAAGTGCAAAGGGACTTGGGAGTCCTAGTCCAGGATTCTCTAAAGGTAAACTTGCAGGTTGAGTCCGTAATTAAGAAAGCAAATGTAATGTTGTCATTTATCTCAAGAGGCTTGGAATATAAAAGCAGGGATGTACTTCTGAGGCTTTATAAAGCACTAGTTAGGCCCCATTTAGAATACTGTGAGCAATTTTGGGCCCCACACCTCAGGAAGGACATACTGGCACTGGAGCGGGTCCAGCGGAGATTCACACGGATGATCCCAGGAATGGTAGGCCTAACATACGATGAACGTCTGAGGATCGTGGGATTATATTCATTGGAGTTTAGGAGGTTGAGGGGAGATCTAATAGAAACTTACAAGATAATGAATGGCTTGGATAGGATGGACGTAGGGAAGTTGTTTCCATTAGCAGGGGAGACTAGGACGCGGGGGCACAGCCTTAGAATAAAAGGGAGTCACTTTAGAACAGAGATGAGGAGAAATTTCTTCAGCCAGAGAGTGGTAGGTCTGTGGAATTCATTGCCACAGAGGGCGGTGGAGGCCGGGACATTGAGTGTCTTTAAGACAGAAATTGATAAATTCTTGATTTCTCGAGGAATTAAGGGCTATGGGGAGAGAGCGGGTAAATGGAGTTGAAATCAACCATGATTGAATGGTGGAGTGGACTCGATGGGCCGAATGGCCTTACTTCCGCTCCTATGTCTTAAGTGTGAGATCCATTTTGGAAGGACAAATATGAATGCGGAATACAGGGTTAACGGTAGGGTTCTTGGCAATGTGGAGGAGCAGAGAGATCTTGGGGTCTATGTCCATAGATCTTTGAAAGTTGCCACTCAAATGTTGTGGCGATTTCGGAGACATGGGTAGAGCAGGGACAGGAATGGTTGTTGCAGGTTCCAGGATTTAGATGTTTCTGTAAGAACAGAGAAGATGGTAAAAGAGGGGGGGGTGTGGCATTGTTAATCAAGGAAAGTATTACGGCGGTAGAAAGGACGTTTGAGGACTCGTCTACTGAGGTAGTATGGGCCGAAGTTAGGAACAGGAGAGGAGAGGTCACCCTGTTGGGAGTTGTCTATAGACCTCCGAATAGTTCCAGAGATGTAGAGGAAAGGATTGCAAAGATGATTCTCGACAGGAGCGAGAGTAACAGGGTAGTTGTTATGGGGGACTTTAACTTTCCAAATATTGACTGGAAATACTATAGTTCGAGTACTATAGATGGGTCAGTTTTTGTGCAGTGTGTGCAGGAGGGTTTTCTGACACAGTATGTAGACAGGCCAACAAGGGGCGAGGCCACATTGGATTTGGTACTAGGTAATGACCCCGGCCAGGTGTTAGATTTAGATGGAGGTGAGCACTTTGCTGATAGTGATCACAACTCGGTTATGTTTACTTTAGCAATGGGCAGGGATAGGTATAGAACATAGAACATAGAACAGTACAGCACAGAACAGGCCCTTCGGCCCTCAATGTTGTGCCGAGCCATGATCACCCTACTCAAACCCACGTATCCACCCTATACCCGTAACCCAACAACCCCCCCCTTAACCTTACTTTTATTAGGACACTACGGGCAATTTAGCATGGCCAATCCACCTAACCCGCACATCTTTGGACTGTGGGAGGAAACCGGAGCACCCGGAGGAAACCCACGCACACAGGAGGAGGACGTGCAGACTCCACACAGACAGTGACCCAGCCGGGAATCGAACCTGGGACCCTGGAGCTGTGAAGCATATATACCGCAAGGCAAGAATTATAGCTGGGGGAAAGGCAATTATGATGCTATTCGGCAAGATTTAGGATGTATAGGATGGGGAAGGAAACTGCAGGGGATGGGTACAATCGAAATGTGGAGCTTTTTCAAGGAACAGCTACTGCGTGTCCTTGATAAGTATGTACCTGTCAGGCAGGGAGGAAGTTGTCGAGCAAGGGAACCGTGGTTTACTAAGGAAGTTGAAGCACTTGTCAAGAGGAAGAAGAAGGCTTATGTTAGGATGAGACATGAAGGCTCAGTTAGGGCACTTGAGAGTTACAAGTTAGCCAGGAAGGACCTAAAGGGAGAGTTAAGAAGAGCGAGGAGAGGACATGAAAAGTCGTTGGCGGATAGGATCAAGGAAAACCCTAAGGCTTTCTATAGGTATATCAGGAACAAAAGAATGACTCGAGTAAGATTAGGGCCAATCAAGGATAGTAGTGGAAAGTTGTGTGTGGAATCAGAGGAGATAGGGGAAGCGTTTAATGGATATTTTTCGTCAGTGTTTACACTGGAGAAAGACAATGTTGTCGAGGAGAACACTCAGGTTCAGTCGACCAGGCTAGATGGAATTGAGGTTCAAAAGGAGGAGGTGTTAGCAATTTTGGAAAATGTCAAAATAGATAAGTCCCCTGGGCCAGATGGGATTTATCCTAGGATTCTCTGGGAAGCCAGGGAGGAGATTGCAGAGCTTTTGTCCTTGATCTTTATGTCGTCTTTGTCGACAGGAATAGTGCCGGAAGACTGGAGGATAGCAAATGTGCAAATGTTGTCCCCTTGTTGAAGAAGGGGAGTAGAGACAACCCTGGTAATTATAGACCTGTGAGCCTTACTTCGGTTGTGGGTAAAATGTTGGAAAAGGTTATAAGAGATAGGGTTTATAATCACCTTGAAAAGAACAAGTTGATTAGCGATAGTCAACACGGTTTTGTGAAGGGTAGGTCAGGCCTCACAAACCTTATTGAGTTTTTTGAGAAGGTGACCAAACAGGTGGATCAGGGTAAAGCTGTTGATGTGGTGTATATGGATTTCAGTAAGGCGTTTGATAAGGTTCCCCACGGTAGGCTATTGCAGAAAATAAGGAAGTATGGAATTGAAGGTGATTTAGCGGTTTGGATCAGTAATTGGCTAGCTGAAAGAAGACAGAGGGTGGTGGTTGATGGCAAATGTTCATCCTGGAGTTCAGTTACTAGTGGTGTACCGCAAGGATCTGTTTTGGGGCCACTGCTGTTTGTAATTTTTATAAATGACCTGGAAGAGGGTGTTAGTAAATTTGCAGATGACACGAAGGTCGGTGGAGTTGTGGATAGTGCTGAAGGATGTTATAGGATACAGAGGGACATAGATAAGCTGCAGAGCTGGGCTGAGAGGTGGCAGATGGAGTTTAATGCGGAAAAGTGTGAGGTGGTTCACTTTGGAAGGAGTAACAGGAATGCAGAGTACTGGGCTAATGGCAAGACTCTTGGTAGTGTAGATGAACAGAGAGATCTCGGCATCCAGGTACATAAATCCCTGAAAGTTGCCACCCAGGTTAATAGGGCTGTTAAGAAGGCATATGGTGTGCTAGCCTTTATAAGCAGGGGGATTGAATTTCGGAACCACAAGGTCATGCTGCAGCTGTACATAACTCTGGTGCGGCCGCACCTGGAGTACTGCGTGCAGTTCTGGTCGCCACATTATAGGAAGGATGTGGAAGCTTTGGAAAGGGTTCAGAGGAGATTTACTAGGATGTTGCCTGGTATGGAGGGAAGGTCTTACGAGGAAAGGCTCAGGGAATTGAGGTTGTTTTCGTTAGAGAGGAGAAGGCTGAGAGGTGACTTAATAGAGACATATAAGATAGTCAGAGGGTTAGATAGGGTGGACAGTGAGAGTCTTTTTCCTCGGATGGTGATGACCAACACGAGGGGACATAGCTTTAAATTGAGGGGTGATAGATATAGGACAGATGTCAGAGGCAGTTTCTTTACTCAGAGAGTAGTAGGGGTGTGGAACGCCCTGCCTGCAACAGTAGTAGACTCGCCAACTTTAAGGGCATTTAAGTGGTCACTGGATAGACATATGGATGAAAATGGAATAGTGTAGGTCAGATAGGCTTCAGATGGTTTCACAGGTCGGCGCAACATCGAGGGCCGAAGGGCCCGTACTGCGCTGTACTGTTCTATGTTCTATGTTCTAAGTGGATAGAGCTTGAGTTTAAGAGCCGTGAGGTGATGATGCAGCTGTACAAAACCTCGGTAAGGCCACATTTGGAGTACTGTGTGCAGTTCTGGTCACCTCATTTTAGGAAGGATGTGGAAGCTTTGGAAAAGGTGCAAAGGAGATTTACCAGGATGTTGCCTGGAATGGAGAGTAGGTCTTACGAGGAAAGATTGAGGGTGCTGGGCCTTATCTCATTAGAACGGAGAAGGATGAGGGGCGACTTGATAGAGGTTTATAAGATGATCAGGGGAATAGATAGAGTAGACAGTCAGAGACTTTTCCCCCGGGTGGAACACACCATTACTAGCGGACATAAATTTAAGGTGAATGGTGGAAGATATAGGGGGGATGTCAGAGGTAGGTTCTTTACCCAGAGAGTAGTGGGGGCATGGAATGCACTGCCTGTGGAAGTAGTTGAGTCGGAAACATTCGGGACCTTCAAGCGGCTGTTGGATAGGTACATGGATTATGGTAGAATAATGGAGTGTAGATTCATTTGTTCTTAAGGGCAGCATGGTAGCATTGTGGATAGCACAATTGCTTCACAGCTCCAGGGTCCCAGGTTCGATTCCGGCTTGGGTCACTGACTGTGTGGAGTCTGCACATCCTCCCTGTGTTTGCGTGGGTTTCCTCTGGGTGCTCTGGTTTCCTCCCACAGTCCAAAAGTGTGCAGGTTGGGTGGATTGGCCATGATAAATTGCTCTTAGATTATCATAGAATTTTGGACAATATGATTAAACTCGGACAAAAGTTCGGCACAACATCGTGGGCTGAAGGGCCTGTTCTGTGCTGTATTTCTCTATGTTATATGTTCTACGCCTGCATTTGGCCCAAATCCCTCTGTACCCACCCTGCCCATGTAACTGTCTAACAGTTTTTCAATAGAAAAAATTGCACCTGCCTCTACCACTGCCTCTGGCAGCTCATTCAAGATCCTCACCACCCTCTGTGTGAAGAAATGTCCTCTTTTGTATCTCTTCCCCTCTCACCTTAAACCTATACCCTCTAGTTCTAGACTCCTCTACCTTTGGGAAAAGGTGTTGACTATCTACCTTATCTATGAACATCATAATTTTATAAACCTCTACAAGATCACCCTTAAGCGTCCTACGCTCCAGGGAAAAAAGTTTCAACCTACCCAGCCTCTCCTTCTAGCTCAGACCATCAAATCCTGGTAGCATCCTCATAAATCTCTCCTACACTCTTTCTAGTTTAACAATATCCTTCCTATAACAGGGTGACCAGAACTGAACACAGTATTCCATGTGCGGCCTGACTAATGTCTTTTACAACTTCAACAACTCCTGTATTCAATATTCTGTCCAATAAAATCTTGCATGCTGAATGCCATCTTGACCACCCTGTCCATGTGCGACTCCACCGTCAAGGAGCTATGAACCTGTACTCCTAGATCTCTTTTGTTCTGTAACTCTCCCAATTCCCTACCATTAACCGAGTAGGTCCTGCCCTGATTTGATCTACCAAAATGCATCACCTCACATTCATCCAAATTAAACTCCATCTGCCATTCACCGACTCACTGAGAATTCCTGGGAATAAAACCTCATTGTGGAATACTGATACAGTTGAGCAAAGAACTGATCCAAGTAATATTACTGATGTATCAAAGTGAGTAATGGACAATAAGAAAACAACTGAAGTACTTGCAGAATTGGAAATTATGAATTGTTAACAAAAAATACTCAAATTGTGAAGTGTTCTTTGTGAGTTAATGACCAGGGACATTGATTTAAAAATGTTTGTCAATAATTCGACACAGGGTGTATTAGATGGAAGAAAGGCAAGAGAACATTTGCCAAAGATCATTCAACCTCGACTGAGATGTGGACTGAGATGGTTCAGAAATTGAGCATAAATGTTGAAGGGTTAGAATGAAGTATCAAACTGCAGAGAGAGGAAGTGATTTACAGCTCAGACAGAATTGCAAAGAAAATAACTCATTTTTAATGGGGCTGGGAAAAACAGCAAGGTCACAAAATGTTCAAATGACAAACAATGCAAGAGTGTGTTCTATTCTGAGTGAACTTAAGAAGCATCTGAACAAAGTTCTTAACACAGCCAGAAGATTTTGACAAGAGAAAGAATGAGATGTTAATGCATAGAAATGATACTTTGACTGTGTTAAATTGAAATACGAAGTTACCACATGTGAATTTGCAAGTGAGCTTGAGATGGAACCATGTCTACAAGTGACAGAAAGGACAATTGAAGTGTAGACATTATTTTCTGAGTTGAAAACTGGAAATCAGAAGAATATACAATGCAAGCCTTGAGTTATAATAATGTTACCATGTATAGATTCTGATGATACTGTTATTGGGCGGGATTCCTCGTTGGCCAACACCAGAATCGGGAAAGCTGATTGGGAGGAGAATCACGTTTGAGGCGAAAATCGTGGCTGGTGGCGGGCACCTGACAGAATACCATGCTCCGATGCCTGAACAGCGTTCCACTCTGCACGTACAGTAGACACCGTTGGTATGTCATCAGCGGGCCGACATTCTCAGGGGCTCCCATGATGCTCCGCCTCCAGCAAGGGGAATAACCGATGGTGAGTTTCACTTGTGGTTTTAAAAATCGGGAAACAAGCACTGTGGCCGATGAGGGAGGGATAGGAGGTGGGACTTGTAGAGTTGCAACTGTGGGCTGCCGGACCTGCCACCGACAAGGGGGGTGGGGGGGTGATCTCCACATGATGGACGCCACGTACCATGGACCACCATTGCTACAACCTTCAAGACAGCCTTCTTGCTGTGCACCCCACTGACTGTCCACTGTAGCCTGTAGTTGTACAGAGTGACATTGATGGCACGGATGTACCTATGCATCGAGGTCTGTGAGATTCCGGACAATCAGTGCCTGGAAGGATACCATGGCGTAGGCGTTCAGGGTGACTTTGAACTTCAGGGTAACTTTGACACTCCAATCTCATAATTCTGGCCTTGCCAACAAGCTAAAGCCTCTCTGCCCCCCGCTCCCCTCCCCCCCCCGCCCAGCTGGCTGTCTGATCCTCACCAGCACTCTAAAACTCTCCCTGTATAATTTTGGGTGTCCCCACCCGAAAACCCACGCATGCCAGCCCCCACCCTCCACCCCACCACCCCCGCAATCCATCCCACTCCACCCCCCTCCAAATTGGCCACCACCCGCTGGCGGGCCATCACGTGGCCCACCCAGGGTATCTGGCAAGGCTGGAGAGTATGCCTCTGACATGGGTAGCACCAGCCAAAGGTATCTCTGGCAGCAGGGAAGGATGCCTGGGCCATGAGCCTCCATGGTGCCAGGCACCAACGGGCAAGGGGTGCGGAAGACAGGGTGCCAGGGGGAATGGCCAGGGGTGAGTGTGAGGATGGGGAGGAGGGTGGGGGACATGTGGGGGGAAGAGCCTGCAGTGCAGACCGGGACCACCGTGTAGCCAGACATACCTGGTTGAGAATAGAGCTATGCGCCATGCTAACATTTGGGGCCTCACGGTAGCATGGTGGTTAGCATCAATGCTTCACAGCTCCAGGGTCCCAGGTTCGATTCCCGGCTGGGTCACTGTCTGTGTGGAGTCTGCACGTCCTCCCCGTGTGTGCGTGGGTTTCCTCCGGGTGCTCCGGTTTCCTCCCACAGTCCAAAGATGTGCGGGTTAGGTGGATTGGCCATGCTAAATTGCCCGTAGTGTAAGGTTAATGGGGGGATTGTTGGGTTGCGGGTTACGTGGGTTTAAGTGGGGTGATCATGGCTCGGCACAACATTGAGGGCCGAAGGGCCTGTTCTGTGCTGTACTGTTCTATGTTCTAACATGTCTGACTTTCATGCTCAGCAGACAGTGGCTCGCGGAATCTAACCAGGAATGGAGGCCTTCATCCTGGCGGCCATGGCCTTGCAGGGTGCACTGACGCTATACAGGTTGGAGCTGCTCAGTGAGCACTCTCCAGCGGCGGAGCCTGCCCCACAGGATCAGGGAACATGCTGGTGAGGATGGAGAACTGGCCACCCAACAGCCCGTGGAGGAGGTGGGAAGGAGGCACCCTGTCATTCTGGGTGAGTATGCTTAACACTCACTTTGGCTCTGTTTCTTTACTTAGCTCTGGAGTCGGCAGGTATCGTTAAGATACCGCCACAAGTTCAAGGTGAAGTTCAAAGCAATAAAACCATACACCAATTAGTAAGTTCAAACAACAGTTTATTATAATACAATTATAATAACTACCCATGCACACGCTAAAAGGATTAAGCTATTCCTACTGCTAAATAAACTAATACTTATCTCGAAGGAACTGCCGGGTCAGGGAACAAGGCCTCTTGCTCTGCTCTGGTCTGCAGACTTCAGGTTGGTGTAAGTTAAAAGGGGTCAGGAGTGTCTATCTCTGGTAGCGATCGTTGCTGGCGGCTGCTGTCCGAACCCTCTCCTCTCTCTCCTTCAGGGTCTTCTTGGCAAAAGCTGGTCGAGGTGCTGGTCCACGGAGGAGTGCTAGTCAAAGAGAGAGGAGGGCTGGACGGGAAGACTGAACCATGTGTGGGACCTGTCTTTTATAGGTCCCAGGGATCCGCGCTCCTTTGGGCGGACTCCCTTACCTGCTTGGAATTGATTGGGCCTCTTCCCAATCGATATGTTTGAATCCCCCCAATACTGAGGCTGTTCCTTAGCTACTGGGCGGGCCTTCAGGCTCTTTGTTTTCGAACCTTGCTGGTGCCTGAGTGTCTGGTATCCTTTACAATGTTGCAGTTGCTTCCCCATTTGTGTCCATTGTATCTGGAATCATTCCATTAACATGCTAATTATCCCGGTGATTGCCTCATTAGTATGCGGAATGTTCGTTTCGGTGCTGTCTGCTTTCTTAGCAGACAGAATCCACACCTGCTTGGTGCAGCTTGCTGGGGCTGCAAACATTGTCCATTTTATCCTGTATGCTTTGCGTTCCTCCATTTTGTATTCAGGGAAATGGCCAACTTCGGTGGCTACACGAGAACCTGCCTGACCGGGCATGCTGTCGAAGAATCTGGCTGAGCAGACAGACAGCGCAACATATCTGCCTTTTCAAGGCACACCTGGAACCATGGGGGTATGTGGGAGGATACCCCCTCCTGGTGGCCGTCAAGGCGCCGAGTGGGGACCTGTCCGGAATCTCACAGACCTCGGTGCACAGCTACATCCACACCATCATTGATTCATTATGGACTGGACC
This sequence comes from Scyliorhinus canicula, assembly GCF_902713615.1. NCBI lineage: Eukaryota > Metazoa > Chordata > Chondrichthyes > Carcharhiniformes > Scyliorhinidae > Scyliorhinus > Scyliorhinus canicula. Next base: position 170,299,901 of record NC_052146.1, read on the forward strand.
CACCTGGGGGGGAAGTTCGCGTCACCCTGATGCTTGCATGGTGGGGAAGGGTGCCCTGATCTTTGCATGGTGGGGCTGGGTGCCCTCATGTGTGGTGACTGGGGGGTCGTCCCGTTGTCCATTTATCTCGTTGTAGGGCGGGTCCTGAACTCCATGTGGGATGGGGGCCTTTAATATAACTTTGGCACCTCAACCTCATAATTCTGGCTTTGCCAACAAGTTTAGTCCTCTCCCCCCCCCCCATAAGTTGGCTGTGTGATCCTCTCCAGCACTCTAAAATGCTACTGTGTAATTTCGGGAAAATCCACCACAAGGTATTGTGCAGAAGAATTCAAGGAAGGGTAAGCAACGTGCTATGAGTTTAAACAACAATTGCAGTAGCTAGATTTAAAGTAGGAAAGCAGACTTCAGAGGTAAATCGAAAGTTTAATGTCATTTTAATAGAACCTGGGAATCAAGACTTCAAGAAATTGTGAACAATTTGTACAGCAGTCAAGACAAAGAAATCCGAAAGATGGTGATTTAAACCTGGATACTGGATTCACAGTCAAAAGAGGAGTGGAAGCTTTGTTTAAAAGAGTAAATTAGAAAACCGGGACTGGATTTCAGAATGCGAACTTCTGATGGAAAGCTTGATTGTGATTGAACATTTTTTAGCATGTTTTTGGGAGTGGAGTGTAGAAACTCTAACGTGTCAATCATTGAGTGGATTCTGAGGAGAAATCCACAAACACGAACTTGGGTTCACAGCGGAGTGTGTGTATTTGACCACAGCCAATGTGTGTGCTTAAAGAGACTTTGTGTCAATGAGAGCATTGTGGCTCAAGATGTACTTTTTAATCCATGTTAATCTTAAAATCTGTGTGTATTTGTTAAACTAAGGGGTAAGTAAAGGAGTTTTGCATCATAATCCAATTTTGCCATGTTTAATAAATGTATTTTTTCTTGTTCAAGTTAATTCTGTAACTCTGTTCCTCCACATTTTATTAAAAAAAGGTAAATATTACGGTCTTTTGAGCCAGGATTCAATTCTGGATTCTTCCCGTCCACCGTAACATATGTCCGAAATATTTCCCTCTACCAAATTGCTACAGTTCTCTCTGTACTTCAGATTTTTTCTTACTTTATCTTTGTGCAAGAGTGTTTGCACTTGTGATGGCAGATCTGAAATGACAAAAAGGTTGCATTCCCTTGACCTTTAACAACACTTCTCTGCTCTCAATGTGGATTTGCCAGTGAGTCTAACCTCAGTGGTGGGGAAACTATTGGAAACACTGATGGGGCATCATGCGGCCCGGCCAAGGGTAACAACTCAGGTAGCCCTTGCAGGGGGGCCGACGGTCGCTAAGCCTGCGATGCCGTGGTTCACGGGGCCCCGTTGCTAGCCCCGACCGGGGAGGAGAATCGGGTCCCGGGAGGGGGCGCGGAGGCTGCCGTGAAACACGGCCAGTTTCACGACAGCCTTTACGACTCTCCGCATTTGCGGAGAATCGCGCCCTGTGTGTTTTGTGTGTTTGGGTGGAGGGTGGGGCAGAGGAAAGTCAGGTTTTCGCTTGTCCTTTCGCTGTTGAATTCGCTTCATGTGTCACATTTGTTCTAGTTATAAATAAACAGTAATTGCGTTTAAGCTGACAAACCTGGTGACTGTAATTATTGGACTACCAAAGGCCAAAGATTTTATATATTTTTGCATGAATTATTGATTAATTCACTTGTGTTGTGACGCCAGAGCCTGTGGGACTGGAATTGACTGCACACTAGCCCAGCATGGCGTAACATTTTTATAAACTCGCGTCTTTCTTTTTTTCCTTGGGATAGTTCCTGACTATCCTGAGCACATATTCATAACTGGCTTCTAAAATCTCATAGATCAAAACTCAGGGGCGGGATTCTCCCATCGGGCAGCTCGGTGCCGACGCCAGCGTAAAAATGGGAGTGTTTTACTCCGACGTCTGCAGCCATTCCGAGACCCGATTCTCCGGGCCGCAGTGGGCTAACATGGTGCTGGAGCAGCCCACGCCATGCCAGCTGTCGATCCCGGCCTGAACCCGGCGCCGGCCCCGATGCCAAATGGCACAGGACTACAGGTGCCGGCGCGGAGGCAAGGTGGCCGTGGGACAGAGAGGCCGGCCTGCCGATCGGTGGCCCCGATCGCGGGCCAGGCCACTATGGAGCCCCCCCCCCGGGGTCGGACCCCCTTCTCTCCCACAGGCCGCCCCCAGACCCTTCATCGCCGAGGTCCCGCCGGCTCAGAGGATGTTAGAACGGCGCCGGTGGGACTCAGCTTTTTGATGACGGCTGCTTGGCCCATCCGGGCCGGAGAATCGGTGTGCCGGCCCGGGCCAGAGAGTCATCCTATACCCCAACTGGCGCCGCGCCGCCCACAGTGACCCAGCATGGGGACGGCGTGGCGCGATTCGCGCGGCCCGCCGGCGGTTCTCCGACCCGGCCGGGGGGGGGTCGGAGAATCCTGCCCCACATCTTTCTTTTTTTCTCCATGACTATCTGGAGCCCCAATTTCCACACTGACTTCTTGTAAAACTCATATCCTCCTCCCCCTTTGACACAAAGGATCCGTAAAGGAGCGTTTTGTCACTGGCTACCTTACATAAGGTGGTTTGAATATCCTTTCCCTATTCAAACACTTCTTTAGGATCCCGACCCTTGCTTGTTTATTCTCTTGTTTCTCTACTAATTCTCCCACTCCCTACTTGTCACTACAGGCACCGATTTACATCAATACTAATGAACTTACCAACTACATTATGGTTAACACTACCAAACAGTACAGGAGGGGGTGGGTAATAATAATATAATAATAATATTATAATATGATATAATGTAAACCAGCCAACACCCAGTGAGAGTGATACAACCGTGCTACACTTATTAACTTTGAGGTCTTGACTCTACTTATTGACCTTTGGGTCCAAGACCCTTGTAGTTTACTGTAATACTTGACCCACCTGGGTAATTTCTCATTGAGATACCTTCTCAATGTGTCTTCTCAGTTTCGGCACTGTACCATTTCTCAACACTTTACTTATTCTCTCTCTCTCTCTTTCCCTCTAGGGTTTGTCACGAGTGTGTGGAATCGACCGTAGTAGGGATCCACCTTTCACCAAATTCCCATCCACAGTGTTCATTGAATCATACACTGCAGAAGGAGGCAATTCGGCCATTGAGTCTGCACCGGCCCTTGCAAAGAACACACTACCCAAGCCCACACCTCCACCCTATCCCTGTAACCCAGTAACTCTATCCAACCATTTTGGACACTAAGGGCAATTTAGCATGGCCAATCCACCTAACCTGCACATCTTTGGACTGTGGGAGGAAACTGGAGCACCCGGAGGAAACCCACGCGCACACGTGGAGGACGTGCAGACTCCGCACAGACAGTGACCCGAGCTGGGAATTGTACCTAGAGTGCAGCTGTGAGTCTAAGTGAGAGCATTGTCACAAGTAGGCTTATATTAACACTGCAATGAAGTTACTGTGCAAAGCCCCTAGTCACCACATTCCGGCACCTGTTCGGGTACACAGAGGGAGAATTTGGAATGTTCAATTCACCGAACAACATGTCTTTCGGGACTTGTGGGAGGAAACTGGAGCACCTGGAGGAAACCCACACAGACACGGGGAGAATGTGCAGACTCCTGCAGACAATGATCCAAGCGGGAATCGAACCTGGGACCCTGGCCCTGTGAAGCCACAGTGCTAACCATTATGCTACCGTGCTGCCAACATTAACCACCAGGTATTACCCACATTTAGGAAAGGAGGCTTGCCAGGCCATGATCACTTGATGTGGAATCTTCTCTGGGCTCAGAGCCCATGGTCCCTTCTTGCAATTCTTGTGCCTGGGGGACTCTCAGGTTGTTGCTGAAGATCCATTCCGCTGTTCCTTCTTTTATACTGGTTTTGCCCGCACTGAGTCATAGGTATATTCCCACACCTGGCCTGAGTTCTATTGTCCAGTCCAGAATTAAACTTGCTAATGGGAATAAACAGGATACTCCTGCCCAGCCAGGGTGATTCAATCAAGATCCATTGTCCTCTAAAACACTCTTTTCTGACCAGCTATTAGCCCATTATGCAATCTGATGGCCTCTTTGTCTGTCCTTCACTCTGCTGCAAAGTTGATCATGTCTGACTGGAAGCTAGTTGCATATTCATAGCCTTGTCTTTATCATTTGTGCAAATGTGACACATACTGGGAGTGGGTAATCACAAAGTCCATTGAGCAATAATGAGTTTATGTGGTGACTAGAGTGCTCTTGCAGATGGCCAGTATTAATTCCAGCCAGGGCCTCATTTGGCAATTTCTGTTCCCGGCCTATGTATCTTGTCAGCTTGTTCCCAGTACCACACCATGAACATGTGGGCCCTGGATGAAAGTAGGGCTGACAAATGAGCTACATTTATTTTTTTATAGTGTGAGTCATTGGCAAACTCATAAATTACAAAATATGTACAAACCATATGATGAATGTTTAATTTATCCACTAATTAATAATTGAGAAGTCAATCATTCTCAAATCGATTCAGTGGACACAAGTAGTGCCTTAAGTGTTGGTTTGTGAAGTATACAAATTACAGAAAACTATCAATGAAGCATGTCTGCAGAAAATAATTCACTTAAAGTCAACTAATTTCATTCACCTCCATGTCAGGTCAAGCTTCTGCTGATGGCTTATATGATAGTATGGGCTGCTAGGCAGTAGCTACCAGAGATCAAATGAGTGTTCCTATTGAGTACTAGATAAAGGCTACAAGCAACTATCTGAATCATAGAATTTCATAACATTTACAGTGCAGAAGGAAGCCATTCGGCCCATTGAGTCAGCACCGGCTCTTTGAAAGAGCACCCCTCCACCGTAGCCCCATAACCCAGTAACCCCACCCAACACTCAGGGCAATTTTGGACACTAAGGGCAATTTATCATGGCCAATCCGCCTAGCCTGCACATCTTTGGACTGTGGGAGGAAACCGGAGCACCTGGAGGAAACCCACGCAGACACAGGGAGAAAGTGCAAATTCCACATAGACAGTGACCCAAGCCGGGAATCGAACCTGGGACCCTGGAGCTGTGAAGAAGCAGTGCTAAATACTAGCTACCGTGCTGCCCCAGCAGCAATACTTGAAGAAATACTTGTCTTGAGTACTAAGCGAGAATGCAAGACTACCATCAACATTGTGCTTTCCTCTTATTTCTGTGAATGAATCATTGATTAATGAATTTTAACAGTTCACAATTTGAAAGCGTGTGAAAATAATCATCAGCGCAGATATGTGCTGAATGGCTTGTCTCTGCCAAGTGAGAATATTCAATTTATCAGCATGCATCTAGCTGAAGGAAACCCCAGTTTAATTGATGGCCAAAACACAGACAATCAAATGTAATCTCTAGTTCTGAAGAAGGAAATGTGGGCCAACATCCCCACAAACATTATAGAAACTGCTAACACTTGGACTGACTTCTACTTGTTATCAGCAAGGTCATTAGATGGATTATCACATCTATGATAACTGACATCTATTCTGCCCTCCAGGGAACCTGCTCTCATTCTGCAATGCAGCACAATAGGACAGATGAGAGATCATCACGGGCTCACTGAAGGATATCACCCTGAGAAGAAAGAAAAGATTATTTTGGATTAATAAACGTCTGAGAATTCCACATGTTTACTCATTTTCCAAAAAACGACTGCCTTTTTCGAAGAAAAAAAAGTGGTATGTTCACATCCTACATGAAAAAGCATTTTAGAAACATTTCAAATAGAAATAATCTGATAAGTTATTCATCAACTGCAGTTTAATGAAACATTGCATGTGTTAGAAAGGTGGATAATTTAATATTGAGGTAATGAGCTAGATTAGGATTAAAGTAACAGAGACGGTTGTTCGCCTGTAACTTCCTCAGAGTGGCAATCAGCGGGAAATGTCACTCTGCTGACTTACCTGCACAATTCCAAAGCTCCTGGGCTGAACTCTTCGACCCCCGCCGGGTCGGAGAATCGGCACGGCGCCGAGCGAATTGCGCCATGCCGCCCCGACGCCGGGACACAATTCTCCGCCATCGGCACCGGCGTGGTCGGTGCAGCGCCGGTCAGGGTGTGCGCTGACTCTCTGGCCCTGGGCCGGCACGGGCCGGCGCGTCGATTCTCCAGCCTGGATGGGCCGAGCAGCCGTTATCAAAAAGCCGAGTCCCGCTGGCGCGTTCCAACATTCTCTGAGCCAGCGGGACCTCGTCCTTGAAGAGTCTGGGGGCAACCTGTGGGGAAGGTGGGGTTCCGGCCCCGGGGGGGGGGGGGGGGGGGGGGGGCCTCCGTAGTGGCTTGGCCCGTGATCGAGGCCCACCAATCGGCGGGACGGCCTCTGTCAGCCCCGGCCTCCTTTCCTCCAAGCCGGCTCCTGTAAGCCCTGCACCGTTGGGTGTCGGGGCCGTCGCGGGGAAGAAGGCCACTGCTCATGCGCTAGTCGGCGCCGTCCCAACTGTGCTTGTGCGGACCCCGCGGCACCGAGTTCAGGCCGGGATCAGCAGCTGGGGCGGTGAAGGCCACTCCAGCGCCATCCTAACCCCCTGTGGGCCGCAGAATGGGGTCCCAGAATGGGCATCGATGCCAGAGTAAAACACTCCCGTTTTACTCCGGCGTCGGCACTTGGGAGAATCCCGCCCTTTCTGTCTGGCCATAGATGACTCCCCACATATGGAAAATTATTCCCAGTTTTCCAGAGCTAAGTTAAAAGGTGGGTGTTAAACATTCATAAGAGGCACGAAGAAACTCTTTGTGTTAATATCTCAGTTGCATTGTTTCAGTCCCTCAGAGATGGAGATTATTTTCTATATGTGTAAGGAAATCAAAGAAAAGCATAATCTTAAGAGTAAACACCTCTCATATCTATCTACCCATGCTGAGTGGCGCATGAAACAGGTAAAGGACATACAGCGATTTCCGTAACTTGTTTTTCCTGAAACAGGTTGTTAACTTGAAGCTAGAGCCTATCACTTGAGGGGCACCAGTCACATTAAACATGGCTGACTAGGAGACGGCCTCTCTCTTCCCACCTGCTGCAGGTGTGTTGGAAAGATCTGCAGGTTGATAATCAATCTGTTTGGCTGTCCGATGAACACAACTTCCATGCCAATCAAATCCAGAAGTGGGTCTTAAGCCTGAAACTTCTAACACCAAGGCAATGGCACTACCCACAAGACCTCTTCCTCTGATATAGCTACCATATAATATAATCAGAATAGAAAATGCTGCAAGGAGGAGCTCGTACTCCGCAAGGATAACGGGGAAGATAATAATTCCCACCCTGTCCGTACCATGCGGAATATTACAAGGGGAGTGTACAATGAGACTTTGGTGTCCTTGTACACTGAAGATAAGCATGCAGGTGGAGCAGGCGGTAAAGAAGGCAAATGGTATGTTGGCTTTCATTGCGAGAGGATTAGAGTACAGGAGCAGGGATGTGTTGCTACAATTATACAGGGCCTTGGTGGGGCCACACCTGGAATATTGTGTATAGTTTGGGCCTCCTAACTGAGGAAGGGGGGGGGGCATGGTGGTACAGTGGTTAGCACTGCTGCCTCACAGCATCAGGGACCCAGGTTCGATTTCAGCCTTGGGTGGCTGTCTGTGAGGAGTTTGTACTTTCTCCCCGTGTCTGCCTGACTTTCCTCTGAGTGCTCCGGTTTCCTCCCATGTTCCAAAGATGGGTCGGTTAGGTAGATTGGCCATGCTAAATTGCCCCTTAGTGTCCAGCAATGTTCAGGTAGGTTACGGGGTTAGGGTAGGGTAGACGTAGGAGAGGAAAAGGGTAGGGTGCTCTTTCAGAGGGTCAGTACATACTAGATGGGCCAAATGGCCTCCTTCTGCAATGTAGGGCTTCTAAGATTCTATGATGTTCTTTCTATCGAGGGAGTGCAGCATAGGTTTACCAGACTGATTCCTGCGATGGCGGGGCTGAGGTATGGGGAGAGTTTGAGTCGATTCAGATTATATTCTCTGGAGATTAGAAGAATGGTGGGAACCTCATAGAAACCTATACAATTAAAACAGGACAAGACAGGGTAGATGCAGGAAGGATGTTCCCAATGGCAGGAGAGTCCAGGACCAGGGGCCATAGTCTAAGGATATGGGCTGAACCATTTAGGACTGAGATGGGGAGAAATGTATTCACCCAGAGAGTGGTGAACGAGGGGAATTCGGTATCACAGAAAGCAGTTGAGACCAAAGCATTCTGGATGGGTTTATCCATTGGCCGACGCCGGAATGAGGAAAGGCGATTGGGCGGAGAATCGGTCGTGAGGCCAAAATCATGGCCGGAGCCAGGCGCCCGACCGAATGCCATGATCCGCTGCCTCGACAGCGGCGTCAATGTGTTCCACTCTGTATGTACAGTAAACACTGTTCACATATAAATAGCGGGCCTGACCCAGTATTCTCTGGGGCCTCCGTGATTCTCCACCTCCGGCAGGAGGAATTTCACTTGTGGTTTTAAAAATCGGGAAACAGGGCCATAGCTGATGAGGTAGAGAGAGGAGGTAGGACAGTTAGAGGCAGAACCATGGGCTGCCTGGCCTGTCACTGGCGTGGCTGGCTGGGGGGTGCCTCTGTCAGGCCCGAGGCGATGGGCAACATTGGGTGATGGAGTGGCCAGGAGATGGGCCTTGGGGTCGAGGTGATATCCCAAGGGGCCGGTGTGTCCAGGCATGGACCGCAATTGCCATGGCTGAAAGGCAGCCATCTTGCTGTGCCGACACTATCTGCCCTTCATGGCCCCTGGTTGAGCAGAGTGACACCGGCCGTATGGGTGCTCTCACATCACAACTCCCCGTACCCCAGCCCCACCCTCCATCCCACCACCCCCGCATCCCTACTTCCATCTTCCACCCCACCAGCCCCGCATTCCACACTCCCCTCCTCCCCTCTAAACCTGCACCTCAGCCGCCACCCCGACAACCCTCCCAACTGGCCGTCAGCTGCCGGGGAGACATCATGTGGCCCACGCAAGATAAAAGCTCACAGTAGCCCCTGAAGGTGGGTGTTGGAGGGGGAGCCATGGAGTAACCCCAGCCAACGGTACCCCTCGCAGCAGGGGGGGGTGTGGAGTGTTGGGTGGGGGGGGGGGGGGGGGGAGTGCCAGGGCATGAAGCTTCCTCGGTGTCGGGCACCGATGGGGCCAGTAATGGCCAGGGCTGGGAATGCAAATGGGGGGAGGGAGGGGAACATGTAGACCGGGACCACCATGTTGCCTGTTGGACCTGGTTGGACACGGGGTTATGCAACATGCTAACATGTCTGCCTTTAAACCTCTGTAGACAATGGCTATCAGAATCCAATCAGGAATGGCGGCCTTCACCCTGGCTACTGCAGCCCTGGGAGGATACACTGAAGCTGTATGAGCTGGAGCTGCTCGAGGAGAACCCTGCAATGATGGAGCCTGCCCCAGAGGAATGGGAGGCAGCCGGTGAGGATGAAGAGCCGGCCACCCAACAGGCCGAGGAGGAGGTGGGAAGGGGAGACCATATCAGGCCTCATGTGTGGCAGAAATGCCTGTTGTTCGAGGACCTGCTGGACCGGGCGTTGAAGACTCTGGCTGAGCAGGGGGACCATGCGGCATTTCTGCCGGATCACGGTGCACCTGGCACTGCAGGGGAATGGGGAAGGACACCCGCTCCCGATGGCTGTCAAGGGGGTGGGGGTTATAGGGTGGAGAGGGATGGGGTGGAGCACCGGAGCGCTGGCTGAAATGGGGCCCCTAGCCACAACCCACCCCCAATGTCTGTCCATCTCCCCCTTTCCCCAGCACCCCCTCTGCAGCCATCCCTCACACCGTTCTGACAGAGCGCTGAGGCAGGTTGAATCCTTGTGAACAGCTGTTCATTGGGAAATAGTGAGCATATATATACAGGTTTGTGCCCTAGCCCCTAATGCTATACTGTGAGCTCCAACCGTGCCAATCTTTCTGGCCTCACGGATCCTAATGCAATATCTAGGTGGATCCGGAAGCAGTAGATCAGGAGTGGAGATGGCCTCCTACGGTTCCCACCCTGTGACCTGCATCTCCTTTAGCAGCCGTCGTCTGGGGCGACCGGGCCTGGATGGGCCCAACTGCTGCTCGGGTGTCCAGGTGGTGTGATGCCGCCCTGTTCTGCCCGCTGCCCATCGGTTGCACCAGGGACGAGGTGGGGTGTCCGAGGCTCTGTGGTGTTCCAGCACCACCCCTGCGGGAGTCACCAGCATGGGCCCCATCACTTCCTTCTCCCCCGGGGTGCCTGATGGCCAACTGCTACTCCATGGGACGGGGGCTCGAGTGGAGCTATTCCCTGAGGCTTCTCCGCCAGTCCTGGAGGCCCACTCTAATCTCAACCAGGGTCTCAATGCTCGCGGCCATGGAACACAGGGAGTGGACCACGCCCCTCTGGGACTGTGCCACATCAGCCAGTGACTGTGACACCTCCCTCTGTGCCTAGCTCAGGTCAGCCAGTACAAGGGCATAGCCGCCGATGCCCTCAGCTATGGCCCCCTGTGATTGGGCCGAGCTCTGCAATGTTCAGGTGGTCCAGGTGCATGACTGCCTGTGACAGGGTAGTCCTGTCCTGGCCCTCAGCCACCACCCACACAGAGTGCCCCAGGTCTTGGATATCCTTACCCATGGTGGGTACCTATGCCCTGAAGGCCTCCACAGATGATACCCAGGTGATGGATGGTTGCGGTCACCCCCTCATGCAGTCCCAGTCTCTGTGACTGAATCTCCACGATCGATAATACTGAAATGAATGAAATGAAAATCGCTTATTGTCACGAGTAGGCTTCAGTGAAGTTACTGTGAAAAGCCCCTAGTCGCCACATTCCGGCGCCTGTTCGGGGAGGCTGTTACGGGAATCGAACCGTGCTGCTGGCCTGTCTTGGTCTGCTTTAATAGCCAGCGATTTAGCCCAGTGAGCTAAACAGCCCCAGTGTCTGTACTGTCTGTTCCAGAAGCCCAAAACCCGAGTGAACAGCAGCCAGTCCCTGACATCAGGCCGTCCGTCAAATATCCACTCCCCAGGGGATTCCTATATCCACCTGTTGTATCGCAGCACTTCGCTAAAGTGCCCAACCGAGGTGAGTGTCTCTGGGATGGTGGAGGGTATTGGAGACAGCTGTGTCCGTTCCCCACCAGTCCCTCTAGCCCCCTCCAAAGCCCCCACCCACCCCTGGCCAGTGGAAGGTCTCCCCTCCCCCCCCCCCCCCCCCCCCCCCCCGGGACTGTGGCGGCGCTGGACACAGTCTGCAGCCTCCGCGCGGGGTTGACGAAACCTCAGACCACAAGTGATCCACCCCATCGTGAAGGCGGCCCATTTGGGGCGAAGCATCGGGCGGGCATCTGCAGGCGACACCCTGAGGCTGTCCCCGTGATGTGTGGTGTACTCACCGATGATGCAGTGTTGGAGGGGGCGGAGCATCCGAAAACAGGCGCCGCCCCTGATTTCGGCGTCAAAAGGGATTCTCCACCCAATTGCCGAATGTGATTTCAGCGTTGGTAATTTTCCAGTCCCTTTGGCAAAAAGCTTGGAGGCAATGGGTGGTAGTGAGGAATATTGCGTAGGAAGACGTTGGCTTGAAAGCCTGAAGTTGTCACATTGTTTGCAGATATTCCTGATGGCCGGAGGACACAGCACATGAACATGGCAGGAAGGTAGTTAAGACAATTAATTGGCCATTTCAGAGGAATTTCATGGAGGTTTTCGAATATTGCAAATGGCGCACGGGTACCGGAATCAGTTAGGGGTGTCATGTGAGAGTATCTTTAAGAAATGGATGTTTAAGCAATGTACCTTTAAGAAATGGAGCAGCTCATATTACTGAAGTGATGTCAGTGGTGGGAGCTGAGCTGAGATCACTTCTGCTTTTTGGGAGTTTTAGTTTCAGTTTTGAAAAAAAGAGCTTTGGTGTATCTCTGTTTGCAGTGAGCTGGATCTGCTGTGATCTCTGCCAGGAAAGACTATCTCTGAATCATTTGGGTGATTTAAACTCATAATAGTAATGTTTTTAACCTGGTGTGTTTCTGTTTAAATAAGTCTTTTGGAGGTTTGAAGGAACATTTTGAGGGATTATTTAGTGTTGTATTATTTTTGGGGTTATCAAGGGGTGCATTAAGGGGTGTTAAGGGATCCAATGTTTATTTAAAAAGGTTAAGTTGAATTCATGGAATAAACATTGTTTTGTGTTTAAAAACCCACGTGTCCATAATTGTAATACCACACCTGGAGACCAAGCCGTGTGCTCCAAAAGCAACAATACATTAAAGGGAGAGGTTGGTTGAACTCCATGATACATCTTGGGGTTCTGAAAACGCTGCTCCCATAACAGGGATTAACTCCGATAACGCCAATTTTCCTGTTGTGAAACTCCTGCGGATTCTTCGTTAGCGCCGGCACTTAGCCTCAGGAACGGGGAATCCAGCCCATTAGCTTTCTTCCAATATTGATGTGACCGGGAATATTCTGGAATACTATCTAGTCTTCAAAACACAATCTTCTCACAAACAAGTTAAACTTAAGAGGAGAGAAATTCTAGACATCCTCAGATTTCTAGCACAGCTTTGTTGGGAGAGCAGTAAAAGTTGCAGAGAAATGGATGTTTATGCTGTTTCTCCAAGGTTTCCAAGGAGATTAAAAGAATTTTTCTCAGAAAATCTATTCCAGGGTGTTTGTTTTTAGCAAAGATTGATCTGTACAAAATCAGTTTCTATTGGGCCATTGAATTTAATTATAAAAGGGTCTTTATGATGTATCAAAGTATATTTTATTGATATCCTGCTGTTTTGCATTTCCACAAGGTTTTTGTGTGGCAGATTATTCTTCAGGGAATTAAATGCATTAAAAGTTTTTCTTTGTTGACTTTCGCTTTGTATTATGTACAAGCCTTGCTTCTTTTATTAAAGCGGCTGATTGAATAATGGCAACTGCAGGAACTACTTTACACAGTATTCCCTGCTCAGGAATGTTTCTTCAGACATAAAGAATATAAGAATACGATGTATCTGTATATTCAACAGAATGCAAACACTAAAAGTACATGATGTGGAGATGCAGGCGTTGGACTGGGGTGAGCACAGTAAGAAGTCTAACAACACCGTACAAAGTCCAACAGGTTGGTTTCAAATCACTAGCTTTCGGAGCACTGCTCCTTCCTCAGGTGCATGAAGAGGTATGTTCCAGAAACATTTATATAGACAAAGTCAAAGACGCAAGACAATGCTTTGAATGTGAGCATTTGCAGGTAATTTAGTCTTTACAGATCCAGAGATAGGGGTAACCCCAGGTTAAAGAGGTGTGAATTGTCACAAGCCAGGACAGTTGGTAGGATTTCGCAAGCCCAGGTCAGATGGTGGGGGGTGAATGTAATGTGACATGAATACCAGGTCCCGGTTGAGGCCGCACTCATGTGTGCGGAACTTGGCTATAAATTTCTGCTCGGCAATTTTGCGTTGTCGCACGTCCTGAAGGCTGCCTTTGAGAACGCTTACCCGGAGATCAGAGGCTGAATGCCCTTGCACAGACATGGGTTGGTGTTGTCCAAATGCTGTGAGGTTGATTTTCCCTGCAGCCACCCTGGTGGCAGAGAAATCTAGCAGGGTAGCTGCTCCCTGAGAGCTCTTACAATTTTCCAAAGGAGGTTTGTGGCTTCATTCGGGAACCCTAGATTCTCCGATACAGCCATTGAGGTGCAGAGCAAGTGACCGGCCGGAGATTCTCATTCCTTCCAATGAGTGAGGCTGCTTGGAAAGAGGTCTCGAAGGAATCACTGCGGGATTCACCGTCCAGCAACGCAGGAATCAGGAAATGTGATTGGGCGGAGAATCGTGGGTGAGGCAAAAATCGTGGCCGGCGCTGGGCCCCTGATGGAATGCTGTGCTCCGGTGCCTCGATAGCGGCGTCAATATGCTGTACTTCGCACGTACAGTAAACCCCGTTGGCATATCACTAACAATAATAATTATAATCGCTCATTGTCACATGAAGGCTTCAATGAAGTTACTGTGAAAAGCCCCTAGTCGCCACATTCGGGGAGGCTGGTACGGGAATTGAACCCGCGCTGCTGGCTTTGTTCTGCATTACAAACCAACTCTTTAGCCCACTGTGCTACACCAGCCCCTAACAGGCCCGGCAATCTCCGGGGCCCCCACATTCTCCGCCTCTGCCAGGAGGAATTACCGACGGCAAGTTTCACTTTTGGTTTTAAAAGTCAGAAAACAGGCGCGGTGGCTGCTGAGGGTGAGTGAGGAGGTAGGGCATGTTCCCAGAGGCATAGCCATGGGCTGCCGGTCCTGCCGCTGGCATGGCTGGCTGGGGAGGGCATCTGCCAGGGCAAGGGAGGGTATAGCGGCAAGCGACCAGCGGGTGGGACGTGGGGTTGAGGCGACCCCCCTGGGATAGGGGTGTCCAGGCATGAATCACCACTGCCACAGGCTGCAAGGCAGCCATTTTGCTACCGAACCCACTGACCACCACCATGGCCATGCTTGCGCCGAGTGACACCGGCCATTTGCGTGTTCCCACCCCACCATCCCACCACCCCACCCCCAACTCCTCCCTCCTCCACACCTCCACCCCATAAACACAAGGTTCAACCAGATATCGATCAAAGACCCAACAACCAGTTAGTCAGTTCAAGTTCAATAATACTTTATTTACACACAAGATTAACTTATACATGCGACATAAACACTACGAGCTAAACTACTATGACAACCTGTACTTAACTTCAGGCACCCGGCTTAGGTCAGAGGAACAGTGGCCTTTGTTCGAATCTGGACCTGCTGGGTCTGGAGAAGTAACTGCGGTTCGGCTGGGCTCATCCGTCTGGTAGCGAGCGTTGAACTTGGACTTGCTTCTGGTGGTGCTGCGATTGGAGATGGATGTTGCCGGAGCTCCAGGTCCAAAAGAGGTTGAACACATGGCAGTGTTCCTCTTTATCCTGGGGGAGGGATTCGCGCTCTTTTGGGCGGTCCTTGGGTTTGGACCCAATTAATTGGGCAGTTCTCGATCACTGCCTTCGATTTGAGCCAATAAAGGGGCGGGTGCCTTGATGGCTGGGCGTGTCCTCAGCGGTCATTGACCCTGCTGTTTACGCTTCCTGAGTAAAGGGAGTGGTGCCAATGTGTTTGGAATTGTATCGGTTACCTGAGTATCAATCCTTTGTCTTACGTAGATGGGCCATTAAAATACTAATCAGTTGGGCGTTTCGATGCTGACTGGATTCTTTGCTCACAAATATACATTCAGGCTCTGTGCCTGCCTGAATCTTACATTGTCCACATTTCTCTTTAGGCTTTGCGAACGTCCATGTTTCTTGTTGTAAGTGGCCATCCCAAATGGCTACACGCCAGACTTGTCGGGTACTGGACGTTCAGTTTCGGGGTGATGTCCAGGGTGGTGGGCGTGAGGGAGAAGTCTTGCCCACTGGTGGCGGTTTTCGGGGCATCAGAATAGCCAGAGCTGTTCATGGGGAGAGGGGTGAACACCCTGGCCTTTGCCTCCCTGATCGCCCACTGGAGACTCCTCCTCGGCTGGTGATTGGCAGCACCACCCAAGGCTGCAGATTTGCTGTCTGACCTGGCAGAATTTAGCAAGCTCGAGAAAATAAAATATGCCAGCAGAGGATTGGAGGAAGGCTTCCACAAAACGTGGAGACTGTTGACCAACTTGTTACAAGACCTGTTTGTAACCAGTGCCCGGTAAAGAAGGAAGGGAGGAAGGAAGGTGGGGGGGGGGGGGGGGGGGGGGGGGGGGGTGAGTGGGGGGACGCAGGACAGGCCACAAAATAAGGGAGAGAAAGGGGAAGGGGAAGAGCAGGAAGGGGAGGCATGACGGGTTGGGGGGAATAAAAGCACCAAAGGGAAATGCAGAAAAGATGAGAGAGGAGAAGGCAGCAAAAGAAAGAGCGCATTCAGCGGACACGCCCACTCCCCCCCTATTCAGTGGACAGGCCCACACCCCCCTATTCAGCAAACACGCCCACTCCCCCCTTATTCAGCGGACACACCCACTCCCCCCTATTCAGCGGACACTCCCACTCCCCCCTATTCAGTGGACACGTCCACTCCCCCCCTATTCAGCGGACACACCCACTCCCCCCCTATTCAGTGGACACGCCCACTCCCCCCTATTCAGTGGACACGTCCACTCCCCCCTATTCAGTGGACACACCCACTCCCCTCCTAGTCAGTGGACACATCCACTCCCCCCATATTCAGTGGACACACCCACTCCCCTCCTAGTCAGTGGACACGTCCACTCCCCCCTATTCAGTGGACTCGCCCACTCCCCCCATTCAGCGGGCCCGCACACTCCCCCCCCCAATTCGGTGGACATGCCCACTCCCCCCCATTCAATGGACACACCCACCCCCCCCGTATTCAGCGGACACGTCCACTCCCCCCCATTCAATGGACACGCCCACTCCCCCCCATTCAATGGACACGCCCACTCCCCCTATTCAGTGAACACACCCACTCCCCCCCTATTCAGTGGACACGCCCACTCCCCCCCCATTCAGCAGACACGCCCACTCCCTTCCTATTCAGCAGACACTCCCACTCCCCCCCCCATTCAGCAGACACGCCCACTTCCCCCCTATTCAGCGGACATGCCCCCTCCCCCCCTATTCAGTGGACATGCCCCCTCCCCCCCATTCAGTGGACACGTCCACTCCCCCCCTATTCAGTGGACACGGCCACTCCCCCCCTATTCAGTGGACACGTCCACTCCCCCCCTATTCAGTGGACACGTCCACTCCCCCCCTATTGAGCGGACACTCCCACTCCCCCCCTATTCAGCGGACACGCCCACTCCCCCCCTATTCAGTGGACACGTCCACTCCCCCCCTATTGAGCGGACACTCCCACTCCCCCCCTATTCAGCGGACACGCCCACTCCCCCCCTATTCAGCGGACACGCCCACTCCCCCCCTATTCAGCGGACACTCCCACTCCCCCCCCTATTGAGCGGACACTCCCACTCCCCCCTATTCAGCGGACACTCCAACTCCCCCCTATTCAGTGGACACGTCCACTCCCCCCCTATTGAGCGGACACTCCCACTCCACCCCTATTCAGCGGACACGCCCACTCCCCCCCTATTCAGTGGACACTCCCACTCCCCCCCTATTGAGCGGACACTCCCACTCCCCCCCTATTCAGCGGGCACTCCCACTCCCCCCTATTGAGCGGACACTCCCACTCCCCCCCTATTGAGCGGACACTCCCACTCCCCCCCTATTCAGCGGACACACCCACTCCCCCCTATTCAGCGGGCACTCCCACTCCCCCCTATTGAGCGGACACTCCCACTCCCCCCCTATTGAGCGGACACTCCCACTCCCCCCCTATTGAGCGGACACTCCCACTCCCCCCTATTCAGCGGACACTCCCACTCCCCCCCTATTCAGCGGACACTCCCACATCCCCATTCAGCGGGCACTCCCACTCCCCCCCTATTGAGCGGACATTCCCACTCCCCCCTATTCAGCGGACACTCCCACTCCCCCCCTATTCAGCGGACACTCCCACTCCCCCCATTCAGCGGGCACTCCCACTCCCCCCCTATTGAGCGAATACTCCCACTCCCCCCCCTATTGAGCGGACACTCCCACTCCCCCCCTATTGAGCGGATACTCCCACTCCCCCCCTATTGAGCGGACACGCCCACTCCCCCCCTATTCAGCAGACACGCCCACTCCCCCCCTATTGAGCGGACACTCCCACTCCCCCCCTATTCAGCGGACACTCCCACTCCCCCCCTATTGAGCGGACACGCCCACTCCCCCCCTATTGAGCGGACATGCCCACTCCCCCCCTATTCAGCGGAAACTCCCACTCCCCCCTATTGAGCGGACATGCCCACTCCCCCCCTCTTCAGTGGACACGCCCACTCCCCCCCTATTCAGTGGACACGCCCACTGCCCCCCCCTCCTCCAGCATGACTAAGTGCCAGGGGGAATCCGGGGGGGAGGGGGCGATGGGGGGGGGGGGGGGGGTTTAGGCCACACAACGGTAATGACCGACCGCCGACAGCACCCAAACAGGGATCCCATCCCAGGGAGACACAGCCAGATACTGGCCCCACACGACCGAGTGAGGATACCGCAGGCCATGGTCAGGGCCAACAAACGCTCAGCAGCATTTTCATTGTAGACAACCTTTGTCTGAATTGTGCACAATTTCCTTTTGACTGAAGCCAACACACCGTTTATGACAAGCTCCACGTATCGAGAGGATACCTCCTACGAAAATTGCTAAATCTATAGCTGCTATACATGTCTTGTTGTGTAACTTATGATGTGAAATGTCAAAACTCCAATAAAAATATTTTTTTAAAAGTTGATAACACGCCGGGTCCGGATGAGATGCATCCAAGGGTGTTAAGGGAAGGAAGAGTGGAAAGCGAGAGGAAATTGCTGAGCCGCTGGTCACAATTGTAGCTTCTTTCGACTCGGGGGTAATGCCTGAGTTCTGGAAAATTGCAAATGTTACTTCCTTGTTGAACAAACATGATGTAATGATAACCCCAGAAACTATACACTAGTCAGTTTATGATTAGTGTCGGGAAGCTTATCGGAAGGATAATTCAGGGGAAAAAAAATAGTCACTTGGGAAAATGCAGGTGAATTGAGGATCGCCCACACTCCAGTTTTCAATCTTAGCCTGACACTTTGCCAAATTCTGGTACGATTCCACCCTTATCTGTAAGGTGTGATTCCATGAGAATGACTATGTCAGGCTCGACTCGTCTGTGAGACAGCTCTCCCATTTTTGGCAGTAGCCCCAGATGTTAGTAAGGAGGGCTTTGCAGGGTCGATAATGTGGAGTGTGCCATTGTCGTTTCTGGTGCCCTGTGTTGATGCCTGTTGACCACCCAGTTTCACTCCTTCTAGACTTTGCTGCGGTTTGATACACAGGAATGGCTTTCTGAGCCAATTCAGAGGGTCTTTAAGGGTCAGCCACATTTGTACGAGTCTGGAGTCATATATAGTCCAGACCAGGCAAGGCAACTGATTTACTTCCTAAAGGGCATGAGTGAACCAGGTGGCTTTTTACGATATTTGACAATGGTTTCATGGCCATTGTTAGACTTTTAATTCCAGATTTAATAATTGAAATTAAATTCGACCAGTTGTCATGGTGACATTTGAATCTTTGGCCCAAAGCATGAGCCTGGGCCTCTGGATTACTGGTCAAGTGCCATTGCCGCTATACCGCTACCTCCCCAAAATTACGGCTTCATTGACAAATGCTTCCTACCATTTCTATATGATGCATCCTGTGAGGCTTCAGCAGAACTTGAGGTATTGACAAGCTTCTTTCCACCCCTGCCAAACACTGCCCACCTGCATATACATGGGAGGGAGTGGGGTCATAAGGGCAGCATGTCCTTATGACCCTAGCTGAGTTATGGCAACCGACCAGAAGTAGCAGTGCCTGGAGTGGTATCCCCAATTCCTTACTCCCTTTAACTATCACCCTTCCTGTGCCAGCACAAAGTCACTCCTGCCACTCTGTTGCAGGACAGATTGGCAATGATCAGTGATGCATTGTAAGGCCACAGAGAAAGATCAGTTGACTTGCAGATTTCCCCCCCCCCCCCCCCCCCCCCCCCCCCCCCGCACACCTTAAATCGCACTCCTCTCAGTCTCTATCTTTTGGGAAGCCAGCTTCAGGATAATATCTGCTGGAATAATAATAACAAAATGAAGCAAAATAAATTATTGATGCCATTGATTTCAGCGAAACTGAATATCAGATGTTGCGAATGTTGGGCAGCTGATCCAATACTTTCTGCTCTGAGCTGCAGCTGAATGTATTTCTACCACTTATCATTGAAGCACAGTCATCCCAGTTTTCTCCACGATAATCAGGGGACATAATCATCACCGTTATACCACTGCCTCCCCCAAATTCTGACTTCATTGACGAATGACCTAACCAGTTCTGGAAAGGCAAGTGCAGTTGTACACTCGCCTATATCCAGCTGTGTGCCTGTTTCCTGTGTGCCTTTGTCTGACCGAGCGCTCCCTGCTTTTCCATTGGCTGTAGTATGGCTGGAGGAAGATTGCCAACCTCCAGTTAAGGAGACTTCAGATGACCCTGGAAGTTGACCTCTGGGCCCAGGAGGCCCAGCTTCAGAGCATGGCGCTGGAGCGGTTCACGCCGCTCCAGCTGCCGATCCCGGCGCGAACTGTGCGCCGCGGCGTCCGCGCATGCGCAGTGGTGCCAGTGCCAACGCGGACATACGCAGTAGCTCCCTTCAACACGCAACATGGCGCAGGGTTACAGGGGCTGGCGCGTAGGAGGCCCCCAGCCAGAGAGGCCGGCCTGCCGATTGGTGGGCCCCGAGCGCGGGCCAGGCCACATCGGAGCCCCCCTTGGGGTTGTCCCCCCCCCGCCACAGGCTGTCACCCGATCCTTCAGCGCCGAGGTCCCACTGGCTCAGAGCAAGTTAGAATGGCGCCGGCAGGACTCGTTTTTTTTCTTACGGCCGCTCTGCCCATCCAGGCCGGAGAATTGGCGGGCCGGTCGCGTAGAGTGGCTCACGACTGGCGCCGTGCCAACCACGGCACGCCGATGTTGTTGATTCTCCGCAGAGAATCGCGTGCCGGTGTCGGAGCAGCATGGCAAGTTTCGCACGACTGCCGCCGATTCTCCGAGCTGGCGCGGGGTCAGAGAATCCCGCCCCATATTTTACGTAACTTGTGGGAGGAAACCGGAGCACCGGGAGGAAACCCACGCAGACGCAGGGAGAACGTGCAGACTCCGCACAGACAGTGACCCAAGCTGGGAATCAAACCCAGGTCTCTGCCGCTGTGAAGAAACAGTGCTAACCACTGTGCTACCGTAACATCCAGAGCCATGATGATCAGCAGACTGAGCTTCAGTAAACCATTTGACTTGTAATAGAAGCAGATTGTGTTGCACTGGAAGCTGTGACACTGGTTATCAAACACTGCATCGTGGTGGATTACCAGGTTTTATGTTGAAAAGAATGGAATCGAATTCTGTGCTAAATCCGACAACAACTTGATGCTGGATTCCTCCATGCTCCTTAACGTTGCATACAGGCTTTCCAATGCACCAGCATTTGAAATGAAAAATGAAATGAAAATTGCTTATTGTCACAAGTAGGCTTCAATGAAGTTACTGTGAAAAGCCCCTGCATTTCATTACCTGCACCTACACCTACAGCTTTGTTCTGTAGCCTGGCCTATTGAAGCAGAGTGTGACATATTACCCTCTGGCATGTTGGACCAACCCTGGCTTCTGTGCATTTCTGCTCGATATCACACTGCAGGCAGACCCCGCCTATGTTCTAAACTCTAAATATATGCAAGTGAGAGGTATAAAGAAATCAAACCATGACATCACAGACGGCAGGTAAGTGATTGGCTGGTGACTGGGAAGTAGTTTTTCTTTTTTTTCTCTTGGCATTGTAAATTAACGTAAGGGTTAAGTCATGGCAGGAGAACCCAGATCTGTGTCATGACCCTCCTGTGCGATGTGGGAATTCAGGGACACTTCCGGTGTTCCTGGCTCCATCACATGCAAGCAGTATATCCAACTGCAGCTCCTGTTAGACCGCGTGATGGTTCTGGGCGTGGCCGTGCTGCCAGATGGGGGGCTTTCGCGAATGTTGTATTTTATATTTTCCCCGCGCCTTGACTGTGATAGAGAAATTCAAACAGCATTCATTAGGTAAGCAAAACTGAACTTTATTCACTAATTAGAACTGCTAGCAGAAATGGCAGAAACTTGGAAAGTCGGAAGGCAGTCAATTACAAACTGCGGAGTCCGTCCCAAGTCTGCGATAGTACAGGAAAAGAAGGCGATTCTTATACATTATAGGATCAAGATAACATGAATACAACTCGGTTAGGAATTTGATCAAAAGTAAAACATAAGTAATAATCGTTACAATGGCGGCACCTTGCTGACCTCCAGGGGACTTGAGTTTCATATTATTATCTTGTCTTTGTTTTAAGAAAGGGAAGAAGTTGTTTACATACAGGAAGAGACAGTTGTTCAGCTTGTTATGTATTGAGACTACTTCTAGTTCCAAGCCTTATCTAGACTCTCAGGACATGCTGTCTATGTGTATTATGAATCTGTGTCTTAGGTTAAATTCAATTGTACCAAGAAGACTTGACTAGTTTTCCCATCATGCCATTATTTGCTTCACACAATACCACACGAGGGTACTGGTGGGGGGTGGCCAGGGGGTGGCCAGGGAGGCACTATCTAGCAGGTCGGGTCTACGCACGGCCAGCGCCATGTTTTACGGCGCAACCGTTGCAGGTCATCGCCGTGTGCGTGCACGGCCACGGACCTGGCCATTCTCAGGCCATTTATATCGTGGGAGCCAGGGATTTTACGCGGCATGGATGCTAACCCCTCACTGGTCGCAGGATCGGTGAGGAGTTGCTGCCGATTTGTTTCACGTAAAATGCCACAGATCCTCCACACTTAGCCTCAGATAGAGAATCCAGCCCAGTTAATGTGGAAGAGGAGTTTGGTGAGATTCCCAGAAGCTTCAGAAAAAGTTAAAATCTTCAAATTAAATAATTGCTTATTTAAAATGGCATTAAATCCATTTGTTAATAGTGTAAGGAGTGAAAGTACAACTAATCAGAATAATTCATGAGATGTAAAACAAAATAAGAGATACGGAAATTATAGACTCTGGAATTGTATTAAATAAGAATTGGGCATAGGTGATTATTGAATAAATAATAAGTGCTGTTAATGAGCTCGATAATAAAACATAAATTACATGAGAGGCATATATATATATATATATATATATATAGAGAGAGATAGATATTAATTAGAATGAAGGGGCAGTCTGCAATCCTGCACCATGGGGGAATTTATGTCAGTGTCTACAAATGTTCCAGATTGAGTTCAAGGATTCTGAGTTTGAGGAGGGTCAGGTCAACTCACAGCCACAGGAAATTCAGGACAAGTGGGTGGCCATATGACAGGGTAAGAAGAAGGTGGACAGTGCAGCAATCCTCTGGGAATATGCTGCTCATGAACTGGTTTTCACTTGTCTACCAGTGAGTGCTGGCACCTTAGACAGATGGAGTCCAGTGCATGGCACTGTGGGACAAAGAGCTCTCACAGAGGGCAGAGCTTTGATCTAACAATTGCATGTGACGACGGTGTGCGCACATGCGCGACATTCTGGTCGGCGAGCACAAAGCCAGACCGGGTGAACGCCCGCTGACAATTAGGGAGCTTATTGAAAGGATTAAAACTGTGCATGTCCAGAATAACATGTTGCCCATTCTATCTTTAGGTCGGCGCTGAGCAACATGGGCAGGCAGCCAATCCATTTTTGTTGTTTTCTCATCTAAGCACAGGATAAAAGGTGACTGTAGCATAGGCAGGCTGAGTTGGTTGGCGCCTTTGGGAGTTTGGTGAGTTTTTGGAGTTTTGTGGGCATTTCCACTGCTTTCTTTGGAGGTTTGAATAACTAGTCTGGAGCTTTTGGGACATTGCAGTCTTGTGACATCTGAAATTTGGATCTCTCTGGTACCCTCCATGCACGGATCAGTCTCATTTGTCTCTGTAGATGGGTCTGGTCTACTGAGCAGGAAGCACTTCCTCCGGGGAGGAAGATGGAGACCAGGTGGTCACATGCATCACCTCAGAGCAGAGGAACAGGCATAAGGTGCTCAGGGCTGGCAGGGAGGGAGGGCAAGGAGGACGTCCCTGCAGATGACACCATTACCCAGCTGCTAGGGTGTACTGGCAGAAATCCAACTGCCCAGACATGACGGAGGCCCAGTGCCGCAGGAGGCTCCAGCTTCCAAGGGAAGCCGGTCACAACCATCTGCCAGATGATTGGGCTGGAGGTAGCCTCCAATTGGATGGTGGACACTCAGGGCCCTTGTCTTTCAAAGTCACTATTGCAGTCAGTGACCTTTGTGGAATTTCCCAGTCAGCGACACCAAGCTGGTGACTGACGCTCTGTTCAGGTGGGTGAGAACATTCATCCATTTCAGGATGGATCAAGGCAGCCAGGCTAAGTGAGCCAGAGTCTTCGCTGCAATTGCAGGCTTCCCCTGGCGGAAGGGTGCCATTGATTACACCCATGCCATCAAAGTACCAGCGAGCCGGCCAAGCACCTTTTGTCAGTAAGAAGGGGTTTCCCTCCATGAATGTTCATATTTTGTGACCAGATTCCACAGGTCTGTACAAGGTACCCTGGCAGCTCCCACAATGACTTCATACTCCGCCACTCACAAGTACCAAAGCTGTTTGTGGCTCCAGCTCACCTCGATGGATGGTTGTTGGGTGACGAGGGGTATCCTTTGAAAGGGTGACAGATGATGCCTCTCAAGCACCTGAGGACAGAGGCAGAGGAAAGATAAAGGGCGGGATTCTCCTTTCCGGGGCCTATGTCCCCACGCCGGCGGGAGAACAGGCACCAACCACTCCGGCGTCAACAGCCCCCGAAAGTGCGGAATTCTCCTCGCTTTCGGAGGCTAGGTGGACATCGGAAGGGTTGGAGCTGCTCCAACCGGCGTCGAAGGGACTGCATGAGTTTGCGCATGCACCGCTGGGCTGGCGAGATCTCGCGCATGCGCGGAACCGCCGGCGTGGTTCCGCGCATGTGCACACCGGCCAGCATATTCTGCCACATACGCAGAGGGTTGTCTCCACGCCGGCCATGGCGGAGCCCCACAGGGGCTGGCGCGGAAGGAAGGAGCGCCCCCACGGCACAGGCCCGCCTGCAGATCGGTGGGCCCCGATCGCGGGCCAGGCCACCGTGGAGGATCCCCCCGCGCCCCCCCCCCAAGGACCGCCCCATCCAGCTTACCTTCCAGGTCCTGCCATGTGGGACCATGCCTCACCCACGCCGCTGGAACTGGCCTAAAACAGACGGCTGCTCGACCCACTGGGGCCCGGAGAATTGCCGGGGGGGGGCTGCTGCCAACGGCCCCCGACAGGCATGGCGTGAAACCCGCCTGAAGACTGGCGCCGGAATATACGGCAGCCGGCGCCGGGGCGGCTGAGCGGGATTCACCTCGCCTCCCCCCACCCTCCCCCCCCCCCCCCCCCCCCCCTCCCGCCCCCGGGGATTCTCTGACCAGGTAGGGGGGTCGGAGAATCCCGCTGAAAGTATCCACAAGGGTGGAGAGGACAATAGTGTTAATATTAACTGTGAGTATACGATGATGGAATAGACACAGCAGTCTAGATTTTACGTTCTGCAACCAACTCGGCAGACATATAAACGCGGGCTGGATTCTCCGTTACAGGAGGCGGGCGTTCGAAGTGCTGTGGTGTTCTGGGACCTCCCCTGCAGGAGTCACTGGCATTGGCCCCAGCACCTCCTCCTCCCTCGGGGTCACAGATCCTCCCTCGATGGCCTCCGGGCTTCTCCATGGGATGGGGGTGCGAGCGGAGCCATCCCCCGAGGCCCCCCCCCGCCACCTGACGCTGCCAGTCCTGGATGCCCGCTCTGGTATTGACAAAGGTCTCAACGTTAGCAGCCACAGAGCACAGGGAGAGAGCCATCTCCATCTGGGACTGGATCACCTCCCTCTGTATCTGTGCGATGCCGGCCAGCAATTGGGCTTTGCCGCCGCGCTCTCAGCAATGGCCTGCTGTGACTGGGCCATCACCTGGGTAATGACGCCGTGCTCTCAGCAATGGCCTGCTGTGACTGGGCCTGTCCCTGGGTAATGACGGCGTGCTCTCAGCAATGGCCTGCTGTGACTGGGCCTGTCCCTGGGTAATGACACCGTGCTCTCAGCAATGGCCTGCTGTGACTGGGCCTGCCCTGGGTAATGACGGCGTGCTCTCAGCAATGGCCTGCTGTGACTGGGCCTGTCCCTGGGTAATGACACCGTGCTCTCAGCAATGGCCTGCTGTGACTGGGCCTGCACCTGGGTAATGACACCGCGCTCTCAGCAATGGCCTGCTGTGACTGGGCCTGTCCCTGGGTAATGACACCGTGCTCTCAGTAATGGCCTGCTGGGACTGGGCCTGCACCTGAGTAATGACACCGCGCTCTCAGCAATGTCCTGCTGTCACTGGGCCTGTCCCTGGGTAATGACACCGTGCTCTCAGCAATGGCCTGCTGTGACTGGGCCTGCACCTGGGTAATGCCGCCGTGCTCTCAGCAATGGCCTGCTGTGACTGGGCCTGTCCCTGGGTAATGACACCGTGCTCTCAGCAATGGCCTGCTGTGACTGGGCCATCACCTGGGTAATGACACCGTGCTCTCAGCAATGGCCGGCTGTGACTGGGCCTGTCCCTGGGTAATGACGCCGTGCTCTCAGCAATGGCCTGCTGTGACTGGGCCTGTCCCTGGGTAATGACACCGCGCTCTCAGCAATGGCCTGCTGTGACTGGGCCTGTCCCTGGGTAATGACACCGCGCTCTCAGCAATGGCCTGCTGTGACTGGGCCTGTCCCTGGGTAATGACACCGCCCTCTCAGCAATGACCTGCTGTGACTGGGCCTGTCCCTGGGTAATGACGCCGTGCTCTCAGCAATGGCCTGCTGTGACTGGGCCATCACCTGGGTAATGACACAGTGCTCTCAGCAATGGCCTGCTGTGACTGGGTCATCACCTGGGTAATGACGCCGTGCTCTCAGCAATGGCCTGCTGTGACTGGGCCATCACCTGGGTAATGACACCGTGCTCTCAGCAATGGCCCTGCTGTGACTGGGCCATCACCTGGGTAATGACACCGCGCTCTCAGCAATGGCCTGCTGTGACTGGGCCTGTCCCTGGGTAATGACGCCGTGCTCTCAGCAAGGGCCTGCTGTGACTGGGCCATCACCTGGGTAATGACACCGTGCTCTCAGCAATGACCTGCTGTGACTGGGCCTGTCCCTGGGTAATGACGCCGTGCTCTCAGCAATGGCCTGCTGTGACTGGGCCTGTCCCTGGGTAATGACACCGCTCTCTCAGCAATGACCTGCTGTGACTGGGCCTGTCCCTGGGTAATGACACCGCGCTCTCAGCAATGGCCTGCTGTGACTGGGCCATCACCTGGGTAATGACACCGCGCTCTCAGCAATGGCCTGCTGTGACTGGGCCTGTCCCTGGGTAATGACACCGCGCTCTCAGCAATGGCCTGCTGTGACTGGGCCATCACCTGGGTAATGACGCCGTGCTCTCAGCAATGGCATGCTGTGACTGGGCCATCACCTGGGTAATGACGCCGTGCTCTCAGCAAGGGCCTGCTGTGACTGGGCCATCACCTGGGTAATGACACCGTGCTCTCAGCAATGGCCCTGCTGTGACTGGGCCATCACCTGGGTAATGACACCGCGCTCTCAGCAATGGCCTGCTGTGACTGGGCCTGTCCCTGGGTAATGACGCCGTGCTCTCAGCAAGGGCCTGCTGTGACTGGGCCATCACCTGGGTAATGACACCGCGCTCTCAGCAATGGCCTGCTGTGACTGGGCCTGTCCCTGGGTAATGACACCGTGCTCTCAGCAATGGCCTGCTGTGACTGTGCCTGCCCTGGGTAATGACACCGTGCTCTCAGCAATGGCCCTGCTGTGACTGGGCCTGCACCTGGGTAATGACACCGCGCTCTCAGCAATGGCCCTGCTGTGACTGGGCCATCACCTGGGTAATGACACCGTGCTCTCAGCAATGGCCTGCTGTGACTGGGCCTGTCCCTGGGTAATGACACCGCGCTCTCAGCAATGGCCTGCTGTGACTGGGCCATCACCTGGGTAATGACACCGCGCTCTCAGCAATGGCCTGCTGTGACTGGGCCATCACCTGGGTAATGACGCCGTGCTCTCAGCAATGGCCTGCTGTGACTGGGCCTGTCCCTGGGTAATGACAACGTGCTCTCAGCAATGGCCTGCTGTGACTGGGCCTACACCTGGGTAATGACGCCGCGCTCTCAGCAATGACCTGCTGTGACTGGGCCTGTCCCTGGGTAATGACGCCGTGCTCTCAGCAAGGGCCTGCTGTGACTGGGCCATCACCTGGGTAATGACACCGCGCTCTCAGCAATGGCCTGCTGTGACTGGGCCTGTCCCTGGGTAATGACACCGTGCTCTCAGCAATGGCCTGCTGTGACTGGGCCATCACCTGGTTAATGACACCGTGCTCTCAGCAATGGCCTGCTGTGACTGTGCCTGCCCTGGGTAATGACACCGTGCTCTCAGCAATGGCCCTGCTGTGACTGGGCCATCACCTGGGTAATGACACCGCGCTCTCAGCAATGGCCCTGCTGTGACTGGGCCATCACCTGGGTAATGACACCGTGCTCTCAGCAATGGCCTGCTGTGACTGGGCCTGTCCCTGGGTAATGACACCGCGCTCTCAGCAATGGCCTGCTGTGACTGGGCCATCACCTGGGTAATGACACCGCGCTCTCAGCAATGGCCTGCTGTGACTGGGCCATCACCTGGGTAATGACGCCGTGCTCTCAGCAATGGCCTGCTGTGACTGGGCCTGTCCCTGGGTAATGACAACGTGCTCTCAGCAATGGCCTGCTGTGACTGGGCCTACACCTGGGTAATGACGCCGCGCTCTCAGCAATGACCTGCTGTGACTGGGCCTGTCCCTGGGTAATGACGCCGTGCTCTCAGCAAGGGCCTGCTGTGACTGGGCCATCGCCTGGGTAATGACACCGCGCTCTCAGCAATGGCCTGCTGTGACTGGGCCTGTCCCTGGGTAATGACACCGTGCTCTCAGCAATGGCCTGCTGTGACTGGGCCATCACCTGGGTAATGACGCCGTGCTCTCAGCAAGGGCCTGCTGTGACTGGGCCTGTCCCTGGGTAATGACAACGTGCTCTCAGCAATGGCCCTGCTGTGACTGGGCCTGCACCTGGGTAATGACACCGCGCTCTCAGCAATGGCCCTGCTGTGACTGGGCCATCACCTGGGTAATGACACCGTGCTCTCAGCAATGGCCTGCTGTGACTGGGCCTGTCCCTGGGTAATGACACCGCGCTCTCAGCAATGGCCTGCTGTGACTGGGCCTGCACCTGGGTAATGACACCGTGCTCTCAGCAATGTCCTGCTGTGACTGGGCCTGCACCTGGGTAATGACACCGTGCTCTCAGCAATGGCCTGCTGTGACTGGGCCTGTCCCTGGGTAATGACACCGTGCTCTCAGCAATGGCCTGCTGTGACTGGGCCTGCACCTGGGTAATGACACCGTGCTCTCAGCAATGGCCCTGCTGTGACTGGGCCTGCCCCGGGTAATGACACCGCGCTCTCAGCAATGGCCTGCTGTGACTGGGCCATCACCTGGGTAATGACACCGCGCTCTCAGCAATGGCCTGCTGTGACTGGGCCTGCACCTGGGTAATGACACCGTGCTCTCAGCAATGACCTGCTGTGACTGGCCATCCCCTGGGTAATGACGCCGTGCTCTCAGCAATGGCCTGCTGTGACTGGCCATCACCTGGGTAATGACACCGTGCTCTCAGCAATGGCCTGCTGTGACTGGGCCTGTCCCTGGGTAATGACACCGTGCTCTCAGCAATGACCTGCTGTGACTGGCCATCACCTGGGTAATGACACCGCGCTCTCAGCAATGGCCTGCTGTGACTGGGCCTGCACCTGGGTAATGACGCCGTGCTCTCAGCAATGGCCTGCTGTGACTGGCTATCACCTGAGTAATGACACCGCGCTCTCAGCAATGGCCTGCTGTGACTGGGCCTGTCCCTGGGTAATGACGCCGTGCTCTCAGCAATGGCCTGCTGTCACTGGGCCATCACCTGGGTAATGACGCCGTGCTCTCAGCAATGGCCTGCTGTGACTGGGCCTGTCCCTGGGTAATGACACCGCGCTCTCAGCAATGGCCTGCTGTGACTGGGCCTGTCCCTGGGTAATGACACCGTGCTCTCAGCAATGGCCTGCTGTGACTGGGCCTGCACCTGGGTAATGACGCCGTGCTCTCAGCAATGGCCTGCTGTGACTGGGCCTGCACCTGGGTAATGACGCCGTGCTCTCAGCAATGGCCCTGCTGTGACTGGGCCATCACCTGGGTAATGACGCCGTGCTCTCAGCAATGGCCTGCTGTGACTGGCCATCACCTGGGTAATGACGCCGTGCTCTCAGCAATGGCCTGCTGTGACTGGGCCTGTCCCTGGGTAATGACGCCGTGCTCTCAGCAATGGCCTGCTGTGACTGGCCCTGTCCCTGGGTAATGACACCGTGCTCTCAGCAATGACCTGCTGTGACTGGGCCTGCACCTGGGTAATGACACCGCGCTCTCAGCAATAGCCTGCTGTGACTGGGCCACGCTGAGGATGGTCGCAGCAATCTCCAGGTGGCTCTGGCACATGGTTGTCTGTGAGTGGGCAGCCCTGTCCTGGGCCACGGGCCCCACCTGCGCAGAATGCCCCAGGCCTTGCATACGCTGACCCATCGAGACCCTCGAGATTATTTTGTTTAAGGGGCAGGTGGATAGCATGGCGAGGGAGGTGCGGCGAGGGAGGTGCGGCAATTGCTAATAGAGGAGATTTTGGAAGTAGATGGGAGGTATGTGGAGGACCCGAATCCAGACCTTCTGGTGAGGAAGGAGGAGTTACAGACGAGGTTCGATCTTATCGGGAAGGCAGTTTGGCAACTGAGAAGGATGAGGGGGTTGTTTATGATCATGGGGAGAAGGCCAGCCGCATGTTGGCAGGTCAACTCCACAGGCAAGTAGCGGCGAGGGTGATAGGTTGGGTCGGAGGTGGGACGGGTGAGCTGGTGGTGGCGCCGGAGCAGGTGAACAAGGTTTTTGAAGAGTTTTATAGGGACCTGTAGAGGTCAGAGCAGCCAAAAGATGCATCGAATATGAGGGAGTTTTTGGGGCATTTGGAGTGCCCGGAGGTAGGAGAGGAGGAGAGGGTGGGTTTGGAGGAGCCAGTGGGGGTGGAAGAAGTGCCGGATGGTTTTACCATGAAATTTTGGAAAAAGTTGAAGGACAAATTGGTGTCACTGTTGGTAAAATCTTTGAGGACGTGACAGTTAGGGGATCCTTGATGGAAGCTCTGGGCCAGGCTGAACAAGGATAGTGATCCTGTATACAATTATACTGTTTTGGATGCTGTTGGGGGGGATGACCTACCGGGGTAAGGCCCTAGAGGCCAGGTGTCTGGCACTGAGCCTGGCACTGTGGCTCAGAAGGAAAGGGAGGAGAATAGAAAAGCAATAGTGATAGGAGACTCAAGGTTAGGGGAATAGATAGGAGATTCTTAAGGTAAAGATAGATAGTTTTTTGAAGAATAAAGGGATGAATAAGGGTTATGGTGTTCGGACCGGAAAGTGGAGCTGAGTCCACAAAAGATCAGCCATGATCTCATTGAATGGCAGAGCAGGCTCGAGGGGCCAGATGGCCTACTCCTGCTCCTAGTTCTTATGTTCTTATGTTCTTATTCTGTGGTCACGATCGACACTCCCGGAAGGTATGCTGCCTCTCGGGTGCCAGGGCCAGGGATATCTCGGATCGAGTCTACAGCATTCTTAAGGGGGAGGGTGAGCAACTAGAAGTCGTGGTGCACATAGGCAACAACGACATAGCTAAGAAAAGGGATGAGGATCTAAAGTGATTTTAGGGAGTTGGGTTGGGAGCTAAAGAGCAGGACAAGAGAAGGCTTCAGATATGTGGATCATTGGGATATCTTCTGAGGAAGGTAGGATTTGAACATGAAGGACGGAATGCACCTAAACTGGAGGGGCACCAATATCCTGGGTGGGAGGTTTGCTGGAGCTCTTCGGGAGGGTTCAAACTATTTGGCAGGGGGATGGGAACCAGAGCTATGGATCAGAGGATAGGGTAGCTGTTGAACAGGCAGAAATAGTATGCAGCAAGTCTGTGAGGAAGGATAGACAGTTGATAGGGCAAAGTTGCACTCAGTGGAATGGGTTAAAGTGTGTCTGTTTCAATGCAAGGAGTGTCAGGAATAAGGGCGATGAATTTAGCATGGATCAGTACTTGGAACTATGATGTTGTGGCCATTACGGAGTCATGGATTTCACAGGGGCAGGAATGGTTGTGAGATGCTCCGGGATTTAGATGTTTTCAGAAGAATAGGGAGGGAGGTAAAAGAGGGGGGTTTGTCTACTGAGTCAGTATGGGTGGAAGTCAGAAACAAGAAAGGAGCAGTCACTTTATTGGGTTTTTTCTATAGACCCCCCAATAGCAGCAGAGAGTTACAAACAAAAGAACAAAGAAAATTACAGCACAGGAACAGGCCCTTCAGCCCTCCCAGCCTGCGCCGATCCAGATCCTTTGTCTAAACCTGTCGCCAAGGATCTATTTCCCTCTGTTCCCCGCCCGTTCATATATCTGTCCAGATGCATGTTAAATGATGCTATCGTGCCCAACTCTACCACCTCCGCTGGCAAAGCGTTCCAGCACCCACCACCCTCGGCATAAAAAACTTTCCACGCACATCTCCCTTAAACTTTCCCCCTCTCACCTTGAAATCGTGACCCCTTGTAATTGACACCCCCACTCTTGGAAAAA
Organism: Scyliorhinus canicula; assembly: GCF_902713615.1. Taxonomy (NCBI): domain Eukaryota; kingdom Metazoa; phylum Chordata; class Chondrichthyes; order Carcharhiniformes; family Scyliorhinidae; genus Scyliorhinus; species Scyliorhinus canicula. The sequence continues at coordinate 170,332,410 of NC_052146.1, forward strand.
GCTTGTTGCTATCCACCCTGTCCATACCTCTCATAATTTTGTAGACCTCCATCAGGTCCTCCCTCAACCTCCGTCTTTCCAACGAAAACAATCCTAATCTACTCAACCTGTCTTCATAGCTAGCACCCTCCATACCAGGCAACATCCTGGTGAACCTCCTCTGCACCCTCTCCAAGGCATCCACATCCTTCTGGTAATGTGGTGACCAGAACTGTACGCAGTATTCCAAATGTGGTCTAGCCAAAGTCCTATACAACTGTAACATGACCTGCCGACTCTTGTACTCAATACCCCGTCCGATGAAGGCAAGCATGCTGTATGCCTTCTTGACCACTCTATCGACCTGCATTGCCACCTTCAGGGTAAAATGGACCTGAACACCCAGATCTCTTTGTACATCAATTTTCCCCAGGACTCTTCCATTGACCATATCGTCCGCTCCTGAATTGGATCTTCCAAAATGCATCACCTCGCATTTGCCTGGATTGAACTCCATCTGCCATTTCTCTGCCCAACTCTCCAATCTATCTATATTTTGCTGTATTCTCTAACAGTCCCCCTCGCTATCTGCAACTCTACCAATCTTAGTATCATCTGCAAACTTGCTAATCCCGACCACCTATACCTTCGTCCAGATCATTTATGTATATCACAAGCAACAGTGGTCCAAGCACGGATCCCTGTGGAACACCATTGGTCACCTTTCTCCATTTTGAGAAACTTCCTTCCACCACTACTCTCTGTCTCCTGTTGCCCAGCCAGTTCTTTATCCACCTAGCTAGTACACCCTGAACCCAAATTGAGGAACAGATTGGGTGGCAGATCTTGGAAAGGTGCAGAAATAACTGAGTTGTTGTCATGGGTGACTTCAACTTCCCTAATATTGACTGGAACCTCCTTACTGCAAAAGGTTTGGATGGAGCAGATTTTGTCAGGTGCGTACAGGAAGGATTCCTGACTCAAAATGTAGATAGGCCGACTAGGGGAGAGGCCATATTGGATTTTGTGCTTGGCAATGTACCAGGCCAGGTGTCAGATGTCTCGGTGGGAGAGCATTTCGGTGATAGTGACCACAACTCCTTGACCTTTACCATAGTCATGGAGAGGGATAGGAACAAACAGTATGGGAAGGTATTTAATGCGGGGGGGGGGGGGGGGGGGAGTCAAAATGTTACTGCTATTAGACAAGAGCTGAGTAGCATAAAGTGGAAACAGTTGTTCTTGGAGAAATGCACAACAGTAATGTGGGGGTTGTTTAAGGAGCACTTGCTGCGAGTGCTGGATAGTTTTGTCCCACTGAGACGAGGAAGGAATGGTAAGGTGAATGACAAGAGAAGTGGACCTTCTAGTCAAGAGGAAGAAAGAAGCTTACGTAAGGTTGAGGAAGCAAGGATCTGGCATGGCTCTAGAGGGTTACAAGGTAGCCAGGAAGGAACTCTAAAATGGAATTAGGAGAGCTAGAAGGGGGCATGAAAAAGCCCTGGCAGGAAGGATTAGGGAAAACCCCAAGGCGTTCTACACTTGTGAGAAATAGGAGGATGGTCAGTGTGAGAGTTGGATAGTGGAGGGAACTCGTGCTTTGAGTCTGAGGAGGTAGGGGAGGCACTAAATGTTTACTTTGCTTCAGTATTCACTAGAGGGACCTTGTTGCTCATGAGAACAGCATAAACCAGGTTAATAGACTCAAACAGATTGATATTAAGAAGGAGGATGTGCTGGAAATTTTGAAAAGCATCAGGATAGTTAAGTCCCGCTTGTCAAGAAGACACAGCCTGAGTGAATGAGTGATGCACATCCAGAGTGGGAATTGCAACTTGGTAATTTGGTGCAGTGAGGTAATTCGGTGCAGATTGAGAGAAGGTGCTTTTTCGGAGGTGCTTTTTAACCCTGGTACGTGACTGGTAAGTAGTTTTTCTTTTCATTGTCTAATTTATTTATTTTTATTCTGAAATTGTAGTTGTATAAGTTTACCTAAGGTTTAAGACATGGCAGGAGATCCTAGACCCGTGTCATGCTCCTCGTGTGCGATGTGGGAGCTCAGGGACACGTCCACTGTCCCTGGCTCCTTCACGTGCAAGAAGTGTGTTCAGTTGCATCTCCTGTTAGACCGCTTGATGGCTCTGGAGCTGCGGATGGACTCACTTTGGAGCATCCGCGATGCTGAGGAGGTCGTGGATAGCACGTTTAGCGAGTTGGTCACACCGCAGGTGAAAGTTACTGAGGGAGATAGCAAATGGGTGACCAAAAGACAGAGCAAGAGTAGGAAGGCAACGCAGGTGTCCCCTGCGGTCATCTCCCTGCAAAACAGATATACCGCTTTGGATACTGTTGAGGGAGATGGCTCACCAGGGGAAGGCAGCAACAAGGTTCATGGCACCATGGCTGGCTCTGCTGCACAGCAGGGCAGGAAGAAAAATGGCAGGGCTATAGTGATAGGGGACCCGATCGTAAGGGAATAGACAGGCGGTTCTGTGGATGCAATCAAGACTCCAGGATGGTATGTTGCCTCCCTGGTGCAAGGGTCAAGGATGTCTCAGAGTGGCTGCAGGACATTCTGGGGGGGGGGGGGGGGGGGGGGGGAGGGTGAACAGCCAGCTGTCGTGGTGCACATAGGCACCAACGATATAGGTAAAAAACAGGATGAGGTCCTACAAGCGGAATTCAGGGAGTTAGGAGTTAAACTAAAAAGTAGGACCTCAAAGGTAGTAATCTCAGGATTGCTACCAGTGCCACGAACTAGTCAGAGTAGGAATGTCAGGATAGATAGGATGAATGCATGGCTCGAGAGATGGTGCAAGAGGGAGGGATTCAAATTCCTGGGGCATTGGACCGGTTCTGGGGGGGGTGGGACCAGTACAAACCAGAAGGTCTGCACTTGGGCAGGACTGGAACCGATGTCCTAGGCGGGGTGTTTTCTAGAGCTGTTGGGGAGGGTTTAAACTAATGTGGCAGGGGGATGGGAACCGATGCAGGAAGTTGGAAGGTAGTAAAACAGGGACAGAAGCAAAAGGAAGTAAGGGGAAAACTGCAAGGCAGAGAAGACATAGTCAAAAATCTAAAAGGGCGACAGTACAAGGTACAGTGACTGTGGGGAGCTCAGTGAATAGGCCCAGTAATACTAAAAGGAATAAAACTGGAGATGTTAAGATTCAAAACAGAGGTTAAAAAAAAAACCAACATAAGTGTACTTTACCTGAATGCTCGTAGTATTCGGAATAAAGTAAATGAGTTGATAGCACAAATCATCATGAATGACTATGATTTAGTGGCCATTACTGAAACATGGTTAAAGGATGGTCATGACTGGGAGTTAAATATCCGAGGGTATCAAACTATTCGGAAGGACAGAGTGGATGGTAAGGGAGGTGGTGTTGCTCTGTTATTTAAGGATGACATCCGGGCAATAGTAAGGGATGACATCGGTGCTATGGAGGATAAGGTTGAATCCATTTGGGTGGAAATCAGGAATAGTAAGGCGAAAAAGTCACTGATAGGAGTAGTCTATCAGCCACCAAATAGTAACGTTATGGTGGGGCAGGCAATAAACAAAGAAATAACTGATGCATGTCGAAATGGTACAGCAGTTATCATGGGGGATTTTAATCTACATGTCGATTGGTTTAACCAGGTCGGTCAAGGCAACCTTGAGGAGGAGTTTATAGAATGTATTCGCGATAGTTTCCTAGAACAGTATGTAATGGAACCTATGAGGGAACAAGCGGTCCTAGATCTTGTCTTGTGTAATGAGACAGGATTGATTCATGATCTCATAGTTAGGGATCCTCTCGGAAGGAGCGATCACAATATGGTGGAATTTAAAATACAGATGGAGGGTGAGAAAGTAAAATCAAATACTAGTGTTTTGTGTTTAAACAAAGGAGATTACAAGGGGATGAGAGAAGAACTAGCTAAGGTAGACTGGAAGCAAAGACTTTATGGTGGAACAGTTGAGGAACAGTGGAGAACCTTCCAAGCGATTTGTCACAGTGTTCAGCAAAGGTTTATACCAACAAAAAGGAAGGACGGTAGAAAGAGGGAAAATCGACCGTGGATATCTAAGGAAATAAGGGAGAGTATCAAATTGAAGGAAAAAGCATATAAAGTGGCAAAGATTGGTGGGAGACTAGAGGACTGGGAAATCTTTAGGGGGCAACAGAAAGCTACTAAAAAAGCTATAAAGAAGAGTAAGATAGAGTATGAGAGTAAACTTGCTCAGAATATAAAAACAGACAGTAAAAGTTTTTACAAATATATAAAACAAAAAAGAGTGGCTAACATAAATATTGGTCCTTTAGATGATGAGAAGGGAGTTTTAATAATGGGAGATGAAGAAATGGCTGAGGAACTGAACAGGTTTTTTGGGTTGGTCTTCACAGTGGAAGACACAAATAACATGCCAGCGACTGATAGAAATGAGGCTATGACAGGTGAGGACCTTGAGAGGACTGTTATTATTAAGGAGGTAGTGATGGGCAAGCTAATGGGGCTAAAGGTAGACAGGTCTCCTGGCCCTGATGGAATGCATCCCAGAGTGCTAAAAGAGAAGGCTAGGGAAATTGCAGATGCACAAATGATGATTTACCAAAATTCAATAGACTCTGGGTTGGTCCCGGTTGATTGAAAATTAGCAAACGTGACACCACTGTTTAAAAAAGGAGGTAGGCAGAGAGTAGGAAATTATAGGCCAGTGAGTGAGCTTAACTTCGGTAGTAGGGAAGATGCTGGAATCTATCATCAAGGAAGAAATTGCGAGGCATCTGGATAGAAATTGTCCCATTGGGCAGACGCAGCATGGGTTCATAAAGGGCAGGTCGTGCCTAACTAATTTAGTGGAATTTTTTGAGGACATTACCAGTGCAGTAGATAACGGGGAGCCAATGGATGTGGTATATCTGGATTTCCAGAAAGCCTTTGACAAGGTGCCACACAAAAGGTTGTTACATAAGATAAAGATGCATGGCATTAAGGGTAAAGTAGTAGCATGGATAGAGGATTGGTTAATTAATAGAAAGCAAAGAGTGGGGATTAATGGGTGTTTCTCTGGTTGGCAATCAGTAGCTAGTGGTGTCCCTCAGGGATCCGTGTTGGGCCCACAATTGTTCACAATTTACATAGATGATTTGGAGTTGGGGACCAAGGGCAATGTGTCCAAGTTTGCAGATGACACTAAGATGAGTGGTAAAGCGAAAAGTGCAGAGGATACTGGAAGTCTGCAGAGGGATTTGGATAGGTTAAGTGAATGGGCTAGGGTCTGGCAGATGGAATGCAATGTCGAGAAATGTGAGGTGATCCATTTTGGTAGGAATAACAGCAAACGGGATTGTTATTTAAACGATAAAATATTAAAGCATGCTGCTGTGCAGAGAGACCTGGGTGTGCTAGTGCATGAATCACAGAAAGTTGGTTTACAAGTGCAACAGGTGATTAAGAAGGCAAATGGAATTTTGTCCTTCATTGCTAGAGGGATGGAGTTTAAGACTAGGGAGGTTATGTTGCAATTGTATAAGGTGTTAGTGAGGCCACACCTGGAGTATTGTGTTCAGTTTTGGTCTCCTTACCCGAGAAAGGACGTACTGGCACTGGAGGGTGTGCAGAGGAGATTCATGAGGTTAATCCCAGAGCTGAAGGGGTTGGTTTATGAGGAGAGGTTGAGTAGACTGGGACTGTACTCATTGGAATTTAGAAGGATGAGGGGGGATCTTATCGAAACATTTAAAATTATGAAGGGAATAGATAGGATAGATGCGGGCAGGTTGTTTCCACTGGCGGGTGAAAGCAGAACTAGGGGGCATAGCCTCAAAATAAGGGGAAGTAGATTTAGGACTGAGTTTAGGAGGAACTTCTTCACCCAAAGGGTTGTGAATCTATGGAATTCCTTGCCCAGTGAAGCAGTTGAGGCTCCTTCATTAAATGTTTTTAAGGTAAAGATAGATAGTTTTTTGAAGAATATAGGGATTAAGGGTTATGGTGTTCGGGCCGGAAAGTGGAGCTGAGTCCACAAAAGATCAGCCATGATCTCATCGAGAGGCCAGATGGCCTACTTCTGCTCCTAGTTCTTATGTTCTTATGTTCTTATGTCCTTATGTTCCACTCTGAGATCCCAGTATTTAAACTGTCACTGCTCTGAGATCCCAGTATTTAAACTGTCACTGCTCTGAGATCCCAGTATTTAAACTGTCACCGCTCTGTGATCCCGGTATTTAAACTGACAACGCACTATAGCTAGATAGAATTTACAGTGCAGAAGGAAACCATTCGGCCCATCGAGTCTGCACCGGCTCTTGGAAAGAGCACCCTACCCAAGATCAACACCCCCACCCTATCCCATAACCCAGTAACCCCACCCAACACTACGGGCAATTTTGGACACTAAGGGCAATTTAGCATGGCCAATCCACCTAATCTGCACAGCTATGGACTGTGGGAGGAAACCGGAGCACCCAGAGGAAACCCACGCACACACGGGGAGGATGTGCAGACTCTGCACAGACAGTGACTCAAACCGGGAATCGAACCTGGGACCCTGGAGCTGTGAAGCAATTGTGCTATCCACAATGCTACCGTGCTGCCCATGATCCCAGTATTTACACTGTCGCCGCTCTATGATCCCAGTGGTTGAATGTATTCTGCCTGGAGGTCAGTGACCAGTGGAGTCTTGCAGGGATCTGTTCTTGGAACTCTGCTCTTTGTGGTTTTTATAAATGACTTTGATGAGGAAGTGGAAGGGTGGGTTAGTAAGTTTGCCGATGACACAAAGGTTGGGGGAGTTGTAGATAGGAGCTAGGGCTTTTCTCACTGGAGCGAAGAAGGATGAGAGGAGACTTGATAGAGGTGTACAAGGTGATGAGAGGCATGGAGAGAGTGGATAATCAGAGACTTTTCCCCAGGGCGGAAATGGCTGTACTGTTCTATGTCTGTGTTCAATTCCAGTTGAGGGTGGGTCAAATAGTCCTAATCTCTGAATGTGGATGCCACGATACTGGCGATGGTGTTGGCATTGAGGTTGAAGGACTGCCTTCCGAAGGTGGTTAGGGAGGATCAAACAGGCTTCGTTCAGGACAGGCAGTTGTCGTCGAATGTGCGGAACTGCTGAATGTGGTGCTTCTTCCGGCAGAAGGAAGACAGTTGGAGGTGGTGGCGGCTTTGGGTGCAGAGTAAGGATTTGATCAGGTGGAGTGGAGCTGTCTCTTTGCAGCATTGGAGAAGTTTGGGATTGGCCTCAGTTTGTGGCAAAGGTGAAATTGTGGTATAAGAATCCGACTGTGTGTGTGTGGACACATTATATGAATTCAGGGTACTTTTTGCTGTATTGGGGAATGAGGCAGGGTTGCCCCATGTCTCACTTTTTGATTGCGCTGGCAATAGAGCACTTGTCCATTGTGCTCGGATTTACGGAAGGGGATAATGAGATGGGGTATGCAACGCCAGAAAACGGAGAATCTCAGCCATAATCTTTCTTCTCTCATTGACTTTCCCCCTCAGACAACAATATCTTCTTTCTTAGGGCAGCACGGTGGCGCAGTGGTTAGCACTGCTGCCTCACGGCGCTGAGGTCCCAGGTTCGATCCCAGCTCTGGGTCACTGTCCGTGTGGAGTTTGCACATTCTCCCCGTGTTTGCGTGGATATCACCCCCACAACCCGAAAATGTGCAGGCAAGGTGGATTGGCCACACTAAATTGCCCCTTAATTGGAAAAAATGAATTGGGTACTCTAAATTTAAAGAGAAAAAAATAAATAAAATAAAATGAACATTTTCCTGTGGTTTTTATTTTTATTTCAGTGCCTGCTGGTCTTTTTGCCAAAGTCGTTTTTTAAAGGGGTGGATAGGTTGGTTTTGTCATTTCTTTGGGCAGGGAAGATGGCCAGGAGAAGGAAGGCGACACTTCAGAGGGGCCGCAAATTCGGGGGGTTGGGCCGAACAAACTTGTGTTATTACTGGGCAGCGAGCGCGGAGAAGATCAGGGCTGGAGCAGGGAGATGGAGATTCTATGGGTGAGGATGGAGGCGGGTTCTTGCAGAGGCTTGCATTAGGGCAGCACGGTAGCATGGTGGTTAGCATAAATGCTTCACAGCTCCAGGGTCCCAGGTTTGATTCCCGGCTGGGTCACTGTCTGTGCGGAGTCTGCACGTCCTCCCCGTGTGTGTGTGGGTTTCCTCCGGGTGCTCCGGTTTCCTCCCACAGTCCAAAGATGTGCGGGTTAGGTGGATTGGCCGTGCTAAATTGCCCGTAGTGTCCTAAAAATTAAGGTGGGGGGGGGGTTGTTGGGTTACGGGTATAGGGTGGATACGTGGGTTTGAGTAGGGCGATCATGGCTCGGCACAACATCGAGGGCCGAAAGGCCTGTTCTGTGCTGTACTGTTCTATGTTCTATGTTGGGGGTTGCAGGCACAGCCAATGGCGCCGCTTCTGTTTGCCCCAGGGAAGTATTCGGGAAGTCCTTTGATATTTCCCACGTTATCGGTTTGGAAGCAATTTCAGCAGCACTTTAGGTTGGGAGCAGGGTTAAGGCTGATGCTGTCTCTGCTGCTCTGTCACTGCTCTGTGATCCCAATATTTAAACTGTCGCCGCTCTGTGATCCCAGTATTTAAACTGTCCCGCCGCTCTGTGATCCCAGTATTTAAACTGTCGCCGCTCTGCAATCCCAGTATTTAAACTGTCCCGCCGCTCTGTGATCCCAATATTTAAACTGTCGCCGCTCTGTGATCCCAGTATTTAAACTGTCGCCGCTCTGTGATCCAGGTATTTAAACTGTCTCCGCTCTGCGATCCCAATATTTAAACTGTCGCCGCTCTGTGATCCCAGTAGTTAAAATGTCGCTGATCTGTGATCCCAGCATTTAAACTGTCGCCGCTTTGTGATCCCGATATTTAAACTGTCGCCGCTCTGTGATCCCAGTATTTAAACTGTCACTGCTCGGCGATCCCGGTATTTAAACTGTCATCGCTCTGTGATCCCAGTATTTAAACTGTCACTGCTCGGCGATCCCGGTATTTAAACTGTCATCGCTCTGTGATCCCAGTATTTAAACTGTCACCGCTCTGTGATCCCAGTATTTAAACTGTCACTGCTCTGTGATCCCAGTATTTAAACTGTCATCGCTCTGTGATCCCGGTATTTAAACTGTCATCGCTCTGTGATCCCAGTATTTAAACTGTCACTGCTCGGCGATCCTGGTATTTAAACTGTCGCCGCTCTGTGATCCCAGTATATAAACTGTCACCGCTCTGTGATCCCAGTATATAAACTGTCACCGCTCTGTGATCCCAGTATATAAACTGTCACCACTCTGTGATCCCAGTATTTAAACTGTCACCACTCTGTGATCCCGGTATTTAAACTGTAGCCGCTCTGCGATCCCGGTATTTAAACTGCTGCCGGTCTGTGATCCCAGTATTTAAACTGTCTCCGCTCTGCGATCCCAATATTTAAACTGTCGCCGCTCTGTGATCCCAGTAGTTAAAATGTCGCTGATCTGTGATCCCAGCATTTAAACTGTCGCCGCTTTGTGATCCCGATATTTAAACTGTCGCCGCTCTGTGATCCCAGTATTTAAACTGTCACTGCTCGGCGATCCCGGTATTTAAACTGTCATCGCTCTGTGATCCCAGTATTTAAACTGTCACTGCTCGGCGATCCCGGTATTTAAACTGTCATCGCTCTGTCATCCCAGTATTTAAACTGTCACCGCTCTGTGATCCCAGTATTTAAACTGTCACTGCTCTGTGATCCCGGTATTTAAACTGTCATCGCTCTGTGATCCCGGTATTTAAACTGTCATCGCTCTGTGATCCCAGTATTTAAACTGTCACTGCTCGGCGATCCTGGTATTTAAACTGTCGCCGCTCTGTGATCCCAGTATATAAACTGTCACCGCTCTGTGATCCCAGTATATAAACTGTCACCGCTCTGTGATCCCAGTATATAAACTGTCACCACTCTGTGATCCCAGTATTTAAACTGTCGCCGCTCTGTGATCCCGGTATTTAAATGGTCACCGCTCTGTGATCCCGGTATATAAACTGTCACTGCTCTGTGATCCCAGTATTTCAACTGTCACCACTCTGTGATCCCGGTATTTAAACTGTAGCCGCTCTGTGATCCCGGTATTTAAACTGCTGCCGTCCTGTGGTCCCAGTATTTAAACTGTCACCGCTCTGTGATCCCAGTATTTAAACTGTCTCCGCTCTGTGATCCCGGTATTTAAACTGACATCGCTCTGTGATCCCAGTATATAAACTGTCACCACTCTGTGATCCCAGTATTTAAATTGTCGCCACTCTGTGATCCCAGTATATATACTGTCACCGCTCTGTGATCCCAGTATTTAAACTGTCGCCGCTCTGTGATCCCAGTATATAAACTGTCGCCGCTCTGTGATCCCAGTATTTAAACTGTCCCGCCGCTCTGTGATCCCAGTATTTAAACTGTCGCCGCTCTGCAATCCCAGTATTTAAACTGTCCCGCCGCTCTGTGATCCCAGTATTTAAACTGTCACCGCTCTGTGATCCCAGTATTTTAACTGTCTCCGCTCTGTGATCCCAGTATTTAAACTGTCTCCGCTCTGCGATCCCAATATTTAAACTGTCGCCGCTCTGTGATCCCAGTAGTTAAAATGTCGCTGATCTGTGATCCCAGCATTTAAACTGTCGCCGCTTTGTGATCCCGATATTTAAACTGTCGCCGCTCTGTGATCCCAGTATTTAAACTGTCACTGCTCGGCGATCCCGGTATTTAAACTGTCATCGCTCTGTGATCCCAGTATTTAAACTGTCACTGCTCGGCGATCCCGGTATTTAAACTGTCATCGCTCTGTGATCCCAGTATTTAAACTGTCACCGCTCTGTGATCCCAGTATTTAAACTGTCACTGCTCTGTGATCCCGGTATTTAAACTGTCATCGCTCTGTGATCCCGGTATTTAAACTGTCATCGCTCTGTGATCCCAGTATTTAAACTGTCACTGCTCGGCGATCCTGGTATTTAAACTGTCGCCGCTCTGTGATCCCAGTATATAAACTGTCACCGCTCTGTGATCCCAGTATATAAACTGTCACCGCTCTGTGATCCCAGTATATAAACTGTCACCACTCTGTGATCCCAGTATTTAAACTGTCACCACTCTGTGATCCCGGTATTTAAACTGTAGCCGCTCTGCGATTCCGGTATTTAAACTGCTGCCGCTCTGTGGTCCCAGTATTTAAACTGTCTCAGCTCTGCGAACCCAGTATTTAAACTGTCTCCGCTCTGTGATCCCGGTATTTAAACTGACATCGCTCTGTGATCCCAGTATATAAACTGTCTCCGCTCTGTGATCCCAGTATATAAACTGTCACCACTCTGTGATCCCAGTATTGAAATTGTCGCCACTCTGTGATCCCAGTATATAAACTGTCACCGCTCTGTGATCCCAGTATTTAAACTGTCGCCGCTCTGTGATCCCAGTATATAAACTGTCGCCGCTCTGTGATCCCAGTATTTAAACTGTCCCGCCGCTCTGTGATCCCAGTATTTAAACTGTCACCGCTCTGTGATCCCAGTATTTTAACTGTCTCCGCTCTGTGATCCCGGTATTTAAACTGTCATCACTCTGCGATCCCAGTATTTAAACTGTCGCCGCTCTGTGATCCCAGTATTTAAACTGTCACTGCTCGGCGATCCCGGTATTTAAACTGTCATAGCTCTGTGATCCCAGTATTTAAACTGTCACTGCTCGGCGATCCCGGTATTTAAACTGTCATCCCTCTGTGATCCCAGTATTTAAACTGTCACCGCTCTGTGATCCCAGTATTTAAACTGTCACTGCTCTGTGATCCCGGTATTTAAACTGTCATCGCTCTGTGATCCCGGTATTTAAACTGTCATCGCTCTGTGATCCCAGTATTTAAACTGTCACTGCTCGGCGATCCTGGTATTTAAACTGTCGCCGCTCTGTGATCCCAGTATATAAACTGTCACCGCTCTGTGATCCCAGTATATAAACTGTCACCGCTCTGTGATCCCAGTATATAAACTGTCACCACTCTGTGATCCCAGTATTTAAACTGTCACCACTCTGTGATCCCGGTATTTAAACTGTAGCCGCTCTGCGATCCCGGTATTTAAACTGCTGCCGCTCTGTGGTCCCAGTATTTAAACTGTCTCAGCTCTGCGATCCCAGTATTTAAACTGTCTCCGCTCTGTGATCCCGGTATTTAAACTGACATCGCTCTGTGATCCCAGTATATAAACTGTCTCCGCTCTGTGATCCCAGTATATAAACTGTCACCACTCTGTGATCCCAGTATTTAAATTGTCGCCACTCTGTGATCCCAGTATATAAACTGTCACCGCTCTGTGATCCCAGTATTTAAACTGTCGCCGCTCTGTGATCCCAGTATATAAACTGTCGCCGCTCTGTGATCCCAGTATTTAAACTGTCCCGCCGCTCTGTGATCCCAGTATTTAAACTGTCGCCGCTCTGCGATCCCAGTATTTAAACTGTCCCGCCGCTCTGTGATCCCAGTATTTAAACTGTCACCGCTCTGTGATCCCAGTATTTTAACTGTCTCCGCTCTGTGATCCCGGTATTTAAACTGTCATCACTCTGTGATCCCAGTATTTAAACTGTCACCGCTCTGTGATCCCAGTATTTAAACTGTCGCCGCTCTGTGATCCCGGTGATTGAACTGGCACTGCTCTGTAATCCCGGTATTTAAACAGTCGCCGCTCTGTGATCCCAGTATTTAAACTGTCTCCGCTCTGTGATCCCAGTATTTAAACAGTCGCCGCTCTGTGATCCCAGTATTTAAACTGTCACCGCTCTGTGATCCCAGTATTTAAACTGTCGCCGCTCTGTGATCCCGGTGATTGAACTGGCACTGCTCTGTAATCCCGGTATTTAAACAGTCGCCGCTCTGTGATCCCAGTATTTAAACTGTCTCCGCTCTGCGATCCCAGTATTTAAACTGTCGCCGCTCTGTGATCCCAGTAGTTAAACTGTCGCCGCTCTGTGATCCCGGTATTTAAATTGTCACCGCTCTGTGATCCCAGTATTTAAACTGTCACCGCTCTGTGATCCCAGTATATAAACTGTCGCCGTCTGTGATCCCAGTATTTAAACTGTCTCCGCTCTGTGATCCCAGTATATAAACTGTCGCCGCTCTGTGATCCCGGTATTTAAACTGTAGCCGCTCTGCGATCCCAGTATTTAAACTGCTGCCGCTCTGTGATCCCAGTATTTAAACTGTCTCAGCTCTGCGATCCCAGTATTTAAACTGTCTCCGCTCTGTGATCCCAGTATATACACTGTCGCCGCTCTGTGATCCCAGTAGTTAAACTGTCGCCGCTCTGTGATCCCGGTATTTAAATTGTCACCGCTCTGTGATCCCGGTATATAAACTGTCACCGCTCTGTGATCCCAGTATTTAAACTGTCACCGCTCTGTGATCCCAGTATTTAAACTGTCTCCGCTCTGTGATCCCAGTATTTAAACTGTCACCGCTCTGTGATCCCAATATTTAAACTGTCGCCGTCTGTGATCCCAGTATTTAAACTGTCGCCGCTCTGCGATCCCAGTGTATAAACTGTCACCGCTCTGTGATCCCAGTATTTAAACTGTCTCCGCTCTGTGATCCCAGTATTTAAACTGTCTCCGCTCTGTGATCCCAGTATTTAAACTGTCACCGCTCTGTGATCCCAGTATTTAAACTTTCGCCGCTCTGTGATCCCAGTATTTAAACTGTCACCGCTCTGTGTTCCCAGTATATAAACTGTCACCGCTCTGCGATCCTGGTATATAAACTGTCGCCGCTCTGTGATCCCGGTATTTAAACTGACACTGCTCTGTGATCCCAGTGTTTAAACTGTCGCCACTCTGTGATCCCAGTATATAAACTGTCACCGCTGGGTGATCCCAGTATTTAAACTGTCACTGCTCTGTGATCCCGGTATTTAAACTGTCGCCGCTCTGTGATCCCGGTATTTAAACTGTCACCGCTCTGTGATCCCGGTGATTGAACTGGCACTGCTCGGCGATCCCAGTATTTAAACTGTCGCCGCTCTGTGATCCCAGTATTTAAACTGTCATCGCCCTGTGATCCCAGTATATAAACTGTCACCACTCTGCGATCCCGGTATTTAAACTGTCGCCGTCTGTGATCCCAGTATTTAAACTGTCGCCGCTCTGTGATCCCAGTATATAAACTGTCGCCGCTCTGTGATCCCGGTATTTAAACTGTCGCCGTCTGTGATCCCAGTATTTAAACTGTCGCCGCTCTGCGATCCCAGTATATAAACTGTCACCGCTCTGTGATCTCAGTATATAAACTGTCGCCGCTCTGTGATCCCAGTATATAAACTGTCACCGCTCTGTGATCCCAGTATATAAACTGTCACCGCTCTGTGATCCCAGTATTTAAACTGCAGCCGCTCTGCCAACGCACAAGTGGACCGCCTCCGAACCGTCCACGCGGTCCTCTGCCACCGGGGGGGGGCCACCCGTTTTTTCCACTTTATAAAGACCCACAACCTACCCTACTCCATCGAGGAGGTCAGGACAGTCACTAGGGACTGCCACAGCTGCGCACCTGATAAAGGCTTCCCGCCCCTTTGAACGTCTCAGCATGGATTCAAAAGTCCCCTCCCCTCCAACAACTGCAACACGTACTTCCTCAACGTGATTGACGAGTACTCCCGCTTCCCTTTCGCCATCCCCTGATGTGACCACAACCACCATCATTAAAGCCCTACACACCATTTTCTCCCTGTTCGGATTCCCCGCTTACATTCATAGCGATCGGGGTTCCTCCTTTATGAGTGACGAGCTGCGTCAATTCCTGCTCAGCAGGGGCCTTACCTCCAGCAGGACGACCAGTTACTACCCCCGGGGTAACGGACAGGTCGAGAGGGAGAACTGTACGGTCTGGAAGACCGTCCTGCTGGCCCTTTGGTCCAGAAATCTCCCAGTCTCTCACTGGCAAGTGGTCCTCTCAGACGCCCTCCACTCAATCCGGTCACTTCTCTGTACCGCCACTAACCAAACGCCTCACGAGCGCCTTCTTGTTTTTCCCAGGAAGTCTTCCTCAGGGACCTGGCTGGCTACCCCCGGGCCCATCCTGCTCCGGAAACACGTGCGGGTGCACAAGTCGGGCCCGTTCGTCGAAAGAGTCCAGCTACTCCACGCGAATCCGCAGTACGCATATGTGGAGTATCCCGACGGCCGACATGACACGGTCTCCCTCCGGGACCTCCACACCCTAACCACTCTCTGAGTAAAGAGCCTGCCTCGGATATCCCTCCTATATCTCCCACCCTGAATCTTATAGTTATGCCCCCTTGTAGCAGCTACATCCACCTGAGGAAATAGTCTCTGAACGTCCACTCTATCTACCCCCCTCATCATCTTATAAACCTCTATTAAGTCGCCTCTCATCCTCCTCCGCTCCAAAGAGAAAAGCCCGAGCTCCCTCAACCTTTCCTCATAAGACCTACCCTCCAAACCAGGCAGCATTCTGGTAAATGGGCAGCACGGTAGCATAGTGGTTAACACAATTGCTTCACAGCTCCAGGGTCCCAGGTTCAATTCCCGGCTGGGTCACTGCCTGTGCGGAGTCTGCACGTTCTCCCCGTGTGTGCGTGGGTTTCCTCCGGGTGCTCCGGTTTCCTCCCACAGTCCAAACATGTGCGGGTTAGGTGGATTGGCCATGTTTAATTGCCCTTCGTGTCCAAAAAAGGTTAAGTGGGGGTTACTGGGTTACGGGGATAGAATAGATACGTGGGCTTGAGTAGGGTGTTCTTTGTAAGGGCTGGTGCAAACTCGATGGGCCGAATGGCCTCCTTCTGCACTGTAATTTCTATGATGATCTATGAAGAAATCTCCTTTGCACCCTTTCCAATGCTTCCACATCCATTCCATGGTGAGGTGACCAGAACGGCACACAATATTCTAAGTGTGGTCTCACCAGGGTCATGTACAGTTGCAGCATAACCCCACGGCTCTTAAACTCAAGCCCCCTGTTATTAAACGCTAACACACGGCCTTCTTCACGGCTCCATCCACTTGAGTGGAAATCTTCAGAGATCTGTGGACATGAACCCCAAGATCTCTCTGTTCCTCCACATTCCTCAGAACCCTGCCGTTGACCCTGTAATCCACATTCAATTTTTCCTACCAAAATGAATCACCTCGCACTTATCAGGGTTAAACTCTATCTGCCATTTTTCGGCCCAGCTCTGCATCCTATCAATGTCTCTCTGCAGCCTACAACAGCCCTCCACCTCATCCACTACTCCATCAATCTTGGTGTCATCATCAAATTTACTGACCCACCCTTCAGCCCCCTCCTCCAAATCATTCATAAAAATCACAAATAGCAGAGGACCCAGCACTGATCCCTGTGGTACACCGCTGGTAACTGGTCTCCAGTCTGAAAATTTTCCATCCACCACCACCCTCTGTCTTCTATGTGATAACCAGTTACTTATGCAATTGGCCAAATTTTCCTCTATCCCAAACCTCCTGACTTTCTTCATGAGCCGACCAAAGGGAACCTTATCAAACGCCTTCCTAAAATCCACGTATGCAACATCAACTGCTGTACTTTAATCTACACACTTAGTTACCTCCTCAAAGAATTCAATCAAATTTGTGAGGCAAGACGTACCCTTCACAAATCCGTGTTGACTATCCCGGATTAAGCTGCATCTTTCCAAATGGTCATAAATCCTATCCTTCAGGACCTTTTCCATTAACTTACCGACCACTGGGGGCAGCACGGTAGCATGGTGGTTAGCATAAATGCTTCACAGCTCCAGGGTCCCAGGTTCGATACCCGGCTGGGTCACTGTCTGTGTGGAGTCTGTACGTCCTCCCCGTGTGTGCGTGGGTTTCCTCCGGGTGCTCCGGTTTCCTCCCACAGTCCAAAGATGTGCGTGTTAGGTGGATTGGCCGTGCTAAATTGCCCGTAGTGTCCTAAAAAGTAAGGTTAAGGGGGGGTTGTTGGGTTACGGGTATAGGTTGGATACGTGGGTTTGAGTAGGGTGATCATTGCTCGGCACAACATCGAGGGCCGAAGGGCCTGTTCTGTGCTGTACTGTTCTAAGACTAACCGGCCTATAATTACCAGGGTAATACTTAGCCATTGTTTTGGGATGATAAGGGCATAGTGTAGGTTAGATGGCCTTTAGATTTTTTCCATGTCGGTGCAACATCGAGGGCCGAAGGGCCTGTACTGCGCTGTATCGTTCTATGTTCTATGTTCTATGTTTTGAAGAATTCTGGCCCTTAACTTTCCAAATTTTCCTAAAGACTGTAGCCTCTCATCCTAATAAGTTCACCTCCACAGTGCCCTAGTGAACCACTTTACAGCTTTATAACAGTGTGCTGTCCTGAAATGTCCACAATACCCCAGCTGAGGCCTAACTAATGATTTGTACTCTAATGCACTTTAAGCTTTCATAGTTTATGCCTATATGTGGTTACCACATAACCACATAATAGACCTGTTGGCACAATCAATGGGATTAAAGGGAAGGTGAGTGTGGTTAGGAAATTTGCTAAGAGACAGAAAACAGAGGACTTATTTTTCCAGATGAAAGGGAAGTGTACAATGGTTCTCCCTAGGGGTTGGTATTATGATCCATGCTATTTCTTCTGTGTATTAATGAACTGGGCGTGTCTATACTGGACACCATTTCAATGTTTGCAGACGCCACAAAACTTGGAAATGAGGCAGGCTCCAGGGAGACAAATACATGTTGATGAAATTGGTTTTGTGTCCACGTCCGCTGTAGGTGAGAGCGGCAACGTGGGAGCAAATGGTCACGGGAATCTAGAAATGGGATTCTCACCGCCGACATCTCGTTTCCTGATTTTCCACGCTCCTTGCTAGTGACGTAACAAGGTTCATGCCCACAAAGGGCAAGAACCCGGGGGGAGAGGGGCATGCCTGAGGAGTGCCCTGTCACTGGCTCTGGCATTGCTCCCTGGCACTGCCCTCTGGCAGGGCCCCTGACACTGCCTACTGGCACTGCTCTGGACACTGCTCCCTGACACTGTTTGGTAAGCTGGCAGTGCCAACCTGGCAGTGCTAATCTGTGCCAAAGGGCAATGCCGGGGCGAACCCTTTGGGGTGTTCCATTGGGGGCAGTGTTCACGTTATGTTTGTTGGGGGGAGGAGCCCCTGGTACTGATGCTTGTGGTGGGAGGGGGGAAGCCCCAATGCTGGTGGTGGTGGTGGGGTTGGGGGAGTTTATTTGAAGGGCGCCCCGATCTAAGTGGAATCAAGCTTGCCAGTTCGATTGGCCCGCCCCACTGCAGTGACGGCATAAACCACACCCCCTGAATTTACTTTTACAGAATGGCTCAAATTCTGGCCTGAAAACTGGGCTGTGCAGCTGGGTAGCTACACACCAGATTTCAGTCAGTCTTTAAAAAAAATGAGAAATACTGAGAAATAATGCAAAATAAACTCTGAGACAAAATATTTCAGTAACTCCAGTTCATTTTATTTGTTCCTAGCTTTCAGTAGGCTGCAGGTCCAGACATTGCAATTTTTCTGAATGACAAAAAGAGCAAATTATGTTTTAGGTCTGTGCTTTTATTGTTTCATACATTTAAAACAATCAGTACTTCAATATACAAATTGCAATGGATTTGTTGAAGAATATGTGATAAGTAATGGCCAATTTCTGCAAAATTTAATTAATATTTCCTCTGTTCATTAAAATGCCTAAAAGACATTAATATGTGAAACCATTAGGAATTATTATAATCACATCTCTGAGGGCGACATCTTTGCAATTAATTGAATTTCTGAAGAAAAACGTGACTGTCACCTGAATGCATGCAGGCTTCCATGCACAGATTTGAAAATAGATTTTGCAGTAAATCAGTGACTGTCAGTTATTTTTGAGAATCAGCAGCTCCAATATACATTTTGTTTGTGGTTAATGTAAAATAAAATAAAGTAAAATATATATGAAATAAAAATGTAGAAACATTTATGCTGCCAATAGTCAGTCCACCTCAAATTGAAAGAGAAAGCTAAAGTATTTGTTCCTTTGCTGAGTTGAGCAAACGTTGACTCAATGGATCTGACACCAATGGTAATTGGAAAGCGTCCAATCTTACATCGGACATGTAAGGGAATTCTGACATCAGGAAATTTATCAAGGTGATCCCAATTATGCAGCGGTGTCTTTCTGTTCATTTAATAGATAGAACAGTCCTATTGCTGTAGCACAGCTGCCAAATTCTCTTTGCTGTCGCAGAAAATGGTGAATTTGCTCCCTCGCTGCCTGCAGCAGGCGTGGACACAAAATCAAGGCACATCATGTAAAACGTTAGCTTCAACATTTGTGAATGAATAAGTGTAAAACCTCCGTACATTTGCAGAACGGGGCAGCTGAAAACTCTGTAGGTACGTGGGAATGATGTCACAGTAACTTTGGGAGACTCTGAAATACAAACAGCAATCTCGGGAGGACTGTCATTTTCACAGTCTGTACCCTCCCCGCCAGTGACAGCGGGAGCACATCCCACCTTCGGAAATCCCCTTTCATCTGTTCTATTAGTCTACCCAAATTCAATTTGTGAAGCTGACCCCAGTCCCATGCCACTTGAATACCCAGGTACCTAAAACTCCCTCCCACCACCTTGAACGGCATCTCCCCCAATCTCCTCTCCTGCCCCCTTGCCTGGATCGCAAAAACCACGCTCTTGCCCATATTCAATTTATAAGCTGAGAGCTGGCCAAATTCCTCCAGTATCCCCATAATCCCTCCAATCACCCCCCAGCAGGTCTGTTATATAAAGGAGCAAATCGTCCACATAGAGCCAGACCCTGTTTTCCACCCCCACCTCGCACTATCCCCCGCCAGACGTTCGACACTCGCAGTGACATTGCTCAATGGCCAGGGCAAACAGTAGTGAGGGGAGTGGACACCCCTGCCTTGTCCCTGACACAGGCTGAAATATTCCGACATACCCGATTCATCCTTACATTTTCCACCCATGCCTGGTAAAGCAACAGGACACAATTCACAAATCCCTGCCCGAATCCAAACTGTCCCAGGACCTTCCACAAATATTTCCACTACACCCGGTCAAAGGCCTTCTCTGCATCCATGGCCATCACCACCTTGACCTTGCGAACCCTCCGTAGGCATCATTATTACCTTTAAGAGCTGCCTAATGTTGGTCGCCAGGTGTCGCCCCTTAACAAACCCCGTCTGGTCCTCCCCTATTACCCCTGGGGCGCAGTCCTCGATCCGAGTGGCCAGGATCTTTATCAACAATTTAGCATCCACATTCAATAAGGAGATAGGTCTACATGACCCAGAGCTTTCCGGATCTTGTCCCATTTCAAGCTAAGAGAAATAGATGCCTGCGATAACGTTGGGAGGAGCACTCACAACTCCTTTGACTCATTAAAAGCCTTCGGCCCCAGCACCCCGGAAAACCTCTTAGAAAATTCCACCGGGTATCCGTCCGGTACCGGAGCTTTGCCAATTGCATCCCCTCCAGCCCCTCTATTACTTCCCCAAGCCCGATTAGGGCCCCTAGGCCCTCCACCAACTCCTCATCCACCTTCGGGAACTCCAATCCACCCAAAAATCATCTCATCCCCTCCTCCCCGGCCGGGGGTTCCGATTTATACAGATTACTGTTAAACTCCCAAAACACATCATTCACCCCCACTGGGTCCAGAAACACCTTCCCACCTGTGTCCCTCACTTTCCCTATCTCTCTCGGGGCCTCCTGCTTCCTCAACTGATTCACCAACATCCTACTAGCTTTCTCCTCGTATTCATAGACTCCCCTTCCTTACCCTGCTCAGCTGCCCCATCACAGGAGCCCAAATTCTAACTGCTGCCTCTGGCGTTCTTTCAAAAGCCCAGCCTCCAGAGTCTCTGCATATCTCCTGTCCACCTGTAAGATTTCTCGACAACACTTGACACCATC
Source organism: Scyliorhinus canicula (assembly GCF_902713615.1). NCBI lineage: Eukaryota > Metazoa > Chordata > Chondrichthyes > Carcharhiniformes > Scyliorhinidae > Scyliorhinus > Scyliorhinus canicula. The sequence continues at coordinate 170,353,353 of NC_052146.1, forward strand.
AGCCGGTGAACAGATGGACATTAAAACCTCAGTGTCTCCATGCCCACGTAGGAGATCAACTCGAATCAGACACATACCCAACCGTCTGAACCTGTGAACATTGGACTGATGCAATCATTGATTTCTGTAATGTATTTGCAGACGATACCAACTATGTTTGTTCCATTCTAGTAACAACACTGAAAGTATGTAAAATAAAAGAAAAAGAAAAAAGGGGGATGTAGTGATCTTTACATGGGTATGTACATAAGGGATTAATGGGAAATTGAAAGATCACTAGGGGGCAGAACTGCTGGGTATAAAAGCAGATGCAAGCGACTCTCCGCCTCTCTTGATGATTAGACTGTGACGAGAGCAGGAGCATAGATCTAGCTCAGGGCTACTATTGTGCTCAGACATAGCTACTCTATATAAATCTTGTAACCTTTCCACTGGTATTGATCTTAAAGTAAGAACTCACGCAGTTGTTAAATTCTGTTACTCAATGAAACTTTCAATACCTCTGGATGACTGAGCCTTCTTCATCAAGGTACAGAAAGCCTCTGCAGCAACTGGATTGAGTAACGCATGTTACATACAGTAGTGCTACCAAACACACTACAGTAAGGTAACAAAAGATCTCCCACCAATCTTTCTAACTCCGCCTTCTCTTTGGGAACCCAAATTGAAATAAATTATCCTCTGGTAACTGTGTTCAGAGCCTCCCAGACCACCCTCGCCGACACCTCACCCATATCATTGATCTTTATATATCCCCGGATGGCCTGCCTCAACCGCTCAAACCTCCTCCTCTGCCATTAGCCCCACATCCAACCTCCATTGCAGGCGCTGGGCCTTTCCTTTACTAACTTGTAAGTCCACCCAGTGCGGAGCGTGGTCTGACATCGCTATTGCTGAATATTCAGCATTTACCACCTCTGCCAGCAGCGTTTTGTCCATCACAAAAAATTCTATCCGGGAATACACCTTAGGTACATGGGAGTAGAACGAACATTCCTTCTCCTTGACCTCCTGAATCTCCACGGATCGACCCCCCCCCCCCCCCCCCCCCCCCCCCCCAATGTGTGCTCCACGAACCCCCGGAGCTCCTTCGCCATAGCTGATACCTTCCCGAACTAGAACCCGACTGGTCCAACCTTGCATCAAGAACTGTGTTGAAAACCCCTCCCCGCATAAATCAGACAATGAGAATCTAGGTCCGGAATCTTCTCCTGCACCCATCTCATAACTTCCACGGCGTCACAGTTCGGGCATATATATTCATCAACACTACAGCGATTCCCTCCAGTTTCCCACTAACCATAACATATCTCCCCACCCCCCCGGGACGGCCTCTATATTCCCCACCTCGAACGCTACCTGTTTATTGACCAAAATCGCCACCCCCCTCATTTTAAAGTCTAACCCTGATTGAAACACTTGCCCAACCCAGCCCTTCCTCAACCTAATCTGATCCCCCACCTTCCGGTGTGTCTCCTGCAACATGGCCACATCCGCCTTCAGTTGCCTCAAGTGCACGAACACACGGGACCTTTTGACTGGCCCATTCAGGCCCCGAATGTTCTACTTGACCAGCCTGGCTAGGAGGTACCCCGCCCCCCCTCCCCTGCTGATCAGCCATAGCCTCTCCTAGGCCAGTCTTCAGCCCATGTCCCACACCTCTCCTGGCCCACCCTCGGGCATCCACGGTCATCAACTCTCTTCCTCCTCAACTTTAAAGACCCCTCCCTGTCAGCATTACTGCCCCCCTCAACCAGATCCCCCATCCCACAACAATGAACGGTAAACAAGCCAGAAGCCAAAAAACAGAGAAAAGAAACAAGCACCAGAAACAGAAGTTTTCCACAATACAGCACAATAGCTTCACATCTCCTCCACCAAAGTTCAAAGTCCTCCTTCTCTCATGAAGTCCACTGCCTCTTCCAACGAGCCAAGGTATAGCTCCCGGCTCGCATCGGTCACCCATAGGCGAGCCGGGTACAGTAGTCCGAACTTTACACTCTTCTTGCATAGGGCCGCCTTGACCTTATTAAAGCTCGCCCTCTTTGCCAGCTCTGACCCCAGGTGCTGGTACACACGGATCTCGCCACCTTCCCAGGTGCAATGCCTCGTCTGCCTGGCCCACCTCATGATACGTTCCTTATTAAGGAACCAATACAACCGCACCACCATCGCTCACCCCACTGGGGATTGCTCATCAGCGCCCTGTGGGCTTGATCCACCTCCAATGGCCGGCAAACGCAACTTCCTCAAGCTGCTTCTCAAACATCTTCCCCACGTACGCACCAGCATCCGTTCGTTCGCTCCCCTCCAGCAGACCCACAATCCGAATGTTCTGTCTGCGATACCGGTTCTCCAGATCCTCCACCTTCTCCAGCAGTCGCTTCTGCTGGTCTCCCATCAGTCCCATCTCCGCTACCATCAAGGTGAGCTGTTCCTCATGCTCCCAAGCCAGCTCAAACAACTTCTGCATCGCCTGTCCCTGGGCTGCCAGTCTCGTCTCCACGCGGTCAACCACCACCTTGATCGAGTCCACCGCCCGAACCAGGTCCTTTAAACTTTCCTTCCATTGTTGGGTGAACTGCTCGTTCAAGAAGCTCACCAGCTGATCTGTCGACCACTGAGCTGGCAGGGCCAGACCCTGCCCATCCACCATCTCCGCGTGCATTGCCAGCACCACACCCACTCCAACCAACTGATTTCCTCTTTTTCGGGCACTTCTGGTCCGCCGCTCCATAAACTAGGGGGGGGGGGGGGCGATCTCCTCTACTCACACTCCTACACCATTTTCCCTCACAATTCCAACTGCAAACCGGAGTAAAGGCCACAACAAGGCCACCACGAGCGGGAACTACCACATATGCGACCACTCACTCCATGGCCACCACTGGAAGTCCCCCTTGTTGTCATTCTTGGCACTGACCTATCAATGCCACTGTTTGTGTCGAGGCCCGGCCACCAAATGAATGTTTTGTGCGGCCACTGGAAGGGTGTTCAGGAAATGTAGTATCATCACTATTTCTTCTATTCTGGGTACCAATGGCGGTAATGGCAGCCTGCGTTGGCGTTTTCCACCCGGGTTCCCGGCCGATGGTCCAGTTGATATTGGTATGCTGCCAGTAGTAGGGTCCAGCATTGGATCTGGGCCGAAGCTATTGGCTTTTCCTTCTTTCAGCAAGCCCAGCAATGGCTTGTGGTCGTGATTATAGTGTATTTCCGCCCATACAAGTACTGGTGAAATTTCTTCACCACGAAGATCACAGCCGGTCCTTCCTTTTCAATTTGAGCGTACTTTTGCTCTGCTGCTGCTAAAGTCCTGGGAGCAAACATTATAGCGGTTCCTGGGCGTTCTGCCCTCTGTGTGTCAGAACTGCTCCAATGCCATTGAGCACTAACTCTTTCCTGGGGTCGTCGTGTGCCAAGACGTTTGCTGAGGAGAGCTGTTGTTTGATCTTCTTGAAAGCTCTGTCTTGGCAGCCAGACCATTCCCAGGTTTGCCCCTTTTTTAGTAATTGGTGTAGGGGGTCCAGGGTGGAAGCCCTGTTCTGTATGAACTTTCCGTAGTACGTCACCAGTCCTAAAAAAGATCTTAACTCTGGGATTGCGGTGGGGGCCAGGCATCTTTAATCACCCTCACCTGATCCTCCAAAGGGTGTAGCCTTGACTTGTCATCCTTGTACCCCAGGTAAGTTACATGAGATGCTAAAAAAACACATTTCTCCCTCTTTAAGCGCACGCCTGCTGCTGAAAACCTCCTCAGGACTTCCTCCACGTTTTTCAGGTGCTCTGCCTTGTTTTTCCCATAATGAGGACATCGTCCAGCTAAATGGCGACCTGTGGTAGCCCTTGTAATATATTCTCCATTGTCTTCTGGAATATCGCACAGGCTGACGATACCCCAAAGGGTAATCTTGTGTACTGAAAAAGGCCCTTCAGGGTATTTATCATTGAGAATGTTTGCGACTCTTTGTCCAGCTTCAGCTGTAGATATGTGTGGCTCATATCCAGCTTTGAGAATAAGAGTCCTCCAGACAGCTTTGCATACAAATCCTCAATCTGTGGGATTGGGTATGTGTCCAGTTGTAAGTAGCAGATTAATTGTTTGTTTGAAATCTCCACAAAGGCGGACCAAGCTTAAGGATAGGCACCGCGGGAGCCACCCACTCTGCAAACTGGACCGGTTTAATTATTCCTTCATGCTCCAATCTTTTGATTTCCGCATCGACTTTTTGTCTTAACATGAATGGTACCGGTCGGGCCTTGTAGAATTTTGGGACTGCCACTAGATCTACATGTAACCCTTTATTGTTCCGAGCCCTTCTCAGAAAACGTCACTCAGGCGGCCACTTTCCAGCTGGGAAATGTTTACCCAATCCAGCTGGATCTCTTTTAGCCAGTTTTGTCCCAATAAGCCTGACCCCACACCTTTCACTGCCATTCAAGGCAGCATAACCAGTTGCTCTCCATAAGCCATAGGTAAAAGGGCAGCACGGTAGCATGGTGGTTAGCATAAATGCTTCACAGCTCCAGGGTCCCAGGTTCAGTTCCCGGCTGGGTCACTGTCTGTGTGGAGTCTGCACATCCTCCCCGTGTGTGCGTGGGTTTCCTCCGGGTGCTCCGGTTTCCTCCCACAGTCCAAAGATGTCCAAACCCGCACATCTTTGAACTGTGGGAGGAAACCGGAGGAAACCCACGCACACACAGGGAGGATGTGCAGACTCCACACAGACAGTGACCCAGCCGGGAACTGAACCTGGGACCCTGGAGCTGTGAAGCATTTATGCTAACCACCATGCTACCGTGCCCAACACTCTCAGTGGTTCCCCTGTGTACATCCTCAGTTTTGCCGAGGTCCTGGTTAGGGATAAGGGTTGGAATCCAGTGCAAATTTTATCGAATACTGTTTCCCCTATCACTGATACAGCTGCTCCCGTGTCGACTTCCATTAATGTCCATTCAGACTTATGGTTAATTTCATGAGTTTTGATTTAGCCATTGTTACACAATTTAGTTGTTCCTCATCAGAGGTAGGTGGGGCCTCTAGGGTGTGCTTTTTCATGTACACCAGCCTACGTGTCCTTCTCCAAGATATTGGTTTTGGGCTTCTATGTCTCCTCTCTGGCTCCAATCTCTGGCAACAACTACTATATCTTGCCGGGTGAAAGGCTGCAGGGACTGCCGTTTCTCTGGCCCTAATTTCCCTTGCTTGGGAACGGGTCTGCGTGTTTGCCTCGGTTCCTTAGTATCCGAGTTGTTCCGGAGGGTGGCTATGCAGTTGCCTATCCCCCAGAGGTAGTCCCTTAACTCAGTTTCACTGGTATGGGCGTCTACCTCCATTGGAGTACCCTGTAACTCACGTGCTCCACTCAACGCTTTTTCTAAGGACAAAGCCAGCTGCAATGCTTGTTTGCAATCCAGCTCAGCCTCTCCTCGCAGACGTTTTTATTTTGCTAAATTATTTATCACGCACAGCAGTCTCGGAGCATCTCATTTAGCATCAGGCCAAATTCCCAAGCCTCTGCTAATTGCCTTAATCTTGTTAAAAAGTTAGTGACTGACTTCCCAGTGTCTCGGAATGCTGAGTGAAACCGATACCTTCGCAGGATCAGAGGTGGCTTAGGGTCATAGTACTCTTTTACTAAGTCTGTCAATTCCTGGAAAGTTTTTGTGTCAGGTGCCTCCAGAAAACTGAGACTGCGCATAATGGCAAAAGCTGCCGGCCCACACGCAGTCAGCAGAATGACCCACTGCTTTTCACCAGGAACTATATCATTCGCTCTAATAAAGTACTCATCCGCTCTACATATTGGGCCCAGTCTTCCACTTCAGGGTCAAATAAAGGCATTTTGCCTGTCAGTGGCTTCACCTCTATATGTGGTGGCTGCTAATGAGCAAGTTCCTTCGGGCCATTCCGTTTTCCTCGTCGCCACTGTAATAAGTCCACGGAGGCAGAAGTCCCTTCACCAGAATTCCTTTTATTTACAAAATCCACAGCGGGACGACCAGATGCATTCAGTCTGTGTCCACACAGGGAGTGCAGAGGGTCTGACACTCCCTGTTATATACAGATAAAGGGGTTCCCTGATTGGGCCTCTAATCAGGCAACTCATTCTAATTAGCCCATCTCAAAGGCCTGGTCTAAGTCATTACAATGTCTGAGTGGGTCTTGGTGAATTGCTGCTTCAGAGAGTCAGAATGGACATTGCAGGCCAAATGGCCTCCTTCTGTGCTGTGATTCTGGTCAGGATTCTTTATTCTGGAGTCTAAGTGCTCCACCAGTGGAGAATCGGTGCCCCGCTGGGGCTAGGAATGGTGCCCTTTTGAGAGTCACAGGCCTTTGGCATGCAAGTACATTCAAAGCAGCAAGTGCATCCGATTCCCATCACTCTGGGGCTCAGGCTGCCATTTGGAACAGGCACCCTGACCCCAAAGTCCAGCAGCAGGCCCCCCCTCCCCGCAGCACAAATGTCAATTCCTTCGCTGACAAGGGAAGTACCTCCAAACCCTCCCTCATCAAGGAGGGACATCTGCCTCCCCCCCCCCCCACCATGGGAATATCCGCTAACCCGCGCACCACACATGCATGAGGGTGACCCGACCACACCACCCAATCCGCCTTGCCCTCCCACTCAGCCTCCCACTTCATCCCCCCCCAGCACCCCTGCGGGTGAGGGCTTGACTCCAGGACCGTCCCCCGGGATGGAGGTCCTGCACCAGACACTCCCGGCAGTTCAGTGAAAAATCAATGCAGGAATAATTATCTCTTCCTAACGTCTGCTCGCTCAACCCTATGCTTTTCAAACTGCAGCTTTTTGAAGTGTCAGAGCCTTCGTAGATTGTTACATTTTAAAAATAAATTTAGAGTATCAAATTCATTTTTTCCAATTAAGGGGCAATTTAGCATGGCCAATCCACCTACCCTGCACATCTTTTGGGTTGTGGGGGTGAAACCCACGCAAACACAGGGAAAATGTGCAAACTTCACACGGACAGTGACCGAACCTGGGATCGAACCTGGGATCTCGGTGCCGTGAGGCAACCATGCTAACCACTTGCGCCACCATGCTGCCCTCTAGATTGTTACATTTGACAGCTCCGGGCCACTTCAACAATGTTAACTGCTTCCTGTGGTTACAAAAGAGAAATTGAAATCTAGCTGCTTTGAAGTGGTCAGGAGCTGTCTAGCACAACATGAATGTTAATATACATTGTGGTTAGGTTAAATGATGGGTACTTGAGATGCATTCAAGCATGAAGGGAAAGATAAATAAACAAACCTTCTAGTTGCTGTGTCTGAACCATTCAATCACAGATGAGTGAAATGTACTGCTCTGTGAAAGTGAATGGATTACAAAAGATCTCAGGGGATTTGAAGATTTTTCAAGTGTTGAGGACCTTCTCGGAAGGTGTTGACACTTCAAAAAGCTGCAGCTTCAAAGGCATAGGACTGAGAAGCAGATGTAAGGAAAAGGAAAATGTTCCATGCTTCACTGAACTGCCTGTACTGCTCATCGGCTGTCAGGCAGAGTGGTTCGGGTGAGGAGGCCACATCAGGATTTTAAAATGTCTGACCTGGACGATGTTGTTGAGAGGGCTGCCTGAGGTCACCATGCCAAGGGCGACCTTCGGGTTGCCCAGGGCTGGAGGGAGCAGTCCAGAGATAGGACCCTCATTCCGGAGAAGAGTCCCAGGGTCAAGCACTCACTGACAGCCTGAGACCAGCCAACCCCCGGGACCGTTGGGAACCCCCTCTGCAGCCCATTTATTGAGCGTTGATGCATGCAATTCAGCACTTTCCAGGTGAAGAAATTGCTCCTAAATGGTCAGCATCTTATTCTGAAACTTTAAAAAATTATCTTTCCATGGGACATGGGCATTGCTGGCTGTGCCATAATTTTTATTATCCATCTCTAATTGTCCTTGAGAACATGGTAGTGAGCCACATTCTTGAAATGCTGCAGTCTAGATGATGTAGGTACACCCATAGTGTTGTTAAGGGAAAACAAAGGAATGGATCTAGTAATGAGGAATGAACCAGAGCAGATATGAGAAAAAGAAGTAGGGAATGCGGAGGCAATAGTGACCATAATATAACTTGTTTTAAGATGATGATAGGGAAGAACATAGAACATAGAACATAGAACATAGAACGATACAGCGCAGTACAGGCCCTTCGGCCCTCGATGTTGCACCGACATGGAAAAAAAAACTAAAGGCCATCTAACCTACACTATGCCCTTATCATCCATATGCTTATCCAATAAACTTTTAAATGCCCTCAATGTTGGCGAGTTCACTACTGTTGCAGGTAGGGCATTCCACGGCCTCACCACTCTTTGCGTAAAAAACCCACCTCTGACCTCTGTCCTATATCTATTACTCCTCAATTTAAGGCTATGTCCCCTCGTGCTAGCCACCCCCATCCGCGGGAGAAGGCTCTCGCTGTCCACCCTATCTAACCCTCTGATCATTTTGTATGCCTCTATTAAGTCACCTCTTAACCTTCTTCTCTCTAACGAAAACAACCTCAAGTCCATCAGCCTTTCCTCATAAGATTTTCCCTCCATACCAGGCATCATCCTGGTAAATCTCCTCTGCACCCGTTCCAAAGCTTCCACGTCCTTCCTATAATGAGGCGACCAGAACTGTACGCAATACTCCAAATGCGGCCGTACTAGAGTTTTGTACAACTGCAACATGACCTCATGGCTCTGGAACTCAATCCCTCTACCAATAAAGGCCAACACACCATAGGCCTTCTTCACAACCCTATCAACCTGGGTGGCAACTTTCAGGGATCTATGTACATGGACACCGAGATCCCTCTGCTCATCCACACTACCAAGAATTTTACCATTAGCCAAATATTCCGCATCCCTGTTATTCTTTCCAAAGTGAATCACCTCACACTTCTCCACATTAAACTCCATTTGCCACCTCTCCGCCCAGCTCTGCAGCTTATCTATGTCCCTCTGTAACCTGCAACATCCTTCCGCACTGTCTACAACTCCACCGACTTTAGTGTCGTCTGCAAATTTACTCACCCATCCTTCTGTGCCCTCCTCTAGGTCATTTATAAAAATGACAAACAGCAACGGCCCCAGAACAGATCCTTGTGGTACGCCACTCGTAACTGGACTCCATTCTGAACATTTCCCATCAACTACCACTCTCTGTCTTCTTTCAACTAGCCAATTTCTGATCCACATCTCTAAATCACCCTCAATCCCCAGCCTCCGTATTTTCTGCAATAGCCGACCGTGGGGAACCTTATCAAATGCTTTACTGAAATCCATATACACCACATCAACTGCTCTACCCTCGTCTACCTGTTCAGTCACCTTCTCAAAGAACTCGATAAGGTTTGTGAGGCATGACCTACCCTTCACAAAACCATGCTGACTATCCCTAATCATATTATTCCTATCTAGATGATTATAAATCGTATCTTTTATAATCCTCTCCAAGACCTTACCCACCACAGACATTAGGCTCACCGGCCTATAGTTACCGGGGTTATCTCTACTCCCCTTCTTGAACAAAGGGACCACATTTGCTATCCTCCAGTCCTCTGGCACTATTCCTGTAGCCAATGATGACCTAAAAATCAAAGCCAAAGGCTCAGCAATCTCTTCCCTGGCTTCCCAGAGAATCCTAGGATAAATCCCATCCGGCCCCGGGGACTTATCTATTTTCACCTTGTCCAGAATTGCCAACACTTCTTCCCTACGCACCTCAATGCCATCTATTCTAATAGCCTGGGTCTCAGCATTCTCCTCCACAATATTATCTTTTTCTTGAGTGAATACTGATAAAAAGTATTCATTTAGTATCTCGCTTATCTCCTCAGCCTCCACACACAACTTCCCACCACTGTCCTTGACTGGCCCTACTCTTACCCTAGTCATTCTTTTATTCCTGACATACCTATAGAAAGCTTTTGGGTTTTCCTTGATCCTACCTGCCAAAGACTTCTCATGTCCCCTCCTTGCTCGTCTCAGCTCTCTCTTTAGATCCTTCCTCGCTTCCTTGTAACTATCAAGCGCCCCAACTGAAACTTCATGCCTCATCTTCACATAGGCCTCCTTCTTCCTCTTAACAAGAGATTCCACTTCTTTGGTAAACCACGGTTCCCTCGCTCGACCCCTTCCTCCCTGCCTGACTGGTACGTACTTATCAAGAACATGCAATAGCTGTTCCTTGAACAAGCTCCACATATCCAGTGTGCCCAACCCTTGCAGCCTACTTCTCCAACCAACACATCCTAAGTCATGTCTAATGGCATCATAATTGCCCTTCCCCCAGCTATAACTCTTGCCTTGCGGGGTTATCCCTTTCCATCACTAACGTAAAGGTCACCGAATTGTGGTCACTGTTTCCAAAGTGCTCACCTACCTCCAGATCTAACACCTGGCCTGGTTCATTACCCAAAACCAAATCCAATGTGGCCTCGCCTCTTGTTGGCCTGTCAACATATTGTGTCAGGAAACCCTCCTGCACACATTGTACAAAGAACGACCCATCTAATGTACTCGAACTATATCTTTTCCAGTCAATATTTGGAAAGTTAAAGTCTCCCATAACAACTACCCTGTTATTTTCGCTCTTTTCCAGAATCATCTTCGCCATCCTTTCCTCTACATCCCTAGAACTATTAGGTGGCCTATAGAAAACTCCCAACAGGGTGACCTCTCCTTTCCTGTTTCTAACCTCAGCCCATACTACCTCAGAAGAAGAGTCCCCATCTAGCATCCTTTCCGCCACCGTAATACTGTCCTTGACTAGCAGCGCCACACCTCCCCCTCTTTTGCCCCTTTCTCTGAGCTTACTAAAACACCTAAACCCCGGAACCTGCAACAACCATTCCTGTCCCTGCTCTATCCATGTCTCTGAAATGGCCACAACGTCGAAGTCCCAGGTACCCACCCATGCTGCCAGTTCCCCTACCTTATTTTGTATACTCCTGGCATTGAAGTAGACACACTTCAAACCACCTACCTGAACACTGGCACCCTCCTGCGAAGTCAAATCTGTGCTCCTGACCTCTATACTCTCAATCTCCCGTACCCCAAAACTACAACCCAGGTTCCCATGCCCCTGCTGAATTAGTTTAAACCCCCCCAAAGAGCACTAACAAATCTCCCCCCAGGATATTGGTGCCCCTCAGGTTCAGATGTAGACCATCCTGTCTATAGAGGTCCCACCTTCCCCAGAAAGAGCCCCAGTTATCCAGAAATCTGAATCCCTCCCGCCTGCACCATCCCTGTAGCCACGTGTTTAATTGCTCTCTCTCCCTATTCCTCATCTCACTATCACGTGGCACGGGCAACAACCCAGAGATAACAACTCTGTTTGTTCTCGCTCTGATCTTCCATCCTAGCTCCCTAAAGGCCTGCCTGACATCCTTGTCCCCTTTCCTACCTATGTCGTTAGTGCCAATGTGGACTACGACTTGGGGCTGCTCCCCCTCCCCCTTAAGGACCCGGAAAACACAATCCGAGACATCACTTACCCTTGCACCTGGGAGGCAACATACCAAACGTGAGTCTCTCTCGCTCCCACAAAATCTCCTATCTGTGCCCCTGACTATTGAGTCCCCAATTACTAATGTTCTACTCCTTTGCCCCCTTCCCTTCTGAGCAACAGGGACAGAATCCGTGCCAGAGGCCCGTACCCCATGGCTTACCCCTGGTAAGTATCTAGTAAGTCCCCCCCACAAGTATCCAAAACGGTATACTTGTTACTCAGGGGAACGACCGCAGGGGGTCCCTGCACTGACTGCTTCTTCCCAGTCCCTCTTACAGTTACCCATCTATCTCCAGTCTTTGGTGTAACTACTTCCCTGAAGCTCCTATCTATGACCCCCTCTGCCTCCCGAATGATCCGAAGTTCATCCAGCTCAAGCTCCAAGACCCTAACACGGTTTTTGAGGAGCTGGAGTTGGGTGCACTTCCCACAGATGAAATCAGCAGGGACACTGACGGCGTCCCTCACCTCAAACATTCTGCAGGAGGAGCATTGTACTGCCTTCCCTGACATCACCTCTAGATTTAAAAAAAAAACAAGAAAAAGAAAAAGAAAGGAAGAGCTTACCTGATATTACCTCAAACCCTGCTCCCGCTGAAAGTTAAGCAAATTTAAAGGCACTCACTCACCTTCACGACAGGCCCCTGCTCCCGCTTCCCAACCACCGTGGGGTGGGGGGGTTGGTTAGAGGAGGAGGTAGGGTGGGAAACACTCACAAAGTGTTTCGGGTTTAACTGTCACTTGCCAACAGCCCTTCCACAAACCACCTTCAACTTAGGCTGACCGCATTGCACGTATGCAAATTCCCCCAGAACAGCTGATCAGTAGCTTTGCTCTGCTGCCCTCTGCTGGATGCCTGCTTTCACTCAAACTCCTTGGGTCTCCTTCGCCGGTTTACCTTCAACTTAGGCTGACCGCACTGCACGTATGCAAATTCCCCCAGAACAGCTGATCAGTAGCTTTGCTCTGCTGCCCTCTGCTGGATGCCTGCTTTCACTCAAACTCCTTGGGTCTCCTTCGCCGGTTTACCTTCAACTTAGGCTGACCGCACTGCACGTATGCAAATTCCCCCAGAACAGCTGATCAGTAGCTTTGCTCTGCTGCCCTCTGCTGGATGCCTGCTTTCACTCAAACTCCTTGGGTCTCCTTCGCCGGTTCACCTTCAACTTAGGCTGACCGCACTGCACGTATGCAAATTCCCCCAGAACAGCTGATCAGTAGCTTTGCTCTGCTGCCCTCTGCTGGATGCCTGCTTTCACTCAAACTCCTTGGGTCTCCTTCGCCGGTTTACCTTCAACTTAGGCTGACCGCACTGCACGTATGCAAATTCCCCCAGAACAGCTGATCAGTAGCTTTGCTCTGCTGCCCTCTGCTGGATGCCTGCTTTCACTCAAACTCCTTGGGTCTCCTTCGCCGGTTTACCTTCAACTTAGGCTGACCGCACTGCACGTATGCAAATTCCCCCAGAACAGCTGATCAGTAGCTTTGCTCTGCTGCCCTCTGCTGGATGGCAGCAGAGCAAATGTGGATCAAACACTGCAATATTCTCATCAGATTCTGACCTTGACACTACTCTCGAATTAGGTCACACCGGGGAATGAGTCTCTGCGCTGCTGGATGGTGTGGCTGAGTGCTGTGATGGCTCTTCTGTTTCAGCTGTCATCGCCTCCCATGCAGCCACTGTAGAGACCTTGGTCCAAGACATTGGTCCTGCACTGCTGCAGGAGTCCATGGCATAGGCACTTGCTAGCATCCATCAATGTCAATGCCAGATAGGTGGACTTCTTGGGCTCACTGCATAATATGATTAACACCAGGTTAATAGCTTGGAGAAGAGCTGTTTTTCTTAAATATAGGACAGAATTGTGTCTGAAATCAACAAACACCAATTTTGAGCAGGGAAAGCGGTTTTGAATCCGCCAATGGCAATGGCAGCTTTTTCTGCTGTATTGTGCGGCACTTAGGGGAACAATGAGCAAGAACGTATCACTGGAGGGCAGCCTCTGATTTGCTCGCCCACCATTACCTCAGCGCCTCGATGATCTGGGTGCCATATTTAAAGACAGCCCCTGCACACAGTGAGCCAACTTCGGAGTTTGCCAAGAAGTCATGGCTGCCAGATCCAGGAGACATTCTGTACCCAAGTTCACCGATGTCTCCTACATGTGTTTGCAGGCCGTGATGTATTCTACTCACACCTCTGGGCGAACACTTGTAACCAAGGTCACCAGCTCAGCATGGGAGGCGATGACAGCTGAAACAGAAGAGCCATCACAGCACTCAGCCACACCATCCAGCAGCGCAGAGACTCATTCCTCGGTGTGACCTAATTCGAGAGTAGTGTCAAGGTCAGAATCTGATGAGAATATTGCAGTGTTTGATCCACAGCAGGCTCAGTTGCCTCAGTTGCTAGAGCTCCAAAGGCAATGGAGAGGAAATCAGGAAATTATGTCTGCTGCATTCCTCAGATTGCAAGGCTCAATTACCTTCAGCCTGAGGTAATTGCGCCAACATACCAATGCACCAAGGTCAACACTGGTAGAGTGGCAGCCACTGTAGAGACCTTGGTCCAAGACATTGGTCCTGCGCTGCTGCAGGAGTCCATGGCATAGGCACTTGCTAGCATCCATCAATGTCAATGCCAGATAGGTGGACTTCTTGGGCTCACTCCAGCTGCCCCTCCCTCTCAAGGAGGCAGACAGGGGTCCTTGGCACCAAGAGAGAGGAGGATCAGCTGGTCTATACCCTGGTGCCATCCACCAGGTGACTCAGGGAGTCTCCCACCCATGCCTGTGAATGCTCCAGCTCCACGGGATGAGGAGGGTGGCACTGCCACACATCAGCACCCTGAAAGCAGGTCCGGGTCCCCAAAACCTCAGCCCTCCAGAGGACACTTTCCAAGGTCATTACAGACAACAGGGCCTAGCTGCCTCCACCTCTGCTATGGATGCCTGGAATGCACCAAGATGTAGCAGCAGGGTTAAAAAGCTTTAAAAGTTGTATTCGCACTGCGTAAGCACAAGTGCTAATCACTTGTACATAATGTTCGCTACTGCAAATAAAATCCCAATAATGTAGCCCTTTCTATAGCTCACTGTCATGATGGACTGGGTTCCTGCCAGTCTGAAGTGAAAGGTTTATTCCTGCACAAGATAAAGGCAGATGCTCTGTCCAGGGCTTCATCTCTTTGCTTTGTTCAACTGTCCCAGCCCATTAATGTCATTCCTTCACAGTAATTGAACACATCAGTCATGCTTGCATCCCAATGGGAATTATAATCTCTGCCAGAATGTCTTGGGCTAGTGGCACAGAGTTTGATCATTCACCATGTGTGCTCTCTGCTGCTCTGGAGGTGTGGCTGGACCCCCATTCTACCTGCTTCTGCCTCCGATGATACCGAACTTCAAGGGTACAGTTCACAAAGGGTGCTGTGGGACCAAGAGGGAGGCAACATCGCCACGATATGAACCTGGTCATGGAGAGCAGGCGAGCTGCCATCAGCTAGACAGAAGTCAGATGTTCACAGAGTTGTCATCATTACCCTGCAATGTAGGGACAATGGGTAACCATAACAGAAGCCTTATCACAGAGGGTGTGCACTGCCATCAGTCAGATAGGAGAGCAGTGCTCACAGAATCCATGTGAAGATAGTGGGATGTCCTCACAGGATGTTCTCATCAACCTCCATGAATCTAGCGGTAATGAGTGTGTCCCAAACTCATCTGCCTCGCCTGGACATTGCTATTGCCTCATGGCCGACATCCTCTCCCTCAAGGACTTCCTCAGCCTCAAGCCCTCTGACGTTCTCCTCATTGAAGGAAACGAGCCACTCCTCCATCTTCTCCTCAGGCTGTTCCTCCCCCTCCCCCTCCCCCACCCCGTCATTACTGCGCCGGATTGTGCTGGGTCCAGCGGGTGGCGACCACAATGTGTGACACCCTCTGCAGGCTGTATTGCCAGGCTCCACCAGACCAGCTCAGGCACTGAAGTCTCATCTGCTCCACCAGTGTGCATGTTGTAACATGAGCCTCATTGTATCTTTGCTCTGCTGCACTCTATGCAGAGGCACCATCAGCCACTTCCTCAACGTATAGTACTTGTTCTGGATGAGACATCCCCGAAATATGTCAGCGATATGAGAGTGACTTAGAATTGTGCACACTCCCTGGGAATCAAACACACTCCTCCAGGATGTATTTGGTGTGGTCACAGACCAGCTAAACATTCAGCGAGTGGAAGCCCTTGCGGTTCACATAGTTGACATGCTGCGGAGCTCTGAGTGTCAAAGGTTGCAGTCTTGCACTTGTGGAAAACCAGAGATTTGCTCAAATCCTATTGCCTTTGCATCCTGACTTGTTGATCTCGGTCAAAATGGATTAAGTTACGTGCCCTCATGAAGATTACATCCGTGACCTCTAGGATGCACTTGAGTATGGAGGCTTTCAAAATCCTGCAGAGATCACCTGTGGAGCCCTGGAATGAGCCACTAGCATGGAAATTTAATGCCACACTCATTTTCACTGACACTGGCAATGGATGCCCCCCAAGTCCCCCTCGCACCAAATCCTGCAGAAGGCAGCAGATGTGACTTGCCAGTTCCCTGGATGCCCACAAAATCCCCCGAGCATCAAATCCTGCAGAAGGCAGCTGACATCTTGAGCAACACTATTTTTCAGACATCTGCAGGTACGTTAGGTGCCATCTGTGCACCCAGGGTCTAGCAAGGCACCTAGAGGCGAAGGCTCTCTGGGGTCCATCCTCTGCGTACGGAGTTGGTCCTGCCACTCATTCCTCTTCATGGTTCTTCTCTGGCCTTTGATGAGACAGGTGCTTCCGTTGCCACCCTCTTCTCTCTCCTGCCTATAAGCGAGAAAAATGACAGCGAGATCACCAGATTCCATTATCCTGATGGTCTCCTCACTGCAGAATGAGAGAGACTTGACAATGTTTAGTGTGATAGGAGTGTCCCTTTAAGAAATGTCTTTGTCTTATCACATGGCTTCAGTATTGTCATTGTATGGGTGGAGCTGGGCTGTGGCCCTGGGCGTTGGTTTTACTTTCGCTTTGAGTTTAAACTGGTTGAAAGAAGGTTTTTTCCCTATCTGCATTTTAAAAGCTGTTTCCAGACTGCAATTTGATGAGAAATAACTGTCTTCTGCAAGAAATTCAAACCTGCTGTTTTGAAAAGAAATCAGGAACATCCATACCAGGTCTTGAGTGCCGAGTGCTGGGCCACACCTTTGAAAAGGGTTTTCTGGTTTATGGGATCTTGTTATTAAATTGGAACAGCTAAAGGGGGGATGTATTACGGGATTTACATTGAGTACAGTAGCTGTGTTGTGTATTTATGTTGGCAGTTAATAAAATTGCTTACTGTGTGTGTTTATAAAAATGTTAAATACATTCGTACAGTAAACTTTGTTTTTGATTAAAAGTGCTGAAGGCCTCTGTTGAATAACATCTGAACGGGAGGCCCTTGTACTCATAAGAACATAAGAACATAAGAACTAGGAGCAGGAGTAGGCCATCTGGCCCCTCGAGCCTGCTCCGCCATTCAATGAGATCATGGCTGATCTTGTGTGGAATCAGCTCCACTTTCTGGCCCGAACACCATAACCCTTAATCCCTTTATTCTTCAAAGAACTATCTATCTCTATCTTAAAAACATTTAATGAAGGAGCCTCAACTGCTTCACTGGGCAAGGAATTCCATAGATCCACAACCCTTTGGGTGAAGAAGTTCCTTCTAAACTCAGTCCTAAATCTATTTCCCCTTATTTTGAGGCTATGCCCCCTAGTTCTGCTTTCACCCACCAGTGGAAACAACCTGCCCGCATCTATCTTATCTATTCCCTTCATAATTTTACATGTTTCTATAAGATCCCCCCTCATCCTTCTAAATTCCAACGAGTACAGTCCCAGTCTCCTCGTAATCCAACCCCTTCAGCTCTGGGATTAATTTAGTGAATCTCCTCTGCACACCCTCCAGCGCCAGTACGTCCTTTCTCAGGTAAGGAGACCAAAACAGAGACACAATACTCCAGGTGTGGCCGCACTAATACCTTATACAATTGCAGCATAACCTCCCTAGTCTTAAACCCCATCCCTCTAGCAATGAAGGACAAAATTCCATTTGCTTTCTTAATCACCTGTTGCACCTGTAAACCAATTTTTTGCGACTCATGCACTAGCACACCCAGGTCTCTCTGCACAGCAGCATGTTTTAATATTTTATCATTTAAATAATAGCCCCTTTTGCTGTTATTCCTACCAAAATGGATAACCTCACATTTGTCAACACTGTATTCCAACTGCCAGACCCTAGCCCATTCACTTAACCTATCCAAATCCCTCTGCAGACTTCCGGTATCCACTGCACTTTATGCTTTACCATTCATCTTAGTGTCGTCTGAAAACTTGGACACATTGCACTTGGTCCCCAACTCCAAATCATCTATGTAAATTGTGAACAATTGTGGGCCCAACACTGATCCCTGAGGGACACCACGAGCGACTGATTGCCAACCAGAGAAACATCCATCCCCACTCTTTGCTTTCTATTAATTAACCAATCCTCTATCCATGCTACTACTTTACCTTTAATGCCATGCATCTTTATCTTATGCAGCAACCTTTTGTGTGGCACCTTGCCAAAGGCTTTCTGGACATCCAGATATACAACATCCATTAGCTCCCCATTATCTACCGCACTGGTAATGTCCTCAAAAAATTCCACTAAATTAGTTAGGCACGACCTGCCCTTTATGAACCCATGCTGCGTCTGCCCAATGGGACAATTTCCATCCAGATGCCTCGCTATTTCTTCCTTGATGATAGATTCCAGCATCTTCCCTATTACCGAAGTTAAACTCACTGGCCTATAATTTCCTGCTTTCTGCCTACCTCCTTTTTTAAACAGTGGCGTCACGTTTGCTAATTTCCAATCCACCGGGACCACCCCAGAGTCTAGTGAATTTCGGTAAATTATCACTAGTGCATCTGCAATTTCCCTAGCCATCTCTTTTAGCACTCTGGGATGCATTTCATCAGGGCCAGGAGACTTGTCTACCTTTAGCCCCATTAGCTTTCCCATCACTACCTCCTTAGTGATAGCAAGTGATACCCACTTGTGGCACAACACTAACTAACAATAATAATTGTTTTGTTGACACAAGTAGGCTCCAATGAAGTTACTGTGAAAAGCCCCTATTCACCATATTCCGGTGCCTATTCGGGGAGGCAGGTACAGGAATTGAACCCACATTGCTGGCCTTGTTCTGCAATACATGTCAGCGGTTTAGCCCACTGTGCTGAACCAGTCCCTGTGGGACTGCACCACTTGTGGGACACCACTAACTTCACCCACTTGTGGTACAGCACTAACTTAACCCACTTGTGGGACAGTGCTAACTTAACCCACTTGTGGGACAGCCCTAACTTCACTCACTTGTGGGAAACCACTAACTTCACCCACTTGTGGGACAGCCCTAACTTCACCCAATTGTGGGACACCACTAACTTCACCCACTTGTGGGACAGCCCTAACTTCACCCACTTGTGGGACAGCATTAACGTCACCCACTTGTGGCACAGCACTAACTTCACCCGCTTGTGGGACACCACTAACTTCACCCACTTGTGGCACAGCACTAACTTCACCCGCTTGTGGCACAGCACTAACCTCACCCACTTGTGGGACAGCCCTAACTTCACCCGCTTGTGGGACACCACTAACGTCACCCACTTGTGGCACAGCGCTAACTTCACCCACTTGTGGGACAGCACTAACTTCACCCACTTGTGGGACAGCACTAACTTCACCTGCTTGTGGGACAGCACTAACTTCACCCACTTGTGGAACAGCGCTAACTTCACCCACTTGTGGGACAGCACTAACTTCACCCACTAGTGGAACAGCACTAACTTCACCCACTTGTGGGACAGCACTAACTTCACCCACTAGTGGAACAGCACTAACTTCACCCACTTGTGGGACAGCACTAACTTCACCCACTTGTGGGAAGCCACTAACGTAACCTACTTGTGGGACAGCACTAACTTCACCCACTTGTGGGACAGCACTAACTTCACCCACTTGTGGGACAGCCCACCCACTTGTGGGACAGACCTAACTTCACCCACTTGTGGGACAGCCCTAACTTCACCCACTTGTGGGACAGCCCTAACCTCACCCACTTGTGGGACAGCATTAACGTCACCCACTTGTGGCACAGCATTAACGTCACACACTTGTGGGACAGCCCTAACTTCACCCACTTGTGGGACAGCACTAACTTCATCCAATTGTGGGACAGCACTAACTTCACCCACTTGTGGGACAGCACTAACTTCACCCGCTTGTGGGACAGCCCTAACTTCACCCACTTGTGGGACAGCATTAACGTCACCCACTTGTGGCACAGCACTAACTTCACCCATTTGTGGGACACCACTAACTTCACTCACTTGTGGGACAGCATTAACGTCACCCACTTGTGGGACAGCCCTAACTTCACCCACTTGTGGGACAGCCCTAACTTCACCCACTTGTGGGACAGCACTATTGTCACCCACTTGTGGTACAGCACTAACGTCACCCACTTGTGGGACAGCACTAACTTCACCCGCTTGTGGCACAGCGCTAACTTAACCCACTTGTGGGACAGTGCTAACTTCACCCACTTGTGGGACAGCCCTAACTTCACCCCCTTGTGGGATACCACTAACTTCATCCACTTGTGGGACAGCCCTAACTTCACCCGCTTGTGGGAAAGCACTAACTTCACCCACTTGTGGGACAGCGCTAACTTCACCCACTTGTGGCACAGCATTAACGTCACACACTTGTGGGACAGCGCTAACTTCACCCACTTGTGGGACAGCCCTAACTTCACCCACTTGTGGGACAGCACTAACTTCACCCGCTTGTGGGACAGCCCTAACTTCACCCACTTGTGGGACAGCATTAACGTCACCCACTTGTGGGACAGCATTAACGTCACCCACTTGTGGGACAGCCCTAACTTCACCCACTTGTGGGACAGCCCTAACTTCACCCGCTTGTGGGACAGCGCTAACTTCACCCACTTGTGGGACAGCACTATTGTCACCCACTTGTGGTACAGCACTAACTTCACCCACTTGTGGGACAGCACTATTGTCACCCACTTATGGTACAGCACTAACTTAACCCACTTGTGGGACAGCACTAACTTCACCCACTTGTGGGACAGCACTAACTTCACCCACTTGTGGCACAGCACTAACTTCACCCGCTTGTGGGACACCACTAACTTCACCCACTTGTGGGAAAGCACTAACTTCACCCACTTGTGGGACACCACTAACTTCACCCACTTGTGGGACAGCGCTAACTTCACCCACTTGTGGCACAGCGCTAACTTAACCCACTTGTGGGACAGTGCTAACTTCACCCACTTGTGGGACACCACTAACTTCACCCACTTGTGGGACACCACTAACTTCACCCACTTGTGGCACAGCACTAACTTCACCCGCTTGTGGGACACCACTAACTTCACCCACTTGTGGGAAAGCACTAACTTCACCCACTTGTGGGACACCACTAACTTCACCCACTTGTGGGACACCACTAACTTCACCCGCTTGTGGGACACCACTAACTTCATCCACTTGTGGGACAGCCCTAACTTCACCCGCTTGTGGGACAGCACTAACTTCACCCACTTGTGGGACAGCGCTAACTTCACCCACTTGTGGTACAGCACTAACTTCACCCACTTGTGGGACAGCACTAACTTCACCCACTTGTGGGACACCACTAACTTCATCCACTTGTGGGAAACCACTAACTTAACCTACTTGTGGCACAGCACTAACTTCACCCACTTGTGGGACAGCACTAACTTCACCCACTTGTGGGAAAGCACTAACTTCACCCACTTGTGGGAAACCACTAACTTCACCCACTTGTGGGAAAGCACTAACTTCACCCACTTGTGGGACAGCACTATTGTCACCCACTTGTGGCACAGCACTAACTTAACCTACTTGTGGCACAGCACTAACTTCACCCACTTGTGGGACAGCATTAACATCACCCACTTGTGGCACAGCACTAACTTCACCCACTTGTGGGACACCACTAACTTAACCCACTTGTGGGACAGCCCTAACTTCACCCACTTGTGGGACAGCATTAACGTCACCCACTTGTGGCACAGCATTAACTTCACCCGCTTGTGGGACACCACTAACTTAACCCACTTGTGGGACAGCACTAACTTCACCCGCTTGTGGGACACCACTAACTTCACCCACTTGTGGCACAGCACTAACTTCACCCACTTGTGGGACAGCACTAACTTCACCCGCTTGTGGGACAGCGCTAACTTCACCCACTTGTGGGACAGCACTAACTTCACCCATTTGTGGGACAGCACTAACTTCACCCACTTGTGGGACAGCACTAACTTCACCCACTTGTGGGACAGCACTAACTTCACCCACTTGTGGGACAGCGCTAACTTCACCCACTTGTGGGACACCACTAACGTAACCTACTTGTGGGACACCACTAACTTCACCCACTTGTGGCACAGCGCTAACTTCACCCACTTGTGGGACAGCACTAACTTCATCCAATTGTGGGACAGCACTAACTTCACCCACTTGTGGGACAGCCCTAACTTCACCCGCTTGTGGCACAGCACTAACTTCACCCGCTTGTGGGACACCACTAACTTCACCCACTTGTGGGACATAATCCAACCGGGACCCTGGTGCTGTGCGGCAACAGTGCTAACCGCCTATATGGTATCAAAAATTTGTATTTGTAACGTTATTTTTGTTGATAAATGTTTTTCATTGAACTTTACAGACTGCTATAAATGTCTTATTGCAACATAAAAACACACCATTTGAAGATAAGCAGTGGAATTCTCCATTCCTGTTGACACAGGTACAGGATTCCTGCACTGTTACGACAGCAAATCTGGCGCCCCACCTGGACCGATTCAGCGACCATTGAGGGGCTAGAACCGGCGCCATGTGGAACACTGTCAATTCCAATGAGAAATGGTGCCTGATTCACTGGTTCCGTGATTGACACTCATGAGGCTGACAAGTTGCAGCCACATATACACACTTCACTCCCGACACACACCACTCCAGCCAAAGATGGCAGCGAGGCTGCGGGATGCCATTTCATGGATGCTGAGCTTGAGACCCTGCTAGCTGCCGGATGCCGCTGTTCGCCGTGCCTGGGCGCAGGTAGCAGACGTGGTCAGCGCCGTCAGCAACGCGGTCCAAACGGCCATCAGTGCAGGAAAAACTGCATAACCTCCTTAGGGTGGCCAGGGCGAGGACGCAGCAGGCCGCCACGATGCGGGCAACCTTCCCAGCATTACACTGGAGGGCCCCTCCAGAGCGGTCCAGAAACATAAACCGCATTTTCAGGAGGCCGAGGCACTGCTCGATCACGCCCCTGGCTGCAGCATGGGTGTTGTTGTTGCAGGTCTCTGGGTCGGCTGGACTAGAGATAGTTGTCATCAGCCATGACCACAGCGGATAACCCAGAGGGAGCCTCGAAGAGGCCAGGACCTGTTAAGTGTGCCAGGATGAAGGGGTAATGCACACTGCCCGGATAATGGGCACAGACATGTAGGATGCGCATCTGACGGTCACACACCAGCTGCACGTTCGAGGCGAACCCCTTTTAGTTAGTGAAGACCGGCCTGTCATCTGCAGGTATTCACAGGGTGACATGCATCCCGTCGATCACCCCCTGGACATAGGTGGTGAAGGCGAAGCCCGGTGACGGGTATCCTGGTGGGCTCAGTCCACATTAAAATGGATGTTTGGGTGATTGGGGGTATTGATCCTCCATGACTGTGGGGTTACACCTGCACACCAAGCTCTGTGGGATCCCGGGGAGGTCTCCACCCGGCACCTGGAAGAAGCACGTGGTGTAAAGATTATGGCGACTGTCACCTTGACGGCCATTGGGTGCAGGTGTGCTCCCCCACATCACCAAGTGCACCTCGATCAGGCAGATATGTGGCACTGTCCCTCTGTGCAGCCGGAGGCTTTGATGGCATGCCCTGTCCGGCAGGTCCTCGAATGCCAGGGGCTGCCGGTACACATGAGGCCTCCATTCCCACCAGCTGCCTCCTATTCCTCTGACGCGGGCACTAGATAATTGCAAGTTGGCGTGAAACCACGATTTCAGCATGAAAACTGATTCTCCGCCCCATTACCTTTCCCGATTTTGGCATCAGACGACGGATAATCCCACACAAGACACATATAACTGAATAACATAATTGCAGTAAACAAGGCATAAATATACGAATGAAATGTCTTTTAAAAATCTGGCTATCATGTCCTGAAGCATAGTGACAGCTGAAAGCTTGTGCCCCGAGGGGATATTATAACATTGATGACCAGGTCAGAACCATCTCCAAGGTAGCTCCATGTTATGACAGCTCAGAACAGTAGCAAGGAGACAGTCTGATTTACGTTGGATGCCCTGCTTCATAGCATACCCATTGTTGCTAAATTTTATGACCCCTCAGGAAGTTAGCAAGACGATGGTGGTCAGTTACGTCCACAAGAGTAACAATCTCTGGTGGATTGCCACCCCCGATAAATTTATCCGTGCTGCAGTCCCAAAACCCCAGGGCGAGATTCAACCACCGCGTTGCATCCAGCTCGGAGCCAGGTGCAATTGGTGAATCCTGTGAGATCCCCAAATCGGGCTCTGTGCCAGGTACCGGGCGGAGTGCGAGTCACCTGACTAGTTCTGCCCCGCATGATCTGGGTCTCGTCCTCACTGGGCGTGACCCAGATCTACATATTTAAATGAACCATTCGGCTTTCACCCAGTGCGCAAGTGAGATTCGACAGGGTGACGTTAAGCACTGGCTTCCGCAAATGTGGACCAGGCATGACGGCACCTTGGGGGGGTCTCGCAGGCCATTAGACATCCCCCAGGTGGCTGGGAGCAGGGCAGGATAGTACCGTGGCACCCTGCCTGGCACTCAAGCACCTTGGGACTGCCAGCCTGGCACCCAGATAGTGCCAGCTAAACCTCCAGGGTGCCATTTTGGCAGTGCAATGGTGCCCAGGTGCCAGGGTAGGGGGACCTTGCCCATTAGAGGGGGGGGGGAGGGACTCCAAAGACCTCCAAAATGTTGGGAGGATGAAGGCGGGGAGGATTCCAAAAGGCGTGGGGGTGCTGTCAAGATCGGGGCTGCCGGTCGAAAGGTACTCCAATCTGCCGGTAACCGGACCTGCTGATGAGATCAGTCCTCCAGCAGGATATCGACTGAAGTGCATCGTTCAACGGGGAGAAACCCCAAGGCCCAAAAGAACAGCAGCCGCTGAGAAAGACCCAGCCAGACACGCCCGAAACTGGACTGTGTCCCCTCTCTTGTCCACCCTTCCACGCTCAGACAGCAACAACAAAGTGAACCCCCAACTGCATCAACTGGATGTCCTGATGAGATCATCATACATTCAAAAGTGACTGTTGAGCAGCACTGTGGTGCAGAGAAGAAAGAAGCATCCCTTCAATACGGCAGCACGGTAGCATTGTGGATAGCACAATGGCTTCACAGCTCCAGGGTCCCAGGTTCGATTCCGGCTTGGGTCACTGTCTGTGCGGAGTCTGCACAGCCTCCCCGTGTGTGCGTGGGTTTCCTCCGGGTGCTCCGGTTTTCTCCCACAGTCCAAAGATGTGCAGGTTAGGTGGATTGGCCATGCTAAATTGTCCTTAGTGTCCAAAATTGCCCTTAGTGTTGAGTGGGGTTACTGGGTTATTGGGATCGGGTGGAGGTGTTGACCTTGGGTAGAGTGCTCTTTCCAAGAGCCGGTGCAGACTCGATGGGCTGAATGGCCTCCTTCTGCACTGTAAATTCTATGATCTATAATACAAAACTGCTGTTTAAAAACATGCGCGTAATGGGCGTTCCCATTCTGGCCTTGACCTAACTGGGCCTGCGGAGACTCCCACCGCAGGCTGCTGCTGCTCCGGTCCGGAGTTTGCTCGGGATTTGTAAACGCAGGTAAGCTTGTGTAACTTTTCCCCCTATTTTCGGCAGTTTTCCCCTCGAAAGAAGGAAGTTATGGGCCTAAATGCGTGTTGCCATTTGTCTGCTATCTCTTCCCCAAACTCTTTCAAATTCATGGATACAGTCCGGTTGGACCAGGGACCTTATCCGCTTTCAGTTTGATGACTTTATTTAAAACATCCATTTTTATTTAAATATACTTATTACTCATAATTAAATATCAGGCCAAGCGTTCCTATCTTCTTGGGAAAGACTGAAGCTAAACAATTATATAATATTTCTGTCATCTCTCTATTGTCACTTGTGCTATCCCGTCCATCCTTTTAATTATTCCCATCACGGCCATTCATTTTCATTGATGTGCCGACAAAGTTACTCTTTTGTTTTGTGTTTCGTAATGATGTAAGTTCATATTTTGCCTTTATTTTGCTAATGGGCAGCATTGTGGATAGCACAATCGCTTCACAGCCCCAGGGTCCCAGGTTCGATTCCGGCTTGGGCCACTGTCTGTGCGGAGTCTGCACA
Source organism: Scyliorhinus canicula (assembly GCF_902713615.1). Lineage (NCBI taxonomy): Eukaryota > Metazoa > Chordata > Chondrichthyes > Carcharhiniformes > Scyliorhinidae > Scyliorhinus > Scyliorhinus canicula. The sequence continues at coordinate 170,379,457 of NC_052146.1, forward strand.
TCCTCCCTGTGTGTGAGTGGGTTTCCTCCGGGTGCTCCGGTTTCCTCCCACAGTCCAAAGATGTGCAGGTTAGGTGGATTGGCCATGATAAATTGCCCTTAGTATCCAAATTGCCCTTAGTGTTGGGTGGGATTACTGGGTTATGGGGAGAGGGTGGAGGTGTTAACCTTGGGTAGGGTACTCTTTCCAGGAGCCGGTGCAGACTCCATGGGCCGAATAGCCTCCTTCTGCACTGTAAATTCTATAATGTTCTTTCCCTTTTAACTTATCTCCCAATCGCTTTACATTCTCTGTTATCATGACAACTTCTGTTTTTTATTCTTTCACAGGATGTGAGTGTCGCTGGTTCGGCCAGCATTTATTGCCTATCCCTAGTTGCCCTACAGCAGGTGGTGGTGAATTGCCTTCGTGAACCGCCGCAGTCCTTAAGGTGCATGTACACCCACTGTGCTGGTAAGGAGGGAGTTGGGCAGTACGGTAGCATTGTGGATAGCACAGTTGCTTCACTGCTCCAGGGTCCCAGGTTCGATTCCCGGCTTGGGTCTCTGTCTGTGCGGAGTCTGCACATCCTCCCCGTGTGTGCGTGGGTTTCTTCCGGATGCTCAGGTTTCCTCCCACAGTCCAAAGATGTGCAGGTTAGGTGGATTGGCCATGATAAATTGCCCTTAGTGTCCAAAATTGCCCTTAGTGTTGGGTGGGGTGTTGGGTGGGGTTACTGGGTTATGGGGATAGGGTGGAGGTGTGGACCTTGGGTGGGGTGCTCTTTCCAAGAGCTGGTGCAGACTCGATGGGCTGAATGGCCTCCTTCGGCACTGTAAATTCTATGAGTTCCAGGATTTTGACCCAGCGACAGTAAAGGAACGACAATATATTTCTAAGTCAGAATGGTGAGTGATTTGGAGGGGTACCTCCAGGTGGTGGGGTTCCCAGGTATCTGCTGCCCTTGTCCTTCGATAAGATAAAGATTGCAGGTTTGGAAGGTTCTGTCAAAGGAGCAAGTTACTATACTGCATCTTGTAGATGGTACACACAGCTGCCAACGTGCATCGGTGATGGAGTGAGAGGTGCTGAAGGTGGTGGAAGAAGTGAATATTTATTGTGGTGGATGTGTGTCAATCAGTGGACTGCTTTGTCCTGGATGGTGTTGAGCTTCTTGAGTGTTGTTGGAGCTGCACTTATCCAGGTAAGTGGAAATTACTCCATCACCACACTCCTGACTTGTGCCTTGTCGATGGTGGACAGGCTTTGGGGCATCAGGAGATGAGTTACTCATCACAGAATTCCGACCTCTGATTGTTCTTGTGGCCACAGTATTTACATGGCTGGTCACAGTTCAGCTTCTGGTCAATGATTAACTCCCAAGATGCTGACAGTGGGATATTCAGTGCTGGCAATGCCACTGAACAGCATGGGGAAATGTTTGGATTCCCTCTTGTTGAAGATTGTCATTGCCTGGCACTTGTATGGCGTGTCACCTATCAGCCAAAGCCTGAATGTTGTCCCGGCCTTGCTGCATATGGACACGGGCTGCTGAGGAGTCGCAAATGCTGCTCAACAGTCACTTTTGAACGTATGAAGATCTCATCAGGACATCCAGTGACATCTGTTGACAGTTCCGATGACCTTCACAATAACAAGTTCATGTGCTATTTCCACACTTTTATGCCTATATAACCTATTCCAAAGGTCAGCTTGCCTTCCTCAAAGGTTTCCCAGAACCACAGCCAGAGGTTTCCCCACCTCTGCAAAGAGGTACATTTGCTATCCAAACGAATCCACAGAGATCAGATTTGCTTATTCCTGCTCTAACCTGCACACTGTATGGGCGGGATTCTCCACTTGCTGACACCGGAATCGTGAAATGGGCGGAGAATAGCTTCCGACGCTGAAATCGTGGTCGGCGCTGGTTTGATACCAAATCGGGATGCTCCGGCACCCCCAAAATGGCACGGGGTAAAAGTACAGTGGGCATATCTTCACCATGACACCCTATGCTCCGGGGCCTCTGCAATTCACCACCTCCGTTGGGCAGATTTCCCGACGGCGTGGTTCACTTGTGGTTTTAAAAATCGTGAACCTGGTGTCATGGCTGCTGTACGAGAGAGAGAGAGAGAAGGTAGCAACTGGCGTGGAGTGACTGCAGGCTGCCGGCCCAGACACCAGCCGTGCTGGCTGCGGAGGGAGGGGGAGTCCTGCCGGGGCCGAGGTGCCCACCACCACCCCCCCCCCCCCCCCCCCCCAACACAGGACTGGGATGGTGTCCAGGCACCAACCGCTATCTTGCTGAACCCGGCCTCTGGTTGTACCCCCCCATCACAGCATACCCCCTCCCCACCAGCCCCGAACACCCCGCCCAACCAGCAGCCAATCACTGGGGGACCACCGAGGGCCACACCCAAGGCAGCCCCCCGTGAGGGCAGTGCCAGCCAACGGGCACCAGAACCAGGGCATCAACAGGGCCGGATACCGACGGGGCAGGGATACGGGGGGTGGGGGTGGGGGCGGGGAACCATGCGGGGGTAGGGCTCGCAATGCCAACTGGGACTACTGTGTAGCCCATGGTACCTGGATGAGCACGGGAGTATGTGCCATGCTAATATGTTGGCCTACAACCCCCTGCTGACAATGGCATTCGGACACCAACCCACGATGCTGGCCACTGTGGTGATGGTCGCAGCCGTGCAAGATGCCCTGTGGCCACGTGAGCGGGGGCCACTCAGAGAGGAGGGGGAGACTGCAGCAGAGGAATGGACTACAGAGGACCAGGCTGCAGAGGGCAGGTGGTGGCCGTGCAGGCTGGAGGGCCGGCCGTCCAGCAGGCCGAGGAGGAGGTGGAGGTGCCATGGAGGCGCCACATGGGGCTGTTTAGCACACTGGGCTAAATCGCTGGCTTTGAAAGCAGACCAAGGCAGGCCCGCAGCACGGTTCGATTCCCGTAACAGCCTCCCCGGACAGGCGGCGGAATGTGGCGACTAGGGGCTTTTCACAGTAACTTCATTGAAGCCTACTCGTGACAATAAGCGATTTTCATTTCATTTTCATTTCATGATGAATGTACTGGCACCACCTGTCATTCGAGGACCTGTGGACCAGGCATGCAGATAGACACTGTGGATGAGCAGAGGGACTGTGCGACGTATCTGCCAGATGATGGCACACCTGTCACCTTGAGGGTATGGGGGAGGACACCCGTTCCCGGTAACTGTCAAGGTGACGGTCACCCTCAACCTTAAACAACAGGGCCCTCCCAGGCCCCGAGTGGGGACCTGTCTGGAAACTCGCAGACCTTGGTGCACAGGTGCATCCGCGCCATCACGCACACCCTATACGCCCAGGCGGACCAACGTGGAGACCTGATACAATGACTCCCTTACAGCGACCAGTGCGTTGTCCTCCTCAAGATGCGCTTCAGATGCCTGGACCTCTCTGGTGGGGCCCTCAAGCACGAGGCTGGGAGGATCACCTGCATCGTGATGGCCTGCTGCCTCCTCCACAATCCAGTTCCATGTGGACCGAGCTCACCAGGATTCCTGGGCAGCGGGGTTCGCTGCCATCACCGGGATGCCCCGGGTCCAGGGGTGATCGATGGAATGCATATGGCCCTATGGGCACCGGTGGCTAACAGGCCGTTCTACACCAACCGAAACGGTTTTCACTCCATAAACATACAGCAGGTCTGCGATCAACAGGTGCGCATTATGCACGTCTGTGCCCGATACCCAGGCAGTGTACATGACATGTTGATCCTGGCACACTCGGTGATCCCCGATATGTTCGAGGGGCACCCTCCCGGCTCCTGGGTGACAGGGGTTACCCGCTGCGGTCGTGGCTGATGATTCCTATCCGGAAACCACAGACCGAGACGGAAACCTGATACAATGATGCCCTTACAGCGACCAGGGGCGTGGTCGAACGATGCGTTGGTATTCTCAAGATGCGCTTCAGGTGCCTGGACCGCTCTGGAGGAGCCCTCCAGTACGAGGCTGAGAGGGTCGGCTGCATCATTGTGGGTCTGCTGCATCCTTCACAATATAGCACAGCAGAGTGGCGATGTGCTGGAGGAAGGGCAGACCTCACCCGATGTGGAAGATGCAGGGGTGGGGACGATGAGCAGGACATGGGGCCCGAGCAGGCATGAGAGGCCACATGACACCATCGCCAGGGCCAGCATGCACGGGACACCCTCATCGCAGCATGGTTCACCGACTAGGTGGGGGTGGTTACTGGCCAGGGGCACGGACACCACCTCTCAGACTCACACCCTCTCACCACCAAACTGCCCGCCTGCACATACAACCCCCCCTCCCCCCGTGATACAAAACTGCGGAGCAACGAGCTGGGGGCACTGGGTTGGCAGTGACAGCGGGTCTGGTCCATGGGATGGAGGATGATGAGAACCCGCTCTGCGATGCGGTTGGGGTGCTGGGACAGTCGGAGCGGGGGAGGGGGAGGGAGGAAGGGTGGGGATGACGGTCCACCCACAGGGTCTGCACAGGTCCCCCACACTCCCCGGCCAGCACTGCCAACCCACCCCCACACACAGCAGACAGAGCACCGAGGCAGCTTTCAACAGTGTTAACAGGTATTTATTGGGGAGAAATATATCCAGTCTGTGCCCTAGCCCCATAACTCAACTATGCCCTGCACCCATGCCAACTTAACTGGTGTCTAACTTGCTGGCCTTACGGGCCCCAACACTATGCCTAGGTGGTTCCCCAGATGGTACAACAGGAGTTGAGGTGGTCTGCTGTAACTCCTGCCCTGTGACAATGGACCCGTTGCCGCGCGTGCCTGGACGGCCCGGCCTGGATGTGCCCGGCTGCTGCTTGGGCTCCCCGGGTGGCGTGGTGTTGCCTGTTGTCCACCAGATGCACCAGGGACAGGAGGGGGTTGTGGTGGGAAGTCCGAGGTTCTGGGTGTTCCGCCACCTCCCCTGCGGGGGTCACCGGCACAGGCCCCGTCACCATCTCCTCCCTTGGGGTGCCCGATGGCCTCCATGGGATGGGGGTGCGAGTGGAGCCATCCCCTGAGGACCCCCCATCATCCTGATTGGCACTGCCAATCCTGGGGGCTCGCTCTGGTCTCGACCAGGGTCTGCACGTTCAAGGCCATGGTGCCATGGCCAGGGAGTGGACCATCTCCATCTGCGACTGCGCCACATTACGCTGTGACTATGCCACCTGAGGGTCTGGGCCACCTCCCTCTGGGACTGGGCCACCTCCCTCTGGGACTGGGCCACCTCCCTCTGGGACTGGGCCAACTCTCTCTGGGACTGGGCCACCTCCCTCTGGGACTGGGCCACCTCCGTCTGGGACTGGGCCACATCCCTCTGAGACTGGGCCAACTCCCACTGGGACTGGGCCACCTCCCTCTGTGTTTGTGCAATGCTGGCCAGTACCTGAGCGATGCCACTGACGTTCTCAGCCAGGGCCCGCTGTGACTGGGCCATGCTTAGGAGCGCTACTACAATTTCCAGGTGGCACTGGCACATGGCTGCCTGTGAGAGGGCAGCACTGTCCCGGGCCTTGGCCACCACCTGCACAGAATGCCCCAGATCTTGGACATTCTGACCCGTATCCAACACAGTCACTCCCATTGCCTCCACCGTGGCGTGGGTGGCGTGCATGACCAACACCACCCTCTGCTCCCGCACGTGGATGAACTTCTCCACCTGCAGGTGCTGGATGCCCACCCTCATCCCCTCCTGTATTCCCTGGGTCACTGACTGCACGTTCATTGTGGTTGTGACTGGATGGAGCCATTGATCCGTCTGGATGACAGCTGGTTCCTGGGGCCGGCCTGTCCTCGACCATCCAGCCCCTTGGCTGCTCCTACCTACACCTGCTGTACCGGATGCCATGTGTGACGATTACCAGATAGTGTCCCAGGAGCCTCTTCAATAATGTGCCCAATCGAGGTGATAGTCTCTGGGTTGCTGGAGGTGTTGGAGACAGCAGTGACTGTGTCCTCCTCCGACCGGAGCTCCGGTGTGTCCTGAGTCTCGGGCGGAGAGCCGGTGTTTGAGCTGCTCTCCCAGTCAGTGCTCGGCTGTCTGGGCTCACCGGCTCTGGCATTGGCTGGGGGCTCCAGACGGACCGGTCCCATCTCTGGCAGCTCCTGTGAGGCACAAGATGACATGGATGGTTAGAGAGCAGACGGGGGGGGGGGGGGGGGGGGGGGGGGGGGGGGGGTTGAGGGGTGTCCACACACGTGTCATGGGGATCCCCAATGAAGCGGGTCCCACTTGCTCACCCGCCGCCGACCTCCACCTCAGTGAACTCCCTTTCCTGCAGGCCGCCGACCACGTCCAGTGCCCTCCGCTTGGGCATGGTGAGGGGCCGCAGGTCTGGTGGTTCCCCTCCGGCTTCTCCCAGCTCCCGGCAGCTGTGTGCGGTCTTCTCCTGGGGGGGGGGGGGGGGGGGGGGGGGTCAAAGACAGACAACGACACTGTTAGACTTTCCAACGCATGCAGTCCATGGAATTAGGTGGATGATGGTATCAGTGGCCAACGCACCCGGCCATTGCGCCTGGCATGGGTACAGGCATGTGGGGCAGAGTGGGGGTTCGGCCGACCCCTGGGGGGGAGGGGCCGGGTTACGGGTGAGTGGGGGGGGGGGGGTTAGTTGAAGGGGCACAGTGCTGCTTACTCACCTTGGCCATCCTGAGGAGGCTGTGCAGTTTCTTCCAGCACTGCCAGTCTGGACGACGTTGCCCGCGGTGCTGACTGCGTCTTCCCCCTGTGCCCAGGCATTCCCCGTGCCTGGCGGCGTCTGGCAGCCTTCCTCCCGGGAAGGGGTATAGGGTCATCCTTCTCTCCTCCACACCATCCAGGAGGGTACCCAGCTCAGCATCCCTGAACTGTGGCGCTGCTGTCCTTGTAGCCATCTTGTTGGCTGGGACGGTGTGTGGGGGGGATGAATCATTTAAGAGCGGCTGTGGTGTGTGAGCCTCATGTGCGTCCATCACGGGCCCGGTGCCATTTTGCATGGAATAGGTTGCGTTCCACATGGCAATGGTGTCAACCCGTTTAGAGTTACTGTATTGGTGCAGCTGCTGTGTCATTTTTGCTGTTGTAAAACATCGCTGTTCCTACGCTGGCGTCAGCACTTAGTCTCAAAATGGGAGAATCCAGCCCTCTATGTTTCATATTTCTGTCCGATCAAAATCCCACCGCAGTGGAGGCAGCTGATGAGTTACATGGCCAGCTGATTCTGTAAATGGAATATCTGTGAAATGTGCCTCATCACCGTGGAAACAGCTGTGTTCGGGTGGCAGGGCTTCGACCACTTCCACCATTTTTGCCATGGTGGAGATAGGAGCTTCTCTCTTTCTTCATCCAGAGGACTCTGGATTTGTTTGCCCTAGCGTTCTCCTTCATGAGAATGTACCTTGTCTGAACCCAAATCATCTCCTTTTTCAGGGCAGCCGATGTTCAGTTACTATTTTGCCTGGTAATCTTTGATACCAATTAATCTGTGTCAGCCTAGTTCTCACCATCAGTGATGTTTGCCCTTCCCCAATTAATTATTCTTTCTCTGGATTTCTTCTTGTCCTTTCACATAGTCAACCTAAACATAGTGATAATGTGATCATTGTCTCCTAAATGTTTTCCTTGATCTTTGATATACTTGACACATCTCATTCTCAAGAACAAGGCCCAATAATGCCTCCTTTCCTGACTGGAAACCGATAAAGCTGCCAAAACTGTCTGAAGCACTTGTCAAAAGGGACTAGTTGTAAGGAGCTGTTAAACTTTCAAGCATTTGAAAGTCCTGCCCTTTAAAATTTTGACCAAAAAACAGGTCTGGAGTACTTCAAATAATGATTGCTTGCTATTTCACTCCTGTGTGTTAAAATAAGCCTGAGGGTTTCCATTACTAGATTAGTGCTGTATGACTGATTTTATAACTTATCTATTATTACAGTAGAAGTGCCTGCAGTTGCAGATTGATTGACAGTCCTAAGTGTTCTGGATGGTTTCAGACTCCTTGAATGTTGTTGAAACCACAATCATACAGAGTGTTCCATCACACATATGACTTGTGCCTTGTAGAAGGTGGAAAGGCTTTGAGGAGTTATGAGATGAGGTGAAGATTACAGAATTCTCAGCCTCTGACATGCTCTTGCAGCCAAAGTATTTATGTGTCTGGTCCAGTTCAGTTTCTTGTCAATCATCGCCCCAGAAAGAGAATGCATTAAAAATTTGTAACTATGAAACTTCACAATGTGTAAATATCAAGTGCACTGTAAGTTAAATTGTTATTCTGTAAAAACTGGAAAAATGCCAATAAAAATATTTTTTTAAAAACAAAGGGATGGGACAGGTCAGGCCTGAAGGCAGAGCCCAAGGCTATGATTGGGGGCGGATGTTTGAGGGTAAACCCAACATCTGACATGTGGGAGGCTTTCAAATGTCAGTTGAAAGGAATTCAGGACCAGTATGTTCCTGTGAGGAAGAAGGATAAATATGGCAAATTTTGCGCTCCCTGGATAATGAGAGATATTGTAGGCCTCGTCAAAAAGAAAAAGGAGGCATTTGTCAGGGCTAGAAGGCTGGGAACAGACGAAGCCTGTGTGGAATATAAGGAAAGTAGGAAGTAGCAAGGAGTCAGGAGGGCTCAAGGGGATCACGAAAAGTAATTGGCAAATAAGGTTAAGGAAAATCCCAAGGCTTTTTACACGTACATAAAAAGCAAGAAGGTAGCCAGGGAAAGGGTTGGCCCACTGAAGGACAGGCAAGGGAATCTATGTGTGGAGCCAGAGGAAATGGGCGAGGTACTAAATGAGTACTTTGCCTCAGTATTCACCAAAGAGAAGGAATTGGTGGATGTTGAGTCTGGAGAAGGGTGTGTAGATAGCCTGGGTCACATTGAGATCCAAAAAGACGAGGTGTTGGGCGTCTTGAAAAATATTAAGGTAGATAAGTCGCCAGGGCCGAATGGGATCTACCCCAGAATACTGAAGGAGACGAGAGAGGAAATTGCTGAGGCCTTGACAGAAATCTTTGGATCCTCACTGTTTTCAGGTGATGTCCCAGAGGACTGGAGAATAGCCAATGTTGTTCCTTTGTTTAAGAAGGGTAGCAAGGATAATCCAGGGAACTACAGGCCGGTGAGCCTTATGTCAGTGGTAGGGAAATTACTGGAGAGAATTCATCGAAACAGGATCTACTCCCATTTGGAAGCAAATGGACGTATTAGTGAGAGGCAGCATGGTTTTGTGAAGGGGAGGTCATGTCTCACTGACTTTTTCGAAGAGGTCACAAAGATGATTGATGCAGGTAGGGCAGTGGATGTTGTCTACATGGACTTCAGTAAGGCTTTTGACAAGGTCCCTCATGGCAGACTGGTACAAAAGGTGAAGTCACACAGGCTCGGGGTGAGCTGGCACGATGGTTACAGAACTGGTTAGGTCATAGAAGGCAGAGAGTAGCAATGGAAGGGTGCTTTTCTGATTGAAGGGCTGTGACTAATGGTGTTCCGCAGGGATCAGTGCTGGGATCTTTGCTGTTCGTAATATATAAATGTTTTGGAGGAAAATGGAACTGGTCTGATTATTAAGTTTCCAGACGACACAAGGTTGGTGGAATTGCGGATAGCGATGAGGACTGTCAGAGGATACAGCTGGATTTAGATCGTTGGGAGACTTGGGCGGAGAGATGGCAGATAGAGTTTAATTCGGACAAATGTGAGGTAATGCATTTTGGAAGGTCTAATGCAGGTAGGAATATAGAGTGAATGGTAGAACCCTCAAGAGTATTGACAGTTAGAGAGATCGAGGTGTACAGGTCCACAGGTCACTGAAAGGGGCAACACAGGTGGAGAAGGTAGTCAAGAAGGAATACGGCATGCTTGCCTTCATTGGCCGGGGCATTGAGTATAAGACTTGGCACGTCATGTTGCAGCTGTATAGAACCTTAGTTCGACCACACTTGGAGTATAGTGTTCAATTCTGTCGCCACACTACCAGAAGGATGTGGAGGCTTTAGAGAGGGTGCAGAAGAGATTTACGAGGATGTTGCCTGGTATTGAGTGCATTAGCTATGAGGAGCAGTTGAATAAACTCGCTTTGTTCTCACTGGAACGACGGAGGTTGAGGGGTGACCTGATAGAGGTCTACAAAATTATAAGGGGCATAGACAGGGACTGTTTAGCTCACAGGGCTAATCGCTGGCTTTGAAAGCAGACCAAGGCAAGCCAGCAGCGCGGTTCGATTCCCGTGACAGCCTCCCCGAACAGGCGCCGGAATGTGGCGACTAGGGGCTTTTCACAGTAACTTCATTTGAAGCCTACTCGTGACAATAAGCGATTTTCATTTTCATTCAGAGTGGATAGTCAGAGACTTTTTCCCAGGGTAGAGGGGTCAATTACTAGGGGGCACAGGTTTAAGGTGTGAGGGGCAAGGTTTAGAGGAGATGTACGAGGCAAGATTTTTACACAGAGGGTAGTGGGTCCCTGGAACTCGCTGCCGGAGGAGATGGTGGAAGCAGGGACGATAGTGACGTATAAGGGCCATTAGGCTCATTTAAACATCCTGACACCACATTAACCTGGCGCCTGGGAGTCAATGGCCGCCCCTGTGAGGCCTCACCCGGGCACTGATTATTATTGGTTTCCACAAGCCGGGCCTGGCATGACGGCACCTCGGAAGGTCTTGGAGGCCATTAGAGCCCTTGAGGTGGTCAAGGACAAGGTGGATAGTACCCTGGCACTCCCCTTGTACCTGGGCACACTGGCAATCCCACCGGTCACTGGCAGTGCCAAGGATCAGGGCCTGGAGGCTATGTAGAGATCATGGCAGCATTTCAAAATGGCGGCCCAATCTGTGAGATGTCGATCCTGCTGGGGAGCTCGGCTCCCCAGTGCTGGAAAAATTTCAAAGTGCGGCCTCGAGTGGGTGAAACTTCCCAAAGCCCAAGAAAACGTCTAAGTGCCGTTGAATAGCATCTCTGCTTTGTGACCATCATGAAACACTCCACCAAAGGTGCCTGAAACCGCACTTTGAAATGTTTCGGGTGAATTGCGCCACAGGTCTCCTTGATGTCCATTCGGTCAAATGCTGCCTTGATGTAAAGGGAGGTCTCTCTCACCTAACCTCTTGAATTCAGCTCTTTTCTCCCTGTTGCACCAAAGTTATAATGAGGATGAGAGCTGAGTGATCCTGGCAAATCTAAAATAAGCATCAATAAGCAGGTTATCGCCGAGTACAAGTCATTGATTACACGGTTGACAAAAACTCCTTTGACTTTGCTGATGGCTTAAAATAGACTGATGAAGGAATAACAGCTGAGATTAGATCTGTCCTGCTTTTTCTGCAGAGAAGTACTTGGGCAATTTGTCAAGATGCCAGTGTTGTAGTTGTGACACTTCCTCTGTTGGGACAATCCAGAAATATGAGTACAGTCTAGGGATATTGAGAAGAAAGGTCAGGAAGGACCTTTTCAAGCTAGTGGAAATATGACTGTTGAGTACTAAGTAAAATTTAAGTGTGAGTGACAGATTGTGTTTGGTAAAGGTCTCGAAGAATCTCGAGAAAATGTGGTTAAATATAGTTGAGATAAACATCAGACTGAAAGGCTTAATGCCTGTGACACCAAACATAATGTGAAATGCGTTAGGACATAAATGCAAGTTTTCTGAATAATTTTCTGATTTTTGTTTGTTGTGTTAAATTATTCTGAACATTGTACAAATTGTTGTAGATTATTTTTTTGACCCAATAGATCAGTGTTCTTCAAACTTATTTTCCGGGGACCCATTTTTACCAACTGGCCAACCTTTGGGACCCAACCCGGCCGAACTTCGCGACCCACGACAGCCGACCTTCGCGACCCACGCCAGCCGACCTTCACGACCCACGGCGGCCAACCTCCGTGACCCACGCCGGCCGACCTGAGCGACCCACCATTTTCTCTTACCTTGTTTGCTGCTGACAAAACTGGAGGAAATGGTTTTGGGTTCCTTTGGCCCTCGTACACGCTCCTCAAATGGAATCTGTTGGATGAAGGTGAAGCCTTTCCGTGGCGGAAAGTATGGAGTCTCCATCTGTCCAAAGTTCTGAATATTTTGCTTGTAAAATTTTATCAAATAAACCCCCCCCCCCCGAACTTGTAAAAAAAATAAAATGAATAAAATAAATGAAAAAAAAATTAAATGAATAAAATAAATGAATAAATGAATAAAAACCACTACAGAACTTTTAAAAGAAAAAGCTGCAACCGTTTTTAAAAATAGTGGCCGCACTGCGCATGCGTGCCCGATTAGACGCATGCGCGCCGATCATCGTGCGCGCATGTGCAATGCGGGAAAAAAATTTTTTTACATGTTCAAGGCCGCTTGCAGCCGGCGTTATGAAAAGCCGGCTGCTGCGCGGGGATTTGCGCGATCGGGTGCGCCGCGGACAACGGCTCCACGACCCTCCTGACAGCCGCCCGCGACCCACCCACGGGTTGCGCCCCCGAGTTTGAAGAACACTGCAATAAATGGATACCAAGAACATCATATTGCAGAGATGTTCCGCACCCACCTGCTATTATCCACATCAAATCAATCTGGGGAGGGGGGGGTGGGATTTCCCAGCCATTCTCACCAGCAAGATCTTCCAGTCTCGCCGTTGGCGCCCTCCAGCCCTGGGTTTCCCAGCGCCGTGGGGTGGATTCAATGGGAAATCCAGAAGATCCCACTGCCAGCCAACAATGGGCTGCCTCCTATCACTGAGAAACCCACGGTGGGCGGTGCACAAACCCCCCCCCCCCCCCCCCCCCCCCCCCAATATAGTACTAAATATACCTTGTTAGATGATCACTGCATTCAGACACAATTGTTCTCTGAAGTGTTTGACAACAAGTGCAATAACATCATTGAAACTAATCGAATGTCTGACTAAGCACAGTAGCAGATATTTCCTTGGAAGTAGCCCAATCATTGTCATTCTTTTAGTCACACTGTACGCCAGAATGAGCAATTGAACAGCAGCAAGCATCAGATTGCCTGATGCTTTCCAAATCTTCCCGATGCGGGAAACTGCTGCCAATATAAAGTGGTGGTGAGTTTTGCAAGGACACCTGCAGCTACCATGCAGCATGTGGCTTATGTACCTATGGTCGTCATCTGTTGCACAATACTGAGCCTCAACTTTTCCAGGTGTAATACATTGAGCATCACAACATCTGCTTGAGCACAATGCTGAAATGAAAGCCACCGCAAACAGGGAAATTGGTGGTATAGTAAATAGCAAGGGGGAAAGTCTTCGATTACAGGATAATATAAATAGGCTGGGCTGGTCTGATGGGCAGAACAGTGGCAAATGTAATTTAACCCTGAAAAGTGTGGGGTACTGCATTTTGGGAGGACTAACAAGACAAGGGAATATACAATGAACGGTAGGATGCTGGTACAGAGGACCAGAGGGACACTGGGGTGCATGACCAAAGATCCCTGAAGGCAGCAGAACAGGTAGATATGGTAGAGAAGAAGGCCTAAAGGATATTTGCCTTTGGTAGCCGAGCAAGGAGGTTATGCTGGAGCTGTATACAATGCTTGTGAAGCCGCAGCTGGAGTACTGTGTGCCATTCTGATCACCACACTGCAGGAAGGATGCGATTGCACTACAGAGGGTGCAGAGGAGATTCGCCAGGATGTTGCCTGGGCTGGAGTGCTTCAGCTATTAAGAGAGGCAGGCTAGGCTGGAGTTAGAGAAGGTTTGGGGGGAGGGGGGGGGGACCTGATCGAGGTGTATAAAATTCTGAGGGGCATAGATAGGGCCAATTGGAAGGAGCTTTTCTGCTTAATAGAGGGTCAATAACCGGGTCACAGATAGGTGCTTAATTGTGAGCAGAGACACTACAAGGGTCCTTCCCATTTATTCCCTTATTTCCCCTTTCCTTTATTTTTGCCGTTACATTTTGATTCCTGGATGATTAATGGACATCTCACTTTAAGGCAAGGAGCCTGTACCTTTAATTTAAACAGAGGAATCCAAAAAGCTGTGCTGGTTTAAACTGGAGACTGACCAGTGCCAGAGAGAGGGGTGTGGTCTCGATTTGATTGATTGGCAGATGGCCAATGGATTGGCCCAAAAGGCTGTGCTCTGCCCGGTAACCGGTAGTGATTGGATCTTATTCCACTGGGGTGGGATTCTCTCCGTTTCTGAGACTAAGTATTGATGCTGATGCAGATTTCGGCACTTCCACGATAGCAAAAGTGGATCGATTCAGCAACTGTGGAGGGGCTAGCACCAGCGCCATGTGGAACACAATCGACTTCAATGAAAAACGGTGCGGAATTCGCGTGGTCTGTGATTGACATTTTGGCAGGCTGACCAGCTGGATGTACACATTACAATCCCCATACACACCATCCCAGACAACAAGATGGCACTGGTTGTGCTGAAGCGTGCCCATACAGCTGATAGATTAGCAGGGGCCAAAGCACAACTACGGGACACCTAGGTGGCCTCGGGGTACACCTATTCGACCCGTGGCCCTAAGTTCACAGTGGGCTGTTAGCAATGTGCACAGCTGCCTTTCTGACTGCGGAAATAGTGTTGCGTGTCCGTTCACCCTGACCCCACAGCCCACCTCCTGGACAAACCCTGCTCCTCCCACTGGCCTTGGCAGAAGCTCCCCGGCCAATGGTACAACTGTCAGCAGACTATGGCGATGTTGGACCGTTTCCGTACCCTCTCTCTCTCCCTCAGCAGCCTCAACACCGGTTTCACGATCTTTAAAAGCACAAGTGAACCGCGAGGTCAGGAAATCAGGCCATTGGAGGCGGAGAATCACGGAGGCCCCAGAGAATACCGGGTCAGGCCCACTAATGATATGCAAATGGTGTTTACTGTACTTGCATCCCAGATTGCATAGACACTGCTGTCAAGGTGACGGAGAAGCAATTTGGCATCAAATCGGCGCCCACAGCGATTTTAGTGCAGAAACTATTCTCCTCCGCCTGTGGTATTATAACTATCGGCATTTCAATTTTAATTTAATGTGGAGAGTAGCCACTAGATGGAGCTGCAAATACAACTATATAAGGCAGTGATGCTAGACCTTAGGGGAGGAGTGTATGCAGGAGACATCCAGTAAAGGTCATAAGAGCAGTGTTAGTAAGGTTCAATTACAGTTTGTACCAGTAGTGAGATTAGCAGTAGATGAGTGTATTTCGATGTTATTGATCAGTTGTTTATTCTTAAGAACTAAGTGTCGAATCCCAGTTTAGTAGTGTGAATAAAATCATAGCTTTGTTTAAGTTAAAGCTATACTGTGGTCTTTGTGAACACTACACCAGCCATCCTGAAATAACCAACACAAAGAGCACCACTCCACCCAAATCCCATTTCCCAGTTTCGGCATCAGCCAAGGGAGAATCCCGCCCCAGAGGTTGCATTTTGGTTTCAGTTTGATTCCTGGCAGTCCCGAGGATTTCTTCTATTCTCTCCTCTGTGTTTTTCTCGAAAGGCTGTGTTTCTGAATTGGCAGAGAGACTGGATGAATCTAAGCACATGAGCACCATTACAGGCTGTGGAAGCAGAGTCCAGAGCTGACCAACTCTCTGTGCAGAAAGATAGAGACATGAACGCAAACCTCAAACTGAAAGTAACGTTTGAATAGCAATCAGTTTCCTCTCCAGAATGCCCCCCCCCCCCCCCCCCATGAGTCCTGCATTTTTCTAAACTACAGAGATCCTGAATTGGATGAATCTACAAAGAAGGTTGTTGCAAATCAATTACTTTAATCTGAAATCTTGCTGTGGAGAAAGTGTCCCAAAGAAAATACCATCGGAATTATCTTTTGACCTTCATCCTTATTATTTTCCCCCTTCCCTGCCCCTCTGTGTTTGTCTGTCTTGTTTGTGTGGGTAGAGGGTGGGGTAGTGAAAGTGGTATTCAGGGGTGAGATGATCTCTAACCAATTGTGCTTACTGTATTTTTCATTATGGTTCTGGTTCTAAATAAAAACTTACATTTACAAACCTGGTGACTGTAATTATTGGGCAGCCCAAGGGCCAGAGACTTTAGGTATTTTAAAAAAAGTTATTGGTTGATTCACTTGTGCTGTGACTCCGGGGCACGTGGAGCTGGAATTGACTGCGCACTAGCCCAGGGTGTCGTAATAACAGAATGGGCCAAAGGGACCCCCTTTTGTGCTGTAAAACTCCATGGGCACGATTTAACCTCTGCATTGCACCTGGCATGGATTTGGGCAGACCAGGTGTACAGCGGGAAAGGACAAAATTGACATTTTCCGCCAGATGCGAACCATTTTGCAACTCGCCCCACCCACTACCGATGGCGAGTTCCAAATCTCAGGCGAAAATAGCGAGAATGTAATTAACCCTCATTTTCTTTATTTCACTTTTATTAATGAGATTGAAGTTGAATGCAGCGAATTCCCGGGAATTGCACAACTCGCAGGTCAGAAGTCATTTGGGTGTCATTGACCATACCTGTTCAAAAATGTGAAGCTGGTGCAATGGTCACTGAGAGGAGGTGAGGAGGTGAATGGCCATTTCCATTTTCCAGCAGGAGGCCAAGGGCACAGGAGCAGCTGCCCCAGTCCTTGGAACCCTTCAGCGGGGCTTGGGTTTGGTCAGGTAGATGTAACGTTCTAGGTCCGGGGTTACCCCTGGGTCTGGAGGGGTGAGCGTCTTTGCATCTGTGAGGCCTTTAAGCCATCTTTAAATATTGAGGAGACCCATACCAAGGGCAACCCCAGCTGCAGCCTGACTGTCCTACCAGACTCACCCAGGACAGAGCCCTGCTGTGGCTTTCATCCTGAAATTTAATTTCACTCCCTTTGACAGTGAGCAGCCTCTGGCTTCACAGCAGAAGGCTATTACAAATGAGGAATTAGCCTTGTTAGTTGTGAGAGCACTTCATGCTCCTCAACTCTCAAAAGCCTCCTCGAGGGCACACGTGTCATATCTCAGAGGATGATTAGTGCACTGCATTTGAAGCAACCTTTGAAGCTTGAACAGTGGCCTGAACTCTGGGAGTGTCAGCATTATAAAGGCAACAATCAAACACTAAAGAGCAAGGCTTCACCACTGAGAATCCTAGCGATTATCCTAGCGGTAACGATGTGGATTAGAAGAGGGCACCTGAGCATGGCTTCCCGAATGTTCCTAGCAGGGGCCTGGGGTCTCGGGCACTAGGGGCTCCTGATGTGGCCGGGGGTACGTGTGCAGAGCAAGGTTTGCCAGTGCAACTGGCTCACTGGATGTCACTCTGAGAGAAGGAGGACACAGAAGTGGGGGGGAGGATAGGGGATTTGAGGTCCCCAGGGTGGAAGCCCTAACTGATTGTTGGCTCTCTCCTCCAATGCCTTACAGGTAAAACTATGGTAGAATAAATCCATGGAGGCTGCCCTCATGTCATTGGTGGCAGCCGAGGTGGGTAAACGGCGGAAACAGCAGCAAGGCCAACAGAGGCTGGAGGTGGCACCCCATGTGCTGTCACCCGTGCTGTCATTGAGTGGTGTATCGGCCTGATGTAAATGTGGTTCCGATGCCTGGACCGCTCTGGTGGTGCCCCCCCCCCCCCCCACCACAGAGGGTCTCCTGCCCTGTGGTGATCTGCTGTGCCCTCCACAATCTGGCACAGCAGCATGCCCACATGCTGGATGGGGAGAAGGAGGATGGAGATGCAGCCGTGTCTGAGGAGGAGGAGAAGGCGGTGGACCAGGAGGGGCTGGAGGATGGCCCCAAGGAGGAGTTGGAGGATGTAGGACAGGCGGCGGCAAGGGTCTGACATGTATGAGGACCAGGGAGGCCCTCATTGTCATTAGATTCCCATAGGACGAGGCTATCGTCAGCTCAACACCCCCCCCCCCCCCCCGCCCCCCGCCACTGCACCATTTCCCGTCCTCCACCCATCACCCCCATTTCCCTGCCTCCTGTCTGGCAGCACGCTTACACCCATTCTCTGGATGGTGTTTGCATTGAGGGCTTGAGATCCTGCAGCACAGTGTCCAGGGCGGGCGGGGGTGGGGGGGGGGGGGGGGGGGGGGGGAGGTGGTGGCGGGCATGGGTTGCGGACAGGCCCGCTGTGAAGATTAATGCAACAGAGGCTTCACATATATGTGGCATGACATGTTTAATAGTGAATATTTCACTGGTGACAGGTTTCCATCCCCCCTAGCTACAGATAGCGAACACCCCAGTGCCCACTCCATGCTCCTCACTCTTCTTGATATTCTGTGGTCTGGTGCTACATCTAGGTGTGTCGTCAGGATGCACGTCAGAGGTGGAGGCAGCCTGCTGCTTTCTGTGCCTTATGGTCTTTGATGCCCTTGGCAGACGTCCTCTAGAGGGGCTGGAGACAGAAGGTGCCACAGGCATCACCATGCCAACCTGTTCTGCCTGCTACCCTTGAGATGCGGCAGTTTCAGGAGGGTGGTATTCTGAAGAATGCAGATCGCTGTCATTTCCACGGTGGCTGACCCCGGGTTGGCCTCCAGCGCTTCCTCCTCCCTGATGGTGCCCGTAGGGTCTGGTGGGCTCCACCGGATGGAGGGGCTGGTGGAGTGAGCCCCGGAGGCCTCTGAGACATTTGCCGCTGCCAGCCCCGGAGGCTCCCCATTGTCTGCACCATGGTGATGAAGCCTCAGCGATGCTCATCAGAGACTGGGCCCTCCTCTGCAGTGCCTCGGCAATGTCCACCTGCATCTGGGACGTGGCCTCAGCGACTGGGACATAATGTCGAGGCCCTCAGCCATGCTTGTCACATGCTGAACCGTGCCTTGGACACCACTACATGGACGTCATGCTCCAGATTTACCACTGTGGTCGCCACCCTAGCAGCGCTGGGCTCAATTCCAGGTACTGTCAGCACCATCTTCTGCACCTGAAGGCTTTGGGACTGCTCCAATAGGCAGTCGTTGACGCCCCCTCCTGAATGTCACGGCTCTGTCCTATCATTATCTCTGGGAAAACATTGTCCAAATGCTCAGCATCTCGCTGGGATCCAGTCGTGTCCTGGGTTCCAGCAAATCTCCCACTGCCGATTCCCTTGGATTCCACCTCCACCTGATGTGCATCAGCACCTAGGTGGTGCTCTCCAGATTGTGCCCAGAGGCCTGACCATGAATATCACCCACCGAGGTGTATGTCTCCGCGCTGATGAAAGGTGCGTGTGAAAGCTGTAACGCTTCGATAATGGTGGCCCTTTCCCATTTATAATGGTCTATCTTCTCCTGCGGGGACGAAGAGAGAGTATCGTGAGCCGAACGCTTGATGGGTCGGGGGGGGGGGGGGGGTGGTCTACAGCAGGTGGCTTGTGTGGGCACTGCACATGGACATGAAGGGGTTGTGCTGGTTGGTGCCAGAGGGTTCTGAGGAACAAGCACAAAGTTCAGATGTGTGGTGTGAGGTATCAGCCAGGGATTTTGGGGAGGGTGGGGTGGCAGGGTGAACTGATGCCAGGAGAGAGGTGGTAACTTATCCTTGCAGCTCTCGGTGCAGGTCTTCTTCCGACATTGGTCCTCCTGTGAGCCACCGCCATTGCCTTTGCCGCTGCCTCCCAGGCAGCATTGCTGACCCGGCTGCTGGTTCACCGACCCCCCCTCGGGGGATCTGGGTGCCCCGCTTCCCATTCACAGCATCGAGAAGCCTGGGCAGGGCGGTATCCCCAAAGTGAGGAGCAGGTCTGCGTGCTGCCATGTTTATGTGGTGTTTGGAGTTGAGTGATGAGGGAGCGTTTAAAACCAGCTCCCCCTAATTAAAAACGAGACATTGAGGTGCGAGTCAGGCGAATCAGATGGCGAGGGAAAAAGTAATGTCAAGAATCTCATGGGGGCTTATTTTTGGCACCATGCACTGTTGAATACGGGCTATGATCCCGCCAACATGGGTGTCGCGAAACTCCAGGCCAAACACTTCCAAAACTGTGAATTTCTTTCAGTTGAATCGTGCTCTATGACTGAAGGGCCAGTTTCAGATCTCTGTGTTTCCTCTGTTCTGTTCTGCAGAGATGAGGAGAAGATACCTATGAGTTTGATGGAAGAAGTGTTGAGTGGATGGACAACATGAGTGAAGGGTCACTGAGAGATGGTTAAAGCATTGCTTTAAGAAAAGTGTTATGTTCTGTGTTGATGTGGAGATGCCGGCGTTGGACTGGGGTGAGCACAGTAAGAAGTCTTACAACACCAGGTTAAAGTCCAACAGGTTTGTTTCAAACACGAGCTTTCGGAGCACGGCTCCTTCTTCAGGTGAATGGAAAGGCTTGTTCCAGAAATGTTTATATAGACACAGTCAGAGATGCCCCGGAATCTGTGTTGTTCTGTGTTGTGGCCGTGGTAAAGATGCACACAGAGCATCTAGTTCTTTGACTAGTAAGATAGTTTATTCACAAAACGAACATGTGGAACGAAAACTAATGAACTATATTAAAAACGATAACGAATAAGTGAATTCTCCTGGAGCTACTTCTAATGCGACTGACCTCTAGTACCACTTACTCACAACTGCCTGATCTCATACCGGAGTTACGTATTGGATCCCTATCGCCACCTGCTGGTCGGAGGTCATATAGATAACTATATGCATTAATAGATAACTATCGACATTACTGTGCATATGCATATCACCACAAAAAGGATGAGAGTCAGCGGTGGATTTTTAAATATGAGGAGGTGCCTGGATAGAGAGGAATGGGTGTCCCTGCAAGTAAGTAGTTGTGAAGAATGATATGAAGGCTTGGATTGGCAGAGTAAGTTGAGGTGGAGAGAGGTGGTGTTGGGTAAAATGCACATCATTTGAATGTGCAATGCAACTCACCTTTCCTGCCTTGATAAGATCATTAAACCTCTTCTGGCACTGTTTCTAGGATCATGACACCATTGCCCCATGACTCACCTCCTCAGCAATCCAATCATATCTTCTCATTTTTTGTAGAACGCATCTTCTTCCAACTGGAGGCTGAAACGAACCTACTCTACATCTAAAACATTGCCGTTGCTTAAACGCAGCAATGAAGCATGGTGCTGACTTGCAATGTGTGTACCCATCGCTTGAGCTTCGGGCTCTGATTCAACACCTGCACAATGCTTCAAGTCTAAAAACAAATAATGGATTTTATGTTTAAAAAAATAGTTTATTGATTTGTATGTGACCTTTTTGGGTAAGGTACCTTCTATAAATGTAGGAGAATGAAGGTGCCAGCACATGTGCAATTATCGTAGCCTGTGTTGCCAATCGGCACCAGAGTCACCAATAATGTTGCTCTTTTTAATGAGTGGAATACTATCCCACCAATCGGCACCAATAATGTTGCCAAATTAACTGGATATGGCAGTTATTAATGATGATATTGCTTTTCAGAGCCGCTAAGTATCAAATGATACCACCACAAGGCTTTACCGGATATCGATCAAAGACCAAACAACCAGTTAGTCAGTTCAAGTTCAAAGATAGTTTATTCACACACAAGGATTACTTCGACATACAACATAAAACACTACAAGTTAAACTACACCTAACAGCTACAATAACCTAAACTTAACTTCAGGGCAACCGGCTCTCTGCAGATGTTCGGATCTTGTGTGGCTGGGTAGAAGAAGTGGCTTTGTTTCTGCTGGGCTCATCCGTCTGGTGGTGATCGTTGGTCTTGAACTTGTCGTCTGTCGTAAGCTACACTTGGTTTTAGGTGTAGGCCGGGACCAAGAGAGACCGAACACATGACTGTGTCTCTTTTTATCCCTCTGGGATTTTGCGCTCTTTGGGGTGGTCCTTAGCTTCGGACCCAATAATTCGACAGGCTTCGATTACTGCCTTCAATTTTGGCCAATAAAGGGCAGGTGCCTTGATGGCTGTGCATGTCCCAAGTGGTCACTGACCTTGGCTGTTTGGGCTTTCTTCGCAAAGGGAGAGGAAACGGTTAGTCTGTATCTGTATCGGTTACCTGAGTAGTTCTTTTGTTCTGGGGAAATGAGCCATTGGAATGCAAACGAGCGGGGATTTCGATCGCTTCCAGCTATCTGGGTTGCAAATACACACACAAGCTCTGAGTCTGTCTGAGTCCTGGGTTGGCCATAATTCCCATGGTCCTTTGCAGGTGGCCATCTGAGATGGCTACACCTGCATGTTGAGCAAGGATTCTGTGTTACAAACCTGAATTGTGTTGAATCTAGCTGGAGTCAGGAAAGTACAAACTCCAGCACATAAATAGACAAATGATTCCTGACACGATGAATGTTCAGAGACTTCAATTAATGAACAACAGGGGATTTATTAACAAGTCATGTAGAGCAATAGGTTTGCACCCAGGGCCGGCACAAGGCACCGGCAACTCGGGCAGTCGCCCGGGGCGCCATGTGTTAGGGGGCGCCAGAGACTCGGGTCCCGCGCATGCGCAGTTGGGCCGGTGCCAACCAGCGCATGCGCGGTGGCCGCCCTCCCCCAGGGCGACCCCCCCGCCCGCCCGCCCGCCCCCCCTTCCGTCCGCCCGCCCCCCCCTTCCGTCCGCCCGCCCCCCCTTCCGTCCGCCCGCCCCCCCCTTCCGTCCGCCCTCGGGCCCGCCCCCCCCCCCCCCCCCGCCGCCTCGGCCCCCCCCCCCCCCCCCCCCCCGCCGAGAATGAAGATATTCATTGAAGATCTGCACAGTGTGTGCGAGGTACGGAGTCCCGTTTCAACACTCACCCAAACACCTAATGTGTTCTGTGGGTGGTCAGGAAATCTGCACAAAGAGTGAGAATCAAGTGGCGTGGATGTCCTAGGATCTGGTCAGTCTATCAGGAAGAATCTGGGATCAGGTCAGTTAATTGAGGCTGGGGGTGGTTGGCAGGGTGTCTGGGTCGGAGTGTTGAAGAAGGGGCTCAATAACATGGCAGGAGGTGATCATTAACGATGAGATGGGGTCAGTGTAATGTGGAGAGGATCAGCTTAAAGGGGTAAGAGTCAGTGTAAGGGTAGGAGGGGGTGGTGTTTGGTGTCTAGGACCAGTAAGTGTAATTGGTGGAGGGGTCAGTCATTGTATTGTGGGAGGGTTAGGATCAGTTGGGATGAACTGTGCATGAGGAGCTGATAGGACTGGTTAAAGTGCAATTTAGTTCCTTTCCTCTATCTAACCCCTGCCTCGGCCCCGCCCCCCCGCCTCGGCCCCGCCCCGGCCCCGCCCGCCTCGGCCCCGCCCTGGCCCCGCCCGCCTCGGCCCCGCCCCCCCCCCGCCCCCGCCTCGCCCCCGCCCAACTGCATGCGCAGTTGGGCCGGTGCCAACCAGCGCATGCGCGGTGGCCGCCCTCCCCCAGGGCGACCCCCCCGCCCGCCCGCCCGCCCGCCCCCCCTTCCGTCCGCCCGCCCCCCCCTTCCGTCCGCCCGCCCCCCCTTCCGTCTGCCCGCCCCCCCCTTCCGTCCGCCCTCGGGCCCGCCCCCCCCCCCCCCCCCGCCGCCCCGGCCCCCCCCCCCCCCCCCCGCCGAGAATGAAGATATTCATTGAAGATCTGCACAGTGTGTGCGAGGTACGGAGTCCCGTTTCAACACTCACCCAAACACCTAATGTGTTCTGTGGGTGGTCAGGAAATCTGCACAAAGAGTGAGAATCAAGTGGCGTGGATGTCCTAGGATCTGGTCAGTCTATCAGGAAGAATCTGGGATCAGGTCAGTTAATTGAGGCTGGGGGTGGTTGGCAGGGTGTCTGGGTCGGAGTGTTGAAGAAGGGGCTCAATAACATGGCAGGAGGTGATCATTAACGATGAGATGGGGTCAGTGTAATGTGGAGAGGATCAGCTTAAAGGGGTAAGAGTCAGTGTAAGGGTAGGAGGGGGTGGTGTTTGGTGTCTAGGACCAGTAAGTGTAATTGGTGGAGGGGTCAGTCATTGTATTGTGGGAGGGTTAGGATCAGTTGGGATGAACTGTGCATGAGGAGCTGATAGGACTGGTTAAAGTGCAATTTAGCTCCTTTCCTCTATCTAACCCCTGCCTCGGCCCCGCCCCCCCGCCTCGGCCCCGCCCCGGCCCCGCCCGCCTCGGCCCCGCCCTGGCCCCGCCCGCCTCGGCCCCGCCCCCCCCCCGCCCCCGCCTCGCCCCCGCCCGCCTCGGCCCCCCCCGCCCCCGCCCCCCTCAGCCCCGCCCCTGCCCCCCCCCCCCCCGAAGGGCGCCGAAGTTCAGCTTGCCCGGGGCGCCAGCAACCCTAGGGCCGGCGCTGTTTGCACCTAATTCTAGAAAATCTCTATGCAGGAGAACACTCCTTCGCCTGGGGTGATTCCCCACTCTGAGTCCCGATTGGCCACCCCAGACCAAGTGACCTTGACTCTGCGTGTCACCTTTAAAGGGACGATCGCCACACTTCCAGAAACGGTAAGGTTTTTTCATAGGAACAGGAGTAGGCCATTCATCACCTCGAGACTGTCCCGCCATTTAGTGAGATCATGGTTGATCTGAGCTCTAACTCCAGGGGTGGGATTCTCTGAGCCCCCACGCCAAAACTGTGATCGGCGTGATGGCGGAGAATGGGCGTCAAACCTGAGATCGGGTCCGACGCTGCTCTTGTAATTCTCCGATCCCCAGACAATCACTGCCAATTGCGAGTGCACGGTCGATGCAACGCCAGTCGGGGGCCATTGAAAGAGGCCCCCGCGGCGATTCACCGAGCAGTTGGTTGAGTTCCCGGTGGCATGATTCTCTCATGCTCACACCCATCAGGAACTCAGCGTGGGGGCTGTGGACTCAGTCCGCGGCCACCCTGGTTGGGGGGGGTGAGGAGCGGAGGGTTAGTCACCGGGGCCTCACAGATCATCAGGCTATTGATTGGGGGCCACCGATCTGCGGGCACTCGCGATCTCGGTGGGGCCTATTGTTTTGGTGCCGCTCCGCGGTGTGGGTCCGCCATGTCGCGTGAGGCAGCTGACGCAGGCTGCCGCCATGCGCATGCGCGGACCCCCGACTGGAAATGCAAGACCCCGGGTCGGCAGCCGGAGCTGCGAGGACTACTCCGGGGCCCTGCTAGCCCCCTCCAGGTAGGAGAATCACTCTGGACTTTCTTTAGGAAAGTTCAGAGTGATTCGCCTGCGTTTTCATGCTGGAGTGGGAACATCCATTATTGGAGAATTCCCCATATACCTGCATTGGGCCCTATCTATCTCAGATTTAAAATTAACTGATCTAGCTTCAATTGTTTGTGGGAGAGAGTTCCAAACCTCTACACGCTTTGAGTGAAGAAGTTCTTCCGAACATCTCTCCTGAACATTCTGGCATCATGTTTAGACTGTGCCCCCTTTTAGAATCTCCAACCAGTGGAAATAGTTTCTCTTCATCCACTCTGTCTTTCCCTGTTAATATCTTGAATACTTCGATCAGATCACCCCTTAACCTTGCAAATTTAAGTGAAAACGGGCCTAATTTGTGTAGTATCTCCTTCTAACGTAACCCCTGTAGTCTAGGGGTTAACCTACATTACACTCCCTCAAAAGCCAAGATATCCTTCTGTGAACTTCATTGTGAACTGCTCACAATGCTCCAAGTTGGGTCTAACCAGGGTTTCTTTTCGCTGCAGCATAATTTCTGTGTCTTTATACTCCAATCCTCTGGATATAAAGTTCAGCATTCCATTAGCCTTTTTTGATTATTTTCTGCACTTGTTCGTGGAATTTTAAGGATCCATGCAGCTGAACCTCCAAATCTCTTGGGACACTACGTTTTAGCATTGAGCTAATAGAGCAACCGTAAAATGTTTGACAGATTTTCTAAGTGCGCAACATATTTCTGCTCTTATATCTAATTATTCTGATTGTATGTGCTGCAAAATCGGTTTACAGGAGTTATAGTAACGGTAAACCGCTGTATGTCCTTCACAGCACCTGAAAAGACGCACTAACCCCTAGAGACATAAAATATGCAATATGCATCTTAAATCCAGGAAATTGAAATCAGCAAGTGAGGTTTTCATCAGTTGCAGTATAATTAATGATGGGTATTCCGTATGTTCCAATGCTCCATGCAGAGAATGCATATGCCACTTGAGAAAATAATAGATGCATCAACACCAAGTCATTCACAGCCGCAAAGATGTGTAAATGATTAAAATCTTTCTTCAAACAATCATGTAATTTCCTGTAACATATAACCCTAATCTGAAAACCTTGTGGAGGACAAATTTGTAAAGAATTTTTCATGTGAAACTTTGCATTTCAACCCATATCCTGCTGATAAGGTAGCATTGTGGATAGCACAATTGCTTCACAGCTCCAGGGTCCCAGGTTCGATTCCGGCTTGGGTCACTGTCTGTGCGGAGTCTGCACATCCACCCCATGTGTGCGTGGGTTTCCTCCGGGTGCTCCAGTTTTGTCCCACAGTCCAAAGATGTGCAGGTTAGGTGGTTTGGCCATGCTAAATTGCCCATAGTGTTGGGATGGGGTTGCTGGGTTATGGGGATACGGTGGAGATGTTGACCTTGAGTAGGGTGCTCTTTCCAAGTGCAGACTCGATGGGCCGAATGGCCTCCTTCTGCACTGTAAATTCTATGATAATCTCTGGTACAAGAAAGATTTTGCAAACATTTAAACTCACTGGTGACAATGAAATATTTACACCATAATCTGAAGGTCTTCGGCAAAGTATGAGCAAAGCATCCTGTTTTAGTTTATTTATAAAGAGCTAGGAAGTAATTGCCATGAGAATATACATGGAGGGTGTCCCAGTCAGGTGTGGAGCTACAAACGTGAAGAACAACAAGGCATATACTCAATGAAGCTCGAGCATTTTGTGTCTAAAAGTATGATTATTTCAAATTCATGGGAATCAGAAAACATAACATGGTGGCAGCAAGGTGTTTATGAGTAGCTCAAATTTTTTTAATGGATTTAATGTTGAATTAGATTGAGAAAAATCAGCCTGACGTGGTGCTAGAGAGAAAGAGAAAAACTAAGTGAATCATGCAAAAACGAAGTGGCCACCACTTGAACGAATTCATAGCTACAGCCCATAATGCTGTAGTTCAAGATGTTGTACAGGCATTTGGGACATTTGCAGTTTGAAGGTCTTGAGGTTTAGCCGATAACATCCCTATCTCTAAGGCAGAAGCTCTGGGTTCAAGCTCCACTCCAGAACTCAATGATCAAAGAAGGTGTGTTCATAACATGGCCAAGCATGGTAATTATCAACCTATAAATCCTTCCAACGCACCTATGGAAGGTAGTAGGAATCATAGGATCACAGCACTTAAACTGCATAAGGAGGCCATTAGGCCCATCAAATCTGCACCTGCCCTTGGAAAGAGCACCCTACTTAAGCCCACACTTCCACCTATCCCCGTAACCCAGGAACCCCACCAAATCGTTTTGGACACGAAGGACAATTTAGCATGGTCAATCCACCTAAACTCCACATTTTTGGACTGTGGGAGGAAACCGGAGCGCCCGGAGGAAACTCACGCACACACGGGGAGAACGTGCAGACTCCGCACAGACAGTGACCCAGCAGGGAATCGAACCAGGGTCTCTTGTGGTCTTGTCTCTTGTGAAGCAACAGTGCTAACCACTGTGCTACTGTGCTGCCCCATAACTGCGACTGCTGGTCAGCCATGCTCCAGTTCCCAACCCCAGGTAAATGGGAAATCAGGAAGGGCAACTAGCTGTAAAATCACTCTCCGCACCCCCAAAAAATTATGGTTGACATTGAGGTGATTAACTAGCATTGTGGTGACCAAGTAACATGGTAAAAGCCAGGAGAAGAAAGAAATGTGCAGACTGACATTCAACAGCTTTCAAAAGGGCACCAGTGAAGAGCAGGAGAGAAAGGATTAGGAAATTGCTATTTAATTGCTCGGGGATCAGTGAGGATAGCAGAAAAATTCAGGCAATTTTCAAGAAATTCAGCACAAAAAGTCAAACCATCGGATCCACCAATATGAATTTCAAAGCCTGAGGCAGGAATCAGGTGAGCCTGTTGACAATTTCTTAACAAGATTGAAAAATGCAGACAGAAAATTCAAGGTCACAGATGACAGATAGATCATCTCATTTGGGGTTCTGCACACTTTGAAGTACAACACAAGTTTTATTGGAAATACATGAAGCCTTGAATAGACAGATGAAGATGTTGACTAACAAAATGGCTAGCTTTCTGTTCAGTCAAGAGAAGACCATGGACTGGAACTGCAGCAAAATAATACATGTCAGAGGGAAAGATGCATAGGAGTTGTTCTGACAGAAGGAAATGCATCAAACTGTAGAGTTTTTGGAAAGCTCAATCACTGGCAAAAGATGTGCAGAACCAAGAAAGAAGATGCTAAGAGGGTTATCAGAGGCAGAGCAACAGAGTGACTGAGCAGGAAAATAAACCAATACCGATACCTTGGAAGGTCATGATGAGTTTGAGAACATAATTGGACAAAGGAACCACATAATTGCATGAACTGGTTGGATGCTGCAGATCCCAGAGAAAAGTAATTCACACTACCATTCATATCAGGAAGAGGGGAAGAAATAAACCCACAGCCATAGACATGAAGCTGGACACTGGAACACAGAATACTATCCTCCTACTCAGACTATACCAAGAGATGTTCCTTGAAAACTTGAAAGAAACTGGATACCCAAGGAAAGATGCTTTGAAGGCAAGCAATGCCATGCTAACTGCACACAGGGAAACGGAGATAAAATAACTAGGAGCAACCCAAATCAGTGGGAAACACAAAGGAAAAAGATATTAATTGTATGTTGTGCATCACTGTTGTCCAGGGGTTCAGTAGTTGCAATGAGCTGCAGATTACCTCAGTAAATCAATGGATGGAGGTGGAACTGAGGATTGAAGATAGTGCACCTCTTGATCAGAAGAAAGGAAGATCTGGTGCAAATGTACCCAGAATGTTTTGATGAGATGGTTGGATACTTTGAAGATTTTGAGTATCACACCACTAGTGATCCAATGAAGAAACCATTGATTTATCCTCCACAGAGCCAATGGAGCTAAAAGGAAAGCTGGACAGAAGCATAGAACCAGATGGTGCACACTCTCTTACTTCCCAAGGGGACTTAACACCCCCCCCCCCCCCCACCACCAAAGTCCAGAGAAATATCCATGTCTTATGGCCAATCTGTGGAAGCCTTTGGCTGTTTTGTTACAGGACCACAAGGTCCTACGGGGGGGGGTTGTTGGGTTACGGGTATAGGGTGGATACGTGGGTTTGAGTAGGGTGATCATTGCTCGGCACAACATCGAGGGCCGAAGGGCCTGTTCTGTGCTGTACTGTTCTGTGTTCTATGTTTTGTCTGGTGTCGGTGTTCTGGCATTGAAGGGCTTGGCCCAGGAGGTGAGTGGCCCTTCTGGACTGAGCGTTGAGGTGGGACCGGTGTGGCTGGTGTCGGAGGAGGAGTGGGCGCGGGTGTCCTTGGCCGCCGCAGATGTGCATCTTCCTGCTGCTGGACGTTTATGTCAGAGTCCGAGTTGGGGGTCCAAGAAAATGGCTTTGGGCATCTCTACCTCCTCATGAGTGGGGACGCCGCTTGTGGCAGAGGTTGTGGCTGGGGGAGCCTTGGAATCGGGTGTCAGTGGCGGGTGCTGGCAATTCTTGGAGGTGGCCACGGATGTGGTCCACATGCCGGTTAGATTCACGGCCCAATGCCCGATTAGAGTAAGATACTGGCCCCGTTTGGCATAGCATAATCCCCGCGATCCACGTGTCTCCATCGCGTAGCTCAGCTGGTGCCACCTCCATGGTTGTATGCTATATGATCCTGTAACTAAACAAAAAACAGGCTAAATCGGGTTTCCCGGGTTCCGTTAGTCAGCTTCTTCACCCCCCTCTTAAATGTTTGGACCGCCCGTTTGACCAATCCGTTTGAGTCTGTACAGCACCAGATGGCGGACACGGGACAACTATGTGTCCGTCTGAGTCTGACCCTTTATCTGGGCCACCATCACTGGCAATGAGTCCATAAAGTGGCATCACCTCCTTCAAGGATGGGGGCATTGGCAGCCTTGTGGAGAGGGGAAGGTGGCTTAACACAGCCGCGTGTGGGATATTTGTGCAGGGGCGATGTTCCAAGCTGTACTTATATGCCCCCAGCTATTGGGCACAGCTTTGGATCCTGACAGACGCGATGAGAGAAATAGGCCCAATAATGGTTTATGGTCAGAGTAGACCGTGAAAGTGTGTCCGTAAACATATTTATGGAACATACGGACCCCAAAGACGACCGCCAACCCTTCCTTTTCGATCTGCACATAATTGCGCACACATCAGTGAGCATGCGGGATGCGAATGTGATCGGTTATTCTGATCGATCGGCCATGTGGTAGGCAAGGTCCACGCCGACCCCATAAGGGGTCATATCACATGCCAACAGAAGCAGCTTGGCGGGGTCAAAATGCGTTAATAGTTTCGAGGACAACAGCTTCCGTTTTACAGCGTTGAATGCCCACTGTTGGGATGGTGTCCAGTCCGACGGTTAGCCCCTCTTTAGCAAGAGGTGGAGGAGACTGAGGAGGGTTTCCTGTAATAAATCACTAATCTGAGGAAAGAGCGCAGTTCTATCAGGCCGCCAGGGACAGGCGCCTGTTTTATCCCCGGCACCTTGTCCTCTACAATGTGTAACTCGTTCTGGTCCACTCGGTTTCCCCAAATAAGTAACCTTGGTCGCATGAAAGTGTCATTTGAGAGTACCTTTAAGAAATGGGTGTTTATAGATGGGTGTATATATAAATATCTGTAGTGAGAGTACCTTTAAGAAATGGGTGTTTACTACTGCAGTGATGTTAGAGAGTGGGTGGAGCTGGGCTGCCTGTCAGCTTTTTACTTTCGTTTTAGGCTGTTTGCTGCAGGGTGTGTTTTAGTTTCGATTTCAGCTTTGGAGCAGAATCCAGACCAAGCAGGTTGATGCACATTCAATGACTACTAAAGTGAGGTTGTAGTACAACTGAAGGCTTTAATAAGCGAGATGTCCCCCCCCCCCCCCCCCCCCCCCCCCCCCAGCAGCTCAGGTACAGAAAGGAAGCTGCTGGGGCGGCACGGGCTCTTATACCCCACCTTGCAGGGTGGAGCTACCATACAGGCTCGACCAATGGAAAGCATACATTATCTACCAATGGTGTTCCAGCATTACTAGGTACCGTAATACCTCTACACAGACTACCACACAGGTGTACTGCTGTTCCCTCTGCCATAAAAAGACTATCTCTTGATCATTTGGTGAATTCAGAATTATAAATGTTTTCAGTAGTGAATGTAAACCTAACGTGCGCCTGTTGAAAGGTGTTTTAAGTCTTCTGGATGTTAAAAGGAAAACTTAAAGGATTACTTAGTGATATATTCTTTGGTGGTTGTATTTGAATTAATGGTTGCTAAGATGTTCACTGTATGTTTTAAAAAGGTTAACTTGAGTTCAAAGAATAAACATTGTTTTGCTTTAAAAAATACTTTTCTATTTCTGCTGTACTAACAAGGCTGTGCTGATTCAGGCCACAGCTCCTTTGAATGCCCCCAGTCCATCTGCAAAGACCTTGGGGGATCTGGTGAGGATCCCCTCAGGACCGTGCAGGTTCATGCGGCATACCCTCTGCCCGTCGAGTTTCAAATGTCGCAGCCAGTCCCAACCCAGCAAACCTGGTCCCCCACCACAGACTACAATGGTAGGTTAGTGGATTGGGGCCCATAAGTCACCGGTACCTGGGCGGTGCCCTCAATAGCCAGTAGCCCTCTGGTGTAGGTGGCCAACTTGCCTCCGTGACACCGAGGTTCGATCTGTAGAGGGTGGTACGGATGTCCTCAAATGTGCAATGACTGATCATGGACATAGCAGCTCCAGTATCCAGCTCCATGTCGATGGGACTGTTTAGCACAGGGCTAAATCGCTGGCTTTGAAAGAAGACTAAGGCAGGCCAGCAGGTTGGTTCGATCCCCGTAACAGCCTCCCCGAACAGGCGCCGGAATGTGGCTTTTCACAGTAACTTCACTTGAAGCCTACTTGTGGCAATAAGCGATTTTCATTTTTCATTTCATGGGGTGCCCATTTACCAAAAGGGACACTCAAATTGGGGCAACTCGAGGTGCCATAACACTGTGTAGTTGTTGGTAAGGGTCCTCCTCGCGGTCTCTGACATAGTACGCTCTAACATGAGGGGGGTGGAACTGTCTAGAGGGGCGGCAGGCAGGATGGCCCACTAGGCCTTGACCCTGGACATCTGTCTGGGTAACCCCTGCTTAATGGATTCGTCCCTGCACTCCATGGTTGCTCTGCAGCAGCGGCCGCCATCTTTTGGGCAGGCACCCCATTGCAGGGTCTCCCAGTCATCTAGCTAGGATGGATCGTGGCGGCGTCTTCCAAAGTGCCCCAGATTCAATCCTGCCATCCCTTGAAGTTCTTGAAACTCCCAGCTCTGCGCTCTCGTGGGAGACAGCAATCTCAATTGCCCGCTGCAAAGATGAGTGTCGATTTTGGATTTAAGTGGTTTTCTACCAAGGCTACCAAAGCGGCAAAAGATTGGGAGTCAGACACATCTGGATATGTCAAGCTTTTGATAAGTGCATACATAGCTCACAAGGCTAAATCGCTGGCTTTTAAAGCAAACCAAGCAGGCCAGCAGCACGGTTCAATTCCCGTACCAGCCTCCCCGGACAGGCGCCGGAATGTGGCGACTAGGGGCTTTTCACAGTAACTTCATTGAAGCCTACTCGTGACAATAAGTGATTTTCATTTCATTTCATTGGCCCGCCAACTGCTATTAATAGGGTTACAATCTACTGTTCATCTCTAAATATGGCGTTGGTCCAAAAATAAATTACACACACTCTGTTTTTTGAACCCAATCATTGTAACTCACGTCAAAGGCCTCCCCCAAGGTCATTGCAGATGGACTGGGGGCATTCAAAGGAGCTGTGGCCTGAATCAGCACAGCCTTGTTAGTATAGCAGGAATGGAAAAGTATTTTTTAAAGCAAAACAATGTTTATTCTGTGAACTCAAGCGACAACTCTACTTCAGCCTCATCGCCAGTGCAGAATCCGATGGACGAGAAACACTCATAGGAAGCACGGTAGGATTCAAGAAAGACATTTATTAAGATACACTACTACACCCCCGAAGGGTCACCCTCCCCAACCTGCACCCAGGCCGGGTTTTTTATACTGTGGAGCCTGCCCTGTTAAGGGGAAGCTCCTCCCCCAATTACCCAGGGAGTTCCTACTCGTTATGAGTTAATGGGAACCAGGTGGTGCACACTCCCTTGCTTCCCTGGGGGGTCATAACAGCAATAAAATGAGAAAGGATGTGTTCCAGCAGAAACTACACAAGACATACAGGCGATGTAAAAAAGCTAATGATATCCAGGTCTAAGGAGGAGATAGAAAGATTATGATGACCAGCTACATGAGGAGAGCCAGGAAAGCTGGGTTCAGGTTAAACGCAGACAATTGCATTGTGAAGATGACCGAATGCCAGTTCTTCACCATGTTGTGCACAAGTCCTGAAAAAGCAGCTGAACCTGGGATGGAAGCTTTAAAAGACAAGAAAGCGTTGAGACGTTTTCTTGGTTTGTTTCAGTACATGAGTTCCTTCATACTTCACACATCACAGCACATAGCAAATCTATGCAAGCTGATGTGAGAAGATGTTGAGAACCGGTGGCCAGAGTCACATCTGAGAAGTTTCAACAAATTCAGAGAAGTAATAAGCAAGAAGACAAGTCTGTCATATTACAACAAAGAGAAAGCTACAACCGGATGGTTCCACAAAAGGACTTTGAGTCGCACATGTGCAACAGGGAAAACTGATAGCATTCACAGTATTGCTCTAACTTCAGTTGAGACCAGATATGCCACCATAGAGAGCGAGGTTTTGGCAGTAATGTATAGCTGACTGAAATTCCACACATACCTCCATGGGAGAAAGATCACCAACACAACTGCAGAGGTTACTCTTGAAGGGTCAGAGATGTGGGCCAGGATAGTCCGCCACAAGTCACCGGGAGTGGAGTTCCTGATGCAGCAGAGAATCTCATGTTGGACAGATATCAGGATCGGTGCTGGCCATCGGGATTGGTGCAGGTATTTGCCAGCGTGGTCCTGACGTGGTGGACCTCGCAGTGGGTCAAGGGGTTCATATTTAATGTAGGTGCCCCCAAAGTCCATCAGAGGGCCCCCTCCTCCTCATAACCCAAATCCTGCCCACCCCACCTCCAGTCTCCCCATCAGACCCCCCCCCCCATCAGAGCCCGCATCAGAAGCCCCCATCAGAAACCCCACTTGAGACCCTCCCCTATCAGACCCCAGATCAGAGACCCCCATTACACCCCCATCAGAGACCACTATATCAGAGATGCCCCATATCAGAGACTCCCCACCCGGGGAGGGGTGGGGGGATGAGGGGATGGACATGGGCTGGTGGGGAGGTCGGACATGGGACACTGCTCCTCCATCAGTCACTTTGCCTGCAGCTAAAGAGCAGTCCAGGTAGAAACAGTGAAAAATCACTACTTTTTCACTCGGCTGTCCCTTACACCTACTTCCTCAGACAGACGTGTAGAAATCACCAACTGTTACTTCATAGAAAGACAAAACACATCACAAGGCTTTAAACCCCCTCAGATCCTTTATCTGCAGGCCTTCTTTCACTTTCAAAGATAAATGGCTTTTAGTAGGCTGTAACTGACAAGTGTCTGGATGGTTTATTTTCATTTAACTCCATGCTTGAATGCACCTCAAGTGCCCTGCGTTGAACCTAACCACACTGTGTATAAACATTTAGGAGTTCAGTGCTTTCACTTACTCGTAAAAGCACTTAAAGACTTTTGATGTGGTCAGGAACTGTCAGTCATAGCTAGATGTTTGGCCCACCCTAGCCCGACCCCACCCATGACCCAACCAGACATCACAGGTGGGATTCTCCAACCCCCCGACGGGTCGGAGAATCACCGGGGGGGGGGGGGGGCGGCGTGAATCCTGACCCCGCCGGCTGCCGAATTCTCCGGCGCTGGGGTTTTGGTGGGGGTGGGAATCATGGCGTATCAGTCGGCGACTGCTGGCAGCGGTCCCCCCGGTGATTCTCTGGGCCCGCGATGGGCTGAGTGGCCGCCCGTTTTGGCAGGTCCCGCCGACGAAATCACAACAGGTCCTTACCGGCAGGATCTGGCTCCACGGGCGGCCTGCAGAGTCCACGGTGGGGGGGGGGGGTGCGGAGGATCTGGCCCCAGTGGGTGCCCCCATGGTGGCCTGGCCTGCCACAGTCAGGGCCCACCGATCCACAGGCGGGGCTGTGCCATAGTGGCACTCTTTCCCTCCGCACCGGCTGCTGTCAACCTCCGCCATGGCCGGTGCGGAGAAGAACCTCCCTGGCACCGGCTGGCATGGCGCCATACACTCCGGTGCCGGCCTAACCCCTGAAGGTGCAGTGGATTCCGCACGTTCGCGGCGGCCCAACACCGGAGTGGTTCACGCCACTCCTCGGCGCCGGAGTGGTCCGCCCTGCCGGTTCGCAGAGAATCTGGCCCTCATCCACCAGGGTCTGACCCTCCCCCCCACCCCCCCCTGATGTCCGACACACGCGATGTCTGATCCCTATATCCATAATGTCTAAACCACAACATTCAAACCCCCATCCCTCCCGATGTCCAAACCCTCAGATGTGTGATGTCCCCTGAAAGTCCAACCATCCCATGTCCAACTCCCCTCAATGTCCAAACCCTCCACCCCCAATGTCTGATCCCCCCGATCCAACTCCCCAATGCCTGACCCCCTTCCCCAAATGTCAAATCCACCAGATTCCCGATCCCCTGATGTCCAGCCCCCCACTCCCAATGTCTGTCACTCACACTGCCCCATGTCCGACCTCCCCACCAGCCCATGTCCATCCCCTCATCCTTTCAATGTCCAAACCCTCCCCACAATCCCAGGTCCAAACCCCCACTCCCCCAATGTCCAAACCCCTAATGGCCAAGGTCCACCACCTGACCCTGACCTCCAATACCTCCCACCCCCAAAATCCTATCCACTTACCTTTTCCCAGGCCTGTCAATTTCACGAGGGCCTTTAATCCTACCTGGTTTGTGGCAGCTAGAGCTGTAAAGTAGGGGGGGGGTTGTCCTCCTTCATTGAAACTCTGCCGGGCCATGATGCTGGGCTGTGGCAATAACTGTGCTGCTTGGATCGCACCTGTCCTGAGCTGGAAGGTCAGGCGAGACAGACCCGGAAAGAAGTTGGCATAGGTAAGTGAGCACGGAGTGGCAATCTGATGCAGATTGACACTCCAAGGAGGTTACGGTACTTTAGGTCAAATTGCTCTCTCAAAAAATGAACCAGGCCTGATTAAATAGGCTGGATATTATGGCCTGATCAAATACAGTGAACAAGCCAGCAATTGGGTGGTACTGGACTCTTGGATATGATATCTCACTGTAAAAGTGTTTTCAAACTTTTTTTCCCAGGCCCACTTTTGCCAACCGGCAGTTCTTAGTGACCCATGCCAGCCGACCTTCGCGACCTATGCCAGCCAAAATTTATGATGCACACCATGTTCACCTACTTTCAATGTGAAAGTGGAGCCTGCTTGGTCCTCACCATCTCACTCCAAACAGGTTTTCAGGAGGAGAGGGCAATTTGCATATCAGATACAGACTTCAGCCGGTTCCTTTGTGCTGTCTTCATCTTTGTGAAAACGGAAAATCCAAACTCGCACATGTAGGTCGTCGTGAAGTGCAATAACAACAAAATGCTTGTTTTACTCAGCACTGGATATTCCTGGGAGTTGCTACTCCAGAATGCTGACAGCCTCATGAGCTTTTGGCTTGTTTTAATGTGGTATCACAGTTCAGAAAGAGCAATGTTGTCATTTAATTTGGAGTCATCTGTAAGTTAATAACTGACTCTAGGGTCTTAACCTCAAAAAGAAATTTACACCGACCACTTCTCTTTCAAAATCTGAAACTTCTCTTCTCATTTGTCAATACTTCCCTGCATATAACACACATGGGCTTTACATCCTTATTTGCATTGGCACAATTGACAAAACCATAACACAAGAAATTATCTTTATACTACTTTGTTCCTGAGTTAAGTTTCTCCTGTGTAGATTGTTAACCAGAAGCTCTGGAGATCTGTACAGAGTTAACACGAGCACAGTTCTATCCTGTCCTGGACTCTCCTGTGCAGCTCACTCCTGCAGATTCAGATGTGAGATCCTGGCCAGTAGATACACTTGCCTATTTGTGTCTCTCGCCGTCTCTTGTAAGAAAATGATCCATCTTCACAGTCCTCTTGCCTTGCTTGCTCGCAGCTAGAAAATGGAAGCAACTCTCCTCTGTGATTTGACACCAAAGGTGTTCTGCCAATACAGAAGATACATGAAGGTCACATGGAAATGACAAAATGTAAGCTTAAAGCCAGTGTACTGGATAGACATTTACAAAGACATTGAAAGAATCCTGTTTACAATCAGTGCATGTCAGAAGTAGAGAAATACACAGCAGGAAGAGGCGATGATAATTACTGAAGTACCATCTCAATATTGGCGTATTGTGAGAACTGATTTATTTGCAAGCAATGGTAGTTCATGTTTGCAGACTACTACTTGAAGTTCCCTTTAATTTAAAAGCTGAATGAGAGCGACAACAATCATCTCAGCAGGCAAGCCCTGAGGAAGGGATTCCTGAAAGGATAATATGTGACAACGGAACCCAATTCATCTCCAGAGAATCTCAGGAATTTTTTCAATGAAGTATCATTAGCATCAACATGTTGCCAAGAGAACATGGGTTCATAGAGAGAAATATCCACATAGTCAAAATGAACCCCACAAAATGCTGAGAGGCAAAGGAGGACCCAAACCTTGAAGGGCAACCCACAATGGTTAGCACTGCTGCCTCACAGCGCCAAGGGTCTGGGTTCAATTCGAGCCTTGGATGACTGTGCAGAGTCTGCACGTTCTCTCCATGTCTGCCTGGGTTTCCTCCGGGTGCTCCGGTTTCCTCCCACAGTCCAAAGATGTGCAGGTTAGGTATGGTTAGAGAGATAGGGTGGAGGTGCGGACCAAGATAGATCTTTTGGAGGGTCGGTGTACACTCGATGGGCTGAACGGCCTCCTTCTGCATTGCAGGTATTATAGTGGATATACTATGGATTTTTGTTACTCCAATTGCACCTCTTGAGATTGACATGAAATTGCCTGTGCGAAGCTCTGCTATACAAGATACTCTCGCCAAGTGAAGGGAGTAAAACAACAGCTCACTGATACGCAGATAGAAATTAAAATGAAAATCGCTTATTGTCACGAGTAGGCTTCAATGAAGTTACTGTGAAAAGCCCCTAGTCGCCACATTCCGGAGCCTGTTCGGGGAGGCTGGTGCGGGAATCGAACCGTGCTGCTGGCCTGCCCGACGGGTAGCCCGTCAACAAACATGCTAAATCCCAGCCTGAATTGTTGAAAGGTCAAAATGGACATGCACCTGCGTCAAAATGTTACAATCCTCCACTGGCAGGTTTTTTGCTCTGTGTGTGTGTGGGGGGGTTGCAATAAATTGAAGGGACAGGATTCCTGCCTGTCCTGAAAACACAGCAATTTTACACTGGGGAAGGTAAGGCCTCGGATAGGAAGCTCGCCCTTGCCCCAATTCCCACGCAGTCTCAATGTTTAAGCTGGTAGGAGGATTGAACGTGTATGGGGGAAGGCCGAAGATCAGCAGAGTTACATCTCAGGCAGGAAGGGGTGGGGGCAGCACCTCTATCAGAAACCTCTAACTAAAGTTGGGCACCACTTCGTTAAGGTCTCAAAGTTTCCGCGACTACATCCACCACCCCCTCTACAACCTCTCCCTCCCAGACCCTGATTGCCCTCTTCATGCCCCCAAAGGGCTTCCCTGCCCTTCCTACTTTGGGACCCCTTGAAAGTACCTGGGCCTCTGGTGCTTGGACGTAGGCTTGATGTCCACCTGCATTTCTTCTTCTACCCACTGCAGCACTGCTGGGTGGGTCTGGAGTTAATCAATCAGATTGTCCAGCAACTCTCGAACGCAGGACTTCCTCCCAAGTGCTTGAAGGTGGAGTCACAGATGGACAGGGTGGTGAAGAAGGCATTCGGCATGCTTGGTTTTATTGGTCAGAACATTGAATACAGGAGCTGGAACGTCTTGTTGAAGTTGTACAAGACATTAGTAAGGCCACACATGGAATACTGTGTACAGTTCTGGTCACCCTCTTATACAAAAAGGATATCATTAAACTAGAAAGTGTGCAAAAACGATTTACGAGGATGCTACCAGGACTTGATGGTCTGAGTTATAAGAAGAGGCTGGATAGGCTGGGACTTTGTTCCCTAGAGTGTAGGAGGCTTAGGGATGATCTTATAGAGGCCTATAAAATAATGAGGGGCATAGCTAAGGTAGATAGTCAACATCTTTTCCCAAAGGTAGGGGAGTCTAAAACTAGAGGGCATAGGTTTAAGGTGAGAGGGGAGAGATACGAAAGGGCCCAGAGGACCAATTTGTTCACACAAGAGGGTGGTGAGTGTCTGGAACGAACTGCCAGAGGCAGTAGTAGAGGAGGGAACAACTTGTCTTTTAAAAAGCATTTAGACAGTTATATGCGTAAGACGGGTATAGAGAGATATGGGCCAAATGCGGGCAATTAGGACTAGCTGAGTGGTAAAAAACTGGGCAGCATGGACAAGCTGGGCCGAAGGGCCTGTTTCCAGGCTGTAAACTTCTCTGACTCATGGGAATCCTGCCTGCATCCACTTCATATTCATTCGAGTGTGAAATAGCTGCAGGAACTGCGAGTTGGCAGGGAACAAAACCCCGATGATGGGAAGTCAGACTCTGCCATCTGAAAAATTCAGGCCCTTGGAACGCAATAAAAGATCTTGGTGAAGATGGGACTCTAAGATCATAGATCATTGAGACCGAAACCAGAAAGCAAATGAGAAGGAACAGAATCAAGATTTGACCTACACCTGAATTGGAATGGCAGATAAGATCATGAATGGCATGAGCAACAATACTAACCAACGAGACAACAACAACAGCATCTCAAACCGTGGGGCAGCATCAACCTCACCAGCAATTTACACAATGGGCGGAATTCTCTGACCACCCCCCGCCGGGCAGGAGAATCGCTGGGGGGGTGGAGTGAATCCCACACGCGCCGGCTGCCGAATTCTCCGGCGCCGGGGTTTTGGCGGGGTCGGGAATCGTGGTGCGCCGGTCGCCGGCCGCTGGCAGCGCCCCCCCCCCTCCCCCGGCGATTCTCCGGCCTGCGATGGGCCGAGCGGCCGCCCGTTTTAGGCCAGTCCCGCCGGCGT
Source organism: Scyliorhinus canicula (assembly GCF_902713615.1). NCBI lineage: Eukaryota > Metazoa > Chordata > Chondrichthyes > Carcharhiniformes > Scyliorhinidae > Scyliorhinus > Scyliorhinus canicula. Next base: position 170,419,669 of record NC_052146.1, read on the forward strand.
AAATTAGACCTGGTACTTACCGACAGGACCTGGCTGTGCGGACGGCCTCCGAGATCCTCGGTGGAGCGCGGGGGGGATCTAGCCCCAGGGAGTTCCCTCACAGTTGCCTGGCCCGTGATCGGGGTCCACCGATCCGCGGGCAGCCCTGTGCCCCTGTGTGGGCACTCTTTCCCTCCGCACTGGCTGCTGTGGACTTCCACTATGGCCAGTCAGGAGATGAACCCCCCTGCGCATGCGCTGGGATGACGCCAGCACAGGCTGGTGCGCCAACTCCCGCCGGCCGGCGGAGGCCCTTCGGCACGGTTGGCGCGGCGCCAAGGGTGCGCCGCCAACCCCGCCGGCGCTGGCCTAGCCCCTGAAGGTACGGAGGAATCCGCATCTTCCGGGCGGCTCGACACCGGAGTGGCTCACGCCACTCCTTGGCACCGGGACTACCCACCCCGCTGGGTAGGGGAGAATCCCACCCAATATTAGCAACTCCTACAACACCAGCAGCAACATGCAGAATATCGCCTGTGCAACCTGCTAATTCATCACTGTGAGCAACAAATGCCAGATTTATAATGTGGAGACACAGCTTCCTAATACCTAATTGAGCCTGGGAAAATGTGACAAGCTACTACATACTTCATAAGTGCATATTCAGTTCAATTATAAAAGTCTATCGTTAATCTTCTTTAGTTAAATATAATATCAAACAGGTTAATTATATGGATGTTATATTCCTACAGAGACATATTATTTGTAACCAGCTCAGAACTAATTGTATTTGGATGTAGATGGAGATGTACCTCCAGCATTTTGAGTCTTGAGGTGTGATTATTTTGAACTTAGGGGAATTAGAAGACATATACAACTTTTAAAAGTGCCTTTTAGTATTACACAGTTAGATGCTGTTACATTTCTCTAGATTCTATTTAGAATTTAAGTCGAAATGCAAATAATAGTCTACATTTTCATTATGCACTAAACAAGCACAATTCTGATTACAGGTACCAGAGGCTTGAGAATTTTAGAATGCCGACAATGGAGATGGAGGCCATTCGGCCCTTCAAGTCTACACCAACCCTCTGAAAGAGCACCCTAACGTAGGCCCACTCCCCCGCCCTATCCCCGTAACCCACCTAACCTGCACATCTTTGAACTTGAATCTTCGGCCTCATCAGAATAGAAACCGGGAGTGATGCAAAACAGGGAGCTGATTCACCATTGTCTTTTTAATTACTCAGCAAAGGCTGGGAATGGAAAGATTGCTTAAAGAAAAGTTTCGGCAATCTCCAACCCATCCCAGGGTCTCCCCATTCTACAATATCCTGGGCCAGATCCCCCCCACCTCCCCCCCCGAGGACTCTTCAGGCCACCCGTAGAGCCAGCTCCCGCCGGTACGGACCTGGTTTGATTGACGCCGGCGGGACCTGCCGAAAACGGGTGGCCGCTCGACCCGTCGCGGGCCGGAAAATCGCCGGGGGGGGGGGTTTGCCTCCGTCCGCCGTCCGGTGCGGCCTGATTCCCGGCCCTGCAAAAACCCTGGCGCCGGAGATATTGTAGAATGGGGTGAACCTGGGATGGGTTGGAGATTGCCGAAACTTTTCTTTAAGCAATCTTTCCATTCGGCAGCTGGCGCGGGGCGGCGGGGTGGATTAAAGCCGCCCCGGGGTTTCTCCAATCCGGCGGGGGCTCGGAGAATCCCGCCCAAGGTTTTTGCAGTAGCTATCACATTGATAGCGTGGTAATAATGGCCACTTATGAATCAGAAGGATTGGAATTCATGTCCCATTCCAGGGGCACGAATGCGAAATCCAGGCTGACACGACAGTGCAAAACTAAAGGAATTGTGGTGCTGTCTTTCAGATAGGGAATTACACCGTGCCATTTGTGGTGAATTAAAAAACCCCACACACATCCTTGAACAACATTAGGGAGGTTCTCCCTGCTGTCCTGACATAATATTCATACCAACACCATTAAAAAAACAGATTCTCTAATTATTATCACATTGCTGTTGATGGGCCCTTACTGTGTTCAACCCATCTGCTACATTTCAGAATGAAAACTAGTCTATGTGCAAAACGATATAATTTTGCAATCTTTTAATTGCTTGAACCTGGAAGAATAACACAACATTAATTCTGAAATGTTTGCCAACTTTCTTAATCCAACCCAAAAAGAGTTATCTTCAATTTTGAATTTGAGACATATATAAGGGTCCTACTTGTTTATTCCCTGCTTAATCCCCTTATTTCCCCTTTCTTTTATTTTTCCCGTGACATTTTTGATCCATGGACGTTAAATGGACCTGTGTCTTTAAGATAGCCTTTAATTCAAACAGAAGGATCCAAAGGCTGTGGTGATTTAAATTTGTGATTTTGAGGAATTGAACAAATGAATGTGATACAAAATGGGATTATTAGTTAGGATAATGTAGAGGCCAGAACAGAGGAACTGGGCTAAGCATGGCTTGGATGGGGGGATGGGCAATTGCTAGGACGAGAATGCTGAGTGAAAGCCCCCCCCCCAAGGGCTGAAGAATGTGAAATGAGCCCAGGGCTGAGGAATGTGAAATGAGACAATCAGGATATATGGCCAGGTCAAGAGGTGTATAGAGATAGCCTATGGGAATTTTGCATTCATTACTGTTGCCTTATTTGGTCGTATGTATGTGAAATTTGATGCAACTTGAATGTATCTGTACAGAAATGTTTTGTCCTTTTGTGCACTCTGGCTGTTGAAGATCCAGGAGACTGTGATTGTGTCCTTCTCTCCCAATAGAGTGAGTCACCCAGCTAGCTGGTTAAAATAAACCATAATTGATACCTGCAAATCCGTCTCAAATTTTATTGAGACCAAACTGACGGCAAAAGAATCAGGATTGTTAATTTCAGAAGGAACGGCTCCAATGACAGAGATTGGCTGGAATAAGTGGTGACTCGGTTTTATTGATTTGGCTAATGCCTGATGAATTGGCCGAAAAGGCTGATCACTGCCTGGTAACAATTGGTGATTGGATCTGATCCCACTGGAATGTTTCAGAGCTTCAAGGATTGAATTTTGGTTTTAGTCTGGCTCCTGGCAGACCTGAGGAAGGACTGCTGTCCTCTCCCCTCTACGATTTCTCCAGAAAGTCTGTGTTTCTGATCTGGCAATGAGCCTGGATGAATCTATGTTCAGGAGAAGAATAAAAGGCTGTGCAAGCAGGAGGGGAACCAACCAACTCTCTCTGCAGAAAAGGCTGATGTAAACCAACAAACTCTCTCTCCAGAAAAGACAGAGGCTGGGGAACAAACCACGAATTGAAATCAAAGTTTGATGTGAAGCAAAGGAGCCTCTCCAGGAAAAGCTGTGAGTTATACATTTCCAAACTACAGAGAAGATCATTATCGACTACAAACTGAGGACTTTGATCTACCATCGTGCTGCGAGGAAAGTGTGTTAAAGAACTACCATTGAGAGCAAATATTCTTATCTTCCAACATTCGTCCTTATTGTTTTCTCCCCTTTCTCCCTTCTGTGTTTGTCTGTCTTGTCTGTTTGTGGGTAGAGAGCGGGGTAGTTAACGGGGGGAGCTAATTAGGTTGTTGCTATTCCAAAGTATTTAATAAAATAAATAAATAATAAAATCGCTTATTGTCACGAGTAGGCTTCAATGAAGTTACTGTGAAAAGCCCCTAATCGCCACATTACGGCGCCTGTCCGGGGAGGCTGGTACGGGAATTGAACCGTGCTGCTGGTCTGCTTGGTCTGCTTTAAAAGCCAGCTATTTAGCCCTGTGAGCTAAACCAGCCCCGGTTTACTGCATATTTCATCATTAATTCATGGAACACAATCTGCTTCTATTACAAATCTAATGGTCTAATGTAAGCTCAGTCTGCTGATCATCCTGGCTCTGGATGCCACGTTGGCACAGTGGTTAGCACTGTTGCTTCACAGCACCAGAGACCTGGGTTTGATTCCCAGCTTGGGTCACTCTCTGCGCGGAGTCTGCACTTTCTCCCTGTGTCGGCGTGGGTTTCCTCCCGGTGCTCCAGTTTCCTCCCACAAGTGACGAAAGACAAGGGGTGGGATTCTCTGACCCCACTCTGTGCTGCCGGCCCGCCAATTCTCCAGCCCGGATGGGTCGAGCGTCCGTAAGAAAAAAAACTGAGTGCCGCTGCCGCCGTTCTAACCTGCTCTGAGCCAGCAGACCTCAGCGTTGAAGGATCAGGTTTGGCCTGTGGGGGGGAGCGGGGTAGTTTGACCCGGGGGGGGGGGAGAGGGGCGTCCGATGTGGGCTGGACCGCGATTGGGGCCCACCAATCGGCGGGCCATTGTTTATTCCACGCTGGCCCCTGTAGCCCTGCGCCATGTGGTATAGGGGCCGACGCGTTGAAGGTGGCCACTGCCACTGCGCATGAGCAGATCCCGCGGCGCATAGTTCGTGCCGGGATCGGCAGCTGGAACGGTGTGAACTGCTCCAGCGCCGTGCTGGCCCCCTGCAGGGGCCAGAATTACTCCTGGCAGCGGCCCATTCACGCCGTCGTAAAACACGACGGCGTTTACATCGGCGTGGACACTCTGCCGCGGGATGGGAGACTCCCACCCATGCTGTTTGGTGAATTGGACATTCTGAATTCTCCCTCTATGTTCCCGAACAGACGTTGGAGTGTGGCAACTGGGGGATTTTCACAGTAACTTCACTGCAGTGTTCATGTAAGCCTACTTGTGACACTAATAAAGATTATTATTATTATTCAGATGTGCTTTCAGGGCCTCACATTAATCCATCAATCTGTTCTCCATTCATTCTGTGGTAGAGATACTGTGAGATGCTGTTCTAGGGGATTGGAGGTGGCACCATGGAGCACAAACCTGCTTTCCATTTTAAAAATGACAGCATTTTTTACTCCCACCAAGCCAATGCCTTAGCCGCTGCCTGTTAGACAGCTGCAGTCCAGGTAAAGATGGCACAGTCTGAAGCTGGGCCTCCTGGGCCCAGAGTTCAACTTCCAGGGTCATCTGAAGTCTCCTTAACTGGAGGTTGGCAATCTTCCTCCAGCCATACTACAGCCAATGGAAAAGCAGGGAGCGCTCGGTCAGATAAAGGCACACAGGAAACAGGCACACAGCTGGATATAGGTGAGTGTACAACTGCACTTGCCTTTCCAGAACTGGTTAGGTCATTCGACAATGAAGTCAGAATTTCGGGGAGGCAGTGGTATAGCGGTGATGATTATGTCCCCTGATTATCGTGGAGAAAACTGGGATGACTGTGCTTCAATGATAAGTGGTAGAAATACATTCAGCTGCAGCTCAGAGCGGAAAGTATTGGATCAGCTGCCCAACGTTTGCAACATCTGATATTCAGTTTCGCTGCAATCAATGGCATCAATAATTTATTTTGCTTCATTTTGTTATTATTATTCCAACAGATATTATCCTGAAGCTGGCTTCCCAAAGGATAGAGACTGAGAGGAGTGCGATTTAAGGTGTTGGGGGGGGGGGGGGGGGGGGGGGGGGGAATCTGCAAGTCAACTGACCTTTCTCTGTGGCCTTACAATGCATCACTGATCATTGCCAATCTGCCCTGCAACAGAGTGGCAGGAGTGACTTGGTGCTGGCACAGGAAGGGTGATAGTTAAAGGGAGTAAGGAATTGGGGATACCACTCCAGGCACTGCAACTTCTGGTCGGTTGCCATAACTCAGCTGGTATCTGACTTGCTGCCCTTATGACCCCACTCTCCCCCCCCCCCCCCCCCTCCCTCCCATGTATATGCAGGTGGGCAGTGTTTGGCAGGGGTGGAAAGAAGCTTGTCAATACCTCAAGTTCTGCTGAAGCCTCACAGGATGCATCATATAGAAATGGTAGGAAGCATTTGTCAATGAAGCCGTAATTTTGGGGAGGTAGTGGTATAGCGGCAATGGCACTTGACCAGTAATCCAGAGGCCCAGGCTAATGCTTTGGGCCAAAGATTCAAATGTCACCATGACAACTGGTCGAATTTAATTTCAATTATTAAATCTGGAATTAAAAGTCTAACAATGGCCATGAAACCATTGTCAAATATCGTAAAAAGCCACCTGGTTCACTCATGCCCTTTAGGAAGTAAATCAGTTGCCTTACCTGGTCTGGACTATATATGACTCCAGACTCGGACAAATGTGGCTGACCATTAAAGACCCTCTGAATTGGCTCAGAAAGCCATTCCTGTGTATCAAACCGCAGCAAAGTCTAGAAGGAGTGAAACTGGGTGGTCAACAGGCATCAACACAGGCACCAGAAACGACAATGGCACACTCCACCTTATCGACCCTGCAAAGCCCTCCTTACTAACATCTGGGGCTACTGCCAAAAATGGGAGAGCTGTCTCACAGACGAGTCAAGCCTGACATAGTCATTCTCATGGAATCACACCTTACAGATAAGGGTGGAATCGTACCAGAATTTGGCAAAGTGTCAGGCTAAGATTGAAAACTGGAGTGTAACAATCCTGTGGGCTTTCCTCAATTCACCTGCATTTTCCCAAGTGACTATTTGTTTTCCCCCTGAATTATCCTTCCGATAAGCTTCCCGACACTAATCATAAACTGACTAGTGTATAGTTTCTGGAGTTATCGTTACATCATGTTTTTTCAACAAGGGAGTAACATTTGCAATTTTCCAGAACTCAGGCATCACCCCCGAGTCGAAAGAAGCTACAATTGTGACCAGCGGCTCAGCAATTTCCTCTCGCTTTCCACTCTTCCTTCCCTTAACACCCTTGGATGCATCTCATCCGGACCCGGCGTGTTATCAACTTTTAAAAAAGTATTTTATTGGAGTTTTGACTTTTCACATCATAAGTTACACAACAAGACAAAATCAGAACATGTATCTATAAGAATATAGCAGCTGTAGATTTAGCAATTTTCGTAGGAGGTATCCTCTCGATACGTGGAGCTTGTCATACACGGTGTGTTGGCTTCAGTCATAAGGAAATCGTGCACAATCCAGACAAAGGTTGTCTGCAATGAAAATGCTGCTGAGCGTTTGCTGGGCCAGACCATGGCCTGCGGTAAACCACTCGGTCGTGTGGGGCCAGTATCTGGCTGTGTCTCCCTGGGATGGGATCCCTGTTTGGGTGCCGTCGGCGGTTGGTCATTACTGTTGTGTGGCCTAAACCCCCCCCCACCCCCCACATCGCCCCCTCCCCCCCGGATTCCCCTTGGCACTTAGTCATGCTGGAGGAGGGGGGAGTGGGCATGTCCACTGAATTGGGGGGGGAGGGGGCATGTCCGTTGAATAGGGGGGAGTGGACGTGTTCACTGAATAGGGGGCGAGTGGGCGTGTCCACTGAATGGGGGGGGGGTGGGGGCATGTCCACTGAATGGGGGGGAGGGAGGGGACATGTCCGTTGAATAGGGTTGGAGTGGACGTGTTCACTGAATAGGGGGGGAGTGGGCGTGTCCACTGAATAGGGGGGGAGTGGGCGTGTCCACTGAATAGGGGTGTGTGGGCGTGTCCGCTGAATAGGGGGGGAGTGGGCGTGTCTGCTGAATAGGGGGGGAGTGGCGTGTCCACTGAATAGGGGGGAGTGGGCATGTCTGCTGAATAGGGGGGGAGTGGGCTGTCTGCTGAATGCGCTCTTTCTTTTGCTGCCCTCTCGTCTCATCTTTTCTGCATTTCCCTTTGGTGCTTTTATTACCCCCAACCCGTCATGCCTCCCCTTCCTGCTCTTCCCCTTCCCCTTTCTCTCCCTTAATTTGTGGCCTGTCCTGTGTCCCCCCACCCCCCACTTCCTCCCCCACTTCCCCCACTCCCCACTCCCCCCCCCACTTCCTCCTCCACTCCCACCCCACTCCTCCCCACTTTCCCCCCCACTCCCCCCCCCCCCCCCCCCCACTTCCCCCCGCTTCCTTCCTCCCTTCCTTCTTTACTGGGCACTGGTTACAAACAGGTCTTGTAACAAGTTGGTCAACAGTCTCCACGTTTTGTGGAAGCCTTCCTCCAATCCTCTGCTGGCATATTTTATTTTCTCGAGCTTGCTAAATTCTGCCAGGTCAGACAGCAAATCTGCAGCCTTGGGTGGTGCTGCCAATCACCAGTCGAGGAGGAGTCTCCAGTGGGCGATCAGGGAGGCAAAGGCCAGGGCGTCCACCCCTCTCCCCATGAACAGCTCTGGCTGTTCTGATACCCCGAAAACCACCACCAGTGGGCAAGACTTCTCCCTCACGCCCACAACCCTGGACATCACCCCGAAACTGAACGTCCAGTACCTGACAAGTCTGGGGCAAGATCAGAACATGTGTGAGTGGTTGGCTGGGCGTCCCTTGCACCATTCACATTTCTCCCCCACCTCTGGGAAAAACCCGTTCTTTCTCATCCCGGTTAGGTGTGCCCTGTTGCATTAGGCTCAGCCCTGCGCGCATGGAGGTCCTGTGAAGTGCTTCAATCCAGAATCCTTCCTCTATCTCACTGCCTAGTTCTTCCTCCCATTTCTCCCTTGTCTCGTCCAGGGGTGAGCTTCCAATAATTTCTTCCAATAATTGTCCTTACATGTCTGCACAGTTCCCGTCTCCTAGCTCGCTCGCAGTCAGTAGTCTGTCCAGTAGTAGTAGTCTCAGCTACTTTTCTGCACAGAGAGCCTAACCAGTATCTCCTCCTTATCAATTTAAACCTTCCAAGTGTCGAAGCCACAATGAGTGATGAAGCCACAAACCTCCTTTGGAAAATTGTAAGAGCTCTCAGGGAGCAGCTACCCTGCTAGATTTCTCTGCCACCAGGGTGGCTGCAGGGAAAATCAACCTCACAGCATTTGGACAACACCAACCCATGTCTGTGCAAGGGCATTCAGCCTCTGATCTCCGGGTAAGCGTTCTCAAAGGCAGCCTTCAGGACGTGTGACAACGTAAAATCACCGAGCAGCAATTTATAGCCAAGTTCTACACACATGAGTACTGATGTGTTGGGTGCTCTGGATCCGAGAAACACATACAGGCCACCAACACTTAAAATAGTACAACACTATTTTATTAAACTATAAACTGCTGAACATACTATTACTGTGGGTTACACAATGTTAAAATTAACTAAAGACCTGTGCCTGTCCTAACCAGTCTGATCACTCAGCACATGGTGAGAATCTGTGCTGTAAACTATGAGCTCTTTTGCTTCTGAAAGGCTGCATCCCGAATGAGCGGGAAAAGTGATGCCCTCTGTCTTTATGGTGAGTGCGTTCTAACTGGTGATTGGCTACTGTGTTTGTGTATGCTGATTGGTCTTAGTGTATGTCCATCAGTGTGTGTATCTGCACCATGATATACTGGTGTATATAATGACAAGTACAGCGTCAACCGGGACCTTGGATTCATGTCACATTACATTCACCATCTGGCCTGGGTTTATGAAATCCTACCAACTGTCCTGGCTTGAGACAATTTACACCTCTTTAACCTGGGGTTACCCCTATCTCTGGATCTGTAAAGACAAAATTACCTGCAAATGCTCGCATTCAAAGCATCATCTTGCATCTTTGAATTTGTCTGTATATATGTTTCTGGAACATACCTCTTCATTCACCTGAGGAAGGAACAGTGCTCCGAAACAAACCTGTTGGACTTTAACCTGGTGCTTTTAGTGTTTGCATTCTGTTCAATATCCAGATACATCATGGGCGGGATTCTCTGCAAACCGGCGGGGCGGGCCACTCCGGCGTCAAGGTGTGGTGTTAACCAATTCGGCGCCGAATCCTCCGGACCTTTGGGGGCTAGGCCGGCGCCGGAGTGTTTGGCTCTGCACCAGCCTGCATGGAAGGGCCTCTGCCGGCCGGCGCGAGTTGGCACAAGCACGGGACGTCAGCTTGTGCTGGCGCCATCCCAATGCGCGCGCAGGGGAATTCATCTCAGCAACGTCCATGGCAGAGGTTGATAGCGGCCGGTGCTGAGGGAAAGAGTGCCCCACGGCACAGGCCCACCCACGGATCGGTAGGCCCTGATCGTGGGCCAGGCCACTGTGGGGGGCACCCCCCCGGGGCCAGATCCCCCCGCGCCACCCGAGGACTCTGCAGGCCGCCCGTGGAGCCAGGTCCCGCCGGTAAGGACCTGTTGTGATTTACGCCGGCGGGAACCGCCGAAAAGGGGCGGCCCCTCGGCCCATCGCGGGCCGGAGCATTGCCGGGGGACAGTCAACCGGCGCGCCGCGATTCTCTCCCCACCAAAACCCCAGCGCTGGAGAATTTGGCAGCCGGCGGGGGCGGCATTCACGTCGCCCACCAGCGATTCTCCAACCCAGCAGGGTGTCGGAGAATCCCGCCCCGTATTCTTATATTCTTTATGACTGAAAAAACATTTCTGAGCAGGGAATACTGTGTAAAGTAGTTCCTGCATTTGCCATTATTCAATCAGCCGCTTTAATAAAAGAAGCAAGGCTTGTACATAATACAAAGCGAAAATCAACAAAGAAAAACTTTTAATGCATTTAATTCCCTGAAGAATAATCTGCCACACAAAAACTTTGTGGAAATGCAAAACAGCAGGATATCAATAAAATATACTTTGATACATCATAAAGACCCTTTTATAATTAAATTTAATGGCCCAATAGAAACTGATTTTGTACAGATCAATCTTTCTTAAAAACAAACACCCTGGAATAGATTTTCTGAGAAAAATTATTTTCATCTCCTTGGAAACCTTGGAGAAACAGCATAAACATCCATTTCTCTGCAACTTTTACTGCTCTCCCAACAAAGCTGTGCTAGAAATCTGAGGATGTCTAGAATTTCTCTCCTCTTAAGTTTAACTTGTTTGTGAGAAGATTGTGTTTTGAAGACTAGATAGTATTCCAGAATATTCCTGGTCACATCAATATTGAAGAAAGCTAATGGGCTGGATTCCCCGTACCTGAGGCTAAGTGCCGGTGAACCCCTCACTGATTCACCCGTGCGCCATTTGCAATATTCGAAAAACTCCATAAAATTCCTCTGAATTGGCCAATTAATTGTCTTAACTACCTTCCTGCCATGTTCATGTGCTGTGTCCTCCGTCCATCAGGAATATCTGCAAACAATGTGACAACTTCAGGCTTTCAAGCCAACGTCTTTCTGCGCAATATTCCTCACTACCACCCATAGCTTCCAAGCTTTTGCCAAAGGGACTGGAAAATTACCAACGCTGAAATCACAATCGGCAATTGGGTGGAAAATCCATTTTGACGCCGAAATCAGGGGCGGCGCCTGTTTTTGGATGCTCCTCCTCCTCCAACACTGCATCATCGGTGAGTACACCACACATCATGGGGACAGCCTCAGGGTGTCGCCTGAAGATGCCCGCCCGATGCTTCGCCCCAAATGGGCCGCCTTCACGATGGCGTGGATCACTTGTGGTCTGAGGTTTCGTCAACCCCGCGTGGAGGCTGCAGACTGTGTCCAGCGCCGCCACAGTCCGGGGGGGTGAAGGGGAGCCCTTCCACTTGTCGGGGGGCGGGGGCTTTGGCGGGGGCTAGGGGGACTGGTGGGGAACGGACACAGCTGTCTCCAATACCCTCCACCATCCCAGAGACACTCACCTCGGTTGGGCACTTTTGCGAAGTGCTGCGATACAACAGGTGAATATAGGAATCCTCTAGGGGATGGACATTTGACAGGTGACCTGATGTCAGGTTGCTGTTCAGTCGGATTTTGGGCTTCTGGAGCAGACAGTACTATCGATCGTTGAGATGCAGTCACAGAGCCTGGGACTGCATGAGGCTGTGTTGCTCTGTTTGCATGCAACTGTAGGGATCCCGCGAAGTTCCAAATGTAGACCATGATGTCTGTCTTCATGTTCTCTTCTTCCTTCCGTGGTTTTCCTGTGGCTTCTGTTGTTCTGAATTTCCTGTGGACACAAACATAATACATAGAACATAGAACAGTACAGCACAGAACAGGCCCTTCGGCCCTCAATGTTGTGCCGAACAATGATCACCCTACTTTAAACCCACATAACCCGTATACCCGTAACCCAACAATCCCCCCATTAACCTTACACTATGGGCAATTTAGCATGGCCAATCCACCTAACCCGCACATCTTTGGACTGTGGGAGGAAACCGGAGCACCCGGAGGAAACCCACGCACACACGGGGAGGTCGTGCAGACTCCACACAGACAGTGACCCAGCCGGGAATCGAACCTGGGACCCTGGAGCTGTGAAGCATTGATGCTAACCACCATGCTACCGTGAGGCCTGTTATTATCTTATGTTATTAACAGGATAATACCTGTTACTATCCTGCTTAAGATCTCGTATGTCTGTCTGTCCTTTATTATCAATTACCCATTATAATTGGTCACCATATGTGACTCCCTCATTGTTTTTTAAACCAAATATTTTGGGACAAGACATCCGAGAAGAAAATGCTGTCACAGCACGAGCAGTCTCGCAGCCTGTGTGATCGATGCGGTGAGTGTACCATGCAAGTGTTTGAGGATATAAATAGCATATGGAGAGCAACCTAAGGGTCGCTGGAAAATAAACAAAGGAGTTTTGAACTAAACGTTCCGAATGGGGTGCGTATGGGCCACGGCGGGTAAGAATGGGTGGAATCCCCGGGTAGGACGATGACCAGTGCCGTATGTGCACTACCCGAGCGTAGCTGACCAGATGGGGGTCCTCAGGCAGGGCGGGGACCTAGTGGTTAGCACAACCGCCTCACGGCGCTGAGGTCCCAGGTTCGATCCCGGCTCTGGGTCACTGTCCGTGTGGAGTTTGCATATTCTCCCCGTGTCTGCGTGGGTTTCGCCCCCACAACCCAAAAATGTGCAGAGTAGGTGGATTGGCCATGCTAAATTGCCCCTTAATTGGAAAAAATAATTGGGTAATCTAAATTTATAAAAAAGAAAAAAAAATTTAAAAAAAAGAAAAAAAAAGAAAAAAAAAAGAAACATTTAAAGTAACAAACTAACACAACAAAATCGTGCAGGTTCCATCAGAAAGAAGGATACTGTAAATCACATTTGGCTTGGGGTGTAACTAGCATATGGAGTGTCCCTATTGCATTAACACTCTCCCTGTCGTAGTAATTTGAATCTTGAGTCATACTTTAAACGTACCTAGAGGCTTTGAATATAAGTTCACAAAAATTAAAAATATAAATCAGCTACCAGTAGATGCTCCATGAGAAAGATAATGATATGTGTCATAATCTTCCACCCATACAGCAGAGACCCATACAGGGACTTTGAAAATACATTTGATTCTAGCCGAGAGGAGCACTGGAATACTAGTGGATAAGCTCCAGTGAATTGTCTTTCCTTGAGTCCTGTTGTAATCTTTCATCCTTATCACAGTGTCCCATTTTCACATAAGAACACAAATAAAGGCACATTATGAAAAATGACTGTAGGTGTGGAGCTACCTTATTACTCACATTGACAAGCGGGCTACATTGATTTGACCCAGAGGAAACTAGACAGTAAAACCAGACATCAATCATTTCAACGAGAAGGATTTTTTAATGTTGTAGGACAAAAGAGATATTAAATATTCAGCAGCTCAAACAAGCTCCAATTTATTTCTCACGTGCACAGCCTATGGGAGCCGTGAAGGAAGGCATTCATCTGGTAAATTGAGGAGGTCAATAAACAAATACAGACTTGGGCATGAGTGGACTTCTACATGTAGATTAATTTGTTCTTAATCTAGGACAAAGGTTCGGCACAACATCGTGGGCCGAAGGGCCTGTTCTGTGCTGTATTTTTTCTATGTGCTATATTAAAATCAAAACCTGAATTTCTGGGGGTGGGAGTGGTTTCCGCCCCTGTTTCCGGTGGGTGGGATAGCCAGAGGGAACTGATAATCCAACTGGATTATCAAAATTATATTATGACAGCGGGTTTTCCCGTAGAAATAGACCCCACTCCCTCACCAATGATATCAGGATAGGTCGAGAACCCGATTGCCATATGTTTAAATGTCATTAATTGGCCTCCCCCACTGTATTGTCCCCCCCCCCCCCCCCCATGTAAGGATTTACACCCCCCTCCACTGCAGGCTTGACATCATGTTGATGGGGTTTACAATAGGTCTTGACAATCAGGGGCCTGGCAAATGGTCCTCGCTGTGGGTGCACAGATAAGTACAGCCTCCGGGGTGGTGGTGGTGGGGGGGAGCGGGGGGGGGGGGGGGGGGGTATGCCCGGGCAGTACCCTGGCACTGTCAGAATAGTGAGTGGCTTGGAGGGGAACCTCTAATTACAATAAATGTTCAGCATTTACTGATTTCCTACTTCGTAAAGTCATTTATGGCACAGGAATGAGGCCAATGACCCATCGAATCCATGCCGGATCTCTGCCGAGAAAGTTAGTCAGTCCCACTCCCCGGTTAATTTATCTATTTCAAGTGCCCATTCAGTTTGCTTTTGAAATCATTAATCATCTCAATTTCCAGCACCCTTGTAGGCAGTGAGTTCCAGATAGTGAAAAGAGATTTAATATGTGTGCTCCTTTGGAGAGATTAGGTGGAGATAAACATTGGATAAACTGGCTATTTGAGTTGGAGAAATGGATGTCTCCCTGTCTGGCGACAGACTGAAATATAACCGGCTGACTTAATTCCAGCATGTAATGTTCATCATTGTTTTTCAGACAGTACATAAATACATATGCACAAGGGTCTCTAAGTGCTGTTTGAGACATACAGTGTGAACATAGGAGTTTGGTGAGTGACAAAGCTCAGTGAAGAGGAGGCTGTTTTAGCTCTGGGGCCGGTTTAGCTTCTGGGGGCTGGTTTAGCTCAGTTGATTGGACAGCTGGTTCGTGTTGCAGAGGAAGGCCAGCAGTGTGGGTTCAATCCCCACACTGGCTGAGGTTAGCCAAGAAGGCCCCACCTTCTCAACCCTGCTTTTCGCCTGAGGTGTGGTAATCTTCAGGTTAAATCACCACCAGTCTCAAAAGGGAAGCAGCCTATGGTCACCTGAACTTATGGTGACTTTACTTACTTTCTATCCTCCAGAGAGTGAGAATGGGAAGTTAATAATAGATAAAAAGGAAATGGCAGATAAAATGAACAAAATGGAGTGGCACAGTGCCACACAGCTTCAGAGATCTGGATTCAATTTTGGCCTCGAGTGACTATCTGTGTGGGGTTTGCGCTATCTCCCCGTGTGTGCGTGGGTTTCATTAATCATCTCAATTTCCAGCACCCTTGTAGGCAGTGAGTTCCAGATAGTGAAAAGAGATTTAATATGTGTGCTCCTTTGGAGAGATTAGGTGGAGATAAACATTGGATGATCTAGAGCGTCTCTGGTGGGAGTCTCTCTAATTAGAGAGTCTCTGGTGGGAGTCTCTCTAACTGGGGGGTCTCTGGTGGGTGTATCTCGAACCGGGGGGTCTCTGCTAAGGTATTGTGGGGGTAGAGTCAGGTTATGCTTGCACTGTGAGGGTGTGACCCAGAAGATCCTAGGGGATGCAGAATTACATTGTGGGGGGGGAGGGGTCAGCCACTGTGGGTTGCTATCAGGCTGCTTGCTCAAAATGGTGGCCTAATTGCAGGATTCCCTAGGGAAACCCTCGCAATCCTCGCTATGCATAAATTTGCATGGCTAAGGATTCAGATACGCTTCCTGATTTGAGCTTCCTGATGTGAGGGGCTCGCAACGGTGCCACGTGGAACACCCATGGATCGCGTAGGGAACGTCTGGAGAATCGGCGGGTGGAGAATAACCGCGCATACCTAGCCCCTACTGGTCGCGCCAGGAAACATGGTGTCTGCCTTCCTGGACCATGTACCCGCCCACCCCGACCCCACAGCCCACCCCCTGGCCACCCCGCACCTCTCCCCACAGCCAGAGCAGAAGCCCCCTGGCTAGCAGTACGGATCCCGGCTGGGTGCGGCAGCGCTGAACACTGTCCACAGCAGGCATGCCGGGTTCCCGACCACTGGGATCACACAGGGCCCGTGCCGTCGGGTACTCGGTCCATCAGGGGCGGGGCATCGCGGGTAGGCTGGGTGATGATGCACCAACGGCCTTGCGACTGCACGCGGCGCGCGTCCCGATGATGACAATTTGGAGGGGGCGGAGCATCGGCAACCGGCATCAAACCGGCACTTGCCCCGATTCCGCTGTCGAAAGCCGTTCTCCGCCCAATCGACGATCCCGATTTTGCCGTCAGGCTATGGAGAATCCCGCCCATAGTCTCCCAAACAAAGAATCCTGCCTATTATGTTGCATCAGGGAGAGGGGAAAGTTACCTGGGCACTTTGTTCCAGAAGGCTATCACACACCTTAGGGCGGCATGGTAGCACAGTGGTTAGCACTGTGGCTTCACAGCTCTAATTTGTGACTTTCATCTCTCACAGATATTTCAAGTATCCCTCAAGTGGATGTATCGTCACAGGACATTGCCATATATGTACTGTCCACCAGAGTTTAGTGTGAAAGCCAAGAAAGTTTGTTGGGTTGATACATTGGGCAGGATTCTCCATTACCCGATGTCGATAACACAATCGGCAATTGGACGGAGAATCGACTCCGACGCCCAAATCGGGGACGCCGCTGGTTTGACGCCGGTCAACCATGCTCCGCCCCCTCGGAAATGGCGTAATGGTGACACGTGTCATGTGCCATTGCAACAGCGTCGTTGTCGGCAGGCCCTCCCACAATGCTCTGCCCCCGATGGGCCGGATTCCTGATGGCGCAGTTCAGGGGAACCCACCGTGACGGCTGCGGACTGTGTCCAGCGGCGCCACACTCGGCCGGGATCTGTGCCACTGGCCAGGGGGGCTTCCGCGAGGGGGAGAGGGCTAGTGGGGGGTAGCCAGGGGTTAGTCTGTGGGGTCACGGATAGTGGGTCGGGTCCGTGCACGGTTGGCGCCATGTTGTATGGTGCGAGTGCTGCAGGTCATCGCCATGCGCAAGCGTGGCCAGGGATCCTGCTGTTTTCAGAGTGGGAGCCAGGAGTTTCACCCGGCGCCACCGTTAGCCCCTCACCGGTCCCGGAATCGGATACTGGGATAGCACAGTAATATGGTGCTGAAGTAGATCAGCCATCTTGCTGAATGGTGGAATGGGCTTGAAGGGATATCCTGCTTCTGGAAAGCATGATCCCGTCACTGGTGGTGATGCGAACACAGAGCCAGGATTTACAGGACGGGATGTTAGCAACTTTCCAGCACCTGCAGATGCAGCAGGAGGAGTCCAAACAACTTCATGTCCAAGAGATCGTGCCAACAATGTGTGGTACCCAGGCCAACACTGAACAGTGAATGATCCATCACCGCTCACCATCCTCAAAACCGCACCTCCCCCCCCCCCCCCCCCCCCAATAATGCCCACCCCTCACCCTCCAGAGGATATATGGGCCGAATAGATGGAATGGCCAGCATGCATGCAGGGATGACCCGGGCGGACAATGGAATGCGATCCTGAAGGCAGGAGCCAGACTTTGTCAAACGATGAGGGGCACCAGAGCTCATCTCTCAGAGGACGGTCATCGTCCTCCTTCCCATGGACATGGCCCGCTGAGACTGCAAACCCAGAGCTACACCCTGTAGTGATGCGCGTGGGAATCTTGGAGGGGGGTGGGTGAGCTAAGGGGGAGGATGGGATGAGAGGAGGAGGGACAGGGAATGATGTGTGTGGCTATTGGGGAGGAGCCGTGTGGAGAGTAGGGACAGGTAAGCTGATTTGGCAGTAGACAGGCCCCCTAGTGAGCGAACCTGGACAAGGTGCCACACAAAAGATTGCTGTATAAGATAATGATACATGGCATTTAGGGTAAAATAGTAGCGTGGATAGAGGATTGGT
Organism: Scyliorhinus canicula; assembly: GCF_902713615.1. Classification (NCBI taxonomy): domain Eukaryota; kingdom Metazoa; phylum Chordata; class Chondrichthyes; order Carcharhiniformes; family Scyliorhinidae; genus Scyliorhinus; species Scyliorhinus canicula. Next base: position 170,437,407 of record NC_052146.1, read on the forward strand.
TAATTAATAGAAAGCAAAGAGTGGGGATTAATGGGTGTTTCTCTGGTTGGCAATCAGTAGCTAGTGGTGTCCCTCAGGGATCAGTGTTAGGCCCACAATTTACATCGATGATTTGGAGTTGGGGACAAAGTGCAATGTGTCCAAGTTTGCAGATGACACTAAGATGAGTGGTAAAGCGAAAAGTGCAGAGGATACTGGAAGTCTGCAGAGGGATTTGGGTAGTTTAAGTGAATGGGCTAGGGTCTGGCAGATGGAATACAATGTTGACAAATGTGAAGTTATCCATTTTGGTAGGAATAACAGCAAACGTGATTATTATTTAAATGATAAAATATTAAAACATGCTGCTGTGAAAGCAGAACTAGGGGGCATAGCCTCAAAATAAGGGGAAGTAGATTTAGGACTGAGTTTAGGAGGAACCTCTTCACCCAAAGGGTTGTGAATCTATGGAATTCCTTGCCCAGTGAAGCAGTTGAGTCTCCTTCATTACATGTTTTTAAGGTAAAGGTAGATAGTTTTTTGAAGAATAAAAGGATTAAGGGTTATGGTGTTCGGGCTGGAAAGTGGAGCTTAGTCCACAAAAGATCAGCCATGATCTCATTGAATGGTGGAGCAGGCTCGAGGGGCCAGATGGCCTACTCCTGCTCCTAGTTCTTATGTTCTTATGTTCTTATGATTAGGTTGCTCTGTGTGCGGCGATCCGAGAGCACACATTGGGTGGCCTCCTGTGCTTGCTCAGGTCCCAGTCCCTGGTCATCCTGGCCATACCCTCCTTGTCAGCTGAAGCCTGGCGCTCTTCCAACACTTCCCTACTCTGCTGTGTGATGTTTCGCAGGATGCAGAAGCCACCACGATGTTGGAGACACTCCTGGGGCTGTAGTGGAGAGCCCGACCAGAGTGGTCCAGGCATCTGAAATTTCCAGAATCTTTGGCCTCTTGTCTGCCCAATAGGTTAGAGCCACCAATTTGTAAGTTGAACGCTGTTGCCTTCTTTACTTTGGAGTGAGTGAACCAGAAGCTGTTTCTTATATCGACCAAATGACCACAAACCAGTATGTTAGCTCAAAAACAGTTTATTAATAGCACAAGACTTGTATCTCTATGCAATAATACACGCGGCTCCGTACTAAACTGCACCTAACAACTAAGATGACCTTTACTTAACATCGAGTGACCGGCACGGTGCAAGATAAGGCCTTTATCTGCGTCCATGTGGTCGGTTGGAAGTTGTTGGGATCGTCTCAGCAGGTCTCGTCTTTCAGGACTGGTCAGGGGTCCTTGAACTTGGTTGTTCTGCTGCACTTGGTCGCCCACAGGCCGTTCCCAAAAGAGATCGATCTCCTGTGCGCAGGGCATTTTATCCTTCATCTCTTTTGTGTCCTTTAGGGCAGTCCTTACTCCAGGTCCGATGGATCGATAGGGTTTTCGATCACCCTCATCGATCTCAGCCAATTAGGGGGTGGGTACCTCGATAGCTGGGCGGGTGATGCGCTAACAATTGCACACAGAAACACGAATTGGTACAAAAGAGGCTTTATTACCGTAAGATATTATTCCCTCAAGTGGAGCTGTAAAATGGCAAATCAGGAGACCTCATGGATATTTATACTACTCCCTGTGGGCGGAGATAGCCGGCAGGGGCTTACCGGCAAACTATGCAGGGGCTTACCGACAAACCTGTAATAGCAGGTACTATTGTACATCCCCTAATAGAGGCACACACATATATATACAGTGGTATTACCACAGCGGGTCCTAGCTATCATTGTCCCAGGCACGTAGGCCTTTCCAAATAAGGGGAGGGGGGGGGGGGTGGCGCTGATTAGTCTGCTCCTGTTGTAACTCCTTGGTTCAAACTTTATTGTCCTGGGGGAAATGGTAATCGACACTTAATGAATATAAGTTTCAGCCGAGTCTGGTTTCTTTGGCCTGGTTTCACAGAGGCTGTGTACCTGTCTGTGTCCCAAATTGACCACAATTCCCATGGTCCTTTGCAGGTGGCTATTTTACATGGCTGCAATGTTAACTGTTTATTTATGACAGAAACAAAGCTGAAATATGCAATAATTATGATGGAGTAATGGCCAGCTAATCAACTACTCCTCCCCGCCCTCCCTGGCTTTTACTGTCCCGGCCCTCTACCTAAACACACGCAAGACAGACAGATACAGAGGCAGGGAAACGGGTGAAACAAAAGAAGGGGATTAATATAAAATGAAAGATGAGTGTCTTTGCTTCTGATGTTGAAGTTGTTGTAGCAGACTGTCTTCCCAGAATGTGGAATGATTGAAGCCATCGGTGGACTGCTAGTGGAGATCCTCTGGCAAAAACATTCAGTCAGTACTCCCATGGCGCATGATTTCCTCTGGGGAGTCACTTTAACTTATATTAAGTTACTCACTCAAAGGTTCCACTTCAGGTGTGTTTAACGCTTAAGACTTTCTTTGTCTCCCCTCAAACTCAGTTCTCAGCCTTGGTTTCCAGTCTCGCCAGAATGCCTTCCAGCTTCTCTGAGGAAAAAACAGAGTCTCCAACTGTTTAACCTTTCAGAGAGGTTTAAAACATCAGAGAGAGACTCAGAGAAACAGCCTCCTGCTTCGATCTCAGAAACAAAACTAAAACTGGAAACACAGTCTCACAGAGGAAGGAACATTCCAGAGAAAACTACAACCAATCAACTGGGGCCATCGACAATTGAAAACAGTCCATTGGTCAACAGCCAAGTGCATCAAGGTGTGTCAGAACTGATTCCTCTGGAATCTGCTGATCTGAAACGTACACAGCTCATTGCAACATGCCTTGCCTTAGGTCATAGGTCAATCCTCAGTTTACCAGCCATTCAAATTAAAGGCGAAGTCCAACTTAAAGGCATATGCACATTAATTGTCCATGTACAAAATCTGAAATAGCCTAAAGAATAACAGAAATTAAAAGGAGAAAAACCTCAGCGGGATTCTCCGACCAACTCTCTCTCCAGAAAGCCTGCTGTGACTGCTATCTCTCTCCAGAAGGCCTGTGAGTGCTGTATTTCTGAAATTACAGAGGCCTGAATACAATCCACAAACTGAAAGCAAAGTTTGGAGGGAAATAAGGCGCTTCCCCAGAACAAATGTGAGTACTGCATTTCTAACCTACAGAGAACCCGAATTAATTCATCTATGGGAAAAAATCATTCTTGGATACAAACAGAGACTTTAAATTACAAGCTTGCCGTGAAGAAAGGTGTGATCAAATCCATCATCTGAAACAAAGACACTTTTTCCTTTCACTTATGATTTTTATTCCTCTCCACCCCTCTGTGTTTCTCTGCCTTGTGTGTGTGTGTGAGTGGGGGTAGAGGGAGGGGCAAGTTAAAGTGTGGAATTAGGTATTAATTCATAGTTAACCAGTTGTATTTGCTGCATATTTCATTATAGTTCTTGTTATAAATAAAATGTAATTGTGCTTACATTTACAAACCTGGTGACTGTAATTATTGGGCAGCCAAGGGCCAAAGATTTGGGGTATTTTTATAAGAATTATTGGTTAATTCACTTGTGTTGTGACTCCAGGGCACGTGGGCTGGAATTGACCACGCACTTGCCAGGGTAGGGTAACACAGTCAATCGATTTGACATCATCTAATTGGACCTCAGCAAGGATTTTGATAAGGTCCCACATGGGAGATTGAGAATGAAGGTAAGAGCCCATGGGCTCCAAGGAAACTTGGGAAATTGGATCTAGAATTGGCTGAGTGGCAGGAAGCAGAGGGTGATGGTCTACAGGGTTTTTCTGAGTGGGAGCCTGTGTCCAGTGGGGTCCCGCAGGGATCAGTGTTGGGGCCCTAGCTGTTTAGTTTATATCAATGATTTAGATATGAATGTAGGTGGGTTGATCAGTAAATTTGTGGATAATACGAAAATTGGTGGGACGGTAAATAGTGAGGAGAATAGCCTTCGATTACAGGAGGATATAGACAGGCTGATAAGCGGCAAATGGATAAGTGTGAGATGATGCACTTGGGCAGGACAAACAAGCCAAGGGAATACATGATAAATAGCAGAACCCTGGGAAGTGCTGAGGATCAGAGGGACCTTGATGTGCATGTACATTGGTCCCTTAAGATAGCAAGGCAGGTGGTTAATAAAGTTGTTAAGAAAACATATATTTGTCTTTATTAGCTGAGGCATTGAGTTTAAGAGCAGGGAGGTTATACTGGAACTGTATTAAACTTTCTTCGGCCACAGCTAGATTATTGTGTTTTATTCTGGAATCCACAATAGAGGAAGGATATAAGAACTAGGAGCAGGAGTAGGCCATCTGGCCCCTTGAGCCTGCTCCGCCATTCAATGAGATCATGGCTGATCTTTTGTGGACTCAGCTCCACTTTCCGGCCCGAACACCATAACCCTTAATCCCTTTATTCTTCAAAAAACGATCTATCTTTACCTTAAAAACATTTAATGAAGGAGCCTCAACTGCTTCACTGGGCAAGGAATTCCATAGATTCACAACCCTTTGGGTGAAGAAGTTCCTCCTAAACTCAGTCCTAAATCTAACTCCCCTTATTTTGAGGCTATGTCCCCTAGTTCTGCTTTCACCCACCAGTGGAAACAACCTGCCCGCATCTATCCTATCTATTCCCTTCATAATTTTAAATATTTCTATAAGATCCCCCCTCATCCTTCTAAATTCCAATGAGTACAGTCCCAGTCTACTCAACCTCTCCTCATAATCCAACCCCTTCAGCTCTGGGATTAACCTAGTGAATCTCCTCTGCACACCCTCCAGTGCCAGTACGTCCTTTCTCAAGTAAGGAGACCAAAACTGAACACAATACTCCAGGTGTGGCCGCACTAACACCTTATACAATTGCAACATAACCTCCCTAGTTTTAAACTCCATCCCTCTAGCAATGAAGGACAAAATTCCATTTGCCTTCTTAATCATCTGTTGCAGCTGTAAACCAACCTTCTGTGACTCATGCACTAGCACACCCAAGTCTCTCTGCACAGCGGCATGCTTTAATATTTTATCGTTTAAATAATAATCCCGTTTGCTGTTATTCCTACCAAAATGGATAACCTCACATTTGTCAACATTGTATTCCATCTGCCAGACCAGAGCCCATTCACTTAACCTATCCAAATCCCTCTGCAGACTTCCCGTATCCTCTGCACTTTTCGCTTTCCCACTCATCTTAGTGTCATCTGCAAACTTGGACACATTTCCCTTGGTCCCCAACTCCAAATCATCTATGTAAATTGTGAACAATTGTGGGCCCAACACGGATCCCTGAGCGACACCACCAGCTACTGATTGCCAACCAGAGAAACACCCATTAATCCCCACTCTTTGCTTTCTATTAATTAACCAATCCTCTATCCATGCTACTACTTTACCCTTAATGCCATGCATCTTTATCTTATGCAGCAACCTTTTGTGTGGCACCTTGTCAAAGGCTTTCTGGAAATCCAGATATACCACATCCATCGGCTCCCCATTATCTACTGCACTGGTAATGTCCTCAAAAAATTCCACTAAATTAGTTAGGCATGACCTGCCCTTTATGAACCCATGCTGTGTCTGCCCAATGGGACAATTTCTATCCAGATGCCTCGCTATTTCTTCCTTGATGATAGATTCCAGCATCTTCCCTTCTACCGAAGTTAAGCTCACTGGCCTATAATTTCCTGCTTTCTGCCTACCTCCTTTTTTAAACAGTGGTGTCACGTTTGCTAATTTCCAATCCACCGGGACCACCCCAGAATTTCGGTAAATTATCACTAGTGCATCTGCAATTTCCCTAGCCATCTCTTTTAGCACTCTGGGATGCATTCCATCAGGGCCAGGAGACTTGTCTACCTTTAGCCCCATTAGCTTGCCCATCACTAACTACTTAGTGATAACAATCCTCTCAAGGTCCTCACCTGTCATAGCCTCATTTCTATCAGTCGCTGGCATGTTATTTGTGTCTTCCACTGTGAAGACCGACCCAAAAAACCTGTTCAGTTCCTCAGCCATTTCCTCATTTCCCATTATTAAAACTCCCTTCTCATCCTCTAAAGGACCAATATTTACCTTAGCCACTCTTTTTTGTTTTATATATTTGTAAAAACTTTTACTGTCTGTTTTTATATTCTGAGCAAGTTTACTCTCATACTCTATCTTACTCTTCTTTATAGCTTTTTTAGTAGTTTTCTGTTTCCCCCTAAAGATTTCCCAGTTCTCTAATCTCCCAGCAATCTTTGCCACTTTATATGCTTTTCCTTCAATTTGATACTCTCCCTTATTTCCTTAGATATCCACGGTCGATTTTCCCTCTTTCTTCCGTCCTTCCTTTTTGTTGGTATAAACCTTTGCTGAGCACTGTGAAAAATCGCTTGGAAGGTTCTCCACTGCTCCTCAACTGTTCCACCATAAAGTCTTTGCTCCCAGTCTACCTTAGCTAGTTCTTCTCTCATCCCCTTGTAATCTCCTTTGTTTAAACACAAAACACTAGTATTTGATTTTACTTTCTCACCCTCCATCTGTATTTTAAATTCCACCATATTGTGATCGCTCCTTCCGAGAGGATCCCTAACTATGAGATCATGAATCAATCCTGTCTCATTACACAGGACAAGATCTAGGACCGCTTGTTCCCTCGTAGGTTCCATTACATACTGTTCTAGGAAACTATCGCGGATACATTCTATAAACTCCTCCTCAAGGTTGCCTTGACCGACCTGGTTAAACCAATCGACATGTAGATTAAAATCCCCCATGATAACTGCTGTACCATTTCTACATGCATCAGTTATTTCTTTGTTTATTGCCTGCCCCACCATAACGTTACTATTTGGTGGCCGATAGACTACTCCTATCAGTGACTTTTTCGCCTTACTATTCCTGATTTCCACCCAAATGGATTCAACCTTATCCTCCATAACTCCGATGTCGTCCCTTACTATTACCCGGATGTCATCCTTAAATAACAGAGCAACACCACCTCCCTTACCATCCACTCTGTCCTTCCGAATAGTTTGATACCCTCGGATATTTAACTCCCAGTCGTGACCATCCTTTAACCATGTTTCAGTAATGGCCACTAAATCATAGTCATTTACGATGATTTGTGCCATCAACTCTAACCCTAACCCTAACCCTAACCGATAAAATATTAAAGCATGCCGCTGTTCAGAGACACTTGGGTGTGCTAGTGCATGAGTCACAGAAGGTTGGTTTACAAGTGCAATAGGTGATTAAGAATGCAAATGGAATTTTGTCCTTCATTGCTAGAGGGATGGAGTTTAAGACTAGGGAGGTTATGTTGCAATTGTATAAGGTGTTAGTGCAGCGTCACCTGGAGTATTGTGTTCAGTTTTGGTCTCCTTACTTGAGAAAGGACGTACTGGCGCTGGAGGGTGTGCCGAGGAGATTCACTAGGTTAATCCCAGAGCTGAAGGGGTTGGATTATGAGGAGAGGTTGAGTAGACTGGGACTGTACTCATTGGAATTTAGAAGGATGAGGGGGGATCTTATAGAAACATTTAAAATTATGAAGGGAATAGATAGGATAGATGCGGGCAGGTTGTTTCCACTGGCGGGTGACAGCAGAACTAGGGGACATAGCCTCAAAATAAGGGGAAGTAGATTTAGGACTGAGTTTAGGAGGAACTTCTTCACCCAAAGGGTTGTGAATCTCTGGAATTCCTTGCCCAGTGAAGCAGTTGAGGCTCCTTCATTAAATGTTTTTAAGGTAAAGATAGATAGTTTTTTGAAGAATAAAGGGATTAAGGGTTATGGCGTTCGGGCCGGAAAGTGGAGCTGAGTCCACAAAAGATCAGCCATGATCTCATTGAATGGCGAAGCAGGCTCGAGGGGCCAGATGGCCTACTCCTGCTCCTAGTTCTTATGTTCTTATGTTCTTATGTTCTAACTCATTTACTTTATTCCGAATACTACGAGCATTCAGGTAAAGTACACTTATGTTGGTTTTTTACCTCTGTTTTGAATCTTAACATCTCCAGTTTTATTCCTTTTGTTATTACTGGGCCTATTTACTGAGCTCCCCTCAGTCACTGTACCTTGTACTGTCGCCCTTTTAGATTTTTGACTATGTCTTCTCTGCCTTGCACTTTTCCCCTTACTTCCTTTTGCTTCTGTCCCTGTTTTACTACCTTCCAACTTCCTGCATCGGTTCCCATCCCCCTGCCACATTAGTTTAAACCCTGCCCAACAGCTCTAGAAAACCCCCCCCCCCTAGGATATCGGTTCCAGTCCTGCCCAGGTGCAGACCGTCCGGTTTGTACTGGTCCCACCTCCCCCAGAACCGGTCCCAATGCCCCAGGAATTTGAATCCCTCCCTCTTGCACCATCTCTCGAGCCACGCATTCATCCTATCTATCCTGACATTCCTACTCTGACTAGCTCGTGGCACTGGTAGCAATCCTGAGATTACTACCTTTGAGGTCCTACCTTTTTAGTTTAACTCCTAACTCCCTGAATTCCGCTTGTAGGACCTCATTCCGTTTTTTACCTATATCGTTGGTGCCTATGTGCACCACGACAGCTGGCTGTTCACCCTCCCCCCCCCCAGAATGTCCTGCAGCTGCTCCGAGACATCCTTGACCCTTGCACCAGGGAGGCAACATACCATCCTTGAGTCTCTATTGCGTCCACAGAACCGCCTGTCTATTCCCCTTACAATCGAGTCCCCTATCACTATAGCCCTGCCATTTTTCTTCCTGCCCTGCTGTGCAGCAGAGCCAGCCACGGTGCCATGAACCTGGCCTCTGCTGCCTTCCCCTGGTGAGCCATCTCCCTCAACAGTATCCAAAGCGGTATATCTGTTTTGCAGGGAGATGACCGCAGGGGACACCTGCACTTCCTTCCTACTCTTGCTCTTTCTTTTGGTCACCCATTTTCTATCTCCCTCATTAATTTTAACCTGCGGTGTGACCAACTCGCTAAACGTGCTATCCATGACCTCCTCAGCATCGCGGATGCTCCAAAGTGAGTCCATCCGCAGCTCCAGAGCCGTCAAGCGGTCTAACAGGAGCTGCAACTGAACACACTTCTTGTACGTGAAGGAGCCAGGGACAGTGTACGTGTCCCTGAGCTCCCAAATCGCACACGAGGAGCATGACACGGGTCTGGTATCTCCTGCCATGCCTTAAACCTTAGGTAAACGTATACAACAACAATTTCAAAATAAAAATAAATAAATTAGACAATTAAAAGAAAAACTACTTACCAGTCACTTACCAGGGTTAAAAAGCACCTCCTCACACTCTGCACCGAATTACCCCACTGCATCAAATTACCAAGTTGCAATCCCACTCTGGATGAGTCTCACTCAGGATGCGTGTCCTTGAAAAGTGCTAGCTTACTGAGTGCACTCTCTATCTGTCTTTTATGCAGACCTCAGCTAATTGATGACTCAAAAAATACCTAAACTTCAAAGAGAAGAATACAATGTGCCCCTAAACAGGCCTCAGATATGATAGCACTGGAAAAGGATGCAGGGGAGATTTAACAGTATGTTGCCTCGCTGGAGAGTTTTAGTGATGAAGATAGACTGGATAGACTGGGGTTGGTTTCCTCAGTGAGAGGAGACTGAGGAGGGACATGATTGAGATGTATGAAATTATGAGGGACATAGATTGGGTAGACAAGAAGAAACTTTTCCCTTTCAAGTCTGAAGGAATGAAACTCCACATGTGTTTGTTAATTTTCAGTGCCGAGATGGTGGTTTGGCAGTAATTAAGATTTACCCCATTGTTAAAAAGGCATTGGCACTGGACAAGCCCTAACTTTTTCTGGGAAGTTAGTTCTTACCTTGGAGATAAGTACAGGAATTTCACACCTTTTGAATAATTGAGTAGCGTGGCTGATAGTGTATCAGCACAGCACAGCTTTTGGAGGAGCAGGGTATCTTGTTCAGCAACTTTGGGGTTTCTATGTTTTGAGTGCGATCGTGGTCAGAGGTTTCTGTCTGGTTTCTATGTGAATAAACAGTAAATGCTGCTTGCCTCTGTTATTCCTACTGTGAAATCTGGCATAATGTACTGAACTATAGATAATCCACTTTTCCGCAATGTTTTTCAGCAAAATTATTGTGGACTGATACAAAGTACTCATTAAGGATTTCACCCACTTCCTGTGGTTTCACGCATGTTTGCTCTTCTACTGCCACTCTCCTTCCTACTTTCACTGTACTCCTCATAGGCTTCAGCAGTTTTTAGATGTCGAGAACTATCGTCTGCTTCATTTTTCCTTTTGACTAAGCTTTTTTATAAATGTTTTTTATTCAGTTTTCATGTTTTATATTGAACAAATTACAAATTGTTAGAGAGAGAGAAAAAAAAACACGCAAAAATTAACATATATATTTACAGGTAAGCATCTTCGTAATAATAACTGTGGCCTCCCCCCTTTAGCCGGCATACATATTTTACATTCCCCAATATGGCCGAGGCACATGTTTATTGGCATTTATTTACAGTTTGGTTTTGGGCCTTAGCTAGCCATCAAACCCCCATAACGAACCCGTAGCCCCCCCCCCCCCCCCCCCCACAACCTTCCCCCGATTCCCATCCATTTTCCCCTGATTCTTGGCCACCCGACTATTCTTCCTCTTGTTCGTTGGCCACAAACAGGTCCCGGAACAATTGCATGAATGGCTCCCACGTTCTGTGGAAGCCGTCGTCCGACCCTCGGATGGCGAATTTGATTTTCTCCATTTGGAGAGATTCTGAGAGGTCGGACAGCCAGTCTGCAGCTCTGGGCGATGCTGCTGACCGCCAGCCAAACAGGATTCTACGGCGGGCGATCAGGGAGGCAAAGGCAAGGACGTCCGCCCTCCTCCCCAGGAATAGATCTGGCTGGTCTGAAACCCCGAAGACCGCCACTATCGGGCATGGCTCCACCCTCACCCCCACCACTTTGGACATAGCCTCGAAGAAGGCTGTCCAGTACTCCACAAGTCTGGGGCAAGACCAGAACATGTGGGCATGGTTGGCCGGGCCTCTTTGGCACCGCTCACATCTGTCATCCACCTCCGGGAAGAACCTGCTCATACGATTTCTTGTTAAGTGGACTCTATGTACCACTTTTAGTTGCGTCAGGCTGAGCCTTGCGCACGTGGAGGTGGAGTTGACCCTATGTAGTGCTTCGCTCCAGAGTTCCCACCCTATCTCCATCCCCAGGTCGTCCTCCCATTTCCTTCTTGTTGCGTCCAGTACGGTGTCGTCCCTTTCTACCAGTCGGTCATACATGTCGCTACAGTTCCCTTTCTCTAGGATACTTGCGTCCAGTAGGTCTTCCAGTAGTGTCTGTCGTGGCGGTTATGGGTACGTCCTTGTCTCCTTTCGTAGGATGTTTTTGAGCTGGAGGTACCGCAGCTCGTTCCCCCCAGCTAGCCGAAATTTCTCTGTCAGTTCGTCCAGTGTTGCGATCCTTTCGTCCGTGTATAGGTCTCCTTTTGACTAAGCTGATAATTTCCCTGCTCACCATGGTTCCCGAATCCTGCTATTTTTATTCTTCATTTTTGCGGGAACAAGCCTGCCCTGCACTTCAATCAGTTGGCCTTTAAAAGCCTCCCACACGTCAATCGTGGATTTGCCCTCAAATAGCTGCTCCCAATCCATATTCCTCAGTTCCGATCTAATTTGGGTGTAATTGGCCCTTGCCCAATTAAGCACCCTCACCCACGTGCCACTCTTGTCCTTATCTATGACTACCCAAAATGACTTCCATAATTATGGAATTATGGTCGCTAAGCCCAAAATGCTCCCCCACTGAAACATCAATCACCTGGCCTGGCGCGTTCCCCAATACCAAGTCTCGGTGTGGCCCCCTCCCTGGTTGGATTGCCAACATACTGTATCAAAAAGCCCTCCTGGAAGCATCTAACAAATTGTTCTCCATCTGAGCCCCTGGCTGTAAGGGACTCGGAGTCAAGATGGGGGAAGTTAAAGTCACCCATCACAACTACCCTGCTTTTTTTCACACCTTTTAGTATCTGACTGCACAATTGCTCCTCTGTCTCCTGCGGGCTGTTGGGAGGTCTATAGTACACTCCCTACATGTGATTTCAGCCTTCTTATTCCTGAGCTTCACCCATAATGCCTTATGCAAGATCCTTCCAATGTGACCTCCTCAACACAGCTGTGATCTGCTCCCTAATCAGCAATGCAACACCCCCACCTCTTTCTTTCCCCTTCTAAAACAAGGTTACATCCTATAATGGTGGCATTGACTCCAGAAAAAAAGGTATTCATCCTGTGGTGGTTGCAATAGGCTTCTTGAGCAACTCAGCAATTGGGACCAACCACTGAATGCTTAACTTAATTGGACAATGGTATTCTGCTTGCCAGAGTCATTGCATGTCAGATTTAAAAGGGTGCACATTTTATTGATAAAGAAATCTGCTTTGAAAAGATGGTATGCAAAGATTAGGGTAGCACGGTAGCATGGTGGTTAGCATAAATGCTTCACAGCTCCAGGGTCCCAGGTTCGATTCCCGGCTGGGTCACTGTCTGTGCGGAGTCTGCACGTCCTCCCCGTGTGTGCGTGGGTTTCCTCCGGGTGCTCCGGTTTCCTCCCACAGTCCAAAGATGTGCGGGTTAGGTGGATTGGCCAGGCTAAATTGCCCTTAGTGTCCTAAAAATAAGGTTGTTGGGTTACTGGTATAGGGTGGATACGTGGGCTTGAGTAGGGTGATCATTGCTCGGCACAACATCGAGGGCCGAAGGGCCTGTTCTGTGCTGTACTGTTCTATAGTGGTTAGCAGAGTTGCTTCACAGCTCCAGGGTCCCAGGTTCGATTCCCGGCTTGGGTCACTGTCTGTGCGGAGTCTGCACGTTCTCCCCATGTGTGCGTGGGTTTCCTCCGGGTGCTCCGGTTTCCTCCCACAGTCCAAAGTTGTCCAGGTTAGGTGGATTGGCCATTCTGAATTGCCCTTAGTGTCCAAAAGGGTTGGGTGGCGTTACGGGGATAAAGGGTGGAGGCGTGGGGCTTGAGTAGGGTGCTTTTTCCAAGGGCCTCCTGCATTGTAAATTCTATTTAAAAATTATATGATTAAAAGTTACTCACATTCTATTGATATTTACTATGAAATGTGATAGACTTGAAAGTTATTACAGTTGCAAGCTTGGGAGCTCTGAGTTTAAAGTGGTGTTTTTAATATGAAGATCACATTGCACAGTATAAAAAGAAAAGTTAACAAAAGAAGTCTGTAAATGTAACATAAATAGTATTATATAGAGGCTGGAAAGATGGATGGGTTCATGGTTCATAGTGTTGGGACACCTGATCAGACCACAACATTTGTTAGGATACCGGACATTCATCACCCTAGATAGAATAGAACAGTACAGCACAGCACAGAACAGGCCCTCCGGCCTTCGATGTTGTGCCGAGCAATGATCACCCTACTCAAACCCACGTATCCACCCTATACCCGTAACCCAACAACCCCCCCATAACCTTACTTTTTAGGACACTGCGGGCAATTTAGCATGGCCAATCCACCTAACCCGCACAGCTTTGGACTGTGGGAGGAAACCGGAGCACCCGGAGGAAATCCACACACACACGTGGAGGACGTGGAGGACGTGGAGGACGTGCAGACTCCGCACAGACAGTGACCCAGCCGGGAATCGAACCTGGGACCCTGGAGCTGTGAAGCATTTATGCTAACCACCATGCTACCGTGCTGCCCAAATTAGATGATGCTCAGCATCTTATCACACTAGATTAGTGAACTTGATGCAGTTAAATTCGCTGTTGGGGAATTGTAACACCTTGTGGTTTTGAGTCTGAGTGGGAGGTGAAAAATGTGAGTACGTCAAGAAGCAGATTTAACATATGCTAATCCCTCAATTGGAGCAACATTTAAATTTAATAGCACCTTATTTTAACTGTGAGCTCCTGACTTTCTTGAAACTCTGGAGAAAGCAGAGGAAGAGCTCAACAGCAATTACAGAAGAACATAATTATCTCATTACAGGGTGAAAACAAATTAATGGAAGTATTGCAATTTGATGGAATAGACGACACAAAAACAGGCTATTTAGCTAAATCAGTCTATTCTGGTCTTGAGGCTTCATTTGAATCTCCTCCCAATCACCCTCATGTAATCATCAGCTGTTGCTCAGTTAGTCACAGCTCGCCTCAGAATGGAAAGGCTGTGTGTTCAAGTTCCACTGTCGGACTTAAAACACCAAGTTAAAGACTGACGATAAAGTACTGAGTGAATGCTGTCCTGTTGAATGCATTGACATTAAACTGAGACCCTGGGCCGGATTCTCTAATCCCGCGACAGAGTGTCCATGCCGTTGTAAACGCCAACGCGTTTTATAACGGTGTGAATGGGCCGACCCCACCACTAATTCTGGCCCTGCCAGGGGGTCAGCACGGCACTGGAGCAGTTCACGCTGCTCCAGCTGCTGATCCCGGTGCGAACTGGGCGCCGCAGGATCTGCGCATGCGCAGTGGCTCCTTCAACGCGCTGGCCCCCATGAAACATGGCACAGGGCTACAGGGGCCGGCGCATAGGAAAGGAGGCCCCCAGCCAGAGAGACCGGCCCGCTGATCGGTGGGCCCACGATCGCAGGCCAGGCCACATTGGAGGCCTACCCCTGGGTTCGGACCCCCCCTCCCCCCACACAAGCAGCTCCCCGACCCTTCCACGGCGAGGTCCGCCTGGCTGAGAGCAGGTGTAGACAGCGTCAGAGTGACCCGGCGTTTTCATGATGGCCGCTTGGCCCATCCCAGGCCGAGAATTGGCGGCCCAGCCACATAGAGCGGCCCGCGACCGGCTCCACGCCAACCACACTGGCGCCAATGGTGCCGATTCTCCGCTCTGCGGAGAATCGCGGGCCGGCACCGGGGTGGCGTGGCGCGATTCGCGCCGGTAGCGGGGATTCTCCGGCCCGGCCCCTGGCTGAGTGAATCCCGCCCACTATATGTCTTTTAAGGTGGAACAATAAGCTATTATTATTATTATGTTGTCACGACCAATATTTATCCCTTAACCAATATCCGAAAAACAGATCATCTAGTCATTATCATATTTCTGTTTGAGGAAGCTGACTACACAGATTGGCATTTCCATCACTTTTATTAGAAGACTACACTTCAGAAGTACTTCTTTTCTCTAAATTTTTAATTTCAATTTCAATTCATTTTATTTTCCACACAGAAATTCATTTTGGGCACATTGTTCATTCATTAAGAGAAATTATACAAAACGAATAACAACATAAAAGAAAGAAAATTACCCTATCACAGAGATCTAACTTTAATTAAAATGTCTATTAAAATCTATTCCAATACATTGAGTTCACATATCTTCATCCATATATAGAAATCTGTTAAAATTTCACATAGAAAAGGGCATCAATGAATTCAGGAACTGATTTCTCCTGCATCTGAGGGATTGTAGTCTTTTCCCTTAACACAACCAGCAGTAATACTGAGACAAGGTGTGGTTCTCATTGTTTCGGACACTGCTCATTTTCATCAACATTTTTTGAGAACAGATTTCACTGAGAAGAATCTGCTCATCAAATACCCTTCCTGTCGTATTCAATAATTTCTGTGCCCTTAAAGAGTTTACTTTCCTCCCCAACAGTATCAGATGAGACTTTTTTTTAAAAAACACTCTCAAGTACAGCCATAAAAAATTGTTTCATAGTTGTTGGATCTACTTGAAAGGATTTGAATTTTCTAAGATATATGAGTCGCTTGACCACCACATCTGTACACTATTCCCTCCAATTCAACTGATCATCTACTTGAAAACCTCGATACTTGGAGTTAGTAACTATTTCAATGTCCACAAGATCATGAATCTTCACATGAATAATATCATTAACTGGCTTTCTCCTAAATACTATGACTAGTTATTTTGTCTTGTTTTCATTCAATTTATGAGAATTGTTTTCACAACATTTTACAAACTTCCCCACTGAGTTCCAACAGGTTCTGTTGTTTTTCTATGTTTGCTTCACACAAATTTGTCAATCTCACACAGGACTTGAAAACTAAATGTAGGATCAGTTCATTTGAATAGGGAGCATAGGATTACTCAGCTGATGGATTCATTAAAAAGATTAAACAGCTATTGTTAGTACAGCTGCAACTCCTTCACGCTAAACTGAGAGCTCCATTCATCAATGTCCGCTAGTCACATGGTTTACATCCTGGCTACTTACTGATCAGCATATTCTTTTTTAAAGTGATATCACAACATCCCCTTTTTTCCAAGAATGCTTGGCATTTATTAAGTGCAAATATGTATAGATTGGGTAATTGCAAAAACTATTGACACAAAAAAAATCACAGTTCAAGAGTTCAAGGTATTTAAGGATTTAAGAACTTAAGAGATCAAGGGGGCGGGATTCTCCCATACCCGGCGGGGTGGAGGGTCCCAGCGGAACGGAGTGGCACGAACCACACCGGCGTCGGCCCGCTCCAAGGGTCCGGATTCCTCCGCACCTTCAGGGGCTAGGCCGGCGCCGGAGTGGTTTGCGCCCCACCGGCCGGCGTGGAAGGCCTTTGGCGTCACGCCAGCCGGGGCCGAAGGGACTCCGCCGGCTGGCGATAGTCCACGCATGCGTGGGTGCATCAGCGGCTGTTGACGTCATCCCCACGCATGCGCAGGGCTGGGGTCACCTACGCGCCGGCCCACAGCACAGGCCCGCCCGCCGATTGTTGGGCCCCAGTCGCGGGCCAGGCCACCGTGGGGGCACCCCCGGGGCCAGATCGCCCCGCACCCCCCCAGGACCCCGGTGCCCGCCCGCGCCTACCAGGTACCGCCGGTAAGGGACCTAGTCTGATCCACGCCGGTGGGGCCGGCAAAAAACCAGCGGGACTTCGGCCCATCGCAGGCCGGAGACTTCTGGCAGCCCCGGGGCCCATTGAGCCGCGCTGGTCCCCGTCATTCTCCGGAGTGGGTGGCGCGACTCACGCCTCGCCGACTTTTGAAGGGCCGGAGAATTCGGCGGCCGGCGGGGGCGGGATTCACGCCGACCCCCGGCGATTTTCTGACGTAACGGAGGGGTCGGAGAATCCCGCCCCAAGGGTCTGTATAATGTAGAGATAGTTTGACAATCCTCTAGGATTTCATAATGGTCTGACTTTCCAGAGATCTAGGTTGGAATTTTCCGGCTGTTCATGCCTATGGGATTTTCTGGACCGGCTGGCAGCTCACACTCTTCCATGGGTTTCCCGGCAGCGTGGGGTAGCTCCAATTGGAATTCCCATTGACATCGGCAGGAGCCGAGAATTCTGCCACCGGGAGTGTAACCTCCCGCTATCGAAACACGCAGCTGGGAGATCGGAGAATCCCATCCCTAGACTTGGGTATTCTTGATTTGTAGGTGTGGTGGTAACTTGTGTATCGTTTGAGCGCTGATAGTTTCATGGTGGTCTTCCACCACTTCACTCCCTGGGTCTATCTGTGGATATGTTCGAGACACAGTTGGACTGCTAAGTGTTGTACAGTTGTTCAATTCCCTTATCTGGCTTCTGCTCCTTCTTAATGGTCTAGGGCAGCACGGTAGCATGGTGGTTAGCATCAATGCTTCACAGCTCCAGGGTCCCAGGTTCGATTCCCGGCTGGATCACTGTCTGTGCGGAGTCTGCACGTCCTCCCCGTGTGTGTGTGGGTTTCCTCCGGGTGCTCCGGTTTCCTCCCACAGTCCAAAGATGTGCGGGTTAGGTGGATTGGCCAGGCTAAATTGCCCTTAGTGTCCTAAAAAATAATGTTAATGGGGGTTGTTGGGTTACTGGTATAGGGTGGATACGTGGGCTTGAGTAGGGTGATCATTGCTCGGCACAACATTGAGGGCCGAAGGGCCTGTTCTGTGCTGTACTGTTCTAATTCTAATTCTAATTAACGTCACACCATTTGGTGTTGTGAATTCATAGCATATATGCTTATTGCACACTTTGGATACTTCTATGAGTAACGAAGGTCCCCGGGTAGGATGCGTGGCGTGCACCTTTTGTGCTAAGTACAGACTAGGCAGTTCCACACTTGCATGTAGGCCAAACACTCTCTTCATAATTTTTCTGTTTCTCCACAAGTTTCGCCTGTACTTCTGAAAAATGGGACCAGTGATGATTTGGAAAGGTCAACCAAAACTGCCTTCCAAACATGATTGCTGCTGCTGACGGGAAGCCCATCTCTCAAGGTGTTGCTCTTAACTATAATATTGTGATGCAGAGGTATTGTTTTGTTTCTCTGAACTTTGTAATTAATGACTTGTAGTTATTGATCAAACAGTGAACCATTCACTCGGTGTGACTATTGGATCTGGGATAGTGCGGCGAGGCTGTCACATGTTTGTGCCGATTTTGCACAAATGTCCCAAAAAGGGCGGGCAGTATATGTGCCTCATTGTCTCATATGATCTCTTCAGGTCCGCCAATCAACCTGAAAATTAAACTCATCGCGTCTGCTATGGACATACTTGAGATATCCTATAATTGTCTGACAATTAGAGATTTGGAAAAGTAGTCAGTGACTAGAAGAAGATCATCACCATGAATAAACCCATTGTAACTTTAGACCAAGGGTATGATGGAACTTTGTGACTGCGTAAAGATTCTTTATGCTTTTAGAACCCCTGGACTAGTGCGCAGACAATTCCAGCCCCACTCGACCCAGGGTCACAACACAATTGAAATTAATAAATTATTCTTAGAAAAACAAGTAAAGTCTTTGTCCTTGGCTTCCCAATAATTCACCAGGTTTGTAAATTTAAACACAATTAAGTTTATTAATAACAATAACTATAATTAAATATGCAGCGTACGGCGCTGTAATGTTCTGTGTTCTATATAAATACTTCTTTTAAATAAATTTAAAGTATCCAATTCATTTTTTTCCAATTAAGTGGCAATTTAGCATGGCCAATCCACCTAACCTGCACATCTTTGGGTTGTGGGGGTGAAACCCATGCAGACACGGGGAGAATGTGCACATTTCACATGGAAAATGGCCCAGGGCCAGGATTAAACCTGGGTCTTCGGCGCTGTGAGGCAGCAATGCAAACCACTGCGCCACCGGGCCGCTAAATATGCAGCAAATACAACAGGTTAACTATATTTAATTGCTAACACCACATAGGGGGCAGCAGGGTAGCATGGTGGTTAGCATAAATGCTTCACAGCTCCAGGGTCCCAGGTTCGATTCCCGGCTGGGTCACTGTCTGTGTGGAGTCTGCACGTTCTCCCCCTGTGTGCGTGGGTTTCCTCCGGGTGCTCCGGTTTCCTCCCACAGTCCAAAGATGTGCGGGTTAGGTGGATTGGCCATGCTAAATTGCCCTTAGTGTCCTAATAAAAGTAAGGTTAAGGGGGGGGTTGTTGGGTTACGGGTATAGGGTGGATACGTGGGTTGGAGTAGGGTGATCATGGCTCGGCACAACATTGAGGGCCGAAGGGCCTGTTCTGTGCTGTACTGTTCTATGTTCTATGTTCTATTTAAACTGGCTCCAACCTCTACACACACAAGACAGACAAACACAGAGGGGAGAATAAGGGTGAAGAATAATAATGAAAGTAAAAAGATAAGAGTATGGGGGCGATTGTCTGCTCCGCGGACCAAGTGCCCGGGCCGTCGTGAACGCCGTCATGTTTCACGACGGTGCGAACAGGGCCCGGGCACGACCTATTCTGGCCCCCACAGGGGGCCAGCACGGTGCTGGAGTGGTTCACGCCGCTCCAGTGTCCCTGCGCAGCGCCAAATGGGCACCACGCCAACCCGCGCATGCGCAGTTGGAGCAGCTCAATCCTGCGCATGCGCAGTTGGGCCACGCCATCCTGCACATGTATGGGGAACTTCTTATGCGCGCCGGCCCCGACGCAATATTGCCGAGGTGTTCAGGTACCGGCCGTGGCGGAATGTAGGCCCGGGGGGGGAGTCCGACCCGCCGATCGGTGGGCCCCGATCGAGGGCCAGACCCCTTCGGAGCACCCCCCAGTGAAGAAGCCCCCCTCCCCCCCCCACAGGCCGCCCCCGGGTGTTCCCGCAGAGTTCCCGCCGGCAACGACCAGGGGTGGATAGCGCCGGCGGGACCTTGTCGTGTCGGAGCGGCCGCTTGGCTGATCCGGGCCGGAGAATCCCCACTCGCTATTTGCAGACATTCTCCGAGCGTCCCGACGCGATTCGCGCGCTGTTGGTTTCGGGGGGGGGTGGGAGAATCGCGTGCGGGGGTCGGGGCGGCATGGCGCGATTCACGTGGGGGGAGTGGAGAATACTGCCCTATTAATTTCAGATGATTCTAGCACCTTTCTTCAATCTAAACTTTCAGTTCGGGGTTTTCTGTTTCCAATCTGTGATAATCTTCACTGTAGATTCATTCAGGTCACTGCAGTTTCAGAAATACAGCAGCTTTTCTGGAGAGAGAGAGAGAGAAAAGAGAGCAGGTCCTTTCCTCCGAGTGGTCATGATTCCAACCGCTTCCCCTGATTCTCTGAAAATCTTTCCACTCGGGCAGAATACAATCCCCGCCGGTTACGAAGCAGAGCCACGGCCTTTTGGCCAAGTAATTGGCCATCACCCAACTAATCAAACTGACTCCCACCGATCTCTTGGCTGCTGAAAAGTCTGAGTTTTGCTGTTCAAAGATAGCACTGCGTTCTCTTTTGCAACGTCTGAATTGAATTGAACTCCTGCTCGACTGAAAGGTACATGTCCATTAAGCATCCATGGATCAAAATGATAACAGCAAAAACAAAGAAAGTGGAAAAAGGAAATCAACAGGGAAGATCCTTATATACCTCCCTCCCGAAAGGAATGAAACATCAGGGCACAGACATTTTGCTATGAGGTATGCAAGGCATAAATCACAAACACATATCCAATTCATCCATTCACATTATATAAGTTCCCTTCTCAGTCTCTACATTGGTAACTAGACAGCTCTTAAACCTGTGACAAAGAATCCACAATCACATTATCCTTTCCGGAGATGTGTACAATTTTAACATTGAACTGTTGTAATAACAAACTCCAACAGAATAATCTTGCATTCCGTGTTTTAAACTTTTCTATAAATGCAAGCAGATTGTGATCCGCATAAACGAAACTTTATTTATTGTCATGTCCGACAAGTGCTGAAGGCTAGTAGCAAGGCTTCCTTTTCAATGGAGGAATACTTTCTTTGGCACGGACTGTCTGTTTCTGCATCATTATCTTGTAGAAGCACAGCCTCTACACACAGATCACTGGCATCTGTGGCCATTTTACATGGCCTGGGAAAGTCCTGGGCGGCCAGCACCAGTTCGCTTATTAAGATGACTTTCAACTTCGCAAACGCCGCTTGGCAGTCAGCGGACCACACCATTTTGTTTGCTTCCCCACCACATTGCTTAAAGGCACCGCTAAAATACTGAAGTTCATTCCGAATTTCCGCACATACCCAGGAACCTAATGATGAACTGTTTAGTTTTGGGAATGGGAAAATGCACCAATGCCTTTACTTTGGTCATTCTGGGCACCACTTACCCCTGTCCCACCACACGGCCTAAGTAGGTGTCTTTCTCCTTGGCAAACTCACTTTTGGCCAAATTGATTACTAACCTGGCCAACTCCAGATGTCTGAATAGCTCCTTCAATTGCTCCATATGTTCTTTCCACGTTTCATTATACACTACCACATTGGCCAAGTAGACCACACAGTTAGGTACTCCAGCCATTGCTCATTACTTGGCACATAAGCTATTGGAATGTGCATTTTTGCGTCCAAACAGCATTACCCTGCATTGAAACAATTCTCCAGGTGCTACAAAGCAGATATCTTCCTCACCTGGGGTATTAATGGGACCTGCCAATAACCTTTCAACAGGTTTGATAGGAAGGAGGCACTACTTATTCCATCAATGCAGTCTTCCAATCCTGGAAGTGGATATGAATCTGTTTTGGTGACAGCATTTATTTTCTGGTAATCTATGCAGAACCGTGTGGTTCCACCCTGCTGAGGCATCAATACTACCGGCGAGCTCCAGTTACTCTTATTGGGTGCAATTATTTTCCAGCATATTTTGGATCTCTACCTCTGACTGAACCAGTTTCCGTGGATTCAGCCATATAGGTGTTTCTTTATTGGTTTGGAGTTTCCTTACATCCTGACTAGTTAATGGAGTGCACCCTGGTGTGTCCCGGCAAATTTGTTTATATTTTTTCAGTATCTTTATTAAATCTTTCCTCTGCCCTTCCTCTAAATAGGCAAACTGGGCCTCTAATTGGCCTAAAACATCTGTATGTTTTAATCCTTTATCAAAGGGTCATTCAATGTACTGTTTACCTCTTCTCCAAATTCAATCTTCCCATTACTATCTCCTTTCACTAATTGTACCACCTGACACACTTTGTCCCTTTCCATCCTCTTCCCAATGATACTATTTCTTTAACATGTTTATATGGCACAACCGATCCTTCCTCCTACTTCTGGAGAATCAAGGAAGTTACCCTCCTCACTCTCCTAACCACCTTGTAGGGGCCACTGAATATCATCTTCAGAGGCAACCTTGCAAAGGCAACAATGCTAAAACCTCATCCCCACCATGGATGGTTCAGGGCCTAGCTTGTTTGTCAGCCCGCAGTTGACATCTGGCTCGAGAAACATTTAAATGCTCTCCCAGGAATGTGGAGACGTAATCCAAAATTGAGGATTTGTCGTCTGGTTTTAGAAATTTCTCCTTCATCAATATTAATGGACCCTTGTCTCATGACCATAAACAAACTCAAATGTGCTAAACCCAGTCTTTTGGAGAATCTCTGGTGGAAAATAGAAAAAAAAATCCAATCCTTTGCCCCAATCTCTTGGATATTCATGGCAATAGGCTCTAATCATGGTCTTGAGAGTGATGATATCTCTCCAAAGCCCCGTGGGTTTGTGGATGGTAGGCGGTCGATTTGAACTGTTTGATAGCCAAACTGTAAGCTGTGTCTAGGAAAATCTTAGACATGAAGTGAGAAGCCCGGTCAGATTGTACTTCTAAGGGTAGGTCATAGTGTGTGAAAAACTGTCAATTTATCCACTACTACCAAAGCTTTCGGAAATCGAGTAGTCATAACTTTCACCTGAAGAATGTACTGATGCCCCGTCTTCATTTTAGGTAACTGTCCTATGCAATCTACTAATATCTGTCTAAATTGTTCCTCGAACACAGGTTCATATTACCTGACAGATATGACAAGTTCTACAGAATTGCACTACATCCTTGTGCAGTCCTGGCCAGGAAAAATGCCTGTTGACTGATGCCTGAGCTTTCTGAATTCCCACGTGCCCAGCCATTGGTATCTCCTGCACTAGCCTCAGTATTTCCCGACGATATTTGGGGGGTACCACTATCTGATGAACAGCCGTCCGTCCCTCGTGCGCAGGTCAATGAGAACGGCTAAACATCCTCACCAAAGCTCCATTCTTAATGTAATAACACTCTGGAACCTCCGCAGCCTCAACCTCTGTGACAGCTGACTGTGCCAATCCCTGTATCATTGGATCTGCTTCCTGGGCCTCAATTAAGGAAGCCCTACAAAATACTTCATCAGAATTATCCTCGTTCTCAAGGATAGTTTTGGCTACTCTACCCTCTGATTGTGGTGTGACTTTAATCTCTGGCGGTAAATTAGCCATTGCCCTGGTCACCACACATGATGGAAAAATCTCTGGAAATTTTTCCTGTAACTCTTCTGCCTCCCTATCTTCCCTTGAACTTTATAATCATGGGTGAAGCTACAACTTTCACTCCTGTCAAATGATTCCCCAAAAGCAAGTCTACTCCATCCACTGGTAACTTCTTAAACACTCCAACAACTATTGGACTTAACACTAAATCACACTCCAATTGTACTTTGTACAATTCATAATGCAGAAGAAGAAGGCCATTTGACCCATCGAGTCCGCACCAGCCCTTGAAAAGAGCACCCTACTTAAGCCCCACACCTCCACCCTATCCCCGTAACCCAGCAACCCCACCGAACCTTTTTTGGACACTAAGGGCAATTTAGCATGGCCAATCGACCTAACAGCACATCTATGGATGGCGGGAGGAAACCGGAGCACCCGGAGGAAACCAACACAGACAGTGACCCAAGCCGGGAATCGAACCTGGGACCCTGGAACTGTGAAGCAACAGTGCTAATCACCAATTGCCGGGTTAAAGGGTGGGATTCTCCATTTCCGAAACTAAAGGGTTGACCCGGGACAGAATGGGTGATGTTCTACACCAGCAAAATTGGCGCCGCTCCCTGAGCGATTCAACAACTGTTAATGGACTAGCACCAATGCCAGAGGAACACAAGCGATTCCAATGAAAAATGGTGCCCGATTCGCCAGAGTCGGAATTAACACTCGAGAGGCTGACAAGCTGCAGCTGCATATTTGCGCTCCACTCCCCACACACACTCTTTGCAGCCAAAAAGATGGCAGCACTGAGAGTGGCACCCCGGTTTGTGGATGCGGAGCTGGAGACCTTGCTGGATGCCGTGGAGGAGAGGTGGGCTACACCGTACCCCGGGATGGGAAGAAGGCTGCCATCCACTGCCGTACACTGGGCCTGGGTGCAGATGGGAGAAGCCGTGGACGTTCTGGGCATCACCGCCAGGACCGGCCAACAATGCCGTAAAAAACGGCACAACTTCCTCAGGGTGGTTAGGGTGAGTAGACAGCACCATGCCCCTGGCACTAACCCCTGACCCACACACCCGGAACCCCCATCCCCCCCCCCCCACTCCACACAGAGAGTGACTGAACCCTCAGCCTGTGCCACCTGCCATCACCCATACCAGTCTGCCCGTTTGCTGAAGTATCTCTATTGACATTTCATGCTTTCCTGCCTGAAGTCTCGCACGTTAAACCTGCTAGTCTGGCCAAAATCTCGCTCTTTATAGAACGCTCTCCTCACTGAAAATTCTTTCCTTCCACCTCACTGTCCTCGCTGAAATCCGCTCTAGGACCAACTGTCCTCACTGACAAATTGCTTTTGAAAATCCTCAGTGAAATATGACCTCCACGTTCCTGCTCTCCTGACTCAGTCCTCACTCGGCTATTCTCTTATTCTCACTCTTTAAACGCCGCTGTCCTCACGCTGATACACATCCGGTCGCTCAGTCTCCATGTTCTATCTGGACACAGTTCAAGCTCCATTTGTAATATTGTGAGCAGTTGTGGGCCCCGGATCTGAGGAAAGATGTGCTGGCCTTGGACAGGGTCCAGAGGAGGTTCACAAGAATGATCCCTGGAATGAAGAGCTTGTCAAAGAACAAAGAAAAGTACAGCACAGGAACAGGCCCTTCGGCCCTCCAATCCTGTGCTGACCATGCTGCTCGTCTAAACTAAAATCTTCTCTACTTCTGGTGTCCGTATCCATCTATTCTCATCCTATTCATGTATTTGTCAAGATGCCCCTTAAATGTCACTATCGTCCCTGCTTCCACCACCTCCTCTGGCAGTGAGTTCCAGGCACCCACCACCCTGTGTAAAAAACTTGCCTTGTGCATCTCTAAACTTTGCCCCTCGCACCTTAAACCTATGCCCCCCAGTAATTGACCCCTCTACTCTTGGAAAAAGTCTCTGACTATCTGCCCTGTCTATGTCCCTCATAATTTTCTAGACCTCTATCAGGTTGCCCCTCAATCTCCGTTGTTCCAGTGAGAACAAACCAAGTTTATTCAACCGTTCCTCATAGCTAATATCCTCCATACCAGGCAACATCCTGGTAAATCTCTTCTGCACCCTCTCTAAAGCCTCCAGATCCTTCTGGTAGTGTGGCGACCAGAATTGAACACTATACTCCAGTGTAGCCTAACTAAGGTTCTATACAGCTGTAAAATGACTTGCCAATTCTTATACTCAATGTCCCGGCCAATGAAGGCAAGCATGCCGTATGTCTTCTTGACTACATTCTCCACCTGTGTTGCCCCTTTCAGTGACCTGTGGACCTGTACACCTAGATCTCTCTGACTTTCAATACTCTGGAGGGTTCTACCATTCACTGTATATTCCCTACCTGCATTAGACCTTCCAAAATGCATTACCTCATATTTGTCCAGATTAAACTCATCTGCCCTCTCTCTGCCCAAGTCTCCAAACGATCTAAATCCTGCTGTATCCTCTGACAGTCCCCATTGCCATCCGCAATTCCACCAGCCTTTGTGTCGTCTGCAAACTTACTAATCAAACCAGTTACATGTTCCTCCAAATCATTTATATAGACTACGATCAACAAAGGTCCCAGCACTGATCCCTGTGGAACACCACTAGTCACAGTCCTCCAATCAGAGAAGTACCCTTCCATTGCTACTCTCTGCCTTCTATGACCTAGCCAGTTCTGTATCCACCTTGCCAGCTCACCCCTGATGCCGTGTGACTTCACCTTTTGTACCAGTCTGCCATGAGGGACCTTGTCAAAGGCCTTACTGAAGTCCATATTGACAACATCCACTGCCCTAACTGCATCAATCATCTTTGTGACCTCTTCGAAAAACTGTATCAAGTTAGTGAGACATGACCTCCCTTTCACAAAACCATGCTGCCTCTTGCTAATACATCCATTTTCTTCCAAATGGGAGTAGATCCTGTCTCGAAGAATTCTCTCCAGTATTTTCCCTACCACTGACGTAAGGCTCACAGGCCTGTAGTTCCCTGGATTATACTTGCTGCCCTTCTTAAACAAAGGAACAACATTGGCTATTCTCCACCCAACCTGCACATCTTTGGACTGTGGGAGGAAACCGGAGCACCTGGAGGAAACCCACGCACACACGGGGAGGACGTGCAGACTCCGCACAGACAGTGACCCAAGCCGGGAATCAAACCTGGGACCCTGGAGCTGTGAAGCAATTGCGCTATCCACAATGCTACCGTGCTGACGTTGATGATCCGCTCCCGATGCTCAGTGAGGGACACGTGTGGTCTCATCCGTCGGGAACTCAGCGTTGCAGCTCTGGACTCAGTCCAGCACCACCACAGTCGAGGGAGAGCAGATTCGCAGGCAGGGGGGACTTCATTGGGGGCTGGGGGCCCTGTGAGCGGGTGGTCCGGGGCGAGTGAGTCAGCCGAAGGGGGGGACTATTTTGCAGGCCGGGTCCGTGAGCAGCAGCCGCCATGTTTGACATAATCGGAGGGCCCGAAGAAAGGGCAGTCGCCGGGCTGGAGCTCGTCATAGGGCGAGGAAGTGAGACTCGCTGCGTTGCGGTTCCTCGTGGTACGTGTGACCACCCCCCCCCCCCCCCCCCCCCCCCACCCAAGTAGAGTTTGGACCTGGTCTTCTTTGGTTTTGCCCATCACTGCAACATCATCCATACACATCCCGAGATAGTTTCTATAATTCTGCCCACCTGCTGCTGGAACAGATACTGACTGATGGATAAATCAAAACTAATCTTGGAAGCAGCATCTGGCAAATGGTTCCTGAAAGT
This sequence comes from Scyliorhinus canicula, assembly GCF_902713615.1. Lineage (NCBI taxonomy): Eukaryota > Metazoa > Chordata > Chondrichthyes > Carcharhiniformes > Scyliorhinidae > Scyliorhinus > Scyliorhinus canicula. The sequence continues at coordinate 170,464,810 of NC_052146.1, forward strand.
AGTGATTGCTCGAGATCCATCTGCCAAGTGAGGCAATGTGATCAATGTTTAACTTGGAGAAAAACCTCACTCCTGGGACTTTGGCATTCAATTCCCCTAATTTTGGAATCTTGTGTGGGCATCTCTTCAGAGCAAGGTTTAGATGTCTTGGGTCTAAGCGTATCCACATTGTGCCATCATTTTTCAGTATGCACGCAATGGAACTGTATCAGTCAGAATGCTGATGCACATGGTGGATAATGCTGTAATGCTCCATATCATCCAGCCCAGCCTATAGTATCTCCTGTCTGTGCACAATGCACTTTCTAGGAGGGCTGTCTGGTGGAATAATATCTTCAGTGAGGTCTAGTACAGGATCACCACTGAAGTTGGGGTGGCATGGTGGCACAGTGTTTATCACTGCTGCCTCACAGCTCCAGAGACCTGGGTTCAAGTCCAGCCTTGGGTGACTGGCTGAAGTTTGCACTTTCTCCCCCTGCCTGCGTGGGTTTCCTCCGGGTTTTCCAGTTTCCTCCCACAGTCTAAAGATGTGCATGAATTGCCCCTCAGTGCCCAGGGATGTGTCCGTTAGGTTAAGGGGTTATAGGAATAGGACGGGGGAGTGGGCATATTGTAGGGTGCTCTTTCAGAGGGCTGGTGCAGACCTGATAGGCCGAATGGCCCCTTTTTGCACTGTAGGGTTTCGCTGATTCTAAGTTCCCCATGACGTTGAATCAGTCTAAGTTGTAGGTCATGGACTGACTCAATACTTGGTCTATTCTATTGCGATTGGTATTAGTGATCATTGTACGGTCACATTGTTGAGTTCTGCCCAGGCCGGTAACGCTGCTGCTGCTGGTCTGATCATGTCCACCAGCTTAAATACTTGTGCTTTATTTCAATGTCCATGGAGCTACGCAATGAATGGGTGGCCCATTGTATAGTTAGTAGGTTGTACCACCACATCTTGACCACCACAGTCCCTTGTTCTGCAGAGTGACACCACCCGTATAGGTGCCCCCACCCACCACCCCCCGCACCCCACCCTCTTCCATACCAACCCCCACAACCGGCTTCCACTCACTGGCGGGGCATCATGCAGCCCACCCAAGGGCAATGCCCACAGTAGCCCCTACAAGGGGGCCCCAGGTGGGTCCGCAGAGCATACTGCGACAATGGGCAATGCCAGGGATACTATCTGGATCTCTCCCTGCAGATTATCAGTAACAATGCAAGAGGAAAGAAAACAAAACAAAAAGGGAAAAAGCACCTCCTGTCACTCTGCACCGAATTACCACACTGCTCCAAATTACCAAGTTTCAAAATCCACTCTGGCTGTCTCACTCAGGCTGTCTCCAACTTCACATGCGCAAAGCTTACTGAGAGTGCGCTTAGGCCTCCCTCTTATATAGAGCTTAGCTAAACTGAGATGACTCACATTAATTAGGCTTCAAACAGAAGAATACAATTTACACTTTTAGCCTCTAATCAGACCTCAGGTGATTGACAGATAACTGCAACTCAGCCCTTCAAGCCTGCTCCACCATTCAATCAGATCATGTCTGATCTCTTCCTGGTCTCAAATCCACCTCCCTGCCTGTTCCCCATATCCCTTTAACCTGTTTTTTTAATCAGAAATATATCTATTTCCCTCTTGAAACGATTTAACGATTCAGACTCCACCTCACTATGGGGCAGCGAGTTCCATAAATTCACCACCTTCTGCAAGACATAGTTCCTCCTCATCTCAGTTCTAAATCTACCGCCTCTCAACCTATATCTGTGACCTCCTGTTCGAGATTGCCTCACAAGAAGGAACATTTGGTCTACGTTTACTTTATTAATCCCTTTTAGTACTTTTTTAAAAATAATAATCTTTATTGTCACAAGTAGGCTTATATTAACACTGCAATGAAGTTACTGTGAAAAAACCCTAGTCGCCACATTCCGGTGCCTGTTCGGGTACACAGAGGGAGAATTCAGAATGTCCAATTCACAAAACAGCATGTCTTTTGGGACTTGTTGGAGGAAACCGGAGCACCCGAGGAAAGCCACGTAGACACAGGGAGAACGTTCAGACTCTACACAGACAGTGACCTTTATGTACCTTGATCAGATATCCTCTCATCCTTCTAAACTCCATCAAGTATGGTGAACCTCCAGCAATCTGGTGAACCTCCTCTGAACTGCCTCCAATGCGACCACATCCTTCCTCGAATAAGGAGACCAAAACTGGACACAAAACTCCACATACGGTCTCACCAACGCCCTATACAATTGTAACAACACGTCTCTACTTTTATCCTTCAGTTCCTTTTGCAATAAACGCTAACATTCCATTTGCTTTTTTAATTACATCCTGTACCTGCACATTGGCTTTCAGCGATTCCTGAACAAAGACACCCAGATCCCTCTGTCCCAATGCATCTTGAATCTACTTTCCATTTGGATAATAATTTGCCTAATTATTTTTTCAGCCAAAATGGATAAATTCACACTTTTCCACATTTAACTCCATCTGTCAATCTCCTAGCCTACCCATATCCGTCTGTAAAATCTTCATCTCCTCTTCACTGCCTGCTTTCCCACCGATTTTAATATTTTAGTAATTAAAGCAAATAGAAATGAAGATTCCATTTGTTGAATGTAAACATCCAGTAAGAACATGATGGATTCACCTCGGAAGAAATTCAGAATTTAAAGACCTCAAAGGAAACGAGGAGTTATTCAACATAAAGAATGATTGCAATACTTTTCGTCAAGAGAGTTATTCCAGCAAAGAAAAAGCGACAGTGATTGAGGAAGACCTCTGATGTGTTCAGTTGCAGAGTGTTAAGCTGGCAAAAATGTCAGTGGATTGGGAATTTCTCACAAAGAGCTGGATGTCAAGGTTGGAATGCTGATGAAGCACCGTTTCCATGAGACAAATAAACTTAGAGTAAAACCTGCACATGCTGAGGCGAATCAGTTTAATCATTGAATCAGACAGATCAGGGGCTGGATTCTCCATTTTCAGGGCTATGTCCCCATGCCGTCGTGAACACTGGTCTTTTGCACCAGGAAAACTGGTGTCAAGAGGCCACAGATTAACAGCCTTGCAGGGGCTAGCAGGAAACTGTTGCAGAACTCGCAGCTATGGCTGCCGAAATGCCCCCCCCCCCCCCCCCCCCAACTCCGGGTCAGAGCCACCCCTGCCCTCCGATCAGCCCACCCCCGACTGTGGCGGCCCTGGACTGAGTCCGCAGCCACCACGCAAGGTTCTCCACCCCGTCGACGAATCCGTTTTCCCGCACGAAATCAGGACCGCCGCCGGTACCACTATTCTCCGCCCTTGAAAATCGGCGTACTCAGGGAATATCCACTGCCTCAGGCCATTGCCTGAGGCCCGCACTGCTATTCTCCGTCCCCAACCGGCAAAATTCCCAACGCAAGGTTCTAATATGGTCCTGCCACTCGGAATCTCGCGAGGCAGCTGTGGTCTCAGTCGGGGGGCCACCCCAGTCGGGGGAGGGCCGATCTGAGGGAAGGGGGTCCATGTGCATGGGCGGTCCAGTGCGGGCAACCAGCCGATGTGGGCCACTATTTTGACAGTCCAGGTCCACGGGCTCAGTCGGCCATGGAGCACGGAGCGGCCGCTGGAGCCCGCCGCCTTGCGCATGCGCGGCTCTGACCCAGAGTTGCGGGGGGGCCATATCGGCAGCTGGAGTTGCGAGCTCTATGACAGTTGCCTGCTCGCCCCCAGCAAAACTGTGAATCTGTGGCCTCTTGACACCAGTTTTCCTGAACTTTGGTTGGAATAACAGCAAAATGGAGTACAATAATAATAATCGCTTGTTGTCACAAGTAGGCTTCAATGAAGTTACTGTGAAAAGCCCCTCGTCGCCACATTCCGGCGCCTGTTCGGGGAGGCTGGTACAGGAATTGAACCCGCGTTGCTGGCATTGTTCTGCATTACAAGCCAGCTGTTTAGCCCACTCTGCTAAACCAGTTCTTAAATGGTAAGATATTGAAGCATGCTACTGGGCAGAGGGACCTGGGTGTCCTTGTGAATGAATCGCAAAACGTTGTTTGCAGGTGCAGTAGCTAATTAAGAAGGCAAATGGAATTCTGTCCTTCATTGCCAGAGAGATGGAGTTTAAAAACAGGGAGGTTATTTTGCAGCTGTATAGGGTGCTGCTGAGACCACACCCGGAGTACTAGGTACTGTTTTGGTCTCCTTACTTGCGAAAGGATGTACTGTCACTGGAGGGGGTGCAAAGGAGATTCTGCAGGTTGATTCCAGAATTGAGAGGATTAGCTTATGATGAGGGACTGAGTAGACTGGGACTATACTCATTGGAATTTAGAAGTATGAGGGGGGAATCTGATCGTGGAAACACATAAAATTATGAAGGGAATAGATAAGATAGAAGCAGGGAGGTTGTTTTCACTGGTGGGTGAAACTAGAACTAGGGGGCATAGCCTCAAAATAAGGGGGAGCAGATTTAGGACTGAGTTGTGGGCGAACTTCTTCACCCAAAGGGTTGTAAATCTGTGGAATTCCCTGTCCAGTGAAGCAGTTGAGGCAACCTCGTTAAATGTTTTTAAATGCGAAAGTAGATAGATTTTTAACATTCAAGGAATTAAAGGTTAAAGGTTAAAGGTTACAGTGAGCGGGTGGGTAAATGGAGCTGAGTCCACAAAAAGATCAGCCATGATCCTATTGAATGGCGGAGCAGGCCTGAGGGGCCAGATGGCCTACTCCTGCTCCTAGTTCTTATGTCCTTATGTTTACGTGTTTATTGATAGCAAAAAACTATGTAAAAATAATGGAGAGGGGGTAGAGGAGGTTTACAGGAATGTTGCCTGGTCTGGAGGCTGAATACACTGTTTTCATTAGAACGGCGGATGTTAAGGGGTGACCTGATCGAGGGTTGCAAGATTATGAGGGTGTGGTAAACCACTGTTACACCTGTATTAGGTGATGTGAGGTAGGGCCTGTACTACAGGTTCGCCGGTAGCCCCTGCCTGTTGGTTCTGCCCAGTAGGAGGAGCGTGACCTCTTCAGCAGCCATTTCGCCAGCTGCTGTGGGAGGCCACACATCTGACTGCAATAAAGCCACAGTTGTATCCAACCTTAGTCTTTGTACAATTGATCGTGCATCAATTTATTGCAGTAAGATTTTTGAAAAGATGGACCTCCGAATCAATCCAGATCGCCTGCAGCTGGATCCACACTCAAGCGAAGCCAAAAAGGACTTTAATCACCGGGTAGCTTGCTTCGAGGCCTATATCAACTCAGCGACCACCCCTCCGACGGGGGATCAGAAGATACAGATCCTGTACTCAAGGTTGAGCTCCACCATGTTTCTGCTGATCCAGGATGCCCCGACCTACGCAGACGCCATGGCGCTCTTAAAAGAAAACTATGCACAGAAAACGAACACACTCTTCACCAGGCACGTACTCGCCACTCGCTCTCAACTCCCTGGTGAGTCCATCGAAGACTTCTGGCGGGCCCTAATCCCACTCGTCCGGGGCTGTGACTGTCAGGCCGTTACGGCCACGGAATATTCCAACCTTCCTATGCGCGATGCGTTTGTAACGGGGATTGGGTCGGACCTCATACGCCAAAGACTGATAGAAGGGGCCACGCTCGACCTATCTGAGACTAAAAAGCTAGCACTCTCCATGATGGCCGCCTCACGTAATGCTCAGGCCTACCCCTCCAGCCGCGCAGCCCACACCTCCTCTCCTTCATGGACCCCACAGACAGCCGCCCCAGCTGGGGCTTTACCCAGCCAGTACGCCTGTGCCACATGCAAACCCACGCACCCCGGGCGTTCCTGATGTTACTTCTGCGGCCAGCAGAAGCATCCCCACCAACGCTGCCAGGGGCACACTGCCATTTGCAAGGCTTGCGGCAAAAAGGGGCACTTGGTCGCGGTGTGCCAGGCCCGCGCAGTCGCCGCTATCACCCCCTCCCCCCTGACCTACATACAATGGGCACCGCCATCTTCATCCCGGACCACGCACGACGAGTGGGCGCCGCCATCTTCACCTCCCGGGGCCGTGAGTGGCCAGTGGGCGCTGCCATCTTCACCTCCCCGGGGCTGTGAGTGGCCAGTGGGCGCTGCCATCTTGTCCAGCCCCATGGGGCATGGACACCGACGGCATTCCACGATCTGGGCCCCCCACGCTCTCCATCTTCTGACGCCAGTGACGACCGACCGCAGCTCGCCTCAGTGACGATCGACCAGTCACGTCCGCACAACCTGGCCACCGCTTCGACCAGTGTCAGAATCAACGGTCACGTGACCTCTTGCCTGCTGGACTCCGGGAGCACCGAAAGCTTCATCCACCCGGATACGGTAAGGCGCTGCAACCTCGCGGTCCACTCCGCCAATCAAAGAATCTCCTTGGCGTCCGGATCCCATTCCGTCATGATCTGGGGGTTCTGCACGGTCACTCTCACGGTCCAGGGCATAGAATTCAGTGGCCTCTACGTCCTTCCTCATCTCTGTGCTGCACTACTACTAAGCCTGGACTTCCAGTGCAATCTCCAGAGCCTTACCCTCAAACTCGCCAGGCCCCTACCACCCCACATTGTGTGCGGCCTCGCGACCCTAAAGGTCAACTCACCCTCCCTCTTTGCCAATCTAACCCATTGCCACCAGGAGCAGACGGTACAGCACCCAGGACAAGACCTTCATCAGGTCCAAAGTCCAGCGGCTGCTTCGGGAGGGTATCATTGAGGCCAGCAACAGCCCCTGGAGAGCCCAAGTGGCAGTCGTTAAAACTGGGGAGAAACACAGAATAGTCGGGGACTACAGCCAGACCATCAATCGGTACACGCAGCTCAACGCGTACCCCCTCCCACGCATATCTGATATGGTCAATCAGACTGCACAGTACCGGGTCTTCTCAACGATAGACCTCAAATCCGCCAACTACCAGCTCCCCATTTGTAAATCGGACCGTCCATACACTGCTTTCGAGGCGGACGGTCGTCTCTATCACTTCCTCAGGGTTCCCTTCGCCGTCACTAACGGGGTCTCGGCCTTCCAAAGGGAGATGGACCGAATGGTCGACCGGTATGGTTTGCGGGCCACTTTTCCGTACCTAGACAACGTCACCATCTGCGGCCACGATCAGCAGGACCACGACGCCAACCTTGTTAAATTCCTCCACACCGCCACTCTCCTCAACCCCACCTACAACAAGGCGAAGTGCGTGTTCAGCACAACCTGCTTAGCCATCCTCGGCTATGTGGTCCAGAACGGAGTTCTGGGGCCCGGTCCCGACCACGTGAGCCCCCTCATGGAGCTTCCCCTCCCCCACTGCCCAAGGCCCTCAAACGCTGCCTGGGGTTCTTCTCCTACTACGCCCAGTGGGCCCCAAACTATGTGGACAAGGCCCGCCCACTCATTCATTCCATCCATTTTCCCCTTACGGCCGAGGCACAACAGGCCTTCGCCCGTATCAGACCAGACATAGCCAAGGCCGGGATGCACGCAGTAGATGAGACGCTGCCCTTCCAAGTAGAAAGCGACGCATCAGACGTCACACTTGCTGCCACCCTCAATCAGGCAGGCAGACCCGTGGCATTCTTTTCCCGCATCCTTCATGTCTCAGAAATTCGGCACTCGTCCGTCGAAAAAGAGACCCAAACCATCATTGAAGCTGTGCAGCATTGGAGACATTACCTGGCCGGCAGGAGATTTACTCTCCTCACTGACCAACAGTCAGCAGCCTTCATGTTGAACAACCCACAGCGGGGCAAGGTCAAAAACGATAAAATCTTGCGGTGGAGAATCGAGCTCTCCACCTATAATTACGAGATTTTGTATCACCCCGGCAAGCTCAACAAGCCCCCAGACACCCTATCCTGAGGTACGTGTGCCAGCGCACAAGTAGACCGACTCCGGGCCCTACACGACAGCCTTTGTCACCCGGGGGTCACACAATTGTACCATCTTGTCAAGGCTCGTAATCTGCCCTACTCCATCGAGGAAGTACGGAAGTCACCAGGGACTGCCAGGTCTGTGCGAAGTGCAAGCCACACTTCTACCGGCCGGACCGTGCGCGCCTGGTGAAGGCCTCCCGCCCCTTTGAATGCCTCAGCATGGATTTCAAAGGGCCCCTCCCCTCCACCGACCTAAACACGTATATTCTCAGTGTGGTCGATGAGTACTCCAGATTCCCCTTCGCCATCCCATGCCCGGATATGACATCTGCCACCGTCATCAAAGCCCTAAACGCTATCTTTGCTCTGTTCGGTTTCCCTGCCTACATCCACAGTGACAGGGGATCCTCATTCATGAGCGATGAGCTGCGTCAGTTCCTGCTCAGCAGGGGTATCGCCTCCAGCAGGACGACCAGCCTTAAGCCCCGGGGAAACGGGCAGGTAGAGAGGGAGAATGGGACGGTTTTGAGGGCCGTCCAACTGGCCCTACGGTCCAGGAACCTCCCAGCCTCTCGCTGGCAGGAGGTCCTCCCTGATGCACTACACTCCATCCGGTCACTACTGTGCACCGCTACGAATGACACACCCCATGAACGTCTTTTTGCCTTCCCCAGGAAGTCCACACCCGGGGTGTCTCTCCCCACTTGGCTCGCAGCTCCAGGACCGGTCCTGCTCCGTAGGCACGTACGACTCCACAAGGTGGACCCCTTGGTGGATAGGGTGCACTTGCTCCATGCCAACCCCCAGTATGCCTATGTGGCGTACCCCGACGGCCGCCAAAATACTGTCTCCCTCACGGACCTGGCACCAGATGACTCCACCCATACACACTTCTCCAGCCCGGCGCCACCCTTCCCTCCCCCGGCGCTCCCAACATTAACCCCATCAGGACCATCCCTCCTTCCCCTGCCCACGCCAGAGGATGAAGAGGATTTCGGCACACTCCCGGAGTCATCCAACATCAGGCCAGCGTCGACATCGCCAACATCGACATCGCCGCCACTGCTACGTCACTCCCAGCAGAACATCAAGGCACCAGACGGTTGAATCTCTAACTAGCACCGGACTTTCAAAGGACATCTTTTTTTCACCCTGATAAAACACTGTACTGTATATAGTTCTCCACCACCCCAGCCGTACTCATTTATAACAGGGGGTGAATGTGGTAAACCACTGTTACATCTGTATTTGGTGATGTAAGGTAGGACCTGTACTACAGGTTCGCCGGTAGCCCCTGCCTGCTGGCTCCGCCCAGTAGGAGGAACGTGTCCTCTATTCAGCAGCCATTTTGCCAGCTGCTGTGGGAGGCCACACATCTGACTGCAATAAAGCCACAATTGTATCCAACCTTAGTCTTTGTACAATTGGTCGTGCATCAGAGGGGCATGGATAGAGTGGATGAGCAGGCATTCTTCGCCAAGGTGGAGGGGACAGTCACCAGAGGGCATAAGTTTAAGGTCCATGGGGCAAAGTTTAGAGGAGATGTGCAAGGCAGGGTTTTTTACACAGAGGGTAGTGAGTGCCTGGAATGCGTTGCCAGGGGAGATTGTGGAAGCAGATACATTAACGGCGTTCAAAAGGCATCTTGACAAATACATGGATAGGATGGGTACAGAGGGATATGGCACAAGGAAGTACAAAGGGTTTTGACCAAGGCTGGTATGACCGGTACAGGCTTGAAGGGCCGAAGGACCTGTTCCTGTGCTGTATTGTTCTTTGTTCTTTATATACCGGGTATATCTCAAACTCCGAGCTAATTCCATGCTCGTTTCCAGACAGGTCTCTGTCCAGTCCATAACTGACTCTAGTCTCTGATCATGTGTATCTTTACATCACACTATGGGTGGCATTGTTTCCCAGTCCCCATCAACCCTGGCTATACCAGACATCATTACACTGCACAAGTAAAGACTTGCTCCCTTAGCCCTACTTGTGCCTGATTCCACCGACCATGTTGTAGCCTCACACGCCTAATATATGTACAGCCCAGTCTCATTCCACCTGGCCTTGCACCAGCCTCGGCATCTCCAATAAGCTCCACCACCCTAATGCTCTCTTGACCCATAACCCGATTTCAAAGAACACCAAACAAAACCCTCATGCACTCATGCCTGTGGATTTCCCCGCGGCTTGTGGGTGTCCACAATGGGAAACTCCATTGGCCAGCAATGGAGGATCCAGCTGCCGGTGGGACATGCCGCACCAGAAAACGGGTGCGGTGGAACAGGAGATCCAGCCCGTGGTCTTTGCCTCATTTATGCTCAGTCCAAAAGACTCGCTGTGTCTTTTCACTAGGTCTGCCATAGTCCCGAGCTCTTCCTTAGTTCTGGCTATGAGTGCGAAATTGGCAAACATACATGAGATTCCATATGATCTCCTCCGATGCAGCCACATCTCTCTGGTAACTCTTCTTGCACCATCCTCATTATTTTCCCTCCCACAGCTTGGCTGACAAAAGATATCCTGCCTGATTTCCCCCTCAAACTGGAATTGGTTTGTATACCTATCACCAACTCTAATAACTCGTGAAGCATTTCTGTTTAGCTCTTGCATTAGTCACACAAGATGTTGGAGTACACCAAAGTTTCTAAGTGTCTTCCATGGACCATCATGCTGAACTTTGAAGAAAGCTTCGGCTCAGTCTGTGAACCTGAGTCATTACTGGCATCTTGCTTATTTTCACATTTCTCCATGGGATTTGTGAGGCAACCATGGCGTTGGCTGTACCCTTTTCAGGAATGAAGCTAAACTGCTGCTCTGGCATTGTACACACGCTGTGCATCTCTGTCTGATAACAAGTAGCATTTTAGATATAAGAGTGATTTAAGAGAGATATAAGTGTTTGGAATCTTCAAAATTCTCCACATCAGCGAGTTATGGATGCTCAGGCAATGAGTACATTCAAGGTAGACGTTGATAGATTATAGGGTTCTCAGGGATTTAGGAATAATACAGCTAAGATCATATTGAATGGTGGAGCATGTTCAAAGAGCCAAGTGCTCTTCCCCAGCTCTTATTTCTAATGTTCTCTTGTTACGTTCAATATTAGAAATCTCAGGGACACAATGTTAATGACAAGCCAATAAATACCCTATACTGTACTACATTGCAGCAACACAGGTAACCAAGGAAATTGTAGCCATGGAGAATGAGATCCACATTTCTAAAAATAGGAAAGCTGTGCAGCTCTGCTCATGACAGATTTATAAAACCAAAATATGACTTTTGCTTTTGGAAAAGATATTGCAACTTAATTTATTGGACCTGTCAAATGAAAACTTTGAAAATATCGGATCAAATATTATTTCCCTAAGCTTTCATTACTACATATACCTAAAGGTGTGACCCGGTCCGACCCCCCCCCCCCCCCCCCCCCCCCCCACCCCACTCCCTCGCCCTCCCCCGCCGGACTGAACCTCTTGCTCCACATGAACCCCCTCTCCTAGACAGACCCCACCACCACCACCTCCCCCCAATCCCGGCTGACCCCTTTCGATCCACCCACTCCCTCCCACCTGGACAGACCCCCTCCTTTCCCGAACTGACTCCCCTCCACCCCCAGTCTAACATTCCCCCACCCTCCGTGGACCATTCCCCCGCTACAAATTGAGGCTGGGCGTGAAAAGGCCTTTAAGTGGTGATTAAGTGGCTACTTAAGGGCCTTAATAGATGAAATTCACCCAAGCGTGAAATTTCGTCTGGGTTGGGTGTTCAGGTTCCAGAGGGGAGGGAACCCATGCATTTAATTTGATGCTCCCCCCCCCCACCCCCCACACCACTCCCCACCTCAGAATCCACCCTGGCAGAGACGTAAAATTCTGCCTCTAGTTTCCACAAGTTTCCCTCCCTCTGAAGTCAAACTGACTGGTTGGAGTTGCCAGTATTATACTTGCATCCATTTTTGAACCAGGGTTAACATTGACAATTTCCCAATCCTCCCTTGTGTCTAAGGAAGACTGAAATATTATCATCAGTATCATTGTAATTTCCACTCTCACCTCCCTCAGTGCCCTTGGATGCATCTCATCCTGTCCTGGTGCCTCTATTAATTTTAAATAAAGAAAGTCTAATATTGATTCCTTCTCAATTGTAAATTCTACTAGTTTACCAGTTACCTCCTCTAATATCCTGGCCTGGGTAGCATCTTCCCCCTTTATAAAGGTGATGCAAAGCATTCATTTAATACGTGTGCTATAAGCACTGATTAGCACTGCTGCCTCACGGTGCCGAGGGCCTGGGTTCGATTCCAGCCTCGGGTCACTGTCCGTGTGGAGTTTGCACACTCTCTGTGTCTGTGTGGGTCTCACCCCCACAACCCAAAGGTGTGCAGGGTAGGTGCTTTGGCCACGCTAAATTACCCCTTAATTGGAAAAAAAAATCCAAATTTATTTGTTTTAAATACCTCAGCTATATCTCCTGCCTCCTTAATCTGCCCTGCTCTTTCTTTCACCACCCTTTATTTATTTATATGCTTCTTGAAGATGTTGGGATTCTCTTTAATGTTAGCTGATCAAAGCCTGTCCACCCTCTCTCCACAAAGCAAAAGGCAGGAGTGTGATGGAATGCTCTCCACTTACCTGCATGAGTGCAACCCCAAACACAGCAAAAAACCAATCAGGAAAAAGCAACCCCCTTGGTTGGCACACAATCCACCACATCAGTGTAGTGGCTACATTGTGTACCAGATTTAAAAATCACAATCGCAATTCACCAAGTCCCCTTTAACAGTATCTTCCACGCTTGAATCATTTACCATCTAGAATGACCAGGGCACCAGATGCTCAGACACGACAGCCTGGCTTGGAAATAAGTCAAAGAGTCATAGATTTCCTCATCCTATCCCTATTAACTAACCTGTGCATCCCTGTACGCCAAGGGCAATTTAGGGCAGCACGGTAGCATGGTGGTTAGCATAAATGCTTCACAGCTCCAGGGTCCCAGGTTCGATTCCCGGCTGGGTCACTGTCTGTGCGGAGTCTGTACGTCCTCCCCGTGTGTGCATGGGTTTCCTCTGGGTGCTCCGGTTTCCTCCCACAGTCCAAAGATGTGCGGGTTAGGTGGATTGGCCAGGCTAAATTGCCCTAAGTGTCCTAAAAAATAAGGTTAATGGGGGGTTGTTGGGTTACTGGTATAGGTATACGTGGGCTTGAGTAGGGTGATCATTGCTCGGCACAACATCGAGGGCCGAAGGGCCTGTTCTGTGCTGTACTGTTCTAATTCTAATTCTAAGTGAAGGAGGCCATTTGGCCCATCGAGTCTGCACCCATCCTCTGAAGGCCATGATGTGGAGATGCCGGCGTTGGACTGGGGTGAGCACAGTAAGAAGTCTTACAACACCAGGTTAAAGTCCAACATGTTTGTTTCAAACACTAGCTTTCGGAGCACTGCTCCTTCCTCAGGTTGACCTGAGGAAGGAGCTGCGCTCCGAAAGCTCATGTTTAAAACAAACCTGTTGGACTTTAATCTGGTGTTGTCAGACTTCTTACTATCCTCTGAAGGAGCATCCTCCCTAGGCCCACTCCCTCATCCTATCCCTATTAACTAACCTGTGCATTCCTGTACGCCAAGGGCAATTTACCATGGCCAATCCACCTAACCAGCACATCTTTGGGCTGTGGGAGGAAACCCACGCAGACACGGGGAGAACGTACAAACTCCACACAGAGAAGGTCAGAATTGAACCCGGGTCCTTTACGCTGTGAGGGAACAGTGCTAACCACTGTGCCACCATACCAGCTTTTTCACTGTTGCTGGGTCAAAATCCTGAAAGTCTATCCCTAACAGCACTACAGGTTCACCAATGCCTCACAGGCTGCAATGGCTCAAGAAGGTTGCTCACCGTCAGCTTCTCAAGAACAATTACAGCTGAGAAGCAAATGTCAGTGGTGCCCATATCCCATGGACAAATCAACAAAAATATAAATAAATGGTTAAAAAACGGGATAGTGAGGAAGTACCCAGCATGTAGGACTCGACATGAAGCCCTCCCATTATTGCATGGGAGGCTTTGGGGTCAGGGGGAGCGAAAATCAGCAAATGCCCAAAATATAAACCAAACCCTCCAGGTACATGTCAGACATGTTGGAAGATGGCTGTGAAATAGTTGACTGCATTTCGAGCAAACAGTATTCTTTCAATTACTGTGCGGGTGAATCATAACGCAAAAGTCAGATTGTTTTAGGTTGGATGCAATGTTCAAATGCTAGAAATCTGAATCCCACGTGCAACCCATCTCAATCTGTCCACTGACTGTTTTAATATGCCATATATTAACTCAGTTAGCTGGATAGCTGGTTCATGATGCAGAGTGAAGCTCAACAGCATGGGTTCAATTCCCATACCGGCTGAGTTATTCATGAAGACCCGTCTTCTCAATCTTGCCCCTTGCCTAAGATGTGGTGATCCTCAGGTTAAAGATCAGCCATGACCTCATTGAATGGTGGAGCAGGCTCGAGGGGCCAGATGGCCTACTCCTGCTCCTAGTTCTTATGTTCTTATGTAAATCACCACCAGTCAGTTCTCCCCCTCAAAGGGGAAAGCAGCCTATGGTCATCTGGGACTATGGCGACTTAACTTTTTAATACTCGTGTTAAGAGTTGAATTTGTGCCCCCAAACTTTTAGTCAAAAAGTGGTGGGTTGACATTTTGTAAGTGTTCCTCCTGTTTGTTTCCTGTTTATTCCCTTATTTCCCCTTTCTTTCATTTTTGCTATTACAATTTTGATCCATGGAAGATTAATGTGCCTGTGGTTTTAAGGAAATCGGCCTGTGCCTTTAATTCAAACAGCAGGATGCAGAAGGCTAAGCTATTATAGGCTGGTGATTGCAGATTGTTTGACATCAGTGCTGACTCAATTTGATTGATTTGGCTGCTGGCCAATGAAGTGGCCCAAAAGGCCAGCGCTCTGCCCGGTACCAGGTGGTGATTTCATCTCATTTTTGAATCTGAAGCCTGGGTGGAGATGTTCCAACTCTCTCTCTAAAAGGTCTGCTGAATTTTCTCCAGAAATCCAGTGTAGAGCTCTTGGCCGTCATTCTCCGACCCGGCGCTGGGTCGGAGAATCCCCGGGGGAGCGCGAGACCCGACGCCAGCTTCCCCATTCTCCGGTGCCGTTTTTCGGGCGCGCACGGGATCGCCGACACACCGGTCGGGAGCTATTGACAGCGGCTCCACTGCCGACTCTCCGGGCCTCAATGGGCCGAGTAGCCGACCAGTTTCGCTGAGTCCCGCCGGCGTGGATTACTCAGCTCCCACACGGTGGGACCTGGAAGGTGAGTGTGCGGCGAGATCCGACCCCAGGAGGGGGGGACACCCGCGGTGGCCTGGCCCACGATTGGGGCCTACCGATTGGCAGGCAGGCTGGTTCTGTGGGGGCCTACTTTACTCCATGCCGGGTCCCTGTAGGGCTCCCCCATAATGCCCGGGGGCTGGCGCGGAGAAAGGGACACCCGCGCATGCACGGAAATACGCCGGCTATTTCGCACACGTGCGGAAGTATGCCGTTCCGTGCGGGCCTTTCCATGCCAGCTGTGGGGACCACTCCGGCGCCAACCTAGCCCCCTAGAAAGGGGAGAATTCCGCAATTTCGGGGACCGTTGACAGTGGAGCCATTGGCGCCGGTTTTCACGCTGGCGTGGGAACATTATTAGAGAATCCCGCCCCATATTTCTCTCAAGAAAGTCTGGCATGGTGCTTTCAGGATTGTAGAGAAGCAAAGTCAAACTGTGGGCTGGAAGTAGGGTTTGATGTGAGACAAGGCATCTGAAGAATGAAATAGGCCTGCATGTGAGCATTCAAATTGAAGGCCCAATTTAATAAAAATCCAAAGTGTCTCTCCAGAAGAAAGCCTCCTGGCTGTAAGTACCACACTGATTGAATGACTACCAAGAAGACCATCACGAGCTGTAAACCAGAGACTTTGACCAACCAGCGTGTTGGAATGAACGTCTGCTGCAAAGAACCCATCCTCTGAAGCAAAAACTTTTACCTTTTGACCTTAATCCTTAATATTTTTTACTCTTTTTCACCCCTTTGTGTTTGTCTGTTGTGTGTGTGTGGGTGGGGCAGTTAAAAGAAGTAGTAGGTTAGCTTGCTTGTTATTCAGCTGTAGTTACTGCATGTTTTAACTTTATCCCTGTTATCAATGAATGGTAATTGTTTTTTAAGTTACAAACCTGATGACTGTAATTATTGCACAGCCACAGGCCAAGGATTTCAGAAATTTTTAGTAGAATTATTGGTTAATCCACTTGTGCTGTGACTCCGGGATGAGTGGGATTTACAGCGCACTTGCCCAGGGTGTTGTGAGGATATGTAGACTATCATCCGTACATAATATAAGTAGTTCCCCGTGTCTGCGTGGGTCACGCCCCCACAACCCAATAAAGATGTGCAGGTTAGGTGGATTGGCCACGTTAAATTGCCCCTTAATTGGAAAAAATAATTGGGTACTCTAAATTTATTTTTAAAAATAATAATATAAGTAGTTCATCATCCCTGTAAATTCTATGATCTGCATGTGTATTACAAGTTATGTTTTATTGTTGTAGTTCTACCATCTGG
Source organism: Scyliorhinus canicula (assembly GCF_902713615.1). NCBI lineage: Eukaryota > Metazoa > Chordata > Chondrichthyes > Carcharhiniformes > Scyliorhinidae > Scyliorhinus > Scyliorhinus canicula. The sequence continues at coordinate 170,481,296 of NC_052146.1, forward strand.
CCAGCAGGTGGGGAGAGTATGGAGTTCCAGGACACAGGATGCACCATGTGCTCCATCATAAGGTGTTTGTCAGGAGTCGATAGTAGTTGCAGTTTAAAGTAGCTCTGTTGTATCTTTATGTTAGCTAGTGATAGACGTTAATTTCTAACTGTATTCATCTTAGACATTTTAGTTATTCGTTAATACAGTGTTAGTAATAAATAGCTTTGTTTACAAAACAAAGTCTAATGTTCTCAGTTCACATCAGTACAATCAAAGAACATTACAGGTGTCGTAACAGTTTACATGAGTAATAGTTTTGAGGGGTTGAAATCCACCCCCTCCCACCGTCTCGCTATCATAGAATTGCCCGGTTGGAAACTGTTTCCCCACCCCACCCCCTCCCCATCCCAATGGTAGCACAGAAGGGATATTTTTATTAACGTATTTTTATAATAAAATAATAAAGTATATTTGTTATTGAATTTTTACTTATAAATCAATGAATGATAACATCTATGGAGGCAGACATTAGTTTGTGCACACTACATTCATCAATTTATCAAAAATAAAAGCCATGTGTACGAACTTGTACAATTTAATTCTGTTTTTCCCAGCACAGAAAAAAATACTGCTTAGAAACAGAGTACACTGAATATGTATTAAAATCCATTAAAATCACCCCCTCCTTGTCTTTGGAACCAAATAATGCATCCCAATCTGCTTATTGAATAGCACCATGATTTGGGTTATTAACTTCATCAACAGCAGCATTCATCGGCCATATTATTCCACAAATTATCATCTTCTGTGCCGTTGAATGTTTAAATTGGTGGATGGAGGACCAATCAAAGTGGGCTGCATTCTCCAAGTGCATTGGATATCCAATACTTCTTGAATGATTTGACGACAATCTCTGTTCTGAATTCATTACAAGTTCAACAACCTATTCACACAGGGTTATTAACTCACAGCCTGTATATTGCCTCCCTCTGTGACTGTCTTCTCTCCTCCAATCATTCAGTCTTTCTACCTTTTCCTCATGCTGTTCTCAAAGCGTTTGTTTAGAACATAAGAACATAAGAACTAGGAGCAGGAGTAGGCCATCTGGCCCCTCGAGCCTGCTCCGCCATTCAATGAGATCATGGCTGATCTTTTGTGGACTCAGCTCCACTTTCCAGCCCGAACACCATAACCCTTAATCCCTTTATTCTTCAAAAAACTATCTATCTTTACCTTAAAAACATTTAATGAAGGAGCCTCAACTGCTTCACTGGGCAAGGAATTTAGAGGGATATAGAGGGATAAAGGTTATACAAGGCTGGTTAGACCACTGGGAGTCACTAAAATATCACCATTTTGTGATCTAATTTCAGCTATATTATCGATAAGATGTGCTTAGAACATGGGGCGGCACGGTAGCACAGTGGTTAGCACAGTTGCTTCATAGCGCCAGGGACCCAGGTTTGATTCCCGGCTTGGGTCATTGTGCAGAGTCTGCACATTCTCCCTGTATCTGCGTGGGTTTCCTCCGGGGGCTCCGGTTTCCTCCCACAAGTCCCGAAAGATGTGCTTGTTCGGTGAATTGGACATACTGAATTCTCCATCCGTGTACCCGAGCAAACGCAGTACTGTGGCGATTAGGGGCTTTTCACAGTAACTTCCTTGCAGTGTTAATGTAAGCCTACATGTGACACAAATAAGATTTAGTATTATTAATATATCCTGTTTGAGAAGAACAGACTGTTCGGAAACTCCAAACTTTCTTCAGCCATATTTTCAAGCCATCTCCATCCAACCATCCTTAGTGGTCAATGTGGACTACGGCGCTTTTGAGGAATTGCTGCTTCAGGATTGTTTTCCTGAATATCACTATTGGCTTTTTTTTTTTAAAAAATTTTTATTCAAATTTTCACATTTTCACAAAAAAGGAAACAATAACTGAAAATTCTAAGAGCAAAAAAAAACAGACCCCCCCCCTCCCCCGGTTGCTGCTGCTGCTGGCCTTTTGTTTTTACCGTTCAGCCAGGAGATCTAGGAATGGTTGCCATCTCCTGAAGAACCCCTGCACTGACCTCCTTAGGGCAAATTTCACCCTCTCCAATTTAATAAACCCCGCCATATCGTTGACCCAGACCTCCGCGCTTGGGGGCCTCGCATCCTTCCACTGAAGAAGAATCCTCCGCCGGGCTACTAGGGACGCAAAGGCCAGAACACCGGCCTCTTTCGCCTCATGCACTCCCGGCTCCACTGCAACCCCAAATATTGCGAGTCCCCAGCCTGGATTGACCCTGGATCCTACCACCCTCGATACCGTCCTTGCTACACCCTTCCAAAATTCCCCCAGCACTGGGATGCCCAGAACATGTGGACATGGTTTGCTGGGCTCCCTGAGCACCTAATACATCTGTCCTCGGTCCCAAAAAAAAATCACCATTGGCTTTAACCGTATCCTAACAGACATACCGAACAGTGCAACAGTGGATTGAATATTTTTATGGCCAGTTGTCTTCACTTACAATGTTTTCTCTCCATCTTTACTTGGCTCGGAATTTATGGACGTCTCATCCACATTCCCACTATAGGCCAATCTGGATCCATTCTTTTGTCGATGTTTGATAATAAGCCGCTGGAATCTAATCAGACTGCCATCACGTTCTGCTGGGACATGCTGTGAAATCTTGGGTCTTTTGCCGCACTACAAAAGTGTTTCTCTTTAGAAACCTAGTATACCATCCAGGGCTGGCTTGGAAATTTACAATGCCTAATTTTCCTGCTCATTTCAGGTTGAAGATTTGGATCGATCCTCAAGAAACTATTCTGGTGATTTGCACCCAAGTATTTTGCAACTTCTTTTCCAGCTCTGGTCACATTCTCGGCTTTCCTTTGTTTGCACATTTATTCTCAGGGGTCTGCCCAAGTTTTGTCGAGAGTGTCGTCCAATCTCTAATGTTCTGCTCTGATATCTTGAATTCTCTTGCTGCTGCACAATTATGTGTCTGCTGTAGAATCTCAATGGTTTTATGTTTGAACTGGGCTGTGTATACGTTGTTCTCTTGATACCCATTTTGTCACATTAGAGGGCAGGAATTGTGAGAATGTAGTGGGTGGTAGCCTTGATATTGTGTTATAATGTGCAGACATGATGAACAGCTGCCTTCGTGGTCTGCTCATTTATGGTACCATTAATTAGTATGTTTCACCAGGGCAAGTTTGACATTAGCAGTGAGTGAATGGTAAAGAGTTTGGATTTTTGTCTAAATATCAGGGGGTTGACTTGTACAATAGATATATGGAAAGAAAATAATGATTTTCGAACCAAATGTCGTCTTTTACACAAGATCGGTCATCTCTGGAGTATATACGATAAACAGGACAGGGAGATGGCAACCAATCTGCTTGCAGGGGACAGATTGGCTTACAATTTAGCTATTATAATGTTGTATGCCTCATATTTAGTGATTATTTTAAATCTTAACCGTAGCCGAGCACATTTTCTGGGCCTGATGGAACCACTGCCGAAATGGAGGTTACCTGTTGAATCCAGTTCAGCTGCTTCACCACTCCCACCCCACACACAATTTGATACCCCCTCCCCAGCCCTTTCAAGTCTCTTCTCTGAGACCACTGATGTCCCCTCGGACGTCCTTCGCATAGTCTTCAATCTGCTTCTGATCTGTGATCACTCCACCACCACATTGCTGTTGTAGATATTGTGTGACTTCATACCCTCATCAAATCTCAGCACAGATTCTCCAATCTTCCCATGCTCCAGAGACAATCTTCCTCCATGCAGCCTCCCCCCCCCCCCCCCCCCCCCCCACCCAACCCCCATCCCACCACCTCAGCTTCCACTATCTTCTCCAACTACAAACTCCAATCATTCCTCCTCCTTTGGCCTCCATGATCATCCCAGCTCCTCTCCACTCCTAACTCTAGCCTGATGCCTGTAGTATAGGGGTCTGGAACATACAATGTTAATGTGGGACTAAGTATAGTCTCATCCACTACGCTGATGTAAGGACGATAGCTCCTAGCCCGATCCTTTATTGTTCGTGTGTAAATAGTTCTACTTGTTAATAAAGACTTGCAGTTAACCTATGGAAATGTCTTTAGGTGACACTGTTCTGGTACCAACACCCCCCGCCCTCCAACAATGCCAAAGGCCTAACTGCTCAAAAACTCAAGGGACGGCACGGTGACACAGTGGTTAGCACTGTAGCCTCACAGGGACACCGGTTCGATTCTTGCCTTAGGGTGACTGTCAGTGTGGAGTTTATACATTCTCCCCATGCCTGTGTGGGCTTCCTCTGGGTGCTCCGGTTTCGTCCCACGGTCCAAAGATGTCCAGGTTAGTTGGATTGGCCATGCTAAACTGCCCCTTAATATCCAAATGTTAGATAAGGTTACAGGGTTAAGGGCATAGGGCAGGAAAGTGGGCCTGGGTAGGGTGGTCTTTCAAAGGGTCGGTGAAGACTTGATGGGTCGAATGGCCTCCTTCTGCCCTGTGGGGATTATATGGGTTCTATGAAATAACCAGCCTCCCAATCTAGTTAACTGTAGCCGAAAGAGACAGAATTGTTAATTAAATTCATCAGGACCTTTGGAAACCCAGTTTCTGAGATTTCCCAACCCCAAGCCTTCTGTTCCCACCCCATCTGTGAGTTAATATCCAGCCCAGGGACTCTGTCAAAATCATTCCCGTTGGCGCTGCTGCATTTTTAGTTCCTGAACGTGTTGTCCCAGGTTTGACTAAGATGCACAGAGACTAATCTATTCCGACAACATCCACATTCACATGACACCAGCTGCCTGGATTCAGAACTTAAAGCTGTGTCTGTGTTTGAGGAAAGCAATTTCTCAATTCTGCAGGAACTGGAATGGGTTACTCTGACCTACTTTAACTTTTCTCTGCAATGACGGCTGAAGCTAAAGCAAGTGTTTTGCTAATTAGATTACAAGAAATAGCCTTCTGAATGAAACTGTTTCGAGGTCATATTTCAGCAATGAAAGGTGGCTGGTTTACCATATTCTGCCATGCAGAATTATCCCCATTGACATTCCTCATTGGTCTGTCTCAGAAGTGCGGGATGTTACACAGGAGATTTGCAAACATGAATTACATGTCAGCCAAGGTCACCTTTTCCTTCATTGTTTTATGCCACCTTCTGCCAAGCAGGCTGCACTGCTTTTCCCTGTGTCGGCTGCCCTGAAGGTGAAAGAAACTGGGCATCATTTCTCCCTCCCAGTTTATACAGAAGCAACTCCACTTTGCCAAGGAAGTTCCATTCCGACCTTGGGTGACTGTGTGGCGTTTACACTTTCTCCCTGTGTCTGCGTAGGTTTCCTCTGGGTGCTCCTGTTTCTTCCCTCAATCCAAAGATATGCAGGTTAGGTGGATTGGCCGTACTAAATTGCCCCTTTGTGTTCAAATGTTAGATGGGGTTACAGGGATGGGGTGGGAGAGTGGGCCTGGGTAAGGTGCTCTTTCAGAGGGTCAGTGCAGACTTGATGGGCCGAATGGCTTCCTTCTGCACTGTAAGTATTCTATGATTGTATTCTATAAGACAATTCGGCACATCACATTGATCATAGCCAATCCCCCCCCCAACTTGCACATCATTGGACTCTAAGGGGCAATTTTAGCTCGACCAACCCATCTAACCTGCACATCTTTGGGCTGGTTATCTTTAAGTTAATGGACATCAGGGCCATGGTTTGTGATTAATCCAGGCCTGATCACTGCAATAGAGTTCTCCATGCAGCCACCACTACCTACACAACACAGCTATCGCTACTTAAGGCATCCTGCACCCCTTGAAGGGGAAGTGCACCGAGCTTACAAGAAATAATGGGTATATTTTGAAAAGTGAATCTGTACTGTGATAGTTTGACGAATCATTGAACACATGAGAGCGAATGCACCACGGTTTCTGACAAAATTCTGGAAGTCTTGTGCATGGTGAAGGATAGAGATCTGGTATCCACTGAGAGAGAAGAATCATTGAGGCATATTCCGTAAGTTTGAACTTGTCGACCACGTGTTATCAGTGGGAGTAGAAGCAGTCAATGCCAATGTCGCACAGATGTAATTTCACAGTGTTTAACCAATAAGGATGGTCAGCACAAAACCACATTGGATAAAGGCTGCCGACAGGGATGGGAACATGGTGAGATCTGGGTAAATAGGGACCTGGCAGGAGGTTTAAAAGTATCTGCAACAGTGTACCCCAGACAGTCAGGGATGGCACAGTGGTACAGTGGTTCACACTGCTGCCTCACATACCAGGGACCCAGTTTTAATTCTGCCTTTGGGTGACTATGGAGTTTGCACATTCTCACCGTGTCTGTGTGGGTTTCCTCCGGGTACTCCGGTTTCCCCCCACGGTCCAAAGATATGCAGGTTAGTTGGATTGGCCATGCTAAAATTGCTCCTTAGTGTTCAAAGAAACAGGGTTTCCATCGTGTGTGGTGACCAGGGCAATGGCTAATTTACCGCCAGAGATTAAAATCACACCACAATCAGAGGGTACAGTAGCCAAAACTATCCTTGAGAACGAGGATAATTCTGATGAAGTATTTTGTTGGGCTTCCTTAATTGAGGCCCAGGAAGTAGATCCAAAGATACAGTGATTGGCACAGTCAGCTGTCACAGAGGTTGAGGCTGCGGAGGTTCCAGAGTGCTATTACTGTAATATCCCACAGAGGACTTACATGGTGAGAATGATGATCTTCCCCATGGTCCTTGCAGAGTACGAGCTCCCCCGCTAGGGGTAGGGAATCTCTATTAACCTCTGTATAAAAGTAGCTCCAGTAAGGCACCGAACGGATGATTGATAATCAGATACACAAATATCGTACGGAAGATCCATGGATAGGATATGAGATACCTATGGCTGGACACGTGGGAATTCAGAAAACTCAGGCATTAGTCAACAGGCATTTTTCCTGGCCAGGACTGCACAAGGATGCACTGCGATTCTGTAGAGCTTGTCATATCTGTCAGGTAATAGGCAAACCATAACATGTTATCAAACCCACCCCTTTAATACCCATTCGAGGAACCATTTAGACAGGTTATTAGTAGATCGTGAGGCACTGTTGCCTAAAATGAAGAGGAGGCATCAGTACATTCTGAAGGTCAATGATATGACTACCCGATTTCCGGAAGCCATAACTTTAAGAACGATTAGAGCCAAGGTAGTAGTGGAAAAATTGACAGTTTTTCACACGCCATGGCCTACCCTTAGAGGTATAATCTGACCAGAGTTCTAACTTCATGTCAAACATTTTCCAAGATATAATTTGTGGGTTGGGTATCAAACAGTTAAAATCAACCGCTTATTATCCGCAAACTCAGGGGGCTTTGGAGAGATATCATCAGACTCTCAAGGTCACGATTAGGGCCTATTTCCTTGAATATTCAGGAGATTGGAACAAAGTGTTGGATTTTTTACTGTTTGCCACCAGAGATTCTCTGAACAAATATACTGGGTTTAGCCCATTTGAGTTTGTTTAGGGCCATAAAATACAGGATCCGTTAATATTGATGAAGGAGAAGTTTCTGAAAGCAGAGGACAGCTCCTCAATGTTGGATCATATAGCACAGTGGGATAAACAGCTGGCTTGCAATGCAGAACAAGGCCAGTAGCGCGGGTTCAATTCACGTACCAGCCTCCCCGAACAGGCACCGGAATGTGGCGACTAGGGGCTTTTCACAGTAATTTCATTTGAAGCCTACTTGTGACAATAAGCGATTTTCATTTCATGTACTTCCATTTCTGTCAGGTAGTCTGAGAGCCTTTGAAGGTATCTGGAGCCAGAATGAAGCTGTGGGCCCACAAACAAGCTAGGCTCCGAACCTTGCAGCCTGGGGATGAGGTATTTATTTTTACCGTTATCATTTTGATCCATGGATGCTTAATGGACATCTATCTTTAAGTCAAACAGCAGAGTCAAGGAGGAATTATATTGTTACCGTTGCAAGGTGAACCTCTGAAGGCAAAATTCCAGAGTACAATTCCAGGAATTCCAGAATGCCCCTATAAGGTGGTTAGGAGAGTGAGGAGGGAAACTTCCTTAATTAGAACATAGAACATAGAACAGTACAGCACAGAACAGGCCCTTCGGCCCTCAATGTTGTGCCGAGCCATGATCACCCTACTCAAACCCACGTATCCACCCTATACCCTTAACCTTACTTTTATTAGGACACTACGGGCAATTTAGCATGGCCAATCCACCTAACCCGCACATCTTTGGACTGTGGGAGGAAACCGGAGCACCCGGAGGAAACCCACGCACACAGGGGGAGGACGTGCAGACTCCGCACAGACAGTGACCCAGCCGGGAATCGAACCTGGGACCCTGGAGCTGTGAAGCATTTATGCTAACCACCATGCTACCCTGCTGCCCGAGAGGTAGGAGGAAGGATCGGTCATGCCATATAAACATGTTAAAGAAATACTATCATAGGGAGGAGGATGGAAAGGGACAAAGTGTGTCAGGTGGTACAAGTAGTGGAAGAAGACAGTAATGGGAAGAGTGAGGTAGGAGAAGAGATAGACAGGAAACAGAATGACCCTACATTGGTAGGATTAGCAAATACAGACATTTTAGGACAATTAGAGGCCCAGTTTGCCTTTTTAGAGGAAGGAGAGCAGAAAGATCTCAGAAAGACACTGGGAAAATATTGACAGATTTGTGGGGATACTCCATGGTGCACTCCGTTAATTGATCATGATGTAGACATAGGAAACTTTGAACTAACAAAGCTGAATTTTCAAAATCTGGCTCAATTAGAGGCCGAGATCCAATCAATGCTGGAAAATTATTTAATTGAACCCAGTAGGAGCAATTAGAGCTCACTGGTAGTATTAGTGCCAAAGCCGGATGGGAGAATGTGATTGTGGATGCTTTGTCGTGCATTTAAGGACTGACTGGTTACCAATGTGGAGACTGACAAGGAAACATGTGCAAATTGTCATTTTTATAAATGACCTGGAAGAGGGTGTAAAAGGATGGGTTAGTAAATTTGCAGATGACACGAAGGTCGGTGGAGTTGTGGATAGTGCTGAAGGATGTTATAGGATACAGAGGGACATAGATAAGCTGCAGAGCTGGGCTGAGAGGTGGCAGATGGAGTTTAATGCGGAAAAGTGTGAGGTGGTTCACTTTGGAAGGAGTAACAGGAATGCAGAGTACTGGGCTAATGGCAAGATTCTTGGTAGTGTAGATGAACAGAGAGATCTCGGCATCCAGGTACATAAATCCCTGAAAGTTGCCACCCAGGTTAATAGGACTGTTAAGAAGGCATATGGTGTGCTAGCCTTTATAAGCAGGGGGATTGAGTTTCGGAACCACAAGGTCATGCTGCAGCTGTACATAACTCTGGTGCGGCCGCACCTGGAGTACTGCATGCAGTTCTGGTCACCACATTATAGGAAGGATGTGGAAGCTGTGGAAAGGGTTCAGAGGAGATTTACTAGGATGTTGCCTGGTATGGAGGGAAGGTCTTACGAGGAAAGGCTCAGGGAATTGAGGTTGTTTTCGTTAGAGAGGAGAAGGCTGAGAGGTGACTTAATAGAGACATATAAGATAGTCAGAGGGTTAGATAGGGTGGACAGTGAGAGTCTTTTTCCTCGGATGGTGATGACCAACACGAGGGGACATAGCTTTAAATTGAGGGGTGATAGACATAGGACAGATGTCAGAGGTAGTTTCTTTACTCAGAGAGTAGTAGGGGTGTGGAACGCCTTGCCTGCAATAGTAGTAGACTCGCCAACTTTAAGGGCATTTAAGTGGTCACTGGATAGACACATGGATGAAAATGGAATAGTGTAGGTCAGATAGGCTTCAGATGGTTTCACAGGTCGGCGCAACATCGAGGGCCGAAGGGCCCGTACTGCGCTGTAGTGTTCTATATTCTATGTTCTAATGGGGATGAATGTATGGATATGTTTTTGTGATTTATGTCTCGCATACCTCATGTTGAAACGACTGTGAACGTTTCTTTCCTTTAGGGAGGGAGATATGGAAGGGCCCTTCCTGTTGATTCCCCTATTTCCCTTTTTTCATTTTTACCGTTATCATTTTGATCCATGGATGCTTAATGGACATGTATCTTTAAGTCAAACAGCAGAGTCAAGGAGGAATTCAACAAGCTGCAACACAGTATATGGTGCTGCTAGCTTTGGACAGCAAGAACCCAGACTTCTCTGTACCTGAAAGGTGGGATGGACACAGTTCGATTGATTGGCGGGTAGCCAATGAATTAGCCAAAAGACTGTATTCTGCCCGTAACAGGTGTTGATTGGATGATGCCTGACTGGGATCATTTCCAGCGAGCTAAGGAAAGCAGAGTTGAGACCTGGATACACAGGGACAAGGATCGGCTCCCGTTCTTCTCTCTCTAGCCAGAAATTATGCGTTGATGCATTCCTGAATCTACAGAGATCCTGACTGAATGAATTTACAACAAAACTATTACAAGTTGCAAACAGGGACCTGGGACGGGATTCTCTCAGCAGGGGCCAGGCCGGAGAATCCCTGTGACAGGGCCATGCCCCCCCCCCTCCCCCCCCCCCCCGACGTTGGCATGCGATTCTCCACAGAGCAGATCTCACGGTGCACAGTTTGCACTGTCGTAAACGCGACGACGTTTACGACAGCGCGGACACTGCCGCGGGATGGGAGAATCCCGCCCCTGGTTCTGAAAGCTTACTTTGAAGGAAGGTCTGCATAAAGACAACCATCTGAAAAAAAGACTCTTTTTCCATTTACTTTTTATTTTCAACCCGTTCTTCCCTTCTGTGTTTGTTTACATTGTGTGTGTGTGTGTGTAGAGGGTGGGGTCAAGTTAAAGTGGGGGGGGGGGGGGGGTGAGGAATTAGATGATAGTTAACCAATTGTATTTGCTGCTTATTTCATTCTTGTTATTAATAAAAAAAACAATTGTGTTTAAATTTACAAACTTGGTGACTGTAATTACCGGACAGCCAAGGGTCAAAGGCTTTGGGTTTTTTCTAAGAATTATTGGTTAACTCCAGGTCAAGGGGGTTGGAATTGACAACACCCTAGCCCAGGGTGTTGTAACACTATACTCATGTTTAGGTTTGCATGTTTAAAATGTAACATGATATATATCTATTAGTTGTGTTTAAAAATGATTAGTTAAAAGGCTTTGGAAAATGAAGCTGTATTTTTATATTGCTGGTTCATTATTTTAAGGGGGAGATGTGATGAATGTAAGAATTTCAGATATATTATATTCATAGAATCCCGACAGTTCAAAAGAAGGCCATTTGGCCCATCGAGTTTGCACCAACCCTTCAAATCGCCCCCCTAACTAGACCCGATCCCTCACCCTATCCCTGTAACTCCACCCAATATTTGGACACTGAAGGGCAATTTAGCGTGGTCAATCCACTTAACCTGCACATTTTTACTAAATGTTTTCCTCCGAGTGCTCCAGTTTCCTCCCATAGTCCAAAGATGTGTAGGTTTGGTGGATTGACCCCTTAGTGTCCAAACAAAAGAGGTTAGGTGGGGTTACGGGGTTAGGGTGGAGGTGTGGATTTAAGTAGAGTGCTCTTTCCAAGGGCTGGTACACACTCAATGAGGCTCCTTCTGCACTGTAAATTCTATGGTTCTCTCGCTCCAGGGCCCGACTTTGCTCTCTCTTGTTCCAGGGCCTGCTCTACCTCTCTCCCGTTTCCCTCTCTCTCCCTCCAGGGCTCGCCCTCTCTCTCAGGCCCACTCTTCCTCGCTTGCCTTGGGGTCCACTCTCTCACTCTCTCTTTCTCTCTGGGGCCTATTCTCTCCAGCTTACTCTCCAGGCCCTGTTCTCCCTGTCTCGCTCCAGGACCCGCTCCTCCTCTCGCTCCGGGGCCCGCTCCTCCTCTCGCTCCGGCACCCGCTCTTCCTCTCGAACAGGGACCCGCTCTTCCTCTCACTCCGGGGCCCGCTCTTCCTCTCGCTCCCGGGCCCACTCTTCCTCTCGCTCCGGGGCCCGCTCTTCCTCTCGCTCCAGGGCCCGCTCTTCCTCTCACTCTGGGGCCCACTCTTCCTCTCACTCTGGGGCCCGCTCTTCCTCTCGCTCCGGGTCTGTTCTTCCTCTCGCTCCCGAGCCTGCTCTTCCTCTCTCTCCGGGACCCGCTCTTCCTCTCGCTCCGGGTCTCGCTCTTCCTCTCGCTCCGGGTCCCGCTCTTCCTCTCGCTCCCGGGCCTGCTCTTCCTCTCGCTCTGGGGCCCACTCTTCCTCTCACTCCGGGGCCCACTCTTCCTCTCACTCCGGGGTCTGTTCTTCCTCTCGCTCCAGGACCTGCTCTTCCTCTCGCTCCGGGTCCCGCTCTTCCTCTCGCTCCGGGGTCTGTTCTTCCTCTCGCTCCCGGGCCTGCTCTTCCTCTCGCTCCGGGACCCGCTCTTCCTCTCGCTCCGGGTCCCGCTCTTCCTCTCGCTCCGGGACCCGCTCTTCCTCTCGCTCCGGGGCCCGCTCTTCCTCTCGCTCCGGGGCTCGCTCTTCCTCTCGCTCCGGGGCCCGCTCTTCCTCTCGCTCCGGGGTCTGTTCTTCCTCTCGCTCCCGGGCCTGCTCTTCCTCTCTCTCCGGGACCCGCTCTTCCTCTCGCTCCGGGTCCCGCTCTTCCTCTCACTCCTGGACCCGCTCTTCCTCTCGCTCTGGGGCCCGTTCTTCCTCTCGCTCCGGGGCTCGCTCTTCCTCTCGCTCCGGGGCTCGCTCTTCCTCTCGCTCCCGGGCCTGCTCTTCCTCTCTCTCCGGGACCCGCTCTTCCTCTCGCTCCGGGTCCCGCTCTTCCTCTCGCTCCGGGGCCCGCTCTTCCTCTCGCTCCGGGGCCCGCTCTTCCTCTCGCTCCGGGGCCCGCTCTTCCTCTCGCTCTGGGGCCCACTCTTCCTCTCGCTCCGGGACCCGCTTTTCCTATCGCTCCAGGGCCCGCTCTTCCTCTCACTCCGGGGCCGCTCTTCCTCTCGCTCCAGGGCCCGCTCTTCCTCTCGCTCCGGGTCCCGCTCTTCCTCTCGCTCCCGGGCCCGCTCTTCCTCTCGCTCCGGGTCCCGCTCTTCCTCTCGCTCCGGGGTCCATTCTTCCTCTCGCTCCGGGTCCCGCTCTTCCTCTCACTCCGGGGCCCGCTCTTCCTCTCGCTCCGGGTCCCGCTCTTCCTCTCGCTCCAGGGCCCGCTCTTCCTCTCGCTCCGGGGTCCGTTCTTCCTCTCGCTCCGGTTCCCGCTCTTCCTCTCGCTCCGGGTCTCGCTCTT